>NW_026606077.1:9725000-10955000 GCF_029834395.1 Sorex fumeus | reverse complement strand
TGAATTATATTTATTTTTTGGGGGGTGGTCACATCCGGTTGTGAACAGGGGTTACTCCTGGCTTTGTACTCAGGAATCATTCCTGTTGGTGCTCAGGGACCATATGGAATGCTGGGAATCGAACCCGGGTTGGTCACGTGCAAGGCCCTACCTGATGTACTATTGCTCCAGCCCCTTCTAGATTTAATTGCTTATGCCAAGACTAAATAGTGAGCAATGCCATGCTATGCTATATTAGCAGGAAAATATTAGGAAAATAAAGTTAGAGAATGAAGAAGATTCAGTCAAAGCAGAACATGTTGCTATAAGAATGGCTGACCGGCATCTGGACTTTACTGCAATTCACTCCATCACCCACAGTCAATTAGTCAAGGTTAAGAGAGCATGGAGGCTGGAACACAATAGACACAAGTCCTCATTTGGAGAAATCGGGGATTCTGGATCCAGCTTTGTTATACTAAGAGATCTGAACCCAGTGCTGGAATTTGCTACCATGTGGATGTGTAGTGGCAAAAGTGTTCTCCTGCTTGGAAAGAGAAAGGAAGTGAACTGAGTTAGGCTATACCAAAACACCATGGTGGTGTCAAATGGATAGTATTTGCTTTAATACACAAGGGTGTTAACAAATACTGTAATTACACACTCATGGTGTCTGTATGCTATGTACCTAAGTGCACCTCACTCACAGTGTAGAAGTTACAGATCCTAATTCCAAATCACATCGATAAACTTACTTTGCTTTTCATAAGCATAATGTGGCTCTTAAACAGTATATTTTCATAGTCTCTAATAACTGAGATGAAATGGTAGCACTGCACTGTCACTGTCCTCCCGTTGTTCATCTATTTGCTCGAGAGGGCCCAGTAACATCTTCATTTTGAGACTTGTTGTTACTGTGTTGGCATACTGAATACATGACGGGTAGCTTGCCAGGCTTTGCTGTGTGGACAAGATGCTCTCTCGGTAGCTTGCTGGGCTCTCCAAAGAGGGGCGGAGGAATTGAACCCGGCTCGGCCAGGCCGGCTGAGCGCAAGGCAAACACCCTACCACTGTGCTATTGCTCCAGCCCTATGAAATGGTAAAGATTCCAATACATATTTTGCCTTCAAATCTGTCACCACCTAACTTACACAGTAGTGTTATTAAATAAATCAATCACAATTATTATGATAATGTTAATATAAAACACAGTAATAGTACTTAGTTGCCAGGTTCTTGTCTATAGAGTACCAAGTACTCTCTATTCAACAGCATCTCATCCAAAGTCTTACCATAAATCTGCAAGTCATGGAGTTCCGCTTCCCCATTTTACAGACAGATGAGGAAATTGGGACTTTAAAAGGTAAAAGTAGTTTGTATGAGGTAATAAAAAAATAAGTGTTCAAAAATTTTAAACACCTTTCATTACAGAGTGAGTCCTGTCAGTCAGGACCCTACCTTGTTTCTTTAAATGAAAGTTTGCTGGGAAACTTCTCTGAGCATATATGGGAACAATGACTTCTAGGAAGATCTGATTGATGTTTATAGACTGTCTTCCAAATTCCACTATTTTGATCATGGAGAGATTTGTTTAAATCCTGACCTGCCTGTCTCTGGACAGATTTTTAAAGGAAATAAAACACAAGGCTATGCCAACAGAGGCTGCTAGAAATGAACTCTCACACTGATATAAAGTTAATTAGTTCAATCCAGCCAATGCCTGATTTTATTAAATGTTAGAAATTAAAGGGAGGCTTTAAAATAAATAAATCAGAGAAAATGTCTTCCTGTCTCCTTCGACTCCCCAATTTTTCCCTCTGGATGGTGTGTTAATTGGATGCTTTCCAAAGGGAGGAATAGAACATTTCTTAACATCCAATTCTTGCTAGTCCAGCAACGTACTTTCCACATAATAGATATAAATAATGAACACAGGGCTACATTAATTTTAATTCATGTTAAATATGGTTTCTGGGGTGAGTTTATTTGTAACACATTCCTTCTCTGCTATTTCACTCCTCCTCACCATGTCACTACTTAGCTTGAAATTTCACAATATAAAAATGAAAAAAACAAACCCAATCCTAATTATCTCCTGCAGGATCATAAAAATAACATTAATAAAATGTGGTAAATATCAGTGGTGATCATTACCAGGCCTGTATCACCAGAAAATGAAATGCAACCCCCCAAAGCAAGAGGGATTAAAGCCAGCCCGCCACCATTAAACACACACATATTAGCATATTTGCTCTGTAAGCAGATTTAACGGTAATAGTAAAGTTGTCTTTAATCTGAACGAGACAAAAAATTTTAAAGTGTGTTGATATTCACAAAATCCATGGCATTTTGTATACTGATTTACATTTTGCAAAGCCTTGTCACATCCACTATTTTGTCTCCCAATCATCCTCACTCAAAAGCAGGCATAGACCTGACAAATGAGATGGAACTGGGTTTGAAGGAGGGGAGAGATGTGGAGATGTAGAGTCTCTTCATGGATTCACCTAGTGAGACAACACTCTGTGATTGGAACCAAAGAGCCACTGGCGTCCAGAATTTTAGTAAGATCTTCTCACAAACATACCTTTGTTACAGTTAAACTACATAGGCACAGTAACAACAAGGAATTCTTGAACACGACATAAAAAGATAAAGGCTAAAACATAGGAAGAGAGAAATCATATATCTTACTAGGGAGTGATAGAAAAGAAACAAAGCAAATGCTATTCGGCAGCTGATAATATGGGCAATAAGACAACTCTTTGCACAGCTTTGTTCTGAAACAGGGGTTACCAATATGGTCATACAAGTAAGATGCTAGAAAATTCTTACCAGGAAATGTCAGGTGTGGAAAAAGTTGATAGGCCATTGTGGGACTCTATTGCTATGCAGCTATATGAGTGTAATATGTCAAGCATAGTATGCAAACATAAAAGCTTCAGTTCCTGTTATAAAATGTTCAATATGTAAAATTTTAATATACTTAAGGAAATATCCAAGTGCATTATCAACTATTGACAGATATTTATGTCTTTAAGAAGATAAGCAAAAGACATTAGCCTACATAAATAGAAAAAAACTCAGTATGTATACTGGGCCCTAATGAATTAGTTCCTTAATTGCTTTTCCCTGAACCCCACAGTAGTCTCCATTAGGTCTTCATGTACAATCCATACATCAATAACAGGATCCTTCTATATCTGGGTTCACGGGCCAGCCATTCACTGGCTTTGAGTATCCCTTTAGAAACAGGAGTAAGCAGGAGGCCTGCTGAAGCTGAGTGGGTAGAAACCATGCTGCTCCACATAGAGGAATGCTCAAAAACACGGGTCCAATTCATCAATCAATACAAATTATAGTGAATGTATTTTTTTTTCCAAGAGGACACACCGGATGCAGACTTAGAAGAAAAGAAAGGCCTTGCAAAAACTTAAACATTAGTTTCTCACATAGGGTAAACGATAGTTTATCACTTGAGTTTTAAGGAATAACTGTGCTCAACTGCTAGACCCACAACATCTAGCCAGGTCACGCATCTAGACCATGTTCCAGACCTCAGACATGAGCTCCAGATACTGACATTTCAGAACTCTGATGCTGGGACCAGAGTGATAGGACAGCGGATAGGGTGCTTGCCTTGTACATAGCCAAACCTGGTTTGACCCCCAGCACCCCATACGATCCCCCCAACCCTCCGCTGATCTCATCAGGAATGATCCCTGAATACAGAGCTAGAAGTAGGCCTTGAGCACTTCTGGGTGTGACCAAAAAACAAACAAAAAGAAATCAAATGCTGAAGGTAATCTTGTCTGTTAGGTCTCAAACTTCAGTATGGCTGAAGCACCTGGAGGACTTAGATAAAACTTTAATTTCCATTTTTAACTTCCATTTCAATAGCTGTGGGGTAAGGCCTTAGTACTCGTCATCTAACAAGTTTCAAGAGAGTATGATGCACTGGTCTAACACCCTCATTTCAGAGAAGTAGAAACCAAGACCCAATGACTTTGTCTCAAGCCCAATCCCCAATAACTCATTTCCTTTGGCCTAATTAATCATTTTTTAAATTATGAGCAGAACTCTATCCTATCAGATTTTACTTACTGAAACTAAGTAACCACTGATATAATTATTGAAGATGAAGTCATTAAAGGAGGTCTTAATCTTTACTAATTGGCTTTCTCATATGAAGGGGAAATTTGGAGCCTGAAAGATAGTACAGATGTTACAATATTTGCCTTGCATATGCTGAGTTCCTGGTTTGATTCCCAGAACCATATGTACTGCCCTGACTACCACCAGGAGTTATACCTGAGCACAGAAAAAGGAGTAAGTCCTGAGTACTACTGGGTGTGGCCCCCAGTATTTTATCCTTGGGGAGGGGGGATCAGAAATAAGAAACACACACTCAGGGAGAATGTTGTGTGAACATGAAGGCAAAGACTAAGGTTGCCATTAAGGATTTTCATTGGAAATTTGGAGAATGACCCAGAACACATTTTCCCTCCATAACCCTCAAAGGAAACAACCTTATCAGAATCTTGTTCACAAAGTTATCCCTTCTGGAACTATAAAAGAATAAACTTCTATTGTTTGAGCCACCCATTTGGGGGTACTTTATTATAGTAGCCCTAACAAAGCAATGCAGCTTCCTAGAAGACCTTTGGGCTAAGATCAACCACTCACTTCTTGAGGGTTTGTTGCAAAGCTACTTCTTATCTATCTCTCTGACTTCCAAGGAGGGCTCTTTATCTAAGAACCAGGACTCATTGGTCTTGCAAAATCTGTGTCCAAGAAACAGTTCTATTAGGGGTATAAATTGCAATAACATCTTCCTACAGCAACATGGAAAGAGGCCTCAGGACCCAAAATATATTGGGCTTCAAACTGAAAGAAAAAGCCCAATGGATGGGGGGGGGGGAGGACATGTGCCCATGAGATGAATAATAGTAAAAGGAAACGAAACATAACCTTGCTATAAGAGTATTATGTAGTCATTAAAGTACTTTTCATTAGGAGTATATAATTACATAGAAAACACACACGCTATAAAATTAAAAGGCAGGTTATAAAATATTCTATATTAAAATGTAGAAGAATTCTAAAAAGAAATACATCAACATAGTAACAGGTTTTATTTTGGGGACTGGCAAGACTAGAGAAATTTTCTCCTCTCTTCTTTGCTTTTTCTTTAACAACCATCCATTGGTTTCACAATAGAAAGATATCCTGAGGGTGGGAGATCACTTCCTGAGATTCACGGCTTTTCAAAGAACATTTTGGCTTCATAGTCTCTTCCATCCTCACACAAGAACATCACCTAAAATGTGACAAAGGTTGACAAATCTGCCTCCACCAGGAGAGAGGGCCTTTCGAGTTCGCAGACCAGGTTTATCTCATGAAATCTGATTATCGCTACTCTCTTTCCCCATCACAAAAACCTCCACTTAAAGGACTGTAAAATTCTGCACATAAGGTTTTCTCTCTTTTCTGTCTCTATGCCTGGGGTGGGATTCTGCCTTTAAATCTTTCCAAGTGTTTCTCCCATAAAGAACAATGCCCACATATATCATCTTTTGTCTCTCTGTCTACTTTCTTTTCTACAACCAGTTTTTTCCCATTGTTGTGCTTTAATACCACTGCTTAAAATTCTCCCTTTGCTATAATGTCAAAAATTCAGCAGCTAGAAATTGATTTGGGTTAGAGCATGTCCTCTTTCAAATATGTCTGTGCATAGGGAATTTGAAAACATAGGTGTTTATACTTTAGTATGAAATAACTCCAGAACTCTATTTTTCTAATATTCAACTGAGACTATAAAACTAAAGAACTAGAACTCTGAAGGGAAGATGAACCAAAGTGTGCTTGAAGCATCTTGTGGAGAGAGGATGGAGTAGTTGGCAATTGGGAACTAGACCAAGAGAAAGCAGGGGAGAAGAAGGGAATGGCAAGGGAGCAAAGGCAAATAAATATGGGCCAGAGTTCTGATGCACATTATCAACTGAGAAGCATTTTACTTTGCAAAAAGAGAATTTCCACCTCATTTATAACTAATACTCAAAGTAAACAGTAACACCAAAGCATATTTAAATTGCACGACTAATAAATACTCTCAAATAGGCAGGATCTTGTGATTTGTTTGACACTGACTACTGATCATCATCCGTTTGGAAATGAATGATGTGTGAAACCAGTCATTTTGCAAATATAAGAAGACACACAAATACACACACGTCAGAAGCATGCATATACAGTTTATGTGCATTGCTTGCATGTGCACACAGAGCCACGCATACATGTATAGAACATACATGTTTATATATGTGCGTACATGTGTGTGAAGGGCATTAATTATATAGCAGAGTTCCTAATACGGCAAAGATTTTGATAAGAGGAGAAAATTTCTTAAGTGATCTCCAAAAGTGTGCAATTAAGTTTCCGTTTCTGCAGGGAAAGTGTAAAGATTGAGCCTGATCTGCAGAGAGCAGGAATGAGCTTGGAAAGGACAGGAACTCTGATGAAAGCTTGCGCTTCAAGCTCCAAGCTTCACATGTCCAACCCCAATTCTCATCCCAGGCTCTCCACCTTCCCCTGCATTGCAGGGTGAGGAGGTTCTGTGGTAGGGAACTGCTTCTAGTGACCCAAACAGGAACTGGGGGAGAATGGACTGAGATATTCGGCAGAGATTTCTATAGGCTTAAATCCTTTACATTCCAAGGTAGCAAACAAGTTGCCAATGGTCTCAAACGTGTTTCACTCTCTCTTAGAGGTAAATCAATTTTCTTTCCTTACTACACATAGTGGCAAGTTCCACTGCTCTCCAACTCATTTGTTGACTATGAAAGTTCATCTCCTCAAGCTCCAGTTAACCCAAAGTTAATAATGAAATATATAAACTAGCCACTCTTCATTGATTAGTGAAATTTCACAAATCTTTTTAATCTGGATTCCCGGGGGGATGCTTCAGGCCCAGGACACATTTTGTATCTCCTGGGGAAGACAACAGTCAGTGGTGTGTAAAATGATAAAGCAAACACAATGCAAAGGCCCGCAATGATAAATTTACTCTTGTGACTTTTCGGAGGCAGGAATATGAGCAAACACATTTTATAATGTTTCTAACAAGGTAACCGGAAAATTGAATGGACCAGAATGCCCCATTCCCAAACCATCCCAGTTAAGAATTATATACTTAGTTACAGGTCCATTCCATTCCAGCTAAACTTAACATTGCTCATAGCAAAGGTAAGGAAACAAAAGGAACTGGACTTGTTTCGGGTATGAAACCAAGATGTCCCTTCAATTGCCGGGAGACTGCTGCCTCCCGGAATCCTCCGTTCCCCCTTTTCCAGTCTTTCTCTCGAGAGCAGACTCAGTCACAACCCTGGAAATGCAGGCCCATCTCAGCCCAGTCTTCAGCAGGGTGCACAGGCTACAGTTTTTAGTTTATAAACCTGCAACTCAGATCCCATCTCCTTTCTTGCCCTCTGCACAAGCCCATAAACATCCCCAGCTCTGGCTCATGACGGGTTCTTTCCTCTAATGGAAGCTCCCTCCTGGATATCCCAAAAGAGAAAGATGTGTCTGGTAAGTGGGAGAGGTCAAACCTGAGCACAGCTATTTATTACATATACTGCGACCAGATGGATCTTCCTCATCCATCAAAGCCCTCGTCATCCTCATCACATTAGCTTCTTATAAAAGCTGCCTGCTCTTTCCCCTCACAGTCCAGCTCTGCTGCTTCTCTCTCTCCCTATCGCTCTCTTCCACTCATGCACTTTCAGGAAAATGAACCTTCTCTAACCCCATTGCTGTTCTCCTTAAATCATGGCTACCCATCACTCCGTGGCTATTTTTAAACTTTACTTTTATCAATACTCATCCTGTAGCTCAGGGAGATATTAAAACTGTGCTGGGGCAAGGAAGGGCGTTTCTGACACTTGCTCCCTCATTCATCAGTTCCTCATAGGCCCGTTGGTGACAATGAAAAGATTTCACAATACCGTGCAGCAGAAACTCATTCTCCTGCTCATCCATCATGCTCAACCTAGCAGCAGTTCTACTGACCTAATCTGCAATGCCTCGGTACTCACTGGAGATTTCTTAAAGGCACCCTTCATTGTTGTCTGTAACAAAGAATAGGCCTGGGCCATTCGATAAGGAGGCTAAATGGTGCAGGGATTAATGAAATATTCCTCCATCACCCCCAGTCCTGGGTTCAAAGACTACACAGCCTATGTAGCTGAGCGTCCTCTCACAGACCAAATCCAGCACAGCCCACTCACAGTTCAGCTACATGTGGTCTGACACAAAGACTAGATTGGGGCACAAAAAGAGGAAGGCCTCCCGACTGCTAGTGCTACCACCAATCTTTGCTCTTTTGCTGACTTGCCCCTTCTTTAAGCAAACACTTTAAGTCTCTGTTGTGTTTTGAGTTTTTGAATTGACAGTGGGGTCATAAAAGTGAGAAGTATAAAATGATGGTTATAAGAAGCTTGTTGCTTAATGGAAGGAAAAGCCTGGAAGTGCCACAACATCCAGGACAACACTTAGGAAGGATGTCAACATCTGTCCCCTTCTAGCTCTCTGTCACAGCACTTCCTATGACCTACGTAGCTGGGAACACAGCAGTCCAGCCAAAGACTGCATCTCCCCATCTCCCAGTCACCGTTCAGATCTTCAGTGCCATGTGAGTAAGAACAAGCTCATGGAATATCCATGAACACTGTGTGCAAAACTGATGTCACCTCCTAGAAAAAAGGAATCTGGCTGTGGCTTATGCTACCTCATCATTTCCCATGGTAAGGAACAGCCTTGGCCTGGTGAATCAGCCTTGGCCAGGCAAAAGGAACATAGGTCCCTGGATAATGGCAGGAAGCAGGAAGACTGGAGGAAGCAGATGACTCTGAATTGACTATGGCAGTGACCCAAGCCCTGGGTGCAGTCTAGACTTGTGTGATGGTGATGAAAGAAAGGGGACTCAGACATCCAATTTCCATTTTGACCTTCAGAAGCCTCTGAATGAAGGCCAGAGAAAAAAGGGCTGCCCTAAAGGTCCTTATGTGTTTTTCAGCTGACATCAGCCCCATTTAAATGCTCAGAATGAGGACAAATGAGAGGCAATTCAGAGACCCCAATAGACAAACACAATAAGCACTCCTGATTTATTTAAGTTCACAGACCATTTACCCCTCACCCTCCAGCTTGTTCCCTGCTAAACAAAACAAACCCCTCTCCAGAATGTTGTAGTTTGTGATCGTTCACACTGATCATTCTGTTAGATACGGACATCTTTTCTCAACTATTCCCATTTCATAACTCTGCCCTCAATCGTAAAGGAAAATGTAAGCTCCCTGAGGGTAAGGATCCCGCCTGCAGCTCCTGTCCCAGGCAGAGTCTAGCATAGGGTTCAGCAAACTCCAGGCACTAAAAAATATGAGCCAACATATACAAATATGGAAAACCAATAGAATGCAATAAGTGAGACATTGGGGAAATTTTGTTAAAAGAAAAACACTGGTGCTGTAAGTAGTATCTGAGATGCCATGATTTGGTGCCCCCATTATACAGATGCAGAAATACAGAGCCCAAGATGTGTGAATGTTGATACCAAAGACTTGCAACCAGTTAATTGCAAAGATAGTAGCAAAATATGATCTCTTGGGTTTTGTTTTTTTTTTTGTTTGTTTTGCTACAAGTTACCATGTTAGGACAAAAGCAAAGTTCAAATGATATTATAAATTCTAAAGGCTCCTACTTAAACTAGTCTTGGTCCAAATTCTTAATCTCTCAGACTACTCATGTCTGACCACAAATTCCTATTGACAGCACTGAGACACCTGAGGTAGGAGAGTGTAACTTCAAGAGACATTAGTAGAGTATAGGACTGAGGTACACGATTAATATCGTTTTGATCTAGGTCATACCCTTGAGCAATTCTTTCAGATTTCATCAAGAGGCACCTTAGCAGCTTTTTTTTGTTTTGTTTGTTTTGCTTTTTGGGTCACACCTGGCAATGCACAGGAGTTACTTCTGGCTCTGCACTCAGGAGTTACTCCTGGCAGTGCTCAGGGGACCATATGGGACGCTGGGGATCAAACCGGGGTCGGCCGCATGCAAGGCAAATGCCCTACCCGCTGTGCTTTCTCTCTAGTCCCGACCTTGCAGCTTTGAATTGAAAATGATAACTATTTCTTTAGTCATAACATAAAAACTATAACTTCAACTCTCATAAGCAAATTCCTTTACCTTATAAGATAATTATTGCATAACGCACAAATGTTTTATTTAAAATTACTTATTGATAAAATACCATAATAATCCATGGCTTTATATACTACTGAGATAAAGCTGTCAAACATCATGCTTTGAATTATTTTATACTTAAGAAATAGTTCTTTTAGAGTGACTTAAATTTTGATCACTTAATTGCATTTATAATATACATATGGATATATACTTGAAATGATGCTATAAAATTTTGCAGAGATGAATTCTACTCATTGATTAACTTTTCAGCATAAATTTTCAACGTAGATTTTGGTGGTGTTTGTGTTTTCCTGTGCAAAATATCACCTGTCATTAAAAAAATGTAGCTGGTACAGCCAACGATATGTGTTGTACAAGTTTTGACGCTGGTATATTACCAGAAAAAGTCAACTGAAGGTTTTTAGACAATAACCTGACTAAAAGTTTTTACTCAAATGGTGCCTCAATCATTTTCTGACTAAAACCATAGGTTTTTCGGGGTCACAGTTCAGAGGAGGCACTAGACCAGCTGTCAATGTTGTCCAAACACAGGACAAATACACTGTGACAGATCCTGGTCATAGTCAGACACTATAACCTGGAAAGATTCATCCCTATTTCACAGATCTTCAAACGTAAAGAAGAAAAATGACTAAAAAACCCAAACAAACAAACAAACAAACAAATGAACCAAACCATGCAATAGGAGATTAAGTGTTACCTTTTTATAGGCTTTTATTTTATTACTTTGCTAGAACTGCATCTCCTTCTTTGGCAGTTATGAGCTTGCAGCAGTGTTGTTAGCAGGAAGCATGGGAAGTGGAGACAGTAGTCTCCACGGAGAGAGAGCTACTGCTCCCCTTTTTGGCTCACCTACATCCTACTGGAGAAGGGGCCCTGGGGGTCAGGACTGAAGTCTGCAGGAGCATCTGCATAGCATGGACACCAGCCCCTCAAGGCAGCAGTCAAGCTGTAGTTGAGATCCACTTGCTCTACACAGCATAAAAATATGTCCCTACCACACTAACTTTTAGGGAGCAACAGTTCTCAGCAAGAGTGAAATTTGCTCTTCTCAAAAAAAGGAAAGTCACTCCTGACCTCTGTTCAGGTTTCCCAGTTTTATTGTGTCTCTCACTGAAAAGAACTTTAGAAGACAAAGAGTGCTGTGCTTATTTTGGTTGTGGTCAAAATCTAGTTCCTTGCAACTGTTCATTCTGGCTAGATGCTCGGGACTACTTTCAGTTTCTGAAAGCTGCCTGGATACCTTCTCCTGTGCATCAAGCCAGCAACTGAATGTCAAATCCATCTTATTTCAATGACCTATGGTTCCATCTTCATCCACCACCTCAATACAGCCCTGTGCTTTTAAGAATCACAGGGAATCTGAAGTTGTGCACCTGATGTTCTCTCAAGAGTCCACAGTGTACTATACCAGCATGGCACTGAACCACATTCACAATTCTCAAGACTACAGATAAAAAAGATATCTTTGAATGACACCTTCAGAATTCTTCCAACCACACTGGCCATACTATGAACTACAGGGGTAGCTATGGTAACTATAGTAACTATAGAAATTTATAGAGCAGTTGTCCAGTAAAATTGTTGATTCCTCTAAGCTAGACAATGTAGGATCTCTAGGCCATAGATACTATCACATTAAATAAAACCAAAGACTAAAGATATCAAGGCCAAAATGTAGCACATAACACTATTCTTAAATATCAAAATAAATCTAGTTTCAATTCCATTTTGGATCATAGATCCTTTAGAAATTAATGATAATGAAAATACAGGAAGGTTGCAATGACAATTCCAAGTATTTACACACACATTCACATACACACAAAGCTGAATCTTGCGTACCACTTTATGTAAGGCTGGCAGAGGCAAGACCCCAGATTCTCTCAAAGAAATAATTTTCCTTAACCTTTCGTACCCATGTTTTAGTTCCCAAAGGTAGGAGGAAAATGACATATCCAAGTATTTTTTCCTGATTCACAGCTTCAGAGAATTTTCTCTTGAATTACTATAGAATTATCTTAGTTCTCCTATTTACCGAAGTCACCACCACTCACCAGAGTAATGCTCTTGCTCATCTTGTCTTACCAAAATCATTCCAACATTATTTGCAATATGTGGAGAGTAAGACAGTGAGAGAGACAGACAGAGTGGGAGAGAGTGAGCAAGCGAGAGAGAATGAGAATGCAAAAGCTACGAGAAAGGGAAAGGACACATATGTATCTGAAGAAAACCATTTCAGAATTTTTCTTCAACACTTATCTCCAAAATGGCCCATTTGATTCATGAACATCTCTAATGTATATCATCAGTGACTGAAGGAGTTTTTTTTATATGATTTTTGACAATTTAACAAGTCCTCCTGACAAATTAAATGGTTGTGTTGACAACTTAACTGTACTGCCAATCAATATTTTCAATTACTTTCATTGTCATTCAGAAAAAATACAACATGAGGTCACACAGTGGTAAAACCAGGGAAAGAAAATAAAACGAGGAACAATTGGTGGGGTGGGGGTGGGAGGTGGGGAAGAAGCAAACTTTAAGGCACAACACACCATCACCACTTCCAGCCACAGGGACCTGCGAGGCTGGGAAGAAATGTCTGGAAAATGCCATCTCCCTGGGGGTAATTCACTCAGACTCTACAATGGAGGTTTCCATTCCTCTGAGCTATTTAAAAGTCATTCAATTTGAGCCAGGGACTCACAGCATTTTATTAAAAGGCCCTCCTTTCAGCATTGCCAAGTTGCTGCCACCATCACACACTCAAACCTTGGGCGAGGCCCTGGAGGACCACAGGTAACATTCCACAGCCTTTCCAGGGGTCGATTGGTCAGTTTGAAAAATTCAAGACGGAGAACGCTGAGGCAGAGGTCAGCCTTCTTAAGCTTTTCAAAGGGATAGCAGCAAATCAATACTTTCAAATGCGTATTTATCATGTGGGAAGAGGTTACCTACCCATGGAGAGCAGAACAAACAGAGAAATATTCCAGTTTTTCACTGTCCAGAGGGTGAAAATGGGAGCAGTGAGGGTTAGAGGCAGATTTCAAGAAAGATGATTTTTCTCTTAAATGATTGTGCATGGAGAAGAATTAACAAAGAGATATTCAGTATCATGAACAGCTTTCTAGTCAAGGAGACTGCTGCTCTTCTCCCCATCTGGTCTCTCCATTAGGGGAATTCCTCTATCAGGAGCAGAGAGCACAAAGCTCTGCTCTTATCGGTTTGTCTCCCACAGTCAGTGTTGTTTGTCCTCTTACCCTAGACCATCGAGCTCTCCTTCCATGTCCTTCAGCCCTGAGACCCACTTCCTCCAGGAAGTTTGCTCTGATGGCTTCCTCACTATACAAATTCCCCTAGACACTGTACACACCACCCTGAATTTATCCCTGAATCACTTGTATCATGACCTAAATGTTTCACATACTAAGTTCTTAAAAAATCATAAACAGTAAGTGGCCTTGGAAAGGCCAATGTCAACCTTCTTGGGACATCTCGCCATCACTGACCCAGAGAAGGCAAGGAAGTTTCATATTCGATGTGAACTCCAGATGATGGGTAGCAGCTGCCAGAAACAGCATGTGGAGCCAAACACACAGATGACATTAGGTCCCACTGAGAGAGAGTGCTGTGATCAGTTGGCAGAGTCTGCCCTGGGCATGAAATCAAGAAGTGGGGATACATATGTCTTTCCCCATATTTCTGGACAAAACAACATGGATGTGAGTGCAGTAGGTTGTCAACAAAAAAGCTAACTCAAAACAATTAATTCATTGACTAATCACTAGCAACATACAAGGTTTGTTAGTCCATCATCAAACTCTACTTTTATTCATGCTCTCAGTAACTGTGGTTGAGGTAACACTGGTGTAAAGAGCAGTGGCAGGTGGTACAGAAGCAGAGCAGAACAAAACATGCCCCTGCTCTCAGAGGGCATCAGTTTGTAAGCTAGAGAGACACAAGTACCCAGTGAAGAGTGTCATTAATCATAATGTAACAAGTGGACCCCAAATAAGACCACTTCAGGTAGGGGGAAGAACAACTCCTTTTCATGGAGAGAGTACTGATATTTGACCTTGAACAAAGGAGGACTTAATAGGTAAGATTGAGAAGAATGAATATCTTACGAGAACGATCATAACAGTGACTGAGCCCAGGAGGTAAGAGTGAGTATGAACAAGGAAGTGTAGGTGATAAACAGTAAATTGCTACTAGGACTCTGTGACAGAACAATATCTTACAAGGTGAGTAGAGACTCAGTGAGTCTGATCTATCCAAGGAAGAAAATATGAAGGCACAAAATTAGCTAAGATACTATTATGAAAATTGAGGAAGAAACTGAAGAGGCCTTGGGAGGGGAATGCATGCAGAGAGGGCAAAGGGAGACAATGTTGTAGGCTAAGGACTCTGAGTTCTTGGTGATGGGAGAGATGTGAGAAATCAGGAAGATAAACCCTGTCTCCAAAGATGAGTCAAAGATGCCCAAACAGGAAGAACAACACGTGGTTCCTCTTACAAATCCTGGCATCTTGGGTAGAGCTCTTCTTGAGTCCCACCTCTAAACTCCAGGAGATTTGAGAGACCCACTTCTGCAAAACTAAAAATCTTAGAGTTCTCCGGACTTTCAGGAAGATATTCTTCTAGTCAGAAAAATACACTCGGCAGCTGGAGCAATAGTACAGCAGGTAGGGCACTTGCCCTGCATGTGGCCAATGCAGTGTCAATCCTGGGCAGCACATATGGTCTCCCAAGTCATCGAGGAGTGATTTCTGACCGCAGAGTCATAAGTGGGCCCTAAGGACAGCCAGTTGTGTCCCTCCCAAAAAATAAGAAAAAATTATAATACCAACATATAACAGTCTTGACGGTGTCTGTATGTTCTGCCTTCCCAACAATTGGGGGCAATCTGAAATCTCTCCAAAAGAAATAAGTAAATAAGAGAGAATTGGCCATCTTAGATCATTGAAGTTGCTTATCAAAAAACACAAATCTTGGGGCTGGAGCAATAGCACAACGGGTAGGGCATTTGCCTTGCAAGTGGCCAACCCAGGTTCGATCCCTGGCATCCCATATGGTCCCCCAAGCATTGCCAGGAGTAACTCCTGAGTGCAGAGCCAGGAGTGACCTCTGAGCATCGCTAGGTGTGACCCAAAAAGGCAAAAACAAAACAAAACAATTCTTCAGAGAGAAAAAATTCCCTGAAGGTTAATTTGCATGTTCAATATCCACGAGGTTGGATGCAGAATCTCCTGACCCCACGCCAAGCTGTCTTCACCGAGGCCCCTCAGCAGTGGGTGAGTTGAGTTTCCCTCCCTGCCCCAAGCAGAACCCCAGCAGCCGAAAACCTCCAGAACCCAGACACAGCCATACTCAAGGCCACTCTTCACATGCTCAGATGAGCCTCACACATGAAGGAACCAGCAGAGGAACCCAGATATGTGGGACCTGGGACTGAGATCCCCAAGCCTACTCAGATTGGGACTGGGTCTCCTCCACCCAGATCCCCCATTTTCCAGTAGCTTGACAGTCACACCCACAAACTGTTCCCCCCGCCCCGCGCGCCATGTAATCTCATCAACAGCCAAGATCAAGAGACTATAAAACAAAGCTTGCATTCGTGGACACGCAACCTCTTATAGTCTAGCCCAATGAAGTATCTAAAGCAGCACATATATGTTTGGTTTTAACGTACTTGCTTGTATTCTCTTATATACATCCTCTCTCCTTCTTGGAGAGCCCAGCAAGCTACCAAGAGTATCCCGCCCACATGGCAGAGTCTGGCAGGCTCCCTGTGACATATTCGATATGCCAAAAACAGTAATAATAATAGGTCTCATTCCCCTGACACTGAAAGAGCCTCAAATACACCACTGTTGGGAAGGATAGGTAAGGAGAAGCTGGTAGAATCTCAGGGCTGGGACAAATGGAGACATTACTGGCACCCATTTGAGCAAATTGTTGAAGAATGGCATGATAGTGATACAGTGATACAGTGAATATCCACGAGGTCAATGAGGTCCGTTATAGCCCCAAATCTAGGTATCCAAATGGGAATCCTAACACTGGACACTTCAGGAGCCTGCCATTATAACTGCCAGAGCATGAAAAGTGCATGGAGGACAGCACTATTCCATTCTTCTCCTACTTTCCAGAGACTCCCTAAATTGTACTCTGTAGCCTGCCCCAACCCATTCTTCCAGAAGAACTGTGTGAGCCCATTAAACTTGCAAGTCCAGAACCTTCCCACTTCTCCATCAAGCACATTTCTCTCCCTTGGGACTCTCTGAGCTTGTTCCCATCCACTTAAGACTTATATTGAGAAGCCCTGAAGGCGCGAACACTACACAGCATTGTAGAACCAATCACTTGATTGCACAGTGTGAAGAAAAATTGACAAGATGCATAATGAAGGTCCAGATTTATGTATTCTCAGGAGAGGTGCCTAACAAAATGATGTTCCATTGATGACAAACTTCTTGTGCAAGTGGCCAGCTGCCTCTGATGTTTCAGAACATTCCTCCTACACAAACTCATACATTCCCCCATCCCTCAACCCAACACACACCTCCTCTCTCTCCCTTTCTCTCTCACTCTCCTGTATTTTCATTAAAGACTGAACAAACCATCCCTCTGTCCTCATGCTGGTATGCTGCTAGCAGTATTTTTATAAAGGTGAGAAAGAATCTGGTACATTTTCATAAAAATATATACACATGCATTTTATAAAAGAAATCTGGAATTGAAGTTTATAAAGAAAAAAGCAAGGTTCTCAAAGCCAGTCCGTTGTTTGTGATACTGAAAAACCAATGGATTTGGCTCAGTTCTGTTAACCATCAGCAATTATCTTCCTGTCAAAGCTAAAGGTAACAAATTTCCCCATATCCAGCAAGGCTATATCACCAACCGGACACCAACATCATCTGACGGCAAGTAAATCACCACAGCAGCCATGGGCCCTGACAGACAAATGCTCTGTCTCAGAAAATCCAGGCCTATCACTCAGAGGGGGAAAAAAGGTTCCCTCAGCTGGTCTCGCAAAGAAGAGATTAAATGCTGCAGATTCAGTAAGTACAGTAGAAAGCAAATCCTGAATATAAGAATTATTAATGGACTTTACACCAGTCTTTTTAATCTGTTGCCAACATATGCTCATCTATTTTACCTTGATCCACCCTGTTTCCTAATGGACGTTAACAGGCAGAAATAGTGCTTTATCCCAGCCTTAATCAGAGTGAACAACATAAGAACAGTGTCCTGCTACCTATCAATTGGGGACTACTTTAGTAATAGCTGCTCTTACATAATGAAGACAGTATAATAAAAGATAGCACTAATGTGTCCTGTCCTTTTGCTTCACAATAAAATTCTTTCCATGATATGCTACATAATGGGAACAGCAGTTCTTAACCAGTTTGGAAACAAAGTACTGCATTACTATAGTACAATTGGAACCTAGCTGGAATTCTCTGATAATCTATGAATGGAAGCAACATTTTCCCCAGAAGACACAAGAATGCCAGTGTCAGACTCTCAGAGCCAATCTATAATCTGAGATTGTATTACCGTTAATTCTTACAATATCAATCATTAAATGTAGAGCTGGAATGAATAACATTATGCAAACATAACTAGGGGAATATCCTCCTTTCACTCATTTATACACTGAGTGTATGAGTGTTTGCAAGGAAACATCCTTTATTTACCAATTAATTGCACCCATATTATTCTCTAAAAACTTAAACAGGACCAAGAAGTCTCAAAATATATATGGTCCCAGTGGGAAATAGTATCCTACCTAGGAGTAAAGACTTTATTCACAAAATTATCTAGCAATAATTTTAAAACAATGAGCTATATGACTCAAAATAGAAAGGTGTGAAACCTATACACTGGCACAAGGTACAAAGTAAAAGATGACATTAGTTGTATTAAAAGATGTGTGACTTATAAAAGATTTTTACTGAGTCCCTACAATGTGCCAAACACTACTGTTTCATGCTATGTCTGCAACACAGCCATCTGTGGTGGTGGTCACTCTACTGCCATTGTGACCACCCGGCATCTATCTGGAACATCTCTGCTGAGACTGCTGTCTGTAATAAAGCTTGATGACTGGGAGGAGGAAAGAGACAAACTCAGAAGCCTTCACGGTCACTGAAGACCTCAACAGAATCATATGTTAGTCACCTCAACAACCACCTTCCCTCCCTCCTCCCAAATCAATAAGCACTCAAAGAAAATAGTTAATTGAGTCAGGCTTTATAAATACAAAGGTAACATTGGTCAAATCATAAGTATCATGTTGAACAATAGCAAATCAGACTACCATAAGTTAGAAATTTCATCTGGTTTAAATGAGCACAACACAGAATCAAAGATAAGAGAAGGTAGGAAGAGCATCCTCTATAGGTGGTAATACCTGAGAGGAAATATTTTGTCTCAACTTCATATGTGCAAGATAAAATATGATAGGGAAGTGAGGAAAATATTAGATTGGTGGGAGGCGACTAGAAAATTAGATTTCAAGTGTGTCTTTGCACCTAATCAGGCGTATACTTCAGGAAAACCTTCTCTCTTCTCTAAGTCCCAGTATACATCTATGGGGCACGAAGGTTTTGAACCATAATAGTAAGAAGTTTTTCTTTCCATTCTGAAATGTCACCATGGGGCTGGAGCGATAGCACAGCGGGTAGGGCATTTGCCTTGCACGCAGACAACCCAGGTTCAATTCCCAGCATCCCATATGATCCCCTGGGCACCGCCAGGAGTGATTCCTGATTGCAAAACCAGGACTAACCCCTGAGCATTGCCAGTGTGACCCCAAAAGAAAAAAAGGCACCATGCTAGCACATTGGGGGACATCAGATATCACCTAAGAGTACATGTTTGATTAAGGAGAGCTGCATGTGGGACTAAGAAAGCATAGAAGAGTGTCAAGGAGGGAACTAACCTAGAAGCTGAAAAAAGTGCTGAAAAGGGAAAATAGAGTTAAAATCACCAATGTTATAAAACTGGGAAGGGGGCCAGAGCTATAGCACAGTGAGCAAACTGCTTGTTTTTATGCAGCTGGCCAAGGTTTGATCCCCAGGTTTGATATGGTCCCATGAGCACCGCCAGGAGTAGCCACCAAGTATTGTTAGGTATGTCTCAAAAAGTAAACAAAAACTCAAAAGCCAAAACTGAAAAGGACTAGATTTGGACGTTCAAATATTTAATGCTTCCATCTCCCTATTTAATGGGTATCCAAAGCTCAATAAGAAACTGGTATGGATGCTGCCCTTATCAACAGGTCTGAAGCCCCCCTGCATGCCTCTCCCCACTCAGCCCAGAGCCCCTCACTACCAGCCACTGAAACCCAGCCCTGGGGGCACCTGCCCGACTTCTGCCAGGAGCACCCATTCAACTACCTGCTGCCCTTCTCAACAGGTCTGAGGGTCTGGAGACTAACAACTGGGCCAGCGGCGGGGCGGGGGGGGGGGGGGGGGAGGGCGGCTGGCCTCTACTGTAGGAGTGTGGCCTCCTCAAAAGTGGGCGTAGCCTTATATTTCCCATTCCCAGCACTCTTGACTCACATCCCAACCTTTATCACCTAATTCTGTGGAGAATGGTTCTGGCTGCCTCAAACACAATACAGCAATAATCCACTGGCTTCCGATTCCAACAAAAGACTAGTGTATGCAAGGAGCTATACAAGCCCAATATAAAAAATCACCTCCTCCAATGCTTCACTAGATGCCAATCACAGGTCACAGAATAATGTCTGAGAGGAAAGATATATTCTAGAAGGGCAGAAGGGTGACCACCATCAACCATCCTTATTCAGATTCCTTTCCTGCAATAAGAGGAAACAGTGCTAGTGAACTTGAAGGCTTCACCTCAACCAAAGCAGCATGAAGAAACAGCGCAAATTATCCACTACAAGGAGAGGACAAAGAAAAGAGTCCTGAATCCTCAACAGGGGTTACCCACAAATATGATCTCTCTGATAAAGAATTCCAAGATGAAATGCTGAGGATTTTCAAGGAACTCAAAGAATCAATGGAGCCAACATCTAGAAAATTAAAGGAAGAAATAAAAAAAAAAACAGTGGAACGAATAGTCGAGAAAATACAGGAAGAAATGAGAGCAGAAATAAGAAAGCTACAAAAAGAAGTATCATAAATAAAGGATTCCGTAGATGAAATTAAAAACTCAGTGGGTGCCCTCAACAGTAGAATGACTACAGTCGAAGACAGAATCAAATCAAAGACTGGAAGATGAGCAGCAGAAAATTGTACAGACTACAACATACAATGGGAAAAGATTTCAAAACAGATCTAAGATGAATCAGAGACCTAGGGGATGACTCAAAGAGGAACAACATTAGAATCATCAGAGTACCAGAAGGACAAGGAGGTAATCCCAATGAAAAAGCCACA
Source organism: Sorex fumeus (assembly GCF_029834395.1). Lineage (NCBI taxonomy): Eukaryota > Metazoa > Chordata > Mammalia > Eulipotyphla > Soricidae > Sorex > Sorex fumeus. The sequence continues at coordinate 10,934,331 of NW_026606077.1, read as the reverse complement.
GTTAAAGAAATCATTGCTGAAAAGTTCCTAGAGTTAGAGAATGCAGGCATCCAGATGCGAGGAGCCAGAAGGGTGCTAGCTAGAAGAGACCCTAATAAAAATACTCCAAGGCATATCATAGTCAGAATGATGGATGCTGTGGATAGAGACACAATACTGCAAGCAAGCAAGGTCAAAGAAGGAAATCAGATACAAAGGAGCACCCCTTAGATTTACAGCAGACCTATCAGAGGAAACCATCCAAGCCCGAAGAAAATGGTGAGATATAGTGAAAAAGCTCAATGAAATGAACGCTTCACCAAGAATACTTTACCCAGCTAAACTCTCACTCAAACTTGATGGAACGATACATCATTTTATAGATAAACAACAGCTCAGGAACTTCATAGACTCAAAACCAAACCTAAAAGAAGGACTAAAAGGGCTTCTGTAAGACAAGAAGGAAAGCACCCATAAGCACAACAAACCCTTACAGAAATATGACACAAAATTCCATGACAATAATCTCTCTCAATATCAATGGTCTAAATGCATGCACCAATCAAGTGATACAGAGTGGCAAAATGGATCCAAAAACTGAAACAAACATTCTGCTGCTACAAAAAACACATCTAAACTGTAAGAGCAAACAGAGACTCAAAATTAAAGGATGGAAAACAATCCTGCAAGCAAACAACTCCCTCAAAAAAGCTGGGGTGGCCATACTAGTATCTGACAACATAGATTTCAGGTTGAAAAATATTAGAAGGGACAGGAAAGGCCCTTTTGTATTTATCAAGAGATATTAACAACAGGAAGAAATCATACTCTTGGATGTATATGCACCCAATGAGGGACCAGATAAATACCTAAAACAACTGCTAACAGATTTTAAGGAGGACATTGCTAGCAATACAATAGTAGTCAGAGACTTCAACACCACCATATCATTTTTGGATAGATCAATAAGAACAAAACTCAGCAAGGAAACACTGGCTCTGAAGGTAGAAATAGAAGAGAGAGGGCTAACAGACCTATATAGGACTTTACACCCCCAATAGAAAGAATACACATTCTTTTCCAGTGTACATGGAACATTTTCTAAAATAGACCATGTGCTGGATCACAAAACATACCTCAATTGAATCGGGAAGATAGAAATTGTATCAACTATCTTTTCAGACTATGATGCACTGAAGATAGAAGCTAATCGCACACAGATGTGGAGAACTAAATCAAACACCTGGCAATTAAACAACTCAATGTTGAACAATGAGTGGGTCAGGAAGTAAGTCAAGGAAGAAATCAATAGATATCTGGAAACAAATGAGAATGAAGACACTAGCTACCAGAACCTATGGGAAGCAGCTAAAGCCATGTTAAGAGGAAAATTTATAATGTTGCAAGCATTCCTCAGGAAGGAAGAAAGGGCCTACATAGATAACTTGTCTTCACAGCTCAAGATCTTAGAAAAATACCAACAGAAGGAACCCAAACCTGGCTGAAGAAAAGAAATAACAAAACTTAGAGCAGAAATTAATGACATGGAAACCCAAAAAACAATCTGAAAGGTCAGTGAAACCAAGAGCTAGTTCTTGAAGAAAATAAATAAGATTGGTAAACCACTATCAAGACTCACAAAGAGAGAGAACCCTAATAAACCGAATCTAAAATGAAAAAGGGGACATCACAACAGAAACCAATGAAATTAAAAAGATCATCAGAGACTACTTTGAGAGTCTGTATGCTATGAAACAAGAGAACCTAGAAGAAATGGATAAATTCCTGCATTCCTACAATCTCCCAAGACTGAGCCACCAAGAAGGCTTGGAATACCTGAATAGACCCATTCATATAAAGGAAATAGAAACTGTACTCAAAAGTCTTCCCAAAAACAAAAGGCAAGGCCCAGATGGATTCACTAGCAAATTCTTCCAAATATTTAAAGAAGACCTGTTGCCAATTCTCCTCAAGATTTTCAAGGAAATTGAAAAAACAGGAACTCTCCCAAACAGTTTCTATGAGGCACATATCTCCCTAATACCAAAAGCAACAAAGACACCACTAACAAAGAAAAATATAGGCCAATATCCCTGATGAACACAATGGAAAAGATTCTCACAAAATATTAGCAAATAGAATCCAACAACTCATCAAAAAGATCATACACCATGACCAAGTGAGATTCATCCCGGGGATGCAAGGATGGTTTAACATTTGGAAATCAATCAATATAATCCATCATATCAACAAAAGTAAAGATAAAATCCATATGATCAAATCAACAGATGCAGAGAAAGCCTTTGACAAAATCCAACACCTGTTTATGATGAAAACTCTCACCAAAATGGGTTTTGAAGGAACTTTCCTCAAGATAGTCAAAGTAATCTATGACAATCCTATGGCAAGCATTATCCTCAATGGGGAAAAACTAAGGGCCTTTCTTCTAAGATCAGGGACAATATAAGGATGCCCACTATCAACACTTCTGTTCAGTGTAGTGCTGGAAGTACTTGCAATAGCTGTTAGGCAAGAAAAATATATTAAGGGCATACAGATAGAAAGGAAGAAATCAAACTCTCACTACTCGCAGATGATATGATACTATATCTAGAGAATCCTAAAGCCTCTACCAAGAAACTCCTAGAAACAATAGACTTGTACAGTAAAGTCGCAGGCTATAAAATTAATATCCAAAAGGCCATGGCCTTCCTGCATGCAAAAAAATGAGACAGAGGAAAGCAACAAGAAAAAAGCAGTCCCGTTCACCATTGCACCTCAGACAATCAAGTACCTTAGAATCAGCTTAACTAAGGAGGCAAAGGACCTCTACAAAAAAAAAAACTATAAAACATTACTCCACAAAATAAAAGAGGACACAAGAAAATGGAAACATATCCCTTGTTCATGGATAGGAAGAATCAATATTGTCAAAATGGCAATACTCCCCAAAGCTCTGTACAGATTCAATGCAATCCCTATAAGGACACCCATGAAATTCTTCAAAGAAATGGATCAAACACTCCTGAAATTCATATGGAATAACAAACATTCACGAATAGCTAAAGCAATTCTGGGGAAAAAGAAGATGGGAGGCATCACCCTCCCCAACTTCAAACTCTCCTACAAAGCGGTAACAATTAAAACTGCATGGTACTGGAATAAAGGCACAGCTGCAGAACAATGGAACAAGGTAGAATATCCCTACACACAACCCAAAATGTATGATCATCTAATCTTTGATAAGGGAGCAAGAAATGTGAAGTGGAACAAGGAAAGCCTCTTTAACAAATGGTGCTGGCATAACTGGACAACCACATGCAAAAAAATGGGCTTAGACCTCGACTTAACACCATGCACAAAAGTCAGATCAAAATGTATTAAAGACCTCAACATCAGACCAGAATCCATAAAGTACATCGAAGACAAGGTTGGCAAAACCCTCCACAATATTGAACCTAATGGTATCTTCAAAGATGACACGCCATTGATCAACCAAGTAGAAACAGAGATAAACAAATGAGACTATATTAAACTAAGAAGTTTCTGCACTGAAAAAGATAGAGTGACCAGAATACAAAGACAATCTATAGAGTGGGAAAGGATATTCATAGAATACCCATCTGATAAGGGGTTGATATCAAGGATATATAAGGCACTGGTTGAACTCTACAAGAAGAAATCTTCCAACTCCATAAAAAATAGGGTGAAGAAATGAAGAGAAACTTGCTCAAGGAATAAATACGAATGACAAAAAGGTTCATAAAAATGCTCTTCACCACTAATCATCATGGAGATGCAGATCAAAACAACTATGAAATACCACCCCACACCACAGACTGGCACACATTCAAAAGAACAAATTCAACCACTGTTGGCGTGGATGTGGGGAGAAAGGGACCCTCCTACACTGCTGGTGGGAATGCCTATTAGTTCAGCCCTTTTGGAAAACAGTTTGGTCACTTTTCAAAAAATTAGAAATTGAGCTTCCATTTGACCCGGCAATACCACGGTCATGGGTCATGGTCATGGGTCACAATACCCATGACCATACGTTGTTCATCAATTTGCTCAAGTGGGCCCAGTAACGTCTCCATCGTGAGACTTGTTGTTACTGTGTTTGGCATATTGAATACGTCACAGATAGCTGGCCAGGCTTTGGCAAGCTTTGCCCTGTGGGAGAGATACTCTTGGTAGCTTGCCGGGCTCTCCGAGAGGGGCGGAGGAATTGAACTCGGGTCGGTCATGTTGGCTGCATGCAAGGCAAACGCCCTACCTGCTGTGCTACCGCTCCAGCCCACCAATACCACTTCTGGGAAAATATCCCGGAGAGGCAAAAAAGTGTTGTCGAAATGACATCTGCACTTGTATGTTCATTGCAGCACTGTTTACAATAGCCAGAATCTGAAAAAAAAGAAAAAACGAATGCCCAAGAACAGATGACTGATTAAAGAAACTCTGGTACATCTACACAATGGAATACTATGCAGCTTTTAGAAAAGATGAAGTCATGAGAACTTTGCATATAAGTGGTTCAACATGGAAAGTATCATGCTAAATGAAATGAGTCAGAAAGAGAGACAGACATAGAAGAATTGCACCCATCTGTGGAATATAAAGTAACAGAATGGGAGACTAACCCCAAAAATAGCAGAGATAAGTACCAGGAGGTTTGCTCCATGACTTGGAAGCTGGCCTCACATGCTGGGGAATAGGGCAGCTCAGATAGAGAAGGGAAAACCAAGTAAAGTGTGGTTGGAGGACCCGCCTGGGATGGGAGTTGCATGCTGAAGGTAGACTATAGATTGAAAACAATGGCCACTCAATACCTCTATTGCAAACCACAACACACACAGAGAGAGAGAGAGAGAGAGAGAGAGAGAGAGAACAAAAGGGAATGCCCTGCCGCAGAGGCAGGATAGGTAGATGGAGTGGGGGTGGGTGGGAGGGATGCTGGGATCGTCAGTGGTGGAGGGTGGACACAGGTGGATGGATGGGTACCCGAGCATTGTATGACTGAAATACAAGCACGAAAATATGTAAATCTGTAACTGTACCTCACGGTGATTCACTAATAAAAAATTAAAAAAAAAACTGGTATGGGCCATCTGAACAAATTTTCCTCAAAATATGATTCTAAGAGGTTCACAGAACCTTAACACACCCACAAATCAAATGCCAGTCACCAAATGAATCTGCATTATCCTTCTCAGGATTTACAACTCATGTACCAATTTCTTGTCCAATTCTAAAGCTGCCATTCGTGAGTGAAGTAACCCAAGGGTTCAAGTGCAGTCACATCTGCCTGTACAGGGACATGATGACATTTGGTGACAAGCTAGAGTTCAGGATAAAGTTCTACAGCATATAAAGTACTTTGAATAAAAGCATAAAAGCATCAAGGAGCTCATAGGCCTGGAGGAGATGTGGCACCCTTAAATATGAGAATGATCTAAGAAAAACTGGACACAGTCACCAGTCCTCCTGTCCTTGTGAATCCAAAAATACTTAATGAGTCAAATAGAAAGGAAAAAGTGAGTCAAATAAGTCTGTCATGAGTTCCTTTCTCCAGGAAGCTTGATGGCTTCCCTACATGTTGTAGGATTATTTTCACTCAGTATATCCCATGGTAACTCTACCAAGTGCAATAACATTAGAATTTCTCTGTTCTACCAGGTAAAAAAGAGTAATATTAACTTGGCCTAGCAGATAAATTACTTGAGGTCAAAACCAGTCTTATTGTCTTATTTCTGGCTGAAGAACCAGCCAATTGGGGGCTATGAACTCATATTTAACCCACAGAGAAGACTTCAGGGTTTAGGATACAGACAAGGTGTTCAAATGTTAACATAGTCTCCTTTATTTCTGGAGCTTGATAGTACAGTGTATAGGACATTTGCCTTGCAAATGTTGACCCTGGAGCCCTAGATGGTCCCCTGAGTCTGCCAGGTGTGATCCCTGGGTAAAGAGACGGACATAAGCCATGAGAACCACTGGGTGTAGCCCAAAACCAAAAAATCAAAATTCTTTATTTCGGGCTTTTCTTTAGTATCATTCTAGAATTCAGTTTCAAGTAATAACAGAAAAACTTATATTGGAATGTTACTATAGATAACAATGATGAAGTTTAGAGGAAAAAAATTAAGCAATGTTAAGACATTGGAAACAGTCCAAACCAGGAAGAAAGAGGCAGGAAATCATCTCTTAGCAGGAGTCTGCAAAGGAAAGTGACTAAGACACAAGTCGAAACTCACAGTTGTGTTAGATTGAAGGGACAGAGGATGGATTTTGTCACTGACAGAGTAGTTACAAAGTGAGAGGAGAGAATTCAAAAAGGATAAAAACAACAGGAAGAGATTCCAATATCTAGAGATTAAGCTGCTATTCATTAAAGGTGAAATAGAATTCATAATGTGAAGTAACCTGCTTGTTAGAACAAAATCTAGCCTCTGTAATTTATTATTACTATAACATAAAAAATTTGACACCTATACATAGTAATTCCTAGATTTAATATATACATGCATGCTATCTATATATTTAGTAACAGAAACTATAATAGCTGTTTAACATCATCTGCAATATTCAGAATACAGTAAAAAATTACTAGATAAGTAAGGGTTGGAGTGATAGCACAGTGGTAGGGTGTTTGCCTTGCGTGTGGCTGGCCCAACCGAGCTGGGTTCAATTCCTCTGCCCCTCTTGGAGAGCATCTCACCCACACGGCAAAGCCTGGCAAGCTCCACGTGACATATTGAATATACCAAACAGAAACCTGTGAGACAAAATGATCTAATACACATGTTACTAACGTCTTATAATGATGAAAGAAATATAATAAAATGCAATAGGGAAAATCATATTATTTTCATGGCCAAAAAATTTCCAAAATTTAGTAAAACCAAATTAAACATGTTAACTTTAAAGTAACACATTAAACATGTAACTATACAGATTCAAGACATTTAGAGAACTCCAGTTCAAAATTTTTCATACATTTGAAAAATTCTTACATACAACATCACTATGAAATGCTTAAAATCAAGTTAAAGAGAAAATCGAAGAGAGGAAAATGATACGCTAGATACAAAAAAGGAGAACAATGGTTAGAAGTGACAATTGTTTGTCCTGAGAAATAGAGATAAGAGACAATGGAATGACCTCAGTAAACTGCTGAAGTGACAAAAAGTCAAATGAGTTTTGTTCTCTAAAAACCAAGACAAGTTTAGATATATACAAATAGAAAATTTGTTGCCAGAGGCCTGTATGATCAAAAGATATTCAAGAAAATTCTTCAGGCTGGCAAGAAGCTTTAAGATAAAATTTCTGTTCTATAATAAAGGAATGAAGAATAAAGGCATGTGGAAATGGTAAGTGTAATAAAATGGAAAATCTCCTTTCAACACATATTTAAAGCAAAATTTTAACACTACCGTGGCACTTATAAATATATGTGATGCCTTAGAAGACATAGTCAAGTTTCATACTTAACAGGTCCTGAATCACTGGAACTTAATAGCTATTTATTGCTTTGAAATTGCGATCTCTGAGTTGGTAAACCTGAATCTTTCAAACATACCATTCCATAAGAAGTTATTGCCAATCTCTTATCATTGGTGCTAACTAACTGAAAACTATCTAAGAATACACCCATCCAGATGTGTCTTTGATTTTAATTAATACAATGTGCCACTGCAGTCTCAAAGAGAGTCTAATATGGCATGAGATAAAGTAATAGCCTTGGTAATATGAGAAGCACGGAGTCCATGATAAGTGTTACCTTCTTGGGATGTTTTCCTCTATAATAAACATATATTAAGAATAAAGACAGAAATTAAGAGCATGAGTTTGATCTTAAAGCTAATTCCATCTGGCTGTGTAACTTTTAGGTGCATAGCCTAGGCAAATCACCAAAGCTCTCTAAGCTTCTGTATCCACAAATGTAGAATGGTGAAAATAATAATTCTATTATTGATTTGTTGTGATGGTTAAGTGAAATAAGGTCATGAGAAAAATGAAAAAAAAAAACTGGAACTTAAATGAGCTCTAAACGGAGATTCATGGAGGTATTATTTAATAGTTAATATGATCTTTAACAGTATAATTCTCAAAGCAGTTAAATGAGAGCAGATTCTGGACTGTGGTATCATATATTCCTTTTCTTGCTGAGCACAACAATGAGTGTTGCAAAGTCATCCATTTCAGAGCCCTTTAAGTGCATCCCTGGTTAAGAAACAGCTACCCTGGAACCACACTCCCTTGAACCCAATTATATCCTGCTGGCAGGCTAAGAATCCCTGACCATAAATTAGCCTATTTGTTCATAAGAGTCTCTGCTACATGGAATCAAGTCAGAAAATAATGTAAGTGCATGACTCAGTATTATACTAGTTCCTACTTTATGCTACCCAAGACCCAAAGATGATAGGGCTTCAAACAAGAGGCTACTGAAAAAAATCACAATCATAACACATCATTACAGAGAGAGCAATCCCATTTCTGAAGCTTCCAGTGCTAGCCATCAACTGTTATGCAACCAATCTTCTCAGATACTTAGCCTCAGGAACAAAAAACCTCAACCTAAAGGCTCAGGGTACCGCAACCATCATCTTGTATTACTCAGCACATTAACCAGTGAGAAGTTGACCAAAGTCAAATCTGCCAGTGCACTGATTAAATTTTCCTCACTCGTTGTTACCCATTAACATATGCCAAGTCTGGTGTTTATTTTTTCAACTTTAGAAATGAGTTAATTCTGTGGTTAATTACCAGTCAGGTGACTTTTACCTGCCCTTAACTTCCCGTAAGTGGTTAACTAACGAGCATGCCATTACCAGCTTCATGAGGATTAGAGGTTAAGCATAAGCTTGATTATAAGCTATAAATGTGAGTAATTTAAAATGTTATTGGTTATTACAAAAATATATGATAATAATTTCCTCTTTAATGAAAGGGAACATGTTTATAGTGGTCCCTAGCTCCTTGTTCAGGCTTTGGGAAGGAGATGAGAGCATGATAAACAGCTTAGCCTCAGGATGGGCATCTGGGGTGAGGTGGCACAAATGAATACTCACCACTTAACAGGGTCATAAAAACGCAGTCACCATCATTGCATCTGTATGATAAATACAAAGTTTATGGGCTCCTTCTCTTTTAAAGGGCTGCCTGTCACCGGGGAGGGTCACTTGTCAAAGGAGTAAGAAGAACCAACAAAAAGACCAGAAATCCTTATCCCATTTGGAGCACTGCATGCTAAAATAAGAACATCCCCAAGTAAACCCTACTACTGTGATTATAGAGACATGCAAAATGCATATGGAATGAAATAATAACACAGATTGTGCAGGTATAGGACTATATTTTAAAACCTCCCGATTTCTTAAATGTAACAGGAAAATGAGAATAAGGAGTTTCGGGATAGTTGGTAAAACTATGAATTTTTACAAAAATGATCCCCAATGAATAGAAAGAGATGAGTCCAGTTTCTCAAGAAATTGGAAAGAAGACTGTTGCAAAATGTTTGTGGTCTGTGCAGTAAGTAGCAGTGGGGATTTTCTGGTACTACAAGAACATAGGCTACTCTACAACATTCCAGCTGATTGGCTCTTGAGAAGAAGACACTTGCTCTTATACTTAAGTGACATGTAGAATAACAGGATAAGGGAATGCAAAGTATCGGAGGGGAAATACCTAGACAACCATTGACTCTAGAGAATAGAAATCAGGAAATGGAAGCAAAGAAATTGAGTGGGAACAAAGTAAGAGATGGACAGGAAGGAGAAGGGGCCTCGGCCTTGGGTATTGGCAGTATAGAGGTGAGGCATATCTATATACCTAAACTACATAGCCAACAATACTGAAAGCATGAGATCCAAAATACTGCACTGCACTGCTTTCCCATTGTTTATTGATTTGCTTGAGCGGGCACCAGTAACATCTCACAACAAATTGAGACCTGTTGTTACTGTTTTTGGCATATTGAATACGTCACAGGTAGCTTGCCAGGCTTTGCCATGTGGGCGAGATACTCTTGGTAGTTTGCTGGGCTCTCCGAGAGGGGCGGAGAAATCGAACCCAGGTTGGCCGCATGCAAAATGTGTCTCTCAAGGAGCTGGAGAGATGGTATAGTGGGTAGGGTACTTGCCTTGCACGTGGCCAACCCATGTTTGATCCTCAGTATCCAATATGTTTCCCTGAGCACCGCTAGGAATAATTTCTGAGTGCAGTGCCAGTAGTAACCCCTGGGCATGGCCAGGTGTGGCCCCCAAACAAAACAAAAAGTAACCCAAACATAAAATGTGCCTGTCAAGGAGGCAGACTGGGGGTGGGGACATTGATGGAGGGAAGCTGACATTAGTGTTGGAACACTGTATGCCTAAAACTCAGCTATGATGAACCTTGAAAACCATATTATTTAAAAGTCCTTGCTTTTAAACTTTATTTGATGATAGGAAACCCAATGCTCATCAAGTCACTGACCAAGAGTTTGTAATACAAGACAGGAATCTGGTTGGCAATATGCCAATGAGATGTTAGCATCTTTCCTAAGCTCTGTGAACAGGTGAGAGAGAATTCCTGTAAGAGTAAACTATGGTGTAGACACGACTAGCTAGAAGCCCCAGGAAAGTAAAGTGGTGATAAAAGCTTTACAGCTACCCCTCCTGATGCTGAGTGTTCTCTTTCTAAATTAAAAGTCGTTTTCCATTTTTAACAGCCCTAACAATAACACTTTATAGAGCACTCTCTTCTCACACAGCACTTTACAGTCATTAGTTATTTAATCCTCAGAAATATCTCAGGAGACCAGTGGGCAACGGCCTTGCTTACACCCCTCTCCTTGTCTAGAGGAGCAGAAACTAACCCATGAAATGCCCAGGCTGCCTACAGGCAATTTAGGGGGCATAAGGCTCAATAATATCCACAAAGAAGCTATTTTACATTTACTGAGATTATTATGTTTTCAGGCAATTATATTTTTCAAGATTGTTTCATTCCTTTCACCAACAGAACCTCTTTGGGATTTTTGTGTTTGCCCTTAGCAGACACCTATGCGAGCTGTTCAGAGTGGTAAAGATTTTTATTACAACCTTCAAGTTAACAATCCCTCCAAAATGTGTTTGTTGCCTGGAGAGGCAGACAGACATCACCAGTCCATTCACATATAACAAATTCACTCAGTGAAATATCTACACAACAGTTAATCTGTGTTTCATACAGGCATTCGTATATATCAGATCAAATTCCAAAAGCTACACACACACAAAAAAAAAATATGCCATTCACTTACCTATTGCAATAATTTCACTTTATATTTAGAGAGCACCTACTATGTATAAGATACTGCTAAATGTTATAAAGAAGTTAGTGACATGTGATTCCTATATTTAAGTACCTCATGGGCAAAGAGTAGAAATGAGAGATGATACAGGCTACTATAATGGAAGACAGAAAGTGCTAAGTACCAAAGGAGAGTGAGTATGGAAGGCTTCAAAAGAGCTCTGATGAAAATGCTCATTTTTCATTGGGTCCAGAGTGATGTACAGTGGGTGGGGCATTTGCTTTGCACACGGTCAACCCAGGTTCAATCCCTGGCATCCCATATGGTCCCCCAAGCACCTCCAGGAGTAATTTCTGAGTGCAGATCCAGGAATAACCCCTAGGCATCCCTGGGTGTGACTCAAAAATCAAAACAAAACAAAACACAACAGAACAACTTCATGGAGGAGATGGTCATCAAAATGGCCTTTTGTAAATAAACACCAATATAAGGCACTTTGGTTCCCCTCAAAATAGGATAGCAAGAATCATCAGTACAGAGACAGTACAGAGACTGGAAACATCTGGATCCAGTATGAAGAGAGGAGATACCTTTTTAGGTCACCCTTTCCTCTTTGAGTCTTGCTAACTAGGATGCAAAGTCCATTTTATTTAACTGTTTACGAGCTAAATATCAACACTGCTTGTTTAATAAGCATCTGTCAAATTACCTTCTTATTTACTATGTCACAAAAGCCTGGAAATGGATCCTATACCCAATTTTAGTTTCAGTGAGCATATAGTTCTCTTTATTAAAAGAATTGCTTTGTCGGCCTGACTGGGAGGAAGTAGGGGACTGACTTTATTTTCTTCAACTCCAGGAACAGGTATATTAGCATGAATGTCATAGGTGTCATATCAGAGACCAAATGCCCAAAGGTCCCCAGGAATGACTTCTCACCCTCTACTGGGCTAGGTAGCATGGATAAAACTGATGCAGTGAATAAGACAGCAGCCTAAGGGCAAGAACAGCCCAGGCCCAAGTTGAGATCTAACCTATAGAATTAACTCTGAGCACAACTACTGCAAAATCACAGCCAAAGGCAACAGAGAAGAGTGCAGATGCCAAGATGCCAAGAGACGTCAAAAGCAAGTGCTACCACCTGGGAAGAAATCCAGGGAAGTATGATTTCCCTGAGTTCTACTCACCCTCTTGTTCTCCATAGGCCCACATCCTTCCCAAGGTAACAGAAAGATTTCAGCTTTTTATTTAAAGAGGACAGATCTTTTGGAGGCCATCACAATAAAAACAGACAGGTTTGTGCAACACACTGGTTCACAAGCACTTTTTCTCTCCTGGAGGTCATCTCTCCAGGATCTCCTTAATAGGAGGGGAAAAGAAACAGCACAAAGCACATGTAGGGTGTAAAAGTCCCCCCAAACTTAAGAGTAGAAAGCCACCTTCACTGTAGTCCCCTTTGTGTGCAAAGCAGCGTTCAGCCATTACTCCTACACAGGGTCCACACCTGACTAGGACCTCTAAGGGGAAGGAACCAGTTCTACAAGGTGTTTTTAGGACCATGTGTATAATTAAGACAAAATGCTAAGCCAGTGTGATTTGAGGGGGTGGGGGTGGGGGAGGAGAGCCATCTAAAAAGCCTAATCATAGCTAATTCACCGTCTGCGGCCACCCTGGGATTTCATGCAGAGCGCTGGTTTCACTAAGGTAATTGGTGCTATTGAAACAAGCCAGTGCTCTGCAGTTCGCTGCTTCCCTCCTCGCCTCTGGGCACGGAGAGGATCAATATTTGTTAGGATTGCTTCTTGTTCCAACAATGTAAGATTTACAATACTAGCTGGGATTCTCACTTTGTCTTCACACAACTCATCAGTGGAACCCAATTACTAACCTCAGACAAACAACATTAACATGAGCCTCTATGCTGCTTTATTGCCCTTCATCCAAGTCTCATTTCAGGGTCTTCAGGCAGTGCCACTATAACAGATACTACACTTTAAAGTGTGCTCCAAGGAATAAATTCTCAGTCTTTCATTACTCGTACCTTGATTTACTTCATATCATCTTGCCGCTATAGACAAAGATAACACACTGTAAATTACAGCCATCCTGTCTAGTAGTTTCAGAGGTAGGGGGAAGGCAGGGAGTGAGGATTTCTTAGGCTTCACAATTAGCAGTGGACCAGGCACTAACGCTCCCACATTGCCCATGATTAGTTGGTGTTTATTAAAACCATTTGCAAAGCAGGTTTTGAACACAAATCCCTCCCATCTCCTGCCCTCCACCCTCTAGTCTGCTTAGAAAATCTATTAAATTTAAAAAAAAACTTTAAAGCTAAATTAAAATATGATTTTAAGCTGTTCCTTATCACATCCATTCAGAGGCTATCAGCTCAAATGCATCATTTCATGAAGTAACCTGGCAAATTTATTAAAATGAGAAACCCTTTCAATAATCAAATTCCTTTTACTAAAAGTCTCCCCCCAGATATAGTGTAATTTTCAGTTATTCTCTGTTTTCTCACTCCTGAACTCTGGTCCAATTAAGAGCCATCTAAATTCGCCTTGAATTTCTACTAACAAGAGGCTGGGAAAGCAGAGACCTAGGAAAACAGTCATTGGAAAAAGTCCTTCAAGTTAGCTGTAGCAGTACCCCCTTATTTGTCCTACAATTTCCTCCATCCTCCATCCTATTCCAGTAGCTGATAACTAAGAACATTAGTTTTATGCGACTTGTCAAGCTCAAATGAAAAGAGAGCTAACTTTAATGACACTGCAATTAATCGCCCCAATAGACAGACAGCTAAAAGACAAGATATTGACTTCATTAAGGATAATGTATTATGTCATTAAGTTGGTAGGGTCACCTTGTGTATCATACATGCCTGCTAATATATTGGCATTTTCCTCAAATAAGATAAATTCAGATATGAGTGATAAAGCTGATTAGAAAATGTTTAATCTAAAGAGGCTACATTCCACATATGCCTGCTCTATGGCCCCAGGTAGAAGTGATGTCTTAAGAAACTGTGATAGGCCCAAGATTATTTCAAACACCACATCTGACTCATTTGTAATCCTACATTTCCCCCCTTCCTTTATACAGTTAACAGGGTGTCTTTGCTGATGGAAGTTGGAGAGCTTTGGGCAATTTGATGGTTCAAGTTGCTGGTGTTGGTTTCAAATACAGCACCACTTTTTTTTAAAAAAAATTTATTAGTGAGACACCATGAGGTCAGTTGTAGACTTACAAATTTTTGTGCTTGGGTTTCAATTATACAATGATCAAATACCCATCCCTCCACCAGTGCCCATTTCCCACCACCACGGATCCCAGTATTCCTCCCACCCCCCACGCCCCCCATCCCACCCTGCCTCTGTGGCAGGGCATTCCCTTTTGTTCTCTCTCTCCTATTGGGTGTTGTGGTTTGCAAAAGAGGCAATGGGTGGCAATCATGTTTGGTCTATAGTCTACTTTCAGCATGCTTTTCCCATCCTGGGAGGATCCTCCCAACAACCTTTTTTTGATGCTCCCTTCTCTATCTGAGGTTCCTTTTCCCTAGCATACGTGGCTGGCCTTCTGAACATTCAACTATGCAGATGGTTGAAATGAAAACAGTCACATGTTCTTGGTGGCATGAGGTGAGAGGTTAACCCTGTCAGGACCAGGCCTACAAAGCTACTTAGTTCAGAAGAGAAATTGTGACATAGCATCACTCCATTACAGATCATTCTTTTTAATGAGATAACTTTTCCTCAAGGCTTATCTAAAGGGAGCTGGTTGGCTTACATAAAATCATATTTCACTTGGAGTATTCCCAAATTAAAATACATATGCCAAAGCACTTCCTAGAACTTCACTGTACATAAATAAAACACAGTTTTAAAAAATATTATTTATCTCTCTTCACCTAATTCAGCAAAAATATAATCAGAGTTCACAGTTGTTTGCAGCTAAAAAATTCCCATGGAGGTTATTTTATCTTTCTCTGAACTAGTTTCATAAATACTTATTTGGGAGATGTTAAACTGCCTTCCCTCCACACAAGGATCATAGCTTTTGCCCAGTAAACAGAATAATGGTATTAAAAATTTTATTCAATTTAAATAAAATTCTTTTTTTTTCATTAGTGAAACACCATGAGGTACAGTTGTATACCTACAAACTTTCGTGCTTGGGTTTCAGTTTTACAATGATTGAGTACCCATCCCTCCACCAATGCTCATTCTCCACCACCAATGATCCCAGTAGCCCTTCCACACTCCCCCATGGCATCCCCCCTGACCCACGCCACCTTTGTGGCAGGGCATTCCCTTTTGATCTCTCTTTCCTTTAGGGTATTGTGGTTTGCAATAGAGGTATTAAGTGGCCATTGTGTTTGGTCTATAGTCTACTTTCAGCACTCATCTCGCATCCAGAGCGAATCCTCCAAACATTCTTTACTTAGTGTTTCCTTCTCTATTTGAGCTTCCTTTTCCCCCAGCATGTGCTGCCAGCTTCCATGCCATGGAGCAGACCTTCTGGTTTTTAACTCAACTATTCTTGGGTATTAGTCTCCCATTCTGTTACTTTATATTCCCCAGATGAGTGCAGACTTTCTACATCTGTCCCTCTCTTTCTGACTCATTTCACTTGGCATGATACTTTCCATGTAGAACCACTTGTATGCAAATTTCATGACTTCATCTTTTCTAACAGCTGCATAGTATTCCATTGTGTAGATGTACCAAAGAATTCCGAGATGAAATTCTTTTCTGTGAGAGGAAAGGTGACAAACCCCAAAGGTAGATGTATCAGAGTTTCTTTAACTGTTCATCTGTTCTTGAGAACTCGGGTTTTTTTTTTCAGATTTTGGCTATTGTAAACAGTGCTGCAAAGAACATACAAGTGCAGATGTCATTTCAACTATACTTTTTTGCCTCTCCAGGATATATTCCCAGGAGTGGTATTTCCGGGTCAAATGGGAGCTCAATTTCTAATTGTTTGAGAATTGTCCACACTGTTTTTCAAAAGGGCTGAATCAGTCGGCATTCCCACCAGCAGTGAAGGAGAGTCCCTTTCTCCCCGCATCCACACCAACAGTGGTTGAATTTGTTCTTTTGAATGTGGGCCAGTCTTTGTGATGTGAGATGATATCTCATTTTTTTATCTGCATCTCCCTGATGATTAGTGATGTAGAGCATTTTCTCCTGTGCCTTTTAGCCATTCTGATTTCTTCTTTGACAAAGTTTCTGTTCATTTCATCACCCCATTTTTTGATGGGGTTTGTTGTTTTCTTCTTGTCGAGTTCAACCAGTGGTTTGTATATCCTTGATATCAGCCCCTTATCAGATAGGTACTGGGTGAATATCCTTTCCCATTCTGTAGATTGTCTTTATGTTTTGATCACTGTATCTTTTGTGGTGCAGAAGTTTCTTAGTTTAATATAGTCCCATTTGTTTATCTCTGTTTCCACTTGGTTGGTCAGTGGCATGTCATCTCTGAAGATACCGTTAGCCTCAATCAATATCATGGAGGGTTTTGCCGACCTTGTCTTCAATGTACCTTACGGACTCTGGTCTGATGTTGAAGTCTTTAATCCATTTTGATCTGACTTTTGTGCATGGTGTTAAGTCAAGTTCTAAGCCCAATTTTTTGCTTGTGGTTGTCCAGTTATGCCAGCACCATTTGTTAAAGAGGCTTTCCTTGCTCCACTTCACAGTTCTTGTTCCCTTTTAAAGATTAGATGTTCACACATTTGGGGAAGTAAAATTCTTATGTGTGACTGGGTGCTTATTCTGTAAACCTATTTTAGATGAGAACAAACCAAAATAAAAATATATGTTGTGTAATTTCACTTTTTTGTTTTACTTTTGGCCACACCCCACTGTGCTCTAGAGATCACTTCTGGTGGTTCCAGATGTGGTGCTGGGATTTGAATCCAGGTCAACCTAATGCAAGGCTTACCTTGCCTGCTGCTCT
This sequence comes from Sorex fumeus, assembly GCF_029834395.1. Lineage (NCBI taxonomy): Eukaryota > Metazoa > Chordata > Mammalia > Eulipotyphla > Soricidae > Sorex > Sorex fumeus. Next base: position 10,917,116 of record NW_026606077.1, on the reverse strand, counting down.
ATCTATCCACCCAAGAATATATTGCTAATTGCAGCACAAAACATAAAACACGTGGCTAGGTAAATAAGAGACCAAGTAATGTGAATATGCCTGGACCTGTGAGTTTATACATACATATATATACTCAAACAGACTCACACCCATCCTCAGGAATATAGCAGGAAGGAATCACTGTAGATCCTGACCTCTGGGATATTCTCACTTTCAGACTGAGCAAGCTGCATTCTAGAGAAGCAAGTGTACACATTCACACAGGGAGTCAGCAGTAAATAATAAGCCAGCCTGATGATTCCCAGGACTTGAGTCTTTCTTCCACACCACTTCCCTCCATACATATGTATATGCATTTTTAAATATTCTTTCCTCGTTGGAGCAAAGGGACACAGGATTTAACACACAGTGCCTTGTAAAACAGAGGTGATTAAAAATAAAATCAAAGCAGGAGACTCTGTCCATTTACAACCAGGAGGTCTTACATACCTTGCCCAGAGAGATGACCTAAGACTCACCTCTTCCTCACTTACGATCAGTCTCTTTAGAGGGAAACACAACACAAAAATAAATAGAGTGACCCAGAAACCAAAGGCAAGCCTCAGGTTTGATGCCATGGTCAAGCCGTACAAGCACATTCAGCCCACGTTTTTCCTTCCTGCCATTGCTCCTGACATTCAAATCACTTGATTCATTTTCCAGCCCCCAGAGAGGAGGGCAGAACTGACAGCAATTGGAAGCTTCTCAGTTGCCTGTGGACAGACACCTTCCCTGTGGTGGAGGGTGGAGGGAGGACTTCTTGCCACTCCCACTCCAAACTCACCACTAATTACCAACACCTGCAGCCCTTCATGCCCACGCATCCCTTTAACCCAGACCCTCATCTTTTCTATTATTTTTATTAAGATTGTCAAAATCAGAAGTTTGGGAACCTTCTGCTGTGACCTTGGCATTTCTCTGCAGGCTTAACGTATTGGCATTTTTTCTCTGACTGCATCTCTTCTCATTTGTCATGATTATTGCTGAATTTTTCAACTGTCATTCCCAAACGTAAATCAATGGTTGTCTACTTCCCCTTTGTCATATCTGCACGGCAAACAGCCTTTCCCTTCTAAATGAAGCTTCCTCCCTTTCCATCCATTAAAAGGGGCCTGTCTGCAGGAGAAGTCAATCCTTTGTTAGGTCATTGCATTTATCACGCTTCCAATCAGTGCCTGACACACTTATTCAGCCAGGTCTTCAACCACACAATCATTGTTCATCTGGGGGTTGTGCTGTAATTTATTTATGCATGGTGTTTTCACGATCCATCTTGGGCAGTTTCAGATTTTTCACCCCTGCCCTTTTCTTCCTCAGAGTCCTCCAAGTATAGAGAGAATCTGAGGGATGGAAGGAGGGGATTACAGTAACAGGGGGCAGGAGAGGAGCTGTGAAGGGAAGGAACAAGAGGCTTTGTTTCTGTGGGAGTGGCTATGAACAAGTTTCCTTTTCTCTGAGAAGCTGATAGCAAACCCAGAGCGATGCTGGACTGGGGCCTCATTAGAGTACTGTTGAAACCAGGAGCTAATCCTGCTGAATGTGCCCAAGAGGGACACTTTCCGGACATGCAAAATGAGAGTAAAGTCCCATCAAGTTTAATAAAGCCTCTTTATAATCATGTTGGCTCCAATTGTCATAGAGAACTCTCTAAGAGGAAGATTGTTCTCAAAAGAAAAAGCTATAGCCCACTTTCTAAGAAATCACACCACCTCCAAAGCTTGGAAGAAAGCACCTGAAGTGACCGGGAAATTCTCAGGTGGAGGTGGAACAGTTACCAACTCCTTTAGGAGGGGACTGACATCCCTTGCTATCTAACCATGACAAATAGTAGGTTTCTTTTCCCCAATCGTGCACTAACCCTTTAACCAGCATCACCTTCTCATGGTCTTCGTTATCATCCAGGTCTCTGTCTTCTGTTGCAAGGCAAATATTAACACAGAAGAAACCCAGGTCTTTTTCTCTGAAATAATTTTGACTCAGTTAAGAGGAAGGACACTTCCAAAAAGCAGTCAGAGTGCTACAAATTACCCAGCTTCCTTCTAGCCTCTCTGCTCTCCAAGACACACAAGAAAAGCTGAAATATGGAATGATAATTTCAAAGTCTTTTTAACGTTGGTCTTCCACCTTTTACCAACAAAATGTTGTAGGAAACCAACAGGTTTGCACAAAGCAAAGAGACACGAGAAAAAGATTATCTGATGTGTTGAATGAGCTCAATTACACATGTATGCCATAACTAATTGATGACAGTCATTCATTCTTAGTTCATTTTTCCTAGATTGCAGGTGTTGTCTTTTCTGCATCTCCCAGGACACATGGTCACACATTCCACAGACACAGAAATTAAGACCCTTTGCTGTCAAAATTAAGACCCTTTGCTTGCATAAGGCCACAGAGTTAATCAAGATGACTGAGGTTGCCTGGATCTCAAACCACTAGCTCAAACGTAACTCTGAAAAAGTCTGTGATCTAATTTGATGCATATGGTTCCCAGGACTGTTGTTTATGGTTTGGCAGTATGGACATGGTCACCTTCTGTGAAGAAACAGGAATAGATAAGAAAACCTCCTATGACAACATTTTTACAAGCATAAACTTCTACACAAAGCCCCAACAGAGGTACAATTAGAAGAACCCAAAACAGTATCTTCAGGAATACAATAAAGGCACCAAAAGTGCTATAGCAGTGCATCTTCCTTGTCTTAGCTAACAGCTTCAAACCTGTATTCCCCAATCCTCCACACAATTTGTGAAGCTATTTGTGTATGTTGCTAGTGAGTCTGGAGTACTACAGACACCATTCTAGCAGATACATGACCAACGATAAACAATTCTTTATAAAAAGATCTTAGAGCATTTCACAGGGAGTTAATTGAACTCATAATTTTCTGTGACCTCAATTACTGTTAGGAAACTACCATCGGGAACCAGAGTGATAGTGGGAAGGGAATTTTCCCTGCAGAAGGCCAACCTGCATTCACCCTGTATGATCTCCCAATCCCACCAGAAGTATCCTGAGCACAAAGCCAGGAGCACTGTCAGGTGAGCCACTTCCCCAAACAAAATAAAGAAAACCACCATGGTAACAAGAAGTTTTATTTCACTTTCATGCAACACTACAACTAACCATAAGAGTATCTGGAATAATTTCTTGCTCTTAAATTCTTGATCCAATTGTGGGTATAAATATTGAGAGTAAGTCCTGAGCTATTTATCTATAGTAATATATCAGAGCCAATATCTACAGTTGGATATGGAGTCATAAGTTGAGACATAAAAATTCTGGTGAATCTCATTGGCCAATATCCCCCAGAATTCTCTGAAGACATCAAAGTAAACGGGCTCTACTTTTAGCCTAATCATTTGCTTGAAGGTGATGAGGCAGGATGGTGACAGCTCAGATAAGGTTCCTGTCCACAACTTCCTTAAATTCAGACCCACTGTCAGAAATGATAGCATCTAGAAAGCCATGTGTTGAAAGTACCTGTGATTATTTCAGAAAAGACTAGAGAGTATCTGTGAGCCATTTGGAAAGGATTATATTCTGGGATAATTCTGCATAATTAATAATTATTTTGATCTAGGATTTGATCGAGTAACTTTATAGTTTACAACGCATCTTCACATTCACCATTTTAGGGGCTCATTTTAAGTAGTTTCACATTAACAGTCTGATCTGCTACAAGTCATCTAAACTCCCAAGTGTAACTTCCAGTCAGTTTCATGCTTAAAATTTGCAGAATTGTTTATATATTATAAAAACGTAATTGATGGCTATCTTTTGTAATCAACAATGTGATTTTAGTTTTTGAAGTCTTTTGTGGGGGCAAATCATTTGCTGAGTTTCATAGAAGAATTTTAGTCTCCTGAACTGTCTATTGTTAATTCCTTCCACTTAAACTCATTGGAAGGAGAACCCAAGCTACATAATTTTCAGTTCTATAGATTTATCTTTGTTTTCAGGTAATATGGATTAGAAAACTAAATTAAAACAAAAGAGCATTGGTATTTATTTCTTTTCTATGCTTGTAAGCAAGTAGAGTCATAAAAAAGAACAAAAGACATATAATACTATAATCAAGTTTGGAATAAAATACTCAAACTTACTGGTATAAGTAATAATGTTGATTACTGAGATTCCTCAAAACTTCGTAGTTTTTACAATAACAACATAATTTCATGGTTGTTACAATAACAGCAAAATGAATCTGCTGTTGAGCTGTGTAAAGATGTGTATGACTTTCTTTGGTTTACATCCAAACAGCTTCAAAGTTGACTCTGATTATAAAGTGGGTAAAATGACAAATTGAAGAATTTATGAAATAATATATGATGGTTTTAGTTGATCCCGTGTGAATGTGAACTCTTAAATATGTAAACATTAGGCACCCTAAAAATAGTCACATGGCTTTAAAAACCAGTTCCATAGACAGAATCTCTCCAGTACAATTATTAGATAGCTCAATGAGCATAAAAGGGAAGATGTTAAGAGCCCCTGAGAGTCTTCTAGCTGTACTCTTTCAGTGAATTTCATTGAGTAAAAGCATTGTCATATGAGATTCCTTGAGAAGATGCTCAACGAAAAGAAATAATGCAGACTCTACTCTCACACATTTCCCATTCATTCATATTGTTGCCTTATAAGAAAAACGTTGACTCTCAAAAGAAGTTGACGATTTTATCTCTGGTAGGGAATTAAGGATACAAATCATGTTCACCATTTTAGTTGGTGTCCCTGGTACCCTAGAAACCTCATCTCCATTGAGCTACTGACATTCCTAGAAGCACAGATATTCTCAACATATTTTTATTATAAAGTGTCATTTAACTGATTATAATAATTTAAACACAAATAATTATCTGAAAGTTTGGACAAGGGGCTATAGAGATATTATAGGGGATGAGGTGTTTTCCTTGGATGTGGCAGGCCCTGGTTTGGTCATTGGCAGCACATATGGTCCCCTAAGTATAAAACCAGGTAAAAACCTGAGTACCACCTGGTGTAATGTCTCCCCTATCCCCACAGATTTGTGCCAGGTCAAATTTAGCAGCAAATTTTTCCTTTACCATAGACAAATCTTTATATGAAGATTGAAATCTAAAATTGAAAGTGGTATCTCCTGTCCCTTTTTAAAACCAGGACATCTTCAAAAAGTCAAAAATGCCTTACTATAGACTACTAATTCAACTCTCCAGAGGCACCCAGATTCTTAGACATATTTTTAATTTAGAGAGCTTGACTATTAAGTAAATCAATGTGGGGACTAGAACCAAATGGAATAGAATGATATTATTATTGTTCCCTTGGTGATTTCCTAAAAAATGCCTTAGGAATACAGTTGGAAAAAATCTTACAACTTGGTTTAATGGTGCACAAACTTTGTAGTCTGCTTATTTGTCCTTAGGAGATATTTGAATAAGTCTGGAAGTGAAAAATCAACCAGTGGTAGCAAAATCCAAGCAGATTAATACTGATGAAAATAACACCTGGCATTACTATTAGGTGTAAATAATAATGAATAAGTAACTTCAAACCTCAAATTTTGATTCTATTCTTCTATCACCCTTCTAATAAGTCACAAGTAACAATCACAATACTGACCCAAGAAACATCAACTAAATGAACATAGCACTTTGAAGGAATACAAAGAGGCATGAATCTAGTACTTGGGATGGAAACTGCCTGACAAACTGATAAATAACTTTCTAAGAATACACCCTAAAAGAGTATTAATTAATTGTCAAAAATCTACCATGAAAATTGCCTTCAATCTAACATTCATGATTATTGGAACCAACAATAACACCATCACTACTATCATTCAATGTCTACCAATATAGAAGTTTTTTTGAGTTATAAATATTAAAGCAGGACAATTAGGTTGCAGAGTACATCTATTTGGTTTCTTAAAAGATTGTGTTCCCACCAGCAGTGGAAGGGTTCCATTGGAAGGTACCAATTTCTCCTTATATCCAAGTAAGGAACTAAAATATATTCCCCCAAATGCTATGTGAAAGAAAAGCCTAAGCACCACACTTCAAATTAGCCTACCCTTAATCTACTGTTTTAACCTAGCAAATATGTTAATGATTGATGGTTCCAGTGAGATTGTTTATAAAAGATCACAATTTTAAGCAAAGCAGGTGAAAGAAATGTTATTTGATATGTTTAGGCTTCATGAACCATCAGAAGTTAAACATAATTCTACCCAGAAATTTCATATTTTCTTTTGCATAAAAGGTTCTCAGTATATGAACCAAGTAGAATGATTAACAAAGTCTTCAATATGTTTCATGGTATGAATAAAAGCAAGATTTGCTAAGGTTTCAGTAGTATCTCAGATAATTTTGCTGTAGTATTTTCAGTAGTATCTCAGATAATTAGTAGCTGATCAAATTTATTTATATAAATTTATTTATGCTTATTGGTTTTTTATTTTGCAGTTCTGACATCAGAACCAAGGTTTGGTACAGGTAAAGCATGTGCTTTACCACTTATGCACACCCCAGCCTTAAATTTTGATTTGGGTCTGTTTAATGTGTTTGTTTTAGCATTGCTGGGGATGGAAACCCAGGACTCCCTTTATCCAAGACATATACTTTACAACAAAGTTACATCCCTAGTTTGGCTTTTATTTTAAACTGGTTCTGTGATAGGATAAGTCAAACAGGGAGCTCTCAAAGAAGAAATATCGGAACAAACCCCAAACAAGAATAAATCTATATATTTGGGTAAAAATTAAATTATGATAAATGACCATCCTGTGTCACTGTGGTAAACCTCAACTACAAGATTCCAAAAATACTGAAGCAAGAACTCAAAAAATACATACACATACACACACAAAAAAAAAAAACAAAAGAAAACCCTGAAAGGCCACATGCAAATGAAGGAACTCAACCTTTTTCTAACTCTGTGCACAAAAATGAAATCAAAATCGATTAAAAGCCTTAATATCAGAATGGAATCCATAAGGTACATAGAGGAAAATAATGGCAGAATCCTCCCAGACATTGAAACTAGAGGCATTTTTAAGGATGAAATACCAGTGACCAATTAGGTAGAAACAAAGATAAACAAATGGGACCATATTAAAAAGCTTCTGCAGCTCAAAAGAAATAATAACCAGAATATTAAGACAGCCCACAGACTAGAAAAAAAAACCATTTGTCCACAACTCATCCAATAAAGGGTTAATATCCAAAACATGTAAGGTAAAGGTAAAGGCCCTCCCGTTGATCGTCGATTTGCTCGAGTGGGCCCAGTAACGTCTCCATTGGAGACTTTGTTGTTACTGTGTCTGGCATATCGAATACTCTCGGTAGCTTGCCGGGCTCTCCGAGAGGGGCAGAGGAATCGAACTCGGGTCGGCCATGTTGGCTGCTTGTAAGGCGAACGCCCTACCCGCTGTGCTATCGCTCCAGCCCAGCATGTAAAGGCCCTCCCGTTGATCATCGATTTGCTCGAGCGGGTCCAGTAACGTCTCCACTGGAGACTTTGTTGTTACTGTGTCTGGCATATCGAATTCTCGGTAGCTTGCCGGGCTCTCCAAGAGGGGCGGAGGAATCGAACTCGGGTCGGCCATGTTGGCCGCTTGTAAGGCGAACGCCCTACCCGCTGTGCTATCACTCCAGCCAAAGCACTGATAGAAGGCTACAAGAAAAAACACCCACTATCATCAAAAAATGGAAGAAGTGAACAGAAACTTCCTCAAGCAGTACAAATGGTCAAAGCGCATACGAAAAATGCTCTGTATCACCTATCATCAGAGAAACGCAATTCAAAACAAGATACCATCTCACACCAGAGAGACTGCACTCATCAAAAAGAAGAGCAAACAGTGTTGGTGATGAGGTGGAGGAAAAGAGACCCTCATTCAACTGTGTGGGAATGTCTACTGATTGAGCTGTTTTGGAAGTCAGTATGGTTATTACTCAAAAAACTAGCATTTGCGCTTCCATATGACCCAGCAATTTCACTCCTTGGAATATAATCCAAGGGTGCAAAAGCATAATCCAGAAAAGAAATTTGCACCCCTATATTCACTACAGCACTATTTGTAACAGTCAAAATCTGGAAACAACTAAGTCCCCAAGAACAGATGACTGGATACAGAAACAATGAAATTCTCTTCTGACAGAAATGAAAAAGTCAAGCAATCTGCTGCCATGTGGATGGATCTGAAGAGTAAAGGGACAGACACAGAATGATCTCTCTTATATGCAGTATATAACGAAACTTTGTAAGGGAATAACAAAGCCACAATAGCAATAAAAAGGAAGAACAAGGGAACTGTTCTTTAGTTGAAAGTTCACCACTGGAATGGGTCTGGGGAGGATAAATTAGAGAAGGTAACACTGGGACAATAATGGAGGGTAAAAGTTCCTGCTCTAGAGGCAGATTAGAGGACAAGAGGGAAACTGGGGACATCAGTGGAGGAAAATGGACATTGGTGAAAGGGTTGGTATTGGACCACTATATACCTGCAACTTAATAATGAATAACTTTGTAGCTCTGTAATTCATGGAATTAAAGAAAAAGAAAGAACTGTAAAAGAAAAACTTATATTGGGTTCTTATGCCTGGAGATATTCCTCTTCACATAGAAATTTGAAAGTTATGGCCAGATAGATAGTACAGCAGGTAGGGCCCTTGCCTTGCACACAACCAACTCAGGTTCGATTCCCAGCATCCCATGTGTCCCCCCAAGCCCTGCCAGGTGTGATCTCTAAACACAGATACAGGAGTAAATTGTGAGCACTGCTGGGTGCAAACAACTCTCCTCCCCCACCAAAAAAAAAATACACAGAAATTTGAATGTTTAATACACAGGGAACCTTTGAGACTAAGCTTAATTACCCTTCCCCTGACTCTGAGATTTCAACAGAAGGAAGTGAACCATCCTGATTTCTTTGAAAGGAGCAAGGCAACTACTCTTCAAACCAACCATTAGCTAGGTAGGCCACAAGAATGCTTACACAGGAAAAAGGCACATCCCAGTCAGATACAGACCTTGAGTTCAAGCATCTTTAATAATCCCTCTACTATGCTGTATTATTAGCTGTGGGACCCTGTAGGAACTACCTTCTCCAAGACTATGTTTTCTCCCTTTTAATCTAATGCTATAAGTTAATTGTGGCAGCTATAAAAAAAGACAAAAGGTCAACTAAGAGTAACTCTTGGTGCACATGCCACTCCACACAGGCACATATGTGTGAGACACATATTTATATACGGATGCTACCCATTAATGTAGAAACACTCACTTAATCATTCACAAAAACATACGTATTAAGATGTTTATGTCTACATTTGCCACTTCTTCCTCCACTCCATTGGAGACTTTGTTGTTACTGTGTCTGGCATATCAAATACTCTCGGTAGCTTGCCGGGCTCTCCGAGAGGGGCGGAGGAATCGAACTCGGGTCGGCCATCTTGGCCGCTTGTAAGGCGAACGCCCTACCTCCACTCCAACAACACACACAAGTCTGCACCTATTTACTTTCATTGGGAGCACACAGTTCTGCCAAAATGTCACCATTTCCATTTCCTGGTTTCACTCACCTGTGTCCATCTCTACAGCAATACCCTGCCCCACTGTGTACTGGGGTCTTTCTCATCCTGGAGAACACAGTAGAGCTAAAATAACACAGGCAGACTTCCCAATCCAGTTCCAAACTGATCATCCTAGAATTTGTGAAGGTAAGAACTGCAAGACATACAAGAAATAATCTAGTCTGAAAGTTTAAGAACTTTTTTTAAAAAAAATAATTAGGAGTACTGCTATTTGTTCAGCCATTGATTTAAGCTGATTGAATTGGGCATGAACTCCACACTTTTTTATTTTATTGTATCACCATGAGATAGAGTTACAGAACTTTCATGTTTGAGATTCAGCCATACAATGATGGAACACCCATCCCTCCACCAGTGCACATTTGCACCACAGATGTCCCAAGTATTACTTCACCCCCACCCCCACACACACATCCCAGTCCTCACCCTGCCTCTATGGCAGACAATTTCTCCAATACTTTCTCTCTAATTTGGGGCATTATGTTTTGCTCAAATTTTCCCACCACCATTCAAACCTACCTCCCAGGGGCAGATGCTAGATAATATATTTTCCATAGCTTATTTTGATTATCATGAGAGCTCTTGTGACTGTTATTATAAATGTAAATTTCTAGGTTGTAAATTGTTGGGTTCCAAAGACATCTCTGTATGGCACTAATCCATTTGGGAATTCAACTGGGAGACTCTGGGCCAGGGCTGTTGGTGTGCTAAGATGGTGCCCGGAGGCAAATTATGGGCATGACAGCCAGTCTTCTGGGCAGGCAGGGACCCAGGGAGGGACAGCCCAGGTCCTCTGCCCCCATGCTGCCTAGAGATTTAGTCCTGAATCCATATACCTGGGCCTTGCTTGTGGAAGCACTTTGTCACTGGGATTCCATCTGGAGTAGGCGGGGAGACTGCACCCGCTCCATCTGGGGTGCCCCAGTGAAATTGGCTCAGTATGGGACCCAGAGAGATCTCCCACACTGGAACTTGTCTTTGTGTCTCTGGATCAGGGCTGTTGGTGAGCTAAGATCCACATTACAAAATTTTCAGCAGATACATCTTGGTGATGGCCATCCTGAGATGGTGGAGTCAGGCTTGGGGTATGGCGACGATTTTGGATTGTGGAAGCAAGTGACTGCCAGGGACTCTGCTTGGGCAGGCACAGGTCAACCTGCCTCCTCCAATTTACTCTGGTCTGCTCAGCCATACATGGATGCAAGCTTAACTGCAGCTTTTGATCTCTTTTGAGATTTATTTAGGGGTCTCTGAAGCAAGGCCAGTAGTAGAGCTTACAGGGTGGCTCTAGAGTTTGTTAGTGGGGGTGACTGCCAGTGTTTTCATGTGTATTCAGAAGTGGAGGAGATAGCCCATCCCAACTCTGAGAAAGCCTGGAGATTTCCATCACAAAACCTGCATACCAGAATTTTAGAAGATTATATCTTGGTGAGGTCCATCCTGAGATGGTGGAATCAGGCCAGGGGTATGGCGGTGATTTGGTTTGTGGAAGTAAGTGGATGCTGGGGGCTTTCCTTGGGCGGGCCACCAGGCCAACCCGACATCCTCCGATTTACCCCAGTCTGTTCAGCCATGGGCAGGTCCGAAATTAACTGTGGCTTTCAAGATTTATCTTTCAAGGTTTATCTTTATTCTTTCAAGATTTATCTATGGGTCTCTGAAATAAGGTCAATAGATGAACTTGAATAGCTGAGCTGGAGGTGGTTTGTGGATGTGGCTCCCACATACCTAACTTTTGTCCATTTACTTTTAGGGTAAACTTGGTCTCAAGTTGTTGGGGTCTGGCCAAAGGCACACAGGCAATTTTGGGGTATCAGGAAGCCTGAAGGCACCATCAGGCTGCTGATGCACTCGCCCTGCATGTAGAGGTTGACCTGTTTGCAGCACCATATGACCTGGGAATTTAAGAATCTTGCTATTCAGCATTGCAATCCTCCAGAGACACACTCTGCCAGTAGCCCTACAAGTGAATATTCCAGTCCTATGTAAAACCACAGCCAAGATAGAGCAGACACACTGTTATACCTATCGAATGTATAACATCCATCGCCACATGGCCAGGTGATCCTGAGATCCTGTCACAGAGCCACTGGTTTCTAGGAAATACCCCTCATTTATTATATAGAGGAGCAAGCCTCAGGTGATAGAGTGAATCACCCTGTGTTTTATGAGTGCCGTGTGCCAGGGCAAGACTTAAAACCCAGATCTACTGGCTCAAAAGTCACCACTCTTTCCTCCTCCCCACCCCAACTTGCCAAAATATAGCCATCTAAATATCAGCATTTATATTAAGCATTAAATCCATTTTACTAAACAGTAACTATCCTCGCTGTATATGATGCACCAAGCTTTAGATGTCAACTAATTTGACTTACTCTCCCTTTCATTGCCCTTATATCTTGCTTAATAAGACATTTTATTCAGATACTGCTGAGGTAATAAAGGAAGAAGCGTGGTTGCCAAATGTACTGCCATTTTTATTTTTAGCTTCACTGGAGTAAGGGGTTATTTTCTTGTGAAAAGGATGAAATGCAGCTGCCGGCCTTTTAAATTGTATCACGCAATCCTGCTTCTGCTCGAGCAATAGATTTCCAGATAACTGCAGCAATCTTCTCGAAATGTAAAAAAACAAAACCAAAAAAAAAAAAAATAGCCACTGCCACCTTCCCAGACTCTGCCCAGCCTCAACTGTAAAGCATCTGCAAAAAGGGCTGACACCCTCCCAGAGAGGCTGATGACATTTCCCCCCCAAGAACGAGGAGGCTATGTGTGGGGTTCTTTCGGATTCTGTCAGTAATACAAAGCTCTGCACTCCTTACTGCAGTTAAAAAATGATAATGATTATGATGATGTTTAACTGCATTTACTGAGCAGTGATCATGTAGAGGTGTTGTGCCAAGTACTTTATATTCATTATCTCACTTAATTTTCCCAACAACCCTATGAGGCAAGTACCATTATTATCTCCATTCCACAGATGAGGCATAGAGAGGTCAAACAATTCACTCAAAGACACAAATTAGTATTTTATAGAGTTAAGAGTTGAACCCAGGCCTGATGGGCTCCAGGCCTGCAGTGGAAACCAGTATACTAGAACAGTAGGTCTTTGTAAAATCAAACGAAACCAAAAACGGTTTCACAGACCTCACTCCAAATCTGCTCAACTATTTACTTGCTGTGTGTCCTCTGGCAACAAGTTTAGCTTTTCTGAGCTTTTCTTTTTATATCTATGACAAAATTGTAGTACTGCAATGCCTCATTTTCTTACTTTAAATCAGGAGGTCTTTCTTAATACTTAAGTTCTGGGTTCTATGCTACCTCAAACTAACGAAAGGAATTGAGTTCAGATACAAGAGTAGGTATGCCATTAAGACTGCAGAAAACTAAGCCTGGAGAAAATAGGGTGGGAGGGGGAATGAAAAAGAAGGAACATGTTTTTATGTTTTAGTTGGTTATATTTTTTGAGTCTCCCAAGAGGTATTTAAGAGGCCAAAGAACCTCTACAGAGATTCTCAGCTCTTTGGTGCCAGGAATTACCTGGGCAACCCCAAAAGTACTTGGGCACCTTCAGGGCCCTAGTTTCAGTGCTGGGAATCTACAGGTCTGCACATGATGATGTTCAGACCCACATGGTGTGAGGAATCAGACCAGGGTCAATTGTATGAAGACTTATGCCTAACTGCCTCTAGCGATGAGTATCTACAGCACATAAAATGGAGTCAGTAGGAGAGGAAATAAACAATTCCATGTGTATAGACTTAGCAATTATGCAGTTTACACTCAATTATACAATGTACATATTTTTATTGGGAATCTGTGTAGTCCAGGAGTTAGAACAAGGACCAAAAAGTGGAAGTTCTAGGGGGACATATTTGGCTTCTCCCAAGAGCAAACTTTCTCCCTGTCTCAGATATGGTGATTTGCACTACCCTGCCATGGCCTGTAGGCAGTGAACTCCCTGCACTGGAGGCGCTAGGACTGAACATGGGCAAAAAGACTGGTTAAAGTCTGTGCATGCACACCTACTACTTGGACTCCCAATTGTGACCTTGAAGCTCCAACCGAAGACCAATGGGAGTCCTACCCCACCATCAGGATTTCTGCAGCCAGACCACAGCTAGAAGTGGGGGAGGCTTCCTAAGGACACCACATCCCACAATAATAGGTGCAGACACATACCAAACTGTGCGTGCCTGACTAAGCTCACTCGGGTCCCTCCTGTATTCAGACAGCACAGGAAAACAACAGATTCCTAGGAGGCAAACAAAACCTCCTGCTGTGGCAGGAAAACGACCCCCCAAATAGAAAGCCTCTCTGCTTGCAGATGGCAAAGTTAAACTGTTTTACCCAGGAAGGGGAATGGCACCAGGTGCTAACGATAGTGGCCAAACTAGAGGATATGGGTGCAAGTCAAAATGAGGTTTCATGTACTTGAAGATCCCAATGAGATTAACTCATTTAATGAGAAATTGTGTACTATGTCCCATGAATAAAAGAGTTAAAAGAAGAGTAAGCTCCCAGGTCAGCCAGGCCTCAGGATTAGCAGAAGCAGGGATCCCCTATCTCCTGTAAAGGGGGTTATTATGGACCAGGAACAAATGCTCTGTGTAAATATACATCTGTTTTCAGAGCATGAGACTGAAAATTTCAGATGATTATTTTCATTGACTTGAAGCTGGTTGACCATTGTGACTGGGACTCCCCTCCAGTCACCCTCTGCTCTTTCTCCTACCCATCTTTGAACATTGGTAACAGCACACAGGAGGTCACTTTGGCACCTTGCTCCTTCCAAGACAGCTCAATCTGCTTTGCCTATTATTGATACCGAATTCCAATCAAATCACTCCCGGAATGCATTAGACACATACAAATGACAGATAAAACAGGAATCAAACTAGCAACTAAGCATATCCTATACACACACACACACACACACACACACACACACACCAATAGCACACTGACAAAAAAGCATGACCTGTGTATCAGACAACCCATTTGAAATCCTAATTTGCTGAATTTGACCACTTCCTTGCTATGTGGCCTTGTACAAGTTACTTAAACTATCTGGGTCTCAGGCTCCTGATCTGCAAAATGACAATATTAATACCTATTTCATCAATTCTTATGGGAATTAAACAGGCACACACATATAATTTAGAATACTTTCTGGCATATAAGAGCCTATGTAAGTTTGCTGTTATTACTGCTGCTACCACTTTCTGCCTCCACAACTGCATTGTCAATTCTTTTTTTTTTTTAATTTTGCTTTTTATTTCGGAGGGAGTCACACCTTGTGGTGCTCAGGGACTACTCCCTGCAGTGCCTGGGGACTCTGGTACCCAAAGTCAAATCCAGCCCTGACACAGTTATTTCTTTGGAAAGAAATTTTAGGTGCCCCTCCAAACTACTATTACAAATGTAAAATTGTATGGAGTCTCTACACAGTTCACAAATTTGGATGATTCTCAAAACATATTTGTAAGGCCAGATATGTAAAATAATATTAATATGATAAGCTACCATATCCTCAGTCCTTCTGGACTCTAATACTCTACAGCAACTGGGGCAATTAAATCATAAAGAAGTGATGTGTGTTATGGAGGAAGTACTCTGAGGCCTGATATAAAAGTGTTCATTACCAGCCAGGTCTCTGCAAGATGACCAAATTAACCTCACTGCTAGGAGTATATTAAGGCAGAATAATAAATTATTCAAAACCTAATGCTGATAGAGCAAAAAAAATATTTATGGAAAAATCATCAGATTATTGCATTTTAATCATGATCCTGTTGTAGGGCAAAAGTGTAAAGTCCTCAAAGCACTTTGGCAGAAGATAAGCTAATCCCAGAGTGACTTGCTATCACTGTTGTTCCGGGGAGAATGGACAGCGAGACCTGAAGGAATAAAAGGTCAGCAGATGAGGCTGTAGATCAGAAAAGCCAGAAATATGCCAGGGCATGCCTAAGTGTGCTTGTACGAAAGCCCTTGGCCTGCCCTACGTGGCGGCAACCACGGGGACTGCACGTGTCTTTCCTGAAGCCACCCTTCTCTACAAAAGCAGAAACAAGCCCCCCAGTCCCTTCAATTCAAATCATTGGTTCTCAAGGAAAAAAAGGAGAAACTGCGCATGATGGAAAAGAAAATAGTCAGCAGCACCTAGAGGATACCTCCCCGCCCCCTTCGCGCTGTTTTCCGGTGCTCTCTAGCCTGCTCCTGGCACCCCCCACCCTTGTTTAATGTCTCTAACTTTATGCCATGTTCTCTTCCTCTTTCAGCACGACTGAGCAAAGCTGACAGGCGGATTCCTTTGCTTTTCAGGGTATTAAAGCCACTTTCCCGCTCTGACAGCCTGTTCTACTCTGCCACCTTATAGCTCTGGCTTCACACTCCTCTGGGCAGCCAGTCCTTCCTGACAGACCACTGTCACTTCCCATCATCCTCTCTGTATATCCTGTTCTCTCCCCCTCAGCACGCATCCCGACTTTCCAACCAATGCAATTATTTTTTTTGACAAGCCATCCATCAGTTTTAACTTTAAAAGCACTTTCTGCTGATATCCATTGTTAAATCCTTTGCTTTTTTATGGGGCTTGCATGAGAGAATATGATATCAGACATTCAAACTACCAAACCATGTAAATTTACTTTGTTCTCAGCTATGTTTCCAATTTCACGTCCAATTTTTCGGTACATTATGCGTAGTTGTTGTGCTTAATATGATGTTGTCAAATCCCATTAAAGTTCACTGCATTGCACGGCTTTAAAAACAGGTTACAATTTGCATTCTATAAAGAAAGGAAGGAGTGCAGTCTGAAGTCAAGCTGAATCTTATTAAAATTATCTGTTCAATTGTTACATTTGTAGATGGAGTAATTTTGAGGCATTAGCTGAGACACATATGAAAATGTCAGCGTGCCAACTAACGACAATGAGAGCAAAAGGAATATCTCTGTGAAACTCAATAAAGCTCCTTTGCTGGTGACATAAATTTGATGATAATCCGAGGAAATGAATAAGGGACCATCCTGTTTGAATAGGAATTACCTTTTCTATTAAATCACTTTGGTGTATTTCCACTTGGCCTACATCTTGGTCCTAGGCCATAGCAAGTCTCTGGAGATTGATTCCGATAAAGGAGGTAGAGACGAGAGGAGAAGAAGAATGTATAATGTATAATTTGAAGGGCATAGTGTAATTAAGGACCCGTCATGTATCCAAAAAAGGGGATCTTGAGAGATACTTTTTCCCCATTTGGAAGAAGCATGGAGAGTGGAGATCTTCTCTTTACTGGCAGAATATGGATCAATGCATTGATTCTGTCCAACTCTGAGTGTGGAAAACTCACAAGCAAGATGTGTAGTATGCTGGTGCAGTGGCCAGGGATTTGAGGAAGGATTGAAAACTCAGATTTTTGAGATCAGAATTAATCCCATAAATGGGCTTCTAGGAGTTACCGCTCTCGTGGAGGTTCTATCCAGCTGTATTCATATTGCACGAATTTCTTATGTCCTGTCATTAATCTAGTCTCTGGATTTAAAGGTATCCATGACTAGCACTGAGCAGAATTATGCCATTAGGGGCATTATTAACTGAACCATTGACTTCATTGACTATAACAAGCTGAATTTTTGGTTCACATACAGAAAAGATTCCCAGGACAGACATCCACACCCCCCCTTGAAAGTTATTTTATTAAAGACACCATAATTTTAATTTTTCAATATACTTTGTATTTAGAAAGCCACAATGGCAAAGAATAAAATTCAGTGACTATGGAAGATGTAATGAGATACTAAGGAAGTTGCTGCTGAGGCAGGGAGAAAGGGCAGAGAGTGTTTCAGGCTCTCTCAGACTTTGACTTACTGTGTAACCTTAGGGAAACCACTTACCCTCACTGAGTCCTTATTTTCCCTTTGGTAAAAGGAGAATAAGTATTCATTATAGAAGTTAGAAAGACCAAGTAAGACAATCTGTGTACTCTGACATACTGTAAGATACACTGGGTAGCAACAGCATCATCTTTATTATCATCATCTTCATCATCATATTACTACCACCACCAATAGTTGATGAAGACCAGAATAAAGAACACACAAAATAAAATAAAACGAAGTATGAAAAGAAGTCTCTCTAAGGTGTAGGCTGAAGATGACTATGAGTGATGGAGCTAGATGCAGAGAGAACAAACAGTTCCAATTCTCATAAATTTCATAATCCAGTGCCTGTTTCCAGGTATTCCTAAGAATGATTCTGGCCTTGCCCCAGTTTGGGAGCCAGATTGAGTTCTATAATCAATGATTCATATCAGTGATGAAAAGTATGGGGTGACATCACAGTCACGGTCATGGTCCTCCCATTGCTCATTGATTTTCTCGAGCGGGCCCAGTAACGTCTCCATCGTGAGACTTTGTTGTTACTGTGTTTGGCATATCGAATACGTCACGGGTAGCTTGCCAGGCTCTGCCGTGTGGGCGAGACACTCTCGGTAGCTTGCCGGGCTCTCCGAGAGGGGCAGAGGAATCGAACTCGGGTCGGCCATGTTGGCTGCGTGCAAGGCAAACGCCCTACCTGCTGTGCAATCACTCCAGCCCCATGGGGTGACATAAATTATAAAAATGGAAAAGACAGTCAATGTTGAGACCCTGTGTTAAAACAAGAGTGAGAGTCTGGGCAAGGGCTTCTCAGGTTACCCATGCAAGTAGAGGCTAGGAATCAGACTGCAATGGAAGAACCAGAGAGACAGTAAGGCTACCAATGTGGACCACACCACACCCTTCTCCTGGTCTCAAATCCTTGATCAGCACATTTATACCTAAGAGGTGACCTTACTCATTCTGGTTTATCAAGGAATCCTACATTATCAGCCAGAAAAGAAGAAAACAAATAAGCATATAGCAAACACGAAGCCTTGTGGGGCCTAGAAGAGGAAGCCGCTATAAAGGTGGCAACACATTGACAGTTTCATAGCAGGAGTATATTTTTACACTTTTTCACACACAGTGAGCTATTTGTCAGAAGAGAATTGGTCCTAAAATGTAGTGTGCTTGAGAGCTAGAGAGGTCGTACATGAAATAGGGTGCTTGTGTGCTCGATTGTCCGACTGCAGCTCCATGCCCAGGACTATATATGGTCCCCTGAGTACTGCCAAAAGTGATCCCTCAGCACAGAGCCAGGAATGAGCCCTGAGTACTGCTGTGTTGAGTGTAGACTCCACCCCTACATCTCCACCCCAAAAGTAAATTATTGAAGACTTGTGCAGGAAATTAAATTTAGGTGCCATGAACTTTCCCCCCTTTCTCCCTTTATTGGGAAGTCTGATTTCCTGAATCTGAAAGAGACAGGTGTCAACTCAGAAGAGAGCCTTGTTAGAATTTTACATTTAATTCCTACCACAGCAGAACAAATATTAAAAAACTAAAAGTGTCAATGAAGATTTTAAAAAGAAATTTAAAAGGGGGGGAAGCAGAACAATTGAAGGATAAGGGAGTTTAGGCTTTAATAAGTCCAGATGACAGAAAATTAGGGTGGGGCAAGGGAATATAAATTGTATCAATATTAAATCCCTCCCAGGAGGGCCAGAAAGAGTAAGAGAATATGTACATACATTTTTTGAACAACAACAGCAACAATAACAAACTTCCACTGCAAAGCTTCTCAAAATTTTTAATCTTGAAAATAAAACATCAGTTCAGTTTTAGTCTACCTCCCAAGGAGCTTTACTGTTACCCCAGGAGTGCCTTTAAGAACTAAATAGAAGTATTTATGCATGGTTGTCAGCAAAGTACCCTATACACAGGATCAGTTTATTTTCTAATTCAGTAATAAATCTAATCGACTACTCTAAGTTTCTCCCAGACATCTACAACATAACAATTCTACCATATACAGGCTATCAAGGCAAAATTATTTCACAGTCCAGTTTCTGTTAGAAGGAAAACTCACCCTACCCACCACCCACTCCTTTCCTCTAGAGATTACACATAGGCTTGGCTGACATTTGGCATGTTCTGACCTGTGTTATATCCATCTACATTTATACCTACATGCTTTCTACCACTACAGTGAACATCCTTGGAGAGAAAAGACCAATAATTTCAGAATTTTATGACCTAGTGTTGCCAATGCACCTCCCAATATGAAAACTCAACAAATATATCCATTTGAGGAAGGCAGTATCAGACAGTAATAATTGAACCAAAAATAGTGCAAATGAACCAGGTCTCCAACAATTTGGCATCTTTGTTTATTTATTATCACTTGCTTATTGCCAGATCTCATCTCCCATTAAAGATTTACATGTCAGTGGCAGAAATACTCCTGTTTAAATATCTAAAGAGTGACTCCATTTGTTTCTCCCTACATTATTAATTTGATTGGTTTTAAAATTATTGGATGTGAGAGGCATTAGACAGACCACACACAAAACAAGCTCCCCTCTCTCTAGGAAATTACTCTCTAGAAGCAGGATAGTGCATCCATGACCCTCAAGACTGTCTCTGGAGAAGGAGGTCAGGCCTACAGCTGCATTAAACTGAAAATTCCAGAGAGGAGGCAGAATCTCCTGGGAACTCAGCAATCTTTTGTCTAGCAATCACCTCTTATGACCAGTATTGCAAAATCAACCCTCCATCTCTTCCTTCCTTTCTTTGCCATATAACAGAAATCAGGGTCTGCTCCTTGCCTGGTGCTTTGGGGTCACTCCTGATAGTACTTGGGAGACTATGTAGTACCAGATAGCAAAACCAGACCTCCTTTATGCAAAGCATATGCCCCAGCCCATGTTGCTAAACACTTTCCTATGACTTTTTGAGAATGTACTAATTCTAGTGCCAGAAAAGTAGGAAGAACTAGGACATGGTTCTGTGCTAGGATAAGAACAGATATATCTATAAGCCATAATTTCTCCTTCTATGTTTAATCTTCCTCATCAGTAAATGCACAGAGAGGAATGATTAACATAGATTATAGGAATGGCCTACTCTTTGTCAAACTCTTATTTATATTCAAGTCAATTCTGTTCTCTAAGAGTATCTGTATCACTGGCTGGGGGAACTCTCTCCTTGGCTTTCTTGAGACACAGCTCACTTTTTGCACATACAGACTTTCCAATAATTTGTAAGTTATGAGCTAACCAAAAAAACACTTATGAGATGCTCATAGGAAAAAGTAAGTTACATTCTATGCCAAATGTGTCCATAATTAAAAAAATATTAGTGAGTAATTTACACTCTTGACTTTCTAGATCACTTGAGGTGGTTTACAGTCTAGGTTTACTTAGGGTAACACTTTCTGACTCCAAGGAGTCCACACTGAATGGGGAAGAGCTTTTCTACCGGATGTTGTCCTCGGGCCCAGGGACTGAGAATGTGGGAGAAAATTGAACATGGGAAGACAACAGTCCTAAATCCTACCCATGAAAAGCAAGCTTAAGTATTCAGCTAAAAGAAGAAGACAATCTAATAAAACTGAGCTTAGTGTAAGGGGTTTGGTCAAGGTTATGAGAGAGAGAGAGCGAGAGAGAGAGAGAGAGAGAGAGAGAGAGAGAGAGAAAGAAAGAGGGAGAGAAAGAGAGAGAAAGAGAGAGAGAGGAATGATGAGCGGAGAGACAGAATAGAGACAGAAAGAGGAGAAATTGTATAGGTTCCTTACACACAACTGACCTAAGTTTGATCCACCACCACATGGCCCACAATTATCACAGTGTGCAGTTCTGGGGGCCCCTAGCACTACTGGGGTGGGCCGGGTGGCCCCAGGACCAAACTGCTGGCCTTATTGTTTGAGAATCATTGGTAGGGGTCCCCACCAAAATATAGACAAGCAGGAAGAAGGAAGGTCCCCACCAAAATATAGACAAGCAGGAAGAAGGAAATAGAAGGTGGGGGATATTAATCCTGGGACAATGTATTTTTGAAAATCAAGTTTTTAAACATTATTATTTTTTTTTCAATATTCAATCTTCATTGTCAAACATGCACAATAGGGGCTCAACTACTGAGACACATCCTGGCCTTAGAAATAAAGTGATTTAAGTTCCTACATCCTGTGCAAGACAGGGAAGCATCATGAGGATATAATGATAAGTTTGAATATTTCTCCAAATCCCCAGGAGCCATCTCAGGTCTTTGGCAGACAGCTTCACAGAAGAGATAATGAATGCAGAATCATGTACCCACACAAAAGCTGCAGGGTTTTAACCACAGAAACACTTTTACTGTGCTAGGGATTCTAAACAGCTTCTTTGGGAGTAAATATCCCTGGAAGTAGTCATAAGATGAGCTCAAAGAACCCACTCACTCCAATATTCCATGAGTCTGAAAATTTATGATCTTCTTCTACCTAGAATTCATCTCACATCTCAGAATAAAGAACAGGCTGCTCCCTGAAGGACGAGGTCCTGAGTGTCTGCACTAATGCCTGGTCACAGCTGCTTTTGGTGAAAGGTGACAGCAAGCACTTGAAGTTTCATACAGGATGTAGTTTTCAGACCCAGGGGCTGAGATTGTGAGGACAGACAGAACTTGGGAAGACAAGAACCCCAGTTTATAGTAAACCCTAACTGCACCTGCATGGCACCAACCCAAACAAAATCATTAAGGAGAAAGTACTACCCTTACAAAAATTAAAAAAATTTTTTTTTCGTATAATTCCAAAAACCTGGATAAGCATACCAGCTCTGTGAATATATCTTAAACCTACAATGCCCTTTTAGGAATAACATAGAAATTAAACTTTCCTTTCATGCTTGTGGTCTCCCCATCAAGACCCTCATATGAAGCTGCATGGGATAGTGGGTTAGATAAGGAATCCGGAGTCATATTATACAGACTGGGGTCCTGACTTTGTCCCTTGTTATGTCTATGACCTCAGTCAAATTACTCCAACCTGTCTAAAGCATTGCAGCATGTCCTCTGCTCATGGCCATGATAATGGCACCTGCTTTCCAAAGCCCTGTGAGGGCCCACAGATCAGAAGTGAAGTGCCTAAAACCATGCCAGTACTCATCATGCAAAAGGCATTGTTATTTTCTCCTTTGACTCTCTAGGATAAGGCCTCTGGATCGATTATTTCACTCTCCAAATATAAGGGAGAGACTATCTCACCCATATGTTTCTTTCATGTACCATGCATGTCTGGCTTGGAATTTAATAGGTGAATATACAAATCCTGGGTAAGGCCAGATTTGGTACAGGTCTCCAAACTCATATTCACCTGCTTCAATGCTTATATCCCAAAACAAAGCTCCTCTTCTCTTTCTTACATTATTTTACCTATCACTCATGACCAGCTCAAGTCCATCTGCTGTATAATGTGTTGGGAGGCATTGAATTATTGTAGTAAAGACAACAGTACTACAACTTAATTACCTGAGTTCAAATCATGGCTCCCCATAAATAAACATTAGTAATCCTTAACACTTATCATACCACCCTCAATCTGGATCTCCATTATCACATTAAACCCTTACAGGAACCCAAAGTTATACAAAAACTTTACATTATTGTATCCAGGATATACATATCTTTATATAGGAAATACATGCAGAAGCTTATGTTCCCAAGGGCATGTGTTCAGAAGTCAGCTCTCCTCCATGTACTGTATTTTTTCCTCATGACACCATTTCAATGAAAAAAATCCCTTTCTTAATAGGAGTTATAAAAACATAATGTACCATTCTGGGGCTAATGTCTGACCTCAGGTCTAGCCCACCAAGGGCCAGTATAATTTTTAGCACCTGATACAGGGCTGGCTAGAGACACCATATTTCAATCTAATCAATTCACTGATATCTGTTCACCTTCTATAATTCCAAAACATCAATTTAGAAGAGCCATTTGGGATACAGAGGCAGTTTGGTCCTTTCTAGAGCCCCAGACCTAATGACTAGTCAGCTATGGCTGGGCAGACAGCAGAGAGCCATGTTCTCTAACCACCCAACCCCAGGATGGGCTTTTACCAAGACCCAGAAGACAATGCTAAGGTAACACTGAAACCAGTGCTCCAACTGCTGGCAACCAGGCTGCCTGTCATATAGTTGCTTGGACAAACTTATAGAAGAGATTTCAAATGTCCCTAGAGGTCCCTGTCACCTAGGGGCTAGGAAAAGGCTAACTCCTAGATGGTACTGACCACCCCCACTTCTCTAAATCCTAACACTCCAAATCTGACATAGAAGTGATGGCCCCTATTCATGGCCCAAATATCAGCCCCTTATACTTTAAACTCTTGGCAAAGGATGCTTTCCTACTGCTTCTAAACAGCAAATGTGGTGAGGCAATTTTAAACCTACAGAAACCAGAGTCTTAACACAGGAATACTCACAAAGAAACAACTTAACATAAAGGTCAATAAGACCCCTGACAACAAGAGTTTATAGAGCTCCATCTTCAAACTACAGGCAACTCTCTGCTTCCCTTCCTAACCCCTAGGCTAAAAAGGCTAATGAGATTCACAGACAACATAGTAAATGATGGAATTCTCGGCACAGCTCGATTTCGTTCTATAAATAATTTTAAAACTATTATCCAATAATGTATTGTAATAAAATAGCTGACAGGGTCTTGCTCAACAAGCAATCATCATTGTGTTTTCGCACTTGGAGATGGAGAACTTTCTTATTATGTGCCCCTGGTGATTTTTAGGTGTTTCCATAAAGCTGTTGCCATTATTTATAAGCCAAGGGTTACTTCCCTTTGTGGTATGCTAAAATGAATGAAAACTTATTTTTAAGATCCGGAAAAACAGGGCAGACTAGGAGGTATGCCAGGCAACCCTGAAACAGAGTTGGTGCTTTCTCTAAGTCATCTGTTACCTTACTTAGGGCAGCTCAGGTTCTGTTCATGGGGCAGGAGGCAGCATTTGGAGGTGACATGACCTTACAATGATGAGACTGGAAGCAGCAATCACACCAAGCTGGGGACTCACTCCATTTCTGCTGCCTCAGTCTTTCCCTCCTGGAGCCTCAGGAACCCAACCAGCTAAAACCACATGCTAGGCCACATGCTAGGCAGTCTCTGTTGCCAATCAGTGAACTGCCCACGCCACTGCCTAAGCACTCTGGTACTTTGTACATGTATAGGCGAATCATGCCGAGCCAATTCCTACACTGTGCCCGTGGTGGTGGAAAATGGGCACTGGTGGAGGGATGGGTACTTGATCATTATATAACTGAAACCCAAGCACAAAAATTTGTAAGTCTACAACTGTATCTCATGGTGTTTCACTAATAAAAATTTTTTAAAAATCCTACACTGTGATGGTCAGTGTGATCATGCATATACATGCATTAAAATACACATACATGTGGACACATACACACACACACACACACACACACACACACAAAGTCCCGAGTTCTCTTGGCTGTTCCTTGCACTCCAAGGGCAGAAAGGCAAGCAAAAAGTGAATTGTAAAAACTACCAGGTCCTTCCAATTCCTTCAATTGTCTCTGAGGTGCTAGATATGTTCATACTAAAGCATCAAACCAGGTCTACTCTGACACTGAGAGAAGTCCTAGATCCCAGACCCACTTGTTCTCTGAGAAGCCTTTTTGTATTATGCACCACAGGGAGTGGGAGTAGGGCAGGGTTCCCTCCTCACATGCATAGCAGGTCTGGTCACTTCCTTGACTCCTACATCAGGCCTGTTACTCTTTCACCTCTGTTCTTCTCTTATCCACTTGTAGGGTGAGCTGCCTATATAACCTCAAGTAGACCATGCCGAACCATCTCTGTGAGAGCAGTAACCCCACTCCGGATCTGGGTAAGGCAGGGAGGGTCCATCTAGAAAGCCCGGTGCTCTTGGAAATGATCTGGAGTAGACTGCAGGTGCCATATGAGCTATCATTTGGGGCAGGTTACTAACCTCTTTAAACTTCAATTTTTTCAGTGGCTAAACTTTAAAAATAAAGTTTAATACAGCAATTGTTTGAGATGCCAGCTAAGTTTAATAATTTGAGAATATAATTCTATGTTGTTTGTAGTCAGTGGAGACATAATAACTTAACCCTGTCAGACAGCAATGATTTTTTCAATGAGTGTGTGTGGGAAGGACATTTTACCATTTCCCCCCTTTTCCTGTTCAACCACATCATGCAGAATCTGACCTCTACATTTAGGCCACAGCCACAAGAGGCTATGTTGCCACCAAACTTCCCAAATGACATTGATATATATGAATGGCATTTTAAATAATTAATTATCAGACTTTTTCACTACTGGAAAATTTCCTATAATTAAGGTACCAGATACTTATAAATCCACCCATTTTTTGATGAGAGATCATTTGAAAAGGACACGTGACAGGCTAGCTAGCCACGAGAGCTATATTCTCAGAGACATCTTGCCAAGACATCCATTTTGGATTTAGCAAAGAGAACTAATGGACCTGCTATCTCACCAGAAAATGGGACTCTGATATTTAGAGAGAACATCCATTAATTGAATTAAGCTCCTTAACTTTGGGAAAAGAACGTTGCAAAGTATCTGTTAAAATATGTTTCTACTCACCAAAATCATAATTTTATGTACAATCTGGCATTATGAGTACACCTTATGATGCATGTCACGTGGAACAAAAATATTGAAAACACCCCAAAACCAAAAAGCTGCTTCTCTATTTTCCCAGCACATGGGATTAATTATGGCACACGTTAATTTTTAAACTGAGACTAAAACACAACATACTAATAGGGGAGGTGAAACTCCTGTTATTATAAACTAACCATTTCAGCAGCTGGAAACCAAGGAGAAACCGAGGAGAAAACAACTGCCAGCTGCAATTTTCTCTCCTTTATTGATCCTTTCACAAGCATGTGCAGGATGTGTTTTGACTATTTTTGAAAAGAAGGACAAATACAGCCTGAGCGGCCTGGGCATTCCTTTCGCCATGGTTCCTTCCCACTGGTCCTTTTACAGACTGGATTCAAGGAAGCCTTGTCTTCCCTGTCATCATTTCCAAAGAATCCCGAGAGATGGGGGGAACTTCTCCAGCAACACAGATACACAGGAAATGCACAAGGTTCCGCTGCACTCTAAGAAGGAGGAAGAAGACTTCTGAAGGTCGAGCTTATGGAGGAGTCAGGAAAGAAAACAAGTATCAGCCAGCTTACTGACTCATAGAGACAAAAGGCTGAGGCAACAACCTGGGCCCAGGACTTTGTTCCAACAGTGGATGGCAAGGGCCATGAAGTCACCTGGAATGGTTGCCCTCACTTTGTCCTCAAGTTGTCCAGTTTCTTAGGACCTGGAAGTTGAGTCCTAGGTTTCCCTCCTCCGATCATTTAAATTCTGCAGCTGAACAAATGCTCCAGCCCTAGAGACGCCCGTTGGGTCAGAGTATTCCTGACATCAGGCATGGTTAGTTCCCCAGCACAGAGAGTAGGCATGAGCAGCACACTGCCAGAGTATTCAGAAGAACGGAGGACACCATAAAAAAGTGCTGTCATTTATTTTAAAAGCAGATGGACAAAAGTAGCTTCATGTCAAAGAAAATGTCTTAACATAGAATTAATGTATTTGCATTTGTACAATAACTGTCTGTGCAGGAAGCCCTCCCAGCCCCAAGTCCTAGGTGTGTCCCTACACACCCAGGGAAGCCACCACACAACTATGAGTCCTTCCTGCCCTGCCCTCACCTGGAGCAACCTCACCAAGCTTCTCTTAACTCAGTGAGGGGAGAATCTCATTATGCTTCCCTGTTTGTTCCGATCACTAACACCTTTCTCTGAAATTCCCCAGCAATTAGAAGTCACACAATAGGCTCAAACCAAGGTTCTATTTTTTTTTCTATATACTACTCCTGCTTTTTTGGTCCCAAGCGATAAATACTATCCCCAACCAAAAAAACAGTCCATGTGTCTCAGCCTACATTTAAAAACTCAATAATTATGTCCTGAGTAGCTGATCTTCACATTCTCCCTGTAACCCACAATGTACCCTGAACCACATTTATACCAGATACTCAAGTATCATTTCCCAAGTAAGCCTCAGAATGTGCCAACCCCCAAGTGTTTGCTGAAGCTACTCTCTCAGCCTGAGACGCTTTTCCCTTACAAAGCTCCTCAATGAAAGCCCTATCCACATCTTTAAAAGACTCATTCAGACGCCACTTCTTCCCAGAAACCTTCACAGATAGCTTGCTTTACTCTCCTCCATAACTTGATATACTATAAGTTTTCCACTGCATCCACCAAGAATCCAATTTCAATCTGTAGAATTGGTAGGTCATGAAAGACCTCTTAGATTGAAGCAGATACTGAGACAAGGATGCTGAATGTAAGCATCTGGGGGCTGGAGGCTTTCCAGGAATGTGGGTTAGGAAAATGAGACGGGGAGTGAAAGAAGTGAAGCATCATTTTGTTACTTCCTCATGAACCAAGTTACACTGTGAGCAACTAGAAGTCACATCCTAGGAACCTCAGGGGACAGAACAATTGTGCTTCAGAATTACCCTAAGTGAAGAAGAAGAGCATGTTTCCCCACTGATTCCTGTCAGTCACTGGTGCAAGAGAATGGATATTCATCCTAGGATTTCCAAGTCCATCGCAACACAGGAAAGGAAACCCAGGAAAGCTAGCAAAGATTTCTGGAAGTGTGTGTGTGGAAATCCTAACATTGAAGGGACATGAGGGAGCACCAACAGCTTCTGGTGCAAAAAGCTGAATTTGTGCAGTCTGAAGGGCCTGGGCATGAAGAGGCATTCAGGAGTGCCCAACAAAAGAAATAAGTTTTTAAGTTTTCAGGAGGAAGGGGTCACGTTTTCATTTCTATCTGCCACCAAATCTCAAAATAAGGAGGCTCTGAACTCTGTATGCTAGTTGAAGAATGCTTTAACTCACTGTCCCACCTTTCACACAAAACCAAATCAAATAAATTGAGCTTCTATCTTATTTTCACCTGAAACTATTTCGCAGATAGCTTTTCACGTGCAAGAATTACAAGTCAACCCTATACTCTGAGATGTATCAATGAAGATGGTAATAAAGATACAAGAAGTATTCTTCTGAAAAATAAAATTCCTGTATCTAGAGGCACATACCAGGAACATTACTGGATTCAGGAAAATTTCCTGAATTTCCAACTTTCCTGAAGCCTCTAGGACCTCGGGTTCAGGATGATACTGCCAAGTCCTGAGATTTAAGATGAGGAATATACTCACAATGGTCAGAGGAGCCCATCCCACATTTCCAGTTTCCCTACAATATTGCCATTATGGATGCATTGCATTATGCACCACTGCACTACGTGTGCATTGAGAAATGTTCTCAAGGCCAGTCTACAGCAGACACACTCAATGACTCAAACAAAGAGAAATAATGTAGACTTATGAGATAGCATCAACCAAGGGAAGAATAAGCCAACTAATCTTGCCAATTTCAGAGCAGAACAGATGTTTCTGCATCTCCAAGGTATTCACCCTCCTAGGACACCAGACATAGGTCACCCATCAGTCATCCATCTTTATGATGAGTTGCACCAGCCAGCACACAGTCAAGATTAATGTACATCCTTCACAAGAAATGCTGCTTAATGGCAAGGATATGCTGAGGGTGATTGTTTGTGCCGGGTCATTCAGTTGACAGTCAACCAAGTTTAGCTGAAACTGTCCTAGCAAAGAGAAACCTTAAATCAAGGGACAGAGGACCCCATGCTTCATGTTGGAGTTGAGCTTTCCCAGGGAAGAAGTATTCCATGCCTGAGCTTGGTCAGATCTGACCAACTTGGTGGGATATATAGGGGATTTATGGTTTACAGTCTTGACCTTGCTATGATGTGCCTCAAACAATGCAGGTAAAAGTGCACCAAAGCCAATATACGGCAGACCTGGCTATGTATGACTCTGGGCTCTGCTCTCTGCTGATAAAATCTTGAGCAACTCTGGGCCTCAATTTCTCTTTCAAGGAGATCAGAAGATAACCTCCCAGTCCCCCCTTAAATGCTCACCTTGTAAGAGATTGTAAAAATTCTCATGCTAAAGGGAACGAGAATTGTCATTCTTTGACTGACGGAAGTAAAATGAACAAGGGCACACAGACTTTCCAAAGTACCAAACCAAACCAAACAAAAATACTAAGAACCTATAAGCGTTCATCAAAATTCTTTGGAACTAGAACTTCCAAAGGAAATTTGCTACATCTTTTAATTATAAAAAGAAATCAGCAAAGTAGAAAAATTGAATTTGAACACAGCTCTTTAAAGTGAACTTGTCTTTTACTTCCCCCAGCGTCTCTCAGAGACACAAAGGAATTACTTTGACCACCAGAGGGCTTTCCACACTGACAAACTGCATTAATAAGACGTAAGACAGTGAAATTAAAAAATAAAATAAGAAGTTACAGATTACATTGTTAAGATCTGTAAAATCTTGGGGTTTAACTGAATGTATATATGTATGATATGGATTTGCATTATATACCAACATGTACACATATGTGTGTGTTCCAAGTTCCACAAAATCATTATAAAACTTTTGACTGCTGCATAGATCCAAAAAGGAAATTACAAAGTAGTTATCTGAGATTTCAGAGTATCCTAACTAAGATATAATTTCCTAAATGTTCTTAGATCCTTTGCTTATTTGGTCAAAATTTCATTACATTCACAAATAGAATAGGGTATAAAAACATGGGTCAGAGGCGTCCAACATTTAACACTGATGAACATTCCCCTGTGACAGGCTTCTTTGTGTTATGAACTTGCTCAGTCTTCACATCAGTTCTCTAAGATAGACACCATTAACAATGTAGTTATACATGGGATAGGAAGAAACCAAGAAAATAAAAATAAAGGAACTTGCCAAAGTCAAGAAACTAATAATTGTGTATTTAGTATATTCAATTATATTGTTTATTTCTATAAAAACTATATATAATGAGAAAAATCTATATATGGGAAAAAACTATTCCGTATAAACTATACATAAGGGAATAAACTATTCTCTGCCAATGATCAAACTTCACTGACTGAGGACAGGCTTTCTACAAAAAGAACCACCAAAAACAAATTCAATGAAAGAACAATCTATCTTTGAGCCCTCTCCACCCTCCTTCTCTCCCTCTCTCCCTCTCTCCCCCTTCCCTCCCCCTCCCCCTCTCCCTCCTCACCCTCTGTCCCAGGCAGGGTCCTGAGGGAATCTTTCAGGTTTTTGAGAGAGATAAATGGTGACCCCTATGAGCCCCCATTTCTATCAGTCTCTTCAGATTTTTTCTTTTATAAATTGAAGTTTCAAAAATACTATTTTATTTGGAAAAAAACGTTCTACTGTTACTATTTTAATCTCATATTTCACTAAACATTTCAGAAAAATATTCTTATTTAATTGTCTTCTCTTTAATTCCATTTTACAGCACTTACAATCCTAGGGGAAAAGATTTCTACTGTGTAGCTTCTTTAGTATAGGGTTGATTTTCCAGAGTTGAGCAAGAGAAAAAAAGTTCTTTTTTTAAAAAATCTTTATAGCTTCAACACTCAGCCTAAAATTTGACACAGGGGGAAAAAGAAAACTTTTGTTTGTTTTGGGGCCACATGCAGCAGTACTGGGTGCTTACTCCTGGCTGAGGAATCACTCGTGGCAGTGCTGGGGGGAGCATATGTATTGCCAGGGATCAATCAAATACTCTATTCCTAAAAATGCATAAGCACATGAAGAATTAGAGATGCATAACTATACCTTTTTGTAAGTTTCAGTACATTTTACTATCTCAAACCAGATTTGTCACTGACTGTATACAAATGACAAGAAATAAAGAGATAGGTTAACTGAGCAGCCATATTCCCACCATTAACAAAGTGTCCTGCTCCTCCCTATAAAATGATGCTAAGAGAGAACAACAGTGGAAACTAATAATTATGTGGAAAGATCTTATTGCAGAGATGTTCAGAGTCCCTAGTTAGTCTATGAGTAACTATGCACATGTCTGACAAATAATTCCTTATTCCCTCACTTGCCAAGTGGAAAGTCCTACCTTTCCACATCATACCAAGTACAATTTGAGGATCATGCAACAGCAGCTATGGAAAGTCCCAAAATACAAGAGTATGGCACTGACACATTGTTCATTTTCCATCCAGATGGGGATTTTTCCAACTCACTTCCATGATGGTGGATATACAACCCAAAACCTCATCGGTCAACCCAGATTATCTTCTTGTACCTCCACAAGAGATATGTTCAACTCCACTGCTCTAAGAACCTGTTACTATGGGAGAATTCCTTAACCTCTCTGGATCTCAATGACCACACCTGTTAATTGGGTATGGAAACCCCTCTGAAGTCTAAAGAGGGACCTGGGTCACTGTTCCTGAGGGGCCTTCTGAGATTTTAATTCTGGTTCTCCAATTTAGCCCAATGGCATTGGAAACAAAACCTGTGCCAGTGTGGGGGTCCCATTCCCCCTCTCCTTGTATTTTAAACTGTCTGACCATGTGGGAGGTGAGGATATTAATGGCAGCTCCCCTCCAATGTTACTGTAAAGTAACAGCAGAGTACCATGCAATCAGTCTGTAATGTCAGCCATAACCTTCATAAATGGGTTTGTAATGAGAAACCCTTGTTTGTCACAGAGAAGGTATGATTGATGCAGCCTATGAGTGAAATGAAGCCACAGTGACCATCTCAATAACATGAACAGCTGCCAAATCTTCATTTAGCAGAATGAGTTTAGAAAACTTTGAGCAGATTGCTTTCACAAGGCTGCCTTCAACAAAAGGAAACATAATTAACGAGCTAATATCAGCATGTGTCTGGCTAAGCTAATGAATATCAAATTACACAGAAACCTGTATAAATCATCATTACCCTGAATTTTAATTGAACTTGCAATTAAACATGACAAATTTTATATACACTAAACCTTTAATTTATACTTTCAAATAAGGAATAATTTATCATTTTTAGTATTTCATAGTTAATTTCCCAATATGTGCACTTCCAATTAACAAGGACAGACAGGCATTTTAAAAAAACACACATTCTTTCTCTCCCTACTCTCTCCTGTGATTTAGTTCATAACAATAATCCTTCCTTTTGTATACATTAGTAACTCGATGTCCAGGAGTCTGGGTGCCAAAAGGCCCAACTGCACATTCAAGGAAAGGCCTAATGGCTTCAGGGAAGGAAAGGGGATGTATCCCCTTAGCTTCTCAGCTCTCCCCTGGTAAAAGAGAGAGTAAAAGGGTGACGTGCTGAAGCGACCTGATCAAGCATCTCAATTACTGACTCAGTCTTGTACCGCACACTCTCGTTGTGCTCTAAACCTGGGGCTTCCTTTCCTGGAAGAGCAAAGAAAGAACCTGGAGTTTCAAAGTGACACCACCTTAGAAATAAACTGCCTCCCTCCAGCATCAACACCAGGCCTATTTGTTTTACCTGGCCGGCCGGTAATGAGCTCGCTCCCGTGGATGGATTTGTATTTTATTATTATAATTATGCCACCATTATAAACATACCTCGAGCAACCTCAGCATAAAAGGCATGGAATGCTATTAAAACATACATATAAACACAGAGGGAAACAAGACAGGATTGTTAAAGGGCTGCAACAGAAACTAATTGGGTTTGCTTTTTTCCGTTAATCCCAAACCCATTAATATGGTAAGCAGTGTGGTCTGGGGAGCCACAAGCTGGGAGAGGGGAGGCAGCAGTTCTCTACTTGGTTCTGCCACTAATTGGCTGTGTGACCACCAGCAAGATGTTTCACCTCTCTGTGCCTCAGTGTTCTCAGTAGCAGAACAGAGATAATGGAGATGACTGTGATTGCTTTAACCACGTAAAAATAAGTTGAAAAGGAAAACACCATAAAATGTAATAGCATCATCATTTTCTAGTTATGGAGATGAAGACAAATTGAGAAAGCAGACTATAATCAATGAAACTCATGCAGACATTTTCTAAAAAAGTCACACAGTGAAGAGCAGCATTTCCATTCCTACCTTTACATTGGGTCAGTGAAGGAGGCTCAATGGAAAGTGGTGTTGGCAGTGACAAAGATGAGAGAAGGGTCTGAGTTGAGGATGAAGCTGGTGCTAGAGGCTTGTCTGAGCTTCCTAGGAAGAGGCTGGGGAGCACCTGATGACATCACAGAAAGCTTTGCCTCTGAGACTGCATGCACACGAACCAAGATCAAAACCAACCAGACCCACAGGAGCAGCTGATTGCTGCAGTCTGGAGAGGAAATAGGCGTTACTTTCTCAGAGCAAAAACTCTTAAGAAAGTCATGAAATCAACATCACAGAGATGGGCTGTGCATGGCCAGGAAAGTAAGGACTTATGTCAACCAGATTACTGGGGGTGGAGCATGAATTAGGAATGGAAACATGAAGGGAGAGAGTTGTCCAGGCTGTGGAAACTATTTTCTTTCCATGCTGTAGGAATGGGCTGGAGCGATAGCACAGCGGTAGGGCGTTTGCCTTGAACGCAGTCAACATGGCCAACTCGAGTTCGATTCCTCCACCCCTCTCGGAGAGCCCGGCAAGCCACCGAGAGTATCTCGCCCCCTTGGTAGAGCCTGGCAAGCTACCCGTGACGTACTCGATATGCCAAACACAGTAACAAGTCTCATGATGGAGACGTTACTGGGCCTGCTCGAGCTGTAGGAATTGGATTGATGTGGGGAGGAAGGGGAGGCTAGAGTGATAGTTCAGCAGATATGGCATTTGTCTTCAACGTGGCCAACCCAGGTTCAATCCCCAGCATCCCATATATGGTGCCCTGAGCCCACCAGGAGTGATCACTGAGTATAGAGCCAGGAGTAAGCCCTGTGCACCACCAGGCATGGCCCCAAAACAAGAACAACAAAAAGAAGTTAGATTGCCTCAAGAGAGGCAGAGGGTGAGAATCAATCAATGAAAATGAGGAAAAGGTGAGCCTCCTTCAAAAATTAATTAGGACTTCATTTCAATTGTGAATTTCCATTTTTGCTTGTAGAGCTCCACTGGCCAAAGGAAACCCCCAAGCAAGGAAGCTGAAGGCATCTTTCTGAAACATGATGCTTGCCCATGCCTATGAAGCAAAGGGACAAATATTTTTGCACATTATCAGATAGCCAAGTAAAACAGCCTCCACTAGAATTTACAACTGAAGGCCACCAGAATTTACAACTTGTGAAATTGTGCCTGTCCGTATTTTCTCATTACGCAGGCTGCAGGCTGCAGATAGAGTGTGCACTTTCTTTTTCCCTTTCTCCCCCTTCTCCCCTCCTTCCACTGTCTCACTACTTCCTAGTTAAACCTTGTCTCAAGTTATCAACACTCTCTGGAGAGATAAGGCTCCTCTCACTTACAAGCTGTCACTAATAATCGAACTTTCAAGACTCCATCTCTAAGAGAGACTCCCTGAGCCACGCAGGTCATGAGAATTAACTGCCACCAGTCCTTGCAGAAAACTCGGCTCATCAATCTATAGCTTTCTCATCATAATTAGAATAACGGCTTTGAAAATTTGGGCTGATGTTGACTTGGTCTCAGGCCGCAAAGAGCGCTGATTAAAATCTTGGTGTGAAAGTTAATGATAAGTGCTGGTGGCGTTGCCGTGGAGACAGGGACAAACAATTCCCTCGCTGTGACATTTTCAATGTCCTGGAGAAGAAAAACTGTCCTCTTTAGTGTGGCAGCGTATGAAGCTTATTTATGGCTACAGGGCCTGCTGGATTGATGACTGTCGTAACATACTGTCAAATCCTTTACTGACACATTCATTTTTTTGGAGCCCCTGGTGCAGCAGAAATAAAATAAAATAATAAAAACAAAACCAGAGGGAAAATCTCTAGCAAACCACAGACAACCACCAGTGGCCCTTCCTTTCGCTACAAGAACTCAGAATTAATAGCCAAAATGACTTTGTACTTCTTGGCTCCATGGCCAAGGAGCAAAGATAGACATAAAGATAGTCATAACCAGAATTGCTGCAAAAGAACAGCATCCCGGCCACCAGATCAGACCAGGAACATTAGGTATCAAAGTAAGCTACTTGCAAATTTTCAAACACTATTAACTATGAACAAGTATTCTCTTCCTACTTATCTTAGAGGAAAATGACTTGGAACTCTAAGGAAGTTTGGGGGGAATTCTTCCCACCAAAGAGTGAAACTACTATAGCCCTTGTTGTCATCAGAGTTATTAATTTCAGTGTTCAATACTGTGGTATTGGTCTTTGAAATCTGGGAATGACTTCACACTGTACAGAAGCTGCTTACTTTCAGTATCTCCTTTACTCCCTCTGAATTTCATTGCAAAGCAAGCCTCAGCACCACCAATGTCCCCCCGCCACCTCCTCACCCCATTTCACTGATGAAGAAAGCTGAAGCTTAGGGAGTTGAAGCACCTTTTGGCTCAGCTTAAGAAGTGGCTGAGCAGGGACTCTCAACTGTTCTTCTGCAGGCACAAGAAGTCAGTCACTATTTCGGCAATCTGGCCCCATCAAGTTCTGAAACAGCTGAAGTGGGGTCTGTGAGAAGCTTTTGGTTCACTCCATGAAGTGGCTACATTTCAGCAGCAGATAAAGGGACTCTTACTGATCACAGCTAGTCCATAAAGACTGCTCCAGGCTGTGGCATTTTTTTTCTAGTTCCTTTCATTCAAGGATCCTAGTCATCATCATTATTGTTGTTATTAATAATGATAATGAAATAAACTATGCAAATGTGGGGAATGGCTTTAGCCCTAAAACGCAGGCAGTAATGTGGTAATTTATCCAATAATGGAATCACAAAGTGATTTTATTTGCTTTTATGGCTCCTTTCTTTCAGAAGAGCTGGGCATCAATAATGGCGATAGTAATGAAATCAACTATGCAAATGTGGAAATCACTTTTACTCTAATGTACCAATTTAGCCAGTGAAGGGAATTCAGCACAGTCTGCTGTGCTTGCCAGCACTGAGTGAGGGCTTCTTTGCTGACCTCTGCTCAGTTATAAAGATGTCATAGGAAGTTTTCTAAGAGCATGTGGAACCTGTCAGCATCAGACTGATAATGACCAACCCTTCACTTCCTGGTGAGATACTTAGGATATATCCTCACTCAATTAAATAGAGGTTTTCTTAAAAAATAAGGGGGATGTGGGGAGCAGTTTCCACTCAAGGGATTCAGGGACACTCCTTGTGATACTCATTTGGACCACACAGTTCAATGTCAGGGCTTGGTGATGAGGAACTGCTTAGGCTAAGAGGTGCTGGAAGCAACCAGGGCCACACTGAGTATCAAGGGAAGTTAGGGACATAGTTGGCAGTTCTGGAAAGGATATCCATGAAGCACCAGGACTCAAACTAGGGGCCTTGAGAATATAAGGCATGGAAGGTGTATGTCCCAGACTCCTGGGCTATCTCCTTAGTCCCTAAAGTGAGGAATTTTAAACACAGGAGCAAGATATTCATTTCAACATGATTTTGCTAGGCAGAGCTCTACAAAAATGCCCTGTGGAAGACAGGAGCTGCTGACTTTACTAGCTGGAAAAGACCCCTTTGAACCTAATCCTCTGGGCACAGTTGCAGAAGGCTCTTAAGGGATGAATGTCCTCTGCTAGCTTTTTCTTTATCTGTTTCTGATATAGATTCAGCTGGAGCCTTTCTATGGCTCGATGGTACAGGTTCTTGAGGACCCAAAAGGGAGAGCCAAAAGAGGTCAGGCATACAACCTTCCTGATAGCATTGGACAAGGCTGGATGAGCTCACTTCCTTAGAGAGAGATGTTTTGATCTCAAGTTTCCACAGAATCTGGCATATTTTCTGCCAAGGCAGCAGAAGGGGAAGTCTACCAAGTCATTTAAGGATAAAACCCTGTAGGCCAAGAACTTGATAGACCTCTATCTAGTACTTTTACAGAATTACAATTTGGAAAATCTGTGATATCCCCCCTCCTCACTCCCTTGGACTATACCTGGCAGTGCTCAGGATTTACTCCTTGGCTCTTCACTCAAGAATCACTCCTGGCAGTGCTTAGGGGACCATATGGAAGGGGACTGAACTTGGGTTTCCCATGTGCAAGGCAAGCACTTTACCATTGTACTATTTCTCTTGCTCCTGCCTATGCAATTCTTGGATAAAGAGACATAGCTAACTGTTAACAGAAAAGGAGAGAGTAACCTTCAGCAGAGAGTAGACGCACACATTCAAGTAGTCAAAGTGAAGAATATGCATATTTAATATCTCATCATTCCAACAACTACAGATTCCTTATTAGGCCAAGTGCTTAAAGGACCCCATGTTGACTCTCCTCCACCTGTCCCAATGTCATATCTAACCAAGAGTCTACTCTCCAGTTAGAAGACCATATTTTGACACCAAGTGTCCCCAAATTCTCTCAAACAGCCATTGACTTCTTTGATGCCCCGTGAGGACCTCTTTCTGAGACCTACGTAGAGTGCCCTGCATGCAGTCAACCCAGGTTCAATTCCTCCAGTCCTCTCAGAGAGCCTGACAAGCTACCAAGAGTATCCCACCCACATATCAGAGCCTGGCAAGCTCCTCGTGGAGTATTCAATATGCCAAAAACAGTAACACCAAGTCTCACAATGGAGATGTTACTGGTGCCCACTCAATCGATGAACAATGGGAGGACAGTGCTACAATGCTATGTAGAGTGGAAAGAAACGCCAGGGCTTGAGTCTTGAGGTGAAAGGAGATGTCCAAAGAACAGCTACTGGTGGATGGAAGTTGGGTTGGCAGAGAATACATGTCTATACTTGGGGCTTCTTGTAGAAAAGAGTATGGTCAGAGGTAGAACGATATGAGAAAGGAGCATCAGAGGATGTCACTTGTTTTCTGCCTCACCCCAAGCCCCACAAATGTTAGAGATAGAACTATGGATGGATATTCATGTCCTTCTGCTCTGTCAGTATATCTGACATCAGTCTGACCCAAAACCCTGGGGCTGATTAGGGATACCTGGAGTATAAGAGAACACAATTATCTTCCCACTCTGTGACTAGCTGATTATTTGTGGAGAGAAGGAAGGGACCATGTGACAAACCCTGGGTTCTAAACAGACCATCAATAAATAAATAAATAAGCAAATAAAAAAGAAAACTCCAGCAGTCAGTTCTAATTAATTCACAGCAATCACCCTCTCTTGTTCTATTAGTTACTGTTATAGCAACACATTCTTGAATAAAATACCAGAAGCTTTCATTAGAATCATTAACATAATTTGATAACTGATGGTATTTGATTTCTGACTTTTGCACTTTGACTTGAAGCTTGGTGTAAGATGTAATCTCATTGATTGTCTGATTTTTTTTTTCTTCTCGCTCCCCCCCCACCCTGATGAATATTTCACATGACATTTCTTTGTTAACTGTAATTAATGTTCACATTTTTCACAAGTTGTATTATTTAGAAAAGCAACCATGATGATAAAAGATGTGACAAAGACACACACATGTCTTCTTCCCCAAAATGGCTTTATCCTAATTTAGGTTTAGGGATGAAATAAGTCAAGCATGTATTTGTTTTCATAGTCAGGATGGATTGTTTAAAGTGATGCCTCTTGGAGAAACCAGTGCAATTAGCTTTCTCAAAAAATAAAAGTGCCATTAAAGTCTTAGTGAAATCTAAAAAAAAGACAAGAAGTTTTGAATTTAGAAGAACAAGACAGAGACTGTCATTCCATCTCACTTCCACTACTCATAGCTGCAAGGCCACCAGCGTCAAAGTTGATTCATACAGATAATCTCTCTCTCTCTCTCTCTCCCACTCTTTCCCTTTACTCTCTTCTCTCTGCCTCTCTCTCCTTTCTATATTCTTACCTTTGTTTTTTTTTATAATCTTTTGGTGTTGACTACTGGGAAAGATATCCCTAGACTCTATGTAAGGAACCAAATAAATATTCCCAACCCAAAACTACCATGGTGGGATGTCATGTAGCAGATACCGGTATGGTAGGACAAATATGCTGACCAAATTATACCTTCCTGTTCAGTAGATAGGACCACCTTTCTGGATCTGTAGTAGGCCTATATCACCCAAACAATAATAATGCAGGCAGACAACACTGTTGATTTAGACAGAAAACATAAGGGCCAAGGAGAAAGAGAAAACATCTTCCAAGAAACCCAAAGGCCCATAAAGATTTAGAGTTGGACTCCATCTGCCATGATATCCACCCAGACTGACAGAACATCCGTTGCTCAATGAATGTCCTTGGTTGCAGGAAGTGCCATCTGTGTGCACAAACCACCCCAGGGGTCTCCTGTATGAGTGGTGCGCTATGTTTACACAGCTGAAAAATGGCCCAAATCAATCTCCCCTTGCTTCTCCTCTCCCAAACCCCTCTCAAAGGGGTTTCCTCTATCGTGTACTAATGGTCTGCAATTTATTTTAAAGAGGCTATTTTGATCCTCAAGAAGTACTTAGGGGAGCCGGGAACCATAAACACCTCCTTTTAAAAAAAATTTGTTTCCTTTTTCCCAGCCTGTAATTTAACTCTGACTGGCACCATTCAAATCAAGTGTTCCAAGAGCAGACTCCCATCAAGTCAGCTTCAACTTGGAGCACATTTTTACGACCAAGTTAGAAATCCCTTAAAACAAGGTTTTCGGAGGGAAACGTTTGACAGACTTAACTCTTGTGGTGCAAATATGCCACAACGACATAGCAATTAGTTATTCAAAATACGGGAAGGGATTACAAGCTTTTTCAAGTCGTTTCATAAATACGTCCTCTTCTGGTATACAATCAGTAATTATACCATTCTTACTCAACTGTAAACTTCCTGGGTATGATTTATATCTCATTGAAATCAACACAAAAGTATTTGTTTTTGCAAAGGAAGAGCCTCAGCTCTAATCTCCAAGGCTCACACACATCAAAGCTAGGGGACTACTGTTCTGCCTCACCGTTGTAAATAAAATCATATGTAGATATTTATGCAAATCAATAGAGAGCTCTGTTGAGAAGCATGTCTCTCTGGGCCTGGTGCAGATTTATGTGGTGCTTCCCCAGGACCTTTCTTGAGAAGTTGCGTCAACTGTGTGCCACTAGATACGAAGATGAGACCAAAGGCAGTTTTTCAGGCAGGCCTCTGTCCAGGATGCAGCAGAACCAAAAGCCTCAGAATACTGCAAGCCTGAACTGAATGTGGCAACATAGCCATGGGTAGATGTTTTATCCACTCCCTTTCAACTCTTCCCCCCAATTAAGCAGTTGCCATAGTTCATCTCTGTTAGAATGAAAATGAAGCAAAGAAAACAGCTCTAGCCAAATGGATGCCCTCAATTCTAGGTCTCACAAGCCTAGTTCTGTAACAGGCATGTAACAGCCCTCTACTATGTGCCCATCAGTTAGCCACATGAGTAAACAGGCAGGCTTACAGTACAGCCCCAGGATTAAGATAAGCTACAGGAAAAATTTCTTAACTCTCACCTTTATACTATTTCACTTTATTATTTCATTTTATTATTTTTCATTTAGTGAGGCAATATCAGCTGAAAATTTTTAGTCTTTTCTTTTATGTAATATGCTGGATATACCTCTGTCCCAAATCTATGAACTTAAACAGAAATGATAACCTTCAGTGTTTGCCTTTTCTGCTGGATTCTGAACTTTTTCATGGCTAGATACACCATTGCACAATGTCTAGTAAATTATGTTTCCTGAAGATTCTGAACCAACTTCAGTTGATGCAAAAGATGACCCCCAATTTGTCTAGGTGGGTTTTAAGTCTCAAATTATTGACCTAAAACCAAAAATCTGACCTCTCTCAATATTCTTTTCTGCATTTGAGCATTTTATTACAAGACATGGCAAAGCACCAACCTCTGAAGTAGATTATAAAGTTCAAGATGTGGGAGGGAGGGGATGATAGAAACATTTTGTCCACCTCTGTGTAATCAATGCCCAGTACAGTGTCACGCATATGGTATGTGCTCATAAATATTTTCTATGTGTAAAGACACATGGATGGATGATTTTAGTATTTTAGAAATGTCAAGTTTCCAAAGGTATTTTCACATCTTATCTCCTATACTGTCCCAATATCCTGTCACAAGTGTTGCAATTCAGGGTTAATGCCATGGAATAACAGAGGTCTATTTAAGATATAAAAGTGAGAAGACTAAGAGTAGAAATAACTTATGTCCCAAAGGTTGTCTATAAATTATTCTGTAACTTGGGATACATTTTCCTACAGAAACAGACTTACGGCCAGCCTTCATTCACACTGATCACAAAAACCTATAAAATGCATAGACATTTCTTAAGATTCAGACAGTCTAAAAGCCAAACTTTCTCCTTTTTTTCATGTTTTGGGGGAATTCCCTATTAGGTAAGGTCTTTATTTGCACACGGCTCACTCCTCACTCCCAACAAAGCCCATGAGCAGAGGTCCACATTCTCTTCTGTCCTGGCAGCCAAAGTACTGAGCCAAACCACTCAGATCAGTCTTTGAAATTCTCTCATCAACTAAGACAAAGACACAGGTGGTGAACACTTGCTTGTGACAGACATGGAAAGATAGTACAGGGCCTTTAAAGCTTGCCTTGTGTATTGCTGACTGACTCTGGTTCAGTCTTTTGCATTTGCTCCCCTGAGTACGACCATTAGCGATCCCTGAGCACAGAGCAAGGAATCAGTTCTGAGCATAGCAAGGGGTGGCCCAAAAGCAAAAAGCAAAAACACTTCTCACAAAAATGTCAAGCAGTGGGGTTCAAAAAGTTCTGACCTTCAGAATGTTCTGGAACTCAGGATCTTAACAAACCCTCAAGCCAGGTTTTTCACTTTGCTCTGAGAGTTCATTAAAATCTTCTATAAGATTCTCATTCCCACCCCCACTTCTTTAAAGAGAGCAAGGAGCAATTCCCTGGTCTTCAACCAAGAGTTTTTACTGATAACGCCCACAGGCTGAGATCAAATGAAGTACATTTTTTAAAAAAAAAAAAAAAAGTAGTAGAAAGAAGCAATCTAGCAAAATTAGCCCATTAAATAGCATAACTCTTATAAACCAAGAAGAGGTTTTGTATTTCCCTGAGTAAGAAAGCTATCAATCATTTAAGTCAGAAGTAAGTGGCTGAATCTTACAAGTTCCACTTTTGT
The DNA here is from genome assembly GCF_029834395.1 of Sorex fumeus. Classification (NCBI taxonomy): domain Eukaryota; kingdom Metazoa; phylum Chordata; class Mammalia; order Eulipotyphla; family Soricidae; genus Sorex; species Sorex fumeus. The sequence goes on along the minus strand of NW_026606077.1, from coordinate 10,874,492 downwards.
TTTTGCACCAAATAATGTAGGTAGCTACCAAAAGAGTTCTTGATCACATGCCACATTTTGCCTAGCTGCAAAGTAAAAACACTGATCATATGATCCTTAAAGTTCCTTACAGCTCAAACACATAAACGTGGATTGGGCTGAGGTAAGGAAGAAATACCTTAGGAGTAAGAGGTGTTCTCTAAGCCCTTTGTCAACTTAGAAATTTCTAAGCATGTCTAATCCTGTCCTAACTCTTCCCAAATGTCAGAAGAACAAGTGTTAGCATTATGCTTCCCGCTTCTGCAAGGTTACTGACCCTAGACCATGATCTTGATTAGAAAATGAAAGGCAAGAACCCTGTAATGTTAAAGGCCTAATTAACTTTGTCATTAAATCAAACTCTTCAACTTAACCTTTGGTTATAGGGTAGGAATTGTTGATAGAAAACTGCTACTCATTGAAAAGCCATTACACATTCTAAGAGGTATGTTTAAACTTATTATTACCCCAAACACATAGCTAGATATCCTTATTATCCATGGGTGGAGAATGACCACCCGTTCAGAGCAAGGCTGGGGATCTGCTAATGTTCAACACATTTCAGATTTTCTACTTGAAGCCCTTAATTTTAGAGATTTATAATCAGTGTAAATCTGCCCTGAACAGAAGTCTGACACAAAATTACTTTGCCCAGTAGCAATTTTTTAGGATTTTGTACTAAGTGCCTCTTATTCAACTTTACAACCAAAAGATGAAACAAAGCAAAGCACCATAAAAAGTACCTTGGGCTACAAATATTCAAATACTCCCCCTTCTCTCTCTCTCTCTCTGTCTCTCTCTCTCTCTGTCTCTCTCTCTCTCTCTCTCTCTCTCTCTCACAAACACATGTGCAGATAAGAACACAAATGCCTGAGTTAGCACTATTATGACCTGTGGGTTCCGTACATAGCACAGGACTGTCTCAGTGCAGGCACTAGCAGAAGAGAAGATGGGGGATAAATATTCAGTGAGGAAACCTATCCCACGTGCCAACACCACAGTCTGATTTCAGTACGGAATGGACAAGGCCTTTATATAAAACTATTACTGACATATGATACTCAAGCAATCATGGTCACCTGGCTCAGTGAAGCTCTGTCTGGGGCAGTGGATCCCTCATTTTTAACACTTAAATAGGATTACACTAGGAGGACACCACGCAGGAAGACAGCACACATTTATCTGTACACCAAGGAATAATCAGAATGTTTAAGTGCAACAGCAGGGAGGAATAGGAGATATAATTAAAATGATAAAAATCCTTTAGATCATCAATAACCCGAATTATTGATGATTCTAATTGTCTTCTATATGTTAAGTCATATATACATAAATCCACAGAACCACAACTATGTGTTTTCTTCCTTTTCAGATGGGAAAATTGAGAAGCAGATTAAATAAACTACAGCCAGCAGGTGAAGCACCCAGCATTGTAATGCCAGCAGCACCTAAATTTGTGTTATAACCATTCATGCCAAAGTATGATCTCCCAATTATTTTTATCATTATTTTATTCAATGAGCATAAACTTGTGTAAGAATGAGAACAAGAATAGAAGTAATGATGGAGTATGTATTATGTCATGTACTTTACACTTTCTATCTATTAGCTCAATCATCAAAACATTTTTATGAGAGTGATACTTTTTATCATCTTCAATATGCCAGTGAGAAGGCTGAAGGGCAGAGGTTATAGGAGCCACCGAGGGAGGCAAGTTTGATAGGAAAGGGCTGGACATCGCAAACTACTACTCTACTCATTTTATAATGCTCATTTCTCAAATACTCTCCATGACTTTTTTTTTAACGAGTGTACCTGGGGCCATCATGCTAATAATTTTTCTATCCCGACATCTCCCAGATTCTGAACACAGACCCACCATTACAGAACGGCTTTTCTTCGTGTGCCATTCTAAATCCTGCCCAATCAGTGTGCAACGTACTCCTCCCCACTGGGGATTTTCCTAGGCATGACTAAGCTACTCAGGCACTGCACTAGGCCCTACTTGGAAGGTTACTCTTCAGATCACGTATCTCAGTTTTCTGTTTTCACTTACCACTGCCAAAGTTATATATCAAAATAGTCTGAGCTCTGTAACAGAGTGGAATTCAGCAATCTGGCTTCAGTCTTAACTTGGATACTAGCTGGCTGTGTCACCCTGATGGAGAAATTACCTTGGTGCCTACATGTGTAAAACAGCCATCCTGGGAGGACCTACCTCATAGGGGGTTATGATGCTTTTTAAACAACAATCTATGAAAGGACTCAAGAGTGCCCTCACATAGTGAGGAATCAACATTCAGTTCCACTTATAGTATTTTGAAAAGTTTTGTTCCTAGCTAAGTTTTCTTTCCAGCTAGGCCCCTGCTTGAATACATCCAAACCTGACAGTCAAATTCAGCTTAAAACAACCACTTTTTGCCAGTTGCTTATTGGTTCAAAAGCTGCCATGCAGTGAAATTTCATGCAGTAGATAAGCTCCAAATACTTATGTTAAAAATAAAGGTCACATAAAGGTCATATAGCCACAAGATTTCCCTGTAGCTTTTAAGATAAATTTTCATCTCCAATCCTCCTTTAACTTATTTTGAGAGCTTCCCCTCTCCCAATAGAATTCCACACCTGGCTATGTTCAGAACCATCTGCAAATGCATTACCCCATGTACTATCTCTCTGGCCCCTAAAATTCAACTCTTCTTCAAATCAAATACCTCTACCACATCTTTCAAGGCCAATAAGCAACAATGGCCACACTAAGGAGTCTTACTGTACTCCACTTGTTCTCTAATTCCCATTTCCATCTATACATCCAAGTCTGACCTATGCTTCTAAAGCAGAGGTTTGTAAATCCCATTAAGTATGCAAATTTCCCGGGAACTTGCAAAATACTCTCAGTAAGTCTGGGGTGGGACCTAGAACTTGTCTTTTTAAACTCTCCCACTGGTGATTTTGATATGTGACCAAAAGATTCCTTTTTCCATGTAAATCTCAGAAACCATCATTTTGCCTCCTTTCCAGTGGCCAAATACGCATTATTCTTTTGACTTTTTATACTTATATACCTGCATATTCAACAAAACTAGAAACTTCAGGGACAAAAAACTTTACCTAAACTCTTTATAAATGCTCAGGACTAAAGTTGAACTCCCTTGCCTAGATAGTCATGCTAATTTCTGATGTGGGATTTACTCTTGCATTTTGTTCCTGGAAATCAGTAATTTCAAGGTAGGTAGAGACAAATGACACAATTTTGGCATCCTCAGAATGTCCAGCACTCATGGAACACTACTATCTAGGTGCTCAATGGACAAATAGCTGGTACTGAGAAGTTACTAGAATGCTGGTTATATAATGAGGCCATCACAAAGAAGCCAAGGTGCAAGCTATCCAACAAATACCCTTAAAACCAACATTAGTAGCTTTAGTCATATCATTCAAGTTCAACCCAGTGCAAAACTTGCCTGAGACTAGATGATCAAGACATTGAAATGAATGGCCACCCTGATGTCCAAAGGCAGTGGAAAATTTATATGTATCAGACATAAATGAATTTAACTGCTATCCAAAGTTTTTGCTGCTCCATCCCTCTCTCTTGCCAGAAGCTCTTCCTAAGGTCTGTGAATTGAAACAAAAGTTCAGTGTAGCCAGGTGAGCTTCTTAAGATTCCTTGAATCTTAAGAGAGGAGCAATGTTTTAATACCTAAGAAGTTATCTGTGGGCTAGAGAGAAATTACAGTAAGTGAGGCATATGGCTGACCCAGGTTTGATTTCTGGCACTGTATATGGATCCCTGAACCCTACCAAGACTGATCTTTGAGCACACAGCCAGGAGTTTTCCCTGATCACTGCTAGGTGTGGTCCAAAAATAAAAACAAAGCAAAATAATAAATAATTTATCTGTTATTCCTTAAGCTGTTGAGAAGCAAACAAACCCAGGACCAATGAGTAGAGACAGTGATCTTTGTTAGTCCTGACCATAGGCTTCCCTCCATGTTGGCCACAGATGCCAGAGGCAGAACTTTAAGATGAGTATGTGATCCATTATCAGCCGCTATTACCATCCTACCATAGCTGAAAGAAAGAGGCTATTAAACATAATACATAAAATAACATTTAGTAAGGAAATATAGATAATTACTTAGTAAAAAGGACATTGAGTCAGGTTCTAAGCCATTGCCCTGCACTGGGAATGGCATTACTTATGTCTTAAGTTAAATTGAGTAAAACTTCCTAAGCACTCCCTTAAAGAACACCTGTAAGTAATGAATTAGAATATCTCGTTCATCCTGCTTTGTGTTACAGCCCTGAAGAGCAGGCCATGCTAACTAAGCTCCATCAACCCATGGTTCTCTTGATTGTACCAGTTCAAGGTGATGAGCTCTTCCAACCCAGTTACCCCAAAAGTGCATCAGAACTGGCATACAGAAGAAAAAAATAACTGATAACATATTTTCTTTTCTATGCTACTAATGGACATTAAAATTTAAAGGGGACAATACAATAAGCAAGTGCATAATACATGGTGAATCAGAGTATCAGAACTGATTAAGTTCCAATAATACCACATAATCACCCAATCCCATTAATCATTATGTCACACAAATTCCTTTCCTATATCTGGCTCATAACAAAGGTAATCTCATCCATTGTCCAACTTTAAACACCACCAACCTTTATATGCTGGCGTCCTTACCATACAACCTGTTCTGAGCAACCTCCAGTCTCTTGCTATTGCATGCACCATTACTTCCAGATGCCAAGCTCACTCATCCCCACATATCCGTTAGGTCTTTGCAGGATGCCATCCATCAGACAAAGCTCCTTCTGATTCTCTAGAAAATAGCATCCATCCCATCCCTACCAGTTGCCTTCATACTACTTATCACTTCTTGACCCAGAATGCATGTTTATTGAGTTCCCTTTCAACATAACACACAAAATAATTTAAGTACCACAAGAGAAAGTTTGAGTGGATTATTTTTTTCTGTAATAATTGTTGCATTTCCCCAACAACTATAATGCAGTAGATCCTCAGGAAATATTTGCTGAATGTGTAAATAAAAATGTTACATACTTAACATTCATCAAAACTGAACTACTCTTACATTAAAAGACTGTGCCTCCATTTATGAGATTGACTACTAGCACAAAAGGCAATATCAATTCACTCCATGAATCCAACACTTAAAATTAACCAAGAATACTTGTACATGTTTACAACATTATACTTTGTAAAGCACTTTCACGTGATTTTTAAGTGCCTCTTGTTACAGTGCCACCATCCAGGTAGTTAAGACAAATAAGACCAATACGAAGGTGCTAACACCTCACTCATGCCTCCTACATCTTTGTCCCATGTCCATCCTCACACATATCCTCCCTGCTTGGATGAGTTTCTGATTGTACCATACAGGAAACAAAGGGTAAGCCTGGTCATCTCAGAGTTCACAGTGCTCCACATGTGTAAAGACATGAACAGACTTAAGGAAATAGGACTAAAGATGGCATGCTAGTTGTGCAAATAAAATGCTTCCAGCAGTGGAATTTCTAGCAAAATGGTCTATTCTGGACCATATCTAAATAACGGTCATTGGAAGGAATTGAGCTCTCAAATTAAACCTTAACTGCACCAATTCTTCTCAGCTCAAGAAGCCAAAAGAAAAATCATATTAAGATCAAGATAATAGTTAATCTGGACTGCTGTACATTAACATCAACAGAGGAATTTATAAAAATATCTGATAGCTGGCCCTACCCCAGACCAATTAAAATAGAAGGGCATCGCTTAAGCAATGGCATTTTGTTTTAAACTCCCCGGGTTATTATAAAGGGCAATCACTGTGACCAACCAGAGTAGTTTGTGCAAATCTTTAACATTTCTAAGATTTTTCACTTAACATTATCTCAAATCATCCAAAGTGGGGGGTGGGAGGGTTCTTAGAACAAGCAAAAATACCCCCATGTTAGAGGTAAAGAACCTTAAACTCAGAGAAACAGAACGCTTGTGTAAACCAAGACTAAGCATGGCTCCAGAAGTTAGTAGTGTCTGAACTGTCAGTTGAAGTCTGAAGCAGTGCTTCCCAGAGTTGGTGGGTCTAAAAATAAATCATGAATTCTTGTTAAAAATGTCTCAAGAGGGGCCGAAGCAATGCCAGTGGCGGGTAGGACCCACGTGCACATCGTCCAGTCAGACTCAATCCTCGGCATCCCATATGGTTCCCCAAGACTCACCAGGAGTAACTGTTGAGTGCAGAGCCAAGAGTAACCCCTGAGCATTGCCAGGTTTGGCTCAAAAAAATAAATAAATAAAAAACATAAAATGCTTCAAGAATCTTCATTTCTAACAAACTTCCAGGAGGTGCTGATGTTACAGGTCTAGAGATGACAGTTTCAGTCACAAGAACCTAATAGATATACCTTAGCAACAACTAAACCAAATCCATTCTTGTTTTCTCATGTGGTTCTCCTAGAACCACTAGAAACCTTCAATCAATTAACAGTTCTCTTAGTTGTGCCAAGTAATCTCATAATACAAGGTTTATTTGGGTCTACCACATCAATTCTGTCACCTTATGAGAAGCACTGGACAGGATAGGGTGACTCTTCACCAAACATACAACTACTAATAGGTAAACACACACATGTACACAGCAGAAAGTAAAATTATCAAAATCTAAATAATTTTATCTTAGGCAAACTTCAAAACAACCTAATTTGTCCATTTAGATAACTCTGGCCTTGGAGTCTCATGTTATCAGCAAAGATGGTCCTTACCATCATTTGCCAAGTTGGAATTGATCACACCCTGACATCACTCTATTCCCCAATATTACTCCTTTATTATTTAGGGGTTGTATGCTATCCCCAAAGTCATTTTTAATGTTTTTTGTGCTTTTTAAATATCAGCCACCACATATAGAGTTCAAATGACTCTCTAAGATATTCCATTTTAGCCTTAAATCTTTAAATATACTTATGAATTTTTTACTTTAACAAATTGCTTAATGTCTCTTCCCTCACAATGGAACTAGATCCTAGGGAATCCTCATTATATTTTTAGGCTGCTTCTTGAGAAGGCCTTCCACCTCAAGATTTTTCTCAGTGTTTGTTCACCATGGGACTACTAAGGTTTCCAGTCCCTTGGGTCCAAGCCCAACATGGAGTCATTATGATGAATCTGGGTCAATGGTCATTAAAGAAAAAGGGCCATGTTTCTGTAAACCACATACAGGGTTTTCTCTTTGTCAATCTTTGAACCACCACCAGCAGAAACATTCTACAAGAGGTTCATGGCTACCTTGCCTTCAATCCCAGCCCGAAGTCATGTTCCTCCCTGCCCTATCCAACCATCATAGCAGAACCTCTGCAGCCCTTAGTTTAATTTAGCCCGTTTAGAATTCATGAGAAAAATCTTATCTCTTTAGCTAAGGAGAGTTTGACCCATTCCATACCCCATTGTGTACCCAGTTTGGTGCTGTGCTTGAGCAAATGCTCAACAACAGCTGAAGTTGGAAAGCTGATAGTGAGTTTGCTTGGTACCAATGAACATTACTGAATGGTTCAGGACTGATCTTCAGTTAAGTTGCCTGTTCTATGAACATCTTGGCACAGCCACGAAGCCTCACCATACTTTGAGACTGCCAAGATCCTTCCATCATCCTTATCTAAGATAATTTAATACCTAAGTTTGATCCAGGAAAAAGTACAACCCAAATTTTCTGGTGCAAGATAACTGGCATCACAAGTGTATAAGGAGAAGCAACAGAATGTTATAATAACCTCTCAGAAAAGCAAAGGTTTCCTTCATGTCTACTAGCTTCTCCTAGCCCAAGAAAACAACAAGACAAAGAATATATTCATTTATACCCCTCAAAATTTCAGAAAAGATTACTACCAATGCTCCTAATAGTGATCTTAGCTTCAGTTCAAGCCTACAAAAACCTGGCTCATTGCTTTTATCCTCTTGTTTGTGCTTGCTGACATTGAATATTCTTTTCCAGGCTGTTTCTGATGTAGACTGACTTTGTCTCAGCCTCTCAAATCTCCATAAACTACCCTGGAGTGATGAAATGGAATTCTCAAATGGGCAGTCAAAAGTTTTAAAGCAAAGTATTTTTTGAAACCAAATTGCTACAGACCCAATTTTACCCTATTATCTATTTTTCTGCCTCTTCTCTAGGTTACCCTTAGTATTTTCCAAAAGTATTGAACAGTCATTTCCTCTTCCATCCTTGCTCAGATCATGTTAAATAGCTGTCCCCAAATGAGCAGGATATGGTAAAATAAACATGTATATTGATAACCCAGTGGTTATTTGTGTATTTAAAGTATAACATCTTTACTCCTGTCACCAAGCAGAACTAATTAAGAATAATCAAGTGGGTGTTAATTGGATATAATGAAACAATCTCCAGTCAGACTGATTCTACTATTTGCCTCCCACTAATAATTATCAACACTAAACACTCCTGCTAATCTCTTTTTTCTTATAGAAACTATAGATAGAGTATTCACTCTAATAATAGCGTATTTTGGTAAGCAATTTGGCTTTTGTTTTTTAAGCTAGGAAACTCATAATTTACTAAGCCTTCACCAGCTGCCCCATCAAGACCATGTATGCAGAATTCTTGGTGACAGCCATTCAGTTTATACATCTAAAATAAAACGATAGATATTAGTTAATTACATATGCAGATAAAAATGTTACCTGGACATGTACCTGTCGCCAAAGTTTAAAGTTCAAAGCTGGTATTAGTCAAAGTATTTGGGGAACACACATTCATGAATGTCCAGGGTTTTGTGAAGCAGAGGGTTTTCTCACGGAGATCTAAGAAGTCTATATTTTCTCCCATAGAGCTGTGTCTGGGCCTCTGAATCCTCCGAACTGGGGGTTGACCTCTGATCATATTACTTCAGAAGCCTCTTGGCTGTTGGGTGACTATTACATAGTACTGAACTAAAAGTGTCTTATCAAGAGTGACCATTAGAAACATATTACTGGCCATTAAGCAGATGGTTAGATGTTTTTAAAGAGCTCTTACATAGTAATAGAATCCAGAATCATTTACTGTATTTATTACTCTCATAAGAAAGTAGAAAAAAATAGAAAGGACTGAATGTTTGTTCCAGAGGTGCTTAATTTGATTCTCACTGAATCTCCAAGAGGTCATATGTTGACTAAAGATCTGAAGTTCATGACAAAATTTTAAAGCAGTCTTCTGGAAAAGATGATTACAGTTCACCTCCTTTCTTTTCAAACTTAGTCAGGTGGGGTTCCAAATGAAGACCCTAGCCTGATCAGTGTTATAAAGCAGATATGCATTTATACCAAAGGTTATCTGACATTTACTGTAGAGGATAAGACAGTGAATATTTTACCTTGAAGACCATCAAGGATATGTTACACTATTCAAATCTGAAGTTATAGCACCAAAGGAACGACTGATGACAGCAAATATATGAGGATGCCTGTAATCCAAGAAAATTATTTATAGAAAGTGTAAGAAATAGGATTTGCCTGTGGTCTGTAATTAGACAATATCTGAGACAGACCAGAGTGAATTTGCGTAATTAGGAATGATGTTTTAGTGGACATGAATTCTCTACAGGACACCATAATCAACCCTATTTTAATTCACAATTATCAAGAACTCATTTTCCCTAACATATATTTCTGAAATTGTACTTAAACATATCTCCAGTTGCATCCTATTGTTCCTTTGAATATATTTTATGTGAATTTTCATTCTCATTCTGGGACTAAACTATCTAGAATAATAATTAGTGCTTTTCTACTTTACAAGTACTAGATAGGATTTTATTTAAAAAAAACCATTCTTTTCCTAGTGTTTGTGTCAGTTATTTATACATTTAGAGATATATTTTGTAGTATTTTGGGTTCCCTTTGTCCATAATTTTAAATATTAAATGTAGAGCAAATAATAACAATTATTTGGTAAACAACATCTTTTCATAGTTTCCCCTATCAAATAAGGGATTTTTAACTTACTAGAACAGAGATATTCTTTTTTGGGGGGTCATGCCCAGCAATACTCAGGGGTTACTGCTGGATTTGCACTCAGGAATTACTCTGGCAGTGCTTGGGGGACCATATGGGATGCCGGGGATCGAACCCAGGTTGACCTCATACAAGGCAAATGCCCTACCTGCTGTGCTATCACTCTGGCCCCCAACAGAAGTATTCTTTATATTGAAAATCCTGAAGTAATTTTATTGAATTTCAGGGTAAAGTGTAAAAGCTCAATAATTTCATGAATGAAGTACAGTTACATTTTCATCCCAACTCTTTTGCAAAGTAACTCTGAGACCTGGCTCTTAGAAATGAAGCTGCTGGAACAGAGGATGGCTAGAAAGAGTCACTAGAGTCATTTTCCATGCACTCACATTTTCTGATCAGTGGACAGAAAATAACTTAATCAACTTGTATGATTACAGGGTAATATTAATGAAGTCAAAGGAGGAAGCAACACAGTGGTGCAAGGTTAGTTCATTTCAATAGAGAGAAGCATTTTCACACTGAGTTGACTGAAGGGTAGTTCTTTTCAAACCAACAAAACAGTAAGAGGTCACAATAAACCAGACACAGATTTATATAAAAATGCATCATTAGTATTTTAGTAGGACTACTAGCCTACATAATGAGGTATTTTACCAGGATTTTTCCAGTGATGTGCTGAGGAACCATGTCTCGCAGCAGGCCCTGAGTCAGCCCACGGTCCTACAGCGATTGTAGTGCAAATATACACCACATGGGACTTACTATGCAATTCTGACAACATCTAAATTGATCTGTACATTGTTTAACAACTCCAGCAACACGTTTTGGGTGTCATGTTGTTCCAAATTATGAAAGATCCTAAATGCTTATGCACCATTTCTAGACTTTATCTTGTACTTGACTGGCAGTCATTTGCAGACCAGTATCAAACAACAGCATCTCCTGATTTTCACTTTCTAGAATGTAGACAAGATAAAAGCTATACCAAGAGGTGGGGAAAAAATTAAAGATATCACACTAATTTTTATATTTGCCCTCCTTTTTTAGGTCCACATTGTCTAACCACTTCCCCTTCACCTTAGAGAGGAAAATGAACAATAAATAAATGATTAATAAATGAGCAATATAAATGGTCACTGCTTCGACGGAAGTAGTTTCTTTTGAAGTGGCATGTCCTAGGCATATACACATGATACATTCGTGTTGAGTTCTCAAGTAAAGAAAAAAGATATCAAGTCCTCATTTAGTATCATCAATGAGTTCTTGGGAACTGGATCTATAAGCAAAACAACATAATAAAGGAAACCCTCCAAAAGTTTCCTTTAGTGAAAAGTCTTCCAGGATTGCTTTTTCTCAATATTATAAGTAAAATGTCAAATGAAATTATCTGTCATATGTCTTACCTGAAATTCAACATCATTTCCCTATGCTCAACTCATTAAACATATATTCATCAATCTAACCAGTTTGGAGGCATAAAAATGAAACATGACTCCTGTCTCCAAGGAATTTACAATTTTGAGATTCTCCTATTTTCTTTCCAGTGAGTAGATAAACAAAGGATCAGTGGTATCATTACTAACAGGTTTCCTGAAACTAACTCTAAACACCTAGATGGCTACAAGAGTTTAGAACTTGGCCAAATTTGACACAAAAGCGATTATAGAACATACCATGCTGGAGCTGAAATGGTCCACAGAAACTTTTCAATTTTTTAACTGATGAAAAATCCAAGACCTACAAAGTTTAAATCACTTACCCAAAGTTATAAGATTAGAAGGTTGGAATGAAACACTTTGAGAATCATGTCACAGCAGTGTTACTAGATCCAGCACTGGAGTTGGCACCTAGAAAGTTCCTGTCAGATGTATAAAACAATCAGCTTCTGCAGTTCCACTTCAACCAAATAAATGGAAGCGCAACATGACAGAATGATTTAGTGAAAAACCTGGGAGACCCTCTGAGAAGGTTTCAGTCCTCTCGCCTCATAACTCCTATAAATTTAAAGTTCCCATTCTGCTCATAAGCTCTATTTTAAAGACATTACTCCACTACTTTGGAAATATAGTAGCCATCCTCTACAAAAAGCACATTGCACAAAGCAAATGACAATCACACCATTACTTACCAGGCCCTGCATTGTTCCTTGAAATAGTCCTGGTCAGGTTCATGTAATAATGCAACCAAAAGTTCTGAATACCCCTGACTCTAGGTTTAGGCCACAGGTCTGTTCCTCATCTCACCCTAACTGAATACAAGTCCTTCCAGTTTCTATGTTCTCTGTTTCACCTGGACCATAGAACTTGTGGGCTGATATTGTTCTCTCAGTAGTTCTCTCAGTAGTTCACATCATCCAGACTCCAACATCCTTAAGAAAAATTCCTCTTAGACTATATCTAGATCACAGGATCCCAACTCAATTTAAATCTTTCATGCATAATACTGAAGTTTTGTTCAAATTATCAATAATTCACATGATAACACAATCCCAAAACTTACAAAGGAACACACATATTCAATGTGCCTCTTAATCACTAGTTTAATAATGGAGGATAGAATTTTGTTGAACTCTACAATGAAATTTTCCATTCATTCAACACTAACCTACCTGAGTTCTTAAAATCCATTAATAAGCTACAGTATTTGATGTATAAATGCTTAGTATGTCATCTAGATTAAGGAGGGAAGCTGTCATAGTAGCCAAGGGGGGAAAAATGGCATCTCCTGGTCAGAATTCTTCCTTATGCCTCCAATTTAACAACTAATACCTCACAATGAATAGTTTGATGAGGAGAAGATCTACACTACAGTGAGAATTTTTCTTGTATTTGGCAAGCAATGAAATCATTAAGGTAATATATCACCATTCCTGCTAACAGAATCTCCTTGTGTCATCTCCTTCAGTGTGCATGCAATCAGAAGACACACATCTATTGTCTCCTACTCCTGGAAGTTGTAAATGTAGGGAAATTGTCATCATTAAATTGAATATAATGGTCCTCTCCCTGCTCTCCCCCTTTCCGCCCATCTTTGCCTCAGCTTTGCATGACACATAGCTTGCAAATGTCAACACAAAGGTATGTCCTGAAGACCAAAAGGCAGGAAGTTATGATTACCAGCAAAAATCCATCATGTGATACTGAAAATTCATCCTAGCAGTGAGAGAAAACGATCAATGCTTTGCTGTGCAATATAGATATGCTGACTTGGAGGTGTCTCAGGTGACATTTCATGCTTTAAAGATGGGTACAGACAAAGACCACTGCTAATACACCATCAGACATCATTGCCTCTAAGATGTGCTTAACGAACATGGGTTCCGATTTCAGTCTACTCTTTATGTTTCTACATCTTCATACAGGATCTACCTGACTTAACCTGAGGTGGAGACCCGGGACTTATAACAAGATCAGGAAGAATCCCAGAAAACTCCCAACCAGGACTTAGGGAAGGGTCACACCCAGGGGTTAACTCCCAAAAAGAGAGGAGAAGAAAGAGAGACTCCTAGGCAGTGCCATGCTGCTTTGCTACAAAGGAGAATGTACAGCTAGGATATCAGCAGAACATAGCTTGAGAGGTCAAAAAGAGAGCTTAGAGCAACTAGTTACAAGCATGCTGAGCCAGCAAGGGAAAAGGAGGAGGCTTCCTGACCTGAGGAATTCTGCATTTCTGCAGGAGAGCTTGCTGTCTCCTGGTTGTCAGGGGCTGTCATTGGGCCACAAGGACTGTTTGGCCTTGAGCATTAGTTATGTTATGTAAATTGCTCTTAATGAAAGTGCAGCCTTGGTCCATAAAAACTTAACAATGCATTTGTCTTCATTTGAGTGTTCCCCAGCAGCCACCACCTCCCTTTACAGACCACATTAACTGGGCTTTCACTGCACGTCCCATCCCTGTCCTCCACAGCCACCATCAGGAGAGCCCCAGAAGAGGGAGTGGAATTGGCTTACATTTAATAAGACAAATGTGTCATTGTGGAGTTGGCATCAGGTGGCCTTAGCACACATACAGGATGGGGAAGCAGATGCAGCTGTGCCCATCCCTCCTCCCCAAGCCCTTTGTGAGCAATGTTCAGATGGCTGAGAAAGATAAAACTGAGTTTTGCATTCCTGAGAGCTGGATGTCACCTCTGATTCTACAGAAAGCAATTATTAAGTACCTCCTGTGTACACAGTTCATAGTAAAGACATACGTGTTAATTCTGTGCACATCTCTGTGGACAATAGCTTTTGACTCTAACACACTTAGGCTTGAGTTTCTAAAAGAACATTTTTAACAGGCTGCTGTTCTGTGTTCTATACTAATTCACCTTTGAGGAACGAGTCAAAGCAAACAAGCAAAGAAACCAAAACCCAAGAGGGAGTTAGTGAGAAATCCTCCACTCTAAGTTTGCCAGTTTTAGTACAGGACTCCACACTTGAAGAGGAAAGGAACTGTTTCACAGGTATTGTTACTGTGAAAAGCCAATGCCGGGGTGAAGGCAGACTAAGTGAACATCCTTAAAGCATCCTTAAAGTTCTAAGTGAACATCCTTAAAGCAAAATTCTTTACCCTAATCTGTAAGGCCTCACTTGGGGTCACCCTGCACATCTCCTGAGGCCCATCTCTATCCCTGCCCTTCTCTCTCAACAGTTACAGAGGCCTCTTCTCAGAGCTTTGGGAGCATCAAGTTCAATCCACCAAGAACTTTTGTTCCTTCTTCTTTCAGTGTTCTTCTGTATCTCTTTCCTACTTTACTCTGTCTCTTCTAGTCATGATATAAAAGCTTACTTCAGGGGCTGGAGCAACAGCTCAGTGGGTAGGGTGTTTGCCTTGCATGCAGCCTACCCAGGTTCGATTCCCAGCATCCCATATGGTCCCCTGAGCACCGCCACGGGTAATTCTTGAGTGCAGAGCCAGCAGTAACCCCAGGCATTGCCGGGTGTAACCCAAAAAGCAAAAATAAAAGCTCACTTCATCATGGAAGACTTTCCAGATCTCCTAGGCCAAAGAAGTTTTCACCAAAGCATCTTCCCCCAGCTCCTGCCCAACTGTGGTTCAACATCTGTTGGTGCGAGCAGCTGTTCAATAGCCCTTATCTCTGCTAGGACACAAGCTCCCTGAGGCCAGCACCACATCAATTTGTCCTTATCACCACATCCTTACCATCCAGCAGCAGTAGGCTGCTGAAGGAACTGCTGAATACAGACGTACACATAGATTGACGACTTCATCTCTCTGACTATGGAAAGAAGACCAAGAAAAGAACTGTGATCACTCTCTTTGGACAAGAACTGAGTGGTCATAACAATGACTGAACAACCAAAAGTGCTCCTAAGTAAACCCTGGTAAGGCTTCCAATGAAGACATCTTCAGGGAGGGATTATTCCGTTGCAAATAGGGCAATGGGTGGTGATGGGCCAGCACTGCCTGCATCCAGCTAGTTCCACATTTTCCATCCTGGCAGCTTGACTGTCCAGTCACAGCAATCAAGTTCACATTTTGGTTGAAAGTGTTTCTACTTCAAATTCGGTCTCTGAAGACCTTTATTCCAATTCTTTGGTGTATGTGTTGGATCTCAGAAATAATAAGGCAACAAAATATGAAAAATAGCTACAAAGAAACTCTAGGATGGCAGATAGAGAGGGCCAAAACAAAATGATTGTCATGTCCACAAGAAAAAAAAGTGAGGATCCCCAATAAAAGTAACAGTCCTCAATTCTACTTAGACAATCACAGGAGTTTCATTAAATTCGTTAGTCAGAATTTCCTGAAAGAAAAAAAAAGGATATATTCCAATTTGTTCATCTTACAAAGGAATTGTGTGAATCCTATTTGACCCCTGTTTTTCCAATCTAGGGTATGAATTTAGCTAGCTTTGAAAATGTTTTAGGGCTTACATAGAAATTTGTAAAATGTCAGCGTGAAAATTTTAATTGAGTTATTAGCAATATCTCTTCTTTGAATGACCTTTTAGTACTCCTTATAACATATCACCTCCTTTTACTACCTCCTGGCTGACAGTTTCTAATATATTCCTTCTTCCTAGATGATATCATCTGTCCTTGGATGGAATTAACTAAAGCACTCCACATTCAGAAGCTGACATTAATCCATAGCTCCAGATTTGTAACAGCTGCTGGTATAAACACTGTTTCCATACATTCAGTTTTAACAATGACTAGAAGAAATGCATATGGTTCATTGGAATCTGCTGTCATGCAAAGAATATCAAGTAACAACAATGGGGTGGGGAGCCACACCCTGCAGTGCTCAGCACATACTTCTGACTGTGCTCAGAGATCACTCATGGCAGGCTCAGTGAATTATATGGGGTGCCAGGGATAGAACCTGGGATGGCTGCCTGCAAGGCAGGTGCCCTACCCACTGTACTATTGCTTTGGTCCCTAAAATTTTTTTTTAATTTACTGAACTAGTAAATTAAACAGTGCAGTCTTCTGCCCCCGCGCCTGGGTGTTCCTTCCCGGGGCCCCTTGGAGGGGAGCGGGTTGAGCTTTCCTCCCCGCCCCGACCAGGGCTCTGGCAGCCGAAGACCTCCAGGACCAGCCACCACCATGCTGAGACCACTCTCCGCATACATGAAGGTACTGGCAGAGGGACAAAGCCACGCGGGTTCCGGGGCCGAGACCTCCAAGCCTACTCGAATTGGAGTCGAGCATCTTCCACCCAGATCCTCCAAATTCCAGTAGGCAGGGGTCACACCCACCACCTGGCCCCCTGGCGCCGTGTAATCCCATCAGCGGCCAAGACTCAGAGACTATAAAATCCAGATCCTGGAACCGCGCGGCCGCATTCGCGGCCGCGCGACATCTTATCAGAACCTACTTTGGACAAACTTGCAGGCTATCAAATGTAGCCTGCCCACAGGGCAGAGTCTGGCAAACTCCCCGTAGTGTACCAAATATGCCAAATACCAGTAACAATGATGGGTCTCATTCTCCTAAATAGCCTTGAATATAATCTCAGGGCTAGGATGAAAGAGACGTTACTGGGGCCTGCTCGAGGCAGTCGACGAATAACAGGATGATGAAAAATGAAAAAATAACTGAACTATTATAACAATGGTGTGAGTCTACAGAAACCTTGCTAATTTTATGGAAATACTGTATTTCTCTTAAGAATCACAAGTGTAGAAGAGGTTGATCAGAGCAGCAAATTATAATGGTGAATAGCAAAAAAGTTGTTCGTTCAGGTAACTTTCTGAGACTCCATAAGGGTAATACAGAAAATACAGTCCCATAATCTTTGTAACCCAGACATTTTGAATCATTCCAAGAAATGGAAAAAGTAAATCAACATGGCATGTGGATACAGTCAGAGTTGAGAATCACCAAACAGGGAAAAGATAAATAAAGTCCCTCCCCACCCAAATTCCCAATACCTGTGGTTCATCATAACAACTTTGACGCACCCAAATCCCATGTCCTTGTGTGAATATGACCAACAAAGAGAAGGCAGGCTCTGAATCTCCTCTTCCCCCAGACTTCATATTACACTGAAAATTTGTACATATGTACAGCACAGCAACAATAGGGACATCTATAGGGACCTCTCTGAAGCATTTTCCATCAGCGTAACTATGTTATTTAGGATCTGAGGTGGTAATGGCCACAGCAAATGCCAGACTGCTGATGCAGGCCTCTGGGTTCAAGGGGACTGGTAATTAAAGCACAACTACTCTCATGTGCTGGAAACCTAGTGGTGAGAACAGACAGTCTACATGTGTAAAAGTATCTGCGAGTGGACCTTTGGTAGAGGCAAAATTCTGCAGAATTCAAGGGCTTTTCAGGAGCTGCAACCTTTCAACTGGCTCTACACCTCCATGGTCCTTCACTCTGATGGACTGGCCTGGGTGAGTAAAGGCCAATCTATTACTCAAACCACTGCCACCTTGTACCTATCACTCAAGTCAAAAGCCTGCTACTGCTGATGCTTTTGTGTATGGAAGGGTTAACGATGATGTTCTTGGACTTCTATAGCTAGGGGACTGCATGCTCACCTGAATAGTAAGGAAGGGTTTCTGTGCTCATTATCTGGGAGAAAGGGGTGTCTTCACATGAGAAGTGACATCCAAGAGGAAAAAATATAGTCAGGAAGTATCTTATGTGAGTAAATATTTACCTTGACCTGAATTTAGAAGGTACCAAGTATTGAAGATGGTGCCCCGCAGCTATGAATTAAGGAAGTGACTGCTGAATGGAAGCCACAGCAGGTAAGTGAGGACTGGGATGGATCCCGGCACTCCATATGGTCCCCCGAGCCCCAACAAGAGTGATCTCTGAGTGCATAGTCAGGAATAGGCCCTGAGTACAGCTAAGTGTGAAGGAAGAGGAGAAGAAAGAGGAGGAGGAGGAAGAGGAGGAGGAAGAGGAAAAGGAAGAGGAGGAGGGGGAGGAGAGGGAGGAGGAGGAGGAAGAGGAGAAGGAGGAGGAGGAGGAGGAGGACAGCAAAGAAGATGTGGTCCAGGCCTTACAAGAGCTCAAACAATAGCTATGAAACAATCAAAACCAGAACCTAACCTCACAAGGTCACTCTTTGGATGGCAATTTGAGATGCTACACCATCCCTATTGAGGAAAGTCTTTCATTCAAGGAGGAGGCGCACAGCCAGAACGTAGAAGCTTTCTCTACTCAGGCAAGATGTCAACCCCTAGTCAGGATTCCATGTTACAGGAAGAGGTATGGTATAGCATTAACAAGAAAGCCCATTGCTCTCCATGAAGAGAGGGGACCTCTGCCTAGCAAGTACTGAGTTTCACTAAACCTGACCATGTGAGCAGAAAGACTGACAATGCCATAAAAAAAAATTGGAGAACTATACTCGGGTGCTAGGAGCCACTTCTCCTTCCCAAGCCTCAGCTTTGCTCACTCATAAGACAGCAAACGATCCCTGTTCCTCCTCTGCTTACTGTAGTGCACCTTGGAACCTATTAGAAATTCAAGCCTTCAGGCTCCACCCCTGAACACGTGAACAAGAAACTCTGAGGATGGAAAATAGGTTATTTTGGTATCCTTTACATATAAAAGTCACAAATGTCAAACCTAAAAGGAGCCTCTCAGTAAGTACTTGGCAACGGACCAAGTATAGGGAGCCTCCAAGTGTGGCAGAGGTGTCACGAAGCTCTGGGAAAGTCACCCAGCAAAGGCTGTGGATGTGTAAGTTCACTGTTGCCAACAGCTAGAACCAAATGAACTTCCAGTGCACCAGTCACCCATCCCAGAATCCCCTGAGAAGTCAGTGCCTGCAAGTCTCATAGTTCAGGACCCTGAACAGGAAGACAAGACGTGGGAATCTGCAGACTCTTATACAGGAGTCTACAAAGTGCTCATTTACTCATTTTGTACAGGTTAGACTCGTTTAGTTTGGTTTGGATTCTTTGTGCATTGTTTATGCCTATGGAAACCTCCAGATAGCTCCTGTGAGGACACTCGCATCAAGCTTTCCTTTCTGCCACTCTGGGTCCAGGTCCCCTGTTTCTCTCTTGCTCCTGGATTTGTGAACTGGTGTTTTCATTGCTGTCATTGCTGTCCCATCTCTATCCTTTGCTCTCTTCCTGTTCATTGTCCTAAATTACTCTCTAGAGTAATAGTTCTGAAATATAAATCTAACATCTCACTTCCCACTTAGAAATGAAAACAAACAAAAAGTAGCCTTCATTGGGCCAAGGAAGCTTTTCTAGCACAGAACTCTGAGTCCTTAATCCACCCCTACAAGAACCTCCCCTAGACCAAGACTCTAACTGGCCGTTTTGCTCAGAAAATTTTTATGCGATCCCAGGTATGCAAATTAGGCACACAAGTCAAACATTTACTGATAACAAATCATAATCATACTTATTTTAAGACAAATTTTTAAATTATGCAAATCTATATAGGATTTGTAATCTAGAGTGTAAGAAGCTAGGTGTGCTAGTGTGGCCTAAGTGGGTAAGACATTTGTCTTGCACAGGCCGACCCAGGTTTGAGCCTAAGCATCCCATATGGTCTATCCTGAGTAGCACCAGAGTGACTCCTGAGCACTGTGCAGTGTGGCTCCAAATTAAGATGAACAAAAACTAAAGGAGTTAGGCCCTAGGCTGCCACCAACATCCACCGTGCCCATGCCCACTTCTCTTTGGGCATCATCTGTGATGACTAGAGTCTGATGTTGCTCCCCAATCAGGAATTTCTCTTTCCCTTTCTTTTGACATTCTGCCCTTTCTCAGAGAGGAGTCTCTGATCCCCAAACTTTTCCATGACCCACTTGATCACTATAGTGTTTGCTAAATCAATGACTCCAAAAAAGAAACAGGTTTGTTTATTGTATCTACCTTGAAAAATTTCACCAAAATTAATATGAAGCATTTTGGAGATGTGGTAGCAACTCTCCTTACTGCCCTCCACTTCACAGAATTCCTGGAGTAATCACCCTCTTTCATGTTTTTAAAACACACAGGCTGCAAAGTGAATCCTGGCATCTATAATGTGAACAGCATGACTGTCTAACTAACATGATTGGGACTGGTGGATGGTCAGCTAATTGGCTTTGGCATGCAGATATTCTAGGTGAATGTGAAACTGATACTGAATTATTACTCATCATTATATTCTCTGTCTATTTGCATGGGTATGGCACATGGATATCTTTGTGCTCATGGACCTCAACAGATAGAAAAGATGGAAACCAAAATCTGAGTGGAAGTGGACAGATATTTTTTCATTCAACCCAATGAGTGAAACATGGAAACAAACTCCTAATTTCCCTTTGTAATGATTGTGCATTTGGTGCAGGGGCTTTAGGGGTGGCCACACCCAGCAGTGCTCAGGGCTTAATCCTGGCTCTTCACTCGGTGATCAATCCTGGGGAATAAGAGCACCATATGAGGTGCTAGGGATTCGACCCAGGTCAGTTACATGCAAGTCAGATATTGCAAGGCAAGTGATTTACCCACTGTATCTCTATCTTTCTAGATCCCTCTGTGTAATTTTTTTATACTTTAAATACACACACATATATATTCTAGAAACCTCACTGGTTTTTCCTCACTAGGTGTGAACTGCTCTACACAACTTGTCTCACCATGGTGTGAGAGACATTCTGGGGCAGGGGGAGGTATTGGAACATTTTATGCATAAAACCCATCATTAACAGTATTATAAATCATGGTGTCTAAAGAAAAAATTTAAATTCACTGAATTTTCATCTGATTAGATGACAGACTTAAAAGTTTGGCCAATATCACAGGATAGTGTGAAATTATGCAGACAAAGTATTTGGGTCTCTTTGGAACTTAACTCTGACTTTTATTGGCACTATGACCATAAGAAAGTCACTGGAACTGTTAGGTCTAAGCTTCCTTGTCTGTACATTAGAATCACTATTTCATGTTTGCCAAATCAGAATAGTTACTAGGATTATCAGTCATAACAGAGAGGGGTATCCGTTGTTCATAGAACTCATTATTTCTACTATCATTCTGTTACATTTAAAATGTTTTCCCATATAACTATGCAGGTCTATAGATGTCTTTCCCTTTTCCACTTTTCTGATGTTTGTGTTGTCACTATAGAAAGTTCCTCTTTATGTCTTCCAGACACAGGATACCATGATATCACATCTACACTTCAAAAGACTTCTTTCTAAAGCATAACCTTTAGTTATTTCCACGTACTCTTCTTGGAAATAAATGAACTTGATCCCTTTATTCCTTCCTCTTTTACTTTATTGGTTTTCTTGTTGATCAATTTCATTTATTCATTCATCCCAGGACTTTCAATCTGCTACTTCTCCATCTCAAGGAGATTGGTTAAGGAGAGGAGACGTATGATGAATGTGGACTTGAGAAAGGCCCAGGTAGATCCAGGCGTGTGTCTCAATGATACTTCTATAAATTCCACCAACTGGAAAGTAAACAAGGAAGGTTGTTTTGTGCTGAGCACTCTTACAATACTGGGTTGTTCTATCCCTTCCCAGGACCTCTCTCTTCATGTCAGATCTGATGTTATCTGGAAACAGGAAAGTCATAGTCACAATTCTGCCACTCTTCTTGCTTCTTCCCCTGCTGATGACATTAGCTGGAAGACTGCCAGAGCTTAGATAGAAAAACTCACCAGAATGATCATAGAGCCATTTAGAAATATATGAGCATGATCAACACACTAAATAATAATTACTCACATTTGTATTCCCTGCCAATCTTCATACTCAGGGTGTAAATGTAACATGTTCCAAATGAATCACCTGGTTTTAAATGCCTGAGACTCACAGTCCCGTGTTTCTGACAAAGTAAGCCACATATCTCATAACTCTGGTTTATAACAAAGACACTGCTGTGAAATAAAATCCCAAAGAACAAAGCCAGTTGAAATTTTTAAACATTTACTCCAAACTTTTCATTATGGGTTATATTCTTCTCAAATATTTCATCAAGCCTTTTTCCTCTCTCTGGTTTAAATCTCAATCACTAAAAGGAATGATTCGAAGGCAATAATGTAGAAACAAAAGGGGAGATTAAATACAAATTAAGCTTTCATTTGTACTGTTTTTCCAGACTGAATTAAAGTGATTGAGCTAACTTTGGTGTAAAGTAAATTTTACAGCTGTTAGAAATGATAGAATGTAAATTGGATTATACTATTTAAATATTTTACAAATAATTGAAATGGCATTCTTATAAGTTATGTTCCAATATTCATGTTCAAATATAGTAGATCATACTGACGGGCTCTACAAATATTTCTTTCTTTCTGCTTGATATTTCTTCCATTATCAAGATTAAACTCAAGGAAATTCACACAAAGATAGGTCAGAGAACAACAATTAAGATGATGCAACTGAAAAGGCATGATGATGATATCATTAAACTATGCAAATAAGTCCTTTTCAGTAGGTATTTATGATTACACTCAGTATACAAACAGAAAATAACCAGCCTTGTCCTGAAGATGCTTACCATCTCCCAGAAAGAAGACAAGTTAAATAAAAATCATGCATCTCAATGCAGAATAACAATAATGCCTAATATACAGGACATATGAGGGAGGCTTAAGAGCATAAACCGGGAAGACTTTGTGAAAAAGATGACACTTAAGTTGGATTTTGAAAGACGAATAGAATTTCCAGAAAGTAAACAATGCAAAATACGACATAAGAAACACATATAATAAGAAAAAAGAAAAGAATATAAATAGCTTTCATTCTTGGGAATGGGAAAATATGAGAGATGTTTGAAGGACAGAGAACAAAATTAATAGGGGCTAGGGCATCTAAAAAAGTAGGGAGAGAGTTTTGTCATTCACCCAACATTGATTGATTATCCATCTGCTATAATATCCATGGGGAAATACAAAGAAAAATGGAGCAAAATCACTTCCTTCAAGTAATTTGCATTGTAGTAGGTAAGATGACTTATAAATAAATACAAAGTAGAAAACATAAAGCATCATAGGACACTATGGAGTATCCTGTATATTTAGTGGAGAGAAAAGTCATCACTGAGCAATGTGGATAAGCGCCTTGGAGGATATGAGAGGATAACAATACTCACACACCACCCACAGCATTGTCCCTTAGCATTGCTGGGCCTGAGCCATACCACATCCCAGGGATGGGAACTGAATTATACACTTTATACAACTGAACCAAGTACCACTGGGTATGGTACTTGGAATCACTGTGCACTGCATTAGAGGCCCCGACACCAAAACTTTAATTCACTTATTCATTCATTCTCTTAAATTTTAGCATTTCTTCCTGTCGCATACTGAAAGTCCAAATCAATGGTGAATTAAGACAGAGTCTCTGCATTAAAGAACTTAGTTTGATTTGAACAAGGAATAAAGAGAAAGTAAATTAATATCAGAAAGACAGCCTAACACCAGATCTCTCCCATCTAGGATTTTAGAACACATCTAGTCAGAGACTTGTGTAGTCACTGAAGATATCCATGCAGTAGCTATTAGTAAACTGATGTAAGGCTTAGTGTAAATCCTTCTGAGAGCATAACCTGAGATGAGATGCCAGTATATGGATACTGAAGGTTTTTTGGAGGGCTGGTGATATAGCACAGAGAGCACATGCAAAACATACTATGTCTAGGGTTTAATCCCTGGCACCAAATCATAAATATGTTTTTAAATGAAAACAAGCAAGAATACCAAAGAAGAGAAAACATTTATTTGGAAAATTAAAGTAGGAAAGAGTGAGAGGAGGAAGAAAATCCATTACCAGGTTGCATTATCAAAGTCACTTTCCTTGGAAGTGGAGCAAGACTGCTCACTATGCCCAAGAACACACGGACATCCTTCCAGAACAATCTCTGAAGGAAGCTATGAAGCTACCCACAAGTTTCAGCCAGCGGTGTTTGAGGCTTACTCTGGTTAGGAACACTGGCTCTCCTGCACTTCTGGGCTGAGCTCAGCCTGTGCACAGGCGCCTGTTCTTCCCAAGGTGCCCTGGGGTAAAAAAGCAAAAAAAGCACAGAGTCTCCTGATGAGGTCCCCGAAATAGCTGCCTACATACAGTACAGGGTAGGTGGGCTAAAGAAAGAAAAATTAGTCCCTGACTAACCTGAGAGAATGAAAGAAAATGAGAAGCTGAATAAAGGTGCTGAGACTGGTGAGAAAGGAATGGATGCTAAAATCATCAAGGATTAAGCAACTGATTGCCTGTTTTGAGTGAAAGAGACATATTACATATAACGAAGGTTCCAAACCCCCATGGCTAAAAACAAGATGGCAGCGTGGACAGAAAACTGGTAAATATGAGAAAGGCAGCTCAGAGAAGAAGCCGCGCAAGAGAAAGATGGAGATACCATAGGGGCTGGGGAGGCACAAACTGGGTATGATCAGCATAGAAGCAATAGCCGAATTCACTGATGCTTCTATAGGCACTGAAAAATTGGATTTCATGTGTTTAATCTATCAATTTATTATTTAGGGGCCAGAGCAATAGTACAGCATGCAGGGCACTTGCCTGGCATGCAGCCACCCAACTTCAATCCCTCACATCCCATATGGTTCTCCAAGCACTGCCAGGAGTGATTCATGAGTGCAGAGCTAGGAGTAACCCTTGAGCACTCCTAGGTGTGGTCCAAAAGGTTAGAATTATTCTTTAATTTCTTTTCAAACTTGAAAGAAACTGTAATAAAGCACACATGAAGGTGACAAGGCCTACACAAGTGGATGGGAAGCCAGATCTGATACTAGGTAAAATAGGTATTAGTTTAATCCTTAGAAGATTTGACCTTAGGTATCAAGTAAGGCCCCAGAAAGGGGGTGCGGGGGCGATGGCAGGCAGATACTTCAATTAACAACAGCACCCAGGGGTTGGAACTCAGTGAAAAAGTACATTTCTCTATTTGAATTTGATATAAAGCACGCGCGTGCACACATA
The DNA here is from genome assembly GCF_029834395.1 of Sorex fumeus. Lineage (NCBI taxonomy): Eukaryota > Metazoa > Chordata > Mammalia > Eulipotyphla > Soricidae > Sorex > Sorex fumeus. Next base: position 10,849,084 of record NW_026606077.1, on the reverse strand, counting down.
CACACACACGTGCACACATAGGAGTGCATGCAACACACACATACATACACATACACCACACATGCACATGCTCGCAGACACACACACATGTGCACACATCACGATGCACACACACACACACACACACACACACACACACAAACGTGGTTTCCTATAAATGGAGAATGAGAACCAGGAATTTGTTTTTCAAGTAGGGAAATTACATTCCAAGGGATAAGTTAAAAAAGAGTTTTTGGAAAGGGAAAATTAAAGATCCATGAGCAAATAGAGGAAAATGGCAGATGAAAGTCCTGGAGGAGGAAGGAGGAGACGGGAGGGAGTGGGAAGTGAGGTACATAGGAAGGCAGATGAGTTTCTTGGAGAGGGGAGGTGAGGTGGACAGACAGGCTGGAACCAGATTACCGAGAACCTAAACTGCCAAGCCAAAGAGTTCACACTTCATTAAGTGGGCAATGAGGAGCTACGGAAGGTGTTTAGGACAAGGAGTGCAGCCTAGGAATCAGTAATGCATTGGGGCTCCTTACCGCTGACGGAATAAGTAAGCAAATGCTCTCTGGGTACATATTTACATAATGTAGGCCTGACCAGAATAGAGAAACTGAAAAATTTGTGATAGTACACTCTCCTGCTCAAAATCCGTTCCACAAATGCATTCTGGGAAGAAGAGATAAGACAAGTTGACATCATCAAAGACACCTAGTTCAGTACATTCAGATATAAATGTAATGTGCTTATACCTCCCAAGAATTTGCATATCACAAGTTTATTTATGACCTGAGCATATAGCAGGCAACTTGGGGTTGGGAGTAGGGTGGAGTATGGTTAAAAGTATTTTTTTTAAAGCTAGGTTCCTGTCTCAACTCACTGCAAACAACTTGTATGATGCTAGGATACAAATTAACCTCCCTGGATCGCAGCTTTCTTGGGATTAAATAGAAATTAGAATTTTGTTCCATGTGTCTTTTTTTTTTTTTTGCTTTTTGGGTCACACCCGGCAATGCACAGGGGTTACTCCTGGCTCTGCACTCAGGAATTACTCCTAGCGGTGCTCAGGGGACCATGTGGTATGCTGGGAATCGAACCCGGGTTGGCCATGTGCAAGGCAAACACCCTACCTGCTGTGCTATTGCTCCAGCCTCTCCATATGCCTTTTGATACTTTACAATAAGAATTTTTAAAAAGTGAGTAACATTAAAATGTTTTTAAGCTGGAACAGACTATACAGATTATACAGACTTAACATCATAAAAAAAAAGTTTTATGATGTTACCTGTGAAATCTGCCAGACCCTTCGCTTTATCCCATATGTGGTCCTTTCTCCTAGTCACGAGTAGTGAGTAACTTCAGTGGAACTCACCCCACTCAAAATGCATCCTGTTTAGCTCACAGGCAAGATTCATCTATTTCCTTTGTCCCTTTCCTTAAAATGTTTTGGATAATTTGCTTTTTGGAGATGGAAATATCTTTTGAGGTCTGGTTCTGAGATGAGATGCAGCCATTTACACAAGCCATCACAGTGTCTGTGTACTACTCGGGAGCACCACCTCGATGAGGCAACATTTCAGGTAGGTGTCAAAGGTTAACTGACAAAGGGCAGGCAGGTAAGAAGGAGAGTGGGAGAGCTCAAATTCCATGTAATCACAACATTTAGGTTGAGCATCAGGATGCACTAAAAGAATATGTTGGAGTGATTCAGAAATACACAGTCAACACAAGACACTTAAAAAAATAGTGGGAAAATACGAATACTGGGTTTTCTCCTTATACAATTCAGATTCTGGAAAACTTTTCATGCCTGAAATATGGACAGCATAATCTTTTTAACATCAACAGTAATCAAATTCAATAAGAGCCAACACTGAAGTCACAAAAATAATTCCCAATCTTACATTCATATAAAAAATTGCTGTTTGCTGAATACTTCCATTTCTCTTCATTGTTATCTCTATAAAATGATCAGATATTATTGTCATGGCAAATCACTGCATGGGCCAAAGAGATAGCTCAGTGGGTTGAGTGAATGCTTTGCATGTAGGCGACCCAGGTTTGATATCCAGACCCAGGTTTGATACTCATGGTCCCCTGAGTACTGCCAGAAATTACATCTATGCACAGAGCCAGTAGTCCTTGAGTACAATCAGTTATTGTACTCAAAATATTTCCACTGAATAAAATGAAAAGGAAATTAGGGTTCTAAGAGGCTGGATGACCCACCTGGTGGCTCATCAAGTGTTAAGGGAGAGTTGGACAAGCTGGGTCACCTGCTGAGTCCAGTCTTGTTTTTAATTCATATTCACTCTTTCCCCATAGGTTATGGCCATAGACTTGATATTTAGGTTGGAAACATCTTCCTACAAAAAAGGACAGCCACCACCTTTTCACATGGAAAAACTACAGTTAGTAAGACAGAAAGAATTCATTACTGAAAGATCAGCAAATCCAATCCATCTGTTTGGCACAGCCAGAGAGCTAGTAATGATTTTTATACTTTTTAATGGCAAAAAAAATTTCTAATAGAAATAATCTTTTGCAACATGGTAAATGACAGGAAACAGGATCCACAGCACAGACATGGCCGCTCACTCCCAGGCGGACCCAGACAGGCTGCTGCTTCCTGGCTGGGACAACCAAGTTGAGACGCTACCAAAGAAAGCATGTTGGCCTATGTCAGAAACATTCACTATTTGGTCTTGTACCAAAGAAAACTGTTGACTGTTAGGGTAAATCATTGATCTGCAATTATAGCAAGAACAGTAGATGGTAAGTAGAGAGAGGAAGTTTAAATAAAATACCTCAGAGTCCTGAGTCCCAGAATTTTCACCTGCCTCCAACTTATCTGTTTTAGCACTGTTTTGAGAGGAAAAATTTGCAGAGTGCTGGGACCTCCCCTTTGGGTGCTGTTGGGGATCAAGTGACAGTTCCATGACTCAAACTGCTTCTGACAGTCCCTTTAATTTCCTACTATGCCCCCTCCCCACCCTTCCCTTCAGGCTCACATGGGCTGAACCTCGTAGCTTCTAGAAATGAAGATGCTCTGGTGTCAGCTCTAAAATCTGTATCTCACTTTCTCAGACAAGTGGATATTTATTGACAGAGTGTGGGATAGAAAAAGAAAGGAGACTGCCTGTCCAGAAGGCAGTAACCTTGGTGGAGATGCAATGTCACCAGCCCTAAACCATCATTCTCACAGATGTGCAGCATATTATTTAAAGGGAAACAAATATCGGCTACTGAATGTCATGGCAAGGACACATCTCCTGCCTCTTAACTACACTTATCAGAGCTGCAGTTTAATATAGTTCCTTTTTCATCCTCCCCTCAAATTCATCTTCCAGGGCAGCTTTTGACACCACCAGCAAACAGTCAAGACGAAGATTTAGTGACGTGAGCTTCAAACAGATCTAGATTTATTGACATGTGGGCCTGGCTTTCTTCCTTGAGAGCTGCAGTGCACAGGATTAATTTGAACTATTCCTTAATGTCCAGCACTCATTGCAAATATTCAAATGCTTAGCTTCTTCCTGGTTTCAAGGGGGAGATAAGTTTTTACTAGGAACAGACTCCTCAGTGGCGGCTGGCACTTTCTCTAAATAGGATGACCAGATTAATTGGCACAACTAAGTTTATTAATGAAAGAGTAGAATCTGAGCAAACTTCCTGCTAGAATACCTTCTCTCTTCATGAATTTTAAGCTGTGCCTTGTTCTCTCTCTCTCCTTCTCTCTCTGTCTCCCTCTGTCTCCCTTTCTCTCCCCCCCTCTCTCTCCCCAAACTCCAAAGTATCAGCAAAACCAGCAAGCTTTCTTAGTTGCAACAAATGCTTTGCATCTTGATTTAAATCCCTATAAGCTTACAGACTTCAGGGTCTGAAGCCAGAAATAGACTGCCCATCCTAGTAGACTCATGTTGTGTTTCACAACTCATGAACTTTCGTGATGAGCTTTGTCCACTTCTCACAATCTCAAATGCTGTGCCATGAGTCCATACCAGATGGAGCAGAGGCAGCTATGCCACCAAGGCCTACTGTCTCCCAGGAAAGAAAGGCCTCTCTTGCCCTCAAGTCTTCCTTTGCTATCACAGTCATACCAGTACGTAGAGTAACAGCACAATTACTGTAGCCCAGGCACTTGCAATCACAATGAAGTGGGGTGGGGGATTAAGAAGGGGTTCTAAACAGAAGAGAAGAAATACAATCTCTTGTCAATCCTTTCTTAACACGAAACTGAAGAACAAATTTGCAGAGCTCCGTTAAAAAGATTAACTGCTAAATGAAAAAGAGCTACTAGATGTAAATTTAAAAGTCCAAAAACACCCAAGAGGCATAACTATAATTATTGCTGAGGGAAGCTCTTTAAGACTAAAAATACATTTCCATTAACAATCAAAATTAGTTTTCATTGCTTCTTTTCTTGAGCTTTCAGTGAATAACCTTTGATGGCAGTACATGATAATGATTCATTAGAAAAAGTGAATTTGTATTTCAGAAATATGTGCCCAAAAATCAGCCAAGAAATTATTCCTCCATATAAGTCAAATGGCAAAAGAAGAGAATATTTCTGCAATGAGTAATGGATTTCTACAAAAGAATAGGACAGCAGCTTATCCCCTGCCCTCTTAAATTTTGGTTAACAAAGCTGACAAATTTTTCCAAACCTTCATGACTTAGAACTAATATTGTGATATAATACCCTGTTTTTTGTTTTAACCACTGGCTAACGAGATGTAAGGAAAAGACATCATATTGTCTCAAAATACACATTGTTTTTAATCACTATTAAAGGGACTTATTCAATGACACCAAAAAAAGAATGGGTGATGTAAAAATATTTTTTCCTAATTTTGAGATCTACTTGCACAGAATGAAATACAATGACCTTAAGTGTACAATCTACTCAGTTTTGACCAACCCACATGCCCACGTTTAGCTATCGCAACCGAGATCTAGATTCCTAATCACCACCAGCCTTTTCTCTTCTGCTTCCCCAGAAGCAGTTACTGTTCTTATTTCTATCACCTCAGACTAATTCTAGAATTTCATACAAATGGAATCATACGGTAAGCACACTTTAGTGAATGACTTATTTCACTCAGAGTATTTTTGAAATTTATTTTTTAACTTGACTTTATGAAATTTTCATAAGCCAAATGATTTGGAGGGAAATTTGACAAGCTACTGCATTTTTCAAGTAGTGGGTAGAAGGGGGAAACAAAGCCCAGATTTTCTTAGAAAATTTTTAAGCAATAGGAGAAAATGAAAGATTTTTCTTTTATGAGTCATAAATCATCCTGAAAGGCCCCACAAATCCTATGATGGTCTCTAATTCACTCACCTTTCACAAGGAGGTGTGATGTAATGGTAAGCTGTACATAATTCATAATTCTAAACCTAATTATGATGAGTGACCTAGAAATTTGATTAAAAATCATTAACTCTGCTAAAGAGCCTCAAAACAATAAATGAACATATAAAAAGAACAAACTCCTTTGCTAGATAGATTATTCTTTAAAAATTGAAGCTAAGCAATGAAATTAAATTATCTCAAGGAATCACTGCCAAAATGCAGAGTGTGAGACACGAATGCTGAGTTGCTGGGACTAGAGAAAAAACGTTTGGTTTCCAATAAATTCTGGAGATCAAATACAGACTTTTTCTAACAGGCAAACAAAAAGGAAATTACAAGGATGGAGCATATTTATACCCTGAAAAATTTGACCTATTGAGTTGAATAAAGGGAAAAATTCCCTCCCTTGGGAGCCCAGGACTCCGCTGGGAAGAGTCAGGAAGTCAAAGAATCTAATCTTTGCTCTCTGTTCAATAAAACACATCCTGCTTTCCCAGAGCCTTTACTCATCTATTGCAGCATCTAATATCTGGTAACAACTTTTTAGTGACCTTGCTGATAGTTTCAAAAATCTACATAGTGCCTAGAGTATGAAGTCAAGCCATAAACATAATCTCATCTGCTTCTCAAAGTAATCCTGGTGAGTAGGCAAACACTTGCCCCTTTCAAAAAGGAAGTTTAGGGGTCACAGAAATGGCTTAGCTGAGGGTGCATGTGTGCAGAGTCTGTGTTACAGCCCTGACACTACTACCAAGCATAGCCATGGTGGCATTCAAGCACTGCGATGCCAGCCCAAGTACAAAGTACCCTCGGGCCCATACTCCCCAACAAGCAGCACCTGGAATTGCTCCAGTCCCCCACCTACACCCCAGCACTTCAGATAGTAGCCCCTGTATTTTTACAAAAGTAAATATCCACTAAGGTACTTCAGTGACAGAGTTGGAGATCTAAACTGTCTTTTGTCTCTGACTTAGTGTCCATATTACACGCATTTTAGACTAAATTTTAATAGTTTAGACTACTAAACCCAAACGCTGGGTGGAAAAACTAAGACCAAGTGAGGTTAGTCCTTAGAAGGAAGCTGATGATGGAATTGAAGTGTAAACACTTAAAGAAAATACATGGGAGAAATAACTATTGGTAACTAACATTCAGACCTCAGTGGCTCCTTCTCTTTCCTGTCTGAGACAGCCTCCAGGTATTTTTGCTCTGTTGAATCCAGACTGAAATCAGGATTCTGGCAGAGAATGACCGGCTTCCCCACTCATGTACCACTCCACCTACTCTTCAGATGCAAATGACTTGCCCCAGCTAAGTAATGCCATTGGGCCAAATACAAGGGATGCTTTTTACCAAAGTTGCTCTTTAGATTCTGACAATTTAATCCTCATGAGGTAAGTACTAAAACTACCCTCACTTTACAGGTGAGGAAATGCGAGGACAGACTGGCAGACACCTTGACCCAGGTCACACAGCAGTCAACTGTATAGCCAGTATACAAACTCTGATGCTCTTGTGTCCAACTCCACTCTCTTCTCCACCAAGAGGGAAGTATTGATTTATGAACTGTGGATCATCCCCCAAATTCTCTACTCCAAAGAGAATGAAAGTGACAAGAGTGCTCCTAAAATATAGATAGGGTGTATATATATTTTTTATTTCAGAGAGTGGGCTTATATTTATATGTGCAAACAGATTAAATAAATCATGATTACAACAGTAAACATGTAAATTCTGATCAATAACTACTTGCCTTCCCTTCCCCCCAACGCTAACAGCTGCAATAAAGCTTTAACTGTAAAGCGATGCACAACCAGCCATAAAAGTATGTAAAATAAATGAGGATAACATAATGAGGGAATCCAACATTCATCTCATAAATATAACATAACGACCACAACTAAAATGTCAGAGAATCTAATAAATCAATATGGTAGGACAGAGCTATCTTTATGTTCAGAATACATAAAAAATATATTTACATGCAGGTTTTTTTTAATACCCCAGGACCAAACAAAATTATAAGGAATTTAACCCTTGATTGTTCTGGCTGCTGTGGTGCAACAATATTTTCAGCTCTCCACTGGGTTCTCCCACATAGTTTCATGGCAAAAAGTGAACTCTACTGTGAATCGGCAAGAAGCCTTGGATATTAGGCTAATATGCAAATGTCACTGGGAAGGAAGGAACAGGAAAACATCCTGAGGGTACTCTGAAAGGATCAATTACAGGCCCTGGTTTAGAATACTTCTGATCATGGTGATTTCTGGAGCTTCCAGCTCATTTTACTAGCACCAACAAGCCCTGGGAGGTTTGGTTATTTCCCTGTTAATGCACTAGCGATTGATGTGGATAAATCCCATAAATACTAATGAGGGTGATACAAGTAAATCTCCCTTGAATTAATGAGATGAGAGTCTCCTGGACTGACCAACACGCCGCCTAATGACTCGAAATGATGGATTTATAAATTCTTCCAGGTTCTCCACAGATGCAAACTGTGGAAATAAATATCCTCACTTGGTCACCTCCTCCCATGGACCCTTTGGGATGGAAAGGGAACTGACCTCAATGGGTAGGGGACAAATGCATTTTCCACCACATTTTCCTTTATGAAATGAGCATACTCCCCAAATGCACCATATCTTACCTAGAGGGCAGATTAAATTAGTGAAATAGAGGAGAATCAAAAGTCCTCTGATGAAACAATCTGAACACCAATTCAAACCTTCTCAGAAAAAGCGAGATAGCACAGGGATTCAGATACTTGCCTTGCATGACATCTGCATTCCATCTCTGACAACCCATTATATGGTTTCCCAACCACCAGGAGGTGTGAACCCTGAGGCCACCCCACCCCCCAAAAAACCCCAAAACTAAACAGATATGAAAAACTTGCTAATGCTCATATATTAAACTGAATTTAATATAATGTGTGTATATAATTTAACCAAAGTTTTTGTTCCTTATTGCTATATAACAAATAGTGAGTTGAAACAATATTTTTTTATTTGTTCACAATTCTATGGTTAATAGAGACTCAACTACAATTCTGTAGCTAGCAGTGGCTCAATAGGATTCTTAGGACATTACTTGAGGTTCCTCGGGTGTCAGCTGTCACAGGGTACAGGAGATATCATGTCCAGGACATCAGGCACATGGGCCAATGACTTGGCCTGTGATCTCTTCTCCCTTCACATGGCAGAGTTGATTTTTACCCTGGCTGGTGGATTCTAAAAGCAAGTATTCCAAGAAAATCAGCTCCCATGTGCAACTATGGAAGCTGATTTTGTGCTAAAATAATGTTTCTGCTAGAGTCCCATATGTGCATATGCTAATGTCCCACAAACTATGTTCAGAGTCAACTTGGATGGCCCTCCACCAACATATGGATGCAGATGCAAGAGGCATGGTTTCTATTTCTGGGACCAGCAAAGTAACTATTCTCAAGTAGCATTTCTTTCTCCCTCAGCAAACACACATACACACAGAGAGGGAGAAAAAAATTGCTGCTGTTATAAAAACAGGCATGTTAAGTGATCATTTACATTTTTCTCTATCAGTCTAATGTCAATAACCTAGTGTTTTGATGAGTGCTCAATTATTAGGGATTTGGCTTCAAAGTGAAAGTAGAATAAAGTAGGGCAAGAAAGACATATGGTTTTATAATCTATAACACAAACAAACTTTTTAGAAGTTGATAATAAACCTGATAATACTGGTAACACATAATCAAGTCTTCCTCTGCATTATTTTAGCACAAAAACTCCATATAGCACTCATCCTGCCCATTATTCCATCTTAGAGAACCTTCGACATGCTCTCTCTGGAATAATCTTGTACATTTTCCACTCAAATGAGGGAAGTCTACAGGTTCCCCATCAATCTTATTGCAAGTACTCTCCCTTTAGGATACTCTGTCAATGCCACCCTACTTCACTGCAATAATCCCAGAGGTTTGATCATCATTTGCCAATTCCAGGCCACCTCTTGTGATATATCAGCAAGACATAGTATTTCCAATATTATCAAAGCACATATTGCTTGATGTTTACAGTGTTCTCAGAAGTAGGTGAGACAAAGATTTATTATCTTTATTGGACCAAAATAAAACACAAAGTCTGCACACATTAGTATATTGTCCGAGCTCTGTAGTATTTTATGGTTAACACGATATTTCCTTTGCATACTTTGACTAAAAGTTCTAAGTGACCCTACGAGATTGATGATAATATCTCTATTAACAGATGAGGTATAGAAGTTAAACCCTTATCCCCAAAGCCCACAGATAATAGGGGTAGGCACAATTTAGGATCCAAGGTCTACTCCATCCAAATCATTGTCAGTGTGTAAAGAACTGTAAGTCATCTTACATGGTCACAGGGCTAGAGCAAAATTGAAGTTAGGATCTGCATTTTCTGAAAGCCATCCTCCTTGGTAAGTCATGTGAACGCTTTTGCTATCATGAGAGCCTGTGGGAACTCCCAGCGTTGGTGAAAAGATGGACCACACAAGCAATGGTGGGCTTTGCAGTAAGAGCTAGAAACACCAGAATGATCCCACTTTCTGAAATTGAAAGAACCTAATGCAGTTCAATAGCAAGGTCATGGGGTTCCAATTACGATTTCTCATACCATTCATGCAAACTCACCAAAATACTCATCAACCATTTTAGACACTATTTAAAAACACTTCTAATAGCAAAGTAATACACCACAAAGCACTACAAATAAAACAATGAAACAGAAGTGAGAGTGCAATTACCAGAAATTTCATATGCAAAAAATAAAGCATTTCAAAAAGATTAGCAAATTAGCCTAAAAATGGGTTAAGGGACCATAGAGATAGTATAGTGATATATAGGGTCCAGGCCTGGCTCAGTCCCTGGAACTGCATTTGGTCTCCCAAGCACTGCCAGGACCGATCACTGAGCACAGAACCAGGAGTAAGTCCTGAGCACTTTCAGGTGTAATCCAAAAAAATAAAACAAACAAATAGGTTAGAGAAAACTGTGTACCTATAACTGTTCACAAATAAATTTACTAAGTCAAAGCCTAAGTAGTAAAAATTATAACTACCAAAGTTTAAGAAAAATAGAGGAGAACTGTGTTTATGCCTAAGTATCAGAATAAGTCTTAAAGGCCTTAAACAAGACACAAACAGTATAAAGAAAAATACTTCCAATTTGATAATGCTAAAATTTAAAACCTATATATACAAATGAGCCATGTATACCTATATTTACATATATACTTATGTACACCGATATTTACACATGCAGAAGTCTATACAGATGCATATATATATATATATACACACACATATACACACATACAGAAATATTCATACACACAGAGGTACAGAATATCTTTCATTTTGGGTATCTAAAAAAACATATTTGGGGAATAACAAAAGGCCTAATGCAACAGAACCAAAAAACTGGTCTACAGAACTGAGCTTACAATGGATGTGAGATGTGGAGGAACTGAGGTTGGGGGTGAGTGGGGAATGGGGCTATTGAGAAAAGTGGAATTGAGCGGGAACATGAAGAGAGAGGGAAGTGGACACTCTGGTAAGGGTGCAGTATTGGAATATTGTATTATTCATGACCCTTATCATTGACAGTATTATAAAATCGCACATCACAGTGACTACATTTTAATGTAAACAAAAACCCCCTATATAATAAAAAGCACCATAAAAATAAAACAAATATTGGAAAAATATTTTTAATGAGAATGAGGTCAAATAAATCTGAATATATAAAGACTTGAGATCATTACTGGAAAAAAAAAGACTTGAGATCAATAAGTAACAATTAAACAAATCAACCAAAAAAGGGACAAATGATATACGGGTAACTGGAAATAGAAAAAGTAAAACCAGAGAGACAATGAATATATAAAATTATTCTCAAACTCAGCAGGAAAAATGAAAATTTAAAAAGGTAGTGAGAAATACTGTGTCATAAACAACAGACTGTGAACACTTTGAAAATGTGGTGATGACAAATATTTTTAGGAGGGCAGGTTAAATGATACAGAACAAGTTAGGAGTACTGATAAACTCATAAAGTTTTAAAATAATAACTATAATTTAAAATATTCTAACACTATGGCTTAAGCAATCCCACTTAGAATATTCCCAATATTAACACTAGTGCATTTATACAAAGGTGTAAACACTGAACATTCATTACTAACAAAGAAAATTGACCAACAACCAAAATACTCATAAGCAAGTTAATGGCCAAATAAACATGAAAATTTGCATACAATAGAATATTGCACAAAAGTCAAAAAGAAAGAGCCCACCATGGACTGACACAGGAAAAAGATGAAAGACTTCTTTTGAGTGAAAATAGCAAGCTGCTGAAATTACAGAGCACTATGAATGTTTTAGTGAATGCATGTATACTGATACAAGAATTCACAAAATGTTAGATAAACAGAAACTTCTAACATGGTACCTCTTTTGAAGAAATTGGGGTGGACAGCAGAGAAGAGGCTGACCTTTAACAGTTAGCAACTGATATGGAGGGAATGTTGCGTAATTTTAATTTAATTTTCTTTTTTAAAATTTTTATTGTTAATGAATCACCGTGAGGTACAGGAACAGACTAAAAAACTTTCGTGATTACATTTCAATAATACAATGATCAAGTACCCGTCCCTCCACCAGTGCCCATTCTGCACTACCAATGTTCCCAGTATCCCTCCTGCCCCACCCCCACCCCCATCCCCATCTCTGTGGCAGAAACATTCCCCTTTACTCTCTCTCTCCTTTACTCTCTCTCCCTTTGACTGCTATGGTTTACAATATGGCTACTAAGTGGCCATCATGTTCAGTCCATAGTCTACTTTTGGCACATAAATTTAATTTTCAATAAATACAAATATATAGCAGAGCATTCTACCCCCACAAAAGAAATCTCCAAAGCATACATGGCATTTCCTGTGATTTATAAAAGAAGGCAAAGCAACAAATGAAAAATTGGAGGTTACAACAAAGGAAGATGAAAGCAAAATACAGAAAAGCCAGGTCTGTGCATCAGGAGACCCAAGGGCACCTGGTAGGACTGCTGCTGCTGGTCTGTGGTGTGGATTCTGCCCAATGCTCAGTCCCTTCTGGCTAGAAACTGGGGCCATAGGTGGTATTACAACAAACAAAAGCTGGAGGCTTACAAACAAGTTCAGTTCCACCGTTCTGAATGCCGTTGGGGTGCCATGTTTCAGAGTTTGTGACTTATCTTCACGTGGCAGAAGCACAGACAGAGCTAGGAGCATAGAGCACTGTGAGGTGTAGCACCCCCCCCCCAAGAAAGCTAAAAAAAAAAGAAAACTCTCTGGGTCCTTTCCTTTTAAGTGTGGGGGGGGGGGCACATCCTGCTGCACTCAGGCTTACTCCCAGTTCTGAGCTCAGGGATCACTCCGGTAGGGAACTGAGGGACTGTATGGGATTCTGGGGATCAAACTCTAGAGGGTTGTATGTAAGGCAAGCACTTTCCCCACGACACTGTCACCCTTGCCCCTGGGGCTTCTCCGATAAGGGTACTGATCCCTATATCTAAGGGAGTTCTTTTATGATCTAGTAAACTCTCCAAGGCTCCACATCCTATTGCCGTATCTTCAAAGATAGGTTTTATTTTTATTTATTTATTTTAATTTTATTGAATCACCGTGAGATAGTTACAAGCTTTCACGTTTGGGTTACAATCACACAATGATCAAACACTCATCCCTCCACCAGTGCACATTCCCCACCACCAATATCCCCGATATACCCCCCTTTTCCCACCCTTCCCCTGCCTCCATGGCAGACATGATTCCCCATAATCTCTCTCTACTTTTGGGCATTATGGTTTGCAATACAGAGGTTGCAACCTGAGATGCTATCATGTTTGGTCCTTTATCTACTTTCTGCACACATCTCCCATCCTGGCCGATTCATCCAGCCATCTTTTTCTTAGTGATTCCTTCTCTATTCCAGCTGCCTTCTCCCCTTTGCTCATGGGGCAGGCTTCCAGCTATGTAACAATAAAGATAGGTTTCAACATAAAAATTGGGAACAGGGACTCATACTACAGTCAAGTAAACATGTGCTGTTACTCAACACATATTTAGCACTATGTAATATATGAACTAAGTCAATGGCACACAGACACCCAACTGTCTCCAGTTTGTGAGAAGAGCCTTATCAACGCCAGACTGTTCTGTGCTTATAAGGGGAGTGGGAAGAGGGAAGGAACGGTTTCACAAAGTACCAGAAGGAGCAGGTGTGGAGATGCATGGGTCTGTTTTATCACTACGAGGCTCCTACAAGCCGCACTCTGCCATTAACTGAGCTGAATCAGATTTCCCATTGGGCACCTGATTCTGTTGGGTGGACACAGAAGCCAGTACACTGCCAGGGGGCCTCAGAGACCATGTCCTGCCATTGGCAGCAAGTGGGTTCTTGGAAGCTATCAGAGCAACCACGTCTGGCTACTGGTACTCCATGAATTTCCTCTGGAGACTTTGAGCCATCTATGCTGGAAACCTTGAGGAAAATAGACCTCTTTTTTTGTGTTTTCTAATTAAAAGTGTGAACAGGGATAATAATCTTCATAAAGTCACACATGTTGCTTTAAAAATGTCAACCCCTGTTGGGCCAGTTAAAGAGCTGTCTGCGCAGTCCTGCAGCTTGAGAGAGAGAGAGAGATGGAGCCATTAATGAGTGTGGTTTTAAAGACTGTGAATCTTATGACGTGGGAATAGTGTTGCTTCATGTGGTCATTTTACCCTTGGGCAAGAGTTCAGACTATTAAGTTGCCCCACTCCATATAAACAGCAAAAGCAGGATTTCCCACACGTGCCCTTCTCTTTCCTGCTGCAGCTCACCTTCACATTCAGGAAAGCACTTACTTCTTCTACCACCCTTTAATCTCCATTTTACAGATGAATAGACAGAGGCTGGGAGATTATTTTCACGATCATTTTGCACCTCTAAAGCAGAGCCATTTCCTGCTCTTCTCGATAGACTCCTGCTCCTTTTGCTACAAATACTAAATTGACTCTTTGTTGGACTGGATCCCAATTTCAGATTCTCTCACTTTTGTGGCTATCTTTTTTGTACCTCAATTTTTTTTAAATGGGCATAATAAGAGCCTTCAGGGAGAGAATTTTTCCATGTACTCTTTTTACCAGACCCAAATGGCAGAGGGATAATTTTCTCTCGCCATTCCACTGAGATGCTGCTGACCTATTTGAATCCACCCAAAGCTCAGTTCAGACACGCGGCAAAGCCTCTGTCCTTGCACCAGGGTTTCTTGATTTATTTGGAAGAAAGGGGGAAACAAATATTTATCTTTATCTGTCCTGGAATTTGCTAGGTTCTTTACATATCATTTTAATTCTCCTCCTAAATGTAAATAATGTACAATAATCCTCATTTTATAAAGAAACAAAGGTTCAAAGAAGTCATTAATTTGTCCAAGGTCAAATGCTACAGAGTAAGTTCCAAGTTTGCATATTTCAAAAGCTTGATTATCTCAATATGCCACTGTCTCTATGGGACTAGAGAAACAAATAAAAAATCCTTTTAAGTATTATATATTGGGGAATCATCCAAATATATATGCTTTTGAGAAAATGAGGTAAGATCCTTTATTAAATATACCAGAGAAAAAGGCAAAAATTGAGGGAAATCCCCGGGAAACCAGTACATATGGCCACCCTGACTATATACTACATAAGGGATTATCATCAAAGAAACAGAAGGAGATTCTGAAGTCCATAAACCATGATCAATAAATATGTTGTTCCAGCAGGAAACAGTTATACAGATGCTCAAGACTTAATTTACCCTCTACAAATCTCAGGAACATGGAAATCCAACAAATGAGCCCTTCTTCCATCCCTACTATATTTCTACCATGAACTTCAACTCTAGGTCAATGCCAGACAAAAATAGGATCCACATGAACCAACAAGGCATCAATTCCAGAACAAGAGTCATCATGGATTTTTTTTTTTTTGGTCTGTTCTGGAACACAAAATCCCGCCAGGTGGCTCCTGGATTTCCAGAAGCTAGGTCAAGAAGCCCATGAGTTCAATTTCATTCATGACTCTCTCCCACAACACTCAAAATTCTACTATTAAGGGAAGGAAACTGCCAAGAGTTAGGGAGGTCCAGTAGCTGGGATTAGGTCGTTTTCAACATCTCCAGGGGACAGCTTCCCTTCCCAACAGTGTGGAATGGCCCACAAAGGAATGAAATTACAGAGTTGGCTGCTTTCAAGGACACAACCCAGGACATCTTTGCATTTAGGACTCAATATTCCAGGGAATAATTGCCCCTTTCTACTTCATGACATAATGCTCAATTATACATCATTAAGTTCAATTTCAGTATGGGTTATTCAGATTCACAAATGATCTAGTGACAACTAACCCCAATGTCAGAGCCAACTTACCTGGGAGAATTTACACACTAAGTTTAATACAAGTTTGTTTTTCCTACTTAATGGACACACACACACACACACACACACACACACACACACACACACACCTTCTTTGAGTGATAATGTGAATAATTCAGAACAGGCTAGAGCATTCAAAGTGTCAACACAAACAATTAAAGAGAACGTTTTTTGTTATCCAAGAGATAATTTTTATTTTCTAAGGCTAATACTTACATTTACTGTACTGGCCACCAGAGGAATCAGACAGGCCTGCAGCAGATGGTAGGAAGTATAATAAAAGAGGAAAAGCAGAATGCTATTTCCTCTAAAACTCTATCCACCCCCCCCCCATGTGTAAGGCCCATATAAAGCTACAGTTTGCAGGCCCCTGATTTGCACCTGAGGTCCTCAGAACTACCTCTGACATATCTGCCTTTATTCCCATAAAACTGCCATCCCTCTCCACAGAGGCCAACAAAAGTCACACTCACTCACAGTGATGCAAAGCACTTCCTCAAGAGTTCTGTCCAGATTTGCTAGCAATTCAGGTTCACATGTCAAAGCTGAACCAGAAATTTTAAACCACCTCCTAGGAGGGAACAGTTTTGTTTTGTTTTGTTAATCAGCAGTTTTAACCTCAGAACTTCAGCTATGACTGATAGTGATCCAAAACTAAACTAATGGTAGGAAGTAATCAACCTCTTTTCTGCAGAATGTTGCTTTTTAAAATGTCTGTTGCTAAATCGGCTCCTGAATGAATACAATTTCCCACCTATCTTTTATCAAAACTTATGTGTCACTTTATATCTAACATATGCAGATTACACTGATGCTAAAATGAAGCCAAGAAGAAGTCAATTTTCAATCCCCACTTATGCCCCAATGTTTAAAAAATTTGGCTCTCGCAGAAATCAAGTGAAATCTGGCTTTTCTAGCCTGGCTGAAAGTTGAACTGAGACAAGATAAAATGGCCAAAGCCCTCCCACCAGACATTTGGATCTGCTATATAAATGCCTGACCCTGTGGGTGTCCAAGGCACTAAAAACAAAGATGATGGGAATATCTCTTCTGGGGAAAATGAGGTGATTGTACACTTGATTCTGTCCCCTTCCCAAGAACTGCCCCAGGTTCCTTCCTAAGGCCACAGTCACTGACCTCCAGCGAAAGGGACCTTCTTCATTTCCTGAAGCCATGCTACAAAGGTGGATTACTTAAGAAACAATTAGGTGCGTACACAAAGCAATTTGCAGGCAGCCGCACTCCTTCAGCCTTCTAAGTGAAGGGCCTTTCAAGCCTGATTTATAACACTGTCGTCTTCAGAAGGCAAAATAATTAATAGGAGCATGGACTTCTAATTTCAGTGACTTCCAGAGAAAGTGGATTTCATTTGATTTATGACGGCCAGTGACTTTGCATTTTATCAGTTCATTCACTCATTATTTATGCTGATGGCCAATTTCAATGGGTCGCTATCATCTAACTCGCTACTAATCAAAGAGAATTAGGGTTCACTGCATTATTTAGAAGTCGCTAATTTATCTTCAGAACAAGTAGTGAGAAGAGTTTGGGGCCTTCCACAAGAAAAAAACTGAACAGCTGGCTGAAGCCAGAAAATTTGGCCAGCATTATAAATGAGTTTTATCAGACATATTACAAGTTGATGAGTTTTTTTTAGTTGAAAGAAGAAAGCAAAAGAGAATCAAAAAGAAAATAACCAGAATAAGGTTTGAAATAAAAGCTAAATCCTGTTGCCATCATACCCTGATCAACATCATCTCAAGTGCAGTTGGTGCTGTAATTCTCAGATTTAAATATCTACAAAAGTTAAAGTTAAAATAATCCGGTACCCTTCATTTTACTTCAGTAAACAAGTATGTATGCCCTGAAATACCTATAGTTCCTCCGACTCCCTCTTTAGAGTCACTGTAATATGTTTGAGATATGTGATAATGATCACACTTAGGTATAAGTCCCATCAGCAAATAATAATACCCAATCTTAGTCAATCATGTTGAACAACTTCTGCTGAAATGATTCCCTTTTAAGCAAGGTTACAAAAACAATTTTTTAAAAATATATTTTACTTTTAAGAAAGATCTCACATTAACATAATTTTGTGTTCTTTTCTATTAAAGTAAAAGTAATATATTCTCTTCTGTTTATGCCTACAGATCTTATCCCACTCTAGTTGCTCTTACCAGATTACATGTCTCTGGATGCCTGGCAAGTGAGTTGTCTTTCATATTTTATCTAGGTATATTCTTTCTCTTCTCCAAGCTACTGAAACTCCCCCTAGTTATCATCTTAATTGTCTATATTATAGACAGGGATAAACTCCATGAGAACAGAACCTGAGTGACTAACCAGCTCTTAAATTCCAGGCAGGACTCTTATATTTCCAGAGTCAATACTACTGAATATTCTTCTGCTTTGACCTTGATGTTTTCTATGCCATCCAAGTCATTCTCTCCACACAAAGTTTCAGGAATACTAGCGATTGACATGGGAAACTGAAAAAAATACTAGTTAATTCTCACCCACGGAGTGTCTCATGGGAGCAAGCAAAAAGTAGAAAATATCTTTTTTTAGCACTTCTAAATTTGAATGGGAATGCCCAACTCTTGAAGCTATCCTTTTGCCAGCTTGCTGAAGCAGTGCCAACATGTCCCAAAGGAAATGTGGCACTTCTTTTTAAAATATCTCTACTGTGTGCAATTTTTTATGACAATCCTATTATACTTTTAAAAATATCAAAATAAAATGAAAAATGGCTACACACTGATAGAAATGTAACCTATTGATAGGGTTTTAACATTTATATTCCTAATGCAAACTGCTTTTTAACTTGAACTAGACTTTCCTTCTACTTTATATCTAGCCTGATGCCAGCCTGTCAAGGTACTCATTTAATAAATATAGCCTTATTAAACTGGATAGAGTAACCAAGTTGAGTTATGACTATGGGAGTTTGTTTAATATAAAAGCACCATCTTTATCATATTAATGATCTAAAATAAAATCTGGGAGTCCACTATTTATTTCCCTCTCGTTTCGCTATTTATATACTACCATAAGTAAACTGAGACCAATGAAACACAACCATTAGTTTTCACACTGCTATCAATAGCTTATATCTGTTGGCCACAGGCCCATGTCTGTATACAGTATTCAGTATAACTAACACTAAAATGTGTGGCCAACCACACAAAATTGACACTGTTTTTTCCAAATTTTCTTTCCCTCAGTGTTCAAATTTTTATCCAAGACAACTATTTAAGGTTTTCTGAAAGATTGTGAGCTGCCAAGACATCCTGCTGTACACATGTAGACACTCATGTGTCACAGACTCACATGGGCAACACACACACAGCCACAACTGGTTATGGCAAGCTAGGAAACAGAAAACTTAGAATAATAATGACAGCACACTGCCTATACTATAGTGAACTGAATGTAAAAATACTGGGGTGAAAAAGAGAAACGCCTTCAATATAGGAACACCAATAGGAACAAAGGAAATCCATCTTCTACTTCATCCCCATGTTATGAAAATATGAGTTGTTTTACCAGTGATCAGAATATGAAGGTTGCCTGCCACATGGACAAGAGTCACAACCACCAATGTCCCAAAACTACTTCATCTAGGAAGACTTTGCTGCCTGAAACAATATCTGCCACACATACACTAAAACTACATCTTACTGAACAGATTCCAAGATTCTCTGAGGGTAGGGAGCCATATGTACTTTGGATTTTGTTGTGCACAAAACATTCAATTTACCACCTTAACCATTTAGATGCATAGTTGCATGTGTTAATTTAAGCATAGCCTCAAGAAGTTGTTCTAACACATTTTCTCAAACTTCTTGCAAAACTCACTATAACCATAAATATTTCCTCTTTCCTGTTTTCCTGCCCCTAAGCCCTTCAAAACCACCTTTATAGTTTCTTTTTTATGATTTTGACTACGTTAGTAGTTTTGCTGTATGCATGTTGCAGGTGAAAGCCTGTCAAGGAAAGTGCTAACCTTCTCTCCTTTCATGAAACACACTTTAGGCACTTCATATGAAAGGAATCTTGTCCTTTTCCCACTGGTTTATTAAAACACAACATCCTCGGGGTTTAAGCATGCTGTTGCACATGACCAAGTTTCTTTCATCTCTAATGATGCATAACACCCTAAGTTTGTTTACACCACGTTTATCCAATCATCTATTAGAGGACACTTGTAGGGCTTCACTGCTTGACTACTGCGCATACTACTGCCATGGCCATGTATGTGCACATCTCTCTCCTCTAATGGTCCACTTTTAATTCTTTTGAATATATATTGTGAAGTGAGTATAATATGGTAATTCTATTTCATAGTCTTTGAGAAACCACCATTATGTTACCCATAACGGCTGTACCATTTTACATTACCACCAATAGTGTACAAGGTTTCAGTGTTTCAACATCCTGATCAAAATGCATGATCTTTTTTTATTATTTTGAGAGTGGCCATCTTAAGAGGTATGAGATAATAAAGTATCACCATAGTGGTTTTTGATTTGCATTACTCTTAATGATTAGTGACACTGAGCATTTTTTCATATGCCTGGTGGGCTTTTGCATATACTATTTGAAGAATATCTACTCAAGTAAATCTCCCATTTCTCTGCCACATTATTTTGTTGTTGTTATTGTTTATATTTTATATATCATTTTGTCATTGTTTTTTAGTTATAAGAACTCCTTATACATTCTAAATATTAATGCTTAGACAGACACTTTATAAATACTTTCTCCAATTCCTAGGCTTATTTTTCAATTTGTTCATTGTTTTTCTGGATGTCAAAAAGTTTAAGTTTTATGTAATCATACTTGTCTACTTTATAATTTTGTCTGTGTTTTTTGGTGTCGGCCAAATCCACCTTCCTGAAGCTTCCTCTTGTGTGTCCTTAGAGAAATTTTTATGTGGTGTGAATTTTCTTTCAGTAAGATGAGTGGGGCTTATGTAACCTTACTAATTTTAAGAAGAAAAGCTCCTACCCCAAATAAAAACAATCACAGCATACTACTACATAAAATAAATGTGTTACTTCTTATTAAGAAAGCACTTTTGGCATTTTAGACCATTTTCCCTGTGGAGGTCTTAATGATTCTGGGTTCATGATCCTATGAGGTGAATTATTTAGAGTAACTGAAGTAAATCAGTAGCAGCAATTATGCAAAACTTTGAGACTAGGCCCCCAAATTCATTCTACATACCCTAAATTCCCAGGAAAATTTAACTAGACACATAAGAGAGATTTCAAGAACTAGAACTCTGCTATTACCATTCCCTCCTATTACCAATGTCATTCCTCTCTGCCCCCATGTGGTTCTTTCATTTATGAAAGTAATGCAGGAGGACCTCTTCCTGTTTTCCTTCTATCTAAATTACAAAAAATTTAACGGAGCAGTTTTCCCTGTGATATGGTTACAAAGCACACAAAGCCTACAATCAATGACACAAAATGAGAGAAAAGGCACAACTGATGGCCTGATTCTAGTTAAAATGGTCCCAAAGCCCCTGACCTTTGTATTGCCTGGCATCGAGGTGCTCTCAAAAGAGGATAGGGGTGGCTTAAGAGAGAGATGCAAAGAAAGGGCCTCCTGACCACTACTATTACAAAATACCTAGCTTAAGGAAGGAGGAAGTGAGCATAGAGCTGTCAAAGTCAGATGAGGGGTGCAGAAGCTGAGGGAACTCCAGATTTGTGCTGGCATATCATGACAGCCAGGCAAAAGCTGAAGTGTGGGAGTTTTTCAAACAAATGCCAGTTAAATGATCCATTCAGTTATACTTGATATGTCTGGTATAATATAGCTTGTTCCAGATGTCAAATAATATTGCCAAACCATGCTCACTAATGTGAAAACCATTGTTGCTGATAAGCCTAAGTGTTGTTGAATTTGTGCAACAGCCACCCATCTGCAAACAAAATATTACATTAGAAAAAAAATCTGTGGCTCATAATTTAAGCCAACAATGGGACTGAGTGAAGAAACGTAATTTATAAAAAAGCAGTTTTCCCCTGAGAAATTTTTTTCAAAAATAATATTTCACATTTACACATTTAGTTATATTCAATTTTATACAAAAATTATAGTAATTGTCCTTCACCTAACATGAATGTTATAATTATACTTTCAGCGTGGCTGCGCTTCAACACCCAGCCATAAGAAAAGTACGGCACATTCACCACCAGCGCCTGAAGGAACAAACAGATTTGCAGTGGTTGACGTGACCCCTTTAAACATATAGCTCTAAAATATCCATTGTTCATAAAATTCATAAAGGGCTGCATATGTGCATCCCAACTCCCCTTGCCATTCGATATGTATGAAAATGCAATTTACTGTATGTCAAATGAAAAATGCAGTTTTCGAATGCATTGACAACAGGTGCTAGTTAAATGATCAGACGCCATTTGTTACCTAGTCCCTTACTCTCATTTGCAGCAAGATAAATTGCATTTTAGAAGAGTAGTGCGATCTAAAGGGTCTTGACATGTTTTTATTGATTTGCATAGGTTATATGCATGTATTCCTGTTTGTAGGCAAATAGTGCCACAAGTAAATTCAAGGCACCGTGCTTGCGTTTTGAGAAAATTGGAGTCATCACGGGGGAGCCAAGATAGAGTGAGGCTGGGTAAAAGAGACACATCCAGGCTGCTGGAATCTCAGAACCTCTATTAAGATTTATAGGCTGTAGGATTCTTTTGGGCTTCAACATTATTCTTAGTAAACCCTTTCTGTCTTCTGTTGTTTATAAAAACTGGCAGCTTTAGCGAAGACAGAAGCTTAAGTTGTAGGTAGCACAATTTAACATAATAGTTCTCGCCTGTCCTCCAAATAGCCTAATGCTGATTTTGCAAAAGGAAAAGAGAAAAGGGGAAGAAAAGCCACATGGAGCCACGTAGCATAGGCTGTTGGTCTGACACGGATGGATTTGGCTGTCACTACAGAAAAGCATTGGTGAAATTTGATTGTATTTCTAACGTCAAAATTTACTAACTTTTTAGACTCCCGGGTTCCATTTCTCATTTGATTTTTCATTTTGTTATCTCAGCACCATCAGGCCCATCACAGAGAGTAATGCACCAATTAGCCCAGGGAGCCACTCACTCAGAAGGGACTTTTTCATTCACAGGGGCTTTCCCCTTTCTGTGTCACTGCCACAGTCAGACAGTACCTATCAGACGAGCCCTCTTGGTGACCCAAGACTCCCTACCTCTCCCCTGCTGCATGCCCCCATCTCCACATCACTGGCCTCGCCTTTGAGAGACTTACCGTGTACAAAGGAGTGGATGGTCTCACAGCTTCTCCTCTGCAACTGACTTTTTTAATGATGGAGTTGCTATTGATCTTTTCATCAACTTGACCTTGAGGATGATGGGTTCTTATCTTAAGGTCTTCTAGGTTTTACTAGCAATAATAAGTCAATAGCAAATTTTGATTGTCAATTTGAAATTTGATTTTATGTGAATTTTTACTTCTTACCATGCCTAGTACTCAGCCTTACCCATATGAGGAGTCTAACAGAAATGTTTCATTACAAATGTGACATAAAAATGAGCACTAATTTAGTATGGGGATTTATATTTTCAATACACTCTTGCCCACACCTCCTCATTTGATCCTCACAGCTAAGGTAATGATGATAATAATAATGATCATCATTATTCTCATCCTAGCTTTTGCTGGGTTGAAGGGATTTGGCAGTGAACCCTTCATAATGAGTCCAAGTTTTGCAGCATATCAGGGTGGAGCAGGCACCAGAACTCTGGACCTCCCAGCTGGATGCTTATGTCATTTCTCATTGGATCACACTCAATCCACAGCAGAGCAATCCTTCTACACAGAGCTCAAACTGTTATTTTGTGTGACTGTTCTCTAACAGAGAAAAAAATGCCTACTGACCATTTGTCCTTATTTCAAGAAAATTATCATGCATCATAATAAGATTATGAAATATGTTCAGAGGATACTTTTCTGGATTCATAATAATCAAAAATGGTGCCTGATAAAAGTAGACTATAGACCAAACATGACTGCCACTCAATGCCTCCTTTGCAAACCACAACACCCAAAAGAAGAGAGAGAACAAAAGGGTATGCACTGCCACAGAGGCCGGGTGGGTTGGGGGAATGGGGGGTGGGAGGGATACTGGGATCTGTGGTGGTGGAAAATGGGCACTGGTGGAGGGATGGGTACTCGAACATTGTATAATTGAAACCCAAGCACAAAAATTTGTAAGTCTATAACTGTACCTCATGGTGTCTCACTAATAAATTTTTTTTAAAAAAATGGTGCCTGATATCTTTCCCAAACTCATTCATTCATCTTTTCAAACTTTTAAAAAATGTTCATTTTCCCTCAAGTTTTTGCCAGGCCTAGAAAAGTGAAAGATGAATGAAACAGATTATTTGCCTTCACATAGTTCCTACCACTTTGACCATCTCCTACTTCATAGCTGACAAACGTAACAGGTATGTACATATCCACAGCTTCATAAAGTTATAGGTTTGGGGGCCAGTGAGATAGTACAAGCAGGCAGGACACTTGCCTTAAATGCCCTGCCTGGTTTTTATCTCCTGCACTCTCCCCGGTCCCCAGCACATCATCAGTACTCCTGAGCTCAGAGCCAAAAGCAAGGCCTGAGTAATGCCAGGTATGGTCCCCAAACAAACAAACAAACAAACAAAAATAACACTGGTTCTGGATCAGAGAGACTGTCTAGGGTTAAAGTGCTTGCCTTGCACACTGCCAACCCCGGTTCAATCCCCAGAAGCACATACAATCCCCTGAGCACCACTGTGTGTAGTCAGAAAACAAAAGTAAAACATAAACCACCAAACCTGGCCATGTGTACAGTTCTCTGTATCTCTGGACTTTTTAAATTTCTTTTCATTTATATAAATGCTATTTGTAGCTTCCTAAGTTGTTTTCACCAACAATGGGTCATAGTTTGAAAACCACTAATCTAGTGAGATTGAAATGAATTAGACCAGGGCTCAGCAAAAACTACCTCTAAAGAGCACAAGAGTAAATATATTAGGTTTTGTACACCAAGCAGTATAATGAACAAGGGAATAATGTAGGTACTGTAGCACTGTAGCACTGTCCTCCCATTGTTCATCAATTTGCTCGAGCAAGCACCAGTAACGTCTCCATTGTGAAACTTGTTGTTACTGTTTTTGGCATATCAAATACGCCGTGGTGGCTTGCCAGGCTCTGCTGTGCGGGTGGGATACTCTTGGTAGTTTCCCAGGCTACTCAAGAGGGACGGACGAATAGAACCCAGGTCAGCCACGTAAAAGGCAAATGCCCTACCCACTGTGCTATCGCTCCAGCCTGATGTAGGTACTAATAAGAGAAAATATTTTTCCTCATAAATCTCTCTATTCAAAGCAAAATATTAAGATAAAGGTATTTTTGTCAAATTCAGTAGAGTGGAATTTTGGACATCAAAATTTCAATTTCACATGATTTTCAGATATCACAGGTTTTATTTTTTTATCTTTCCAATAAATTTTCTTTGGTTTTTGGAAGACACCCAGCAGTGTTCAATCCTATTCCTGATTCTGTGCTGAGGGAAAACTCCTGGTGGGGCTTGGGAGGACAGATGGGGTGCAGGGGATAAAACCTAGTTAGCCATGTGCAAGGCAAGTGCCCCACTCACTGTACCATCTCTCTGGTCCCTCCAATAATTTTTAAAGCACAAGGTTAATTCTTAGCTAGTGGGCCTATGATGGATACAAGTCATAATTTTCTGACTCCTGACTCAGAGCAAGACCAATTTTTATTGATAATCTTAAATTTCATATTTTAATACAATGATATACACAGAAAATACCTTTAACTTATGCTTGAGAAAGACCTAGGAAAAAATGTGGATATCACGAAAGCAACCAGTGTTGACACGGATGTGGCGAGAAAGGGACCCTCCTTCACTGCTGGTGAGAATGCCAGCTGGTTCAGCCCTTTTGTAAAACAGTATGGACGATTGATTCTCAAAAAATTAGAAGTTGAGCTCCCATTTGACCCAGCAATACCACTCCTGGAAATATATACCAGAGAGGCAAAAACGTATAGTCGAAGTGACATCTGCACTTGTTTGTTCATTGCAGCACTCTTTACAATAACCAGAATCTGGAAAAAACCTGAGTGCCCGAGAACAGATGACTGGTTAAAGAAACTTTGGTACATCTACACAATGGAGTACTATGTAGCTGTTAGAAAAGATGAAGTCATGAAATTGACATACAAGTGGTACTACATGGAAAGTATCATGCTAAGTGAAATGAGTCAGAAAGAGAGGGACAGACATAGAAAGATTGCATTCATCTGGGGAACATAAAGTAACAAAATAGGAGACTAACACCCAAGAATAGCCGAGATAAGTACCAGGAGGTTCACTCCATGGCTTGGAGGCTAGCCGCACATACTAGGGGAAAAGGAAGCTCAGACAGAGAAGGGAGCACCAAGTAAAGGGTATTGGGAGGATACTCTTAGGATGGGAGATGCATGCTGAAAGTAGACTATAGACTGAACATGATCTCCACTCAATGCCTCTTTTGCAAACCACAGCACCCAAAAGGAGAGAGAGAACAAAAGGAATGCCTTGCCACAGAGGCAGGGTGGGATGGCGGGTGGGAGGGATACTGGGATCAGTGGTGGTGGAAAATGGGCACTGGTGGAGGGATGGGTACTCGATCATTGTATAGCTGAAACCCAAGCACAAAAATATGTAAGTCTACAACTGTACCTGATGGTGTTTCACTAATAAAAATTAAAATTAAAAAAGATGTATATACTCCAAAAAAACATGTGGGTATCTATATAACTGAGGAACTTTAAATTTAACTCTTTTAAGTACATCGGGAAAAACAAATCAGTCCTAGAACAAGAGCCTTCTCTCTAGAGACAACAGTAGAATGCCAAGCAGTCCAATAAACACATCCCAGAGAGAATGGATACCAGCAAGGACCAAGTACAACTCTACTTTCTTCTCAGCCTTAATACCACAAAGCTGTAGGGGGTTTGTATTTCAAAGGTCCTGAGCAGTAAGCACTTGAGCTACATAATTTGCCACTGAATCTCACTCACAGGTAAGTTTCACATGGTAAAGGGTATTAAGCAAGAAGAGGAATTACACTACCAAATTAATCCACGTACAAACTGTGCCTCCCTATGCATCTGGATGGATGCCCACACACCCACAGGGAAGAGCAGGGTACTCAGTGCTAGTGGCAATGAGTCCTAATCCAAGCCATGACGCAGGTTCCCAGGATGGGCTGGAGTCTGGGTGGTGTGTTATGTTCTTCCTGGGCGATCATATTAACACAGACAAACCTCAGGTTATATTTATGCTCTATTTTAAAAAATATATTAAATCCAGGGCCACTCAAAGTTGTATTGACCTGGATGCCCAGAAAAAGAGATGTATTAAACATACTCACAATGTAAATGTTTTATTTGTACCTGGAGAAAGAATGTGCATTCAGTCACTGTCACTGTCCTCCCATTGTTCATCATTTGCTCGAGTGGGCCCAGTAGCATTGTGAGACTTGTTACTGTATTTGGCATATCGAATACATCACAGGTAGCTTGCCAGGCTTTGCCATGCGAGCGAGATACTCTTGGTAGCTTGTCGGGCTCTCCAAGAGGGGTGGACGAATGGAACTCGGGTCGGCCATGTCGGCCGCATGCAAGTCAAATGCCCTACCTGCTGTGCATTTAGTATTAGCTAAGATACATATTTTCTTTATTTCAAATCAAAGCCCCTGTATTGTGTTCTATGTCCTCTGCTGAACATGATCCCAGATCTGGAACTCTTGTTGTGAGTTTTGTGACAATGCCCACATCTGAGCACTATCACAAAGTCCTGGCCATGTTCATATTTACAACACAAATGCATCCTTCTCGATACAGATGTGTTTCCTTTTATTTGAGAATGCATAAATAATTATACTTAAACTCAATATACCAAATCACCATATGGGCAGTCAACAATGACCAAAAAGTAAACATAATAAGGTAAGCACATAACGGATTACTGAGAATTTCTATTCTAAAGTGGCTTACTACGGAGCCACTCTGTCTTCCTCCACATGTTTTCAAGGTCTCAGTAATGCATAGTTTGTATAAAGGTAAAACCATAAAACTGCAGGCTATCTTATTCTTCCTAGTTATCTTACTCTTCATACTTCATAAGTATGAAGATAAAACAATATCTTGTTTTTAGCTCTTTATTAGTTTCATGCTTTTTTCCCCACATAGTCTAAAACTGAGTAAGTAGAATACATGCCCCTACATAAGCAAAGTGAAAACCAACACAGCATCAGAGACCAAATATCTCTAATACCAAACAGGAAGCTCAAGGCAAGAAGACCAACCAGGATTTAAATATATGGTAACAACTACAAGATGAAATCTCTATAAATAGAACTCATTATCCAATAAATCGTACATCACTACCCATGATAATTCTAAAGTGCTCTTTTAGAGTTCACAAAATGTTTTTTACTTGGATCTATCCTGTATAGAAGACTTGATACAAGTAGAATGAATGCAATGGGGACATTTGGGATTTAAAAAAATAATCTTCAGGCAACGATGCAAGAATTGGATACATATGAAGGAAGTAGAATTGGAAGGTATCAAATTCAAAAGTCATAAATATTTTTCTCTAGCAGATTTGAATAAAGTGCTAGGTCACAGGCAGGATAGTGGGCACTTGGGGTTATGGAAGGAGGGGTGAAAAGGAAAAACACAGGTTCTCTGCATTAATTAACCCCCCACGGCTAATCTCATGATACTGGGGACAGAAAATTGATTTCTCCACATATCCTCCCCATCCTTGCATGCCCTTTCTTTTACTGAGAAAGAAGTGTGTTCAGCAGAATCATAGCACATGCACTTTGTTTGTGCTTATTAAATAAAAAGAAAGGATCACCTTCAACTATATTAATGATGGACTGGTGGATGAAGGATGCCTGTGAAAATTCACAACATCTGTTTGCTCCACTCTCTTCTCAGCATGCTGCACCTATTTCTCATGCTTAATGATGCTCAGCCACTCTGCAAGTTTTACGAACAAATGTGTGTTTAGCCACATTCATCATTCTGAATGAGTGTTCTTGATGAAGCCTCCACTGGCCTGTTTCGCTCTTTCTGCTACACTTTAACAAATGACAACTGCTCTACGTATTTTTCATTTGTTAAAAATAAAAGCTAAGTGAAGGATAGGCCTGGAGGATTCCCCCCTTCCTTTCGACTTCCCCAGAAACTTCAGCACACCCTACATGGTTTTACTACCCCCACCAGCCATGTCACTGAACAAGAAATACTGGGAGAACTTGCTAGCATCTTTGGTATCAGAAAGCCTCTGGGCAAGGCGAGCGGTTCTGCCCCACCTCTAGATGCTTCTGTTAAACAATGGATCTTCTCTCCTCTTTCAAATTACCTGACACTTAGACTCTCTACCACATAGCATGTACAGTATATGCATTCACTCCTTACTGGAAAGACCTTTCAACCAATAATTTGGTAGGATATCATAAGATATTTTTTGTTTTACAAAAAATGCTTATAACATATCATGGACATAATATATATATAATATATAACATAAGCATGGAAGCAAATACATGCTTATTAAATTAAGCAGTAGTAACTTCTCTCCAGTGCTCCGGTAGAAAGTTACGATGCTTGTTTAGCTTTGACAAACAAGGTAATATTTAGATTATCACCAACGCAGAAGCTCAACTAAATCAAGAGGCTCAACTTTCTATTCCAAAAACATGAATTCATTACTTGAATGACCCCTGAAAACTAAGTCACAGTGAGTAGAATACAAAGTAGCAAAGTAGCATGCAAAGTAGCAAAGGTATTATGTTACAAATAATCTTTCAGAACTTATTTTCAAGAGATCTTTTCTATTCTGATCATTTACTTAGGAGCATGAAAAGCAAAAATAAAAAATTTCCTCTGCATTAAATATTCAGAATCATTAGAAATCAGTTTAAATTCTCTTCCATAAGTCAGTATATTTTTCTCTGTATTTGCAATGAGAAATATTGGAATTTGTGTTGCATTTGATTCAACATGCATTGCAAAGCATTTTACGAATGAAATAATCAGATTATACCTCCAATAAAGTCACACTGTCATTTCACCACTTCTAACCACAGCAGTTTCTCTTCATTTCATTCCCTATAATCTTAATAATCTTTTGAAAAAGATACTGTTACAGTCATCAAATTTAGTTACTTCTCCCATCTCAAATCTTTATATGATTCAGGATGGGAGAAGCATAGTGACCACAGTGATCTTTGGTGACCATAGTTTTTATGTGTTTTATTTATATATTTCAATTGTTGGGGAGGAAAGCTTCTGAGTTAGCGTACAAAAAATATATTCATTAAACAAACGCTGATTCTTAAAAGACAATCATAAAAATGCGATGGAGTACAAAATTAAGAAATCCTACAGGAAATTCATCAACATTATACATTTATTAGGATTCTATCCCATAAGTTCCCTGAGGATCCTGGTCACTGAGAAACCTTAGGATTCCTGAGTCTTAGATCCACATAGACCCAAGATCAGCTGGATACATTAATAAGAATAAATTAAGCTTTAATTACTACTGAGTTTTTTCATTCTGTTTTTTAAATAAACAATACTAAAAATGTAACTATTGTCATGTAGGTAAACAGGAAAAAGTTTGGTATTTTAAAAAAGATCTTTAAGGGGTCGAAGCAATAACACAGCAGGTAGGGCATTTGCCTCGCACACAGTTGATCTGGATTTGATTCTGGGCACCCCATATGGCCCCCCAGGAGTGACCCCTGATCCCAGCCAGATCCTGGAGAAAATACTGCGAATAGTCAGTTCTCTACCCAGAAAAACTCTAAAAACATAAAATAAAATAAGATCTGAAGCCATAGTATAGCAGAAAGGGCGCTTGTCTTGTACAAGACTGACCTAGGGTCAATCCTGGGCATCCCATCTGGTCCTGTAAGCCCTGCCAGGAATGACCCCTGAGCAGAAGAAAGTCGGGAAAGAGTCCTGAGTATGACTGGATGTGACCCCAAAATCAAATAAGTAAATAATACAAATATCTTTAACCTGTTTAAACTGTGATATAAATATTCTTCAAAAACTCAAATTCTACTTCTCCCATTAAGGATCTCCCTTAAGGTTGCTACTGACCCACAGAGATTATCCTGTTCTCTGAAACACTGGAGGAAAAGCCACCTGTGTCAAATAATGTAACCCCACCCAGCACTGATCACTTCTCTAATTTTAGTATGAATTCTCATTTCATGCTTTTCATCTTTCATGATATCTATACTCAGCATTACACTGAGCACTGGTTCATACATATCATATAGATACCAACATCAGTATCTCAATATAGGCTTTCATACATACTTCATTGTAGCTTACAAATACAATGAATCTATGCCGAAGTAAGAAACTAACATTTATTCTAGTCATTCTTTTACCATACCAGCCTTCTGTTTTAAGTACTATAAGTAAACGAAAGATATAACTGAGAAAAAAACATTTCAACATGTACTGTGGCAAGTGCTGTTTTTAAAAAGCAGAGACTGGAAATACAATAGGAGTTTAAGAGATAATGAAAGAATGATTTGAAGAAAGAAGGAACAAAAGTTTCCATCTACAAGCATCATGGTATCTGAGGCAACCTTGAGGAACACAAAGAAGAGTGTCAGCATGTGGAAATGTGAACAAGAATCATGAGGCAGAAGAAACAAGTAAAATCATGATGGCTCAATGGTGGAGTGCTCGTCTCAGGGAATAATGCAAAAATCCTTTGTTAAAAATATAAGGTATAGGTACTAGAGCAATAGTACAGTGGGTAGGGTGTTTGCCTTGCATGTGGCTAACCCAGGT
The DNA here is from genome assembly GCF_029834395.1 of Sorex fumeus. Lineage (NCBI taxonomy): Eukaryota > Metazoa > Chordata > Mammalia > Eulipotyphla > Soricidae > Sorex > Sorex fumeus. The sequence goes on along the minus strand of NW_026606077.1, from coordinate 10,817,345 downwards.
TTGATCCTTGGCATCCCGTATGGTCCCCTAAGCCCATCAGGAGTGATTCCTTAGTGCAGAATCAGGCATACCACCACAAATGGCCCTCAAACAAAAACATAACAATAAGATTTAACCTAATTTTGCAGGTCAACTTGTTGCAAGTTCCAAGGCCTACCCAATTACCTCTTTTCAAATTCTCATTATCTTATTTACTGCCCTTAAAAGGTAAGAGAAACATTGCATATGAGATTTTATGGGGACAGAGTTCCAGAAAAGAAGCTGTAAAATTCAATTTTCTCTTCTGAATTCTCTTGAAAGCAGTGCTTAGATTTTGTGGCCCGTGTTTCTGAGGCCTCATCTTCCTGTTGTGCTTGTGGAGAGCACAGAATATACCCACATTAATTCCAGCTCCATGGAGATTTGTAACATGTGCTCCATAATAGTCTTCTTTGCTGCTGCTGCTGCTGCTGCTGCTGCTACCACAGAAATCCACAAAGCCCAGTGACCTTGGCTCAGAAGAATTTTATTTTTCATTTGGAATATCTTCCTATCATTCCTTAGTCATACCTTTGACCCCAGAGAACCTAAGGAATTCTATTTAGAATCCATGGCTTGCCATTTAAGTCATTCTGACTCCTTTGCAAACAGAATACAGTTCTTTGTTCTTATTCAGTTCAACTTTCTTATAAGGGTAGCTTTTCTTGAAAATGCTTTTCCGTTAGTACTGATATAACAGGTCCATACTTGGACAAGGATATCAACAAGAAATTGAACTGTTACCTCAAATGAACTCATACCAAACTATACCACTAGTTTGGCTAATTTGCCTTAACTTTTTCACCACCCAGATTCATACCTCTTCTCTTTCCAAAAACACTTCTTGATTGCAACGAATGAGAGGACCTTGGTGATTATTTGACTTAACCCTTTCATCTTATAACTGATGAAACTGAGAATAAAAAATGTAAAGTGGGACTTAAATCCTGATTTTCTTCGTCCTAAATTAGTTTTCACAACTCCATGTTAAGGCTCATGAAATGATGGAATTATCCTTGATTACTTGGGTGGCCTGGTGTTCACAAAAGTCCTTATCAGAAGGATACTGGAGAAACTAGTATAAGACAAGCAGACAGTATGATAATGAAAACAAAATCTGGAGATAAAGCAGGGAGATGCAGGCCAGGAATATGGGGTGGTCACTAGAAGCTGGAAAAGGCAAGCAAAATATTTCCCCTCAGAGCATCCCAAAAGAATCAGTCCTACCAACACCTAGATTTTAGTCCTATATGAATCATTCTAAACTTTTGACCTCCAGACCAATAAAAGAATTCATTCATATTGTCTAAAGTTACTAAGTTTGTGGTAATTTATTGCAGTGACAAGAGGAAACTAATAAAGGCTTTGGAAGCTAGATGTAGGGTGCTGGTCTGAAAGATATTTTTAAATGTGGAAGTGGTTTTTAAATTTTATAATGGATAGAAGCTGGAAGAATTTCAAGGAGCATAACAGGAGTGCTCAAGTTGCCTTAAATAGATTGTTAATAGAAATATTGACATCAATGGCTCTTTGAATGAGTAGTCAAAAAAGTGAACACTAAGGTAGATAAAACCAATATTGTTTCAGAAAATATATAAATCATCAGAAGTAGACAACTGGTAGAAAAATGAACATTAAAAGTACTAGCTGGAAGCAGGGATACAGCTCAAAAGATGGAGTGTCTTCCTACATATACAAGGCCCTTAGGCTGATCTTTACTACATGGGCCCCTGACCATTGCCCAGTGTAGCCCTTCATTGAAACTAAGTGACCCTAAATCCAAACAACATTGCATTGTCAGGCCTTAGCACTGCTGTCTGGCCCACACAACAAAACCAAGTATCAATAGAAATGGTTCCTGGACTTCTAGCAATGACTGGACATCCCCTTTATCTCCCCCCACCCCCCTAAAAATGCTACTTGCGAGAGTTCAGAAGCAAATGAAAATACTACTACACATTGAAATAAAATAATCCTGATGTTATTCATAGTAAAAGCTTAACTGCCCTATGAACACGTAAGGGTACAAAAGGATAGAATATATATAAATTCTTATTTTCCTCCAATTTTTATCTCGGCACCATGATTTACAATGCTATATTAATAGTAGTGTTTCAGGCATACAGTCTTCCACCCCCTTACCCACTACCAGAGGGCCTGAATTCCCCTCAACAATGTCCCCGTGCTCTCCCTGTTCCTTACTATCAAAACTACATCCCTTTGGCAAACTCAATTCTACAGATCTACTCTCAGGGACTATCACCATTGACCATTTTAACCCCCTTACTATGTTTCTTTAAATTCTGTACATGAGAAAGATCACCGTGCATTTTTCCTTTTTTCCCCTGACCCACTGAGCATGAAACTCTCTAACTCTATCCATGAAGCAGTGAGTTGCAGAATTTCATCTTTTCTTATAGCTGTGTAGTATTCCATTGTACATATATACACCAGTTTCTTTATCCAGTCATCTGTTTCGTGTGCCTGAGTTGTTTCTTGGTCGTGGCTATTGTGAATAGAACAGCAATGAACATAGGAGTACAAATAACCTGAGTGCAGTAGGTGACGGAGAAATAATAATCACCCCTACCCAGTGAGCTCCTGGAGTGCCACAGGCTCCGGTTTTCTCGCAGCAGTCTCTCAATGGAGAGCACCACAGTGTATATTTACAGGGATTAGATTTCACAGGTAATCTTCATTAATAGGTTAAAATTAATTGGGCTGGGACACAAAATCACGCTGCTGTGTTTCCAAAGAAGTGGATCTTGTGATGACATCAGAGAATATCTGTGATGAAAGCAGTCAGAAGGATAAAAAGAATTAACAAGTACTTCTAAAGGAAATGACAGAGATCATTTATTTTCATGAAGAACTAACCAACTAAAGTCAACTAACATCTTTCAGCACCTAAGGACCTTCCTATGCAAAATTTAGTGCACTGGACATTCAAACTCATTTCCCTTATAGACCGTGTGCTAAGTGAGGTGCCAAGCAGAATTTCACACCCTTGAGATGACATACCTCTCCCTCAAAGAACTGAGAAGCTAAAGAAGAACCTGTGAATTAATGTATTTGAATCTTTCCTCTGATAAAACCCAAAACTGCTAAAAGAATGTCTCAAAATTGTCACTAACACTATATTACTATGACAACAATTCATTACTATTATAGGAGGACTGGAGCGATAGCACAGTGGGTAGGGCGTCTGCCTTGCACGCAGCCAACATGGCTGACCCAAGTTCGATTCCTCTGCCCCTCTCGGAGAGCCCGGCAAGCTACCGAGAGTATTCGATATGCCAGACACAGTAACAACAAAGTCTCCAGTGGAGACGTTACTGGGCCTGCTCGAGCAAATCGATGATCAACGGAAGGGCCTTTACTTTACTTTATAGGAGGACTAAATAATAAAATAAATCTATTCCACTTAAGAAAATAATTAAATCCATTTGAAAGTTGACTCAGAATAGGGTAAAAGTAAAGCAGAAAGGTGATTTTGCTTTACAATCCTAGACGTTTTCTTGCACTTTTTTCCACTCCAAAGAGTGATTTATTTATTTTTTGTTAAATCTGTGTGTTTCAGAGCTGGACCCAATAAAGAGAAGTGGAGAGACTACAGATATCCTGCTAAGACAAAGACAATATTCTCTTGAGAGCTGTTCATCAACAGCCCAGCTGCTGCTTAAAGTGTTCAAGCTCTTTTCCACTCTAAGTGTTCAGGCAAGAAGTGAATCGGCTGTTGGGGATGACATTGAATGGATTCCTGCATTGGGATGGGAAGCTGGAAAGGATGACCTCATAAGTTCTGACCTTAGATTTCTGGAATTCCTAAACTATCACCTCATAGAAAGGACTCTGCAGACCATCTCTAGTCATTTGCATCAACCGACCTTCAAAGAAGGTTTATTTTGCCGTGACTAACTCTCAAGTCTAGTGGTCAACTCACCACGAGAACTTCAGATGACACAAGATCAAAGTATAGCTAAACTAGTCCTTCAACTATACTGGTTGCTCAACGTGAACCTACAGATTACACCTTCAGACCTGAAGACCCCCCAAAAGGCTTTTCCAGCCCCACATCTCCACAGTTCCACATCTCACTTATCTGTCTAGCTGTGTAAATTACTACAAGAAATACCTCCCACAAAGACCTATAATAGAAAGAGATTCAAAAGGACAACGGCAAAGCATTCATGAGAACTCTGAGATGAAAATTCCCAGTCGACCTTAATGCTGGAGAATTTACTTTAGGATGTAAAAATAACACGTACTGCTATATTTCTTCACTTTATTTGCTCTCCTCTGCAGAGATTACTGCTGTGTGCGCAGCGTCGTAAGAGTGGAGAAGGTCAGGTTGACAAAACTTCTTGGTGGGGAATAATCTTTAGCCCTCTAAATATATGTGCCTTGCAACTTCCAGGCCACAAAAGCAAACTCTGGTTTGAAAAATGCCAAGTTTCATCTCCAAGGAAACTCAATAACTTCGAAATAGCCCCAAGATCACATTTGTGTGGCTATAATAAACTGTTAAAAAACATTAAGGAATAATTCAGATTGAAAGACCTTTCAATGTGGTTATTTTTTTCTTATTATTCTAAGTTTTGGCAAAGACGATATAAACCTCATTGAAGAAAATGCCTGCTAAAGAAAATAGAAAAACTATAAAATTAGACCTGGTTGAACTTGTTTTTTCATCGGACAGATCCCTAAGAAAATGATAATGTTTATGCAGCAAAATTATATTCTGTAGCTTGTCTGTAGATAAATTTGTTTTTTCGGGTTTAAGATAAATTGGGGAGTACTAAAGAATCATTCATTGTTGTTGGGTGAGAAGTAACACCAACTCAAATATGAAAACCATTTGGAAATTAGGCAAGTTTCAAAGGAGACTGTATAGGTCACAACACACCACAAGAGCTGTTCAACATATCACTCCCAAGACAATTCTTCAAAGCCAGAAATGAGAAAGCTTAAAGAGCACATGAGCAATGGTACTATGTTCCCTAAGAATAATTGTGCATGAACAATATCAGTTCTTAGATTGCAGTTCTAAGAAAGCCCAAACCTTCCAGAGAATTACAGCCCATCCCCAAAATTAAGGCCCCACTGCAGAATGTTACAACAGCTGGAACACCAAAGATCACCATCTTTCAGACCTCATATGAAGCCACAGCATGATAAACAAATTCAATAAAATTACGAATTGGCAAACTGTTTGCAACAAATGTTATTTCCTGGATAACAAGATGGATAACGTACATTCAGCAACATATGTGAGGAATTATTGGAAACAGATGTAAATGTTCTCAAACTCAAGACTTTCTTTGGCACAAATCTGAATACATTGATTTTACACTTTGCTTTGTAGCAATGCCCCAAAGTAACTCAAATAGCAACTCTTATACTGAACAGGAAACATTTTAAGAAAGATGTTTCTGCTGTCTTCTTCTATTTCATAATGCTTATGATGGGGGAAGTATTTGTTCCAGAAGTCCTTCCATAAGATGAAATTTGGAATCCTGAGAAAGACCAAAAGCAAGTATGATCTGCAAACAGAAAGTAATATATTTAAATGACCTCTGCTAATACAACTACACTGTAAAGAATGCTTTTTATACCCTATTTACAAACCAAAATCCTTTTCCTTAGCTAAGTGCAATACCTATGTTGGGTACTTTGGTTTTATTTCTGTTACTTCCACTGACTTGGCTAGTACAGCAAAAGGAGCCATGTCACCACCTCCTACCTGCCTCACAATCAAGATTTTTCTAATTGTGATACAGTCTTCGGAGCACACACAAAAACTCACAATGTACAATCATCACATTTGGAAATGGGGGCCCAGAGAGGTATTTTCCATGAAAAGTAATTTACATTTTTCAGCTACAAATGCATCTTTTCTTCTAAGAAGAATCATCTGTACAACAGATTTGTATCTGAAAATAGAAGACAGGATTTATGCAAAAATGATCTCAGGGGATCATCACAGAAACACAAAAAAGCAATTTTCTGCCAAAATTATACAGAGCACTCACAAGAAAATGTTTTTTAAATATGACCACTAAACACATAAAATACACAAATGAAATGGAATTAATATAAACCAAGAGTTCTGTCGTGATCTTAAAGAGTTTGGAGATGTCAGACAGAACATCAGAATAAAATACTTTAGAGTTTAAAAATTACAGAAATGTCAAACCCCATGTATTTCACACTAAAAAGGACTTCTTTTTCCTTCTCAAGGATTAGCCTCTCTCGTTTATTTAACTATGCTGCAAATGCAATGGACAATAAATTTAATTCTCTACAAATTCCAAATTGTAGGCATGAGGGAGTTGAATTTTAAGATTTTAAAGAAAATAGTTTAAAACAGCAAGCTCCATAGATCTGGAATATAAAACAAATCAGGAGCCTGAGTCAGGCAGCCTGATTAAGGTGTTCCTTGTTCATTTGCAAATCAAATGACATTTGCAAATCAAATTTTGAAAGAAAGATTAGGGGTCATTTTTAGTCATCTACTCTTCATAAAATAAGAAATTCCACATAACTTGGCATGTGAGAACTAAAGAAGAAAAGTAGAATGGGAAGCCTGGGACAGGGCTTGGTATTTTTAAATTCTTCATATCAACCCTTTACTTAACTATCATATACCTTCAGGCAAGTCATCAATCTTTTTGAGGCCTCAGTTTCTTCATCTGTGAAAGAAAAAAAGTAATACCAAAATGTCTCCCTAGGGTCCTTCTAGCTTTTTGTTGTGTGTGTGTGTGTGTGTGTGTGTGTGTGTGTGTGTATTCTGTGTGTGGTGTGTTTTTTTTTAATTGAGCTACATCCGACAGTGCTTAGGACTTACTCCTGGCTTTGTGCTCAGGGATAACTCCTGGTGGTACTCAGGGGACCATGCAGAGTGCCTGGGATTGAACCCGGGTTGGCTGCATGCAAGGCAAATGCCTTCCATTCTAGCTTTTATATCTAACACAGAGTAAATAAATTCTAGTATGTTTAAACAAATTGCCCCTTAATAATTTTTGAAAAAATTCTACTTATGTTATAAGAATGAACTGAGAATCACTTCTGAGCACTTCCCCCCCCCACACACACACACCCCGGAAATTTACATGGCACTTTTTCTTCTATTAGAAGATAGGAAATAAGTTCCATATTATAGACTTGAAAAGGAGCAGGAGAAAAAGCAAGTCCCACCTCTATTTGTCTTTACTTTGACGTTCCACATACAGCCTCTGTTTACGTTGGCTGTCATACTCTGATTTTCACTACAGTTTGCACCGTGGGGTTCACTGGGTAACCCTGCCTTCAAGACTCTTGTGAGTGCTCAACCCCCAGGCCAACAGTGCCTATGTATCTGGCGTGCTTTCTCTGACAGTCTCCAGCACTTGGCAAGAGAAGATCGAAAAGATGCAGAATAATGTCAACTCGAATAGTAATCTGTTAGGTGAATGGTTCTGTTGCTTACTACACAAGAGTTGGTTATGGTTTCATATATCATGTTCAATGTGCAATAGATATTTTTTTCAACCATTCATATTAAACTGGTGTAAATGTTTTTATTTCTTGCCACATTTCTGGGTGGCAAGCTCAGGCTCTCCCAGGAATTTGTTTGCTTTAAAATGCCATGCATCTCCGGGCAGCCTCACCTCATAAAAAATGGGCACGTTTTCTAAATGAATTTCCCCTTTTTGCAGTTAATAACTAACTGATGCAGCAGAAATACACCATGTGTGAAGTCCTGTTTACTATAGATGGTAAATCACGTGCCTAAAATCCTGTAATTCATTCTGAATACTGTAACTCCATTCACTGTAACACATTTTGCCCTGTGCTCACAGGTATTCATACCACCCCAAGTCTGTGGTGAGTTGTGATTCCAATTCAAGGTTTTGTCCTCGGAAATGCATTTATTTAGTGAAAGGGAAGTAGGAAGGGATTTTTAAGGAAGCTTCATGCCAACTTGCACTTTGAAATAAAGACTCTTTACAAAGGTAGCCTTGGGAAAAGGCTCGGGTTCTGGCAAATTTACCTCTCACTTTCTATGTCATCTTTCCTTCCCAAACTTTACCATTCCAAAAAGCTTACTTAACCAGATGAAAACTCATCTCCCAAGGTGTCAGCAGATAAGCAGTTAAGATTATATAATCCTCAAAATAGCTTTGGAAGCTTTTAGATTTAAATACTTTAGGACTCAAAATTATTCAAATGTACCATAACTGCTCAGTGAGGTGGATGAATCTCTTAAGACCCCTCTTATGACCGCCCTTACTTATCACCCATAGCTCTAAGTCTTTAATGAAAACATCTTGAAGATGCCAGAATCAACAGCAATATTTCCACACTCTTCTGGCTGTTAGGTAAAGTGTGCAACCCTGCCCACTACTCAATTTTCTGACTCTACAACAGACTTCTTTTCCAGATTCCAATTCAGAGAAGTATGAAATTTACAACTCATTGAAAGAGAATAGGCTGGAGATATTCTCTCCACAATAGAGGACCATTGCCATTAGGTACCTCTAGACCTGAGGAAAATCCTTTGTTTCTCTCTTCTTGCCTAAAGGAATGACTCATAAGGGTGAGAATCTGGAATGACTGGACTCCTTTTAATTCCTATCTCATCTTTCAAATTCTCTAGAGTTTAGCAATGTTTCTAATCTCAATACTGAAGTTTAACATTTTTAAAAATAAAGATACAGATAATAAATACTTTAGTTTCTGTTGCAACTAGTCAGTTCTGTCACGGTAGCATGAAAACAGCCTCAGATAACATGTAAATAAAAGGATGTGGCTGTGTGCCAGTAAAACTATGCAGGCAGGACATGGTTTGTTGAACCCTGGTCTTGGTCAGTACTTTCCAATAGAAATGATAACCATGAGGATAATTCAGTCTTGAGTAGATACACTAAAAAGGCAAAAAAAAAAAAACCCAGATAAGCAAAGTTTTAATAATATAAATTGAACATTGAGCAATATAGAGACTAGGGAACCAACCTCCAAATAGCCAAAAATCTAAATAACTTTTGATTCCTCCCAAAAATCCACTACTAATAATCTACTGTTGACTAGAAGCCTCATCAATAATATAAATGGACCAATTAACACATCTTTTGCATATATGCCTTAGTTTTATTATTACAATAAAGCTAGAGAAATCTTTTTCAGAAAATCATAAGGGAGAGAAAATACATTTATAGCACTATATTATATTTGTTGATACTGTAATTTTACAATGTCTGTTTACAATTCAAACCCACATTGTTCAAAGATCAACCAACTTCAATTATTATATTGTACACACTTACACTGAAACTTTACATTACATTATTTATTTCAACATGCAATCAAAATAAAAGAGAAATGATCAGATATTTTGCCTTCATTCTGCCATTAAGCCCTCCATTTATTTTTTTCATTAAGTCTTCAGCATGTTTTGTATTTATTCACTGTATCTGTTATCAATTTCAACACATTTCAAGTGTTCAATAGATACATGTGACTAGTAACTACCATATTTAAGAGTGCATGGCCTGGATCAACCATGTCCTTGCCTGTTTTTAATACTAGGTAGAGGAAGTGTCAGAGTTTTATTGACCACCAGAATGTTACCTATATCATCTCCTCCAGAGACAAGTCCCAGTCACTAGTATATCTAGGACAAGAGCATAGTCACAACTCCTAACACAAGGATGGCCTACCACCAAACTTGTTTAGAAGCGTCAAGTCCATAAAAAAACAAATCTTTAAAGAACCCCTTCTTAGTCAAACAAGGTTAGGCAAAATTATATGTTCATTTCTTTATTTATTTTGATTTGGGGGACACACCCAGCAATACTCAGGGGAATACTCTTGACTTGGTGCTCAGAGGTCATTCCAGTAGTGCCCAGGGGCAATGCAAAGCTGGGGATGAACCCAGGGCTTTCCACATGCAAAACAAGTACTCTAGATGCCTGGTTCAAAAAAGGTAAGAAAAATTTAAAGGTATCTGAGGAGAGCAATTGAATATTAAAACCATGGTGCCAAAAATAATGGAAATAAAAAATTTTCAGTATTTTAATTTTGTTTCCTCTATCCCATTTTTATTCAAAACTCTCACATTCCATACTGAAAATGGTTTTCTATCGGTTCTATGGGTAACCCTTTCATTATAAGCTGCAGACTATTTTTTTTCCTTTTCAAATTTTTGGGTTTTTTTATTTCTTTTTAACTTTTAAGCACTGTGATTTATAATACTGTTACTGGTAGGTTTCATAGATACCTAGAAGATACCTAAGTTTCCAACACCATGCCTTCCACCAGAGTGTCCACTCTCCATACTACCATTGTCTCAGTGCTCCCTCCTCATTTTAACTCCCCCATCCTTTGCTATGGAAAGCTCAATTCTGCAAACTATTGTTTTTAAATCATCTCTTTAATTTTAACAGATGCTTAAGTTTTGACACTGGTGGCGACCTTTTTGGCACTTGGACCCCCAAATAATGCAATTTGCTCATCTCTATTCCTGTTGTTTAAACATAATTCTTCTCCCACAAAGGTTTGTTTAGTAGAATGGAAGGAGGTAGTTAGAGAGCTTTTGCTACATTTTTTTATTGTAATAAAAAGTTCTCATACATTTTTTTCTTTGTATTTTCAACTCAAACAAACTTCTTTAAAAGCATTTTATAAAATGTGCCTACAGTAAATTTTTCCACACAAACCCAACAAACCAGTCCTTTGTTTCAACTAACATTTAGCCCATAGAAAACAGCAATACCTGGCACAGGGTCTCGGGCTCAGGGATGCTGGAGAAGCCAGATAACTTTTCATATAACCAACACTCATCTTGTGAGGACATGTGAACACCCTTTAATGGATTTCAGAATGCCCTTCAATGCCAGCAACCATGGCATCAGCACCCAACAGCCAGCTTCTGTAAAAGATCTCTCCTTGGGGGAATGGGATCTTCTCTCTCCCATGACAGGCCTGTAAACTGCCAATGATATGGATTGGAAAGATCCAGTAGATCAGTAGGCAGGAAACAACTTTGTTCTTGCAAGAGTTGAAGAATTTGATCCACTGCCACCAAGAAGGGATGTTCTGGCAGAGAATGGATGTAGGTAACTTTGAAGCAGGTTTATACTAGATTTAAACCAGACTTTATAGGGTTTAAAGCCTCTCTAGAATTGAGACAGTGACTCTAAAATTTAGTAAGACCAAAACCCCTCTGACTAACCAAATCTCCCTACTCCATTTTTTTAAATCTGTATAGAGACTGATACCCTACATGAAAGGGTCGTAAAAAAATGAAAATGCAACATTGCAGAATTCCCAGGACAGATATGTGGCAGTTATCACACAATGTTATTTCTGAAATGAGGTTATGACACAAGATGACCCATGTGAACTGGCTGGAGAAGACAACACTAACAACTGTCCTAACACTTTCCCAGCATCTTTGTCTTTGTTGAGTTGCCTTCCTCCATTTCATCCTCCCCTAAATCTAACTGTGAGCCTCTAATAAATCACAACAGTGTAGGAGGAATTTTTTTCCGGGAAACAGATTTAAAAGTGTATCTCAAATAAAGAGGAATACGCAGAAAGAAATATTTCACTTGGGAATGACTCTGTTTTGTTTCTGTGATGCATGGATCCATAATGCTCAGGTTGAGGCTATAAGGAAGCAACTTCTAGCACTAAATTGATATGCTAAGTCTGGTATAGAAAATGAGGGGATTCTAGGTCCTTGATGATAACCTTCAGACCAATTCCCTCTCTGTTTAACTCAACCTTACTCAGATGTGAGATAATCTCCCTGCTTAATCTACTTTTCTTTGAGTCGTCATTCATTCCTAACGAATATTTTCTCTATGAATGCCTTCTACTACTGGAATATTCTAAGTGTAAATCCTACATTTTTTTCTTTTTTCTTTTTTTAAGAGGGGGAATGGAAGGATTGGGCCACACATGGCAGTGCTCAGAATTTCTGGCTTTGTGCTCAAGGGATGACATATGGTGCAGGGGATGTAAATGGTAAAGGCCACATACAGTGGCACCTTAACCCATGTAGTATCTTTCCAACTTCAAATAGAACTTTTTAGTCTCATCAGTCTAGATCAGAAAGTTCAATTTTCAAGACTGATGAGACTAAGAATTCAACTTTTCTTACCTTACTTCAGCTTCCTAACTGATTGAATAGCTGTACCCCTGTTCTCTAATGCAAACATACTTATTGTCTTTTCATCTTTACACATTTCAACATGCCAACTTGTAATGTAGTCTTCCTCTGACCCTTTCATTAAGGCCATATTCAATTAACAAGTACTCCAAAGTACTTTTTCTGAACACTTTCAGTACATTCATTAATACAGACTGATAGTTTTCTTTCATATGCCTAATCACAAAACATAGAACAAAAGACCAAGCATTATCCGGTTTAACCTCTAAGGTGAGGAGATAATACTCTCAAATAAGTCCTCCAATAAAAATCTTCAGTTTATCACAGTTTGAATAATTTCAGCATCAAGGAGTTTGCTATTTTACAAGAACTGCTCATTATACTATGCTTTCAGAGTTGGTTCATAGCACCTTCTTTGCACTTAAAAATAATGTCCCCCTCTATATTCTGTTTGAGTTCTGGCCATGCATGATCCTCCAGAGCAGGAAAATCTCCAGTTCTAAATAATACAATTATTATTAATTGTAATAATAAACACAATTGTAAATAATATAAGAGAGACTATTCAGATAAATAGACATACTCAAGTAATGAATATGAGGAGAGCCCTCCCCCCTGATCCCCGCTGAGACACTGCCCCCAAAAGGGACCACTGGCTACTGATCGAGCTGCTTTATGGTCATTATTCCAGGTACTCAGAAACAAATCTCAGAACCCAGCAGCTTTTGGCAGAAATGCATCCGGACTTTGCATTAGGTTTCTGGTGCAGGGCCACCCCAGGTGGGAATAGGTTTTGTGCCTTAGCCTGTTCCCCATGCCTTCCAGAGGCATGTGGACAGTCAGCTAGGGACCCAGAGTGACAAGATATGCGGGGCCTTATGGCATGGGGGTGGAGCTGGTCCTTTCCCCCTCCACTGCCCCAATGGGACCACGAGTCCTCCCATGATCGAGCTCTCTGGCTACTGATTGAGCTGCTTAATGACCATGATCCCAAAGACTCAGAAACAAATTTCAAACCCAGTGGTTTTGGGCAGAAATCTCTCCAGATCTAATTATTAAAACTTCAGAATTCCAAAATATGCTATTCATAATCAGCAACAGAAAACAAATTGTCTAATGTTGCCTTTTTGGCTGATCTGAGTGTTGGGGTAAAATCCCAAATAATAATGGTGGGTCTGGTGTCAAAATATTGAATGTAATCAAAGTAGAGAGAGAATAATGTGGAAATCGTCTGACATACAGGTAGGGGGAGAGTGTAGGATGGGGGGTATTCTGGGGGTTTTGGTGGTGGAAAATGTGCACTGGTGAAGGGACAGGTGTTTCATCATTGTATGACCGAGACTTAAACTGAAAACTTTGTAACTGCTCTCACAGTAATTCAATTAAAAAAAAGAATATGAGGTGACTCCCTGTATCTCATATTCATGTCCCCAACATTTAACACCATGTAGATAACATTCTAGGCATTCAGCGTGTGTTGCTAAATAAATGACATATCTGACCCAAACACTATTGTTAGCAGGACCAAGGAGTAGATCATGACTCCATATGGATCAAATTTTCTCTTTCTGTTTGGCAGAATAAAAAGTTAAAGCTGTTTATCTGTTATCTGTACCTAATGTGAACTGAAAGTGTGTAGGTTTAGGAACCTAATGGTCATGTTTGTCCATGAAAATGGACAAATCTAATGGGGTAAAAGAAGAGAAAGTGACTGAAAACTGAGAGAAGCTCTGCACAACCTCCAAGAGGGAGGAGTAGCTTGGAGCACTGTCTATGTTTGTTCCAGTGCTACCATGAAGCCAGGCTAAATTTAAGTGTTTGCGGGTCCACAAAATGAAACTATTCCAATTCCTATTTACAGTTTTAACAAAAGTGAGTTGGGTTTCAGTTACTTACACAGACAACACTCCACAGATAACTCAAAATCAAAGAGTACATAAATAAGTGTTTGTGAAGTTTACTTCTGCATTAACCCAGCTAGCAGAGAAGGAGAATCATCTACAACCCTTCACCGAAACATAATAGAACAAAGGAGCAAATTTACAACCCTTGGCCACCCCTCATCTCCTCTTTCTTTCCATGTCGGAAAATGATTCCATATTTTCCTAAAGCAATAAGTAAATAGTTAAACAGACCTGCAGTCATTCCCCGACTCCCACTTATCTTTAGAAATTCTGGATTGACTCCATAAGGAGGGAGTTCCCACAAGAAGTTCAGCTTCTCTGAGCTTAACACAGCAGACACTCATCTGAATGAGGACAACCCTTAGCCAAAGAGAAACTTCAACCCTTGGTTTCTCCTTACTTCCCCTTGAATCCCTGATTTCCTTCTGGGTGACTCACGCGTTCTTTTGGAAGACATGCCTTATAAAACTTTTATAAGATTTTGCCTATCACACAACTATTTTGTAAAAAGGCCCTCAAAATTCCAGACCTAAAAGTAAGTGACTATAATAGCAAAATAATAGGGAGCAGAAATATCTGAAGCAGATGATGCCAACTGGTACTCCTTCCCAAGATACCACATGAAATATCATATGTTCTAGCAAATCATAAAATTCTCTCTGATCTTTATTAATCCATGCTTTATTAAGTATTTTTCAGACCGTCTGGGTTCAAATACCAGCTGTGCTCCTTACCAATGATGTAATATTTGACAAGTAGCAACATCTTCACACCTTTTCTGCCTCTCTTAAACAATGGAAGTAATAGCTGTACATTTATTAAAGTGTTATAGTGATGAGTAAACAATTATGTTTCTCTTGTTTGACATATACCAAGTGAACTGGCTGGTATTGGTGGTGGAGGGTGGGGCTCTGGCCACTCTCTCACTTAGAGATCCAAGCTATCAGAGTCTCCAATATCTTAATTCTAGTCTCTCAAGTAAAGGCTTTAGGGTTCCCCTATCGATAAGTAATAGGTGCAGTATACAGGACCTCTACCTAAAACTGATATGAATTATTTCTATTTCCATTGGAAAAGGAAAGCACACCTAACTCCAAGAGGGAGAGTAATTATATTTAAAAACACCTCATATATACAGAAAGAAAGTAGTGCAAACATGGGTGAATACTAATAATATGCAGCACAACTAACTCTGTATCAGAACCATTTAAATAGTTCTCCTGGTTAGGGACCAAAGAAAGTATAGACTTTAGCCTTACATGCAGCTAACCCCAGCTTAGTCCCTGGTGCCACATATTGTTCTCTGAGAACTATCAGAAGTGACCTCTGAGCAAAGAGTAATTTATTTTAGAGACCTGAGTCTTGAGAACATCAAAAATCCCAGGTTTTTCTCTTTAGGGTTTCCTTCAAACTTATGGCTTGGAAGTAGGCAGGAAAACTATCTGGATGGTCTAAACTAGTTTTCCATTTGTACAAGAGTGATTTTGAGCAGTCTATAACCCCTCTTCTACTTGAGAAACCAGTGGATATAAGTTTAGTGACCAACATTTCTGTTCTTTTGAAGTTGTTCCTCTAAACAGAATGAGCAATGCTAAGATGCAGTTAGAAGACCCAATAATGTGCAACAATTTGCTTAGAACTGAAATAGAAAAAAAAATCAACTGAAACATGAAAATTTTAAGCCCTATTACCCACATTTCACTCTGTAACATTCCACTTCCCATCATTTCTAACACGCATCTTAAGTCTGCTAATTGGAAAGGCTCTGCCATGTATACAGCTCTGTTTGCAGGATGACAACTGCTCTGCTTTTATCACTGGGCTCAATACCAAGAGGGGAATCATTTTCAAAATTCAAAGCGTTTTGATCTGACTGTGTCAACCAGCTGCCTATGCTCAGTTGGTATGCTGCCTCAGAAAACAAAACTAAACTAAACAAACCAACAACAGAAAAAAAAAATATGTGCATTTCAGGTGGTGGGAGCTAAGAAAAGGGAAACATTGCTGAACAATGACTGAGTGGCGGGCATCTGAAAATTAAAAACACACATCCAATAATACTGAAAAGGCTGCCAAGTTACCCCCTCCCCTCTTTAGGAAAATACACTAAATATGATGAAAATGTTTATTGAAAGGAAAATCATTAACTAATAAATCCCAGAGAGAAATACTCAGGCAGCTTAAATACCACCCAGGAAAACAAGCAGAGACTTTCTCAGTTTACACTCATCTCCTCCAAAATGACAAAAATGTTGGGCAGAGGATAGCTAATGTGTGGTCTGGTAAGTGACTCATGCCTATGAAGAACTCTTTTTAAAAAAGGATTAATCCTGTTTCTGAGTCACTCCATGTTAAAATCATATCCACCAGACAGAAAGCAGGGTCTGCATGTTAAAGGGCTCCTAGCCCAAGAGAAAACTTTTCACTTTTTCCCCTATGCAAGTGATACTCTCAAATGGTTCACATATGTAAGACAAAGGCTAAACGAGTATAACAAGTATTTAAATGGGAACAGAAATATAAATGTAAACATACCAATGCTTCCTATGGGCGCCAAATAAAGTATATTGGGGCTACATGCTTCAATTTTTGCCATGGAAGCAAAGATTCATCATTTCAACCAAACAGAACTTTTCTCTAGTCTACATGGGACAAAACAGAAGTCATTTCTTGATCATCCCCTCAGTGCAACTGTCTGAAAACGCATAGTGTGGCTGGTTAAAAGTAGCACCGATTGTGTGACACTGAGAATCTAAAATCTATCTGAGATTTTCCACTTGAAATTCATAATGGAGAAACTGGAATTTTGACATTCTATGTAAACTTATGCCTCTGAGGATCAATACAACATAACAAAAATATGTATTTCCTCAATAATGTCAGTTTGTCAAACGGATAAGTGTTCCCTCTCTGTTAATCAATCTGAGGAATGTCTTCCTCAAGACATAAACCCATACGCTTCTGGAAAAAAATAATAAGAAAATATAAGCTTCTACACACCTGACAAGACCTCTTAAGTCTAAGAGTTCGAAAACTTTACTTGTTTACCTGGAACTTGTCTGAGGAATTTTTCAAAATATAGATTTTTAATTCCCCTACCAGAGATTCTGTTTGATGACCCAGGCTGAGACACAGAGGAGCCAGGGATCACACCTCAAATAATTGTGGTCTGATGAATTTCATCCCGTGGGGAGCATGGAGAACAGGCATCTCCAAGGAAACATCATTCAAATGAGAATCTCCTGGCAGTTTTGGTCTTTCTAGAGTTCTCCTCAGTACTGCTAGCAACTCTGCTGCTATCCTGCCAAGAGTATAGATCCCACTTTCTTTTACCTAAGACCATGCTTTCAAACCTGTTGTTCAGAACATTCTCACCTTGTTCCAGGTGTCTTATTGACTCTCTGACCTAGGAAACTCTGGATTCTCTCTAAGTTTTTGACATTTCACAGTCTTATGCCAATCAGCTCTGCTCCTATCTAGGTTCATGGCTCTTTGTCACCTTGAACAAAAACAAAAGAAATGGAAAATAATGAAATTTAATATTGTCTGACATAGTCTAATAAAAATCACAGATATTTAGGAAGTGGTATGGGGACAAGATGTCCCAACTGTCCCAAAACATAGTCTCTCTGAACTTCAAAATCTCATATTCACCCCCCCCCCTTTTTGGTTTGTTTTAGGGCTACACCTGACTGTGCTTAGGGCTTACTGCTGGCTCTGTGCTCAGGCTCTTAACTAAACTAGAGCACAGACTACACAAATAATCGGTCTGAAAAAGAAAGTGTGTGTGAATAATGGAAACCAACAAAATATAGATTCCAGAAACCGTCAATAATCACCAACTGGAGTCCCACTTCACCATTTAACTATAAATCCATACTCATGAAGAATTGTATCACAGATCATAAATACCTATTTATATCATGTCACCACATTCAGACATCCCTCAGCAAATCATTTACTAGCAAAGAAAGTTTGCACCTTGGAAGATGATAGTAATGAAATGTTCTTTTCAACATTCCCTACTTAAGATAGAAAGAGCATAAAGGAATCTCTAAATATATGTACATATATTTATTTATTTGTTTTAGCACACGATCATAAATATCTACCACACTTTTCAAAGACACATTGAATGTGCTAATTTATACCAGGCTGCTAACTTTTTGTTTCATGCTATATTGATGGGCTTGACAGTTTTTCGAAGAGTTTATAACTGCAGCAGTGTTGATCTTATTTAAAGAGAATATTAAATCAAATCCCTTGTCATCGGCATAAAATCTCCTATAGCATCAACAAAAGGCGGCAGTTTTTATTGATTCCTTGATACAAAAGACATATGAAGTGGACGGATGCTGTTCTGACAAAAAAAAATCACAATTAAGGCCCCATGAAAACTATTAGTCATTTTAAAGGTCATTATTGACTTTTAATGGCATCCTAAAGGGAAACAATATGCTTCACTTCAACATCAAGGGCAAAGAGAATAAAATACTGCATTTTCAGGGAAGGCATAACAGAAGGTACCAAGAAACCTCAAATAAATACTTGTTGTATCAAAAGGCAAGCCTAATAAAACACAATTCACATCATTCAATTCACTATCCACATTTACTATGTGGGAATTTCCAGAGGGACAACTGATTTAAAAAAATTGCATACACACAACTACAGGTACTCAGTCTTGCTGAATTAACAATACAGAAGGAGGATTTGCCTATAGGTGAAGAATGTTCATACTTCCAGACCATAGAGGGGATACCTTACCAACAGGAAAGTAGGAATGAGTATGTGGTCTCCATCAGTGCCAGAAATGAGCAGGTCATAGATTTCCTTAACTATTACATCTAGTTCCTTAAGTTATTTTCAAACAGATTTACTCTTGCACTATAATTTATTTCTGGAGCAGTATATCCTTGGGTATCAGTTTTCTTAGGTCAAAATCAGGAGGGGGACCATGTTAATAATTATGCCTGAAACTCAACTATGAGTAACTCTGTAAATCAAAGTATCCTAATAAAATTTTTTTCCTATGGAAAAGTAAAATAATCCTAGTCAGTATGGCGATGCAGTCAGAGAGAGTGCCTGGGGGACACAAAATGTTCATGGATATCAGAGAGGTCATGGCAGCAGCAAGGTCAGTTTTTAATCTTAAAAATGACCCCTAAATATACAAAATTCACTTCAAGAACTTTGCAGAGGAAGCCTAATTTATCATAAATTTACTGATCAGAGGGAAGTTGCTATATGCTCAACTAGCTTTACAATGGTCAGACTTGAGCAGGGGTTGAGGTGGTGGTTATCAGAAAAGAGAACTGTGACACTATCAGCAGGAAACCAACCAATTAAATTCCGGCTATGTTTGCTCACACCTGGGCCTTAGAGTCACTTCCAAAAAACTATTTAGAAGGAAATATGTTGCAATTTTTATTTGAAAAATGTTAATGTATTTATTCAATAAGGAATTCCCATAGACCTGATCAGTACCGAGAGCTGTGCATACAAATGCAAGGAAACCCCATAGAAGGCAGTGTGCAGACAGAGTTAGAGCTCAGACCCTGGACTAAAATGACCAGACTTCACTGTCCAGCTCCTCTACATGTGACCTTGCCCAAGCTAAGGTCTGAGCCACAACATTTAAATGGCAAAAAGAGTCTGAAAATTCATTCCTTGCAAACATCACTGCAAACTTGCAAACATCACTGCAAGTTTTAAATGAGATAACCCTTGGAAAGTGCTTCTATAGTATCTGTCCTAGCAGTATCTGCTAAAGCCATTTTTTTACTTCTGATCACAAAAGAAACTGCCCCTTCCATATCCTCACTTACAGGTTTCAAAGGTACCGCAAAGCCAACATATCAGGCTTCAGTTTTAATACTCTCTTGCACCCCATCATCACCAAAGCAAATATCTGGTCTTCTAAACCCTAGAATCTTAACTGTGTGTCACAACCTCAAATTATGTCAAGGAAATCAACATAGAGGTAACAAAATATCTTTAAAATTTGTTTTAGAATACATTTCCTCATGATTTAATATCAGTAAATGTTTGATGTGTATACCTATTTTATATGCCTTTATGCCAAGCATCATGTAAAAATTTGTTAGGTGAAAAGGGGGTGTGAATGTTCTCTAAGAAGTTTAAGAAGCTCTGTTCTAAGTATTCCCTATCTAAATGAATATCCTATCAGGCACCCATATATATATTGTGTCATTTGATATTATATTATATTATATTATATCACTTGGAATTGCCGTTTCTGCAGATCCAAATGGCAGGATATCGGTACTTTCACAAGGTCCAACTCAATGGTTCAAAGCCAAAAATCTAGTCATCATCAAGATATTTTGCTCATTCTTGTCTCTCTTTTAAGCCTCCTTAAAACACCTTCATACTTTCCACGGCAGAGCCTGGCAGGCTACCCATGCCGTATCCAATATGCCAAAAACAATAATGGTTCTCATTCCCCTGACCCTGAAAGAGCCTCCAATACGGCAGTAAGGAGAAGCTGATAAAATCTCAGGGATGGAACAAATGAAAACGCTACTGGCACCCACTGAGTAAATCAATGAACAAGGGGATGACAGTGATACAGTGATACTTTCCACTTCAATTTCCACTGACAGTACTCTGATTCAAAGGCCACCTTTCCTCCTGGATGGTTATAATTCCCTCCAAAAGGTCCCACTTTCATCCTGCCCACACTCTACCGGGTACACTGCTGCTATCCTGACTTCACAAGAATCAGGTCTGCTTTTGTCAGCTGCCTGGAGGTGGCACACTACAGAGACCCGAATGTGTGTGGCTCTGCATGTCATCTCCCCCACCTCCCGCTGCCCTCCATATTCCAGTCACAGGATCTGTGTCTGGTTTCCGAGAGGGCCACCTATATTCCTGCCCAAAATCTGTTCATGTTCTTCTGCCTGGGTTTGTCTTTTGCTCTCTCCAGTCCCCATCTCCTAACATAAATAACTGCTGCTTCCTCGAGCCAGGTCTGCCTCGTGGCAGGACAACCTGCTCTCCTGCACGAGAATAAACACAGAAAACCCTCCAGCCTGACTTAATTTTGAAACAAGTTCTGTATTTTCACTGTGCACTGAGCCCTGAACATTACGAAGCTAGTCCTATTCTCCTGGAAACCTGTGCCGATCCCACCTAATAATCCAAGTGCACTTCCCCAGCCCTCCTGTGTGACAGAATCCTATTCTTGCAGCCTATCCCAACCAACATTTTTGCATCGGTGAGATTAACTGTATGATGCTTTCTCTTCCCCACTTGAACATAAGCTTCAGGAATGCAGGGTCTAGGTCTGATTTTTGATTACCACTTTATCCTCATCTCCTACCAGATAACAAGCAATCGGTGAAAGCTGAATCAGCATAAAAAAGTGTGAGACACAGAATAAGTGTATTTACCATTACTATTATTGCTACCCTATACCCACAAGGCTGAGTCCATCCGAAACTATGCAAAATGGTGATGGGTAATTCCCACTGAGTGCTACTGTGTCTAAAGATTTCCCTATGGGGGAGGAGACGAAGGAAGATGCAGGAAGGCTCTGAAGGGATCAGCCTGTCATCGTACCCTAAAGGAATAGCAGCTCTCATGGGCAGAGTTCTGGAGAAAGCAGGCCCTCAGAGAGAAGGAAGAGCATCAACCACAGTACCAATATGAGACTGGGAACAGGAACTGAACATGAGCAGAATTTTCTGGCACAGGGATTTCATTGTAGTAGAACAGTCAGTCAAAACTGCAGAAAGCCTGACCCCAGACTGGAATGTTCACATTTTCCTAAAGTGTGGAGGTGATCAATACAGTTTTTTCAAGAAATTAGGTAGCTGCTTATGAAGTCTTAGGAAATGTAAACATCATGAATTAAATAATTGTCCCAATGTATTTTTTTAGATTATGTACTGCAGGGGTGGGGTGGGGGATAGGAATCATAAGATTTAAACACAGTGCAACACCTTCATTTCTGGAACCATATGTTAAAATGTGCCTAATAAAAATATGCCTCCGTGTTATATACAAATGCACATTAAGCACACTATACTTTTCAAAGTGCTTTCAAACATACTGCATATAAATAGCTCTCAGCCCCTTTGACACACCCCTTGCCAATTGATCAAGTGTTTGGTCATCTCAGCTGACATCTTCCAGCTGGTACTGCCCCAGAAAGACATTTCCCAGATGAAAGACACATCTGTATTTCTCCAGAAGGCAGGAACATCTCTTCTGTGCCTCTCCTTCATCAAAGACGGATGCTGTAAAATGAGGTGTTTATGCTACTCAGGGTTCAGGCAGCTGAAATTCACCAAGACAAAGGTGAATTTCTCTAAAAATAAAAAGAATGCCCCTTAACAAATAAATAATTCACAAATGCCCACGTACTGTGTGCCTCTGTAACAAGAACCCAATTGAGCAACAACAACAAAAAAAGCTCTTATTGTGATGTACAATAAGATCCAAATGTTCAAAAACTGCACTTAACTCATTACTCAGAAATATGTCCATTGCTTAAAATGGATAGCTATTTAACTTCAACCCAAAACTGTAAGAAAAAATGACATGCCTCTGTTTACAGACTCTACTTAGAATCAACATAAATACAGGTATATTATGTTTTCCATCTAAGCCAGATCAAAGGGCACCACAAAGCTGGGAAGTGTCGGTATTATTCTGCCCCATTCCCGCAGTCTCCTATATGAATTCTTGTCATTACATCAATTTAATCCCCTGCCACTTTAGGCCGCTGTTCATCAAGCTGAATGAAAAGCACAATAGCTAGCATTTAATGTGACGGCACTCCTTTTTAAACCTGCCTTCTTTAAAGGAAAAGTTTGTTGTAGGCACAAAATTTCCATTACAGCTCATTTGGGATGCATAAACAATCCCGAAGACAGAAAAGAAAAAAGAATAATAACTTGCTATTTCAAGGAGTTGGGCTAGTTGAGAGAAGTACTGGATTTTTCTGTTGCGCAGGGACAGCATTGTAGGCCACTGTATCCCCTAACACTCCAGGCAGATCCAGGTTACTCCAGCCCTGTACCTTTTGTCATGTCTTTGCAGCTCCTTAGCAGGGCCCTACCCCTTCAAAGTTGGCAATCCTTGAAGGAAAACATGGCTGCTCCTCCTAATCCCACTGGTTCCTCCCTATGTAAACCCTGAAATTATGCTAACTGCTCACTTCAACTTAACACAGTCCAAACTCTGCTGCTGGTATGTAGAGCAGTGATACAGGATGGGCCTCTGAAGTCAAAATGGTAAAGTCAAAGTGAATTGAGAGGTGAAAACATTCTGCATACTCCATCTACCACAGGGATTACAGAATTTAAAACAGGCAGAAGTCAGAAGAAGTTTGGGAAAAATCACACGATATGTCAACTTAAACCAGCGCAAATCCCATATCGCTTGAAATCCACCAAGTGATGCCGCTGATAGCAGAAAATGTCCTCTGAGGGGAAAATACAGACACATAGGAGAAGAACTAAAAATAAGAGAATCTCAGTTTTCTCTAATTTCCAGAACCTATATAAATCAACCTATATAATTCAAGATGCCGCTCTGTTTAACATTCACTGATTTAAAGAAGGCCTTTGATTCTGTTGAGATGGAAGTGGCCATAGAAGCCCTAGCCAATCAGGGCATACAAACTCAATACATCAGGATCCTTCGTGAGCTCTATTATGGATTCACTACCAGAATCTCACCATTCTACAAAGAAGTAATCATCCATGTCAAGAGAGGGGTTCGGCAGGGTGATACCATTTCACGAAAACTCTTCAGTGCCACCCTCGAGAACATCATGCGATGACTGGAATGGGAAAGAATGGTAGTGAAGATAGATGGTCGGCAACTACACCACCTCCACTTTGATGATGACATCGTTCTAATAACACCAAACATCAGCCAAGCGGCACAAATGCTGACTGACTTTGACCGTGAGTGTGGAAAGGTCGGACTACGGCTGAATCTTACTAAGACAATGTTTATGAGAAACAGCCTCGTTCCGGACGCTCCATTCGCTCTCAACAGAACCACCATCTCTGAATGCAACAGTTATATATACCTAGGTCGAGAAATCAACATGATGAATGACCTGGCACCTGAGTTGAGCAGGAGGAAGAGAGCGGCTTGGAATGCCTTCAAGAGCGTTGAAGAAATAACTAAGAGGACAAAGAACCTCCAGCTCCGAGCACATCTCTTCGATTCCACTGTTCTTCCTGCATTAACATATGCCTCAGAGACCTGGGCCCTACGAAAACAGGATGAGAACGCTATTAGGGTCTCTCAAAGAGGAATCGAAAGAGCTATGCTTGGAATATCATGATTCACTCAAATAAGAGATAGAAACCGGAGTTCTGATCTCTGTCAATGCTCAAGAATCAGGGACGCTGTCTCATTTTCCAAGGCATCAAAAATCAGATGGGCTGGACATGTAATGAGGTTTAAAGACAACCGCTGGACTAGAGCCATTACTGACTGGATTCCACAGGACGTCAAAAGATCGCGTGGACGCCCACCTACAAGATGGTCAGACTTCTTCGTCAAGACCCTGAATGATTGGTTTGAGGCTCTGCATGTTCCTAGAACGAACAGATGCCATTGGGCTACACTAGCACGCAACAGGGATGAATGGAGATGTTACTGGCACCCGCTCGAGTAATTCGATGAATAACGGGGGATCAAGTAATCAAGTGATATAAATCAACAATTAAGATCCTGGAAGCATGAACATGCAGCAGTACAACCACAGTCCGTGGTAAAAGATGATAGGGTCCAGACCAATAGGACAGTGGGTAGGC
Source organism: Sorex fumeus (assembly GCF_029834395.1). NCBI lineage: Eukaryota > Metazoa > Chordata > Mammalia > Eulipotyphla > Soricidae > Sorex > Sorex fumeus. The sequence continues at coordinate 10,792,464 of NW_026606077.1, read as the reverse complement.
AGTTAACTGCACATGGCTGCCCCAGGTTTGATCCCCAGCATCCCATATCCATTGGTTCCTTGAGCACTACTAGGAGTAATTTGCGAGTGCATAGCCAGGATAACCCCTGAACATCGCTGGGTGTGACCCCAAAAGCCATAATAATAATAATAATAATAATAATAATAATAATGTGATAATCACAGGCTGGGATTTGGAAAAAGTGAAAGTGATCAGGTCTTCAAAGTTGACCCACTTTTAGTTAGGCATGAGAACTATGAAACTTCATCCAGCAGGAGATCAGACTGACCCCTTGGCCCATCATCCAGTATCCTGGTGGTTCTTGGTTGCGTTAACAGACATCAATGTACTAAGAAGACATTACAGAGATGTGTTTAGTAATTATAGACAGGATGGAAGAAAATCCATAATTCTACCCCAACTTTCAAAAATCCTTTGCATACTGACAAAGAGAAGATACCACAAACCTACAACCAGAAATAGGTTGGAAATTTGTTTTGATCTAAATAAATATAACCAATTAACATATCTATATACAAGTTTTTTTCACTTTCTGGATCACATCAGGTGATATTCAGGGGTTATCTTGGCCCTGCACTAAGGAATTAGTCCTGGCAGTGCTCAGGGAACATATGGGATGCCAGGGATCAAACCTGGGTCAGCCACGTGCAAGGCAAATGCCCTACCCACTGTACTATCACTCCAGCCTGTCCCCAAGACAAAATGATATGACTCTAATTATAAAATATCATTTATACTCAAAAATTAGTATTAAAATTTCATGTTAAAATTCAATTTATGCGAAACAGAGAGATAGTATAAAGACTGAGGTGCACAACTTATAAGCAGCCTACCTTGGCTTGGTCCCCAGTACTCCATGTTACTCTAAGACATTGTTGGGCGCAACAACTCTATTTTATTTATTTATTTATTTTTGCTTTTTGGGTCACAGGGGTTACTCCTGGCTTTGCACTCAGGAATTACTCCTAGCAGTGCTCGGGGGACCATATGGGATGCTGGGAATTGAACCCGGGTCAGCCACATGCAAGGCCACTGTGCTATCACTCCAGTCCCATGGGTGCAACTCTTAAGGTCCCTAAGCACTGTTAGCATTAATCACTGGGTCTCTACATTCAACAGATGACCAGCTTGGGTGAGAACAACTAGGAGGTGTCTCCAGGTCTCCTGAGAACCACTTGGGAAATTCCCCCCACCCCAATTCTTTTTTCCAATTATAAAAAAAGAGATTCTAATCACAGATTTGATATGCTGCCTGGATGAGCATTCAAAAATAATTATCTATGGGGCTGGAGTGATAGCACAGCGGTAGGGCGTTTGCCTTGCATGCAGCCAACATGGCCGACCCAACTTCGATTCCTCCGCCCCTCTCGGAGAGTATCTCGCCCACACGGCAGAGCCTGGCAAGCCACCCGTGATGTATTCAATATGCCAAACACAGTAACAACAAAATCTCCAATGGAGACGTTACTGGGCCCACTCAAGCAAATCGATGAACAACGGGAGGGCCTTTACTTACTTTAGTTTATGGTATTTACATAATATTCATATAAACCTCTCTCTTTCCTTCCCACTCCTACCCCTTTATTTCCTATTCCGAGTAACTGAGCTACAGAAGTGCCACACATAGCAGCTCATTATATAAGAGATGATGGTAACAAAGGTCACACAAGGCCTCTGGGCTCTGTAACTTACCTGTCTGGAGCCTACAGCATCAAAACTCCCCCTGGTCACTATCTCAACTTCCCTGTACCTAAACTCTCAATCTTACGGCATGGCTCTACCACAAATGCAAAATCAGAATACCCAATTCTAATTTTAATTTTTGGTAACCACCAGGCCAAATTCATTACCACCTCAGATGCCTTCACATACTTCTCCTTGGCTTGACTCAGATGTTCTGCCCATCCCCATTGTGAACTGTCTCAGTCCTAAGACATTTCATCGTAAAGCTTGTGTCAGTCCTGAAGAGAGGGGTGATGCATCTCAGAAAAATAACATGCTTGGAGTACATCTTTCCTGGTAGTAGGACCCTGGCCAGAACTTGACAGTCAGCAACCTTACTCCTAAATTCTTATCTCACGACACCACAGTATTTTTGTAGTACAAAGGACTCCTGTTTCATTTTACAGCGGAGAAAAGTGGGACCACAAAAGATAAAATACTTCACCCTTGGTCTAAAATAAAATGAGTCCCTAAACCAGCACTGGTGAAACCAGCACTTGACTACTCAGATCTTCAGAGGAACAATTCTGAGTAACCCTAGGAAAGGAATTGAGGCAGAAGGGGGCCTGTTTCCTACCAGAGTTCTTTCCCTATCTACATAACAACCTTTGCCCTCTAAGCTTCACCAGTTATTGGCCTGAGCCAATAAGTCTCTCCATCAGCTCCTCTTAAAATATACCTTCCAAACTTTGGGACCACCTTCCAATGCACAGAGAAAATGGCCTTTTCAACCTTTAGACTTAACCTTAAAAACTCAAAGCGGCTGATACAAAGGACACGCTTATTTTCTTAAACCATCCATCTTTCCTCGCAGCAAACGTGGGCTGAATTATTTGACTGGCCTCCCCTCCCCCACACACATCCCAACAGTGAACCCCTCCCTGAGTAACCTCGAAGCCCCATTCCCCAGTAACAAGAGCAAGCGCGCGCACATACACATCACACACACACACACACACACACACACACACACACACACACACCACATATCCTGGGGCTGTGACACACACACACACACACACACACACACACATCACATATCCTGGGGCTGTGAGTGTGAGGAGACAGGAAGGCAGAAAGGAGGAATCCTCAGTTGGGACCAGGAGGAAAATCGAACCCTTGAAAATTGCAAAGCAAAAGATGCCAAGAGAGATTCTTCACTGTCGTAGCTGCTTACCAGAGAAATCTCTCCTCATTTGGGGATGACATCGGCAGGCCTGATTTTTTGTCACCAGTCACTCCACACTTGCTTTAATTATGCAGCACACCAACAGACATTTTCTTTCTGATCACATAAATCACATCGCCCTGACATCAGGCTCAATAGGCACCGCTAGAACAATGTGGTGAGAGCTATCGACTCCATCGCTCAAGTCCACAAGGTGTATCATTTAGCCAAGAGTGATAATTAGACGCAGAATATACTGAAAACTGTCAATAGACATGTCAATGGGAGAACTCTTAGCATCTAACACCCAGTGAATCAATGGTGTTTTTAGCTATAAAATCAAGAAAATGATAGCTTTCAAATGAATGGTGGAAAGGAAACAGGAGCCTCCTTGGGGAGGAATAAAACAGCTCAATTTTCCCTTACTGAGTGCCTCTCCAACTACCTCACTCAATGGAAAAGGTCACAGAACATTACAGCAAAATATCTCTCAAACAAGGTGTACAACAGCGCTGGGACATGACATGCTGCGTGAGCCCCCACAAAGGGCGTGCTATCTTTGACCTGACAAGAGCTGAGTCTGGGTCAGCAGGTGGCACCTCCAAACCAGAGGGGGACATAGAGGAAGCTGGTGCCTAAGCGACAGAGGGAAGAGGCACGCATGATTCACACCTAAATCAAACTGCATCTGGGCATGAATGGTTGGGTAACTGAGCCCAGGTGTACAGCAATCAGGTACCTGAACAGATGCAGCTGAAGATAATCCAATCTTAGCAGGCAACTCTTAAATGCTGCCTGCTCCAGGTTGCTCTTATGCTCTAACTATTCTACCCAGATTAGCTCATTAAATCCTTGTAAGAGCTCTATACAATTGATGCATTATCATCCCCCTTTGACAGGGAAAGAAATTAGCAACAGAGAGGTAAAATGACCTGCCCAAGGACACACAGCCAGTGATGTAAAAGCCATAATTTTAACACCATGCAATGCTATCTGTTTGGTGGCCTACTTACTCCTAATTACTCTTGTCTTTTCACCTTTCACAAGACCTGTATGATATATAGGCTGGCTGGATGATATATCGCATCTGGGATCTTTTTTTTTTACTTCTCAAGGTCTTTACTTCCTCACATGGAAGAGAGTATGGTGAAGGCAGTAATACGAGAATAGTTGCCATACTATGTGGAGTCTGCTACCATGTACTATGCTCACTATGTAGTCTCATAGTGTCACTATCAGCCTTAAAACTGCACCGTCACCTTTTTTTTTAAAAGCAAGCAGAGAGGTTGGGTAAAATTTATCCAGAGAGGTTGGGTAAAATTCTTCATATCACACAGCCAGGAGCCTCTGTTAGAACCTAGATAAGTCTGAGTCTCAGACTGTGTTTTCAATAACTACACTAAACTAAAAGTTACATGGAGACTTTATATATAAAAAGCCCAAAACACTGACTAGTTCACTCACTTGCTCCTCAATAAATTAAAGAACAATGGAGAGTGGGAATGCACAGGCAGAAAGCGGAAAAGCAAGCAAAAACAAAAAGATAAGGGCTGGAGCGACAGCACAGCGGGTAGGGTGTTTCCCTTGCACAAGACCAACCAGGGTTCGATTCCCAGCATCCCGTATGGTCCTCCAAGCACTGCCAGGAGTAATTCCTGAGTGCAGAGTTAGGAGTAACACCTGTGCATCACCAGGTGTGACCCAAAAAGCTAAAGAAAAAAGCAAAAAGACAGAAGAAAAATATACACATTAACATACAACTCCAGACAGAGCTACAAAAGATTTTAGCAGTGAACCAATTAAGAGCATGTGTAATCTAGTCAAATAAAAAAAAAACACTCCACTATTTAACTGATCATTGATACTCTCTGTTGGGGCTTTTACTATATTATGATAGGGCATTTTTATCAAAGAAAGTTGTAAATCTGATTTAAGTAATATTTGTTAAACACTTACTTTGCACCAGGCTTGGCTCTCTTTTTTAACAGTATGTTTAACTTTCTTTGAAGCTATCGTTTTAAAAATCTCCTTTTGATGTGAAAAAGTGAAACTCTACCAAAGATACTGGCTTCAATAGAATAAACCAGCTGTTAAATCAAGAGCAGGAATGGCAACTTTATAATTAGCTAATCATCAACAGACCTTATCCTGATGACATCTGCAATGACTTGCCTAGTGAGATATGTGTTCTATGCAAATATAATCAATTTCTTCACCATGCCCAAGGTTCATGATAGAACAACCTCCCTTTACATGACTGCCTTTCTGATCATGTGTGTTTTGATCCCTGCCATGGTCCAGAAAATGGCTGAGAAACACTCACCTAAGTCACAGTTCTAGGTGCTGTAATTTAGCAATGAATAAGACAAAGTTTCTATCTCCTGAAGCTTACTTTATAATTAGAGAAAGTACAAAATAAATAGTAAACAACTTTCAGCTTGTGATAAGTATTATGGAGATAATGAAGTGTAATCAAAAGCTAATGAGGATAATTGTGAGTGTGTGTTGTGGTGTGTGTGTGTGCCCACATTTTACTTAAAATAGCAGGTTCCTGTAAGTTTGCTTTGAAACAAATAAGCAAACAAAAAAACAACAACCCGAGAAACTTCTCACAGGAGAATTTAAGGAAAGAACACTCCAGGCAGAAGGAACAGCGAATTCAAATCACTAAGCAGGAATGTAGTGACTAGGAGGCCTTTAGACTGGGGTGAAGTTTACGTTGGGTGTGGATGCCTTATAAACTGCAGTCAGTACTTCTGCGAATCCTCTTAATAAGTCTCACCTTATTTCCTTTCTGGGGCTTCTCATGACCTGCTATGTGGTCCCTAGTCACTTGCTGTAGTCCTCAATTTAAATGATTTTTACCTGTAGTCCCTCTGACTATCCTGGGTCTCTGCAGTAAGAAACAGTGTCTTTGACCATGAGCCTCTCAATCCATATATAACTGACAAACTAAATTCAGATATGCAAAAACAAATAAAACTAAAAATCACTGACACAATTTGTCATAGACTGGATCACCGACTTCAAGTATATTCAGGAACACAGAGAGTTCCTCCCCATAAACATTAAAGTCTTTCTCATTTTTTTAAAGAAAATTAAATAGGTTGGAGAGTAATACAAGGGTTAAGGCATTTGCTTTGCATGCAGCTGACCCCAATTCAATCTCCAACACTAGGTCACCTGAACAATACCAGGTGACCCCCTTTCAATGCACAGATTCTCCCAAGACCAATGGGAGGGAAGGAGGAATGGAGGAAGGAAGGAAGGAGGAAGGAAGGAAGGAAGGAAGGAAGGAAGGAAGGAAGGATGGAAGGTAGGAAGGAAGGAAGGAAGGAAGGAAGGAAGGAAGGAAGGAAGGAAGGAAGGAAGGGAGGGAGGGAGGGAGGGAGGGAGGGGGGAGGGGAGGGGAGGGGAGGGGAGGGGAGGGGAGGGGAGAGAAGGGAAAGGAAGGGAAGGGAAGGGAAGGGAAGGGAAGGGAAGGGAAGGGAAGGGAAGGGAAGGGAAGGGAAGGGAGAAAGAAAAGAAGAAAAAAGGAAGGAAGGAAAAAGGAAGGAAGGAAATTAGATAATCAGATGTAAGTTGAGACAAAGACCCACCTTAAGTGTCATGCTCAGAAGCAAAGATTGCATAATCTCAAATCACCTAAAAGTAAAATGAATATCCTAATGCTAATCCTACATCCACCTCACAGATGAACATAAGAAAAATATTTGTGGACGTTCCTATTCTGGAAATAATGAAGTAATTCCTATTGCACTACTTTTCCCACAGGAAAAATGTGTGAACTCTCGGACAAATAAAAGCAGTAACGAATTGAAGGCACTGGAAAACTACCAGAGCAATCAGGAAATGGTGAAAATTCAAAAACCTGTGTTAAAGAAAGGAAGCATACTGGGCGACATCCATGCTTAAATGACTTTTCTTCTGTGGCCATTTTTGCAGTCTGAATTGTATACAGGAACTAGAGCTCAAGAAGAAAGTTTCATGGCCAGAGAGATAGTACAATGGGTAAGGCACCTGCCTTGCATGGGGCCAACACAACCAGGAGTGATGCCTGAGCTCAGAGTGAGGAGAGGGTTTAGGAAGGAGAAAGAGAAGCAGCAGGAGAGGGAGCTGGATAGGGAGCTAGAGAGGGAGAAGGTGAGGGAGATAGAAGAGGCAGTGGGGAGGAGGGAAGAGAAGGGAGGGGGAAGAGGAGAAGTCTGGGGAGAAGGAGAAAGAGAAAGAGGAGAAGGAAAAAGAGAGGGAGAAGACAACTTCAATATCACTGACTTTGAAAGTCAGAGATCAGAATCACCAAAGTGGTAGATAGTGAAGAGGTACCTTAGATAGAGAATTACAATAGTAGAATAACCAAAAACACAACCTCATAAATCCGTAATGCCTTCTTGGACTGGAGGTTCAATGTGAAGTTCAAATAGCCCAACAGAAGAAGGCGAAAGCTATCAGTTAACAAGCTGCTCATTGTAAAGGAATTTGGGGGTTTGCTTTTTATTTTGTTTTGGGAGGATCAGGTTGTGGGTTTTTTTTTTTTTTGGAGGGGTGGGGTTTTTTTGTTTGTGTTTTCTTGTGTTGGGGCAACACCCTGCAGCACTCCAGGCTTACTACTAGCTATGCACTCAGGGATCATCACACGGGCTACTCCATGAGGCTCAGGGAATCCTATGGGCACCTGCAAGGCAAGTACCCCACCTACTGTACCATTGAGTGGCTCTTGGAGTTGGAAGTCTTAATTATAACAAGATAAAGGGGCTGGGTAAGTACTGTAGACTTTATATAAAACACCTAAAGGAAGGCAATTTGAAAACAAACTATGCCTCAGCATTGTGATTCTGCACTAAAATCAGTAACGAATGAAACATAGATGCCCTAGGAAGGGATGCAAATAGTCAACCCTCCAAATTCCAGGGGACTCCAAGCCAGGTATGAAGGGCACAGTAAGTTCTTTGAGTCTGGTATTATCTCTTGGGCCCTTGCCTATTAATCTTACATACCATGATCTTGCTAAACAAAGTCAGTATTTGTAGATTTTGTTTGATAGCGATATAAAGAAAACAGAAAATCCAGAAAGTATCCAGAGAAGAGAAACACATTAAATTCAAATACTAAATTCACAGTACAACAAAATAATTGTTGAAAATCTTTGTTATTACAATGAATGTCAGAAGTGAATTAAAATATTTTTAAAAACTTAACAAAAACAAAACACTATTGATCCAGATTTTCAAACATACCAAAAATGCCCCTCCAAAATGAAGACAAAGTAAAGGTTTTTACAGACAAATCAGCACAGGAAATTTGTCACCAGTGACCTTCACTGTACCAAATGATACTTCTTTTCAGATTTGATGGAGGCATTACCAAACAGAACTTGCATCAACAGAAGACTTCATAATTTATATTTTAAAGAGATTAAATATACAATTTTAAAATCTTCTGAAAAAGAAAGCAATGGGCCCAAGAGTTTCACTGATGAGTTCTCTTTTTAAAAGCAAGGTAAAAACAATAACCAAAATTACATAAACTTTTCCCTAAACAGAAAGGAAGAAATGTTTACCAACATATTTGAGACCAGTATAACCCTGAATGAGTCAAGTAAAAACATGAAAATAGACTTTATACCCCTTACTACAGGCAAATTTAATAAATATAAATAATAATGATATAGAATCACCAAGGAAGGCAAGGTTTGATATCTCAAATCAACTTATGTCATTCACCATATTAACAGGAAAAAATACACAAAACCATCTTGATGATTTAGAAAAAGTATCCAATAAAATTTAACTAGAAAGAGAAGGGGACTTCAATATCCACAAAAGAGCATCTAAGAAAATCTACACCTAATATAACACATAATATTAAATATTAAACTTTCCTTCTAAGACCTTAGGAACAAGACAAGAAGTTCTGCTTTTACTCATGTTTTCTAAATGTAACACTCCTGAGTTACTGAACAGAAACTCTATAGCCTGTGAGTTAAAAACCTAGATAATTTTCTAAAGTGGCTTTGTATAAAAATTTCTTTTTGACCCCTGGTTTAAAACCATACAGTGCTACTTCTCACTCTGGCTCCATGTTTATGAGTCAGCTAGGAGTTCTGCTCCGTGTCATCCCATGGCAGAGCCTGGCTGATGGAGTGACTCTATCTGGAATGATACTAGTCACTGTGACACTGGAATCAAGCAAGTGCTCAAGGACCTTACCCAGAAATTAAATGATCTGCCTCCGAAGAAATATATCACTTTTCCTCACAATTCCTGAGCCAGAGCTGTTCACATGACCCCATTCACACAAGGGAGCCAGAAATACAATCCTATCATTTGTTTATACATGTGCCTGGAAATGGAGGAGAACTGGGATGTTTGCCAAACAGCACTAATGACTACCACAATTAAACTGAGAATCAATCAGTCCAGGTGTTTATTTCCAAGAACATGCATAACCTTGCTGAAATATTGCCCTGCTGGGCAGAACACCTCACCATAGACATTCTAAAAATTGTCCCTGACCCTTCATTTTGGCTCCCTTCTCAATTACTAGATTAATGCTTTCTGATCTCGTGATGGATATAGATTGAAAATCTAACCATCACCTTGGCATTTCATATTCTACAATATGAATGCCCCATCCTCAAAAGTCAAGATTCTGTGGCTCACACTCAGCCAACTTTCTAAGACTTTGCAGCCTCATTTCTCTCTGTCCCTGCTCAATGTCTGTCATGTTCTAATAAGACAGAATGTAGCTTATAATTACCCAGACATACTGCACTATATCTGGATTCTATCCATTATTTTGTTTTTGGTGGTTTTTTTTTTTGGTTTCCAATGTGTGCAATATCACTTCCTACCAGTCTCACTCTTTGAGATTCAGCTCAGTCATATCTTGACCACTAAGATTTCCAAGTGACGAGCAGAGTGAACTCCTATTTCCTCAGTCACAAACTACTGCTATTATAGTTGACCAAAATACTAAAGAGTACCTACCCCTTCAGTTTATACAAGAACCTAACTTACCATGTGCCTTTCCAAGCACTTTTCACACAGCAATTCATTTAGTTCTCATAACAACCAATAAGTAGTTACTGTATCATCTCTATACAGAAAAGGAGTATAAGGTATAGTGATGTTAATTCATGCAAGGATTCAAGAGCAGTCCTGGTTAAGCTGGGACATGGCTTCTAAGGAAGACTTTTAACCAGTCTACTACCTTACACCTCAATATGAAGAGCAGTATTGAGAACAGAACAGAGAGAACAAGTCTGCTAAGTTTTGAGAGTTTAAGATGTTCAGCAGCAAAAACAAAAACAAAACTACAACAACAAGAAAACAAAAGGATAAAATTCCATTTCTTTCTATAACCCCAGGCCCAGGACATATAGATATTTTAGGCAATAGTAGCTGCTCAATCAGAGTTTGGTTAGATGAAATAATGATGCAAAGATTCCCCAAACCAACTTTTCTGCTAAATAAAATCCTCTTGACTGGTAACACTTAGGAAGTACACAGATAATACCTTTTCCTGGACCTCAACTTTTCTCCAGGATTTCTTGTCAATTTGAAAATGAAGAGGCAAATGGGTCTAAATTAAATATTTTTTAAAAATGAACTATTCTAAGTTGAAATAGTAATCTATCCAGTCATTCAGGAATGTCTCTGAATTTTCGTATTTGGAATTACAGGACTTGAATTTTTCTTTGGGCAGAAAACAGCACAAAGCTTTCCTAAAAGTTTTCCTTCCTCACATAATTATGCTTTAAATTGTTAATAGCTATAATTATGGAAGATGGCACTGTTGTGTTTGTAATTTTTCCTATCCCCCTTGGTATTTATTGATGATAAATGGCTTTATTAAAAAATAATGATAATTACATTGTTTGGGTGTAAATCAATATAGTTTCAAGTTTTCTTTATTACCAGTTATGGAATTTTATGGATTGCCAGCATTTAGTCCTTTTATTGGTTTATATTCTCTTGATGGTTATATAAGAAGGGAAGGAACAATTAACAGAAATTTTATTTCTTTATTTTCTGCCCCTGCCAAATACCCCAACTCCAATAAGAAAGTAATCTAGTGCAGTATTTACATATGGTTGCAAGAAGCTATTATCTGCCATTTCTTTGTATATCTAACAATTTATCTGCATACCCCTAAATTCTTCTGTGAGCAAGTGCCTCACCAAATAGTAGAAAGTAGGAGGGTCTTCCTCCATATTCTGCTTCATAGAATAAGAAATTATAGCTCTAAATGTAATCCCTTCTACTGGGTGAAGGTTTAAAATATCCTTAATTATAAGACAAAGCATGAAAATAGTTGGAATTCTCCAGAATAAAGTACCAAAAGGAAGGTAATTATGCTCACCATTATGCCACCACCAATTCCCACTAAAATTCCATTTGGTTTACTAAATAGACATTAAAACCATCACAGCAGAAGGTATTATACTTCTTGGATAGTTAACATCCGAAAGAACCTCCTCTTGCACCTTATTTGAGATCTCTGTGGAGTCTCAGTCCTTGACACACTACCCAGAACTTTCTTATCCACCGTCCTCCACAGTAGAAAAGACCAGTTCATATTCTCTTCAAATCAGTGACTCAAATGTAAGTCCTTGACTCCTTGTAAGTAGTCCATTTAGCAGTGCTTTATAAGAAAGTGAACTCTGAATCTTAGCACCAAGATTTCACTGCTTAATCATCTCCAACATACAACCCTGTTTATTTAGTCCTCCTCATCCTCATCCCCCTCCTCCTGTTGCATGGTCTAATTCTGTTTCTCAGAGTGCTTACAAGGTAATCCAAGTAGCATTGTACTCACCAGGGCATATGGGTGCACATTTGTCTTTTTGCACACTCTAAGCTGAAAGTTTAGGATTCTTAGCATGCACACATTGTCAGAATATTTCTAAAAACAGAGATTTAGGGCCCAGCAGTACTTATAAAAATCACATACACAGGGAGAGCTAGCAGGCAGGCTAAGCGAGCATGAGTAAAGATGTAATATAAGACTTGTATCTTCTCATGCTAACTAACCTGTACAGCTCAACTGCCAGCAAGACATTAATATGTAAAGCCTTTCTTTCTGAATATGGGCAATATTTCTACTTGAAGACAAATCAATAATAACAATTGCGCTAACTTTTTATTTCATATCAGAAAAAGAAATGTTATCTAAACTGTCATGAAGAAGTGGTGTACATCAATTTGGACCGTTCACTTTGAATGTATATTCACAAGTATTCCATGCATTTTGTACTAAATATGATTTAGCAATATATAAATTTAATAGAAATGCATAATAAATTTTCACATAATGGCCATACCCATGTTTTTGCAATAAAAATTGATATAAAATGTGACAGTTATGCAGTGAAGGAGTGTAATCAGTAGTCAGATAAGAACAGAAGCACAAGCAAAAGAACACTACTCTGGTAATCAAACCCCAACAATCCAACCTTGAGTCAGGTTCGTTTTTTTTTTTTTTAAGAAACATTAGATTTAATCCTAGTTATTAAAGTTTTGGAGGAACAATGAAAACTATAATATTTACAAAGTTGAATGTAAATGATTCTATTGTTTTGCTAAATTAAGACATTTGAGTGAAATAGGTGTATTGAACCTGCAACTCAAAGATTTTTTTTTAAATTTTTATTAGTGAAACACTATGAGGTACAGTTGTAGACTTACAAATTTTTGTGCTTCTATATTTCCTTCCTGCAAAAATGATTTCACTAAAACTTGCAACTCTGAACTGTTGTCAGGATTGAGGTAAACATCTGATACATAGTTATTGGTTTAAGATATTAGTTCTATTTTTTTCAACACCATAGTTCTCAACTGAGGTCCTTTCCTCACCCTTGACTCCCGTCCTCAGTGGACATTTAGAAATTATCTGGAGACAATCTTTGTGATCACATACTACTAACGTCTAACAGGTAGAGCTGAGGAATGCTGTAAATGTAATGCAATGGGTAGAGATAAGGAATTCTATAGGCACAAGAAAGCCTCCATAATAATAATCATTCCAAAATTTTAATAGTGTCAAGATTGAGCAATTCTTTTCTAGATCACTTGGAAATAATTTTATGTTATACTCCATAATCTATCTCTTTTGTGAGCAAATATTTACTGAGAACCCAAGTATGCTAAGTTCTATGTTAGGCACATCCTTAACCATCATATGGTTTGGTTGCCTTCTGCCATTTCCCCAAAGCAACTCCCATCCTCAAATATCATCTAACCCTATGAACATCAAGTACTAGTTTCCCCTTTCTTCTTTGATGATTCTCTCAGGGGCACTGAAGTCAGACATGCTGAGTGTCAAAGCAAAGACCTGTATTAATCAACAATTCCAAATATAGCAGCAGCAGTTTGGAAATCAAAGAATAGGCCTTTGGGACATCAATATTTGCATGTTCATAATAAATACTTAACCATACATCTGTGCAATGTTCAATATAGTTGAGGGAGAAAAGAACATTTGTGTTTATTTTTTGTCAACTTCTACAACTCAAGTTGCTGATGTGCTAAAGAAATATAAAACTAAATATTTGTAAATATTATTTTAACTATATTTACAAAATATACTAATGAAAGGATGATATGCCTGATTTACTGAGGTTTTTTAAACCATCCATTAACCTATACTTGCCCTTTGGGTTAAATAGAACAGTTTCCCAATGTATGCAGTAAGCATCTATTTGCTTTGTTTTTCTACCTGATACTCACCTCAAGAATTTGTACCGACCCCAGCTTTAACAAACAAGAACCAATTTCAAGTTTTTATTCTCTCTCTCTCTCACTCACTCTCTCTTTCACTCTCTTTAGGTACATGCATATACACACATATAGTATGTATAGGACATTTTTATAATCACATCTTTCTGTACAGAGAAGCCCCCAGTTCCCATTTGTTGTAGGTTTACAACAATCAGGTTCTACTGTAAGTAATTTGTGACTATACTCTCAAAGACATAAAATCTCTACTGATCCAGTAATGTCTCCTCATTTTTCAGGGGAAAAACAGAGACTTGGGTTAAGAAACTTGGCCAAAGTCGCATGGCTACGGAGAGTCACTGTGTTCACACCTTCTCTGCCTGTTTTCAAAATCTCTGCTCTTCACCTTTACACTGCAGAAGGAGGAAGCTGATCCCCACTTGGTGTTTGTGACAAAAGAACTAAGAAGTGAGTCTATCTTTAGACCCAGTCATCCCATGTCAATAAACATTGACTAATGTACAGAATTATGTGTTTTTAAAGATGTTAGAATTTGAGAGGGAAGAAATAGAAAAATTAGAGAGTAAACCTCATCTTCAAAGAGGGGGATTTTATACAAAGTGAGATTCAATATAAGTGAAGAATATACATTTATCCTTCTTCACAAAACACTGATTTTATTCTCAGAAGCAATATACCCAATAGAACAGTAATTTTACGCAAGCACCTATTCAGAAATATCTGGAGACATTATTTTTGTGATGATAACTTAGAGAAGGTCATACTACTGGCATCGAATGGATAGAGACCAGAAATGCTGCTAAGATCCTATATGCACAGAACAGCCCTCACCTGCCATTCTCATGCCCCAATTTGTGCTGCAACCAGGCAGAGCTGCAGGTGGGCATTTAACAACCAAATCTCTCATATATCAATTTTTGGAGTACAGAATCCCTTATTACTGCCAAATTCAAGCTAGCAAGTTGAGGTGAGCTGATCCACAAAGTGAATACTGCAATAATTTTGTATCTCTAAGCATGACTATCTCAAGCACATTAATGACTAGGGGTGATCAATAATTAGATATAAACAAATGTGTCCCACATTAAAGGTAGGATAGTAAGGGTGAGCTTTTTCATTTCTGCCTTTGTTCTATTTTCTCCTTAAATTTTTGGTTATATGATTGGAATCTGAACAGCTACTTTGATCCATGAAGTACCTTAGAAAAGGTAATGTTGCAAAAAGACAGAAGGTACAGAAAGAAAGGAGAAGGCCTGTCTCCGTTAATCTCATGAAACTAATATAAGAACCTTGGCCAGTCTGCTGCTACACTTCTTTCATTGGAAGCAAAATAAAATTCCCATTAAAGCCACTGTTGTTTTGATTTTATGCTACATGCTGCCTAATTAATAGAGAGAACTTCGGCCTTTGCTTTCACATCTCTATGCCTGTATCTTTTGTGATGACAACATTTGATTTCAGTATTATTTGAAAATTGAGAAAAAGTACAGAAAAAAATTAAAAGCAAACACCTTTCAAAATGAAAATATTCAAATGTCTGGGCCCTTAAGACAGATTTCCAAAATCTAGTCTACAGTCATATTCATGAATCCTAGTGATGAAAAAGGAGAACAAGGTTAAATCACTGTTTGGCACTCAAATAAACAACGAAAGCATGCCTCCAAAATAAAAGAGATAAACTGGCATCTCATCCAAATTCACAAATTGCCAAAAAGATTTCTGGCCAAATAAGATTCAGAGATCTCCTAAGTTAAGCCTGGGTAAAACACACAACAGGTAATAGGCAGAAAGCATAGGACGTACAGCCAGGCTGAAGTCACCAATCCAAGAGAACACTCATGGAGTCACCAAATAGAGAAGAAATGAGCAAGACTTTATCCCACTGGCTCCAGAAAAGGTGTTCCAATTAAAGGGACTCCAGGGATTATAACCATGAGAGAGAAAACTAACCATCAAAGTATCAAACCTAGGGGCTGGAGTAATCGCACAGAGGGTAGGGCGTTTGCCTTGCACGCGGCCAACCCGGGTTTGATTCCCAGCATCCCATATGGTCCCCTGAGCACTGCCAGGAGTAATTCCTGAGTGCAAAGCCAGGAGTAACCCCTGTGCATTGCCAGGTGTGACCCAAAAAGCAAAAATAAATAAATGAATAAATAAGTAAAAGTATCAAACCTAAAATGGAGCTAGAAAAGATGGGAGCTACTAAAGTCTCAGGCCCAAAAACTTAACCACGGAAGCCTGAAAATAATCGTGCAGTTTCAGTCCTGAAGGCAGGAGCTAAAGAGATCGCACAGAGCTTACGGTGCAAGAGGTCAACAGCAGTTCTTTCTCTGACACTATAGGGTTCCCTAAGCATTGCTGGTGCAACCTTGCCCCATTAGTAATCCTGAGCACTGCAGAGCCAGAGGAGCACTGCATTGTTGGGCTCTCACATTGTAATATGTGACAGGGATAGCGTATAGGACTCTGAGCACTTCTCAGGAGCCCCATACCCCCTCTAAAGAAAAGTTCTCCTGGAAAACAGAGACAGTCTAATGGGGACTTCACAGTCACATTCCTCAATGATCTCAAAGATCAATTGAGAGTGATACATTGTAAAATTGATCATTGTATGATTCTTCTGCCATGCCTTATATAAATTAACTGTCACATCCATTCAGAGCTACATTTTTGTAGACTATCCCAAGACACTCAATTTTATCTAGACTTAGTTAGCCAAAAGTGGGATGTGTGTATGTGTATGCTGTAAAAGAAGTTTCTGCTCCTGAAGATATAGTACAAATTGTGTTTAGGGAAAATCACACAGAGAACCTCTATTTACTTTTAAATTGGGTGTGTACTTATACCTTATGAATAATAATTCTGAACAAAAATATCAAAGACAAAAAAATCACACAAAGAACACTGATAAGAAAGACGTAGGTCTATAGGTAGGCACTGAAAGATAAGTAACATTTAATGTGGCAAGAAGTTTTTGTGAGGTATTTTAATTTTATTTTTAATATTAAGTATTTAATTGAATTTCTAATTGTATTCTTATGATTACATTAATTTGAGAAGCTTTTTTTTTATTAGTGAGAGACACCATGAGGTACAGTTGTAGAGTTACAAAATTTTGTGCTTGGGTTTCAATAATGTGGCAAGAATTTAAAAGAATATATGTTATATGGTAAAAAAAAACAACAACATATGTTAAACGAATGTATTTCAGATGATTAATATAAGTAGTAAAGAGAACAAAACTAGGGAGGAAAAGTAGGGTATACTGGGCTTATGTTTTTTTATGGCTGATAACTTTGAAAAGAAAAGTTAATACTAAACTCTTTTCATTCCAAAATTAAAAATATATATATGAAATGTCTACTAAGTTCCTGGGTATTTCTTCTAAGATCTCAAATACCAAACTAAGGGCTCTAGAACAGTAAGAAATCACTAGTTGTTTCTATTAACTCCTATTCAGAGGTATTGATAAAAATCACATTTTTCATACTGTCAAAAATGGAATGCTGTGAGGAGTAGCTGTCTTCATTTTTCTAGGCCTCATCAGCTTAAATTGAACATAAAAGGTTATAGCCAGAACCCAGTAGCTGTAATAAGGCAACTTCTTGGGTTAAGATATCTCTTTTCTTTTAGCATTTAATATCCACAGAAGTTGAAGTTCATTTGTGCCTTTCAATGTTCCAATTTTCCCAATGTCCAATATGCATCGAAAAATAATGTGAACCAAATGTACTTTTATTTTCAGATAAAGACAGCTGACTGCAAAGGCACAAGAAAGGTAGAGGCTAAGATTGGTCAATTTCCCAACATACCAGAGAATCATAGCCAACAGGCTAAGGGCCTGGCATATGTCCCCTGGGATGTGGCAGCAGATTTTTTCAGCACTGATGAAATAGAGGGCAGGGGTCAGAGATGCTTACAGTGAGAAATAGGTAATGGATATTGGTATTTAAAACTGAAAGCTACACTAGCTTTAAGTTAATGTTTCATATCCAATAAAGAAGGCTAAATATCTGTGTTTTGATAGATTGCTCTACATGAAATACTAAAAGGGGCTCTTAAACATCTTGTCTCAGATCTTCATTACATGAAATTAATCTTGACCATAATATCATACTCAATATTACTGGATTTCATCAAGTAGCAGGTCAGATATCATAGGGCACGTCTGAAAAGGACCAAATCAGTAAGTCTAAGAGAAAATTTTCATCACGTTTGTAGACCGCAAGCAATGCAAGCCAGAATTGCAGAGTGGTTTCCAGAAATTCTCACTGTAGCCATCACATTCCTGGAGGAGATATAGGACTGTTTCAGTCTCTTCCAAAAAGCAAAACAGTGACCCTACAGAGCAATTCAAGACAGCATAATTCAAGAGTTGAGACCAGAAGATCTCCACCCTCCATTTACATTCCACCTGACAATACAGAGGCCTTTGCTATCTTCACACCCCCATCCCACCAAGAATTTTCACAGACCTATGAGCCCTGGTGAAGATTTTCCAAAAATTATCTTTCTTGTAGCAACTTATTTCATTATGATGAAGGAGACAAAAAACTCAAAATGGACTAAATCAGGAAAAAATGGAAAGCACGCATGATCCAAACACGTTTATCACATCAGTCAAAAGCATTTTTCTTGAGTAGAATAAAGGACGGAGATTAACATTTACTGAGTAAGTGGTGTACTCTTGTATGTATGAGGTTCAAGCCTAGGGACCATACACACACACATACACACACACACAGAGTTTACTAAGCAATTCTTCACCATGTGCCATGTGCTCCAATGCTTTCACCTATATAACTCTCTTATAAAGCTAAAGCAAACCCACTAGCCATAATTAAGAAATCTTATTTTGAAAGTAAAAGGAACAGACTCAGAAAGGTTAAGCATCATGGTCAAGGAAAGTCCCATTGGAGCAATGGCATGTCGATTTAAACCCACCTGATCCTTCGAAGCTATTTCTACAGCAGCATGCTGAGTAGTAAATAGACATCCTATCCTTTAAAACCAGAAGCCATTCTTAATATTTTTTGCCTCTGAGCTATAAGTCTTTGCAGATTTACTGGTTGTTAAGTGCTACTGACTCTAGCTAATTCCCAAATTAACTAGATTCCTTTTGGAGCTTGTAAAATGTGCTACACACTCAACTTCCAAATTTAGCATGCAAGATGATGACCACAGCAGTAAGACTGGTACAACTTTCTTATTAGAACAATGCATGCCTAAAAGCCTCTCTTTAATTTCTACCTTCTTTTATGAGGACTACTTGAATGAGGACACACCTAGGATACTGCATATTAATTTCAACATAGCTAATACCCAAAATGTCCCACCAATTTACTCTTCACTGACAATGTTAAAAGAAAATGATTTATGCAGATCAATCATCTCGCTCATCAAGTCCTACCCTGACAGCCAGCCTTCATCATTGCTATTTAAAAGGCACTGCTGACAGAAAAGACCGACTCTTTGATTAAGGGCCCTGTCTGGCTAACCTTTTATTTGAAGAATGATTGCCGCTGAGTGACAAATACTTTTCCATTCATTTCAAGGCAAAGATATTGACATTCAAATTCTTGATGGCTACACTGAACAGATGCCACTGTTGGCAAGAGGCTCGAGAGCAACAGCAGGTACACCATGGCTCTGGGGGCAAGGGAGAGAAAAGAATAAAAAAAAAAGCCACACGCATGCAGGTGCTGGCTAAAGGTTCTCAACAAGTGAACACGATGGGTCTCTCAGCCAGATCCTCTTTCCTCCACAGTTATCAAAGAACATCTGTTTGCAATTTCTCCCCAGTTCCTTTCTTAAATGTATCCTTGCATTGCTCTGACCCCACTGGAAATGCATAGGCACTGAAGACTAAATGAAGTTCGGGTGCACAGAGCGCCCAACCCTAGGAAGAAACAGCTTCTCCCTCCCCATCCGTAATGACTGATCCTAACAGAATGCAAGCCAAAAGGACTGGCCTTATGGAACCTGAAGTTATTAAATTTAAAGTAGAAGAAGCACTTGAAAAACAACTACAAAAAAAGCAAAATAGGTGTATTTTTCTCCTATATGCTAAGAAAAAAAGAGTACGAGGAAATTCAAGAAATAGTGGGAGGCATTAACATGTCCAGGACAGGCAGATACTGAACTTTTTAAAAGGCAAGTTTTCTAAATTTACTTCAGATGGACATCTTCCTGGGTGAGGGTCAATATTACAAACATATAACATAAATTTATCCTTACAGAAGAATTTATTTGCTTACTTTTCTTACTCAAATGCAAACCTTACCCATAAGAGAAGTAGGAAAATTATGTATTAAGAAAGGGTTTTTGTCCTGCACTCATTTGTGAAATATAAAATAACATAATATGAGACTGACACCCAAGGACAGTGGACACAAGGGCCAGGAATATTGATCCATAGTCAGAAACCTGCCTCATGAGCTGGGAGAGAAGGCAGTTGGAATGGAGAAGGGATCACTAAGTCAATGGTGGCTGGAGGAATCATTCAGGATGGGAGATGTGTGCTGAAAGTAGATAAAGGATCAAACGTGATAGCCTCTCAGTATCTGTATTGCAAACCATAGTGCTCAAAAATAGAGAGAGAATATGGGGGAAATTGTCTGCCATAGAGGCAGGGGGAAAGCTGGGGATTGGGAAGGGGAAAGGGAATACTGGGGACATTGGTGGTGGAAAATGTGCACTGGTGGATGGATGGATGTTTGATCACTGTATGACTGAAATTCAAACATAAAAGCTTTGTAGCTGTATCTCACAGTGATTCAATAAAAAAATAAAAAATAAAAACAGCACTGGAGGTGAAGGAGTGGGGGCTGAAGATGAAGTTAGTTGTTTGAAATAGTTGGTAGGAAGGAAACCAGTTGGTTTCATTCTGGAGTTCAGGACTGGTAAAGACCTAGGCCTCTGGGGCAAACAGATTAGGAGGACTGGTCAGTGGTTGGGATTAACCACAGTGTATGTGAGGCTGAGGGTTGGTAAGATAGAGAAGATACCAGTATAACAATAATAGCTGGGAATGATCACACTGGACAAGATCTGAGGGTTAAAAGTAGGTAAGGTATATTCTTGATAACCTTTCAGTATCAATATGGCAAACCACAATGACCAAAAGCCCAAAAGGAGAGAGAGAAACAGAGAGAGAGAAAGAGAGAGAGAGAAGAGAAGAGAAGTACCTGCCAAAGAAGCAGGCAGGGGGTGGGAGGTGGGGCAGATGATGGGAAGGAACTTGGGGACACTGGTGCTGGGAAATGTATACTGGATATGGTATGGCTAAAATCTAATCATGAATACCTTTGTAAGGGTCTATATCACAGTGATTCAATTTTTAAAAAATTTTAAAAAAACAAAGAGAAAGAGTCTTTGTGAAAAGAGACATCATAAATCTTCATGGTTAATCATTTCCAGTAACAAAATGAAAATATCTCAGCAAGTCTTTTAAATCTTGCAAAGATGTACTGTGTAGGTCTCACCTGATTCACAAAAAGTGCTATTCCTCCAAAAACAACCCATCCGCCCCCCCACACACCACAGCCTGTAAATCTCATGTGGTTTCTCCAATAAGATAAGCAGGCGAAGGGGGTGGGACACAGATGAAAAAGTGTCCCACCAGGGTCTAACAAGTGACCCAGGGAGCAGGGAGTTATTAAACTTAGAAAAAGAAAACCCAAGAAGAACAATCTCTGCCCCTTATTAACTGAGAGATCTAGAACAATTTCCTTTCTCTGCCAAATTCTCTATTATTCCATCTGATGGAGTTAATATTGTCTACCTTGTAGTAATCTATAAGTATTAAAAATAAGTGTTAAATAAAAGAACTTTCCCTTACTTAAATCCATTAGCTAGTCTTTGTCCTAGTCATGTCTTTGTTCACTGGTTTGTATTAAAGTGGTCCATAAAAGATAAAAGCAAAACACAATATCTCTAATTAAAAGGTTCAACTGCAGTTCCAAGTAGAAATACTACATAATTTGTAACTTAACATAAGAAAGTACCTAGCTTTGGGTATATTACAAGTTGAACCTTGATTTCCTCTTTTTTAAAGAATTATTGTGGGGGGAGGCTCTCAAGCAGTGCTCAGGGATCCAGGGAGCCTCTTCTGGTAGCACTCGGTCAAGCACATTGGACAATTCAGTGCTTGGGCCCAGTAATGCAGTCTTGCTCAGACTAGCGAGCTGGGACAGAACCCGGGGCCCTATACAAGCGAGACATGCAATCTAGCCCACAGACAGTGTTTCCAGCACCAATTTCCTTAATATTAAAGTGGAGTAGTCATAATAGCCTTCTCCCTTACAATGAGAATAAATAAGATATTAATTTTAAAGCACTTTATAAATTTTAAATCAATATGGGAATGCTGTTGTAACTGTTATTCTCCAATAACAGAATGCTCCAACCCATGTTGATCTTTTTTTCTTATTTACATCTCCCAACTATATTTCTTATGGTGAATAATTCACCAATAATCAGTTAATCAATGATCATATCATCATCTCCATTCCTGTTTCTGCAGCCAGCTGAAAAGAGTACCATGTCATACTGACATCTCTTCTATAGCTCATGTTTATTAGAGGTACTTGAAAGCCAGACTTTGGGACAAGAAGGTGAATGAAAAATGCCAAATTCAATCATTTGGAGCAAACAGAGAAGTACATAAATGATTTCAATACAGCTTGCACCACCTAAATATGTAAAAATGACAATAGAGACAGGAATGATGGAGGATCTGACCAGCTGGGGAAGTAAGGGAAGACTTCACCACAATACAGTATGAGATCTGGGCCTACCAGGGTGAGCAAGACCTTGCTAAGGAGAAGAGGAAGAGAGGGCTGTTCTGGAAAAGAGAATGCTGGGTGCAAAGGCACAGAGGAAGGAGACAGGAGAACACATTATGGTAGGAAAAGGAGGAACCTAGGATACCATACAGATTTAAGATTTACCCTTTTGGACACTGGAGAATCTGAGCTTGAAACTGCTATGATGTACTTAATGATACAGAAACAGATACTTGATAAAAAACTTGGCAGACAAATATTTACTGGTACATACTCCATGCTGGAAACTAAAAACACATGAAAAAGTTTAGCCCAACACTCCCTCTCAAAGGAGAGCTAAGTATTATTTGTTTCAAAAAACCGCTGAGTACCTTCAGTAGGTGCCAACCGTGGAGCAAAGTACTCTGTATCCCAGAACCCTGTCTCCCAGAACCTTGTGGTTCATGGCTGGTCTCATGAGCTGCCCTTTACATCCAGCTTGCTGTGCTGAGATTTTATTACTTGACTCTACCATGTGTTTCTGTAGACTCTGGTGACAACCAGGATCACCCACTATGCGGTCAGAAGTCAGCCCTCTGATTTCCTGCCACTTTCCTGATGTCAGCCTACTGCTGTTTGGCTTTAATTGACAGTGAACCTGTGTGCTCGCTGACCACTCCTAAAACTCTTTTCTAAGGATCTGGTCCTTGCATGTACTTCCAATACAAGTATGACAAGAATGATGCTGTGTGTTTGCCTAATCTTACCTTACTGCCCTCTTCCTGGGCACACAGAAAGGCAACATTTGACAACCTCCCTCCCTTACAGTTAGTTAGGGGTCTAGTGACTATACCAAAATTGGGAAGTATGGAAACTGCTCTGAGACCTGGCCCTTAAACCAGACACAGACTTGTGTATTGGTTTCCTAGGCTACTGCAAACAATTACCACAAACCTGGGAGCTTAAAGAAGGAGGAATTTATTCTCTCACTTTGATGGAAAACAGAATCCAAAGGTATGAGAAATCTTTCTTGCCTCTGGTGATTGTGGCATTCCTTGGCTTGTGGCTGTGTCAGTCCAAACTCTGCCTTTGCCTTCAGATACCCCTCCTCCCTCTGTCTATATCTGTGTTCAATTTTTCCTTTCCTTTTCTTGTGAACACATCAGGCTTTATATTTTCTTGGAAGTGGGGGAGAGAAAATCCCAAGAAGGACTCAGGGCATCGTAGGCTAATCCCAGAAATTCTCAGACAACCAGGCAAATGATTCAATGCAAGTACCTGAGGATATGGTGCTGCATGGAACCTGAAATGCCAGGGATCACCAGGGCCCCCACCTGGTGATGCTCAGGGCCCTCCAGAGCTACACCCAAAGATGTCTGGGGAGCCATATGGTAACAGGGATCAAATCTGGGTGTGGTTTATGCCATCCAGAACCCCTGTACTATCTCACCAGTCCCTCAGCTTTTAGATTCAAGGTTCACCTAAAATCTAATATGATTTAAGATCCATCTCAAGGTCCTTAAGTAATTGCATCTGCAAAGACCCTCTTTAAAAATATAGCAACATCTGAGATTCCAGGTGTGCAGGAATTGGGGTGGCACTGTTCAGCCCCTCCCCCAAACCATGGAGGTCTCTCAATGGCAGTGGTAGAGTAAGCAGATATCTGAGCCCTCATGAAGCCACACAGAGTGACTATCAACTAGAGTTCCCTCCAACTCCAGCCCTCACAGGGCATATAAGATGATCAAAAACCAGACCCTGTGGTGGTAAGCCACTGAGAGTCCAGGGTTAATTTGTTACAAAAGCAGAGTCCAGCTTGGCTTGGTTACTTCTCCCAGCTTCCTGACTTTGCTCTGTAACCCAAAAACCGTTCATGGACTAACATGCAGTGTTTTCATTTGGGTTTAATTTTTGCTCAAAAGCCCTTTTAGGTTGCTCTTGCTGAGTGTCCCAAGAATTTCTCTGAAGCTTTGCTTGGCCTGGATATGACTGTTTGGGAGGTTTCTTGTTTTCCCTGGGTAGCGTCACTAGGCCTTTGCTGATAACATCACTGTTTTCTCTACTGGTCTCCGAGGGAACTGTGGTGGCTGTATGAGTTAGCTTTTGCTTTTATTGGGGCAGTGAGGAGGGACAAGGGGGTCGAATGTGAATGCTTTCCAGCTAAATTCATCCCAAAATGAACCAAGATAAACAGTAGCTAGGGTCCTTGCCTGCAAAATTGAAAAGAGCACAGATTTCAGAGTCACATTGACTCGGGTTAAAATTTCCCAGATTTTTAAACTCTCAAGCTATAATATCTTTTGCCTTTAATCAAGGATTTTTAGTTTTCTTCCCTTTCTTTAAAAAAAATAAAATGGGCATGAACACCAACTTTGTTCACAGGGTGGCCAGTAGGACTACAGGATACCAGATATTTATTTACCACAGTGCACTAATGGTAATACATACTCAATAATTAGTAAACTCATTTGTCTCTTGAACAGACCAATTAATTACCACTTGGATCTTTCATCATCTGGGACAAAGTGACAGCTAAGTACAGAACCATGCATGTTCCAAGTGTGTAACCATGGTCTTCAGCACTGGTCTCCACCACCGCCATGTATTTCTGCCTTTTTTCTAGTTTATCCTTTGAGATACAATTAGTCTATTCCTTAAAAGTGGGTTATGGGATGGTGAGTTAGCAGACTGGCTAGTCTTTCACCAGCTGAATTTTCCCTTAAACTTTTCATTTTTTACTTTCCGATTAGCCTTGAGTACTCTGTGAAAGCAGGTACTATGTCTATCCAACTGTTCCTGTAAACCCCACAGCTGTCAGCACAGTGACAAACTGACTACTAGTGCCCAGCCCTAACTCACTTATTGACTACAGGGAAAACAGAGGGCGGAAAGTTCCAGAATAAGGTAAAATTTGGCCTCCAAAAGCATGAACACTCACAAATTCATGGACTAGTATTAAAGTTACTGGCTTGTTTACAGAGAGGAGGAGAAGCAGCAGAAGTTAAGAATCACAAAGAAGGGGCAAAGTGATAGCATAGTGGGGAAAGCATTTTCATTGCACGCAGCCAATCCAGATTCAACCCACAGCATCCCATCTGATCTCCTGAGTGCCACCAGGAATAATTCCTGAGTACAGAGCCAGGAAAAAACTTCTGCAGGGTGTGCCCCCCCCCCACAAAAAACAAAACAAACAGAAAAGAATCACAAAAAGGTAGAATTCATCACCACTCAGGATTTTGCAGATCTCTCCATAAATAAATCATATAATAGTGCATTTTATTGTTTTGTTTTGTTTTTGTATGAGACTAATATCCAAAGCCAGAAGAAACAGGGGTCAGAAGGATTGGTCCCATGTTGGAAGCTTGCCACAAATGTGAGGGGTGTGCAA
The DNA here is from genome assembly GCF_029834395.1 of Sorex fumeus. Lineage (NCBI taxonomy): Eukaryota > Metazoa > Chordata > Mammalia > Eulipotyphla > Soricidae > Sorex > Sorex fumeus. Next base: position 10,766,661 of record NW_026606077.1, on the reverse strand, counting down.
AGGGAGTTAGGATAGAGAAGGGACCAGTATGACAATAATGAGTGTTGAAAGTAGGCAAAGGAATATACATGATAACCTTTCAATATCTGTATTCCAAGCCATAATTCCCAAAAGGAAAGACAGAGAGGGAGAGAGGAAAAATACATGTCACAGAGGCAGGCAGAGGGGCAGAAGGTGATGGGAGGAAAATTGAGAATACTGGTGGTAGGAAATGTACACTGGTGAAGGGATGGCTGTTAGAACATTATATGACTAAAACCCAATCATGAACAACTTTGTTACAGTATATCTCACTATGATTTAGTTAAAAAATAATAATGTGTTTAATACCTTGCACCTAGCTGTGCAGTGTTGCAGGCAGAGTGATAACAGGTACTCTGGGAAGGTGTAGTGTGAAAAACAGTGACACTAAACCATCCCAAAGGCAAGAAGGCATTTGTCCTACAAAACCCATCTGAGAAAACCTTTCAGATGCAGAATTCCAGACCCAGAGCATGGATGGACTCTTGGGAGGAGAGAATTCATCATGTTCAGATGTCAAAGACCACCAATAATTCCAAAGTCTCCCCTTTGACATTACCTTGGGAACAAACTTTGGAAGGTAGTTTGGGAAAACTGAACATAAACTAATTTATCAGAGGCAAAGCTATGCTTTTCCCCATTCTGGGGAAGTGGCCTGAGGCATGTATTTTCTGACGTATGGCACATTTTCCCCGTCTTGGGGGTTCACTGCAGTTCTACTTGGGATGTGTACTTGGCTAGTTCCACTTGACTCTCTGTTGAGCAAGAGACTCTTTCTTGCCCCTTATTTCCCAAATAAGTGTAAGTAAATGTATCTTACTTCACCATTCATTTATTTTCTGTCCATGAGTGTGTGTGTGTGTGTGTGTGTGTGTGTGTGTGTGTGTGTGGCGGGGGGGGGCAGCAAGGGGTGGGGAGTAGAAAGAAAGCAACAAACTTGGGAAACCTGGGAAGAGGCTAGGCCTGATCTTCCTTTCCTGAAAAGAGCAATTCCTCACTCCAGCTCGAATTCCATGGTTTCCCAAGAAACTGGGTGGTGCATATCAGGTGGGGAGAACAAATGGGACTCAGGTATAGTTTGATGACTGCCACGGGATGAGACATGGATATGGACCTGTTCTGTGCAAGGCTTCTGGTCAATTCTCATAAGTCCTAAACTTCCCTGGGCACTTCCCTGAGTGACCAAAGAAGCCCCAAAAGACTCACTTCTCCAGGTTGCCGCCTCACTTCCCTCCTGCAACCACAAGATCAGCAAAATTTATTCTTAAGGCTGTTATCAGGGCATGATTATAAATTTGTACTATATATGGCACATATATGATGCAATATACATATGTATATGATACAATGTGGTATATATGTGTTACACATTTACATATTTATAATATCTTCTCTGTGCTAGACACTGTTCCAAGTATTTTGCCTCTGTGGTACATAGTACATACTACATAGACACTGTATACATTTATTCTTCTATTGTTATCACTATATTACAATGAGGTAACTGGAACCCAGAGAGGCAAATTTGCCCCCCAAATACAAAACTAGTTAGTAGAAAAGCCCTGAGTTGGATTTTGGCCACTTGGCTTCAGAGTTATGTCTCACACATTTGACCACACAGCCTCTTAAGCCAAACACGATGGAGAAAAAGTGAGAAGAGTGAGAAAATGAGCCTCCTACCAGGACTTTGAAGTTGTCTTACCAATTAACTGATTCAGAAAAAACAATCCTTCAACAAAAGGAAGCTAGTTACAGAATGGATCTGGCAGCCACAGATGCAATGGTGTCCCCTACTTAAGAGAAGAACCAGTGATAACCCATCTTAACGGTAACAGGAGCCAGATGGAAGCAATCCCCTAAATAAATTCCTTTGGCCTGAGATGGAACCATCCCCTGATTTAAGGTCCTGAATCGTGGCAGCATCTGCAATTCAGAATAGACCTAGGAACACAGCTCTTGCAGACTCGAGACAAAGGCAATAGAAGGGGCTAGTAGAGGTTCCAGAAAGCATGAATGACTCTGCTTCATATCTTTAACATACAAACTGCTAGGGGCAAAAGACAATCAGCTTTCCCACCAGTCTAGCAAAGCTCAGCCACCCATACCCGGTGCTTGTTTACCATTGACTGAATAAATCATTTCAGTTTCCTCCAGCTTTGGCCCTGCTCCACCATAAACAGAGTCAAACAGAGTTCCCCACTCGAGTCTGTCATCAAAAGCAGAGAGGGCAATGGGGTTCTCGCCCAGGCTCTGCAGCCCTCTTGGGCAATGTCTCCTCATCTCTTCTTAAGCATATCGGAATGAGCTATATTTGACGGTCAATTCTTTCATCTCTGCAGCTTCAAAAACCTCAAACATCGTATCAGATCTACAACAAAGAACAGGGACTTCAGGGGTTGACAGCATGGCCATAATTAAAGAGGACCATCAATAAGCTGCCATGTTAAACAATGCCACATTATAGCTGCTCCCAAACCAACTGTTTACCTTTCAGGCATTTCTATGGAAAGGTTTAAACAGGTGCAGTTTGAATTGTTTTCATAAAGATATGCAAACAAGAGATAGGAACTTTTCTTCTCTCTGAAACAGAGTATAATATACAGCACCCTATTCTCCTACTAATAGTGTCCAATTGATTTACTCAGGGGAAATACTCTCCCAGTGACAGGAAGGAATATGAATCCAAAAACAGCAACCTTTGGTAACTGACAAGAAGAATAACCAAAAAAATGATGCTAAAAATATTACAGAGACATTCCCAAAAATAAATGGGAAACAATTTTTTAAAATTTCATCTGAAGTTTCTTCTGGATGATGGATTTCAGATTTAACCTTTGTGAAATAAAGAAGTCTCATTTCAAGCTTATGTGACATGTTAATATCCCTTACCTAGTATAAACTCAATAGAAAGAAAAGAAAACTCAAATGTGTTTTTGGACTGGATCAAAGAATCTCTCTTGTCTTACCCCACAGTTTTTAAGAATGTTAAGAACCACTGGGTATTGGTATTTTGGTAGTAAACAAAGTTGGCAGCATTGTACTCCTAAAACAAAAATAACAGATAAATAAACATTTATTCTCTTATAAACCATTTCTACGTCAATAATAAGAACCACAGGATTGAATCATCTGAGTATTTTCAGGGCCAAAATTCTATTTTTCTCAAGAGAAAAAATAAGCATGTAAAACATTCTATGTTAGGTCCACAACGTTCATTCTATGTTAAGTCCACTGTCCAGCATCTAAATTATAAAGCATAAATGTGATCCTAAGTCTATTTCCAACAAGACTTTTTTCAGTGAATCATTGTGAGGTACAGGTACAGGCTTACAAACTTTCATGCTTGCATTTCAGTCATACAATGATCGAGTACCCATCCCTCCACCAAGTGCCCATTTTCCACCACCAATGGTCCCAGCATCCCTCCCACCACCACCCCCCGTCCTGTCCACCCTTCCCCACCTCTGTGACAGGGCTTTCCCCCAACAAAGACATTTTAAATAGCTACTTCTCTGCTACTCCTTGAATTTTGGGTCAGACTGATTAAACCAAGAGCAAAGGGAAAGAGGCAACAGTGAGATAGATTATAAGCCCGTGATTTACAGCAGGGTACACACAGCTGGCTCCATGTCCCAACTGCCAGGAAGCTCTGAGGTTGCAGAAGATATAAACTCACCATGCAATTTTCTTTCTGCCTTAAAACCTTATTCCTGAGTCCTGCACTTTCCCTCTTTCCAGTTCTATCAGTATGCTGGAGACCTCCAGAGATTTGAGGAGGTCTTAAAGGAGTCAGCCCCTAAAATACAGTAAGAATCTTTGCAGTGGATAGTGACTTAAAAATTAAGATGAGAACAACAGAACATCCAAGGAACTAAAAAAATTATCATCTTAGGTCCTCTCAAACAGAGATCCTTCCACGGAAAGTCTCCCCATGTACAGCAACTACTGTCACTTCACATACATACATTCATACATGAGGGAGGTCACCACTGATCCAGGAGAGTCATGTCTCAACACTTCACATGGGACATGGCAACTTGTTAGGAGGAATCTTCTATCATCTAAGATTCAACACATTCCATTAATTGTAAGAGAGTTTTCACTTCTTTTGTTGCAGATGGGCTGGAGTGATAGCACAGAGGGTAGGGCATTTGCCTTGCACGCGACTGGCCCGGCCAACCCGGGTTCGATTCCTCCACCCCTCTTGGAGAGCCCGGCAAGCTACCAAGAGTATCTCACCCGAACGGCAAAGCCTGGCAAGCTACCCGTGTGTGACATATCCGATATGCCAAACACGATAACAACAAGTCTCACAACAGAGATGTTACTGGGCCCGCTCAAGCAAATAGATGAACAGGAGGACAGTGCTCTTCTTATTGCAGATTGAAGATACTAAAGTGTAATATAAAAAGAAAATCTCTGATGCTTGTTTGGAGCAGACCAACAAGAATTTCTAAGGCCTCTTTCTAAAAATTACATAGAGAGAATCCTTACATGGACAAACCCAAACTTCTTGCAAGTCTCCTCCTAGTCATTCAGGGTGGGGAAAGCAGGGGATCCCTGCAAAACCTCCAGAGAGGAACTCCCAAACAGACTTTGTCTCAGTTGTCTAAGGAAGGAGATCTGTTAGATCCAACAGACTTCAGCAGAGCAAAATGAAGGTCGATAAATTCAAACATCACTACGGAGGATGGCTGGTGAGGTTTGCCCCTCTCTCTGCCACTGTCTTCATTCCTGAAAGCTTAGTCTCCTTTGAGCCCAAAGAGCTCCATTTTGAAAACAATGGCCCTTTATGGAGAGCTTTCATCCCAGCTTAAATTCTAAAAAGTCCAAGAGCCAAAAATGTCTGAGCTGGACAAAACTTCCCTTAAGAATCTAGAAAACTGCCTGCAGTTGTTTGTATTTAGTGGCAATATCTTCTTCTTGAACTTGTCATATTGTCTTGCTGTTTTCAGAATGAAACCAGATATAAATAAAGCCCTAAAATAGTGTTTGAGATAGGCCACTGATCACTGGTTTATTTTTCCTGACTTGAGAAGCTACACAATTTTCCAAGCATGGTTACATTATGATAATATGCTTTGTCATAAATTTACTGCATCCTTCTGCTTGTCTATAAAACAGTCTGCTCCTCATCGTTCTAAACTTGGCCTGGATACAGAACTTCTAACTTAAAATATCTAACAATATGTCATATCCACCAGAAGATACATGACAGCTATTTCTAAGATACATAATATTATTAATTGTTTTTGAATGTACTTGAACTGTTATGAGTCTAAAAAGTATAAAAATGACATTTAACCATCAACAGTTCTTGAAACATTATATACACAAAAGAAGAAATATTAACAAGTCCAACAGTACTCATAATTTCAAAATTATACCCTTTGAAGCCAAAATGACATCAAGAGAAACACAATGAATTAAGAACTTAAAAATAAAAATTTAATGCTTGAAAATATTAAACTTACCTTCTGATAAGTATAAAATTGAGTATGAACTAAATTATTTTTTAGGTTTACAAAACTGGCAAACAATATGCTTTCTTCTTAAACTATTTAAAGAGCTTGCAGTGTATGAATAGAATCTGTAAGATCCAAACAACGCTGAGTGTTGGAGCAAACAAAGTTGCTTTAATGCACGCCAATCAAACAGAATTTATTGAGCATGTACTATGAGATCATAGTAGATAGACAGTGTATCATGGAACGTGTAAAAGAAGATACAACCATGGTAAGATATCAAAGATATGCCTTGATGATAATTTTTCTTTTTTAAAGAACAAAAAAATGGAACTATTTGAGTCTGGGTAAAACCAAAACAGAGAAGCAAGTCAGGACTCAGGCATAGTCATGCACCTAGACATGCAAGGTATCCCAGACTGGCCCCACTCTGGGCAGCGACAGGAAGTGAAGATGTCACAGAATACCTGAGACTAAATTAAGCCAGGCATTAACTTCACCTAATTTGCCTATGATTGCACCAATCAGAACTTGACTTTTAACTCAATTTTCATACAGGACTGGACTATATTGTGTATATAAGCCCTTGCTAACATGGTTCAAAAGCCACAGTCCTATACCCCAAATAAACACCTTTTCTTTGTTCCAGTTCATCCAGGTTTAGATTCCTTGCTTAACAGCCTTAAAAGAGCTTGTAAACTTACTTATATTTGTCTAAACAATAACACAAAAATATCTTTGATTAAATGCACACATAAGATTTCTGGTAACTGATGTACAGGATAAAAGCAGAAAGAATTCAATGTGAGCCAGAGTAATTGAGAATCCTAGTAAGCCCTGAGCACTGCCAGGTGTGCCACCCAACCTCAAACACATTTTTAAAAATGAAATAAAAAGAAATGAGGGATTTTATAAGATTGATGCAAATAGCAAAGGATTTAAAAAGGGACTCACAAAATTGACCAAGTTCTAATTTTATCAAAAGGATCTTTTATAAAGGCTAAAGAGCTAGTGAGGTAGTAAGGTGCTTGACTTACGCAGCAAATCCCCAGCCTCCCATATGGTCCTGGAGCCTGCCAAGAGTGATTCCTGAGTGTAGGACCAAGAGTAACCCCAGTACCACCAGCTAATACAGAAAACAGAAAATAAAAATAAAATGCTATAACTGCTCAATAAAAAACAAATATAAAGTAAAAGACATGTGCTTTTGTTAGAAGTGTTAAAGGAAATATTAATATTTAATTACTTAGACCAGATTGGGGGACATGGCTGAAGTAATAATATAGTGAGTATGGTACTTGCCTTGCCAATTCCCCCCCCCCCCCAGATGGTCCCAGATGGTGCTTCCAGCACACCAGGAGTGATCCCTAAGGGAAAAGTCAGGAGTAAGTCCAGAACACTTGCTGACATGGCCCAAAAGTTGAAAGACAAAGAAAGAATTAGAACAGATGGGATTAGAATGATAGTTCAAAGGGATAAGTCACTTGCCTTGCAAGTAGCCAATTCTAATTCTATCCCTGACACCATACATGGTGCCCCCCCCACCACCATCACCACTACAAGAAGTCCTGAGCACAGGTGGGTGTGGTCCAAATACTTTAAGAAAGAGCGAGAGATTCAAAATGGTGCGGACACTACTGTAGTCGCGACATCATATGTTATTCATAATCAGCAATAGAAAACAAATTATCTACTGTTGCCTTTTTGGCAGATCTGAATGTTGGGGTAAAATCCCAAATAATAATGGTGGGTCTGGTGTCAAAATATTGAATGTAATCAAAGTAGAGAGAGAGTAATGTGGAAATCATCTGCCCAATAGGTAGGGGGAGGGTGTGGGATGGGAGTATACTGAGGTTTTGGTGGTGGAGAATCGGCACTGGTGAAGGTGCAGGTGTTTCATTGTATGACCGAGACTTAAACCCAAAAGCTTTGTAATTGCTCTCACAGTGATTCAATAAATAAAATTATAAAAAATGAAAAAAAAAGTAAAGTGGAATTCATACCCAATTCAAACAACCTAATCAGTGGCTGAATAAATAGCAGTACTCTTACATTAAGAGAGAGAGAGAGAGAGAAAGAAAGAATTAGACCCCAGTTGTAGCAACTAAAAATGCTTCTGATATCAAAAAAACATAAAACTCTAGGCTTTGACTTTTGTGATATAAAATTTGAGCTTTGAGTTTTAACTTTCATGGCTAAATTTTAGGCCCTTTGTTTCTATATTTACTATTTCCTTTTGCTTCCCTTTTACGTAGAGTCATCTTAGGTGATTTCTCAACAATTTACCTTCTTACTTTTAGCCTCCTCTTGCAGATCCTTACCAGGTAAAGAAAAGTCGGAACTACTGCAAGATGGGCTACATTCTTTCCATGCCCCATAACATTGCCAAAATTTCCCTTCTCACAACTGGTAATATTTATTTAATGGACAGATGAATGGATGGATGGACAGTCAGATGGACAGATGGATGGGGTTCATTTGTGTGAAAAGTCAGTCTATATATTCAGCCAACAGTCATTAGTTCCTGAAATCATTTTCCAAGAAATTGTTTCTCTTGGATCATTTTAGATTGAGTCAGTGAATCCAGAGTTAGGCAGTAAAGAGCCTGACTAAGGCCACTACACAGACACCCATCATCCCCCTGCCCCCATGATGGTTCCCTATCATCCATTTTCCTATACTTTGAGTCAAGTTGTGCTTCCAGCGTGTCCAGTGGCAAAGCTACTCTTTTATTCTCATAGACCTATCCACATCTCATTCCCCCACTGTGAAATCTATCCTTATTTTCCCAACCTAAAATTCTCTGTGCTTAACTTCATCCCAATACAGCTATCTCCCTCTGGTCAACAGCAAATTACAACATAGGGGAACTCACTTTATCCTCATGGAATCCCACAACTGTCTAACTGCATGTCCCACCTTGTGATGAAATAGCATGGCAGTCTCAAGCAAGAACTGTGCTCAAATCAGAACCTGCTCACAAAAAGCCTCATCTCACCCACCCATCTATTCTCTCACCATCATCCCCTCCCTCCCACCTCCCCACTATCTCTCTCTCACTCCTCCCCAATCTCCCTCCCATCCTTCCTTTTCTTCCTCCACATTCTTCCTCCCCTGACTTCCACAATGGAAATCTCGATTTATTTTATCATTAAATAATTTCTTCAAAAATATTCTTATGCCTAAATATAAGCAGAAAGTCTTTGGCAAGTACCGAGGCAGCTGTTAGTGGTAGCAGATTCTATGAAAGAAAGGACTGAGGAAGAACAGATGTTTTTGTTATTGACGTCTTTCAGTCTCATTTGCCTTTTTATTTATTTTTTTCCTTTTCAAAAAAATTTAATCACCATGAGATACAGTTACAAAGTTGTTCATGATTGAGTTTCAGTCATATAATGTTCCAGCACCTGTCCCTTCACCAATGCATATTTCCCACCATGAATGTTCCCAGTTTCCTTCCCACCTCCATCCCCACTCCCAAACAGCCTGTCTCTATTTTCTTTTTTAACAATGTTCATATACATTTTTTTTAAAATTATAGTAAAACACACATACAATTTGACATCTCAACCATTTTAAGTGCATGGTGCAAAATGATGTTGAGTACATCTACATTATATTGCGAAACCCACTGCCACATACACAACTTTTCCAGTGATACTTTTTTATTTTTTGCTTTTTGGGTCACACCTGGCATTTCACAAGGGTTACTCCTGGCTCATGTACTCAGGAATTATTCCTGGAGGTGCTCGGGGGATCATATGGGATACTGGGAATCGAACCCGGGTCAGCCTGTGCAAGACAAACACCCTGCCCTCTGTGCTATCGCTCCAGTCCCTCCAGTGATACTTTTAAATTAAATTATTAAAAGTATATTTGTCAATCAAGATTCTCAATGAGACAAGGCCTCAGGTGGGAACAAGGATGTAAGCCTGGCATGAGAAACCAAGATCAAATATCAATATTGCTTCACCATTTTTTGATATACAAAACTTCAAATCATAGGTTAACAGAGCCTGATAGATAATACAGGATTCTGCTATGCATGGAGCACACCCAGGTTTGATATCTGGCACCCCATATGGTAACCTGAACTTCACCAGGAGTGATTCCTGAGTATAGATCCAAGAGTAAGTCCTGAGCACAGACGAGTATGGAGCCAAAACCAAAGGAAATGAAGTATAGGGTAAAAAATACTCTATAAGAAAAGGAATAAAATATAGAAAAATTAGAATATGTCTTTACTCCCCTTCCCACACACGCACTTATAACTAACAATAATCCAAAATAAGTAAGTGCATTTGCAGTCAAGTATAGAGAACAGACATCTTAACAAAACAGAATTATGGCTATCAAGCAATTTGGGAAAAAATTATTAGCTTTATTACTATAAAAATGTTTGAATAGGAATCTTCCAGCTGTTAAATCTGATCATCAGAACACTGCCAATTTTCTCTGCCACACAATCTATCTGTGCAGTGGGGTACTTGCTGCAATTAAGGGATTTCCTACTTCCTAATAATTCTCAGATTTGGAAGGCTTTCTTGTAAGTGCACTCCACATGGAGGTATCAAACTCAACTCCCTTTATGTAACTGTGTGACATGCTGGAAGTGACAAAAACTGCGTATATGAGGAATGGGATTTTGCGTGTCTCCAGTAGCTATACTCAAAGTTAAATTTCCTCAATCTGACGCTGAAGCAAAGTTCTGACTGGAATTTCTGCCATAAAAACACTCTCTCAAATCCCACATGTTTTGTAGGATATGCAACACTTTGTCTGTCTTTGATAGGGGTTCCAGCTTCCATTAAATCTTACTTCTCAAGTAAGTGTTCCTTTAACATGATCGCAATTCTGAATTGCAGGTATTGGCTGACTCAAGAAAAGGTAGCGTTATGAAAAGTGAGATGTATAGAATATCATTTAAGTTTAATAATTTTTTAAAATCCCCCCTGAAGTCTTTATAGTTTACAACTCAATATGATCGCTACATATCCCAAATACCACACAAATACAAATACTCTCATTGCACTATAACATTTGTTCACAATTGTTGTTTTATACTATAAAACTTCACCATCAAAAAGCCATTTGACTATCAGAGTCAAATATTCTGATATAACAGTGGTTTTCTCTAGGACGAGGAACCTTAATTTAGTAAAACACTTGCTATAACAAAGGGACCACTGCCATAAAATTAGCAAAAGAAACAGGAAATATCTGTGCATTACATTATTTTGAGTATGAAAATAATATATGAATATAAATGAAAAATAATAGCAGGATATAAGGAATAAAATGGACTGGGCTAGGATCTGGGATAACGACATTCAAATCCCAACACAGATATTGACTAGCTGGATGTCTTTAAATTGCAATCTGATAAAGTCCTTATCTGTAAAATGAGGTAATTATCATCCATCCAATGCATAAGGTTATTAAGGGAATAAAGTGACAATAATGTAAGGCAGAGAAACAACTAAAGATATTTGTGTAAAACTGTGTCATCTTCTGTCCTTTTGACATCTGCCTATAAACAATATCAATGAGAGAGAATGGGAGTCCCTATACTAACGTCAATCCAGGTTCTGGGAATCAAGAGATTCTAGTACAAGTTCTTTAAGTGCTATACTCAATTCCTGTTGTTGCTGTAACAACTTTGGTGACTTAAAGCAACAGGAATGTATTTACCCATAATTATGTAGGTCAAAAGCCTACATATAGTGAGTAATACTGGGTCAAAATCAAGATGTCATCTGAGCCACAGTCCCTCCAGAGCTCAAGGGGAAAATTCTTCCAACTTGTGATAGAATCTTTGGCTTGTGGCCATATGACCCCACTCTCCAAGGACAGCATCTTCACATCTATTTTATCTTCAGGATACCTTTTTCTCTGTATGGCAGTTAAATTTTCCTCTGCCTGCCAGAGAGATAATACAGCAAGTAAAGCATTTGCCTTATACGAAACCAACCTGGATTCAATCCCAGGTCCACATACAGTTCCTTGAATACTGTCAGAAGTGATACCTGCATACAGAAGTAGAAGTAAGCCCAATACACTGACAAATGTGACCCCAAAACAAAAACAAACAAAATTCTTTAAGCTTCTGATAGAGATTTGGTGATAAAATATGGACATGCCCAGATAATCCAGGATAATCTCTCCATCCTAAGGACCTTAATTTATTCACATACTGCAAAGGGCTGGAGCGATAGGACAGCGGGTAGGGCGTTCGCCTTACACGCGGCCAACGTGGCCGACCTGAGTTCGATTCCTCCGCCCCTCTCGGAGAGCCCGGCAAGCTACCGAGAGTATTCAATATGCCAGACACAGTAACAACAAAGTCTCCAATGGAGACGTTACTGGGCCCGCTCGAGCAAATCGACGATCAACGGGAGGGCCTTTACCTTTACCTTACTGCAAAGGCACTGGCATATAAGGTGACATTAATAGGTTCTATGGATTAGTAGAGCATCTTGGGGGGCCAAAGTGCATTTTTAAGTATACCATGAGAATCAAAGATAAAAAGTACAAATATACTGGGGAAGAAACAACTTTTTCAGTTCAAACAACTTTTTAAAAATTCAAATCACCCTTTGAAGTAGAAATTGTATTAAGCTTTTAACCTAAGTTGCACACTGGGGGTATGAATGAATGATTACTAGTCTCCTTGACAGTACTGAGCCAGGCTCAGTAAATAAAGTATGAATTTGGCTAGAGGTAGAAAACTAGAAAGGGAAAACCTTACCATAGCAGAAAGGAGTCAAGAACAAGGAAGTAGAAAAGTGTCTGAGTCCCACAGAGAGGCTTGGGAGATCAAAGAGAAAAAGCTTTTCTCTCATTTCCTACTTGAGCTGAGAGCTATCCTTATGTACAGACCACAAGGAAATGACAAACTCTTCAACCCTTACTTTGTGGCCTTATTCTTCTAGTTGTTTTAACAAATGCTTATTGAGCATGTGCTATGGAAAGAATATTGCCCATCACTCTAGAGACCAGAGGAGCCAACCAAACAGATACCAATGCTTTCTGCAAGGTAAACTTGAATGAGAGTTCAGTCAATTTAATGCAACAACTCTCTCTAGAGGACCTAATGTGTGCAAGATACTTTGACAATCATGACAAGATCTATTCATGCATCAAACACACTTTGAAGAAGTAAGCTAGGGGCATTTCTAAGAAACTAGCCTATATTACTCACACTCCAAGTAATCTATCCTGTTGAAGGTCAGTAATGAGAACCAAAAGCTTAGAGAAGTGCCATCCTTAGGGGGGACAATTTTAGGATACAATGCAGTTGCTAGAGCCAGCACTTCCCACTTCCTCCTCACCTTGTCATCCTCACATAACGGATTCTGAGAGCTCCTCCTGTCTATGTGATTGCAGACTCCATGCTTCCCACAGGAGGGTTGCATGATTAAGTGGCATTCAATCTTCTCTGCCGGGTGATGTCAGGCTTAGCTGCATCACCATGGAGTGGGCACCCTGGCTATTAGAAGGGGAGCAATTTTAGCAAGTGAAGAATGGGGATGCAGGGGTGGAGGGGGAGGAAAGGGGAAGGTGGCTCCTTTTCATTCTGCACGTGAGCTTCTCTGAGTCCCATAAATTCGTCTGCCCTGTATATTTCACTCAGCTGTCTGAATGAGGTTTGCTCATACAGCCACCACTGTGCAGAATCAATCACGCCCTTCTGCACAGAATGTTAATTGTACGACTCTCCAAAAAAGGGGGGGAAAGCATACTACAGAGGTATTAGAAAAATTTTAACCCTCCCCTCCATACTTTAAAAAAATTATAATACTTTGAAAAAGTCATGGTATAACCCAGACATGATTCAGCTACATTCAAGGTACCTTATTCAAGGATGAGGAGAGAATAAAGAGGAAGAAACTTCCTCACACTTCTACAAACTGTTCCACACATTATATGTCAGGTACTTAGTTTCCAGAATAAAGCAGCTCTGAGTCTTGGAGCACTCCCAATGTCACTGCATGGCAGAATAGAAAATATCTAGGGCATTCTGGATAAAATCCTACAAAACAGCCAATTCAAATGAACCTGGGTCACAGTTTTTCCTTTGTATCTGACTATAGGTGACTCACCTCAGAGGCAGAAAAGAAAAAGCAAAACAGCCAGCAAAAGATTTCTCCTTTGCCCCTTCCTTATACCACACAAACTAAATACACAATATCGGAACAGTAAAATTGAGTAGATGAGTGATAGTTAAAAGTCTTCCTCAGTCATCTAAGCACCTGAGACCTTTCTCGTATATTTAATTCTACAGGGGTAACATAAGTAAACTAAAAAATCTTACAATCATGTGCTTACAGAAAGCAGACAAGCTTGTAAAATGTGCACATACATGTATGTAAAATGTGCACACACATACACACACACACACACACACACACACACACACCCCTCTTTGCAGGGAGGGTAAAGAGCTGACTCTGCAGCCCAAGCCGTCAAAGATCCTATTGTCTCCTGCAGGACTGAATGGACACTGTGACAACCACACTGTCTTATTGCCTTCTATCACCAATTTTGGGAACATGTGAAAAATACGGTATGCTGCTTGCTGGTATGTGGTCCAAGATGACTCATAAATCTTCCTTTATCTCCTTCGTGGTGTTAGCAGAAAAGGATGAGTTGCTTTTTTCCATCTCATTCTCCCGTCTATCTGTCTGTTAGCCGTGCCCTTGAGCAAAGATTACTGATGCCCTGCCTTTGATATATGACACATCACCCACAGCAGCTTTTCATCAAGTGAATTAACCTGGAAAAATGCAAACCCACCTGCCAGTTGCTTCCAAACTTTGCACAATTCCTTTGTGTACTTCCTCCTCTAACATGCATCAGGCAGGAAGGCAGCAAGGGCAAGCTAGAGAAATATGGAAAATTAAGACAATCTAAACTGGGGGCTCTGTGAAATAACTCAGTCCCTGGAGTAGGCTGCTTTTGCATAAAGACTTTCAGTGTAAGTGGAGAAAAAAAAATCCATTCAGCCACCATTTGGATGCTTTGCACCTGAGCTAGAAAATGCTGTTTCCCCCATTTATTCTTTGTGGCTGGAATAATGACAAGAAGCTTGGCAGCCATTGATGACATGGCTACAGAACCTATTTGGTGACTTCTAATCAATAATATAGTCAGGCTAGGGAGTATCGTGGAGCAGGAAGGAGTGGGCCAGCAGGAGTGAAGTAGAAAATGAGAGGCATGGAAAAAGAAGGAAAGCTTTAAAAATGAAAGCAGGCATGAAATGAATCTGGATTCTTCTGTCAGCTTCTCCTACTCCTGGGACTCTATGCACCCTGCCATTGACAGTCAATTCCTGATGCTTCCTAATTATCATGAAGGAGTAAACAAATAAAGCAACAGTGGCACCTTGGAGGAGCTCAGTCGAAATATTCAAACAGAAAATTCTTTGCAAAGCATCAGTTTGCACACTGTGATGTTCAGCTACAAAAAGCTGAGGTTCACAGAGAGCCCTTGATTGTCCGAAAGTCACACAGCTAAACAATATAGTGTTGGAAACCAAGTTTCTCAACTCCAGAGATCCATCAAAAATGATATACTACCTCTAAACCAGATCTAGTTGCTAACCCAGCCAGCATACCTGCATCTTCCCCCCTCCCAAAAAGACCAAATTTTTACTGACTTGAAATCTGATAGAACTCACTGCATGGTAGAATAAAAGATTTCTAAGCTGAAATAAAATGAGGCTCTATGCCTCTTGTTTATCCAAGTAGTAAAGTGTTTTTCTCACTCTCATCCTTGATTCTGATAATAAAGCAGTTATTCTTCTCAAGGTGACACCCACTGTGTGTGACTACTTGAAGGCTTGTGATATATTCTTTTAAAAAACAAAACTAAAATTTAAAGATCCCATATGATCAATCATAATTTCTTGCCAAACTCTAATTTTAGGGGAAGTACTGGGTTTACTTGTTAAGATCATTATTAAAAATCTTTCTCAGGATAGTTCTGGGTTCAGTATACAGATAGTGGAATCTTCTATAGCTACATTTATATTTCTGGCCAACTGAATGGATTTTCTGTAATGCCCCTAAAATCTTTCATTGTCAAGGATAGATTAAATTTTATTATCCACTATATTTCCTTAACAAAAAAAAAGGACATAACTGGATTTTCAAGACTTTTCACAAATAAAATTGAAAGTAGTATCCTGTAGGCAGCAGTTGGGGAGAAAATTAAATTATCCAAGAGACACTGTTTTTTGAGCATTCTGGTAAAATTTGAAACTAGAAATTAGAAAGTAATAATGTATGCACACCCATTGAGTTATTAAAATAAATATCTCAATTCCCTTAGGGAATCCTTTTCCTAGTAGAAAGGAATTAAGCTTCCCTTCCCTCCAGTCAAACTAAAAATACCTGTTTCTTGGTAAAGACAGATGTAGATCAGAAGGTAGATCAGAAGTGCCAAGCTTATCTGATCTACTTATTTGACCTACCACCCCCTTTCCATAAAAACAAATAACTCAGTAACCCTGAAAGTCTACCTTCTTTAAGTGATCGAACAGAAAGAACCTCCCAATTGCACCAGAGGTACTACTGCCGACCCCATAGTTTAGTGGTCCTGCAGTGCAGAAGTGCCCATTTTGGGGGAACACTGAGCTAGTTAAAGAGAATAAAATGAATTTCGTTGAGACTGTAAGACCATAGGTTGCTATCAATAAAATAGTAAGTGTCTATTGACAGATATCTATGTTCTGAATATTCTAAAGAGCTGATCTATATTGTCCCACAGGATGTCTTTCAATAGTTCTTAGTAACTCCATCACATAGATAGGAAACTATGGCTCAGATAAGCCCATTCTCTATACATTGACAATGGTAAGTAGAGAAACAGATTCAAGTCCAGTCTATCCATTACTGAAATTCTTAACATTTTACAAAGGGAATGTGACCCAGACTTCTTGTGTCAATGCCCAGCTCCAGTGCTGGGCATTGCACATCTTCATTTATAGGAAAATTAAAACATGGTTATGAAACCTGGCCAAATGTCAAAATGTAACATTATCCAAGGCCTCACACCATTACAGTGCCCTACTCAGGCAACACTTGGTGTGGGAAATGAAATCTTGATGACCTTCCAAAAGTTGTGCCAAAGCCTCTGGGAATTAATTTACAGCTTTTTCAGACTACATTCTCCTAAATCACCTTCTCAGATATCTTTCCTCCTTTACTGTGGTAAAATAGATATACCATAAAATTTACTGTTGTAATTATTTTTAAATGTACAGCTTGATACTATTAGGTGTGTTCATATTATGCAATTATAACCACCATTTTCAGAATTTTCATGATCCCAAACAGAATTTCTATACTTATTAAATTAAACCATTTCTCCCTTCCCTCACACGTGCCAATCATATTTCACTTATTGCCTCTATGACTTTAACTACTTTGGGTACTCATCTAATAAAAATTACATAATATTTGTCCTTTTAGATCTGGTTTCTTTCACGTTGTATTATGTATTCAAGATTCAAACTTATAATACAATTATCAGAATTTCATTTCCTTTTTAAGACTAAAATGCTATTTCATTATATGGAAACATTAGATTTTATTTATCCATTCATATGATGATGATGGATATTTGGGTTCTTTATACCCTGTTAGCTACTATGATAATGCTGGTACGTACACGGGTATAAAAATATATGCTAATGTCTCTGTTTTTGAGAGTGAACTTAGGAGAGCAACTTTTAGCTGATAGGGTAATTCTAAATTTAAATGTTTTATGGAAGCTTCTTTCAACACTGTTTCAACATTTCTGTATGAATAGTGTGTTCTATATGGACAATAACCTCACAATTGGGTATTTGCTGGATCCTTGGAGGTTAGGGGGAAATGTCTCATCAACTATTTTGTGAACACATCAAAGACTCAAAGTTTTACTTTTCTGGGGTAAAGTGCAGGAAAACAAATACTTTACGATGTTTCTTCCCCATAGAGCACACAGTATTTCTCACATCTACATCTACACAATTTCCTCATTGTCTGACTTGTTTTCTACCACAAACATACCCAAGCACATGACTGTCTTAATGTCAAAGAACATCCAAATAATCTAATGGCAAATACCAAAACGGGTGGAAAGAAACAGTAAGATATTATATATTTCACTGAAGCTTCTGAGTTCTTTTCCCTCACTCCCACCCCATCAAAAGAGAGGAATGATAAAATCCAAAAATTTGCCTTTAAACTTTTCCTTCCTGAGCTTTCAATTCTAAAATACTGGGTGAGGATCTGGGAAGGATCGTGGTAATGATGGAAGACTTTGCCTCTGCCATGGCAGGAGTGTCAATACCTCTTTTAGTTCATTAATTCATCAAAAGGGTATTTTTCAACATATTAAATTCCATTTCAAAAAGAGAATGAGCTGACACAGTCAAATACACTTGACCAAAATGCACTGTGGGCTTGCCCAGATGCCCTTTCCAGCCATTCTCGAGCCCATTTTGGGGTTCCAATCATCCATTACTTAGTTAATTGGCAAACCTGACTTAAAAGGGGGAAACCCCAGTCAGTCCACTGGGCTTTTCATTACTTAAGTGCATTCAAACTTGAATTATATTAATGGGGTTCCAAATTTTAACTATTGATGGCTTTCAATAGGAATTTACGTTCCGGTCCTCTGAGGGCCCACAAATCATTAAATTTTCACCTTTGCTGAAGACAGCCACAAGAGGGAATTGGTTTCAAAGAAGAAAACAGTGATCAAATATGCACTGCACTTGCTTATGAGCAAATACACACAATTGTCTTTTCTTCCTTTTTCTACATTAAAATTTTAATTCTTTACTACATCTTTTAATGAAAGCAGTGAATGAAAAATACAAACATGGATACATAATTCCCAATGAATTGGTCTAAGTGTAACTTGTAAAAACTGGATTAATGGTACAAAGCATGTACTTTATAAAAATAGCCTGTAGAAAAAAGCATTAAGCAATTACAACCCCAGCTCTGAAGGCTCCAATATTATAGGGTAATATTTCCTTAATGTTAGACTTCATTAACCCTAAGATAATCTCTCATAAATTTTGCTGATTTTAAGGAGAAAAAAATAAATTATGTTTATTAAACTACTGAATATGTTTATGAAAACAAGACATAATCTAGTGCCATAAACTTCTTGTCTTTATCTGAATGATCAAGGAGCTCATAAATAAAATATCACATAACAAAGTGAGTGTTAAAATTCATTACTGTAATAGCTATGTTCATGATCTATTTCATTAACACTCCTCCTCTCCTTGGATAAATGGGCTTCTTAGCTTACGAGAGGAAAGCCATTTACAAGACAAAATACTAAGCCGCTTTTTCTCATTTTCCCTTATCTCTTCTATTCCTAACTTTCTAAATTAATTCTTCTCTTAAATCTTATTGTTCCTTCCAGTGTAACTCACAGCACATTAGAGAGAATGGAGAGAAATAGAAGCAAAGAAATGGGTCTATAGAGTATAAGTTAATTAGGGATCTAAGTGACTGGTGATGAGATTTGATGACACAGAGCCCCAAAGTGAATTTAGAAGCTTATCTTCTTAAAATATTTGAGAATAAAATACAAATAATAGAACTGGAAGAAATATTCAGTATATCAAGCAATCTACGTGAGCTTAATAACTAAACTCCATTTCCTGTTTAACTATATATTGCAGCACCACTGTTTTCACATTCAGAGCTCGCAAACCTCTATCTTCAGTGATTTTGCAGGTAATTTTATTTTTAGAGATGTGTGTATATATAAATACTCAGAAAGAAAAGTAAAAGCTTTTCTCAGAATTACCAAAAATAGATAAATGGTATATATAGGACTCTAAACCTAAGGGGAAATGTAAAAACTCAACTCACCAAGTGGACATCCTAGAGAAGAAAAATAATTGTATATCAACAATTGTTCTATGTATTACCCTGGCAATTTGTTTCATCTTAATTCAACAGAATCCTTGGATGAAGATTCCTCTATCCTGATAATAACCAGAGGATGCTCTTTATGATAATGGCAGAAATTAAAACAGAATTTTACAACTGCTGGGCTGAAAGAAAGCAAAAGTCCCCACACGAATATTAAACAGTGTAAATAAAAAGGAATCCAGTTGTTTTTATTCCAAACTATATGCCAATTTATCAGGCACAGATTCCATGTAAGAAAATACATGCAGAAAACTCTACACATATGTACAAAATAAAAGTAATAACTAAACTCACCAGGTGTTAAAAGATTACCTACCCTCCATGAAGTCTGTGGGACAGATGAGGATAAAAATAACTCAACACCTGCCCTCAACAGACTTGCATTTGGTGGCGAGAGGTCTCACCAGGTGAAAGAGAGGGTGGTTGACACATTATAGAATGATGACATATTCAACCATCCCTTAATCTTATATCGTGACTCATCATGTTTTTAATCTACCATCCCTTAATCTTGATCTCATCCCTTAAACTTTGACCTTGGCTTACAGGTTGATGTTAAGCTAGGTCTTCACGAATGGAAAATATATGATTGTTTGTGAAGGAATTTCAGGTGAAAGAAATGTCACAGGCCAGGTTCCTCAGAGCATGCTTGAGCTGGGACATGAAAATCTGTAAGTCTACCAATATATCAAGCACTATTAAAGTAATCCTTACTCACCCTTCAAGAACGGCCAAGGATTCATATATGGAAGGAAGCAGCACCCCTGGTCACTATTTTCCTTTAACTCATGATGCATGGTTCTAAAACTAATTCTTCCCTGGTTCACATTCCTACCTGAACTGCAAAGAAAGTTCTCTTCAGAGATCTGCAAACTTAGGTCTGGATAGAGTTCTCTGCTTTAAATAGAACTAGTTAATAATTATTGAGCACTGACCAGGTCAATGCACTGCTTCAGCACTGCTCTAAGTACTGTACCAAATGAACTCACTCAGTCTCAACATATCTTAACTACTATCCCCATTGTGGTGAACTTAGGCAAAATCCACATGACATTGAAGCTGAAGGCATTTTTAAAGAGGAAACACCACTGATCAAGCAAGTGGAAGCAAAGAAAACAAATGGGACTACATTAAGCTAAGAAGCATCTATACCTCAAAAGAAACGATGACCAAGATACAGACACATCTCACAGAATAGGAAAAAATATCTATCCAATACTCATCAGATAAGGGGTTAATATCCAAGATATTTGAGGTAATGGTAGAACTTTACAAGAAAACATCCCCAACCCTCCCCCCGATGGGAAGAAGAAATGAACAGAAACTTCCTGAAAAAAAGCAATAAAAATGACCAAAAGACACATGAAAAAAATGCTCTATATTGCTAATCATCAGGGATATTCAAATCAAAATAACAATGATATATTATCCTATGCCACAGAGACGGGCACACATCAAAAAGATCAAGAGCAACCAGTGCAGATGCGGGAAGAAAGGGACTCTCATTCATTGTTGGTGGAAATGCCAACTGGTCCAGCCTTTTTAGAAATCAATATGGGCATCCCTCAAAAAACTAGAGACTTCCATATGACCCAGTAATACCACTTCTGGAAATATATCCCTGGGGTGTAAAAAAATATAGAGAAATGACATCTGCACTTTCATGTTTATTGCAGCACTGTTCACAAAAGCCAGAGTCTGGAAACAACCCAAGTGCCTGAGAACAGACAACTGGTTAAAGAAAACTATGTTAAATCTGGAATACTATATAAAGGTAAAAGGTAAAGGCCCTCCTGTTGATCGTCGATATGCTCGAGCGGGCCCAGTAACGTCTCCATTGGAGACTTTGTTGTTACTGTGTCTGGCATATCGAATACTCTCGGTAGCTTGCCGGGCTCTCCGAGAGGGGCGGAGGAATCGAACTCGGGTCGGCCACGTTGGCCGCTTGTAAGGTGAACACCCTACCGCTGTGCTATCGCTCCAGCCTATAGCTGTTAGAAAAAATGAAGTCATGAAATTCAGCTATAAATGGAAAGACCTGGTGAGTATCATGCTGAGTGAAATAAGTTAGAAGCAGAGGGACAGACATAGAATGACTGTATTCATTTGTTGTATAAAAAAACAACAGAATATAAGACTAATACCCAAGGACAGTGGAAAGAAACTAGATCCAGGAGGGTTGGTCCAAGATTGGACGCCTGCCTCAAAGGCTGGGAGAGAGGGCAATTGGGAGAGAGAAGGGACCATTACAACATGATGGTTGGAAGAGATCATTCTGGATGGGAGATATGTGCTAAAAGTAGGTAAAGGACCAAACACGATGGCCTCTCAGTATCTGTATTGTAAATTATGATGCCCAAAAGTAGAGACAGTGAGACAAAGAAAAAAAGTGTTTGCCATAGGGGGCAGCGGGAAAGATACTGGGGATATTGGTGGTGGGAGATGTACACCAGTGGAGAGATGGGTATTGGAACATTGTATGCTGAAACTAAATCATGAAAGCTTTGTAACTGTATCATACGGTGATTCAATAAAAATAAATGAAAATATTTTAATGGGGATAAAGTGTCAAAGACAGCACAGGAGTTAAGGCATTTGCCTTGAATGTGACCAATCTCTGTTCGATTCTCAGCAATTCATATGGTCCCCTGAGCACTACCAGGAGTGATACTCAAGAAGAGAGCCAGGAATAAGCCCTGAGAACCACTGGGTGTGGCCCCAAACCAAAAAAGTTATACATAGATACATACACAAAATCGGGTTAAAATCGGGTTAAAAGTAGTTAAGTGATTTGCCCAAGGATGAGATAGCTAACAAGGAGTAAACCTAGACTAAAAATGAAGATAGACTGCCAATAAAATGACCACACCTGAAAATCACAAGTGGCAAATTGTGTAAACTCACACAAATAGGGGGCACGCAGCACCCACACGGCGGCGGCTCTATCTCTCCCGCCACCCTCGTTCGGTAGTCTCACCCTTCTACCACCCTGGAGAGGTCGATGGCGATGGTCAGGCGGAGGAAGGAACGAGGGCCAGGCTGTTTGGTATTAGTCGTAGTTTATTCTGATTCTCTCCTCTCCTCTCTATCTCTGCCCCCATTCTTCCTCCCCCAGCTACTTCATTCTCCTTCTCCATTCCCCTTCATCCTCCTTCTCCTTCTCATCCTCTCTGAACTCTCTTCTTCCTTCTGCCCCTCTCTGAACTCTCTTCTTCCTTCTCCCCAGCCCACTCCTACAGTACAGTTAAATCCTCTCTCCATGAGGAATTGGGGAAACAATTACACATAGGTGTGGTCACAATCAATAGGGGTGGAGATCAACAGGGGTAGAAATCTTAGCCTCAGGGAAGACCGCTCCTAGGACAGATCCTTCCTCAGCAGGAGGACCCACCCTAGAGCAGAATCCCGTGGGCGTGCCTCTCCTCTCCTTGTCCGACAAGCATACAAGAATATAATATAAATCATTTTGTATGGATACAGTAAGAAATATCTTAAACTTATAGAATTGCTCTCCTAGGGCCATCTCGATCTCAGACTACGGTGCTCAGGCCAGATAGTCTTTCCCACCCCTAGCAGGATCCTAGTCTTGTCGTTACCTTTGGATCATGACAGCATTTGTCTATGATCAAACTCTTAACTTATAGTTAAGAATCGTGGCACTTTGGCCTGGCCCATTTCGCTGCCAGGGTAGCTCACTGCTTGCCCTGGGTCCATTCAGTCCCTCGTCGGGACCCTGCTTTTGGGGTGTTAGGAACTAAGGGCAACTGAGGCTTAAGTCAAGAAAGCAGATGCCCAGGAGTGAATAATATTCAAGGCCAATCAAATCCTAAGTTACGAAGCATAATGTTAACGGTCTTTCTGTATCTATACAAAAAGGATATTACCTTAAAGTAAATTGTTCATAAGGCATAAGGAGAGGAGAAAGGCAATATTTCACTCATACATATAAAATCATAGATTTCTGGGAAACTGATCTTATAAACTAACAAAGTCTGATTAAGGGGAAAGCTGATTAACTGGGTAGGAAGGAAAGCATAGGAAAGACTGTTTACATGTTTACATGTAAACACAATGGAAGTGGAAGTGCCTCTGGAGCACTGTGGTGGGTGTAACCAGATAAAACCTAAGCTTCTTGAAGGACAAAGCAATGTTACCCAACAGCAAATCACTTTGTTCTCATCAAAATCTCTTTCCTTATATACAGCTAGAGTCTATTTCCTAAAATTCCTGCAGCTATGTGAACCCATCTATCTGACTGATTTTAAGAAGGTGGCCAGTGACATGCCATCGTTAAGCCTAGCCCACCAAAACTTCCCGCAAAGTCCTCCAAGTTTTCTCTCTTTTTCCATGATGTTTGGTTTTTAAAAAATCCAGAGAAGAAATTGGAGGCCTCTGGAAAGGTGAGTTGGAAGGACAGTGAGAGAATGTAGCAACTGGGTCCTGATGTCACTGCAGTGTTCCCATCTATCCCAAATGCCAATTAGACTCACTGTCACTGTCACTGTCTTCCCATTGATCATTGATTTGCTCGAGCGGGCATCAGTAATGTCTCCATTGTGAGACTTGTTGTTACTATTTTTGGCACGTCAAATATGTCACGGGGAGCTTACCATGCTAGATTCACTGTACAAGAACAACAGAAACAGAAGAACAGAAAAGATGGGCTTTGTAGAAGGGTGAGGAGAAAAGTTAAGTTGGAGAACTAATCTGGCCATCACAGGCTATAGAGCAAGCTTCAGAAAGAGGAAGGACAGGTCTGGTTTTAAGCCAAAGAGTTAGGGTGACATAGAAGTCTTTACATAATAATAATTTTTAAAATATGCATACATATTTATGAGGGAGAATGGTAATCCATCACAGTTGAGGAACATGTACAATAAGCATATGTAACCACACATTGTACCGAACATGGCAGAGTGATGGTATTTGGGGCATGTTTTTAATATGGTGACAAGGAAATATATGACTGTCAGGCAAGGAGGGTTTCATTGTGAAGTTTCTGCTGACAAGTTCTGTCCATCCAGGGGACTGGAGTGTTTATAAGTACAAAGGTAATTCTTGGTCTGTCAAAGTCAAAATAATGTCTCTCAGGAACGCCCTATAAATTTCCAGTGTGGTCTTCTTTCATTCTTTTTTATTTTTTTAAAGATTATTTATTTATTGGTTTGAGGGCCACACCAAGCAGTGTTCAGGGTTCACTCCTGGTTCTGTGCTCAGAGATCACTCCAGGTGGGCTCAGGAGATCATATGTGGTGCTGAGTATTGAACCCAGGTCAGTCACTGTACTATCACTCTGGCCCTTTTCTTTCTCTTCTTAATCTTGGTGAGTTCAGATCCATTTTGAGGAAAAGAAAAGGGGCACAGAGTTGCACTGGGTTTTGATTACTTGATGATGTATTTTGTGGGTTATGAGGAATACGTGTCTATTTTGCTGACCTTCAGAATCTGTTTACAACAGACAGCTTGCTAACGCATGACACCAACCTGCCTCCTAAATCATCCACCTGACCTACCCCCTAACTGTGTGAGAAAGTTCTTTCAGGATCATTGCTAAGACTCTGACAAGCTAGCGAAGGAAAGGAGAAAACAGTCTTAGGGTCAGCAGAACTAGAGTTTGACTCCAATTCTTCCAATGTGCTACCAATGTGACCTGGGTGAAGTTACTGAAATTTTCTGTGCTTTGAATTCATGATATACCCACCTTAAATAACTGCTTTGAAGATTAGAAAAAATATGTAAGTAAAATAGCCAGAGTAGAAACAAGCATAAATATACTTAACAGTACTAGTTTCATCATTATTATTTAGTCTAGAAATGTGAGCACCTGAATTCGGACTGTATTCAGCCACATAGTACCAAATTAAAAAAATTAATAAATACTAAAACATCAGTGAACTAAACAGGATAGCCATCTACTCTTCTTGTTTTAATAATAATGCTATCACCCCAGAAAACACATATAGCTTCAGGCAGACAGATGAGAGGTAGGGAAAGGTAGGACTGTGGCAGGGAGGAAGGGAGAGAGGGAGGGAGGGGGGAAAGAGGGAGAGAGGGAGAGGGGAGGAGAAAAGGAGGGAGAAAGAAAGGGGAGGAGAGAAAGCAGGGAGGAAGGGAGGGAAGAAGGGAGGGATGGAAGGAGGGAGGGAGGGTGGACGAAGGGAGGGAGGCAAGAAGGAAAGAAGGAGGGAGGGAGGGAGGAGCGAAAAAGGAAGAGAAGAAGGAAGAAAGGAAGGAAGGAAGGAAGGAAGGAAGGAAGGAAGGAAGGAAGGAGGGAGGGAGGGAGGGAGGGAGGGAGGGAGGGGGGAGGGAGGGAGGGAGGGAGGGAGGGAGGGAGGGAGGGAGGGAGAAGGAGGAAGGAAGGAAGGAAGGAAGGAAGGAAGGAAGGAGGGATGGAGGGAGGAAGGGAGGGGGAGGGAGGGAGGAAGGGAGGAAGGGAGGAAGGAAGGAAGGAAGGAAGGAAGGAAGGAAGGAAGGAAGGAAGGAAGGAAGGAAGGAAGGAAGGGTGAAATGGTGGCAACTAAGAAATGGTGGTAACTAAGAAAACAATTTTAAAGGGGGTATGAGGAGGGGGAAAGCGCCTGTTAGCTAGAAGACACATCCTCTCCTTTTTAAAAAGACCTCTGGAAGAGCAAAACAACAGTTTCATTTACCAAAATGGTCACCTAGGTCACAGCTCCAAGAGTGGAGCAGGTGTCACTATGCAGAGCTAAAAATCAAGCATTTTCTTGGGAAAAAATAGAGAATAGATACGGAAAGCAACCAGACATCTCTACCCACAACAAGAAATAAGTAAAAGAAAGCAAACGCCATTCGCCATTCAAAGCACTGGTAATCCTTAAAGAAAAATCCCATTGACAGTAAACACCCAGTACATACCACTCCTGTCTCTCTACGATCCATCTGCCACACTTCAGTCAGAGAGAGATGCTAAAAATATGAGTCTTGCCCCACTTAAAACCCTCCAGAGGTTTCTTCAACCCTCACTGCAAATTGAGTTAAAGAATATGGATACTGTTTGCAGTACAAGGTCCACTTACTCCAGCCCTGTGAACCTCTCTGGCCACTGCATGCCACGGAGGCTGTCTGCTCCCCACAGTAGAGCCTGCCTTTGTTGCTGCTGTGATAACTCCAGGAACACCCCAACTTGTATCTGCCTGGAGTCCTTGCACTGTTTTCTTGGTCTGCCTTTCATATGTCTAGCTCTTTGACTGCCCCTTCTCACTAGGAATTCAGCCTTAAGGAAGATTTTTCCAAAACCTTCTCTGGCTCATCAATCATAATGCATCACATCATCATATTGACCTTCACTCCATCTTGGATATATCACTATGTAATATCTTCCCTGCTTATTTATTTGTCTTTTTCCTCATCATACTGCATACTCATTAATGTTCATCTTAATTTCTATTCAAAAAGCTCCCCATGCAACCCACTACAACTGTCAATTAGATATACATTAATTCATTGAAAATATAGTTACTGACCATCTACTATGTTTGAGGGAAAACAATACGGTGATATCAGTGTTCAAAACAAAGCCCACTTTCACTAAGCTGATCATATATTTATACTGACATTTCTGTCCAACAAAGTTCACTTAACTGACTTTTTGAGACCCCGACAAGAGAAAATTGTTTATGTTTATGTTTATGGAGTCCAGTGTAGTATACTAAAGTAGTACTAACAGAAGAGAAAGGAAGAAGTCACAGGTGGTTTCCAAGGAAGCCTATGAATCTCAAAGTGAACAGAAGCCAGAAATTGGGGAAAAAATATCTAGGTTGTCAGGAACAAAAACATTCCCTCGACAAAATCTACTAATTCTTTTTTAGTATTTAGGAAATAGATTTAAATCTACCAGTGTTCTCTGCAGGAACAAAGGGCCAGAGCACAGCAGGCAGGGTGCTCATGCAGCCAACTCAGATTCAATCCCCAGAACCATGTATGGTTTCCAGGAGAGATCCTAAGTGAAGAATCAGGAGTAAGCTCTGACCACTGCCATATATGGAACAAAAAAAGTCTCTGTAGAATTAGAATGGGACTTCAGGAAGAGTTAAAACATTCTACGGTTCCCTCAAATTCAGATGACACAGAAATGGTGGTAACTAAGAAAAAAATTTTAAAGGGGGTATGAGGAGGGGGAAAGCGCCTGTTAGCTAGAAGAAGAGAAGTAGGAAAAGTGGGAAAAAATAGAAAACAAATCAAAGAAAGAACAGCTATTAAAAATGCTGAGTTGAAAATGTTTCAGATGGCCTCTGACATCTAATAAGTCATCTGTCTCTTTCAATACAGAAAAGTCATTACTTACTAGTGAACTAATACCAGCAACTGTGACAAGTAAAAACAACAAAGCCCATAAAAATATAAAAGTTCACCCCTTGCAGTTAGGTGGGAAAAAAGAATGTATTCAATTTTTCAGATGAAAAAGATTTGAACTGACTGAATTTATTGTAATGCAACTTGTATTATATGTTGGGGAAATGAAAAGGAAAAAAATAACCATGGCTCAGCCTGTCTTTAACTTTTCCTTGGAAAACAGAATACAATACAGTTTTTGAGAGCATGAACTCTTCATAGAAACCAGTCATAAATATCAACATGGCATCCTGGCTACAGGCCATCAATTCTCCTAACAGAGGCATGAATTAATAGCACCATCTGCCCTGCCCACAAGGACTCCTATATAACAACCTCTTCAGAGGGTATAACCTGGGGCTAAAGTGCAGCATAAGGAATGCAGCCTGATAACGGACGAACTTGAGAATTTTTAGACTAACCGGAAGCATGGGAGGATTTTTCTTCAATGGAAGACAGGGAAGTGATATGGTGCACAAGCACACTGCACAAAATGGCAGCATGAAGGTGTCCTTAACAGCAAGAAGAAATTTGCCTTCCAGTGCTCCAAGTGTCATCACTATTCTGACTCATCTTTGGTTCCTCTCTTCCTTTAATTCCTGCAACCAATCCACCAACAAACACTTATATTAATGCAGCTTGAATCTCTCCTCTTCCACACGTCCTACTGCCAGTTCCTACTTTCCGGCACCATACCTCTCTTAAAGGCCAATGCAATGACTTTCTTATTGAACTTTCGGATCCATTCTTGTCTCCCAGAATTCCAACAGCAATCATGTGATTGTAAAAAATATAAATCAGGGTCTATCAGATCATGACTTAAACTCTGTCATTGGCCTCATTGCTTTCCCATTACAATTAGAATCAAATCTAAACTCCTTACTAATCTCAGTCATCTGCATGATTGGTTCTGGGTTCTCTCTCTTCTTGGAGCATACTGTTCCCAACCTCCTTCCCAGCTCCACCAGTCCCTCACCTCTCTCTTGGATTCCCTGTGGACTATGTACTGATGATCCTTCTGCTGCAGTATACTCACTTGAGTTTCTCACAATTATCTCCTGACCATCCATTCCTGCCTTAAGAGTTGCCTTTACAAAAGACTTTTTTTGGTTCACTTCTGGCCAAAATTCACTTACTTCTGACAAATTACTCTCTATTCTATAATGCTGTTTTATAGGGCCATAAAAAATTGTCTCGCTTGAATTTTTTTTTTTGCAACAGTGTTGAAAGGTCTTGGGTATTTCGGTGTTGGAGAAGGTATGGTAAAAGTGTATTAAGAGAATAGTAATCATGTTACCTAAACTAAAACTTTTTAAAAAATAGTATGTATCATAGTCTTCTACAACTGAAACATAAGCTCACCAAGTGTCTTGGCTCTCTCAGCCATACTCATTTATTCTCAGCACTTTCAATCAGCCCAAGTACATGATATACAGAAGATATTCAATAAATGTCTGTGGAAGGAACAGATAAATAAGATGAATGGATTAAAGGAATGAACAGTCCTACTGAGTTTATCCAACACATACCACCACCCATTTTCATGTTGAGAGGTGCAAAAAAATCAACCCATCCTGATGAATAGTTAACACATAACCTCATTCTCTACTACTAAAGGTAAAGTTAAAGGCCCTCCCGTTGTTCGTCGATTTGCTCGAGCGGGCACAGTAACGTCTCCATTGGAGACTTTGTTGTTACTGTGTCTGGCATATCGAATACGTCACGGGGAGCTTGCCAGGCTCTGCCATGCGGGCGAGATACTCTCGGTAGCTTGCCGGGCTCTCCGAGAGGGGCAGAGGAATCGAACTTGGGTCGGCCATGTTGGTTGCGTGCAAGGCAAACGCCCTACCGCTGTGCTATCGCTCCAGCGATACTACTATGGCATCTATACATTTTCCTTTGCCTAGGGCTAAAAGTATGAATCAGATGGAACCCTGGACTACTACTAACAGACAAAGAAAAGCTCAAAACTTAAAGAAGAATACTTTGTAACTAGGAGAATTGCAAAGGTTAGGTGAATGTAGCTAAATAGTTGTTTAACGTAGTGACCCATGATACAAGCTGGATGAAGACAGGTCGAACAATGGTAGGAATGAATGAATGTAAGGCACAGCACAGAATCAACAAACTTCAACATTGTACACCCAAAGAAATTAAGTACATTGCTTTAACATAGATTTAAATTTCTAATGTGATTCTGGTTTGACAACCCTAATAATTACAAAGAGATAAGAACATAAGAGCATGGGCTGAAAGATAGTACAGGGCACGAGCCTTGCATGTGGTTGATCTAGGTCCAACCCTCTACACCATGGAATATAACTCTGGAGAACCCCTGTCTCCAAGCACCACAGGATAAGCATCACGGGGGTGACCCATTTACTGGTACTGCAGGGTCCTCACTCAGGCACTCACACTGCACTGCCAAAGGAGAGAGACCCCCAGGCCAGCATCACTTAGAATGCCCCCAAAAGGAAAAAAAAGAGCACACACAAGATACAGATACTGGTTCTACCTAGCTCTGCTTCTAATTCTCTGTGGTTCGGTTGGTTAATTTCCCTGGGTGTTATCTTGAATTAAATCTACCTGGTCTCCAAACGTGTGCAATTAGTATATTCCTTCATGACTTCATTATACTCATTTATACCACATGTACTCTTACTTAATATTTCAACTTTAATTTAAGAACTTTTGTATAATCTTTAGAATTAAAGTGTCATTTCTCATAGACCCAAAAGAGTATGAATATTGTATATTTATATATACACACATATTATGTATAATAAAATAATCCTATTATTAAATTTTAGCTAATTGCTCTTCACTCTTTCACTATGTCTCTGAGTCTCAGACCTGGTCTTATTTAAAATAAGAATGTATCAAGCATCAGGAAAGTACGCAAGCAAAAAGAAAAAAAAGAAAAAAAACAGTGCTTTATTTAGATTTCATACAAATGATTAAAAGAGAATTGACCTGGTAACAACACTCTCACTGACTGAGTCTATGCCAGTCTGTTTGTGTGCCATCTTAAACCATCTTGCAAGCTTATTGATGCATAAACCCACTTTGAGAAATACCTGTTTTAACAGACAATTTTAAAGGCCTTCTCTAATGTTCTACGACTGAAGATCAGTGTGTGTGACCCATTTGATGAGAGAGCAATGGATTTAATAATACTGATGGGGCTGAACGAGAATTTCTCCAGAATAAATGAGAAACAAGAGCATTGTGGGATGGGGTGAGGGGATAATGGTGATGGTAATGATCTCGTAATAGCAACTAACAATTATTTGATGCTTGCTGTGGGCAAGGGGTCATGTTAAGTAATTTAATCTTCACAATTTTCTCTCAGGAGGGTAAAATTATTTTTAACTACTTTGTTGCAGTACAATTGATATATCCCCAAATACACATTTATTGCACAAAACTTGACATATTTTTCACATGCATATACCTGTGATACTATTGCCACAGTCACAATAGTAAATGATATACCCATCACCTCCAAAAGTTCCCTAGTGTTCCTTTCATTATTCTGGAGTGAAAATATTTTAGAGTTGAAGAAACTTAAAGAAACAAAGTATTCATTATTTTTAAGTAAGACAACTGAGAGTATTTAAAACTCACCCAAAACTTTTTGGTCTATGACTGTGACAATGAAATTCCCAGAACTTTATTATTTTTATCTACGGAAATAGTAATTTCATATGATTAATGTAATAGATTTTAAGAGAAATCTTAATGCACAAAATACATACATATATTACAATATATATTTATCTATGTGTATAGATATGTGCACACATATATATGACATAAATATATGTGGATTTATGTATGCATAGGTACATATATAATTATGTTTTCAATACAAAAATCATACATCAATACTGATGTTAATTATTTGCTAAAATAAAATCCTAATGATGTATTTTATTTTTATAAATAGAAGTCATCTTGAACATTTAACAACTAAACTCTGATATGTCATATAATGTTGGTTATGAACCACTAAACAGATCTTACACCTCACTAATGGGATGAAGCTCCCATTTTGGAAATACTGAACCAAAATAAATCTAATGATAATCAAGAAAATGATGGCATCAATTTAAACTAGGTGATGGCTGCATTTTTTGCCTTCTCCCCAAATTGTAAAGCAGTAAGAAGCATGAAATCTAGTCTTAAATGTTTGTGGAATAAAAGTTCTATATTTAGACTGGAAGAGTACCATTCAAAAGAAAATAAGTTTGGTTGTATAAGGAAAATAAAAGAAAGAAAACAACTGTGGTGGACATGTACTTTTGTTTCCTAAATTGCTAATAATAGTAACAGTCTCTTATTCAAGTTTAAATGTGAAGATAAATAGAAAAATATAATTAAAAAAATTAAAGATGGTTTCCTGTGGGAAATGAATTCAGAGTTAAAGAAGGGTAGATTGTGAAGTGTTAGTGCTACATTTCTATTCTATATCTTAAAGCAGTCCAGTGACTCTTTAAAGACATTCATATTTTATTCTGGGAAAAAATCTTTCTTTAAAATTTTCATTTTAAGATCAATTTAGCATATTAGAGTTTCAGCTATCTGAATTCTTGGGGCTTCACTTTCTTCTAAGGTAAAACAAAGGCTGAGACTCCAAAATTTCTCTTACATTCATTATTTTAGGATCATATGAACATAAGATATATGATGGTGATTTCCAGATCATTTTAAGTACAGGATATGACATTTCCAAGTTAACGCAAATGTTGAAAACTTCCAATTTGGCACAAAGATATCTGATCAAGCCTAGTGACCATCTGCAGTTAACACTGCAATAAATCAGATAATCCCAAGGTATCTATTCCGGGAAACTACTTACTTGTGTTTTTTCTTCTCAAGTCTGGTCCCTATCATATTCCATAAATTAGGATGCTGTATATCATATGATTTTTTGTGCCAACAGAGTACTTTCTTTAGAGTATTTTTCTTGAACTTTTTCAACATGGAAGCAAAATTTGTTTGAATAATACCATAGTTAAATCTCTTATCTGCTGTATTTTAGTTTAGAAAATAGGAATTACACTGAACTTTTTTAAATTGAACTGTCAATTTTATCTTAACTGTAGTTTAACCTCATAATCTAATTATTTTTCTAAATCTACTTTACCCATAATAAGAGAAAGATATGAAAAATTAAATTATGTAATAAAGCATGAAGCAAGTATAGCTACATACTTTCACATGAAGTGACATGAAGTCTAGCTTCATGCAACACTCAGATTGAACAACTACAATGAACTAATTTACATTATTTACCTGTTTTTTTACCCATAGAAGAAAAAATTTAAATACAAAAAAAAAAACATTCTCCAAGTAGAATAATAAATCAAGGATTTCTACTTCCTGTATATAACTTTAGTGCTAGGGTTGAGCCATCAGAATGGAACACTAGCTTTTCAATCACAATAGAAGAAGAATAAATCCCATAAGACCTACTGCTAAGGCGTCTGTCAAGGGATTTGTAGAAGAACCACTCCCTTCCCTCTTATCTCACTTTCAGAGCTTTTAGTTTTCTGCTCTTAATGTATAAGAGCAGAAAAAAAGGGGGGTGCTCTATATTTCCATCAGCATCTGTCATAAATACATCTCCCTTCCAAAGCAACCACAGCAAAATATAAGTCCACCCAAAGGATGACATTAAAACCCTACAAAACACCTACACACGTAAACATTTTTAAGATGACTCCTATGCTGATGAAATAAAATGCAATCACAGGTACAATTATTTGGGGTCACTGAAATCCATCAAATATCACATTAGCTATTTTGATATATACATATATATCAAAATCTCCAAGAAAATTTTACAAGACAAAGTGGGACCAAAACGGTCAAATAAGGGGACCAACTCCCCTGATCATGGTAATAAATTTATACCAAAATGTGAATTAATCTACTCAAAAGCTGAATTAAAATGCTGACAAAGATTCCACAAGCAAGGGTCAAAGATGGCATCCAGACAGATTGAAGACAAAGAGACACACGCTCCAAGGAAGGAGCCCCAGTGTCGGCCCAAGTCCTATGAAGAAATTTCTAAGGTATAAAACACTACCTGTGGGGCATAAGGGGGCTAATGGCAAACACCTGGAACCCCAATCCTATTGTTCTGGACTTACCACTCGGAAATGGAAGAACAGACTAGAACAACCCAGCCACTGCAGCAGCCTGCAGAGAGCAACACTAATAGGTACAGTGCTGGACTTCACTCTTGATGGGAGAAAACCTGGTGGGAAAATCCCGGAGGAGAACTACACGCTCCCTCAACAAGCTGTGCTGAGACAATTAGTAGGATGTTTTCTCTCCTGGCAGACAACATCTGTACACTCAAATGGCCTCAGTAGTTGTTTTTATTATTTATATTTTGTATGATTTATAAATTGTCCTTTAAGAGTGCAATTTGAACTACTACACCACAGAGGTTCAACTTTCAATTAAATTACAAATCCTCTAAAACAATGAAAAAAAACTATCAAGTTTAACCCCTGTATTCCTCTCCTATCATATCTTGCTTATTATAGCTCATTTTTCCTTGTGTATTTTTTAATTTCCTGTCTCAGGTTTCTGATCCTAAAACTTAAGTTACACAGTTATTTTCACTAAATTATTATTTTGTCCCCTCTCGGAGAGCCCGGCAAGCTACCGAGAGTATCTCGCCCGCACGGCAGAGCCTGGCAAGCTCCCCGTGACGTATTCGATATGCCAGACACAGTAACAACAAAGTCTCCAATGGAGACGTTACTGGGCCCGCTCGAGCAAATTGACGAACAATGGGAGGGCCTTTACCTTTACCTATTATTTTGTAGGTCAAAAAAATAAAAACATTTCCATGTGAAATAACTTGATTTGTTTGGTTTGGTTTTGGGGCCACACCTGGCGGTGCTCAGAAATTACTCCTGGCTCTTCACTCAGGAATCACACCTGATGGTGCTCAGGGAACCATATGGTGTGCTGGGGATCAAATTCTGGGAGGCTGCATGTAAGGCAAGCACCCTAACCATTGTACTATCACTTCTGCCTCTGAAATAACTTTCTAAATTATTCTGTAAAAGTAAAAATCAGAAATCCAAAATCGCGCGGCCGCACGACATCATTTGGTTCTCATAACCAGCTATAGAAAACAAATTATTTCACAATGCCTTTTCAGCAGTTCTGATTGTTGGGTGGAAACTCTAAACAATAATGATGCATCTTTTGTCGAAATAATGAATGCAATCAAAGTAGGTAGAAAGTTAAGTAGAATTCATCTGCCTCACAGGCATTGGGAGGGGTGGGAGGGGGGTATATTGGGGTTCTTGGCGGTGAAAAATAAGTACTGGTGAAGGGAAAGGTGTTTGATCATTGCATGACCAAGACTTAAATCTGAACGCTTTGTAACTTTTCCCACAGTGATCCAATAAATAAATATTAAAAAATTTAAAAAATAATATTCTGGCATTATTTTCTAAAAGTTCACATTTATACCAAGGTGATACAAAACAGTCACATCAGGGGATACTGAAACTGGATTAGAGCTACAGAGGAATTCTGGACTAACTTTCATCATTTTTCTGTAAATCAAAAATGCAAACTAAACTTGATTTTCAGAAATAGCAAAGGACATATTCAGGGAGTGAGAGAGATAAGCTGAACAAAAGAAGTGAAAAACTGATGCAAGAAGGTTTAAAATTCAGGCTATTTCTTATTAGATATCTAACATTTTATACTTCTTCACCTCGAAAAAGCATTTTCAGGTGGTACTCCTGTGGGCTAAAACAAAATGGAGCTATTTCCATTGGAAATGATAGGAACTGGAAATGGCAGAAAACAAAAATAATTGTGAGAGGGGACAGTGTGAGCATAAATGGAAACATACATACAGCACCTGTCAGGGGCAGGAGAAATCTGCTTGTGCACAAAAGTGGAAGAGATAAGAAGGCAGGCTGACAAGAGAGGGGCTTTGACCTAGGTCCTGAACTTGAATCCATAATGAAGAGCCTGACCTCACAGTGCTCAGGAACATTCTCTGGAAAATACTGCAGCCACTAGTAGCACAGCACCCAAGCTAGTGTCACCGCATCAATGGACATTTTATATCCAGAGTCCAGTTCTTTCTTTTCCTCTTTATTTTGGGTCCAGATCTGGTGGTGCTCAGGGATCACTCCTGGTGGACGTGGTAGATTGAACCCAGCTCAACAGTGCACAAAGCAAGAGCCCTATCCACTGTACAATCTATCCAACCCCAGAGACAAGTTCTGAACATCTGGAAAGATCACTCAATTACAAATCTGTAGGCCTCAGTCCTATATCTGATTTTGCTGTAAATATGTCAAGAAGTACTAAATAAGCCCCTTACTTCTTTTCTCAGATTTCACTTCACTTAATCACTTAACTTCCCGTTAGTCGTCGATTTGCTCGAGCGGGCGCCAGTAACGTCTCCATTTGTCCCTGTCGCGTACTAGTGTAGCCCAATGGCATCTGTTCGCTCCAGGAACATGAAGGGCCTCAAACCGATCGTTCATGATCTTGAGGAAGAAGTCTGACCATCTGGTAGGTGGGCGACCACGCGGTCTTTTGACATCCCGTGGAATCCAATCAGTAACAGCTCTAGTCCAACAGTCGTCTTTAAATCTCATTACGTGACCAGCCCATCTGATTTTCAACACCTTGGCAAATGAGACAGCGTCCCTGATCCTTGATCGTCGACGGATGTCAGAACTCCGGATTCGTTCTCTCATTTGAGTGAAACGTGATATTCCAAGCATAGCTCTTTCTATTCTTCTTTGGGAGACCTGAATCTCAGATTTCAACCCCCACAAAAAGCAGGCCTCTTCCAGCTCTAGAACACTAACTATATTAGGGAAGGAAGTACGTTCCCTAGCTCTGGAAGCAATATGGGGTTCACTGAAGCTCAGGGAATGATGAAAGGTCCACAGAGCAATAACACTAAAAATGAAAGGAGTATGTTTTTATACACAAGAGTCTATTCTTTTATGATACATGTCCAGACCCCTCTAAATATTTAAACAACAATGCTTTACCAGTATAAAAACTCTCTAAATCAGGCTCTGTGGTTAAGGAGGATATATGAACAGATGTGATCTTATTAAGGCCCTAATGTAACTCACAAACAATTTGTCATATCTGACTGGTATTGTTAAATTATGTCCACCTGCCAGAGGCAACCAAAGAAATTACCAACTGCCTTGACTCTATTTCTACTCAAAATTCCCCAAAAAGCTCCTATGGATACATCCAGTATATGTATTTTTTTAGTCAGTAACCTAATTGTCACTAGCACATAACAGCCAATGTCTCACAATTCCTTTTCATGTATATTTTATTATGGGCCCAACTGTTTTAACACCCCAGTGGTTCAACTTTAATGTAGCTCAGGAAACCCCCTAAGTAATATCACAAAATGCTTAACATCTGTGAAACTTGGACCTAAAATTGTTCTAATTTTTTCTGTGGCTGGGGGGTGGGGCCATTCTGGCCAGGGTTTTCATTAACGATTGTGTTTGCGCTCCCCATTTTTCCTTATCACCCTACAGCAGGAAGAACATTTCAGGTTTACCTAACTGAAAGCTCTGAATAATTTCAAACTCTAAGCGCCATGCTTAGAGTTGATTTAAAATGAACCCATTTCCTTTCCTTTTCCTAAATACTTGCCTCATCTCTTCTTCTTGTATTACGATATTTTAATCAAGTGAAAGAATGAAAAGAGAAAGGAGAAAAATGAAGTGTGTAGTATGTGGTGTATTTCCCAAGCCATTTCAGAACTTTCTCAGACCTCTTTGGTCTCCAGTGGTGTTTGAAATATTCTTTACCCACTAAGGAAAGGATGAAAAATTGATCTCCTCCAAACTTCAAATACTGCATATTTCTATAACTGCGGACTGCAGGAAAGAAAGGCAGGCTTAGGAGTTACCAGACCAAATAGGAGACAGTTCTCAGAGGGCCCTCAGCTCATCCCAAGCCACTCCACGGGCAGAGTGTGTACACAGAGCTACTCAGAAAATAAATACCGGCTTCACTTCTGAGAGAAATCAAAGCAAATCTTAGAGAAACTCAACATGGAGTCAAACCTCAGTAATTCGGATTAACTGGGAGGAAGGTCAAGTTGGATCAGGACAAAGCCTTGATAGTAGCGTTTATTTTTATCAAATACAACTGCACTCATTTCTTGCATTCCCCCAACCCATCCTTCAGGCTTTGTCCCTGAGCAGCCTCTTCTAGCAACCAAATGTATGAACCAGTGGACATCTAACCAGACCCATGAAGACCCCCCCATCCTCTGCTCCCATTTCTTGGGGGCCCCTTATTTGCTTGAAATGTACCTCCCCCACTATCTTCTTGGTAAATGCCCATTTTCATGCCCCCACTTCAAATGTCACCTTCTAAGAAGAATAATCCGGATCCCAAAACATCTCCACCCAGAATCTAATCAAGTGATTCTCAACCTGAGTAGAATTTAAACACTGGAGAACTTTTGGATAAAATTCCAACCCCCATGACCATCTCTAGCAATTCTGACTATACCATCTGAGGTACTGGTATGCTTTGGCAAAGCTCCCCTCTGGGATCACAGTGGGTAGCACCTCTTTGATAGAGAACTTAATCACACAATTTAAAAGATTTGTCTGAAATTCCAAAATAGTGGATTTTCAACAAATATTTGTTATAGGCACAAAAGGAGGATGAAAATGCTTCAAAAGGCTTCCCTAAGAGTAAGAAACTAAATGTGATTTTGAAGTATGTGTCCCCTTGTGGCTCACCATTGGTGCTCATTTATTTTGCAGAAGGGTGTGCAGACCTATTCAAAACAGGGGAAGACTCACTATCCTATCTCACCCTGACTTCCCCTTATTTCCCCCCTGGAGTAGACTTTATGCCACTTTTTTCCTGTTATGCATTTCTTCATCTTATGCAACTGTAGGCCTTCTTTTTATTTATTTATTTTTAAATTAGGTATCTCCCGCCATTGCTCAGGGGCAATACTCAGCTCAGTGCTGACAGGAAATGAGCCAAAATAAAAAAGACTGATTTTTTTCTTTTGAACTTTGAGCCATACCTGACAGTGGTCACGGGTTATTCCTGGCTCTGTATTCAGGAATGGCTCTTGGAAGTGTTCAGGGGATTAGATGGGATTGAATCAGGTCAGCCACATGCAAGGCAAATGCCCTACCTGCTGTAGGTAGGTCTCTCCAGCCCCCATGAGCTTTCTACTGATTGGACCTGGGCCTTCTGCATGCAAAGCATGTGCTCCAGCCTCCCAGAGGCTCAGTCATCCACTCAATTCCACTGAAGTTATCTCCTGTCTTCAAGGGTCTTGAGTTGGTTAGTGATCTCATAGTATAGGCATGAAGAGTTTTGTTGTGGAGAGAATCAGAAAAGCATGTTCATCTTAGAGACATTCAGCTCCTGCCCATAAAGCAAATAGGGATGCACTCCGTGTGGATTTGTAGATAGAACCCATAC
Source organism: Sorex fumeus (assembly GCF_029834395.1). Lineage (NCBI taxonomy): Eukaryota > Metazoa > Chordata > Mammalia > Eulipotyphla > Soricidae > Sorex > Sorex fumeus. Next base: position 10,727,375 of record NW_026606077.1, on the reverse strand, counting down.
AGATTCTTCCTTTGGTTTTCCAGACCAAGCTGTCAGACAAAATCACAGACACAAATCTACATCATAAACATCACACCAAATACTTCTGTGATAAACAGAATTCTAGAATGCCACTATACATTTGGCTCCCTCGACTACTTTCATGATTATGTCATGTTTCATGGAATAGAATAGGGTTGGAGTGATTAGCACAGCAGGTAGGGCATTTGCCTTGCACATGGCCAACCCAGTAGGCCCAGGTTCAATTCCTCTGGCCCTCTCGGAGAGCCTGGCAAGCTACCGAGAGTATCTAGCCCTCACGGCAAAGCCTGGCAAGCTACCTGTGACGTATTCAATATGCCAAACACAATAACAACAAGTCTCACAATGGAGATGTTACTGGGCCCACTCGAGCCAATCGATGAAAAATGGGAGGCCAGTGCTACAGTACACAGAATGGAAGTTTTATAGATATAGTTAAGATTAGCAATCCATTGATTTTAAGATTTAGATGATTATCCTTGTGAGCTAATCTAATCATCTGAGCTTTATTTTAAAAAAGATATTTTCACAAATAGTAGCAGAAAGACAGATCCATACTGTAAGTTGTAGACATAAAAAAGTACCATTTATTATTAGAAGATGGAGAAGTCCACAAGAAAAATTTTGAGAAAAACATCTAGAAGCTTAGAGAAAATCCTAGCAAACAGCATGAAACTAGTAAGAAACTAAACTCTACCGACACCCAACACCCAGAATGTGTTTAGAAGCAGATTTCTCTAGGAACTTCCAGATATAAACACACCTTGAATGATATCTTAATTTAATCATTGTAATGAGACTCTATAGGCAAGCGCCCTGCCGCTGTACTATCTCTCTGGCCCTAGAATCTTTTTCTTCTTTTAAAGTTTGTGGCTGGAGTGATAGCACAGCAAGTAGGGCATTTCCCTTGCACGAGGTCAACCGGTAGACTGGGATGACCCAGGTTCGATTCCTCCGCCCCTCTCAGGAGAGCCCCACAAGCTACTGAGAGTATCTCGCCTTCATGACAAAGCCTGGCAAGCTACCCATGACATATTCGATATGCCAAAACACAGTAATAGCAAGTCTCACAATGGAGACATTACTGGCCTACTTGAGCAAATCAATGAACAATGGGAGGACAGTGCTACAATGCTAATGAGGTTCTATAGCAAAGTACTCAGGCAAACCTGCTCAGATTTTCTAACTTACATAATAAATTGGCAGTTGTGGAAATTTTGTTACAGAGAAATTCCCAATATTCTCTCCCACCCCAAACTGGGTTCAAGCCCATCTCTCAAGAACTAATAAACATATCTTATTATCAACTTACCTAATAGCTAGTAAATATATGTTAATAATAGGCTTCTTGAAAGAGTAATAGGTACTAGAGAAGTACCAGACAAATGCCAGACTAGGCTCACTTCATCCTTCAAAACCCATACCTGTGTTATTCTGCTATGGAAAAGCAGCAAGATCCTGTGACAGCCTCCACAGTGAGTGCTATTAATGAATCATCACAAATTACCATTTGTGAATCATCAAAAGTGGAATGATACTTTACATGTTCTGTCCAAAACATTGATTACTAAGTACTACTTCTCTCAGCCTGTCACTATGCAACAGTTTAGACCCTTCGCTCAAACTCCAGGAGCAAGCTACCCAGAGAGTACACAGTTACAAGTCCCACCTCTCCATGTAGGGATAAGGAGGTCAAAACATCCTTGCCAACTTCCTAGGCGGCCACCAGGAACTACTGCTTCCCCGTTCTCACCTTGCTCAGTGATGGCAGGAGCCAGATGATCACAGGGTATGCTTGTGAAGCACTTTCTATATTCACTTTTCTGGAGCATCTGTAAGTCCACATATCACACAAGACTCTCTACAAAGCCACATGAAGTCAGTCTCCACCACCTACCAAGAGCTGAGTGATGATGAGGAGATGAGTGACTGGCCATCAGTCCCCCGTGCTGATGGATGCTGCAAGGGCACGCAACAGGCACTTCCATGTGCGGTTTCTGAAGTCACCTGCCAGGCCACAGCCCCTTAGCTGCAGGCTCCTGTTTGTCTGCATCAGCATTTGTCTGATCATCACACCTCCATCATCTACAAGGGAAATTGATGCCGACCGCATGGCAGAGGAATGTAACTACAGCTTATTCTAAAAGCACGCATTTATTTTATTTTACTTCAGAAATGTATGCATTATGTATGGCTGTACATAAACGTTTTTATAGAGCCTCCTAAATGATTTACCAGGAGGTATGTGTTGATTATAATCTCTGCTTATTTAAGAAAGTCTTGTTTACTCCCATCGTAGTTAATGCATTGAGACATGTTTCAACTAACAGTGACACCAGTAAACAAAAGTTACTGATCTACCTCATGAGTTATAAAACTTGTAACATGCTGTAAACAGCTCTGTCATTTTATTTAGCATATTGCATTGTATGAGCTGCCTTATTTATCTAGTGGTAAATCTTTATGTATCAAAAATGCTACAGAAGGCACAACAGATAAATTACAGACAGACACTAACATCTGACTAGTTAATCAAACAAATAGGACATGTAACAAAGAGAAAAGCTATAAATATTGACAACAAGCTGCTTCAGTCACAAAAACATTCAATACTTCAGTTCTCAAGTGTGAGTTTTATATCAGTCCCCTGGAAACAGTTTGTATCCTCCAATAAATTTTTACAGTTGATTCACCTGCCTGATACCCCTCAGCCATTTCCTTCAGAAGCTGTCAAACCCGCCAACGATAATATATGGCCCGACCAACAAGAACAGCTGTAGCCATTCTCTCTGCAGGTTCTTGCACCCTGTTCTGCATAAAATAATACATCAAGATTAATTGATTTCCCGTCAGTCTCATAGAACAGAAAATTAATTTTCATGTAGCTATTTTCCCCAGCATATGAATTTTGTACATGGCAAGTAATTTAAGTTTTTAATTATTCATGAGCAAGGAGGGGGTGGAGAGGAACATGATAAAGTAAGCTTTCGAAAACCCCAAGGCCAATCCCTGGGCCTTGGTTTGTGCTGAGGCAACAATAGCATTCGCTAATGCCCATATAAATAATATATGTATTAACATACATCTTAGTACAACACCAATTTCTCTCACTCTGACCCGAGACTACCAGGTCACCCTGCGGTACTCTGTCAAAGTCGCCGCACTGGTTACATGTGACATGCTGTGGGAAAACACAGAACATGTCAGCCATATTGAATTGACCTCTGCCTGCCTCTGGCAGCAGCCACACAGCCCAGGCAGTGAGAGGAGGTAATTTAACGGTCAGCGTGTGAGTGGGACCAAGCAAAAGTTGCTAATCAGCCGGGTGCTACCTCAGCAAGTCTTCCATTTGCAGGTGCCACTGACTTGTGAATAAGAAGGATGTAACCAGGAAATAAAAAGAAAGTGTTTGCCTCACTCTGGCCTCATCCTTCACAGACTCTCAGCAGACCAGCATGAGGAAACACTGTCTCCTCCTCGGAAAGGGCTAAAACCACAACGGGAGCACCTTCCGGTAATCAAGTATATTTGCTAAGACGCAGATGAAAACGCTCCCACCGTATCTCCTTAGAAATTTCTTTGGCATACTTCATCTAAACTGTAAGACAGGCAAATGTGCAGAACCTGCCCCAAGTCACGGAGCTTTATTTAGCCCTATTAGCACCAAGCCCGAAGCACCTCACACAGCACTCTTGGGAGAGGAGGAAATTGGCCACTAAGAGTCAAGGGTTTGGGGTCACTGATTATTTATTGATGCCTTTTTCTACCCTGAATATTAAGATTTAGTGTGAAATCAGGAGACCTTTAGAAACAATGAGCTTCTCCAAGTTCAACAATTAGACCCCCCCGGCGTTGTTCAAAACTGAGTACAAACCACCAAATCCATATGCAGCAAGGGGAGTCCAAAAGTGAAGCAAAATAAGAGAGGCCTCTCAACCCAATGAGTGGCAGAGAGAGAATGTGGAGCACCTATTTCTTAGAGGAGAACCTGTTTTGCAAACCCGAGTAAGAAGCTGTGATTTGGGGGGCCAGAGACAGCACGGCAGGTACCAGAGCTAGTATAGCAGGTAAGGAGCATGCTTTGTGCGTGGCTGACCCAGGTTTGATTCCCAGCATTCCGTATGTCTTCCAGAGCATCAACGGGAGTGATCCCTGAGAGCAGAGTCAGAAGTAAGCCCTGAACACTTCCAGGTGTGGCTCCAAAACAGAATAGAACAAAAAGCAGCTGTGAGAATGGTAATTTGGAGGCACACTTCCACCCCAACTCTGGGAAAGGCACAACCAGCACAGGAAGCATTTTGACTAGGAGATAAAACTGAGAATGTCGAAAACAAAAATGGAAGAAGTTCAAAATAAGTTAGAGCACCACCACCCACAAAAACAATGAATGCCATAACATGGGTAAAACACTCAGAGGCAGGAAAGGAGTTGAATTTGATGAATATGATGAAACATAAATAGTGACACAAAAATTGAAATTTCTACGAATGTTCTTTCTTAACAGTTTATACAGATGGCTGCTCTAACTTCAACTAGAGCAAAATCAGGACACTGCTTCTACATTTACAGTAGCCATGCCTCATGATACATACTGCTCGACCAAAACTCTGCTCCCTGAGTTTCATCCTAAAACCTATTTTTCAGTAACTGGTAAAACCTAGAAGAACTCAATTTCACCCAGACATCTGGCACCCTTGAGAGAATGAAGTGTAGGCTGTTTGAATACTGTTTCAGAATAGGATTGAAGATTTTCTATCTATTATCGTAATGATTTTAGCAAGGGGTATCATATGAAGCCATTAGTTGGGCTGGAGCGATAGCACAGCGGGTAGGGCGTTCGCCTTACAAGCAGCCAACATGGCCGACCCGAGTTCGATTCCTCCGCCCCTCTCGGAGAGTCTGGCAAGCTACTGAGAGTATTCGATATGCCAAACACAGTAACAACAAAGTCTCCAATGGAGACGTTACTGGGCCCGCTCGAGCAAATTGACGATCAACGGGAGGCCTTTACCTTTTTACCTTTAATTCCTTATACTGAAGGGCAATTAGTCAACCTGTCCTGTTACAACTAAAAGGAGAGGCCTTCTCCATAGTTTCAAGTGATGTTTTTGAAGGAAGGGTTAATACAGTTTACTCAAGTATTTGTACATCTGTGTTTAAAAACAAAATAAAACAGTATGAGGAATTTAAATAGAGATTAAGATCCCAACAGCAATGGTTTGCACAAATACTGGTAAACCAACCCAGATTATAGTGCTGCCACTTGGTGCAATGCCCAGAAACATGTCCAGGTTCCACTGACCTCCTTGAGGTGCCCCTGACCACATTGCCAGGATATCCTGGTCTCCAGCTGACCAGCAGTGACGACGTGAAACTACAAGACCCAGGAAATGCCAAGGAAATCTAAGTTAATTATTTCTTAATGCTGAACATATCTGACACATTCACTGCTTTTCTGAAAGTTCTGCTGTACAAGCAGATTTTTTTCTTTTTTTTTTTTATTTCGTCGATTTGCTCGAGCAGGCCCAGTAACGTCTCCATTGGAGACTTTGTTGTTACTGTGTCTGGCATATCGAATACTCTCGGTAGCTTGCCGGGCTCTCCGAGAGGGGCAGAGGAATCGAACTCGGGTCGGCCATGTTGGCCGCTTGTAAGGCGAACGCCCTACCCGCTGTGCTACACCATGAGGTACAGTTGTAGATTTACAATTTTTTGTGCTTGGGTTTCGATTATACAATGATCAGATACCCATCCCTCCACCAGTGCCCATTTTCCACCACCATGGATAATATCCCCCCCACCCCCATTCCCCCATCCCCCCCTGCCTCTGTGGCAGGGCAATCCCCTGTGTTCTCTCTCTCAGAAGCAGATTTAAAAGACTTGACAACACTGAGTTCCCAAGTAGAGCTTCTCCTCTCAGGACACTGTGAGTTGAGTTTGCTGTATCTGGTGATGGGCTTTCAGGAAGGCAGTGGGGGCAGTAAATTCAATGAAACAACTCTATAAATCAGATGGTATTTAAGTCACGTGTGATTCCATGTGAACATACCGAAGTGTACATGCACACAGCAAAGAAGGCGAGATGATGCTTGTAGACAATCTTATTTATTGATTTTTTAAATTGAATCACTGTGAGATACAGTTACAAAGCTTTTGTGATTAGTTTTCAATCATACAATGTTCCAATACCCATCCCTCCGCCAGTGTACATTTCCCACCACCAATATGCCCTGTATCCCTCCTGTGACCACCCTCCCTCCCGCAGCCTGCCACTATGGCAGAAACTTCTCCTCAAAGACAATCTTAACTCAGAAAAGTAAGTCTGGGAGATGGCTCAACTGACTGAGCACATGCTTGGCACACAGAAAGCCTGGGATTCACACTAATATCACATGGTCCCCTGAGCATAGAGCCAGGATTAGGCCCTGAGCACCTCCAGCATGCCCCCTGCTTTCTCCCAGCCCCCCTCCCACCAAACAGAATTCAGAACAGCATCAAACTGCACAGCAGCCAAGCTTCCAGCCCAGCCCTGCCTTTTACATATGTCTGAGAGCATAGCAATGGCCGTCTGCATGGCACCAAAGGTACGATTCAGTTTCTACCTATGTGAGAAGGTTTTCTTCATGTGATGGGGGCTAAGGGGATGCTCTATCTCATTTTGAAAATAATCCTATGGAGAACATAAATGAACTCATTATGCACGCCATAAAAAATATATATGTGTTGGCAATTCTGTAACTAAAAACGTAAAAAACTTCTTAAAGTCAATGCTGCTACTAGCATAGCTTAAAGGTCTTTGTTTCTATAAATTCAATTGAGTGTTTCTATTTCTAAGTCTGGCAAGAGGTTCTAATTATTGTGAGAAGTCTAATTAGCATTTAGTATTACATTACAACAACTGCAGCAAAATTGTACCCATTCTCCAATAAACAGTATTCACAGTATGCAATCAAGCCGCTGTACCGAGCAATGAGAATTAATAGCACCACACGACAATGGTAAATCCTCCATCTCCCGCTGTGTGTGTTTAATAATTTTTCACTCCTTCCAGATTGTTCCCATCAAGCACAATTCCCAAGGTCCTAATCAACCACCCTCCCCATCAATACTACACAGAGATCTGAGCACTGAAAATTATCTGCAATTTCAAAAAGTGCTTTGTTGCATTATTAGGCCACTGACCTAAGAGGTAATGGGTAAATAGTTTCTGAAAAATGTCCAAAGCACAACATAAATTAAAGCTTATAGTCTTGCCTGCTGTTCTCACCATAGCTATAACTGCAAACTATTATGGTTTTTATACAATATTCCTAACTATAATTTTACACCATAATATTGGTGCAAAGTGCCAAATGTTCTCTTTCACGTGCCTTCATTTACTAAACAAGGAGAGTTTGGGGAGGAAGCTGATCTATTCAGTCCTTTAAAAATTACCCTTGGCCAACTTCCACCCACTGACCTGCCTACTGTCCACCACACACAAAAGTTCCTTAATTCATGTGTAAGCATTTTGTAATGGAAGAAGGTAATGACTTTGATAAGCATCACTGCATCTCACACGTGCATAGGTAGGTATCTAGAGCTGGATTCATCACTTCTGTGAGGATTTGAGATGACCTCAGAAATCTAGCAGAGAAAGGTGGTCTTGAGATGGTTCTCCTATTGTCTGATGACAAGTACAACAGCATCACATAAAACCAAGGCAGGAGAGACATATCTTATTTCATTCAAAATTCTGAAAAGCATATTTTGGGTTAATATGAAGAGAAGTTTGTGACAAGGGAAATAAAGTCTAGAGGTTCAAATCAGCAGGACGAGGATCTCCCAGTACGGCTAGCTAACTCAGAAGCAACACAGAACTTTTCATGGCATTAACCACTACCAATGTGCATTAGTGTTAACCTAGGTTTGGAGTTGGATGTTGTATTGCTTCCACTCACTGATCACTTCACACAAGACAAAATTAGTATCTAAGAGCTCTAACCAACCAAGCCAAATAAACAGGTGAGGACATTCCCACTGTATAGCTGGGGGCTGTACTGCCCTGTGGCCAAACACACTACCAGTGAAATTAATTCACATCATTGTGCCAAACTCCATCAACACCTCTTTAACCAAAAGACTAATAACACTGATAGATTGATGTGATCAATATTTCAGGGCTAATGCTTTACTGAATAACAAGTTTTCTCCAACATCTTCATAATACTCAACTCTCTAGTCACATAGCCATTGAATCATCCTGTGTGTCTGTGCATGCATGTACGTGTGTTTGAGGCATGAGATACACTGCTGAATAAGGCGGACAAATGTTTCTAAACATTTGTGGCAGAGCACACATTCCAGCATAAGGCAGGCACTCTCTAGCTATCCCAATACCTAACAAAGTCATATCACACGTTGGGAGGAGATAAATGGCAACAGGCAGTGTTGGGAAGGAAAGAAAAAAATAAAGCAGCATCAGAGGATCAGGAGGTTCAAACAGAAGAGGCTGCAGTAGTAAGCTGAGTGACCAGAGTGGGCTTCAACAGAGATGATATTTCAGCAAAATTGAAAAAAGAAAGAAAATGTTTGATAAGTATCTAAACCTCTTAAACTTCTTCTAATGCTAGGCCCTCCTATCATCTTATTTTCTGATACCAGAGACTGCTGTGCTAGCTCAGTAGCACTCAACAAGGAGGTAAAAATGTCACAGGAGGAAAATTTAGGCATTTCCGATGCACCTTAGTGTTCCCTCCCACCAATGAGCAACAGGCCAGCTAGCAATGAGAGAGGAAAAAACATATGTAAGAATCTACAGCAATTCATTTATTTTCATAACCAACCCAAAGGAATTTCCTAAATATTGGTACTATATTCCTTTTCTTCACCCCAAATTTATATAGATATTTAACGTTGCATACCTTGAAGATACATAACATAATGATTTATACATGTATATATTGTGAAATGATTTATCATAATAAATTACTTGATACACTCAACACTTCACATAGTTAAGATTTTGTTGGTTAAATTTTTAAGATCAACTTCATTAGCAACGTTAAACTAAAAATACAGTGTTGTTAACTATAGTGACCATTTTATATATTTCATTCTCAGACTTACTCATCTTATAGTCAGATGTTTGTTCCTTAAGACCACCTTTAACCATCCCACCACTATCCTATATCCACTTCGGCAATCACCAATATACTATCTCTGAGTTCAGATGATTAGATTCTACATATACATGAGATAATAAGGTGTCTTTGATTTTTTAAATTTAGCATAATGTTCTGTGTCCATTCATTTTTTGTCACAAAAATAGATACATATTTATGTATATTAATATATACATTTGTATATACATATGTACATACATATAGGCATATATATTTTTCTTTATCTACTTTAGACAAAGTAGAAGGAACTGTATATATAGATACATATATAAAATATGTAAACAAATATATTTATATGTAGCTTTTGTGTCCTGGATATCATAAATAATGCTGCAATGAATATAAGATGTAGATATTGCTCAGGATAGTGATTTTATTTCCTTCGGTCCCAAATGTAGAAGTAGAATAGCTATACCAAATACTGGCTTTTTTAATTTTTTGAGAATCCTTCATACCATTTTGCATAAATTTATATCCCTATCTACAGAGCACAGGGGTTTTGTTTCTTCATATTATTGCCATAGTTGTTTTTCCATGTCTTTTCTTTTTATAATAGTCACTCTTAACTTTAGGTGTAAGGTACTATTTCATTGTGGTTTTAATCTGTATTTTCCTTAACTACCAGTGATACCTTCCCAGGTACCTGTTGACCATTTAAACACCTTCTTTGGAAAAATACTATTTAAGCTTCTTTGATCACTTTTAATGGCAATATCTAGTGTTGCTTTTTTTTTCTGCTAGAGCAGCTAGTAATTCTTGTTTTAGATTTGAACAGATAAGGGGATTGAAAGTATCTTATAAAATTTCATGCGATACTCTCATTTTGTCAGACATTTCTTTTGCTGTTAAAAAAGGAGGAGATATGTTTTTAGTTTGATGAATTCAGCTCCAGATACACTTGACTTTTTCCCTTGGCTACTTATGCTTTTATTATATTTATGCATGAAATCACTGCTAAGACCAATGTCACTGAGCTCTTTCCCTTTCAGTTTTACAAATTGTTTTATGCTTTCAGATCCTATATTTAAGTACTTAATCCATTTAGAGTAACTTCTGTGAGAAAATACGAAAAATATCCAGTTTCATTGCTGTTTTTCATTCTTTATGAATATCTAGTATTCTAAACACCATTTGTTGAATAGAGTGTCTTGTGATCCCTAGTAGATGATAGTTTTCCATTAGCCATATATATATATATATATATATATATTAGCCATATATATATTATATGTTTATTTCTGGGCCTTCAATTCTGTCCCACTAGTTTTTAAGTCTATATTAATACCAACCTCATATTGCTTTGGTTACTGTAGTGTTATCAGGAATTGTGATGATTCTGACCTTGTTGTTCTTTTATGAGATTGCTTTGGCTACTTGGAAAATTTTGTGGTTCCACACGAATTTTAGGGCTATTTAAAAATATTTCTGTAATAATTTCCACTGAAATCTTGATAAGGACCACATTGAGTTTATACATTGAGTACTCTAGGGCATTTTAACCATATATATTCTCCCAATTCATAAACACAAGGTACCTTTTAAGTTACTTATCTTCTTAAATTTCTTTCAATATATTATAGTTGCCTGGGTAACAAATACTGTATTCCTTGGTTAAATTTATCCATATATTTTATTATAGTATTTCAATATAAATATTATTATATTTATATAATAAAATATAGTATGTCACTATACATATTATCTTATTTCTTTTTTATGTAGTTTGTTCCTAATATGCATACACAAAATCAGTTTGTGCATTTTTTTTGTATTCTGCAACTTCCTTAGATTCACTATTTTCATTTAATAGAGTTTTTAGAACTTTCTATGTATTAATGATGTCAAATTCAGAGACAATTTTACTTCTTTTCTGATTTACATGCTTTTTCTTACCTGACTGCTCTGCCTAGAACTTCCATTACTAAGTTGAATAATTGTGGAACTCTTGACTTAATCTTGATCATGGGGGGAAAAAAAGCTCTCAATCTTTTACCATTGAATATGGTGTTAATCATGTGCTTGTCAGAGGGTCTTTATTTTAAGATATGTTGCTTTTATGTACAACTTTTTCTAAAGTTTTTCAATAGATGGATGGTGAACTTTAGGAACATGGGGATTTTTTTGCACTGACTTAAATGATCACATAATTGTTACTTTCATTCTATTAATATGGTATATGACATCTATATGTTGAGCCACCCTCCATTTCAGGAATGCTTTCCACTTGATCATAGTGAATGATCATTTTAATGTGAGACTGGATTCATTTTTCTATAATCTTCTTAAGAACGTCTACATCTGGAGACTTGAGGAAATGGCTCAAAGAGCTAGAGTCCATGCTGTGGAGACCCAAGTTCAATCACTAGCACCACAGAGATCCCAACCACTTCCAGGAGTAACTTCCAAGGAGGAGTTTGGAGTAGCTGAGTGTGGCCCCCAAATAAAATTCAAACAAAAAATTATGCATCAAATATACAATTCTTTGTTTTGTAGTACACATCCAGCAGTTCTCACAGCTTTCTTTCACTCAGGGGTTACTCCTCATGGGGCTTAGCAGATCATTGGGGGGGGGGGGGGTGTTGGAAGTTTATTTAGCAGATCATGGTGGGGGGGTGTTGCAGAGCCAATGCCTTATCATCTGTACTAACTCTTGGTTAAATTTATTCACATATTCTATTGTAGTCTGTCACTTTTTTTTCCCCAGTTTTCTTTTTTCACTTACCTTGTTTTGGCAATGGTTGTGCTGGCCTCCTAATATGAATGAATATAGGAGTGGTCCCGCTTTAATAATTTGGAAGAGTAAGTAGAGGACTAGCATTTACATTTCTTTTGATTTTTTTCTAACTCATTGATACCATGTGGTTATGAAATTTTCTTTATTGGGAGATCCTTGATGACTGATTATATCTCTTTGATCTGCTAATATTTTATTTCTTCATTATTTTTTCCTGGTAGCATAATGTTTCCAGTAATATGTAATTTCTTCTAGTAGTACAATATGTTGAAGTATATGTAAGTATATATACATATATATAAAATTTCTCATAGTAGTCTATAATGATCCTTTGCATTCCTATGTTATCACTCAAAACGCTTGTTTCATTTTTTTATTAAAGTACTACGATTTAAAAGTTACATTGATTTGGATCCTCTTTTTCTCTTGCTTACTAAATGTCCATTTTGTTTCTTTATTCAAAAACTAACAAATTCTCTTCTAAATATTTTCTATTGTTTTTCTATTCTCTATTTTTATTCTAACAGTTTCTTCCTTTTGCTAACTTTGAGTTTAGTTTGTTCCATTTCCTATTTCTGTAATGTGTTCAATTTGAAATATTTTCTCTTGACGTATGTGTTTCCCTACTATAAAATTCCCTTTTAGAGCTGCTTTTGCTATATCGCTTGAATTTTGTTATAATGTACTTCCATTTTCTTTTGTCTCAAGATACATTTTTATTTCCCTTTTGAATTTTTCTTTGTTCCATTGGTCATTTGGAAGTGTGTTGCTTAATTTCCACACACTTATGAATTTTCTAGTCTTTCTCCTGTTACTGATTTGTAATTTCATAGAATTCTTGTAAAAATATTTTCATAAAACTTCACTTTTTTCTTCATAATTTTACTGATCTTGTTCTGTGAACATTTGACCTAGCCTAGAAAATGTTCTTTGTGCATACGCTACTGTTGGGTGGAATGTTCTGTATACAGTAAGTTGATTTGGTCTACAGTGCTACTCAGACCATCTGTTTCCTTATTAGTTCTCTATTGCTGAGAATCCATACATTAAGAAAATGGGATAATAAGTTCATAGCTGTTATTTATTGCTGTTTTATTTCCTATTTTAGATCTATTCATTTTGCTTTATATTTTTAGTACTATGTTAATGGTTCCCTCTGCCAGTACCTTCATGTGTGCGGAGAGTGGTCTCAGCATGGTGGTAGCTGATCCTGGAGGTCTTCGGCTGCCGGAGTCCTGGTCGGGGCGGGGAGGAAAGCTCAACCCACTCCCCTCCAAGGGGCCCCGGCGAGGAACAGCCAGGCGCGGGGGCAGAAGTACTGGCAGAGGGACAAATCCACCCGGGTTCCGGGACCGAGATCTCCAAGCCTACTCGGATTGGAGTTGAGCATCCTCCACCCAGATCCTCCAAATTCCAGTAGGCGGGGGTCACACCCACCACCTGGCCCCCTGGCGCCGTGTAATCCCATCAACGGCCAAGACTCAGAGACTATAAAATCCAGCTCCTGGAACCGCGTGGCCGCAAATGCGGCCGCGCGACATCTTATCAAGACATCTTTTTATGCCATCTTATTATCTCATTCCTACTTTGGACAAACTTGCAGGCTATCGAATGTAGCCTGCCCACAGGGCAGAGTCTGGCAAACTCCCCGTGGCGTACCAAATATGCCAAATACCAGTAACAATGATGGGTCTCATTCTCCTAAAGAGCCTTGAATATAATCTCAGGGCTAGGATGAAAGAGACGTTACTGGGGCCTGCTCGAGGCAATCGACGAATAACAGGATGATGAAATGAAATGAAAATGAAATGTTAATGGGTACATAAATATTCGCAATTCGTGATATGTAGAGATAGCTCAAGGATCAATGCATATACCTTACATGAATGGGAATGTAAGTTTGACCCCTGGAACTACCTAAGCCCCTCTAGAAAAATGGGTATAGCACTTCCAGGTGTAGGCCTCATGGTCCTCGGAACCACTAGGCTAGAGCAGCACCACACTGTCAGGCCCAAGAATGAAATATCTGGCCTAGTTTTTGCAAGTTTCACTAGGATTGGTCTTCCAGGCCTCCTAATAACTATTCAGGAGATCCCCAAATTTTATCCTTAAACCTTCATTATCAGTTGACCAATTTATCATTATGTAATGACCTGTTTTAAATCTTTTTAGCTTAACGTCTATTTTATATAACTGCTTCTTTCTGTTACATTTGCTTGAAATATCTTTTTCCACCTCTTCACTCTCTATTCTTGTGTGTGTGTGTGTGTGTGTGTGTGTGTGTGTGTGTGTGTGTGTGTTATCTAAAGAGCAGCTGCCTTTTCTCCTCTTTCCTTGTTGTTTTTCTTTCTTTTTCTTTAATTGAATCACAGTGAGATACAGTTACAAAGCTGATCATGATTGGGTTTCAGTCATACAATGTTCCAACACCCATCTCTTCACCAGTGTACATTTCCCACCACTAATGTCCCCAGTTTCCTTCCTGCCCCGCCCCCCCCACATCTCTGCCTCTATGACAGGCACTCTTCTTTTCATTCTTTCATCTTTTCTTCCTTTTCCTTCTCCTCCTCCTCCTCCTTTTCCTCTTCCTCCTCCTTTTTCTCATTCTCCTTCTCCTTCCTTCTCCTTCTCCTTCCTCCTTTCTCTTTCTTCTCTCCTCCTCTTCCTCCTCCTCTTCCTTCCCTTCCTCTTCTCCTCCTCCTCCCCCTGCCTCCCTCTCCCCCACTCTCTCTCCCTCCCCTCCCTCTGGGCATTATAGTTTACAATCATGTATATCCCTTTACCTACTTTCAACACTCAGTTTTTGTCCATTTCTAACTATTATTGCCATACTGGTCCCTTCTCTATCCTAATTGCCCTTTACCCTCCACACAACTTGAGGCCTTTGCCCCCCACACAACTTGTTCCAAGCTTCCAACCATTAATTAGTGTTCCTGGTCCCTGTTTTACCTGGCCTTGGATATTAGTCTCATACTATTTTTTTAATCTCACAAATGAGTGCAGTCATTCTATATCTGTCCCTCTTCTTCTGACTCATTTCATTCCGCATGATACTTTCCATGCCCACCCACTTATAAGCAAATTTCATGACTTCATTTTTTCTAACAGCTGTGTAGTATTCTACTGTGTAGATGTACCATACTTTATTCATCTATTCATCTGTTTTCAAGCATTCAGGTTGTTTCCAGATTCTGCATATTATGAATAGTGCTGCAGTAAACATTGAAGTGCAGATGATATTTCTGCTGAGTGGGCCTGCAGGGAATATTCCCAGAAGTGGTATTGCTGGATCAAATGGGAACTCAATTTCCAGATTTTTGAGGAATGTCCACATTGTTTTCCAAAGTGTCTGGACCAGTAGGCCTTCCCACCAACAGTGCATCCACGCCAGCACTGGTTGTTCTTGTTCTTTTGGATATGTGCCAATTTTTGTGGTGTGAGATGATATCTCGTTGCTTTAATTTGCATTTCACTGATGATTAGTGATGTAGAGCATTTTTTCATGTGTCTTTTAGCCATGTGAATTTCTTCTTTGATGAATTTTCAGTTCATGTCTTCTTTCCACTTTTTGATGGTGTTGGATTTTTTTCTTGTAAAGTTCTACTGTGCCTTATATATATTCGATATCAACTCCTTATCAAATGGGTGTTGGTAAATAATTTTTCCCATTCAGTGGGCTGTGTTAGTACTTGGTCACTATTTCTTTTGAGGTGCAGAATTTTCTTAGTTTAATATAGTCCCATTTGTTTATCTTTGCTTCCAATGGCTTGGTCAGAGGTGTTTCATCTTTGAAGATGCCTTTAACTTTAATGTCATGTAGGGTTTTGCCCAAGTTTTCCTCCATGTACCTTATGGATTTAGATCTGTTGTTGAGGTCTTCTAACCATTTTGATCTGTCTTTTGGGCATGGCACTAGATATTACATGTAGTGCCCAGTTTTTCCAGCACCACTTGTTGAAGAGGATTTCACTGCTCCACCTCATATTATTTGCTCCTTATTAAAGATTAAATGATCATATACTTGAGGGTCTGTGTCAAGATATTCAACTCTATTCCGTTGATTTATGGAACTATCTTTATTCCAATACTATGCTGTTTTAATTACTACTGCTTTGTAGTAAAGCTTGAAGTTGGGGAAGGTGATGAATCCCATCTTCTTTTTTCCAGTGACTGCTTTAGCTATTCAAGGGGGTTATTAATCCACATGAATTTCAGGAGTATTTGATGTATTTCTTTGAAAAATGTGTATCCTTATACGGACTGCATTAAATCTGTATAATGCTTTGGGGAGTGTTGCCATTTTGACAGTGCTAATTCTCCCAATCCATGATATGGGGATGTGTTTCCATTTCTAATGTCCTCTTTTATTTCCTGAAGTAGTGTTTTATAGTTTTCTTCATGTAGGAGACTCTATTCTTAAGGTAATCTCGTTGCTGTTCTTGGATCTTGTTTAGCTACCCATTTAACCATTCTATGACTTTTTATTGGAGTATATATTATGTTTGAAGTAATTATTGATCAGTGAGGATGAATTACACAGGAAGTATTGATTTGTCCTTAAACTGAAAGCCATGAAACTTTTGTTTTTTAGTCCAAATCTTTATCATCATAGCTATTCTAAGATTTGAGCTAGAAAAGATCCTTTGCCTGGTCCTGCTCTAGCATGTGTACCTCCTAATAGAATAAGAAGTCCACGAGACTCAGTTATATGCCAGACTATGCCCCTGACCTTCAGTATCCACTTTGGGTATCCATAATTCTAAAATTCTCTTCCCAAAACAAAGGAATTTCAAGAGATGTGTATTTTGGTTCATTCTACATAAATCAAAACAATGTGTCCAACTCTATTCAGAAAGATGGTGATTGTGACAGGCTATCATATTCACATTTAGGTTCAGGAGGATCTTCACAGAGAAAGCCAGAATCTGGGAAATATAGAGAAGTAGGGTAAAACAAGGACCCAGAGAATATTCTCTCTGTACTCCCAAGTTCCAACTTCAAATCTCAAGGAGTTGGAGAAATCCAGATTGAAAACTGAAATACCATGTGTTTAGCATCTTTTTTAATGATAAGATGATGAAATGTATTTATTTAACATTTTTGTTTGATTTATAACTAAATATTGATATATATATATGTGTGTGTGAGATATGCATACTTCCACTTATATTTTCTGGTAATCTGTATTCTCAGATTCACTTTTCAAATGGTAGAAGTGAATCTGATAATTAACCCAGTGTTAGATTCACACTCCACATCTGTAAATCCTTCCTTTCCAAGCACAGGTATCTCTTTAAACAAATGTTATAGTTAAATCTCTAGATTTATACTCAAATTACATTTGAAAGTTCATTCTTCATTTATGAAATAGTTGCATTTTTAGCAAACTTCCCTGATGCATTTGATTGAATCAACTGATAAAAACTTATGACACACACAAGCACACAAAATCTTACTAATGCACCATTTCCTATGTAAAAATTATGGAGGAAAACAATTATTTTGCCTTTACAATGATTTGATTTCACATAATACTTAGCCACCTCAGAAAAATTAGAAAACACCAACAAAAATAATGACATTAAAATATAAAATTAAAACAATCTATAATACTTAGCAACATTATTACTGTTTTTATATAAAGCATACACTTCAGATTTTTTGAATATCATTACATGTAGAATAACATTGGTTTGTCCTTTCTCCTCCAATGTGAGGAACTTAGGTTTACTGAGCAATACCCATCACCGGAATACCCATCACTGGATGAGTAATACCCATCTCTAGAAGCACTCCCATTTCCTCAGTATTCACCTTTAACTTCTCCTTTGTGCTCTGCTTCTCCTATCTGTTAATTTCCCCTAACCAGAACCTGTGCCTTGTAAAGTGAAATTCTTCAGAGATCTCTGGATTTGTATTTGTAAGTGAAATTTGCTTTTCTCTTTTCCTTATACATTTTGCACAATTTACTTTAAAGCAATGTCCTTTTTGTATAGACACAGGAAGACAGTTAATGCTATGCTTTTGTAACCTGGGAGTTCATTCACTTCAAATAATATTTATTCCTGGGCATCTGTCATATTTACTCGACTTAAACCTCCTGGCATCCCTAAAGCGATTCCTGAAGAAGGGATAGACCCAGAGCAACTGTAAGCTACCCTGGCATCAAAATGGGACAGGAGCCATAAAACTTATAATTAGTTAAGAGCACAGTCATGGACAAATTCTGTTTTGACCCAAAGAAAATTTACTGGACAAGGATCCTGCAGGGGTTAGGAAGAACTAATCTGGTCTGAGGATGTGGTTTGGGGTCTATAGAGAGAAGTCCCCAGGAGAGCCACCCTATAAGCTTAATATATTTCTTACTGTGTCTATACAAAATGACTAAAAAGATTATTAAGAAGTAAATCTAAGATGATTGTTTATGGACTAATAAAAGAAGAAGCATGCCCCTAGATAAAATTTCACAATTGAGTGGATCTCCTAGCAGGAGGAGATCTTTGTCTTAGAAGAGCTTCCTCAGAAGGAAGGGCTTTCATATGTTGAATGTGCTATCTCACCTGGGTGTAGTTGCTACCCCATCCTTGGAGATTGGGCTCTTGACTAAGGCAGTGAAACTGGGTGCAGGGAGACTAACATGGGGAAAGTAGAAGACAGGAATGAGGGGCAGTTTGAAACTGGAATGGGACACGCAGTGAAATTGGAATAGGTGCACAGAAAGAATGGAATACGTGGCAGGACAAAGAGTGAAAAAAAAAAACGGCTACTAATCACCAACCAGCTTGGCGGCCCTGTTCCCTCCTCTGTGTGTATGGTGGAGGTGGCTGCAACCCAGGGTGGGGAAGTGGCTCATGGCTACAAAACACATGTGGCAAGAGCTCCCACACACTATTTTTTTTATTAAAAGAAAAATTTTAATAGTGAGACATCATGAGGTACAGTTGCAGACTTACACATTTTTGTGCTTGGGTTTCAATTATACAATGATCAAATACCCATCCCTCCACCAGTGCCCACTTCCCACCACTACGGATTCCAGTATCACTCCCACCCCCCATGCCCCCCATCCCACCCTGTCTCTGTGGCAGGGCATTCCCCTCTGTTCTCTCTCTCCTTTTGGGTGTTGTGGTTTGCAAAAGAAACATTGAATGGCAATCATGTTTGGTCTATAGTCTACTTTCAGCATGCTTCTCCCATCCTGGGAGGATCCTCCCAACACCTTTATTTGGTGTCCCCTTCTTTATCTGAGCTCCCTTTTCCCCTAGTATGTGTGGTTGGCCTCCAAGTCATGGAGTAAAATTCCTGGTACTAATCTCGGCCATTCTTAGGTGTTAGTTTCCTATTTTGTTACTTTATGTTCCCCAGATGAATGCAATCTTTCTATGTCTATCCCTTTCTTTCTGAGTCATTTTGCTTAACATGATACTTTCCGTGTAGTACCACTTGTATGTAAATTTCGTGACTTCGTCTTTTCTAACAGCTACATAGTACTCTATTTTTTGAACACACAATTATGTAAATATGAAAACACAGAGATACAGATGGTTAATATAATAAGAATTATGTCACACCATGACTATAAGCAAGTATTCACTATATGTCAGAAACTGGACAAGACTAAGGTTAACCAGACATGGGTTCTACTCTATTAGGCCTTGTGTTATAGTTGAAGCAGACCAATTTATAAGCCCGTAGTTACATTAAAATATGAAAGATGCTCTATCAGAAGTTCATAGAAAGCTATAGATAAAATCTAGACATGGAAATGACTGTTACAGAATGATGTCAAGCTTTTTATAGCACTAATATTCAGATGTCTTCCTATTCTCATTCACTAAATATACACTGAACACTTACTTGTGGGGCAAGCATAGTTTTAAGCACTGCGTATACAGTGGTGAACAAAACCAAGTTCTACGTTTGTAGAAATTACACTTATAAAAATTATAAATAAATAAATAAAACAGTGTCATACCTTTTTCTTGACTAATATACAATAGGTGTTAAGCTAATGGTTGCTGAATTAGTAAAAGCTTAGGGACTGAAGTGATAGTACAGTGGGTATGGTCCTTTACTTGCACCAAAAAGACCAGGTTCAGTTCCCAGAACCCCATATTGCTCCCCCCAAGCAGCCAAGGAGTGATCCCTAAGCGCAGAGACAGGAATAATCCCTTAGAACAGCTGGGTGAGGCCCCCAAATAAATCAAAAAATAAAGGTGCATTATGAGTCACCTCTTTGCACTCATTCCAAAAGCAGCTGTTGGCTTTGAAGTTAGCATCGCAGACAGTTTTGAAGTTTCAAAACACATGCTAGTATGTCTCCTCTGTTTCATTTGAAAAATATGAATCCAATAGGCTTAATCCAAAATCTCTAGCTCTGAATTGGGTTACCATGTGTTGCATTTGATTTGTATTTCCATCAGTATCAACCCAAGCATCCTTATATAGACACCAGCAATGTACATGATTTATAGCAAGTCAGTCAAGGCAAAGCCTATAGCTTCCCTTCACATTTTGACATTATCAGATTACTTCAGAAGCTGGCAGCAGCAACCATAAGTAACAAGCTGTCAGTGTAAATAAATCACTCTCAAAAATAACTGCTAAAAAGTATAGATTAGTACGAGCAGAGGTGGGCTTGGAATTTTTTCATTTCCCCCTTCTCAACAAGTCTATATGTTTAAATGTATATCAGAAATGAATTTATTTTCTTTTAAAAAGGGGTTACAAGTTTAAAATCCATATAAGAAACTCACACCTCAAAAGAAGAGTCTGTGGCTCTTGTGTATATAAATCATAAGACAATCAATTTGCAATCACCTAGGGAAGTCCAAGGTATGGGTAACAACTAGCAAGCCCTGTGAAGAGCAACCCATACCAAGCCGATTTAATTTCCCTTTTTGATCCGATTGACAGGTTGCAGAAATATGAGAGAAGAAACAGATGCAATCCACCTGGACTGCAGCAGTACCCACTCTCTGGTACCATATGATTCATCAACAAGCTGGAACACCTAAGCTTAGCAGCCTTCAGAGGGCAGCCCTGAAACCCAAAAAACCCTCTCTTCAGAGTATAGCCTACAGTGTAGAAACAAAGGAGCCTAGTCATCCCAGCATGAGGCGTGGTTTCAGGGTCCCTTGCATGTATTGATGACTCAATGGTGGAAAGGTGGCATGTAGCTGTCTTTGGAGACACTGTAGTGTACAAGTATGCTGTTACTCGAGAGGCAAAATAGCATTCTGAAAATCCATGTGACAAATTCTGTAAAGGTCATAAAACAATATAACTGAGAATAAGACAGCATTGTGTATAGTTCATATTACGCCCCCCCCAAAAAAAAAGTTTCATTACATGTCACCAAATTCAATCACTGCCAATGATGGCATGGGTC
Source organism: Sorex fumeus (assembly GCF_029834395.1). Taxonomy (NCBI): domain Eukaryota; kingdom Metazoa; phylum Chordata; class Mammalia; order Eulipotyphla; family Soricidae; genus Sorex; species Sorex fumeus. The sequence goes on along the minus strand of NW_026606077.1, from coordinate 10,706,065 downwards.
ACAGTGACATTCTGGAAGAATAGCAAAAAAAAAAAAATTTGCAACGTGTTATCAGAAAGATAGGATGGTCCAGATGTAAGACTGATGACTTTTTCAAACTTTTTATTTGGATTGTCCCTATTCAATTACCATGAGCTACACTAAGATGTCAGATTCCATGAAAGTTTATACCATGTGAGTACATAAATTCCCTTCTGCAATAGGGAATGCAGAAGGGAATAATGACTTCATTTCTTTGTCTGCCCCTCCCACTTCAAGACTATTTGGTGTCTGCGACCACACTTTCTAAGCTGGTTAAGCAATTCAAGGATCTACTAGTTCACACTATCAAGAGCTCACATTCCAAGACCCCCACCAATGAAAAGTTTGTATAAAGCTCCCACACACTCATACATTCAAATTTGACCTAATATAATATATCAGAATTCTTGAAATAATAATGATGGATAAATCTTGGCAATTGATAATAAATCTCTGAGGTAAGGATACAATTATGCTATAGCACCAACAATTGAACTTTCCTTCTGTCTTCAAAGGACATATAGTTCTGACTTAAATGGACATATACGGGATCTGGTTTCAGCTAGTTGATTAATATAATTGTCACTGTCACTGTCCTCCTGTTGTTCATCGAGTTTCTTGAGTGGGCCCAGTAACATCTCCATTGTGAGACTTTGTTGTTACTGTGTTTGGCATATCAAATACATCACAGGTAGCTTGCCAGGCTTTGCCGTGCGGGCGAGATACTCTTGGTAGCTTTCCGGGCTCTCTGAGAGGGGTGGAGGAATCAAACTCGTGTTGGCCATTTTAGCTGCGTGCAAGGAAAATGCCCTACCCACTGTGCTATCACTCCAGCCCATTATCACGATCATGATCATGATCACAATCATCCTGTTCATCGATTTCCTAGAGCAGGCACCAGTAACGTCTCCTTCTTCCTAGCCCTGAGATTTTTTATTTATTTATTTATTTATTTATTTTATTTATTTATTTATTGAATCACCGTGGGAAAGGTTACAAAGCTTTCAGGTTTAGGTCTCAGTCATGCAAATATCAAACACATTTCCCTTTACCAATACTTATTTTTTACCATGAAGAACCCCAATAAAACCCCACCCCCACCCCTCCCAATCCCTGTGGGGCAGATGAATTCTCGTTAACACTCTATCTTCTTTGATTAGATTCATTGTTTCAATAAAAGATTCACCACTATTATTTAGAGTTTACCCCCCCCCCCCAAATCAGACATGCTGAAAAAGCATTGTGAAGTGATTTGCTTTCTACAGCTGGGTTCAAGAATTAAATGTTGGTTTTGGATTTCTGCTATTTTACTTATTGACCCTGGAAGTATTTCTACTGAAAGTCAGATAGTTAAGAAATTGGTTTCTGTGCTCTGGAGTCGTGGCCGTGCTGGAGAGCCGCTAGTGGGGGGCAACTGGTGGCCTCGGTAGGGCGTGAAGGGTGGACCGAAATGCCCCCCTTCCCATGAGGTTTTAGTCGCCCCCACACCCCCGGCTCATACCTGCTGTCCACAAGGCTCCTATGCAGCCGCCATCTTTCTTTCCAGAGAGGAGAAGGCGACTGGGGCAACACCCTTTCCCCTCCGGACAGACCTGATGGCCTGGATTAACGCATAGTCCGTTCACTTTTCTGCTCCAAGCTGCTGGGTTCTGCATTAAGTCCTTGTGCTTCTGGGGCCATGGCCGTGCTGGAGAGCCGCTCGCGGGGGGCAACTGGTGACCTTGGTAGGGCGTGAAGGACGGACCGGAACGCCCCCTTCCCATGAGGTTTTAGTCGCTCCCACACCCCCGGCTCATACCTGCTGTCCACAAGGCTCCCATGTGGCCGCCATCTTTCTTTCCAGAGGGAGGAGGGTGGAAGGGACCAACACCCTTTCCCCTCCAGAGAGACATGATGGCCTGGATTAACGCATAGTCCTTTCACTTTTCTGCTCCAAGCTGCTGGGTTCTGCATTAAATCCTTGTGCTTCTGGGGCTGTGGCCGTGCTGGAGAGCCGCTCGTGGGGGGCAACTGGTGACCTCGGTAGGGCGTGAAGGACGGACCGGAATGCCCCCCTTCCCATGAGGTTTTAGTCGCCCCCACTCCCCCGGCTCATACCTGCTGTCCACAAGGCTCCTATGCAGCCGCCATCTTTCTTTCCAGAGAGGAGAGGACGAATGCGGCAACACCCTTTCCCCTCCAGCAGACTTGATGGCCTGGATTAACACATAGTCCGTTCACTTTTCTGCTCCAAGCTGCTGGGTTCTGCATTAAATCCTTGTGTTTCTGGGGCTGTGGCCGTGCTGGAGAGCCGCTCATGGGGGGCAACTGGTGGCCTCGGTAGGGCGTGAAGGATGGACCAGAACGCCCCCCTTCCCATGAGGTTTTAGTCGCCCCCACACCCCCGGCTCATACCTGCTGTCCACAAGGCCCCCATGCGGCCACCATCCTTCTTTCCAGAGAAGAGAGGGCGAATGGGGCAACACCCTTTCCCCTCCGGACAGACATGATGGCCTGGATTAACGCATAGCCCGTTCACTTTTCTGCTCCAAGCTGCTGGGTTATGCATTAAGTTCTTGTGTTTCTGGGGCTGTGGCCGTGCTCCAAACTTAACTATGATTTTCAGAGAGAAACGTTGGGTGGTTTACCTCCCATGGATCACTTTGTATATAGAGAGATGTCGTGTGGCCGCATAAGCAGCCGCGCGGTTTTGAGGAAAAGTCCTAGTTCCTGCACACTAGAGCTGTGCTTGTAGAGGCTTCTGGTCACTGGGGTTCCATCTGGGGGAGGTGGGATGCGGTACCTACCCCATCTGGGACTCCCGATGATCTCGGCTCTTTTTGGAACCTGTTTTTTTTTTTTTTCCTTTGGGGTCTGTGAATCCCGCCCTCCATGTAGTCCTTCTCTTCGGCTGAATGCTATAAAGATGGCGCTGGGGGGCGGGCTGTGGGCGTGACTTCCGGAATCTGAGGTTACCTGGGAGTTGTAGTCCCGGCAGATTTGAGGAAAAGTCCTAGTTCCCGCATACTCAAGCTGTGCTTGTAGAGGCTTCTGGTCACCGGGGTTCCATCTGGGGGAGGCGGGATGCGGTACCTACCCCATCTGGGACTTTCCGATGATCTCAGCTCTTTTTGGAACCTGTTTTTTTTTTTCCCTTCGGGGTCTGTGGATCCCGCCCTCCATGTAGTCCTTCTCTTCGGCTGAATCAGCCCTGAGATTTTAAAAGAGCCATTTCAATGCTCTTTCAGGATTAGGAGAATAAGACCCATCATTGTTCCTGGTATTTGGCATACTGAGTACGACACGGGAAGTTTGCCAGACTCTGCTGTGCGGAGCCCATTATATAATTATAAATATATAAATATACATATAAATATATAAATATATAAATATAAAGATTAATATAATTAAAACATTTAATTGTGAGACCACCACCACCCTTACAAACCTAATCCTAACTACCCACCTACACAAAAAATATACTCTACCCACACCTATACCATTATTTCCCTATGTTCCCTTCTCCATTCAAGCGTTACACTTTCTAGAATATAGCATACCCATTTTCACATGTTATGTGACACTCTTTTCAAAGGCTCTGACCAAGTCTTACTGTTTATTCACTCTGCAGTGCTCATTATCTTTGGAATTATTGTCATTAGAGAACCTTTATCCTGACCTATACAGTAATTCATATCTCTCCATCTGCCTTCACTATTCATTCAGGGACCATACTTTTATCCCTCTTATTTTTGTATCAGTAGCCTAAACACAAAGGGGAAGGGGATTCAGAGAAGGAGGAAGGAAGATGGGCAAAAGAGATGGAGAGGGAAGCTGACAGGGAAGAGGAGATAGAGAATTTTTCCAGACCAGAAAGAACTAAACTAAGTATATAGTCTATACTGAAAGGACTAAGAGAATTGTTTTCAAAGACCAGTGGTAATTTCATTATGAAAGGTTAAATATGTACCCTCTTCAACTTTTCATTATGATAGAATTTTGTTATTTGGGGGCTTTCCTAAGAGAGATTGTATAAAGAGAAGATTATACAGTTTGGTGGGGGGGGGGGGGACACAAAATTTGGTGAGAGACCAACATTTCTCTCTCCATTATAGTGATGGGTGGCTATGTGTCTTCTGGCAAATCATTTAACCTCCCTAAACCTCAGTTTCCTCATCTGTGAAATTGGAATCATAATATCCACAAAGGGCTATTATGAAAATTAAATGAAATAAAATATATTATTGTCTGGCTTATATAAGACATTAAAACCTCTATGTTCTCTCTTGCCTCTTATTAGAGAGAAAAAAAGATGGCCTTAATGAACACTTAAGTCAAATGTTCCCCCCCCCCCAAAAAAAATAGATAACTCCAGGAAACAAGCTCATCTATGAAGCAAAGTAAAATATAAGACATAGCTTTAACAGAAACCATTAGCATTTTTAGTAGAGACAGGTATGCAACAATAAAATTAAATTAAAAGAGCCTCATATCTTCCCTAGAAATGTCCTTTCTCACTTCTGCAAAATAAAAAATGGAAAAGAATTAGCTGAGGAAAATAGAGACACCCACAGATTATCATCTTCCCTTTGTTATGTAAAATAACTTGCTAAAATCATATTTAAAAATGCTTTTTGCCTTGTCACCTTATAAAACATACTTGCTGATTTAAAACAAGCATTTGTAAAATATACATGGTGTGGGCATATAACACACATTTCAAAAGAGAGAGAAAATAAAAGTCAGCTACAACCATATGCACATGTCTTACTGCAAATAAAGCCTGTGACCTTTCCAAATGAAGACAAGAATATAACTCCCCTCCTGAATTTCTAATATGATGCCCTAATACCTATATTTTTGCCAAGAGATATTTTGTTTTCAACTGTAAGGCTGTTGAGGTAGCACTCTAGCGTTCCCTATTTGTCTTCTGTGGTCAGCTGAGCTCAGCTACCCAAACACACTACAGACACTCAGAGGACAGATTTGTCATGCTGACCTTTCATATCTCCTACGCTTTTTAACTGATCGAGATTCCATCCCACAGAAACATGCACATAGCGGCATCGCAGAGGAGAGAAATCAGGTAAAGGATGGCAAAGATAAATACCAGAGAAGCAAGCTAGAACCTGAATGAAGGGGCATTGTTCACAGAATTATTCAAGGGAGGAAAACTAGTTGAAAGCGAGTCAAGCAGGCAGCACACAATGCAAAATTAACCAGTGACCTTTACTGGAACATCAAAGGTCAAAGCAATTTGTAAGACAGTGCTAACCAAGTGCCATCTGCAAGCCTATATGTGGGCTAGAACCCTGCACACCCAGATGGAGAAAATCCATGGAACAAAAATTCTCTCCACACAGGAAATTAACTGGAACTCAGAAAGAACACCCACAAGAGTATTGTAACTACACTAAAAACCCAACTTGGTGTGGTGAGTTACTGATGCTGTTTCAAATCTCCAAGAATATAAGCAACAACAACAACAAAAACTACTTCACTTGTTATGTGACACCCTTTTCCAACTCTGCAGCTCACCCATCTTGCCAGGCTAGAGAGTTTTAGTGGGATTTTTGTTGTTGCTTTTTGGCTTTTGTTTTGGGGCTACAGTTGCTTGTGCTCAGGACTCCTGTCTCTGTACTCTAGGATCACTCCTGGTGGGCTTGGGAGACCATATAGGTGTCGAGGATCAGAGCCAGGGCAGCTGTGTGCAAGGCAAGTGCCCTATCTGCTGGACCACTGCTCTAGCCTCAGGCTAAATTTTCATTCTGCCAAACTCCGAAATCTTCCTAGAGAGGACTAAGGAGCCTTCCTGGTCATATTTCAAACACCATGAAAACCTCTGCAGCATGAGTTTTACCCACTATATTTTCCCTCCACATGAGATGAGTTTTCCTCACAGTAGGGGCCTTGGTCATGAGAAACGAGTGTTTTCCCCTCTTGCCAGTAAGGAATCTTAGGTCCTAGTGTAAAACCCACTCAGGCATAACAAGTTATAGCCCAGCGGGTGCACTGATTAGCTAGGTTCCATAACCATAAAGTCAACAATAATCTACCTACATGCCCTTTCTGCAGGTGGTTGACCTATGAATGCAAAGTAAGTCAGCAACAGTTCAGTCGAAATTACATTGGAAAGCATTATGCGTAAACATGAATGCTCCAACTTGTCCTTAACTACACCACTGGGACTCTGGACTGCAAAATTATCCATTACATCCACTCAACACCAACCCCAACTACACCTTGTTTCCTTCTCCATATGAATTTCCCCACGTAACTGCATTCACTGCTTACTCTGAGTGTCTCTTCGTTTAACGTGGTCCTTCCTGCTTTCATCTGTGCTATCTATTGTGTCAGAGGAAGTATCCAGTTAGTTCATAAACTTTGGGTTGTTTTTCCCAGGAATAATAACTGATCACACTCAACTATTTACACTTTCTACACAATTCCCCTGGAGATTTTAACCACATGCTGGAAATTCAATTCCCTAGATCACAAGACTATAGTGTAGAGGATCAAGGTAGAAACACATTTTTTACTTCAACTTAGGAAGGAAAATAATATTAAGCATTGGACCAATGATTCAAGATATCTATTCTGAGAGTTTAGAAAGGCCCTTAAGTTTTCCTAAATATGGCTTTAATAAATAACCACCTCTCCCCGCTACACAATAAGAAAAGTAACATACAGTCCTTGAGAAAAACTTTTAAGACTAGCATAACAGCCATCCCCGATTTGATCTCCAACAATATGGATGGTCCCCTAGACACCATCAGGAGTGATCACTGAGCACAGATCTAGAAGTAAGTCCTGAAGAGAGACAGGTAGACAGATATGACCCAAAAGCTTTTTATAAAAAAAAAATCTCTGTGTGTGGATAATATTCTAATTTTTCTATCATAATGGCTGGAATTTAGACCCAGGTAAGCAGAAACCACACAAAGAATAGTGTATATCTTTGATTCTAACAGGAAGGGCTGAATCCAAATCAAACCTTTAGAAAAGCCATTGCCTCCTCTGAAAACAACAGGTACGAAACCTAATGGCTTTTCATAATGAAGGGTGAGTCATTAACATGGGATCTAACATCACTGTGTGACATGGAATAATTTATTTAGTCCCTAGTCAAAAATGTTGTAGAAAGTTTGACAGTTCACACAATCATAAATTATAAATCAACTACTGGAGATGGAGAAATTGATTTAGACCCAGATCCACTTATTTCCAAAGTGAGACCCCTTTACAAGACTCCTTGACATAGAAAGAGATTAAAAAAAATAAAAGAGCGTCCCTCAGGCTATCTCTGTTGTCCAGTCTCTGCAAATCTCTCCCTCCAATCAAGTCTCATCTTCTTTCGGTAGTTCCAACCTCAAAAAATGAGCACTGGATTATAGGAATGAACTTTAAAAAGATAAAAGCAGCACTGGCCTTTAGGAGGAGGAGGCCTGGATTCTACCACTGCCCCAAGTCCAAATGAAAATAAAAAACTTCTATTCAAGGGTCTGAGGGACAGTACAATGGGTAGAGCATTTTCCTTGCATGTGGCTCACCTGGGTTTGATCCTCAGCATCCCATATGGTGCCTCGTCAGAAGTAAATCCTGAGTGCAAAACCAGAAGTAGCCCCTAAATATTGTTGGGTGTCCCCCCCGCAAAAAAAGATGAAAGAAAATACCTCTATTCAATATTTAGCAGTTAGATACCTCTTTACTTCTCCACAGGAAAAATCATCTGCAAATATAGTAAATATCAGAACTCAATTAGTAATATTTGTGAATCATTTTTTAACTTCATCAATTATGCTGTGATCCTAAATTTCTATAGCACAAGAAGGTTTTTGTTCTTTTTGTTTGTTTGTTTGGTTGGTCGGTTGGTTGGTTGGTTAGTTGGTTTTGGGGCCACACCTTATTCCTGATTCTGTGCTCAAGGATCACAGCTGGCAGACTCAGTAACCATTTGGAGTGCTGGGGATCAAACCCAGGTCGGCAGTTTGCATGATAAATGCCTTCCCATACTCTCTCTGTACTATGTCCCTGGCCCCCAAGAAGGTGTTTGTTCTTTAAACAAAGCAAACGTGATGATTTTCTATCTGAGATGATAAAAGCAAAACAATCTACTATGGCATAACCCTAGGCTCAGTTCTGCAGAGTATCTATGGACAGGTGCAATCAAGAATTCAGCAGGATGGAAAGACTTCCCTAACCACAGGGCTGAGGGAGCCTCACATTCGTCCATGCCCCTATTCCCTCCCTAAATTCACCTGTGTGGAAACACCCAAATCTCCCCTACCTTTGAACTTTTCTCTAAATCAGCTGTCTTCTGAATGACTAGAAACAATATTAAGAACCACTTATCTTGATGCTTGCATAAAGATTCTTAGATGAGTGTATATTATAGTCCTCCATTTAAAGAAGTGTTAACTAGAGCCCAAAGTGAATAGTCATAAAATCTGGCACAAAAGAGTTTGTGAGTAGATTCCAAGCACAATCAAGGGATCCTACCTCACCAAAGTTACACTCCCTTCACTGAACTATACTGTTGTTTGAGTCAAAGAAAATATAAATATTTCTCGGGCTGTATAGCTTAAGAGATAAAACTTTCCTCCCATATCTCAGATAAATTTTAAAACTAAGAGAGTCAATGTGATGCAAATACTATTAGATATTTATTATGTTGCAAAGCTTGAAAACAGTCAGGAAAATGGAAAAGTTACTTTTTTCCTTACACAAATTTGTTAATGGGTGGCATAATGGGGAGCCCTGTTTGCTGGCACTCTCTGAAACATCTACAAATTGCCTCTGGAAAGCATTATAGGTTGTCAGACTAATGTAGTTGAAGATAATTTGGCCTTTCAGTGAATTGAACCTCACAGCACGATTATACTCCACAACCCAGTAGAGTGTCACAATTATTCCTTCATGCTGAATTACCATATAATGTCATGAGTCTACCTGTCATAAGTCCTGTAGTCTAGTATGAATTTTTTCCCCTAAATCTATGGTTCGTGGCAAAAAACATATTTTTTGCTTCTAATGGAAATCTGATTGTTTTTATCAACAATAAATTTCATAGCAAATCAAAGGATATGCTTGGACAAACAATCCGATACTCAAGGTTAAAAAACACACAAATAATAAATTGCTGGTGTGTCATGTTCAATTTTTACTACGGCATTATACTGCAATAACCATAACAGGATCTAAATTGTTGTCAGAACATTAAACAAACCCCCATACTTCACAAAGGCATCCTGTCTGAGTAATTCATACAATGGAAACAACTATCAAATTTTCCACTGTCCCACCACTACACCATACATCAGTGCAATTTTATGTATTTGGACAATTCGTTGAATAAATTACTTCCATCCTGCCTGCTCTTGCCACTTCTGTTAAGAGTCATATCAGTTTTAATTGTCTTTCTGTCTATATGGAGCCACTGTTTTCTCTGTTTTTTTCCTGTGCTATTTCCTGAGCACCAAAATAAACTACAGTACAAAAAAAAAAAAAAAACCAACCTGCAAACCCCCATTAGAGCTAAGCACTAGAATCCTACCAAGGAAAAAAAGTATCTTCCTCTCAGCAACATGATAGCTGATATGCATGTGATGGGAGCATGACAATTTATGGTGTTTGTATGAGAAGACGGTCTATTCAACATCATATTTCTAATTAAAAACTAAAGGTGTCCTAGATTCACATTCAATTGTTTCCCTCTGATTGTTTACATTCTTGGTTCTTTTCAGCATTTTGCCTTGGCATGGGAAATGAGTTCAACCAAGGTCAAAAGTCCCTAAATCCTTTCATAGTCTGAAAACAAAGTTGACACTGCCCTGGCTACTTCATGGCTGACCCTGCAAGCTATTTCCTTTTTTAGTTTGTTGTTCCCAAGTAAAATGCAAGCCCACCTTTCCAGGATAAAAATCTACTTATCATTAATATACATAGGTATACAAGTCAAAACTACAGGTGTAGAACAAGGAAAACCACAATGGCACAAATAAACTTTGTCTATATAAGGTGGAGTTAATGACTTCCCATCGTGTTTCTCAACATCTTCGATAGTGGATTAAATTGGCACAGACCAAAGGGAATCAGATCAATTGGATGTTACTGTTTCCTAAATGAGGCCTTCTTAGGTTTGCCTACAGTTAGGCACATGAATTTGTGCAGCCAACATCACCCTTCCATGTTAGGTAATTTATTGTAAAGAAATAAAATTTATAGGCACCCCAAACTAATTTGGGCACTTTTCTAAAATTATTTCATCACCTATAAAATTATTTTCTCACAACCAAATAAATAAGCACATGCTTAAATCTCATTGTATAAACTAGTTGAATCCAGATCCTGCCAAGGAACGTATTTTATGCTCTGCTACTCTCTGTATTTCCCTTATTAAACTGCTTACAGGACAGATTCACTAAGCACTATGCACTGCCCTACGGTAGTCAGGTTTGTGGCTCCAGCTAGTTTGCTTCTCTGGGTAACATACATAAGGAAATCCCATTAAGAGATGTTACCCCTGAACTTGGTACCCCATATTAACTTGGTAGTCTTCCCGGGTAGTAGAAAGCAACTGTATATAACCCCAAAAGCAATAATAAACACAGAACTATGATTTACTCTGAACCTTCCTATTATTAAAACACTTTGTCTTATACTTTTATTGATTTACAATCTGTCCTACTTACTTTTTTAGCATCTGAAAACAATCAAGGCACAAAGCTGCAAAATGTTTGGACATTAATTGTTAGAAGACAGCATTTTATTCCAGGCGAGGGGTTTGAGGCCTCGACAGCGATGCATTCTGGTACCGGAATGATTTATGGTCTTGTAGCAATAACGATGCACCAGGGCCATTAACATATTGGCAGGCCCTAGGATGGATTAGTGGCATTGATTATTTCATGGGCCACTGATACCCATTTGTTACGAGAAGCTCAAAGATGGCTTCTCCCTAACTGAAATCTTTTTATGAGCAGACAGCATTTTAAGTATTAGGAACCTGGGATTTGGACCATTTTTTATAATCTTGCTGTCGCCTCACCTTAGTAGTCAACCTCCCAAAAAAGTGTCAAAAATTAAAGTTCATTCTTCACCACCAGCCTTAATTCCTCAACTCGTCATAACCATGTCTTCTTTAAAAATTAATGATTGCCAGCATTTAGCCACTGGTTGTTGCTATGAAGATCTATGCAAAAAGCAGGGATCCCTATAGAGTGTGTGATATATGGAATACTCTTTATTACTACAATAAAACTTACTGACATTTCAATACTTCTGCAAATAGCATTATAGTATCAATCTTCTGAATTAGGTTGAAAATTAAGTTGTAAATTAAAAGAAAGTGTACTTTGGAATACAACATGATCTGTCACCTAGAAAAGGACCTTTGTGGATAACTGAGCTGAGCTGAGGAACAGAGAGATGAGCCCAGCGCCTCCACAGCACTGCTCATATTCCAAAGATCTAGGTTCCACTGAAAAAATTAATCCAGAAATCCTGACACTCCATCAGTAGGGACATTTTCTTTCATTGTAAAAAGCCAAGGGATTTGACAGCAGCCTTTTACGTATACAATGAAAACTCAAATCTTATATTTTCTTCCTTTTGCCACATTTTTACCATAAATTTCAAAAGGGCACATACAGAATAATAAATAACTTATAAGATACACAGAAATCGCATGTGCATTAGGCTTATTATGTATATATGCATAACAAAACCCATTTCCTGCTCTGGGCCTGTCAGACATAAAATTATTCTCATCCCCACCTTCTCCCAGTTGAGTCTTCAAAGACGCTCAGAGGAGAGAGCTCTGCAGAGCACCAAATGATAATTTCCAAAGATTGGGCAGCTTTGAAACTCTATTAGGTTTGAAGGCTAATGTCACATACTGTAAGTTACAAATACCTTCAAATGAGAGCCAATACCAAATGTTTATGCAAAATACTACAGTCTTTCAAATACATATTTGTTGAAAAGTCCAACATCCAAATCACTTTAAGCCATTTTCCACAGCATGCCCCCAAGATGAGGCTGCATATTTAGAACAAGGCCATTCTAGTGATTTCAACATCTTGATGAAAATATATACTAAATCCTACCCACAGTCACTCTCTGCCCCACGTAAGATTTTTCATGCTTCCTGGCCTGTTTCTTCAGGCTAGAAGCTTTGTTTGGTTAGGTGTCTATTTCCCCTAGGCTCCACACCATCATATGCCTACAGAGTCAGAGTTCTACACACAGTAGGCTAGAGAGAATAATGAGGTTTCATCTTGAGACAATAAACTGATTCCCTGATGGCAGCTGTTGTAATAAGAAGGAGGTCTAAGACAGAATTTTGGCTCAATAACAAAAGCTGCCATAATGAACTAGCCAAGTGAGCTGATAGCATAGGAGTGAGAGCAACGGTGTCCAAGTGCCTATGGTTTCATAAACTCAGAGGTAAACACTTTCCTTAACTAACCTGAAGATCAAGCAATGACCTGAATCAAGACTAATAGTTGAGGCTCTTTCAACTGAATAGGCATAAAAAAGCAAATCCTCTTCTTTAATAGAGTTTTTAACACATACATACTATTAATCAAAGGATTTATTTCTTAGATGGACAAATCAAAACATGTGGTGACTGACTTGGGTACCATCACATATGAGATGGAGGGAAAAACAAAACCTGAGGTTCCCTCTCTTCTCTCTACACCGCCTTGCTTTTGAGCCATCTTATATGCTGCATATTTTTGTTCCTTCCCATGTGAATATTTTCATATTTTACTAAGATTTGGTATACCATTGCATACTTTTCAATTTTTGGTTTACATGACAAGCCAAACTCAATAATCTCTATTACTGCAAATTTACGAAAACAATCTTAGAGTTTGATACATGATAATTCAGAGCTAAGTAGAAAACAACACAAGGAATTTGCCACTTTTCTTGTGAAAATTTTATTTTTAAAAATGGATAAGAAATACAGTATAAATGAGAACTTCAGATGTACAGAGGTGCTTCTGGCTTCAGGCTCTAATTTATGAGAATTTTGCCTAAGTATTTAACATTAAAATATATAAGAAAAAAGCCCTCTCAAAACCTTTAACTTATCTCCTATAATATATATTATGAATTAATTATGGAAATAAGCCTTTCATTCCCCATGAGAATTAAAGTTCTCAGAGACACTACACCTCTCTGAAATGGAGCCTTGAAAAACGCTCCTTCACAATGAGTAGAAAATATCCTTCCCAGATAAAGAGAGGATAGAGTTAAGGGGTACTATCTATCTTCAATTCCTGTGCTCACCCTGATACTGCCCCTAATATTAAGAAACTGCTTCTGAGAAAGGTTCAGACTCCCTGCTTCCATGGAGAATAACACATAACTACATAGAGAACAAAGAGCTTCCTTCTCATTTTAAAGTTTAATAGTCAAATCCCCTCTAGAGAAATACTCCACAACCTCAAAGTAACCTGAATCACCATTACAAAATTTAGCAAGTTAAAAAATAAAAGTCTTCCTATAGTTCAGGTCAAATAATCTTAATGTGTTGAAATGTCAATTATTTTCATTCATTGTGGTTAAGATAGAGAACACCCGGGAAATTTTTTTTGGTACACAGAAAGAATACTCATCAAGTTCTCTTCAGACAAATAATGCCAATCCCATAAAGTTCCAAAATACCACTTCACAAATTGTTTTCTCTACAGCCCTTCTGGACTATTGCCAAATTTCCTACATCCTTCTTAAACTTAATAGTCCATATGGCATTATGGACTGGGTGTTAATTGAAGAACAGCTTAACTGTTTGGACAAGTTATGCATCCATTACCTAACTGTCAATCATGTAATGTTTGTTGTATGACTATATCTTTGGGGAAATAAATGACAAATGAAAATTTACCCTAATCTATTTCTCTTTTAATTCTCTGAGGACTCTCTGATTATTCTTTAGTCTGATTCACTTTATTCTACAAGTTTAAGTCAGATACATAACCAAAAGTAACAACCATGACTCCTGAAGAGGGTTATTAAGATATATATATATATAAGATATATATATATCTAATGTTTCTAAACATCACTTTTATATCTATGTTCTTACTAAAAACGTACTCTATTTTTATGATAAATATGAGTAATCACTTACTACATTGGAACTTCTGGAAAAGACTACTGTTGAATTTTGACTTATTTCTGATAGAGAGCCCAATCAGCCTCATGGTAGTATTTAATGAGCTACTACTTAATGATGTTGCTGTTGACAAAACAAATAATGCTGCACTGTCAGACTGTTCTCAATTTTTCACTCTCCCTGAGCCTATGCCCTCTTCTGTGTGATTTTGTAGTGCTACCAATAGAGTGTATATCGCAAGTCCACAAACGATAGTCTTGCCCACAAGACATCACTAGGCTCATAAAATGTAGATTAAAGTAACAACAAAAAGGACTGATTCTGAGTCTATCCCATAAGGAATAGCCATTGCAGATGTCCAATGGCTCTCTAAAAGTCACTGACATCTTTTGATTGCAGGCAATCAAAAAAACTTGCCTAGAAAATCCACTGATTACATCCAAGTAATAACACACAAAGGAGAACAACACAACCAACAGACCTTCACATGAAACAGATATTTCCCAGCCATTGCTTAAGCCTGTGAGTGTGGCAGGAAATGCTCAAAAAGTAAAGCTATGAATTGCTGTATTCTGATAAAAATCATGCAAGTTGACACTACATGGATAAAACTAGAGGAAAATATGCTGAGTGAAGTCAGTCAAAAGAAGAGGGACAGATACAGAATGATTGCTCTAATATGTGGGATATAAAGAAACACAGTAAGGAACTAACAAATGGCCAAAGGTCACAGAACTGACCTTATCTGAGTGGGTAGTTGGGGAATGGGAGGGATCCTTAGAATATAAGAGAACATTCTGGTGGTGTTGGAACCACCAGGTATGGTGTTGGAACAATGTATGATTGAAGCTATCATTAACAGTATTGTAATTTGTGGTACTTCAATACAAATGAAAAAAACAGTATTGTGACAACAGCTAATACACAAGAGATAGACCAAATAAGACCGCAAGGTCATGTTTAATAACATTAAATAAAACTGATGTTGCTTTGTTCAGGAAAGAATTTAAAGTACATTACAATGTATTAAGTTCAATTGATATAACCACCAATGACTTCATTCATTGAGCTCTCCATTCTGAGACAGTTACAAATATTTTAAATCTAAAATATAATTATCTGAAAATAATTATGTTTGATTTTGGTTCAATAAAAGTCCAAATATTGGCCCCAAATGTCTCAACTACTAAAGAGATTAGAGGATACACATAAAGAAGAACTAAATAATGCATGAAGAGTATCCCACAATCTCCTAAAGGAACAGCTAGCAGGTACCCAATACTCAACCCCATGACAGTATCAACATATGGTCTGTTTTAAAGAAACAGTAATATCAAAAAGTTCTGCAGTGAGACTGAAGAGTTAACTGAAAAACTGAAATTCTCTCATCCAGTTAGCCAGGTGAGGTATCTAGCTTGATGAGGTATCTCCAGACCATTGCCTCCTGGCCCACAGATAACATCAAAGAAGACATTTAAGCAGAGATCCTCCAGAAGAGACCAACAATAGCAGGAAATTCACTTCCAAAATCACCTCCTTGGGTCACCGTAGTGGACTCTGCTGAGTGGCAGTAAGAGCCATGACATTAAAGCAAGTTTCTATTTTATGCACTCAGGCTTTCTGCAGCAAGATCCCAGGATTCCTTAGAAAGCTTGATTTACCATCCCATCACCTTGTTTTTATAGAGCTTGACTCTGCAAATGAACTGATGGAGACCTCAATCGCGAGTCACTGAGTCCTCAGATATAATTGCAGATTTACAGTGCCTTCTAAGTCATTCTGTCACACTCATGTCTTCTCAACATGCCCCTGGAGGGACTCCACAAGGATTCAGCTGAGCACCATTAGCTACTACCCCTTCCCTCCACTCCCGCCCCCAATTTTTCCCTCTCTTAGCCATGATTCTACCTTGTCCCAGATCTCATACTCCAGGAGGTCCTGTAAGAATCTTTAGATTTCTAATGAGGACAAGGGAAAAAGTTCATTTGCAGTTGGCTGAGGAGAGATTAAGGGAAGAAAAGGAGTAGATGGCAAAATGGAGAAAAGAAAAGTACACTCTGAGTCATGTTGATAAGATTTTTTCACAGCTAATCACACACAAGACTGATTCACTGCTCACTTGGTTCTGCTCACTCATTTTTCATAGCATACTTTTCACAGCCCCATCAGCCTGTTCCACCAAGGTCAAATGAAGGGAATGATAGTGTGCATACCATACAGAGATTTATTATAACCGAAGCAAGTCACCTTTTATGTGGAGCAAATGGATTCCTGATATCACCTTTGACAAAGATGGACCTGACCAATGGTCATATGAGAAGAGGAGGGCTCACTTTAAATGACATCACAGAGCTACTACATCCTCCATTTCCATGTACAGTACAGAATATAGCCTAAGACCACACACTACCCTATGTGTATACAAGATCAGATATTTGTAATTGTATAATAATCTACAGTGTCATAATTGTAGATCCATCTTTGTACTATTTTGTAGAGAGTTGTAGGGGGTCTCTCAATTTGAGCCCATCTTAAGTCAAATACCTAAGACAATAAACACTGTTCCTAGATTATACTCTTTCTCCTAAAGAGCTTGAAATTTTAAGTAGCAGAATATGCAACTGAAAATAGCTTGGACAAAAGGCATTTGTTAATAAAAACAATAATAAGCTGTTTTTCAGGACTGTTTTATCAATATTTGATTGGCAAGGACCCAAGAGCTTCCCATTGGTCTGTGTGGCCACCCTCAATTTAACGCCTCCCCTCCACCTGGGCAAAGAGAGTTGCTGCGATTCCAAGTACCACATGCAGACACAACCACAACCAGTGAACATTCCCTTTTCATCAGCCGGCACACCTTTCCCAGCACCTCTAGAACCATATGGTAGACTACAAAATATGACCTTCATCCACAACAAGATTATAGCCCATGCCCATATCAAAGGAAAGCAAAACAAAGTTCATTTGACTGACTTAGTCCCATCATGCTTTATTCTCTGAACCATATAGCAAGTATTTTTCATGAAAGTCATAAAGATCTTTCAATTACTAACATGTCTCAGAGAGCAAACACAAAGTATGATTGGGTGGTGTTGGGCAAGTAATCAATGTATCTACTACCAAATAAATTCTTCTTCTACCTTAGTCTTATACTTAACTGTCCTCTTAAATTTTCCACAATCTCCGTGACTACCTTTCTGATACCACTAAGTCTCTGTTTAACTGTTCAACTACACCAAAGACCTTTATATCATTCCATCACAAAGTTTGATGTACTTATCCTCTCCACTTCCTCTTTTTCTTCACAACTCTCACAAGCATAAGTATGTGTATGTTTTTACCTTCTGTCTCTCTTCTGCCCTGAAGTATAAACTTTTCTTTATTTTCCTGTCACCAATTTTTTTGCTCACACTCTCTCAATTCCTCAAACACTCTTTCCATCTCTTCTCTACTTATTTAAATCCTGTCTTTAAGGTCCGGCTCAGATTGGAATCTGTGAGGAGCAGGGGCTCAGGCACCTGTGACTTGTTTCTGGGAAGCATTTGCCCATAAGAGATGTGCTGTTAAACAGGATGTAAAGATCACAGAAGCTACAAAACTCCCAACAGAGACCAAAAGGAAGTAATCCCTTTGACCCTGGATCTACCTGTGATATGAGAAATCACCATCCACCAACCTCCCTAGCCCTGCTCCCTGATTCCTAAGAGTCTCCAGGTTCTATATTTCAAAAAGAACGAGAACTCTGTGTGGTCTATTATATCGATCTGTATTTCAGATCACAGGTGAAGTCTTTAGTAAACTTAATTTTATCACGTGTTAAATTTGTCTTTCTTTAAAACAATACTCAATACCATGATTAATATACAAAATAATAGGCACACGGTTAGCCAAATTTGAATGCATGTAATCCAGAATGCTTGATGTGTACCTGAAGGTGGCATGGCTTCCCAGGATGCTTCTGAACTGTGGATTGTGCCCATTACAACAAGGTCACTTTTTAGATATTTGGAATGATTATCTATGCCAAACCTGAAAGCATGTCTCACAGATCTCCATGCAATAGAAAATTTATCAATTTCTGTTTTCCTAATTCCTATTTATCATTTCTATCATCATATCCACAGCTATGTTTTATGAAGACCTTGCTTTAATTGTGAAAACAGGTGGCTTATATTATACTCCGGGATCTCTAAGGGCCAAAATCTCTTAAGATCAGTTGCTTCTTCAGACATGGAATCTGAGAAGAAAAAAAAATGCATCATAGAGGTACATTACAAGAAAGATATCTGCTAGAAACCAGGTGTGTTTGCCACACCATTTCTTCAGGAAAAGAAAATAGAAAGGAGAGAGAATGTGAGGAGGAGGGAGAAAAATATTTTGAGTGGATAAAGGAAATATTAAACCCAAGAGCATTAATTCTGAAATACAAGGTTTTCTTCCAATATATTTTAAAATGAGAAAGAGGCTTCCCAAGTTCCATAATTCCCCATTCCCCTGAGTAGATTGATGTTATCATGGCTTCTTCTGGAACTACACATCTAAGGCAGGATACTGTTAATGTTAAGTTACCTCCTCACTTTCCCAAGAGTTGAGGGTGCATGTATGTTTAGATTTCTTCTTTGGAATTTTCATACCAAAAAGACCCCCAAAATCCTAAATATAGTTTTGAATGCGCTTTCCAATTATAATGATTTGATTGAACTTCTCTTTATACATCACCAATTAGTATTTTTTAATGAATAGCTTTTTGACCAGGAATTCTTATTTTCTGAACTGAGTTTTATAAATAGTAACCTTTCATTACAGGTAAAGGCCCTCCCGTTGATCATCGATTTGCTCGAGCGGGCCCAGTAACGTCTCCATTGGAGACTTTGTTGTTACTGTGTCTGGCATATCGAATACTCTCGGTAGCTTGCCGGGCTCTCCGAGAGGGGCGGAGGAATCGAACTCGGGTCGACCATGTTGGCCGCGTGCAAGGCAGACGCCCTACCCGCTGTGCTATCGCTCCAGCCCTTCATTACAGGCTATACCTATAAATTTTCTTCTTGTGGGTCAAGAAAGATTTACCTTTTTCTATCTTTCAATTATTTTTCTCATTTTTTTAGAATTTTGTTTTATTATAACAAAATCACTTAACCTGAGATCTATCTTCCCTCTCTCTATGCCCCCAAGAAGTCATACTTGAGAGTTGGGTTAAAGCTTTTACGCTTCAAATTAAAATGTTCTTAGCATGAAAGAGAGTCACTCTACAATATGTACAGACTGAGTAAACGCTCTAAGTTTTCCCTGCACATACACAAAAAAGGCTTGCATCATTATCACACTCAGGCCTTCGTAAGGCAACAATAGATCTCCTTCTAGAAACATCACTTTCAAAAGGAACAGGTAAATATTATTATTTACTACACTAAGGCAACAATAACCGATTAAGGTAAATTTAGTGGAAAGATTAAAAATAATGGCAGGGGAAGAAAATTTATTCTGCAGAAACACTGTGTGAACTTATTGGAAATAATCAGCCTCTCAGTTTGAATTAAATGAGTGTGAGTGAATGTAGTTGGGGGGTGGGAGGTAGGTTAAAGTTGAAAGAAAAAGCCTGGCACACACTTCCAGGAATCTGCAGGCTTGCCTCTGTCAGGCCAGGAGAAAATCTGCAAAGATGCAAACAGTCCTTGGGTGTTCAGTTAGCAGTAAGTAAATTGCTGTGGGAGCTAAGGGCAGGCAGACTTCAGCAGGCAATTCCTCTCTGTCTTTCATTCTGTTTGTCTGTGTTAAATTCCCCCTCTGCCCTCATCCATTCTCACATCCAGTTCCCTGCTTTGTCCATCCATCAATCCCCTCACTTTGTCAGTGCTGACTTCATCCCGACTCTCACAATCGCATATTGCAGCCATCCCAGGGGGTGGGGGGGCACCCCGCCCACAGCTGCCTCTCTGCTTCCCGATCTGCTGACAAGGGCCCAGTTGGCCACTTGTCGTTTTCTATTGCACAGGCCAGCAAAAACACTAATACTCAACCTGATTCCTATCGTCCTGCTTTTCACCTTTTCTATCCAGAGGAATGAAAGAAAGAACAATACAAGGAGAGAGGGAGAAAGACAGAGACTGGCTGTGGGGAGACAGAGCTGGGGTGAGGAGGAGGGAATAATGGAGAGAGATGTTTGTTGAATTTTCCAGAACAATTTGCACACTGGTCAGGTGGAGGCTCAATCCCACTTCCTGTACCACACATCAATAGAAATCACAGGGAGAAAATGTAGCACTAATTAAGGCTTGATAAGCTGTAGTCAAGGGCAGTTTAGGGGAAAGCAGCAAACTGCCCAGCCGGTGCTAACCCAGCTCTGCACTGCATTTGCATCACCAGAATAGACTGGGATTTTTTAAAAAGTTTTGCCTTTAAAAACAAAAAGGCTGGAAGAAAAATATGATTTTATCATTTTTATACAAAAGATCATTTGCAAAACATTGGGGGGGGGGGGCAGGCGGGGAGCTTACTAAAGAAGAAAATAGTTACCTAGCAACAAAACTATTTTAAAACATTCTTCAGTCTGATTGTGTGTTCTTAATTCAAAGTTGTGTATTTCTGAGCATCCACTAGATTAATAAAACATTTCTTCCCTGAATCTGCTTTAGGGTGAGGATCTCCCAATTAAGGGATCGGTTTCTGCAAGTAGCCCAAGGCTACACCCTGTGAGTCTCAACCAGCCAGGCCTGGTTTAGTGTCACAGGGTCCAGGGCCACCCCCAGTGGTGCTCAGAGCTCCAGGGCTATTCCAGGTAATGCTCAGGGAGTCTGCTTGGCAGGCATGCAAGGCGTAGTTCCTAGCCCAGTACCTTGACCCTGGTGTCATCTCCCCTGAATTTAAAACTATATAAAGCAAACTACAATAGATCATAATCAAGGGCATTTTCTTAATATTAGAAAACTTTTTATTAATATTAGAAAACTTTTTAAGCATTACACATCTCTCTAAATTTGCTTTTAGAACAAAAGCCAAAATTTACTTGAAATATGAGTGATAAAATTAGTCAAACAATTTATATAACTATGTTTAAAATAAAAAAAGTTAAGTAGTTTTTGTCTGCTTGATTTAAAAACAACAGTGAATTAACTAGTAGTAATTAAAACTACTAGTAATTTAGGAAGTCTTAGCTACCTAAAAAAGCATTTTATGTTATTTTATCCTTTTGGAAATGAAAAGGCCTGGGGGGGAGACACATGTGTCACTTGGGAAAAATGGAATGATTTTTCCCAAATCATCCCACTCCAGGTAAGGGCATTAGAATTTTAAAAGCAACTGTTGAAATTTCAATTCCTTATCCAATGGATAGAGGATCCTACCCCCAAGCTCCAAAGCTTTTTCTAATTAAAGAAAGAAGCTTAAAAGATCCACTGGGATAAAATGACTAACCTGAATCAGTCTCTCCTAAGTGCAACCACAAAATATCAAGAATGATGTCTTAATGTGTCATCCCAAATGCTTACTCAGAAAGGCTATCCATATTTTTATTGAATGAAATGAACTGCTTTTGCAAACAAACCAAGAGATATTTCCAGAAAGCTCTGAAAAACAATAGTGACATCAGGACGAATGTGTTGTCGTTCAAGGCAATAGTTTTAAAGAGGTAAGCTCTCACCTGGATGTGATTTGGTGTGTTGGGTGCTCCAACACACCAAGTCTATCACAGTATCCAGGAGTTACACCTCAGATCACTGAGATTTGGGGAGGCATATTGCAAATTTACCAACTGAGGCAGGGGAAAGGATAGCATAAAAAATTTAAAAAATAAAAAAGAAGAGGTCAGCAGTGAGACCTCCCTTCTTTTCAGTTTTCACTGTGGGCTGCTGCCACATACCTAACCCAGAACCTTCTTTCATTCACAGCTTGTTCCTCATTGCTTTTGTTTCTGGAAACCCACATGCCCAGATGGGTTTTGGCTGTGACAGAACAAGCCAGGGAAAGGGAGAAATTTTTAAAAGGCAAGAGCAAAAAGTCTCCTCCGTGGTGCTACTATACACATCAGACATCTCTAATTAGACAGCAACAAAATTTTATTAATAGGATGGACATTATAGAATGAGCTTGTTATAAATGGGCCCTGTCAGGGCCTTATTCAGCTACCAAATGAGTATTCTCAGTTCAGTGCTCTCATCTGAGGCATCACGCCTAGTGCTGGATAACAAATGATTGCTATTAACCGTATTGTTAGTAATGATGGCTGAAAACAAACAAAAACCCATAAATAACAGTCTACAGAAAAATTAACCCATAAACTTGATAGATATCCAGCTGAGAAATAATAAATGACACTTTGGGGCCTGCTGGGAGAAGCTAGTGGTTTTTGTTTTCTTCTCTGTCATTAACACATTTTCTGTGCTAAAAATTAGATTCTGATATATAATTATCAACGCTCCCAGATATTAATTCTGCTATTGCTCCCTCGGTTTCTTTTCTGGCTGGGCTATAATGTTATTCACAGATTACTCTGAGAAAACACATCAAACACTTAACAGAACAGGTCAAAGTGACAAGCAGCTTCTGCTGACAACAACAACCTGCACCGTCTTTTTTTTTTTAAGCCAGGGACACAAAACAAATTTCTCATATTAATTAACCAGGGTTCCCTTCCAGCCACAACAGGCCTGTACAGTGCAATGTGAACTAAGCAAATCCCTTATTTCTCTCCTGAAGGCAGTCAAGGGAAGTGAGGAGTGACAAAATTATCTTGCATTTATGGCATTCAAATCCACATTCATTAGTGTCTTTCAGAAAGGAAAAAGGGCTCAAACAACTTACAAATTACAGAACCTCTCTTACCTTGAGCCCTTTTCTCTCCAAGGGTTTAGCTCAGGGCAAGGACAAACATACCTAACAAATATGTGAGCAAGAAACCTCCTCAAAAAGGAAACAAATTTCAGCCACTGAACATAGATTAGCACTGTCCCTGTCTTTTACTTCCCATGTGCCATGACTTCTGTACACAATTGTGACATGAACAGGAATACTATCTCCCCTATTTATAGCTTATTTTTTTAATCATCAAGAGAAGTAAAATTCACCAGACACCTTCATGAACTGATCAAAATCCTATAAGCAGAAAAGACAACAAGCAAACCATATGGTCGTGTACACTGTACATATCAGGTCCCTATTACCAGTATGGGCATTATCAATGCAATCTACTCTTGAACCCTCTAAAATTTTAATTCCAAGAAAATTAACCAGAGGGAAATATTTTTAAATCCAAACCATTAAATTACCCAACTTAAAATGTTTACACAATTGTTACGTTGGGTTCAAAATAAGGCAACGATGTTTGAGACAAAAGACTGAGATAGGAGAAGAGAATCCTGCAAAGGACAACACACATAGTTGAATAAGCAAACAGTTTAGAATCCATTTCCCAAATCTGTTCTTCCACGAGAAAATGCAAAGCAGTGACTCCCTACTCTCAAGCAAATGCTTTCAAATACCAGCTCTTCTTCCAGTTAAGAGAATAAATGGAGAGATAGAAAATTTATTTAAAATCAAACAACATGGTCTTGCCTCTGTAAAACAGAAGCAAATAAGGGTGGGGTGAGGATGAATGAGAGAAGAGGGACGTGTCAGGAATAGGTGCCTAGAGCCCATGTGTGAAAAACAGAAAAAAAATAACAGAGGACTTTTTTGCTCACCAATTTAGAAAACCTTGCTGATTACAAACTGTTGTTGGCTACACTTCTTCCTGGCTAGCTCTGTCAAGGCCCTAGACTAGTCAATCATCTAAATGATATTATTGAGGTAGGATTTTTTTTCAAAGTGAGAAAATGATCGTCCATCTCTGTAAGCCTTGCTCTTAACCCCCACGCCTCATCCCCCTGCACTATCCCCATCACATTGCCTTGATGACAAGAGCCTAAACTGAAAATCCCTCCCCTCCAGAGCACTCCATTTTCTCAGTATCTGGCATGGCGATATTAAATAACTATAAAACTAGAAAGCCAAAATAACTAAATCACCTGGCAGCCAATTTCTGAGAGTTAAACCACAAACCCGGAAAATGGTGGAGTGTGTTGAAATAATGTAAAGGAAACCCATAAATTCAAACTTTATGTTCTGTAAAGAACAAATATGAAAAAGGCATCAAAATAATGAAAGATTGTTTATGTATTCTGGCATGAAATGGGAATGTGTTATGAGAGAGAGAGCAGTGGTGGAGACAGATCGACGAAGCTGACAGTGTGGTATTCATCCTGCGCGGTGGAGCAGACGTCCCGCTAGTGGCAGTAGACAGCGCAATAAATCAAGGGCTCTCGAAGCTGTACCTACAGCTTATTACATCCAAGATGACAAATAAATAATAATCCCTGTCAGAGCGGCCCTTTGCTCAAGGATTGAGCCTGAAACCTTTGGCTCATCACTCCTCATCTTAAGTGAAAACACTAGAACTAGGGAATTGGAGGCCACGGTTTGCTAAGCTCATGAAACACAAAACAAGCGGGACCCGGGAACTAGGACTGAACAAGAAAGGTCAAGAAGGAAGGAAGGATAAACATTTAAATAATCCTGATCAAGAGGGGCCAAGGCTGTTGAATGAATGCGGGTTGACACGTCCTGATCGTCTGGGGAAGCAAGCAGACACACTCTTTGTCCCCACCCCAAACTGGAAGAAATACCAGGACTGTGCTTAATATCAGTCTGACTGGGGACTCTGTCCCCCATACCAGAGGGCAAAGGGGTAGAGACACCATGAGAGATAGGGACCCAAACACCAGTGGCCGCACCCTTCCCAAGCTCTCCTCATATCCACTGCCCTCCTGCCACAGTTATGACCCAGGCAAGTACAGAGAACCACCCTCTGTGCCAAGTCACTGCAGCTCTCTCAAAGATCCAAAGGAGTAAGAACAGCATCAGCCAGGGTGAACGCTCAGGGAAGGTGAAGACATGAGGCGTCCCACGTGTCCTAAGGGTGCTGGTGTCCCTTCCCTCATTCGCATTCTCTCACTGATAGTTAAGGGAAGGCTGACAAACATTACTGCTCAAAATCCACCTGCCACCCATGGGTGTTATGACCTTGAATTTGCCCCTTAACATTTAGTCTCCCCATCTTGCTATTGTTTCTGACTGGTGAGGTAGAAGTCTTCTCCAGGGGTCCCCCAACAATTCTTCCCGAGCGTGCTCCTGCCTGGGCAGGCTCTCCACTCACCTTGGTCCCCAAATTGGCTTTCCTGGCAAAACTATCTCTTCTCCCTGCCTGATAATCTCCAGTTCCTTCAGTGCCTTCAGGAAAAGCCCTGAAGGAGATTGTAAAATGTGACTGAGCCAAAGGGGTATGGACCCCATTCCCCCTGAAGTCTCCACCTCATCCTAATAACCTCTGGAGATCCTGCTCACTGTCTATTGGCCAGCCCTGAATTCCAAGCACATCTAGACATTAGCACTGTAGCACTGTCCTCCCATTGTTCATCGATTTGCTCAAGTGGGCAGTAAAGTCTCCATTGTGAGACTTGTTGTTACTGTGTTTGGCATATCAAATATGTCACAGGAAGCTTGCCAGGCTTTGCTGTGCAGGCAAGATACTCTCAGTAGCTTTCTGGGCTCTCCAAGAGGGTGGAGGAATCGAACCCAGCTCGGCTGGGCCGGCTACACACAAGGCAAACACCCTACTGCTGTGCTATTGTTCCAGCCCATTAGCAGTAGTATCTATGACATATTAGATCTTTTTTTCCTTTTAAGAAGTTTTATTTGATCACTGTGAGATACAGTTACAAACTTGCATGATTACGTTTCAGTCACACAATGCTCAGACACCCATCCCTCCATCATTGCCCATTTTCCACCACCATTGTTCCCAGTGCCCACCTGCCACCCCACCCCACCCCACTCCCTGCTCTAGACATTAAAGCTAAACTATATTTTGTGATTCAAAAGAACCACAGAGAGATGTCTCTGTCAGAGGGTACAAGATTAACTACAAAACTTAAAAGAGTTTCTGATATTACAATGAGAAACTGGCAACCATTTAATGTTGGGGAGTGCCCTCATCTGCTTCACTAGACCACACCTCTCTAGAGAAGTACCCAGCATAATGTGGTAAGCACCTGCATCTGTGCCAGCGTTCTCAATCCAGACTGCATGGTAGTTGGGGGCCCAACAGAAGGGGACTTAAATCATGGAGTTTCAGTTTCCTCATCTGTGGGGGGGGGGGGCGGGTTGGAATAAGGAATAGTGCTATTTCTTTGCCATTCATGAGGCTGGTGGAAGGGAAATGAGGTTGTTTGCTTAATGGTTCCTAACACAGGTTGGGTGCCCAAGAAAAACTAGGCCCCAATCCAGAGAAATTCTTCCTTGTTTTGGAACAAGATCAGCTCCTAAAACAGAATTCTGTCTAATGAAATCATCTACATGACTTTTGATATTTGTGAGCCTTCAAAACTATCCAAAATTCTCTACAGAAGCATGAGCTTCTAATAAAAAATGGTATGATGCCTGAGCAAATATATAACCCAGAAAGAAACTCATCTAAGTTTATTACAAGAGGTTCTGGGGATGGCAGTGGGTAAGTGATGCTACACTGAAAACCTCAGCCTAGCCCAGCAATTCTATACAGGAGTTTATTGCCAAAGATAAATCCAAAATATGGTGAACTCATATGCAAGAAGAAACAAATTTAAAAATAAGTAAATTAAACTGTGAGAGCAAAGGAAATAGTCAACAATAGGGTCTAAAATGCATTTTAATTTATTTTTAATATGGAATGCTTGGTGAAATAATATACAGTCTTCAAAAATGAAGATTACAAAAGCAATGAGGCAACATAATAAAATGCATATGATTTATCATAATATGAAAATATAGGATATAAAACTGACACATGGCTCTCTTTTTCTTTTTTCTTCTTTTTTTTTATTAGTGAGACACCATGAGGTACAGTTGTAGACTTACAAATTTTGTGCTTGGGTTTCAATTATACAATGATCAAATACCCATCCCTCCACCAGTGCCCATTTCCCAGTATCCCTCCCACCCCCCATCCCCCCATCCCACCCTGCCTCTGTGGCAGGGCATTCCCCTCTGTTCTCTCTCTCCTTTTGGGTGTTGTGGTTTGCAAAAGAGGCATTGAGTGGCAATCATGTTTGGTCTATAATCTACTTTCAGCATGCTTCTCCCATCGTGGGAGGATCCTCCCAACACCCTTTATTTGGTGCTCCCTTCTTTATCTGAGCTGCCTTTTCCCTTAGCATGTGTGGCTGGCCTCCAAGCCATGGAGCAAAATTCCTGGTACTAATCTCGGCATGGCTCTCTTTTTCACTACCTAGAATTATGTCTCTGGAAAAAAGCAGATAACGAATACAATACACATAATTGTTGTTGTGTTACAGGGAACAATTGTTTTCTAATAATTCTGTATTTTCAAACTTTTTAGGATTATGTTTCACATATTTTTTAATTTGAAAAATGTATGGTGGAGGATAGATGAGGGTGGGTTGAGAGGTGGGACATTCTGGTGGGTATGGCATGGAACTTTGTATGAACGAAACCCCATCATTAATAGTACAATAAATCACAGTGCCCAAAGTAAAATATTTTTAAAAGTATTTTTAGGAGGGTTAAGATGCTCGCCTTGCATGCAGCCAAACCTGGTTCGATCCCTCACACTACGTGGTCTCCTTAGCAATGCTAGGGGCAGTCCTGCCCTGGAGGTCCCCAGTACCTCTAGGGTGACCTGGTAATCCCCAGGATCTGCACCACATGTCCAGGGCAGCATCTCATCCTCAGGCCTTGTATGGAACTGCCAGTTCAATTGGCAGAGAATGGCCAGGAAGGGCTCTAAAGCCTCCTGAAGACTACTTGTGTGGCCCCACCACCCTAAAATGTAAATAAAAAAGAAAAGGAGCAATAGCACAGTGGTAGGGTGTTTGCCTTGCACGCAGCCAACATGGCCGACCCGAGTTCGATTCCTCCGTCCCTCTCGGAGAGCCCAGCAAGCTACCGAGAGTATCTCACCCGCACGGCAGAGCCTGGCAAGCTCCCCGTGACGTATTCTATATGCCAGACACAGTAACAAAATGTAAATATCCTTTAAAAAAGTTTTTTTTTAAACTAAAAAAGTTATATCAAAGAGCAAATCCTATTGCCACCAAGACTTTTCAGGGAGGACTGCTGGGAGATGGCCCAGAGAGATAAGATAAAATAGGTTATTTTTAAATGCTGCACTCCTGAACCACCCCCACTCTCCCTTTCCACACACACACTCACTCACACACACACACACACACACACACACACACACACACCACCCATCAACCCTTAGAGCAGCATTTGCCCATCATCCAGGCATCAGTCCAGCCTTGCAGCCTGCGTTATTCAGTATTTCTAGGAACTCACTTCTAATGAGAAAACTTCAGTCTTTAAAGTGAGGTTCCGGAGTCCATCCTGTAGCCCTTCTAAGATCCTAATTGCTTTCACCCTTTTAATGTTCCTAAGAGTCACTTCAAAAGAAAATCACTGGATACTTTCAGAGATTAAGCAAGGAGGTGAAGTGGGAAAAAATAACAGAGAAAAGTCTATCCTACATTCCTTTCTTCTTGGGTAACACTAGCAATCCTTGAATCTCCCTCCTTTCTGTATCTCATTTGCTGGACTCGTGAGAAATCATGACTCCCCAGGCCCCAGTAGTTGCCCTTACATCATCTACAGCAAAGACATTCTCTTTAGGATGTGTAGTTATAGAAAACTTTTACTTGTGGCAGTCTTCATTCTCCATATGCTCCCCTTCCTCTCTCTCTTGTACTGTTCCCGCTAATAAACACTGGTTCCATACACCACTTCAGATAAAAAATGGGAAAACCAGAGCCTACAGTGCTGGGGATCTTATCTGGGATGGCCAGATAAGATGTACCAACACTCAGGCTGCTGGTTTTTCACATGTACCATGCTGGTCCCCATCACCGGTTTTCATACGAAAAAAAGGAAGACCCCTCTTATATCCTCCGGAAAATGTGACAGTGGTCCATTATGGTTCACATGAGACCAACAGTCTCTCACTAGCCTGAAAAATATACCAACCTATTCTGAGGTGCATAACAAGTTCAACAGTCACCCAACAAATGGTCATCCTTGAGAGGGCAGGGTAGAGCAGCACTGCATTATGTCAAATTCTTAAACATACCTGTATCCAAGATTAATTTTTAAAGTATATCACTTGAAATATGTTGAAATTTACTGGCTTAAAATGGGTTAACTTAACCAAAGATACAAGAAAGAAATAATAATACAACCATTTAATATAATAACGTTATCACTGTTCAACAGCCTTTTAAAAATATAAACATGGCAATTCTGTGAATACATATAATATACATTTGCAACAATGCAAGAAAGCTGAAAGGTGGTTATTGTGGAATTGAGAAAGTCCCAGAATCCCACTAAGAAAATAATGTGAGACAATAATGCATATTTCAGGTACACACTATAACTGACTTAAATTATTATGGATGTACTTCATAGTTAATTACCTTTCTAAAATATATCGGGGCATTTTGTCATAAACTCTACAGAGTCTGCTGTACCTCTACTAAATACTGTTCTGAAATGCAAACCCTCTACTAATGTTTTTATTTGAATAACTTATTACCCAATATAGCAAGCATCAACACATTTTATAGAACTAGAACTTGGCTCTCTGAAATTCCTCCTACCCTAATGCCAGTCACTGTTGGGAGCATTTAGTTATAAATTGTCTTTCAATAAAAGTAAAAGCTCCCAAAACAACAAAATGAAAAGACACAGCAGCTTAAATCAAGGGAAGTCAATTTCCACATGCCGATCCTAAATATTTCATGGCCCTATTTTATTCTGACATTTGTAGATGACTAAAGTGTTACAAAGGAAATAAAATGCTGATTAAAGAGTTCACTGTCATAAAGGTTACTGAATTGTAAATGGCCCTTTCCATCTTCCTGTTAATAGGTACCCAGCTGTAAACATCATGAAGGATGTGACGGGAGGGCGGCTTCCCTCCTTTAGGAGCTGTATATACATTAATCACTGAATCACCAAGCCATGCTTAATTGCAAGCTGTATATCACACAAATCCATGGTAAGTAGAAGGAAACTCATTATTGCTGCTTCATAACTACTGGGTACTTCTCATTTTAACCTCCTCACACCTGGGACACTTTGTTGCTTTACAACAGGAATGCAGAAAAGGTATTACACCACTAATTACAGCCCACACCGGCACCTCCATCTCAGCTGCCTGGAAGAGAAAACAGAACGCTCAGATCTCAGCCATCGGGGCTGCTGACTCGCTGCTGCTACCTGAGCTTAGTTAGACACACGGCTCCCCTCACCAACACAACCCACCATCACCCGCCCTTCTCCGTCCCTTCCTGGGGACGACATGTTGGCCATTACTCCTTGAGAGTTTACAGAACTGTTTAAATGATAAAGAAAAAAAACCTGCAGTATATTTTGCTTTGACAAAATTATTGATTTAAATCCCATACAATAGCACAATACTATTTAAAGGTCAACTCAAGAAAAATGAGTTTACACCCGAACAGAGCTGAGCTTATCTGTCATGAAAGTGTAATGATGTGTTTATTCCCTCACTAGGGTGTATATATTTTTCAGAAAAATGTAACAGTCTGCTTTCAGGTGAAATCTGCTCTTAAATGGGAATTCCAGGAGATATTTACATTTCAGATGATGGGCCTGATATCTGAAGCCCTAAGATCAATTTCTGTGCTTAATAGTCAGTTGATTATTTATGTTCACTGCCAAAAATTATTCTTCTCATTCCTAGGTCAAAACAGAGACATATGGTTGAAAACTATAACCACAACTCATAGGGGAATCTTTTGAGAAGCCTAAGGCTACAGAATGCAAAGGTTACTGCAAATAACAACCTCTCCTGCATTTTTGTTTCTCTTTTAGATTTTTTTAAATGGCAATACGATGCCCCAGGTTTTTCATTTCTAGATACAGCTGTCACTAATGTAGTTGCAAATTTCCATTTTTTCCCCTCTTATGTACAGTCTATATAATCTACCATCCACCAACTATCACCACCCTTCCCCAGGTGTTCTGTGAAGGTATTCAGACCCAGGCCTCCTTGAGATGGGCTGAAAAGGATGAGGTCTAATGCCCCACATTCAGATCACAGTTCTTAAAACTCAGGAGAACTCTACACCTGCTGAGCTCAGTTCAATCAACCTGTACTCGGTGGCCAGGTAGTATGCTATCTATGGAGGCATAAAGCAACACAGTGCTTTCTCTCTTTAAAAACTTCAAAGGTAAAGAAGCACATGCGAACTCAAAAGTGGTGTAGCACACACAAAGGCAATGAGTTCAAGCCCCAGCATCTCAGTAACTAGCCCAGGATGGCTGAGTAGTCCCCAAGCAGCACCACATCACTGATTCAACAAAGAACCTTAGGCCCACACCACTGAGAATGGAGTGAGAATCTGTGGGTGTGGCCTCGAGGATCTCAGTGAGGAAGGCCCACCAAAATAAATTGTTCATTAAAGATGCGCAGAGCACCTACCATGTGTACCATGTGCAGAACTCTCAAAGAGATATGGTCCTTTAACTTGGCTGACAGACACTGAATACATCATTACATGTGAAATAACTTTCTCCAACAATGAACATTCAGAACACACGTAGAGCACGTAGCAATGAAAGTCAAACAAATCAACAGGGTTAAAGGAAGTTCTTCCTTTTGAAGTGACATTTAAATGAAGACCTGAAGGAGACAAAAGTGATTACTGATGATGACTGCAGAGAGGCAGGATGAATTGTGTGCAAGAAGCCAGACATAAGACAAGTTCTTTCTTGGTGGGGCTTTGGGGGCTGTGGGGGAGGGGTCACACCAGAAGGTGCTCTGTGGCTACTTCTGGCTCTGCTCAGGGGCCTTCTGGAAGTGCTTGAGAAACCATATGTGGTGCCAGGGATCAAATCTCATGCAAGGCAAGTGCCTTAACTTCTATACTCTCTCTCTAGTCCCGACAAAATAATCCCTCAGAGAAGAGAGTAATATGTGATTTGACTGAAGGGCAGAAGGGAAGAGGAGAAGATTTACCTATGAATTGTGTGACCTGGGGTAGGAGAGAAAACAGATTAGACCAACTAGCCCTTATGGTTAAAATTAGAGTAGTAGGGACAGTGGCATGGCTGTCACTCCAGATTTCTAATGAAAAAAGAAATCTGCATTAGCACCAGTGCATATGGAGTGTTCTTCCGGGAACTCATCTTCATTCTTGTGTTCTAAAGACTGAGCTGGCTGGGCTCATGATGCAGCTGGGCTCAGTGCCCTTTCTCACAGGTACAGTTCAGTTACTCAGGAGATCGGCACAAGGCTGAAATTCTTATGGTCTCCCTTCAGCACCCACCTGCCCATTTGACTATTTTAAAATCATTAGCAATTCATTAAAAATGTTGAACTAGAAGAGAGGGCAATTTCAAATACAGGCAATTTATTGCTAGCATTTGGAATGAAGCTGCTTTTGCATCTTTGGTCAGAAAACAAGAGTGAAGCTTTTGACTAAAACTAGATCAAACATTGTCAAAATCTCATCTATCCAGACATCCTTTTGTTTGCTAAAATTGTGGGAAGTGGCATCTTGGTTGCCTAAAGGGGAAAACAAGAACCTTGTGTAAGAATTTTATTTCTCTTCCAACATACTCATGGAGATTCATGGTTTTCTTTTTTTTTTAATCTTCTATTGTTCTGGGCTGGAGCGATAGCACAGCGGGTAGGGCATTCGCCTTACACGCGGCCAACATGGCCGACCCGAGTTCGATTCCTCCGCCCCTCTCGGAGAGCCCGGCAAGCTACCGAGAGTATTCGATATGCCAGACACAGTAACAACAAAGTCTCCAATGGAGACGTTACTGGGCCCGCTCGAGCAAATCCACGATCAACGGGAGGGCCTTTAGCCTTTAGCCTATTGTTCTATTGTGGTGGATCCTTGCAGACTCTTACAATCAGGCAAAAGTCTTAGGCCAATTAGCTTGTGAAACAACTTACAGGAAAGCCGAGCACAGTCCCACAGTACATCCTACCACACCTATCACATCCTCTTTCCAACATCACCATAAAGCACTGGAATCTCTGGTTTTCTCATGCAATCCTCAGCACAGTGCTTTCCATACCAGCTCAATGCTGAAATGAGTAAACCCTCTATATTCATCACTAATTCTTGCTTATACTCACAAAAATTGTGAAAGATTATTCTAACAAGCATAATTCTTTTTTAAAAATTTTTAAATGAATCACCTTGAGATACAGTTGCAAATTTACAAACTTTCATAATTACGTTACAGTATCCATCCCTCCACCAGTGCCCATTCTCCACCACCAATATTCCCAGTATCCTTCCCGCCAGCCCTCCATCCTACCCCTGTCTCTGTGGCAGGCACATTCCCTTTTACTCTCTCTCTCTCTCTCTCTCTCTCTCTCTCTCTCTCTCTCTCTCTCTCCTTTTGGGTGTTATGGTTTGCAATACAGGTACCGAGTGGCCATCATGTTTGGTCTATAGTCTACTTTCAGCATGCATCTCCCATCCCGAGTGAGCCCTCCAAGCATCCTTGATGGTCCCTTCTCTATCTCAGGTGCCTTTTCACCCAGCATGAGAGGTTGGCTTCCAATCTGTGGAGCAATCCTCCTACTCCTTATCTCTACTATCCTTGGGTATTAGTCTCCCATTATGTTACTTTAGTAAGTAAAGTAAAGGCCCTCCCATTGATCATCGATTTGCTCGAGCGGGCCCAGTAACGTCTCCATTGAAGACTTTGTTGTTACTGTGTCTGGCATATCGAATACGTCACGGGGAGCTTGCCAGGCTCTGCCGTGCAGGCGAGATACTCTCAGTAGCTTGCCGGGCTCTCCGAGAGGGGCAAAGGAATAGAACTCAGGTCGGCTATGTTGGCTGCGTGCAAGGCAAACGCCCTACCGCTGTCATTTTATGTCTGTCCCTCTCTCTCTGACTCATTTCACTTTTAGCATGATACTCTCCATGTGGATTCACTTATATGCGAATTTCATGACTTCATCTTTTCTAACAGCTGCATAGTAGTCCATTATGTAGATGTACCAAAGTTTCTTTAACCAGTCATCTGTTCTCAGGCACTCAGGGTTTTTTTCCCAGATTATGACTATTGTGAACTATTGTAATCTTTTGAGAAATGTCCATATTGCTTTCCAAAAGGGCTGAACCAGTCAGTATTCCCACCAGCAGTGAAGGAGAGTCCCTTTCTCACCACATCCATGCCAACACCTGTTGCTTTTTTTCTTTTAGATGTGTGCCAGTCTCTGTGTTGTGAGATGATATCTCATTGTTGTTTTGATCTGCATCTCCCTGATGATTAGTGATGTAGAGCATTTTCTCATGTGCCTTTCTGCCATTCCGATTTCTTCTTTGACAAAGTTTTTGTTCATTTCATCACCCTATTTTTTTGAGGGGGTTGGTTGTTTTCTTCTTGTCGAGTTCAACCAGTGCCTTGTATATCCTTGATATTAGCCCCTTACAAGATGGGTAAATATACTTTCCCATTCTGTAGACTGTCTTTGTATTCTGATCACTGTTTCTTTTGAGGTGCAGAAGCTTCTTAGTTTAAGGTAGTCCCATTTGTTTATCTCTGTTTCCACTTGCTTGGTCCGTAGGGTTTCATCTTTGAAGATACCTTTAGCCTCAATGTCATGGAGGGTTTTGAAGACCTTTTCTTAAATATACCTTATGGATTCTGGTCTGATGTTGAGGTCTTTAATACATTTAGATCTGACTTTTGTGCATGGTGTTAAGTCGAGGTCTACGCCCATATTTTTGCATGTTAAGTTTTGCCAGCACCATTTGTTAAAGAGTCTTTCTTTGTTCCACTTCACATTTCTTGTTCCCTTATCAAAGATTAGATGATCATATATTGAAAGATGGGCCAGAGTGATAGCACAGTGGGTAGGGCACTTGCCTTGCACACAGCTGACCCGGGTTCATTTCCTCCACCCTCTCAGAGAGCCCAGAAGCTACTGAAGTATTCTGTTCGCATGGCAAAACCTGGCAAGTTACCCATGACATATTCAATATGCCAAAAACCATAAAAACAAGTCTCACAATGGAGATGTTACTGGTGCCCCCTTGAGCAAACTGATGAATAACAGGACAGTGCTACAGTGCTACAATGTAAGGATATTCAACCATGTTCCATTAGTCTGCAGCTCTGCCTTTGTTCCAATACCATGCTGTTTTAATTATTACTGCTTTGTAGTAGAGTTTGAGATTGGAGAAGATGAGGCCTCCCATCTTCTTTTTCCCAAGAATTATTTTAGCTATTCATGGGGCGGGGGTTGTTGTTCCATATGAATTTCAGGGGTGTTTGATCAATTTCTTTGAAAAATGTCATTGGGTGTCCTTATAAGGATCATATTGAATCTGTATAATGCTTTGGGGAGTATTGCCATTTTGACAATGTTAATTCTCCCAATCCATGAGCATGGGATGTGTTTCCATTTCCTCATGTCCTCTTTTATTTCTTCAAGTAGCATTTTGTAGTTTTCTTTGCACAGGTCCTTTACTTCCTTAGTTAAGCTGATTCTGAGGTATTTGCTTTTCTGAGGCATGGTTGTGAATGGGATTGCTTTTTTCATATCGCTTTCTTCTTCCTCATTATTTGCATATAGGAAAGCCATGGACTTTTGGGTATTGATTTTATAGCCTGCGACATTACTACACAAGTCTATTGTTGCTAGGAGCTTCTTGGTAGAGGCTTTAGGGTTCTTTAAATATAGTATCACATCATCTACAAGCATAATTCTTTATAAGACAATGGCAAAGTGAAATGATGACCAGCTTTGGAATAAAGCACGCATCATCCCACAACTAAGCTATACTATCATTCAAGCCTCTCTGGGTCCTCAGCTTAAACCCAGATCCTCCAATTCTTAATTATACACTCAGACACTCAAAAATTCACATGATTTCTTACCAAATTTTCAGAATTTCCACAATCCTGTCATCTAATATGACAATAATCTCTTAGTGCAGATTCTGCAAACTGATTTGCTCACACACACCAACATGTTAACTTATCGTGCATTATTATCACTATCATTATCACCCTGTTGTTCATCAATTCACTCAAGTGGGCCCAGTAATGTCTTCATTCGTCCATGTCATGTGCTAGTGTAGCCCAATGACATATTGGGGGCTCCTTCAGGATCAGGGGAATGAGGACCATTCATTGTTACAGTTTTTGACATATCGAGTATGCCATGGTTATCTTGCCAGGCTTTGCAGTGCAGGCGAGATACTCCCGGTAGCTTGCTGGGCTTTCCTATAGGGGCGGAGGAGTCGAACTGGGGTTGGTCAGGTCAGCCGCTTGCAAGGCAAACACCCTACCTGCTGTGCTATCGCTCTAGTCCCTACTGCTTTGTAGTACAGCTAGAAGTTGGCTATAAACAGACCCACAGACCAACAGAGCAGAGTTGAATATTCTGTTACTGACTCTCAAATATATGATCACTTAATCTTTGATAAAGGAGCAAGAAATGTGAAGTGGAACAAGGAAAGCCTCTTCAACAAGTGGTGCTGGGAAAAAGCTAAAGCATCTTTAAGGATGAAACACCACTGACCAAGCAAGTGGAAACAAACATAAACAAACAGGACTACATTAAACTAAGAAGCTTCTGCACCTCAAAAGAAACAGTGACCAAAGTTAGGAAGGATGAACTAATAAAATTTGCTTATAAGTAAATGGTCATGGAGAGTGTCATGCTAAGTGAACTGAGTCAGAAAAAGAGGGACAGACATAGAAGGACTGCATTTCATAGGGGGATTATAAAATAACATAATATGATACTGACATTCAAGAACAGTAGACTCAGGGGTCATGAATACTGATTCATAGTTGGAAGCCTGTCTCATTAGCTCGGGAAGAAGGCAGCTGGATTAGAGAAGGGATCACTGAGTCAATGATGGTTGTTGGAATCATTGGGGATGGGAGATGTCTGCTGAAGGCAGATAAATGACTAAACGTGATGGTCTCTCAGTATATATTGCAAACCATAATGCCCAAAAGTAGAGAGAGTGTATTGGGAAAATTGTCTGCCATAGAGGCAGGGGGAGGGTAGTGGATACTGGGGATGTTGATGGTAGAAAGTGCGCACTGGTGGAGGTATAGGTATTCGATAATCGTATAATCAAACATTGTAAAATCCAAACATGAAAGCTTTGTAACTATTATTTTTTCCTTCCTTTTTTATTGAATCACCATTAGATATACAGTTCATGATCAAGTGGTTCATGAGTGAGTCTCAGTCATACAATGTTCCAACATCCATCCTTTCATCAGTGCACAATTTCAGAGTGATTGTTTCCAACTATGATTGTCAAAGCAGTCCCTTCTCTATCCTAACTGTACTCTCACTCCCCGTTGGGGCATCCCACCATGGACCAGTCCTTCTTCTGGCCCTTGTATTTGGGTATTATTCACATACTATGTTGATTTTTCATTTTATATCCCACACATGAGTATGATCATTCTATGTCAGTCTTCTTCTGACTAATTTCACTCAGAATTATACTTTCCAAGTATAAGCAAATTTCATTACTTCATTTTTCCTACCAGTCATGCAGTGTTTCATTGTATAGATGTGCCATAGTTTCTTTATCCACTCAGCTATTCTCGAGCACTTGGGTTGGACAGCCAGAAAGCCACATTCTTTTGTCTAATATATCTGTTAAGATATATAATACTGGTGTTAGGTAGTTTGAATTTTTGTAAAAGAAAACTGATGAACTCATATTTTAGAGAAAGGGAAAATAACTGTCAAGCTCCCATGACATAATCAGAGAATCTCTGCTGGAATCAAAGATTTCTATATTCAATCCCCAATCCATTATACAGGAAAAGTGGCTGCTATTTGAAGTTTTTGTTGTTTTTTTTTAATAAAATTGATCACACCACTGTTATCTGTACCCAGAAACTTAATAAGATTCACAAAAATCTAAAGATAAAAAATAGGAAGGCATCACAATGATGGACTCTTCCTCAAGGAGAATTCCCAAGTGACCTCTGGCTAAGCCCTATAACACATGCTCGTGGCAGATAATGCCAGTGCCAATTTCAGTCTAAATATTAAGTGCTAATCCAGCTTCTTCCCCTCCCTCTTTTACAATATAAACATTAGAAACAGAATTCTAACATTGTCTTCCAACAGACAACAGACAAGTTGTTCTTATGACATATTCCCTGGACACAAGCTCCTCACTGAGGACTCTAAATTCGGGTGATGTGCTTATTCCACTGACAGGCAAAGTGATGCTGAGATGTGCTGCAGACAAAGTAAGTGTCAGAATCAGGTTTGAATCCAATCTTCTGATTCCATTTCTGGATCATTTATATTGCTCCATAACTCCTGGCCTCGCTGGGAAGAACCAGTTTTGAAGCCAGGCTGCTTCATTTTGAAGGTAGGTGCCTCCCTGTCCCAGTTGTGTAACCTTAAGTAAATTAGATTCTCTGTCTTCACTTTCTCAGTTTCAAATTGGGGATAATAAAGAGCAGCTACTCTAGAAAGTAAGTATAAGGAAGAAATTAATTAATTCATGTAAAGCACTTAAGAAAGAAACCACTTAAGGCAGAAACCACACAGTAAGCAAAAGTAGCATTCAGATATTAGCTATGCAATGCTACCTATTATGTAAGGTTGCCCTATGCAGCAAATGAGACATGTACACATAAACATACAGAAAGAGAATGTAGAGAGGCGCATGCTTAGACTTGCCACATAGTGGGTACCTAATGAAGGTTAGGGTATTTTTTCCTTCACTCTTTTGTCTTAATTTTGAATGGAAGATGAGAATCACACATAAGTCATTTATCTGATAGGGGTAAATTACAAATTCAAATGGGCAAGAAAATGTATTTCTGATGCCACCTAAGCACATCATCTAATGCCTTATCTCCCACAGACTTTAGCAGCAGGGTGGAGAAATGGAATAGGAATTAAGGCACATGCCTTAAATGTGGCTGATACTAATTTGATACTCAGTACCACACGTTCCCCCAAGTATTACAGGTGCATCTTTGGAGGTCCCTATGCAAAGTCAGAGTGGCATGGATAATTCCCAGCACCATAGCACCCAAGCCGCACTACATCCTCATGTTGAAATACCAGTTGGGGCTGGGACTGGAGCAACATCACAGAGGGTAGGGCGTTTGCCTTGCACTTGGCCGACCTGGGTTCGATCCCTAGCATCCCATATGGTCCCCTGAGCACCACCAGGAGTAATCCCTGAGTTCAGAGACAGGAGTATCCCCTATATATAACCAGGTGTGACCCAAAAAGCAAAAAAGAAAAAGAAACACCGGCCATAGTTGTCAAGAATTACAGGGAGGGAACACTAGGCCTCCTCATACTGCGTGGAAGGTGCTCCACCAAAAAAAAGTCCCCAAATAAACCCAATGCCAAAATCCCATATTTTGAGTCACACACATATCCCACTGATAAATGCTAATGTTCCATAATTTGACAATAAGAAAACTAACATTCTCTAATAGAACAGTCTATATTGGGCCTCATGAGAAAATCATATGTATAATTCCTTATCTATTAAAAAAAGTCAAGTATTATAAGGTTCTCTTTACCTGTGTAAATGGAAACTAACCTCCTGTCCTTTATATCTGAAACAGAAACTTGAAGCAATGTGGAAATCAGACTAGAGGTGACATAAGGGTGACAGAGGGCTTGGGGCACTTTGGTGGCGGTGGAGTACAGTGACCTTGTGTGCCATCAGTACCATAAACTTTAACACTATTGTAACCACATGATCTGAGCTATAGCTAAAAAAATAAATTTAAAAATATAGTAGGACTGTCAAACAAAATTGTGTCTCTGTACTCTGCTGAGTTCGAACAAAACTAACCATGGGAGCACTGCTTCTCTCAACTTCACAAAGTCAGTACATATATATATTATGAACAATAAATCTATATTATGTTCAATTAAGGCACTGAGTATATTATGAATGAATAAACATTTCATTTTTTGCACACAAAAATTCAATGTTCATATAAAGAAATTGCCATTTTTAAAAATATCTAGGATATGGGAGTCTCTGAGGAGAACATTACACACAGGGATGTTTTAATCCACTTCCCTCCTCAACTCCTCACCCCAACTGAGTTCATTTGAGTTCTTCCTGTTCTCACCACCTTGTAGTGATTAAGCTGGACACAAAACCCTTGTATCAGCACTCCCTCTACATCCTAGATTTTATTTGTAGAGTTTGGAACAAGTATTCAGGATCTGGTAGCTAAAATAACCAAGTGAATCTGTGACTTCATAACCAAATACTGTCTACAAGAAAATGAGATCATGGTGGCTGAGGAGCCCTGAAGAGGAAAGCTAAGAAAGACTCCAAGCAAAGGGGAAAGAAAAATATGTCAAATCTAGTACTGAGTTTATCAGGGAGAGGAACAGTTAGAGCTTGCATATAAAAATTTTAAGAAGTAAAAAAGACAAGATAACTAAAAAAAAATCTATGAACGTATAAAAGCATAATAGGAGAAAAGAGGAACAAAATAAAAGAACTGCATCTTAACCGATGATAATTTGCTAGATAAGTTTCTCCAGGTAATAGTGCTAAGAAAATAACTTTAATACCTATATTTTTTAAACCAGGTAAAATACAGAAGGACATATATTTCTTCACATAAAAGCAAGACACACCCCTTGGCCTGTAGATTAATCACAAATCTGCTGCTTGATAGACAATGGGTCGCTGTGACCTGGGCTCTCATCTACTCAGGAGGCACTGCTCTGTGCCAGATGCATGGGCCTGACTCACCACAAGCAAAGGAGTGGCGCAAGCTCGGAGCTGAGTGTGTAGATAGTGGGCTCTCACTGATGGAAGGATGTGCTGATGAATTAGCAGTCAGACAGTGACTGTCATTGATAATAACTTCTTATTACGTAGAGGAATTTACATGCAGATCAATGTGAGCAATGTGCACTTGCTTATCCCCACCATAAATCACTATCGATTGGCACACATTCCTTGCCATAATTAGGAGCTATGGACAGGACTGCAATATTATCTTAAATACTATGTCACTACTCACCATGTACAGCAAGCATGCCACAAAACTTCCGAGCTGCTGCTTTTGTTATCTACTTCTGTTGTTATTTGGAGTGAGAAGTTGGGGGAGATAACTAAATAAAAATGTTCCCATGTGCAAGGTCTACCTGAGAGATTCCCCATGCCCTATTAGAGATTTTAAAAATGGGAATTCCTCCATATCCATATTGAATTCCTGTGTGCAAATGCGAAAGTTGGCAATATGCTGTTCTTAATCTGATTTATGCACCAATTTATTTTATACATTAGGCGCACTGTATGCAGGCTGACTGATGCATAAAAATTTCATGCAAAAAAGGACTCGCTCCCATACAACTGCCTTTCAGTTATTATTACCTCTTGTGGTTCATATCCTTCGGTGGGTAGGACAAATGACTCCATACACCAAATGCATTTTGCCCACTATACAAACATTTTGATCTGTTTCCATTTCCCCTCAGTTCCAACTCCAGAAAGCTCGAAAAACTGCATCTTAACTTTCTAAAACCCTTGAATGCTACAAAATGCACACTTATGCAGAGAATTTCTCTCCATGTCCACTGTTTACATATTGTAAACACACAAAATGACCAATGGAGCCAGAGAATGACACATACTACACATAGATATTTGGGGTTTATTTTTGTTGTTGAAATTTTTTCTCTATACATCATGACCCTTGTGCGTTTTCACATTAGTTTTCTAATTATCTTCCCAGGGATAAGTTCCCCCAGAATATTATTAACAACAAAAATCCAAGCAAATAAAGCTTTGGGGATGGAGATTTTTAGTTAGAAAAGAAAAGAAATAGCCAGGAAAAGCATCTTTCTGTATTTTCCTTTTATTAGAAGTCTCCTTTCATCCAAGAAATATGGGGCCTGAAATAAATTGTACCATCCTGCTTTTTTTTATTCAAATCCTTGCCAGAGCTAGGCAGTATGCTAATGAAAACAGGTTGATAAATGACTCCCTGATATTTTCCAGACATTTTTCTCTCAGAAGTGCTCTAAACTGATGTAGCTCAAAGAGAATAAGGCGCATTAAGTCATTATATCAATTTTTGTTACCCAGATACTTCAGTCCCAGTTAAGCGCTGACAGCCAATATAAAACAAGGCAAGGGCATCATACGACTCCATCGATCAAATCTTGTCGTAGATAGATTGCCTATTACACAAATAGAACTCGCGGATTCAGTTTGTAGTTTTATGCTCTCCAATTAAAGGATAACAGGGTACTTTCCCATAAATCTGCTAATTGCAACTGAATTAATTTAACAAATTTCTCCAAGCACAGAGGAAAAAGCGATTGGTTAAGCTAATGTAAACTAGCACAGGTTGTCACAAAGAGGCTCCCATTACATCCTTTTGCTATACCTTGATTGGGCAA
This sequence comes from Sorex fumeus, assembly GCF_029834395.1. Lineage (NCBI taxonomy): Eukaryota > Metazoa > Chordata > Mammalia > Eulipotyphla > Soricidae > Sorex > Sorex fumeus. The sequence goes on along the minus strand of NW_026606077.1, from coordinate 10,663,451 downwards.
GGTGTCACAAGTATTTAGCTACACTGTGGTTCTCTGGCAACAGACAGCTGACAAGCATAAAACATTGCACAAATAGGAGATAATTTATTTGTAGAACTTTTTTTCTCTCTCTCTCTCTCACTCCCCATTCGCCCCCACCAGGAGGATGAAATAACTCCCTCTTTGCATCTAATTAATGTTTCTCTCCAAGTGAAGCTGTTTTTCTAAATCAGAATTACACCCGCCAAAGCACTATATTACTGAAAGGGGTCCCTCCGCGCAGCACAGCCCACAGTAGGAGTGATGGGCAAAACCTAGAACAGCTGCCGATTTCGCTCCAAAGGAAACAGCAAAGCCCTGCTCGTGGATACAGCAGAGCGAGTGTGATGAAGTATACCTACTCTCACAGATTCAGACATACAGGTAACCTTAGCCCAGGTGCCAGAATCAAAGCTGAGGAACCCAGGTCATAAAATAATATGTCAGAGGAGAATTCTTCAACTGCTGTTCAGCATTACAGAGGGGAGCTGTGGTGAGCGTGCCAGCAGAGGGACGATATCACAATGCTCTGCCTCATCCCAGTCTTCACAGGACCCACCCAATCTCAATCCGGGTTTCAGAAGGCTATGAGCAGGGGATGAGGAATGCTACTACGAGTGAAAACCTATTTTCCAGATTTGGGGAATATGAAATCTGAGCTTGCAAAATACAGCTGATATATCCATACTTGGCAGGCACAGCCTCCTACTAAAACTGGGTAGAATTCAGTACCAGAAGAAGCAGTGGAACCACAGTGTAAGTTACAGCAGCAAAACCAGGACTAAATAGGTTGCCCCAATTTAAGCCAAAGCCAGGCATCTCTTCCATCTCTCTTTTCTCCTGGGATAACTCACTAAAGAAGCTGGCTCTTTGTCACCAAGGGGAGGGAGAGATCCTTTTTTTCAAATCACATTTCTAATAATCTGATTATCCATATGTGCCACTGCAAACAGAATATCATGCATGTCATTCTAATTAGAAAGTCTTTGGGGGCAAAACTCATACACAAGCCAGGAGCTGGTTCAAAGAGCAGAAATGCATGTTTTGTTTGCTTAAGGCCCTCAGTTCCATCCTTAGCACCTCGTGGCCCCACAAGCACCACCGAGTACAATCTGGAACATGCCCCCGCCTCCACCCTCCACACCAAGCATCTCTGGAGTGGCCCTTATGATCTCCAGCACTGATGGGTCTCAGTGGTCCCACACAGCCAGACCCAACCTGCCAGGCCAAGAAGCCCCAGTTCTTGAGCAACATAGGGGGGTCCCCCCAGCCACCCTCAAAAAGCACTTTGTACTATGGTCATTTTGTACTCTGAGTTTCAAGAATGGGAATAAATCATGCTGCCTCTGAGTATACAACATAGACAAGTTTAAAACTGACCGAGACCCCTACCAGGTTGCTATTGGTTTGTGTGTATACCCTATACACTAATGGTGGGATTAGGTAGAAAAATCTTATCTTACACACTATTGGCTCATTGCTAGGTACCTGATGTGAAAGAAAAGTGAAATACACACAAATTTAAATATGGGTGTATGTATGTATGTATAAAAGATAGTCATGTAAAATACTGGCTCAAAGTTCAGAAATCTGGATTTACAACCCCAGCCTTGCCATTAACTAGTTGTATGAAATTGGATTCCACCTTAAAAATCTCTTCTTCATTCCAAAGCAGAGCATCAGAGCCGGTCTCAGAACTAGATCTAACAAAGGTGGAGATATCTACCATTGTTTTTCAAATTGCTGCAGCCTACAGAAACAATTTCCACGATCCTCCATGCTCATAGCACTTTTACACAGAATACAGAATAGAAGGTGCCAGGGTATACTGCAAATAGAAGTGTTTTGTTTTGTGTTTCGTCAATTCTGGGTCAGTTATGTAAATATATATGTGCCTGCAGGCTGTAATGAAAAATATATTGTTAGTCAAGAAAACTATAAATTGAAAGTCACCAATCCAGTCCCACTGAAGGATTGCATGTGAAAATTCTGTAGCTCTGTCATTACATGTTCCCGTCCAGAGCCAGCTGTCAGGGCTAAGAGAACCGGCAGACTGAGGCTTTGAAAGGACTAGTGCAGAAGTGCCTTTCTCTCAACAACAGCTCATCAGTCATTTCTGACAAAAATGACAGACTGGAAAACCCCTCATCTCAGGAAAGACTTCTGTCTATGCACAGATAATAAACTGACTCATTTCAGAAAGGGCTCTGGCAAGGCCGAGTTGGTGTGAGTAACATACACAGTGAGAGGGCAGAGTTAAGTCACACACAACTTTAACAATGAGGCTCTCTAGATAGATGAAGAACTCTCTGAAAGGGAGTGAGCTCTCAGCTATTGTAGGCAAAGGCTAGCTCCCTACATCAACTCCCTACATGGGACAAAGGTTTCACTGATCAGTTTGGAATTCACATGCACACAAATTCAATAACATGGACTGATTCCTAACAAGAACCCAAGAAAAGATGATCTGGAGAAGAATCAGTCTGCCTAAAAGAATTTGTTGGCCACATCTCAAGAATTCGCAAAAGATGAACTAGAACCTATGAGAGATTGCCCAAATCCTTCACTTCTCCAGATATGTTAAGCCTACATTGACAAACAATTATTTTTACTGGGATTTGTTATGAGTTATGGTCCAATGTGCTTGTTGGAAGGAAAACTAAGAAATGATTTCATATTGTAAATATGTGCAATGTCTCTAGGCTTCTAGGGAGAAAGTATTTTTTAGCTAAGATATTTTATTTTATTTGAATACCTCCTATACATATGGTTTTAAAGATTCTTAGAACTTAGTTTACAGAAGTTTTGGAGATTATGACACAATAAAATAAATAGAAAATCCATTAATGATGAAAGTAAATAAAGGACCCAGAAACTATTCAGTTATCCAGGTCAGCCAACAAATATTTGAGTACCTGATATGTGCCAGACTCTAGACATTCAGGGTGAATGGGCAAGATCTAATCACTTTCCTCAGGAATTTATATTCTTATTGGGGGGGTAGTGGGGGAAGGTGTTAAGTAAGACCTATAAACAAATACTAAGGCAGGGAAAAATAAAAGTAAGAGAAGGCCTTAGTTTGAGGGCTGCAGGATAAAGCATCATATTATTTTTAATTTATTTTTTATTAGTGAAACACCATGAGGTACAGTTGTAGATTTACAAATTTTTGTGCTTGGATTTCGGTCATACCATGATCAAATACCCATCCCTCCACCAGTGCCCATTTTCCACCACCAAGGATAATATCCCTTCCCCCCCCCCAATTCCCCCCATTCCCCCCTGCCACTGTGGCAGGGCATTCCCTTTTGTTTTCTCTCTCCTTTTGGGTGTTGTGATCAGCAAAAGAGGCATTGAGTGGCAAACATGTTCAGTCCAGTCTACTTTCAACCTGCATCTCCCCTCCTGGGAGGATCCTCCAAACACCCTCCATTTGGTGCTCCCTTCTTTATCTGAACTGTCCTTTCCCCTAGAATACCCGGCTGGCCTCTAAGCTATGGAGTAATCCTCCTGGTGTTGATCTCAGCTATTCTTGGGTATTAATCTCATATTTTGTTATTTTATATCCTCCAGATGAATGCAATTTTTCTATGTCTATCCCTCTCTTTCTGACTCATTTCGCTTAGCATGATACTTTCCATATTGTACCACTTGTATGTAAATTTCATGACTTCATCTTTTCTAAGAGCTACATAGTACTCCATTGTGTAGATGTACCAAAGTTTCTTTAACCAGTCATCTGTTCTTGGGCACTCAGGTTTCTTCCAGTTTCTGGCTACTGTAAAGAGTGCTGCAATGAACAAACAAGTGCAGATGTCACTTCGACTATACATTTTTGCCTCTCTGGGATATATTCCCAGGAGTGGTATCGCTGGGTCAAATGGGAGCTCAATTTCTAATTTTTTGAGGAACGTCCATACTGTTTTCCAAAAGGGCTGAACCAGTCGGCATTCCCACGAACAGTGAAGGAGTGTCCCTTTCTCGCCACATCCACGCCAGCAATGGTTGCTTTTGTTCTTTTGAATGTGGGCCAGTCTCTGAGGTGTAAGATGGTATCTCATTGTGGTTTTGATCTGCATCTCCCTGATGATTAATGATGTAGAGCATTTTCTCATGTGCTTTTTTGCCATTTGGATTTCTTCTTTGAGAAAGTTTCTGTTCATTTCCTTGCCCCATTTTTTGATGGGGTTGGATGTTTTCTTCTTGAGGAGTTCAACCAGTATTTTGTATATGTTGATATCAACCCCTTGTCAGATGTTTATTCGGCGAATATTCTTTCCCATTCTGTAGACTGTCTTTGTATTTTGGTCACTGTTTCTTTGGAGGTGCAGAAGCTTCTTAGTTTAAGATAGTCCCATTTATCTATCTCTGTTTTCACTTGCTCGGCCAGTGGCGTGGCATCTTTGAAAATACCATTAGCCTCAATGTCATGGAGGGTTTTGCCAACTTTGTCTTCAATGTACCTTATGGTTTCTGGTCTGATGTTGAGGTCTTTAATCCATTTTGATCTTACCTTTGTTAAAGCATCATATTTAAGCTGAGATTTAAAGAAATAGATGGGCAAAGAATGCCTGTGAAGACCTGTAGGTACACTCCAGCTATTAAGCCTCTCTCACCTGTTTGACACCTAAGTCTCTTATACCTTTTTGCTCACATTATTACATCCACACCAGCAAATCTCTAAACTCTCTCATAATCCCACACAGTATAGTCAAATAGGCCCTGTGGGCTCCCATTGGCCTTCAGTCCTCTCTATGTCAGTACCTTCCACAGTTCTCTGGCCACACGCAATTTTTCCCTACACCAGAACATTTCTGTGCATCATTCTAGCTTTCCTGCTAATTCAAGTTCAAAATTAAGCTCAACCATTTCACATCTATGTACTCTTGAATGAAGTTTTGATCATGCCTCAAAATTCTGATTTGTAAAAGAGATATTTGCCCCATACATTTGATATAAGGATTAAATGAGATGATATAAGGAAACACTGAAAACTATATCTGACATATAGGAAAGAGGCAATAGATACTGATGAATGCAGTTACTATAATTTCTTTTGGTGGTGGTTGGAAGGAGTGATATTTAGAACATAGGGGCAGTGATATTTAGGACATACTAGAGGTACTCAGGAACTACTCCTAGTGTTGTGCTCCTGATAGTGCTCAACAGACTATATGTGATACAGATTTGTATGTAAAGCAAGCTCTATTGAAACCAAAGCACAAAAATTTATAAGTCTACAACTGTACGTCATGGTGTCTCACTAATAAAAATTTTAAAAATAAATAAATAAATAACATCTCTGTATTGGGCCAGAGTGATAGTACAGCAGGTAGGGTGTTTGCTTTGCACACGGCCAACCTGACTTCAATCCCCAGCATCCTCAAAACAACAAGGAGAAATCATTTCATACCACAGAGACTGGCCCACATCCAAAAGAACAAAAGCAACTGGTACTGGCACGGATGTGGTGAGAAAGGGACCCTTCTTCACTGCTGGGGGGAATGCCAAATGGTTCAGCCCTTTTGGAAAACAGTATGGACAATTCTCAAAATATTAGAAATTGAGCTTCCATTTGACCCAGCAATACCACTCCTGGGAATATATCCCAGAGAGGCAAAAAAGGTATAGTCGAAGTGACATCTGCACTTGTTTGTTCATTGCAGCACTGTATACAATAGCCAGAATCTGGAAAAAAACCTGAGTGCCCAAGAACAGATGACTGGTTAAGGAAACTTTGGTACATCTACACAATGGAGTACTATGTAGCTGTTAGAAAAGATGAAGTCATGAAATTTACATACAAGTGGTAATACATGGAAAGTATCATGCTAAACAAAATGAGTCAGAAAGAGAGGGACAAACAGAAAGATTGCATTCATCTGGGGAACATAAAGTAACAAAATAGGAGACTAACACCCAAGAATAGCTGAGATAAGTACCAGGAGGTTCACTCCATGGCTTGGAGGCCAGCCACACATGCTAGGGGAAAAGGCAGCTCAGATAGAGAAGGGATCACCAAATAAAGGGTGTTAGGAGGATCCTCCCAGGATGGAAGAAGCATGCTGGAAGTAGACTATAGACCGAATATGATTGCCACTCAATGCCTCTTTTGCAAATCACAGCACCCAAAAGGAGAGAGAAAATAAAAGGGAATGCCCTGCCACAGAGGCAGGGTGGGACCGGGGGGATGGGGGGTGAGAGGGATACTGGGATCAGTGGTGGTGGAAAATGGGCACTGGTGGGGGGATGGGTACTTGATCATTGTATAATTGAAAGCCAAGAACAAATATTTGTAAGTCTACAACTGTACCTCATGGTGTTTCACTAAAAAAAATTTTTTTAAAAAAAAGCAGCGTCCCATATGGTCCTGCAATCACCAACAAAAGTAATTCCTGAATGCAGAGCAAGGAGTAACCTCTGAGCATTGTTGGGTATTAACCCCCCAAAAGCAAAATAAATAAATAAATCATTTTTTAAAATACAGTAAAATCTCAGTACTACTTCTTCAGCTGTTTTGGTTAAGTATTACTTTTCTATACTCCAGTTATTTAAAATGCTCTTCTACTCAAAGAAACCAGACTTCTTCTACTCAATAATTCTACAAAAACACAGCATATACCTCAACTATATCCTTTATCATCTGATGCTAAAATTTTGTATCTCTTTGTTTTCTGCCCTCAAAGCCAAAGATCAGGCTTTATTTATCTTGCCTGACCAGTGTCTGGAAATGAACAAGTTCGAATAAAACACATTAGAAGATTAACTGATGGAAAGAAGAATGGAATAGGGCAGCCTGGGAAACTCATAGTATTTTTTTATTTGAAGTATGTGATTTACAGAACTATTAATCAGAGGATTTCAAACATAGAACATTCTAACACCACTCCACCAGAGTGTCTGCTTCCTTCCATCATTGTCTCAAGGTCCCCTCCCATTCATCCCACCTCCATTCCCAGAACTTTGTAAGATCAATTCTGTAGACCAGTTCTCAGGTTCTGTTGCTTTTGACTATTTGTTATTCCCATATTATGCTTCCTTATATACCACATATGAGACAGACCATTCTTAGTCTCTCTCCAACTGATTTCACTCATCAGAGTATCCTCTAGTTCATCCATGTAATGGCAAATTTCATTTTTCCTTACAACGGGGGAGTTTGATCATGAGTTCATCTTTTTCTTATAACTTGAGTAGTTTTCCATTATGCATATAAACCACAGTTTCTTTTTATACTCATCTGTTAAGACATTCATGTTGTTTCCAAATCTTGTGTATTGTGAATTGCACTGCAATAAACATAGGAGCACAAATGTCTTTTTGAAATATTTTGGGGCCCTTGGAGTAGAGGACAAGAAGTGGAGTTGCTGGTCATATGGAAACTCAATTATTAGTTTTTATGAGAAGTGTCCATTTTCCAAAGAGGCTGAGCCAGTTGACATTCTCACCAAACAGTGGTTCAGGGTTTCTTTTCCCCACATCTACTCTAGCACAGTAGTTTTTGTTCTTTTTTTATGTCTGAAAAACTCACTGGTGTGAGACGACACCACATTGTTGTTTTGACTTGCACTTCCCTGATGACAAAGAGAGGACCTTTTTCCATAGACCTACTGTTCATCTGTCTGTCTTCTTTAAGAAAATATGTCTTCTCACCATTTTTAATAAAGTTGTTTGTTTCTGTTGTTAAGTTTTACAAATGTAAGATGAGTGGTGGGTAAATATTTTCTCGAAGTCTATAAGGTATCTTTTTATTCTAGTGTTTTCTTTTACTTATTTACCCATTTGTTTATCTTTGCTTCCCATTACTTGACCAATGGCATTGCCAAACCTAAAGCAAGGCCTAAAGGGGCTACTATAAGAAAAGACAAACCCAACAACCACAACACACCCGCACAGAAAGATGACACAAAACCCCACAACCATTCTCTCTCTCAATGTCAACAGTCTAAATTCACCAGTTAAGAGACACAGAGTGGCAAAATGGATACAGAGACAGAATCCAACATTCTGCTGCCTACAAGAAACTCACCTCAACAGCCAGAGCAAACACAGACTCAAAGTCAAAGGATGGAAAACAATCCTGCAAGCACACAACTCCCTCAAAAAAGCTGGGGTGGCCATACTAGTATCCAACAACATTAATTTCACCTTGAAAAAGATTAGAAGGGACAGTGAAGGCTATTTTCTCTTCATCAAGGGATATGTACAACAGGAAGAAATCACACTCTTAAATGTATACGTACCTAATGAGGGAACAGCTAAATATTTAAAACAACTGCTAACAGATTTTAAGGAGGACATCACTACCAACACAATAGTACTTGGAGACTTCAACATCACCTTATCACCTCTGGATAGATCAACAAGAACAAAACCCAGCAAGGAATTATTGGCTTTGAAAGAAGTAATAGAAGAGAAAGGGCTTATGGACTTTATATACAGGGCTTTACACCTCAAAAAGAAAGAATACACATTCTTCTCCAGCGTGCACAGAACATTTTCCAAAATAGACCATGTGCTAGGACACAAAACATACCTCAACAGAATCAAGAAGATAGAAATAGTATCAGTCATCTTTTCAGACCATGATGCACTGAGGATAGAAGTGAATCACACAAAGACACGGAGAACCAAATCAAACACCTGGAAATTAAACAATTTGATGCTGAACAATGAGTGGGTCAGGAACGAAGTCAAGGATGAAATCAAAAGATACCTGGAAACAAATGAGAATGAAGACACAAACTACCAGAACTTATGGGATGCAGCGAAAGCTGTATTAAGGGGAAAATTTATAGCTCTGCAAGCATATCTTAAGTCGATAGAAACGATGCACATAAACAATTTGACCTCACAGCTCAAGACCTTAGAAAAGGATCAACAGAAAGAGCCTAAATCAGGCAGAAGGAAAGAGATCATAAAACTAAGAGCAGAAATCAATGACATGGAAAACAAAGAAACAATCCGAAAGATCAATGAAACCAAGAGCTGGTTCTTCGAGAAAATAAACAAGATAGATAAACCACTAGCAACACTCACAAAGAAACAGAGAGAGAGAACCCTAATAAATCGAATCAGGAATAAGAATGGGGATATCACAACAGAAACTAAAGAAATTCAAGAGATCATCAGAGACTACTTTGAAAGTCTGTATGCCACGAAACACGAGAACCTGGGAGAAATGGATAAATTCCTGGATTCCTACCATCTCCCAAAGCTGAATCAAGAAGATATAGAGTACCTGAATAGACCTATTCACATCAAGGAAATTGAAACTGTAATCAAAAGTCTTCCCCAAAACAAAAGCCCAGGCCCAGACGGATTTACTAGCGAATTTTTCCAAACATTTAAAGAGGACCTATTGCCAATTCTTCTCAAGTTTTTCCAGGAAATTGAAAAAACAGAAACTCTCCCACACAGCTTCTATGAAGCCCATATCTTTCTAATACCAAAAGGAAACAAAGACACCACAAGAAAAGAAAACTACAGGCCAATATCCCTGATGAACACGGATGCGAAGATTCTCAACAAAATACTAGCCAATAGAATACAACAACTCATCAAAAAGATCATACATCATGACCAAGTGGGATTCATCCCAGGGATGCAAGGATGGTTCAACATTAAGAAATCAATCAACATAATCCATCATATCAACAAAAGAAAAGATAAAAATCATATGATCATATCAATAGACGCAGAGAAAGCTTTTGACAAGATCCAGCACCCATTCATGATGAAAACCCTTGCCAAAATGGGGATAGAGGGGACTTTCCTCAATATAGTTAAAGCCATCTACCACAAACCTACAGCAAACATCATCCTCAATGGGGAGATGCCTCTAGATTTAATGTGATGAAAGTTTCTGCCTCTGTTTTCCTCAATATAATTATGGATTCAGGTGTGATATTAAGAACTTTAATCCATCTTGAACTGATTTTTTTGTGCATGGCTTGAGATAGAGGTCTGAAGTTATTTTAATTTTTTTGCATGTTACTTCCCACCATCATTTGTTGTAGATGCTCTCCTGTTTGTAGTCTTTATACTCTTTCATCAAATATTAGTGATCCATATACCCAAGAATCAGTCTCTGGGCTTTCAATTCTATTCCATTTGTCTGTCTTTATCCCAGAACCACACCGTCTTGATTACTATTGCTTCATAGTATAATTAAAAGTTGGAGACGGAGAATATTCCCATCTCCTTTTTTCCTTAAAATTGCTTTACCTATTCAGGTGGTTTTATTGCTCCATATAAATCTCAACAGGTCTCTTCTATCTTAAGGAGGAATTGTAGCAATTACTCAAGTGAATGGGTTGAAATCCTACTATCTATGCTGTGACCTCTGGCCCAAATTACTTCTCTCCATATTTGCCACAATTTGAAGAGCTCATTCAGAAGTGAGGAGCCCCCTTCAAACTTTCAAATCCTCAAGGCAAATATCTTTTTCAAAATGCTTCACATGTAGTGAGGCATACATTTTTTTAAGCCTCTAGCTAAAATGCCTGAATGTATCTTTCTATTTATTGGTATAGTTATATGAATAGGAACAATTCCAGGAGCAGGGCATGACTGCACTAGCTTTATGTGTCTGTATTATCTGAACTCGAAAGACTATAAAATTAAATTTAAGTGACTCATTTAACTACTAGAAGGGGGGAAAAAATCCAATTTTAAAACTGGGAAAAAAGGAAAAAGAAATAAATGCCATTGTTTGGTAGTTTATTATGTAAATAAGTAGAAGGCTGTCAAGGAATAGAGATGACTAACCACATTAACACAGTAATGAGGAACAACTAGGGAATAGGAAGCATTTTCTCTTCACTAGGATCAAAGACAGCATCTCTTCTGACTGTTCAGTTGCATTTAGTAGCCTCACAGTGCTGGGAAAACTGAGGTCACTGAATTCAAAACCTAAGTTGCCATGAATCCTTTCCATGGCAGGTCATAGGGGGATAAAAAACCCTAAATAATTTTACTTAGATACAGTGCTCCCTTTGTTTCTAACATGCTGATTCTGAGGTTCTTGGGAAAAGCTTGGTGTCTAACTAAAGGAGTTGGTAATGTCACAAAGTTGAAAATCAAGTTGAACCAGCCTGAAGGCAAGCATAGGCAGATTGGAATAGGTCCCTCAGTAAGAGTCTACAATCCAACAACACCATAATAGACAACAGTTTCTCATTTTATAAGATTTAAGAATATTTGCTAGAAACTTTCTTATTAATATTCTTTTCCATAAACTTTAGATATAAGTTTAAAATTAAAGTCAGGGTCCCCTCTAAAATGGACACAATGGTAAAATTCACATTGATGGTGACAGTTAAAAAGAAAGGGAGAAATAAAAGTTACAACAACTCTCTCCATCATATGTCTAGGCTCATATATATGAGAGACTTAGGTCACACAATCCACTATGTTTAAAAGTATTTTTAGGGAATTCATTTTAGCATTTCTCTAACTGTATAATAATCTGTTTGGAAAGGAGGATATAATGATCATCCTTTTTACTGAAAATTTGTATTTTAATTTGTATCTACCCAACAGAATACTTCAGCCAAACTGGAATCATAAAACTTCTTTCTGGCCCAGCACAGGCAATATTTGAATTAATCTTTAGAGGTATTTCAAGTACATATATAACACAGGTAAGAATCAGATCCATAAAAACCTATAAAATCGAGTGGAGGTTTGCCAAATCACATTGAGCTTCCTGCATGACGGGCACCCAGTCTGAAGAAGTTGCATAATGAGAAAGACTATGTCTAAGGCATCAGCAATTCCCATGCTGAGCACACTCATAGTAGGCATGGAATCAAACTTTTAAAAATGAAGAAAGAACAAAAGGTGAGAGAGTTGAGAGAGGGGTGGCCAATGGACTGTAATGAAAGCATGGTGCCCACATACATTTTCGAAAAGATATGAAAGTGTACCCTGAAAACCTATACAATCTTGTCACCAATGTCACCAAAACAAAGAAATAAAATTAACACTAACACTCCATTCTTCCCTCCCAAGCTCCTGGCACCCAACACTATGCTTCTGTTTCTATAAATTTGACTATTCTAAGAACCTCATATGAATACAGTAATATATTAATATATAACTGTAACATATATGTATTATATATGTGTCTATATGTACATATATATATTCTTAACAGTGTCAATCCAAGTATGCCCAAAGCAGATCCCTTCTACAATAAACTCAAGAATTAACAAGGCACCTTAGCTAGATTCCACACAGGAAAAGGAAAAGAAAACCACATCCACCCAAGAACCATTCCTGACACTAAAAGCAGAGTTCAGGACATTTTATTCTCCATTAATTTGTATATATAGTATTTCTCTATGATTACTGTAGCAAGCAATGTTTTTATAAGGTTATGAGCTGGTTTTGCATCGTTCCATTGCTAGAATTTAATGCTGTGCTAAGTGCGATATATCTCAGTCATGATTAATCCTGCCCAGTTCTGCAGCAAGTTTCTATAAAAACCAGCTTGAAATACAGGACTCTTAAAGTCCTTGCCAAATCTGCAAGATGTGATATTAACACAGCTCCAATCCAGGCAAGCATGTCGAACTTTTGCTGAAACCATCTACACATTTCTCTTTGTACTCTGTGAGCAGCTATTTATCCTATCACTGAAGCCTAGAAAATTCAGTGAGTGCTGCCCTGGCCAGGTTTACAACAGCATTATTAATACTGCTTCACAACTAAGTAAAATTACAGATAAAATCTGAATAGGCCCATTATTGTTTTTAGAGGGAACAAAATAAGCTATATAATTTGTTTGGGCCTGAAAAAGCTCAGCCAGTACAACAGGAAAGAAAATACACACGCAGCCAACTGGCCACTAGAGCTCAGCTATGTGTAAATCCCCTCTTGAACATTGTGAATTAAAGCAGATGAAAGTTTTAAAATGTCAGGCGAGTCCTTAGGGATGGATATGCTTTATGTTTTTTATACAGCGAACATTAATTTCAAATGGAAAGGGAAAGCAGCCCTCTATCGCAAGCCATTTTCTCCATTTTTTTTAAGTTCTATGTGTCTACTTTTAACAGACCAGTCTCAGGGGAATTGATGCTCCGCTGAGTCAAATGGCTGAGCTCAAGGTAAAGGAGAAGTCTTTATAAGGAAGAAAATTAAAATCCACCATCATTAGATTCTAATCCTACCTCCAATTATTTTTTGATAGACAGCCTTTGGAAAAACTATACTGTCCTATAATTAATTTTCCTTCAAAGTACATATAAATATAGTATCTAGACATATATGTTATGAATATGCTCATGTATTTAAATGTTTGTGTATAATACACACGCATGCATAGATACTCACTTTTCAAGTTGCTGTTCAAACGTGCTCCTTGTTTGTATGTTCTGTGGCCCAACATGTTGTCGAAGAGATAGTTGAGATTGATGAATGCACACTCATTCCACGGTGGATCGATGGAATACCAGGGCCAAGCTAAACTGTAGTGCGATGTGAGCAAATTTAAGGCCTCTGCTCACATCGTCCCAACAGAAGTTAAAGAGAACTTTTCATTCTTCTTTGACTTCTGATATACTTTCTGAGTAGATATTAACTGGTCTTCAGGGAAAGAAATTTGTCATTGATCATTCATTCATTCGTACAAATAGTGCACTGAGGATCCATTATGCCAGTTCATTTGGGATCCAAGAGGAAACAGGATGCTCTCTTTACCCTTTAGGAAGGAGGTCACAACACAGAGTAGTATAGTTTGAATATACTAAATTATAGGTTAATTTTTTTCAGAAGGGTCAGAGAGTATATCAGGTCAAGCCCTTGCCTTACATGCTGCCAACCCAGGTTTGTTTCCCCAACATCTCATACATTTCCCCCAAGCCTGCTAGGAGTAAACCATAAGTGCAGAGCCAGAAGTAAGTCTTGAGCACCCCATGAGTGACTTAAAAAAATACATACACACACATACACATATATGTGTGTATATATAGACATGCATTCAACAGTCTTTATCAGCTCTCCTACAACATGCTGGGTCACAGAATATACAAACAAGGAGCACGTTTGAGCAGCAACTTGAAAAGTGAGTGTCTATGCATGCATGTGTATGTATGTTATACACATTTATATACACATACATATACATGTATGAACATATATATGTCTAGATACTATATTTATATTATAGTGTATATATATATTTAGTATAGTATATTTAGGGCTGGAGTGATAGCACAGTGGTAGGGCATTTGCCTTGCACGCAGCCAGCCCAGCTGAGCCAGGTTCGATTCCTCTGCCCCTCTCAGAGAGCCTGACAAGCTACCGAGAGTATTCAATATGCCAAACACAGTAACAAGAAGTCTCACAATGGAGACGTTACTGGGCCCGCTCGAGCAAATCGATGAACAATGGGAGGACAGTGACCGACAGTGACCGATATATCATACATATATAGACATTCAGAAGCCTTGTCTCTCAGTTTGGGTTGGAAAATTGGTTTGATACCATCATTACGATGAGGCAAATAAAATTACTGGACTAAGCACTCTGACCAAAGCACTACAAATGGTACTGGAAACACCATGATAATTTAGATTATTTACTGTCCAGTAAACCATTTACTTCTTCTCTCAATATGGGCAGAATTTATACCTCTGCTGCACTGGTTTTGGTCTGGGCAAATGAAATCTACTGGCATGTATGAGCAGAGACCTTAAGTTTGCTCACATCACACCACAATCTGGCGTGGCTCTAGTATTCCATTGATCCACCAAGAGATGAGCATGCATTCAACAGTCTCTCCTACAACATGTTGGGCCACATAACACACAAACAAGGAGCACATTTGAAGCCTATACACTTCCTCGGTACAAGATCAACTTCTCTGCTGCCTGGAACTGTCACACAACCTAGACAACCAAACCTCAGGCAACCTGCAGAACATGAGCAACAAAATGGTGTATGCATTTCTTACGTAGCATTATTGGAGAAACAGTTGAGTAATAAAAAAATCTAAACAAAATTTCAACCAGGAAATGACTGCCTCATTAAAAGCAACAATGCACAACTTAACTACTGAAACATTAAAATGAGATTATGGTACAAAAGATACTTTTCAGGGTCATATCAATCATTCTGTCTCAACTCCTCTGTGCTTGGTTTCTGTTCTCTGTGTTGAAGGAAATTAACACAAAATAAGTTGATCTTGATGAGTATGATTCAAATCAATAATGTTAATTGGACTCATGAGCATAGAATAAAATGACTTCAAATCAACGAAAGGTTAATATAACTTTTCCTTTATGTAGCATCACCTATAATAAATCTATAGTAGTCTGAAATCTCCAATTTCATTAGAAACACATTAAACTTGCTAAAAAGATGATAATGATCTCCCAACAAATTGTTCCCTCAATGTCTACCAGTAAGTTAACTCAAGACTGCAAAGCATATCCAATTGTGCAATTAAGTTACACCTAAATAAGGTGGATTGTGCTCAATGGCGATGACTTTTTTAAAACTTTAAATTTTAATATCTTTATATTTTACTAACTTCCCCTTCCCTCTAGACTCTGTAACTACTGAATATTCTCTTTTATGATCTATTTCATTCCAGGTTACATTATTATCTAGCAAGTAAAACACTTTTAACATGCCTACTGAATATATACAATAAGTAAGGAGATGTGAGATGTGCTCAAGTAAGGAGGAAGAAAGCTTAAACAAGTACAAGGGGGATGCCTAGATCACCCTTGACCCCAGGGAGAGAGGAGGAGGACAGAAAGGAAAGAAATCCAGGGAGGGAAGAAAAAGGTGAGAAAAGGAATTAACAGAACAGTAGGGTCAGGAGCCTCCAGTAGGTACACTGGTAATGTGAGAGAGTGGTCTAGCTACCTATCCAAATCACAGACTCAACACTGAAAACACAGGATCCAAACTACAACTAACAAACTTTAAAGTGTGCCTATCCAGTTCTTAAAGGTTTTGTTAGAAAAAAATAATTTTTAAAGTTTTTTTGGAATAAGTAATATAAAGTAAATTTGTTATGTGCTGAAGGGGGTAGATTGGGGTTGGGAGGGAAACTGGTGGAGGGAAGGTCACACTGATTATGTTGAACACTAAATTCTTGAAAAACTGTATAATGAACAGTGTTGTGTGTCATTGTGTTTTTAATAAAAATCAGTTTTAATAATTAAAAAATAAAATAATGAAATGTGCCTATCAAGGTAAAGATGGGAGGTAGTCTGGAAACACTTGTGGAAGGAAATTGACACTGGTAGTGGAACTGGTGTTAGAACATTCTATGTCTAAAACCCAGCTACCAATATAACTTTGTAAATCACAGTTTTATAATTAAATTTAAATTTTTTAATTAAAAAAAAGATCAAGAGTCAGAGAGACAGTGCTTTGCATGCAACTGACCCTGGTTCTATCTCTCGCACTACATGGTCCCCCAAGCATTAAAAGGTACTGTCATGGAGGACCCCAAGCTACTGCAGGGCCCTTTGTTCAACTGTGGGCCCTGTTATGAGAAAATCCCCAGGAGAGACCCACAGACCTTTAAGCACGGCTTGAAGGATCCTGCCCCATGATTTTTAAATGAAAATTATAAAACAGCAATGCAAGGTCTCTGTAATGACTTACAAGTAGCTAGAGAGCCAATAACATACATATGAAATCATAATATAAAAAGAATTAATTTGACGATTGTTTGGTGTCTTCCTTTTACTCATATATCCTACCCTTTTCTAATATTTTCCTGAGTTTAGTTTGCATGCAAAAATAACTCTACACTCCTGTCCAAAACAGGGTTTCAATTCTATCAGCAGTGTTCATTTCCTTTGTGCCACTGTAACTACCTCAGAAATAAAAAGTGACCCCTACCTTAATCTAGTAAATCAGCATTAATAACTTTCCATGAAAATCAGATAGATAAAACAGTAAGTAGAGCACTTTCCTAGCATGCAGCCAACCTAGACTCAATCCCTGGCACTGCATATGGCCCCTTGATCACTGCCAGGAGTGATACAATTGTGGGGTCGAGCAATCCAAGAGCATGTTCCCAACATGGTCAGGTTCCAGAGACTCCTTCTAGCTTACATATTGCTAACTTCTTCTGTAATCATCACAAATCAGGCTGTTACAGCTCTCTGGAGTTCCAAAAATGGCACTAATTCCACGCAGGAGGGCTCCACCCTAACTGAAGATTAAAATTTCTACATATAGATATTGGGAGAAGAAAAATAGAATTCCAAACTCCATTGAGACCCACCTATCCATGTGGATTTTGGGAATTTTGCTAAGTACTCCAGATCTGGACTTTCTTTTTCTCCCTTGATGGTTTTGAACCACAACATAGTCTTACAAGCTATTTTAAGTCACCTTACATTGGAGAAATGCCCCCAATAAGAGAACCTTCACTAGGAAAAAAGATCCTAAGAAATTGATAATACTAAGGTCCAGTTAGACTGAGTTTCTGACACTAATGCCTTACCTCAAAAAACTATTGCTACCATGAGCATCAGTGTTATTATAGACCCCTTTGACATTAATAAATTTTGAGGTGTAGTTTTCCTTTATATTGCAGTGAAAAACATGCACAAGAACCTCAAATCTTCAAAGAAAGTGAAATCATTTTGGAGTAGGAAAACCTAAATGGAATTCAAAGAGGAAGTTTTCCCAGGCTTTGAAAAATGGATAAACTTATTGGGGAGATGAAGAATGGAGACAGGATAGAATATAATGAGGAAATAAAGCAAGCTGCTGACATCTTGATGATATTGGTAATGGAACACCACAAACATATATTCACTTAACAGTGAGCATGACTTATCACTGTCTTCTTCAATCCCTAAAATTACCCTATGAAGATGCCCAAATATTCCCAGATTACAGATGGCGAAAGCCCAGAGAAACTTTGTGCCTTATGCGATACCACAAAGAACTTATTTTGCCTCCCACAGAAATGGACACCCATTCTAGTTCTGGCATTTAGAAGCTGAATGAATCTTTGGCAAGTTGCTGCGCCTCTCTGAGCTTCAGTTTTTCCAAATTAAGCATAAAGGAATACATACCTACTAAGGTTCTAAGGTCTGAATACACAACACATAAAAAGTTCATACCACGACACCTAGAAAACTATGTATGATCTATATGTATTGATAATTATTGGGCTAGAGGGAGTGGCAGAGAAGCTAGAATTGGGACTTAGAGCTACAGGAGAAGAGAATCAGGACCAATCCAGCTGTGGATTGTAACAACTAGTCTGTATCCTGAGGATGGTTGATATCCTAGCAATAGGCACTGTATTTGGTCCCCCAAGCACTTCCAGGCATGACTCCAAAGCACAGAGCCAGACATGGTCCCAGAGCATCACCAGGCATGGTCTAAACCCCCAAAATAAATTAACAAATAAATGCGCCACAGGTCCTTTAAAGAAGAAAAGGGAAAAAATAAGTCTCAAATCTTTAGTGCATTCTAGAGGCATGGATTGCTTCAGAAGAATTCAACCTCCAATTCTGGAGTTTGATTCAGAAAAGAAAGACTGTTCAAGGGCATTAAGGTTTAGATGTAAGAACCAAATGCATGATTTTAGGAAATGGCTTCAAGGATTATTCAATCATTAAGATTTAACAACCTTATGAGATATTTCCTGCCAGCTTAATTTCCAGGGAACCCCAAAATAAAGGACTACCAAATCCTTTCCCCAAATCTTTCCAGTTCACCATGCTTAACCAGATTCAAATTCACTTACAGATTTTTTTTAAAATGAGATACAAATTTGACTGGACGTACTACACCCGCGCTATCCTGCAATACTGTGAAAAGCTCATTTCAGCTGTCACTTACTGGAAGTAAAATGACAAATATCTGTAATATCTGTCAGGTTATGAACGCTTTAAAAAGAGTTATGCAGCTGTCAACATTTTGATGACGTTAACAAGAGAAAAGTAAACGAAAAAGAGTAAGCAGCATGTCTGTGAAGTACTGAGCTACCAAACTTCTCTGTTATTTATATTAGTAAAATCCACGTTACCTTAATAAAAATGCAAATAGCAAAGACTTCTAGAAAAATATAATAGAAGGTAATCTGTTAAAAAATGCTGTCATTCTACAGATAAGATCATTGGTGTTACCTTCATTCCCTCAGAGTAAAGAGATGCATGCTAGTAAAGATTGGAAGGTCTACCCTAACTGTCTCTCCACCCTGGTGCTGTAGGAATAAATGCACAAAATCTTTGAAAGCATGTAACAAGCATATATCATTTATAAGCATATATCATCTATAACAAAATTTAGAACTTGGGGCATAATCCCTAAATTTTAAAACAATTTCAGTAGTTACATGATACTGTATTTTTTTCATGTAATTAAACTAAAATGAATATGGGAGGCAGAAATAATTTTATGTTTCACTCCATTTTTATTTGATTACATGAATCACTTATAAAGCTAATACTACCAATAAAATGGTCTTTCTTGTCCCTCTCGGAGAGTCCGGCAAGCTACTGAGAGTATCCCGCCCTCACGGCTGAGCCTAGCAAACTCCGTGTGGTGCATTTGATATGCCAAAAACAGTAACAAGTCTCACAATGAAGACATTACTGGTGCCCGCTTGAGCAAATCGATGAACAATGGGAGGATAGTGCTATAGTGCTTCTAGGAACAGAGATGGATGGTCTAAATTTTAGATAAGAAGATTTTAACTCAGTGGTTAGCTGGCCTTGATTATAAAAGTTTAAGCCAAGATGTACACAATAATTAAGTGGTATATGTTTTTTTCAATATTTTTGTTACTTCTTCAATATCAGAGGACAACAAACAAGAAAAATTAGTGTGTGTCGGGGGGGGGGTTCTCTGAGAATTTGAGTAATCTTTTCTTGCATAAATAGACTACCATTGCTCTCTACAGTTCATATACTTGTTATTATGAAAATGCATGCACTTCTCTATTGCAAACTACAACACCCAAAAGGAAAGAGAGAGCAAAAGGGAATGCCCTGCCACAGAGGTGGGGGTGATACTGGGATTACTGGTGGTAGAAAATGGGCACTGGTGGAGGGAAGGGTACTTGATCATTGTATGACTGAAATGTAAACATGAAAGTTTGTAAGTCTATAACTGTACCTCACGGTGATTCACTAATAAAAAAGAAGAAGAAGAAAAAGAAAAAGAAAATGCATGCACTTTCCAACTACCTACTCTATGTAAAGAAAGTATATATTGCAGGTTCACTGACTTGATACTTCGACCAAAACAAACAAGGAAGGATCTTATGATCTAGGATATCTGCAGCTATGTTTTTTTTTCATTGTTAATATTTCCCCCTAGCTCTCTTCTAGATTAAAGAACTAAATCAAATTGGAATCTGAGAGTATCAATCTTTTAAAATTTCTTTTTTTTAGTCTTTTTCAAAATTAAATCACTGTGAGATACATCACTGAAAAGCTGTTCATGATTGGCTTTCACTAATACAATGTTCCAAAATCCATCCCTTCACCAGTGTACATTTCCTGCCACTACCGCTCCCAGTTTCCTTCCCACCTATCCCCCCACACCTTGTCTCCATGGCAGACAGTTTTCTTCTCTCTCTCTCTCTCTCTCTCTCTCTCTCTCTCTCCCCCTCCCTCCTTCTCTGTGTGTGTCTTGTGTGTGCATCTCTCTAACTTCCCTTTTTTTCTTTTAGGAACTGTGGTTTACAACAGACAGTGTCAATCTTTAAGACTATCTCCATGATAAGAATATATAAAACTCTTCTTGGTCTATGAATTAGGTTATTAACAAATATACACAGTTTGGGGAAAAGAAATGTTCTGCAACAAATCAAATTCCATATAGCACAGAGCACCAGCACTATTATTCCCATGGAAATAAATTTTGTGACAAATCAACTTCTATTCTCCAACACATTCCAGAGATGGCATATTCTTTCTGGTATTCCTCATAAATCTGACAAAATTAAAAGTTAATTTGCCATGATATTGTTATTACTGCTTCCAATGAAATAAATATTCAAGTATTAGTCAAGGTAAATGCCAATAGTGTCATAGGAAAAAACCTCAAGACTCTCACAGCTTAGGCATTAAGAAATAAATTCTAGTGCTAATGCCAGGTTAGACCAAAGGTGTCAGATCAGTCATAAGAAGACCGCTCAAGGTCCAAGAAATGCTCGCCAGGTGCTCATGTTTCGAAGCCATTCTTTTACTGCAGATCTACTTTGATGAGATCATATAAAAATCACTTATTGGGGAAATTTACTTAAGGAAGAAACTGAGAAAGAGCATGAAAGAGTTGGGGGGGGTAGTTTGAAGGAAAAACGAAGAAAGAGAGAGCTGCTGGTACCCAGGTCAAACTGAAGTGTGATCATTCACAATCAAATGCTATATGCATATACAAAATGATTCAATACAAAATTTAAATTGAAAGGTAATTGAGTATGAAAGTATTATACAATAAAAACTTATGGGAGGCAGGCTGAATCATCTTTCCCAAAATAATTACTAAAATCAAGACATGTAGCCAGTCGAGAAAGATGTTAAATAAACTTGGAAATCAACTCAGTATTAGAATAATGAGACAGGCACATATCAAAAAGAACAACCACTGTTGATTCTGATGCATCTAGAAAGAAATTCTCATTCATTGGCCTTTTGGGAAAATAATATGGGCATTCCTCAAAATACTAAAACTTGAACTTCCATATTACCTAGCAGTACCACTCCTGGGGATATAACTTTGGCCTTTTGGGAAAATAATATGGGCATTCCTCAAAATACTAAAACTTAAACTTCCATATTACCTAGCAGTACCACTCCTGGGAATATAACTTTGGGGCCCCAAAACACACACCAGAAATGCCATCTGCACTTCTATGCTCATTGCAGCACTATTCACAATAGATAGAATCTGGAAACTACCCAAGTACCCGAAAACAGATGACTATGTAAAGAAACTACAGTACATCTACACAATGAGATACTACTCAACCACCAAGAAAATATTAGCACTGTAGCACTGTCCTCCCATTGTTCATCGATTTGCTCGAGTGGGCACCAGTAATGTCTCTATTGTGAGACTTGTTGTTACTATTTTTGGCATATTGAATATGCCCTGGGGAACTTGCCAGGCTCTGCCGTGCAGGTGGGATACTCTTGGTAGCTTGCCAGGCTCTACGAGAGGGACAGAGGAATCGAACCCAGGTCAGCCACATGCAAGGCAAGCGCCCTACCCACTCTGCTATTGCTCTAGCCAAGAAAATATTAAGTCATAAAATTTTCTTATACAAGGATGGACATGGAGAGTATCATGCTGAGTGAAATGAGTCAGAAGGAAAGGGACAGACATAGAATGATTGCACTCATTTCCAGGATATTAAAAAAATAGTACAATACTTATGCCCAAAGACAGTAGAAATGAGGGCCAGGACGACTGGTTCAGGGTTGGAAGCTTGCCACAAATAGAGAAAATGAAGGGGCAGTCAGGACAACTATGGCAAGGATAGTTGGAAATGATCACTCTAGACAAGAACTGAGTGCTGAAAGGAGGTACAGTGATATACATGATAAATTTTCAGCACCTGTTTTGCAAGCCCTAATGCCTAAAAGAAAAAGGCAAGCAATGAAAGGGAAAGACAGAGAGAGATAGGGAAGAATAAGAGAGAGAGAGAGAGAGAGAGAGAGAGAGAGAGAGAGAGAGAGAGAGAGTTCATAGAGGCAGCCTGGGGAAGGGGGCAGGAGGGAAACTAGGGACATCAGTGGTGGGAAATGTAGCACTGTAGCATTGTCCTCCTGATGTTCACTGATTTGCTTGAGTGGGCCCAGTAACGTCTCCGTTGTGAGACTTGTTACTATGTTTGGCATATTGAATACGTCACGGGTAGCTTGCTAAGCTTTGCTGTGCAGGTGAGATACTCTTGGTAGCTTGCCGGGCTCTCCGAGAGGGGCAGAGGAATCGAACCTGGGACGACTGGGTTGGCTGCGTGCAAGGCAAATGTCCTACCCGCTGTGCTATCGCTCCAGCCTGGTGGGAAATGTACATTGGTAAAAGAACCAGTGTTGGGCTCATTCACCAGATACACACCCAATGCCAAGGCCCCTTCCCAGGCCTGCGCAGCTAACTAGATCCCCTGAGAACAGTCAGTTTTCACCCTTGGTCTGAGGGGATGGGAATTGAGGCACACTGATCAAAAACAAAGCTGAACCGCTGCAGGCACACTCTCCTCATTCACCAGGTACCCACCTGGCGCCAGGGCCCCATCCCAGAGCCGGGGCCGCTAACATGGCCACAAGTTATTCTCCCACTGCATATCCCATAGGGACCATAAGTTACCCTCTCAGATGGAACTTTCACTAGATTAGTTTAACCACCAGAAATGTATTAGCTAATAATTCATTAAGCCCATCTCAATTCATTCAGCATTTCAAGAAGAATAGTAACAGTGAGCATGAAGGTCTAAACCACACTGGTCACAATAGTAAAGCAACACAAAAGCCCACCAATCTTTCTTATTGAAGAAGCTATCCCAGAAGACACCAACAGTAATGAAGTGCTAGACAACCACTCTGACAATGAATTTAGAAGAAGCTACTGAGGATGCTTAGGGAGCTAAAAGAAACAATGGAAAGCAATACCAATAAAAAACAAGAGGATTTAAAGGTAGAAATAAGGAAAATGCGAACAGAAATGTCAGACTTGAGAAACCTGGCAGGCAAATTGAAAAACTCAGTGGAAGGCCAGCAACAGAGTAACAGCTACTGAGGACAGAATCAGTGAGCTCAAAGATGAAATCCAGAGACTCTCCAGAAAAGAGCAGAAAATGGAAAAGAGACTCACAATTCGGGAACATATGGCAAGAGGTCATGATGAAGCTAAGAGGGATAACATAAGAATTATTGGAGTCCCAGAGAGACAATAAGAAAACCCTGATGAAGAAGAAACTGTCAAAGACATCATTCCTACAACATTTCCAGAGCTGAAGAAGACATGTGACCACATTCAGGAGGCCTGAAGGGTACCAGCTAGAAGAAATCCGAATAAAAATACCCCAAGACACATCCTGATCAAAACGACCAAAACCTTAGATAGAGACAAAATTCTGAAAGCAGCAAGATCAAAGAAAGAAATTTCCTATAAAGTAGCATCCTTAAGATTCATAGCTGATTTGTCTGATGAAACCCTCATGGCCCGAAAACAGTGGTGGGACATAGTGGAAAAAACTCAATGAAATAAATGCCTCACCCAAAATACTTTACCCAGCAAGATTCTCATTCATAACAGAAGGAACAATACACAGTTTCACAGACAAACAACAGCTCAAGAACTTCATAGACTCAAAACCATGGTTACAAGAACAACTAAATGGGCTACTTTAAGACAAGACAAGCCCCTCAAATACACCAAATTTCAACAGAAAAATGGGACAAAACCCCATAACAATAATAGGTCTCAACATCAATGGGCTAAACACACCAATTAAAAGACATAGAGTGGCAGGATGGATTATAAAATTGAACCCAACATTCTGCTGCCTGCAAGAAACACACCTAAATAGTCAAAGCAAACACAGGCTCAGAGTAAAAGGAAGGAAAACAGTCCAACAAGCAAACAGTTCCCATAAAAAAGCTGGGGTAGCCATCCTAGTATCAGACCACATTGATTTCAGAGTGAAGAAGGTCACAAGAGACAGTGAAGGCCATTTCTTATTGATCAAGGGATCTGTACAACAGGAAGAACCTGCAATACTAAATGTATATGCACCTAGTGAGGGACCAGCAAAGTACTTAAAAAAACTACTCATAGACTTGGAGAAAGACACTGATAGCAAAACAATACTAGTGGGAGACTTCAACACCCCTTTATCACCTCTTGATAGATCAACCAGACTCAACCTTAGCAAGGACATACTTCATCTGAGGGAAAAAATGGAAGAAAGGGACTTAGTAGATATATACAGGACCCTTCATCCTCAAAAAAGCTGAATACATTCTTCTCAAGCGTGCATGGAACATTCTCCAAGATAGACAACATGCTGAACCACAAAACATACCTCCATAAAATTAAGAAGATAGAGCTTGTATCAACAATCTTCTCAGACCATAATGCGCTGAAATTAGAAGTAAATCACACACATAATTTACTTCACATTTTATTTAGTTTTACATTTTTTAAACATAAAACTAAATCAAACACCTGGAAATTGAACAGTTCACTATTGGACAATGAGTGGCTTAGAAAGTAAATCAAATAGGAAATCAAAAGATTACTGGAAATGAATAAAAATGAGGACACGAGCTATCAAAACTTATGGTACACAGCAAAAGCTGTGTTAAGAGGAAAGTTTATAGCTCTACAAACACTCCTCAGGAAGGAGGAGTAAGCCCACATAAGTAACCTAACTTCACAGCTTAAGAGCTTGGAGGAGGACCAACAAAAGGAGCCCATCCCAAACAGGAGGAAGGAAATAATAAAACTCAGAGCAGAGATCAACAAGATGGAAACCAAAAAAACAATCCAAAAGATCAATGAAACCAAGAGCTGGTTCTTTGAGAAAATAAACAAGATCGATAAGCCTCTAGCAAAACTCACAAAGAAAGGAAGAGAGAAAACCCTAAAACTGAGAGCCTTCCCTCTAAGATCAGGGATGAGACAAGGATACCCACTCTCTCCACTGTTGTTCAATATAGTACTGGAAGTACTTGCAATAGCATTTAGGCAAGAAAAAGATATTAATGGGATTTTTTTTTGCCTATAGTGAAAAATGCTGTAATTAGATACACAGTTACAAAGTTGTTTCAGTGGCACACAGTTCCAACACTGGTCCTATTTTTAAAAATTTTTTATTAGTGAAACACCATGAGGTACAGTTGTAGACTTACAAATATTTGTGCTTGGGTTTCAATTAAAAATAGGACTAGTGTTGGAACTGTGTGCCACTGAAACAACTTTGTAACTGTGTATCTAATGGTAATTTAGAAACAAAACAAAACAAAACAAAAAGATGTCCTACCAATTCTACTCCTTGGAACATATCTCAAGGTCCCAGAAATATAATTCAAAATAGACATCTGCACTCCTAAGTTCATTGCAGCATTATTCACTATAGGCAAAATTTATAAACAACACACTTTCCCAAGAAAAGATGACTGAATAAAGAAACTCTGGTGCATACACACAATAGAATATTACTCATCAGTAAAAAAAGATGAAGTCATGCTATTTGCTACTATGTAGGTGGATTTGGAGAGTATCATGGTCTGTGAAGTTAGTAAGAGGGAAAGGAAAAGATACAGAAAGATCTCTCTCATATGTGGGGTACACAGAAACATAGTGAGGTAATAACAAATGTCCAAAGGCAATAGAAACAAAGAGCATGAGATATGGTTTTCAGTAAGAAGCTGTCCACTGTGGGAGGAAGGTTGGGGAAGGATGTGGGGTGGATGTGAAGAACAAGGTAGGCCAGGGAAGGGAAAATTATGAAAATGGTCAAAGGAAGTGGTGACTCTGGAAGGGGACATAGAGCTCAAAAGGAGGCAAAGTGATATTCATGATACCCTATTAGCAACAGGAATTGTAAACTACTAAAGGAAAGAAAAAGTGCCTGTCTTAAAGACAAGCTGGGGAGTCGGGAGAGAAACTAGAGATATTGGTGAAGGAAAATGGGCACTGGCAAAGCAACTGGTGTTGGAACACTGTGTTCCTGAAACCCTTGAATAACTTTATAATTCACAGTGATTCGATAAGAAAATGAAGTCCACTGGGGGGGGGGGGGGGGACCTGGACATCATTTTTATCTAAACCATCAGTTAGTGTAAGATATTTGTCCTGATTCTGTTTCAACATAGTTTAGAGTAGAGAGATGCAGAGATGCAGCTTGGTAGTAGATTGCTTGCCTTGAATGTGTGAAGCCCTGATCTAATCTCCTGGCAACATTAAAAAAGAATGATCGATCTTTGAAGCGTTCAGAATAAGAGAAGGAACACTTGGAGGGTGCGGGATCCCGGAGGAAAAGAAAAAAGAAAAAACAGGTTCCAAAAAGAGCCGAGAGCACCGGCAAGTTCCAGATGGAGTAGGCGCCGCATCTCGCCTCCCCCAGATGGAACCCTGGTGACCAGAAGCCTCTACAAACACAGCTCGAGTATGCGGGAACGAGGACTTTTTCTCAAAACCGCACGGCCGCTTACGCGGCCGCGCGACATCTCTCTATATACAAAGTGATCAATGAGAAGTAAACCACCCAATCTTTCTCCCTGAAAATCAGAGTTAAGTTTGGAGCATGGCCACAGCCCCAGAAACACAAGGATTTAATGCAGAAACCAGCAGCTTAGAGCAGAAAAGTAAATGGACGATGAGTTAACCCAGGCCATCATTTCTGCCCAGAGGGGAAAGGGTGTTGCCCCATTCGCCCTCTCTTCTCTGGAAAGAAGGATGGCGGCCGCATGGGAGCCTTGTGGACAGCAGGTATGAGCCGGGGGTGTGGGGGGCGACTAAAACTTCACGAGAAGGGGGGCATTCCGGTCCGTCCTTCACGCCCTACCGAGGTCAACAGTTGCCCCCCACGAGCGGCTCCCCAGCACGGCCACAGTCCCAGAAGCACAAGGACTTAATGCAGAACCCGGCAGCTTGGAGCAGAAAAGTGAAAGGACTATGCGTTAATCCAGGCAATCATTTCTGCCCAGAGGGGAAAGGGTGTTGCTCCCTTCCGCCCTCCTCCCTCTGGAAAGAAAGATGGCGGCCACATGGGAGCCTTGTGGACAGCAGGTATGAGCCGGGGGTGTGGGGGCGACTAAAACCTCATGGGAAGAGGGGCGTTCTGGTCCGTCCTTCACGCCCTACCGAGGTCACCAGTTGCCCCCCACGAGCGGCTCCCCAGCACAGCCACGGCCCTAGAAGCACAAGGACTTAATGCAGAACCCAGCAGCTTGGAGCAGAAAAGTGAACGGACTATGCGTTAATCCAGGCCATCAAGTCTGCCGGAGGGGAAAGGGTGTTGCCCCATTCGCCCTCTCTTCTCTGGAAAGAAGGATGGCAGCCGCATGGGAGCCTTGTGGACAGCAGGTATGAGCCGGGGGTGTGGGGGCGACTAAAACCTCATGGGAAGGGGGGCGTTCCAGTCCGTCCTTCACGCCCTACCGAGGTCCATGGTTGCCCCCCACGAGCGGCTCTCCAGCACGGCCACAGCCCCAGAAGCACAAGGGCTTAATGCAGAACCCAGCAGCTTGGAGCAGAAAAGTGAAAGGACTATGCGTTAATCCAGGCAATCATTTCTGCCCAGAGGGGAAAGGGTGTTGCTCCCTTCCGCCCTCCTCCCTCTGGAAAGAAAGATGGCGGCCACATGGGAGCCTTGTGGACAGCAGGTATGAGCCGGGGGTGTGGGGGCGACTAAAACCTCATGGGAAGGGGGGCGTTCCAGTCCGTCCTTCACGCCCTACCGAGGTCACCAGTCACCCCTCACGAGCGGCTCTCCAGCACGGCCACGGCCCCAGAAGCACAAGGACTTAATGCAGAACCCAGCAGCTTGGAGCAGAAAAGTGAACGGACTATGCGTTGATCCAGCCCATCAAGTCTGCCGGAGGGGAAAGGGTGTTGCCCCATTCGCCCTCTCCTCTCTGGAAAGAAAGATGGCGGCCACATGGGAGCCTTGTGGACAGCAGGTATGAGCCGGGAGTGTGGGGGCGACTAAAACCTCATGGGAAGGGGGGCGTTCCGGTCTGTCCTTCACGCCCTACCGAGGTCACCAGTTGCCCCCCACGAGCGGCTCTCCAGCACGGCCACAGCCCCAGAAGCACAAGGGCTTAATGCAGAACCCAGAAGCTTGGAGCAGAAAAGTGAACGGACTATGCATTGATCCAGGCCATCAAGTCTGCCGGAGGGGAAAGGGTGTTGCCCCATTCGCCCTCTCCTCTCTGGAAAGAAAGATGGCGGCCACATGGGAGCCTTGTGGACAGCAGGTATGAGCCGGGAGTGTGGGGGCGACTAAAACCTCATGGGAAGGGGGGCGTTTCGGTCCGCCCTTCATGCCCTACCGAGGCCACCAGTTGCCCCCACGAGCGGCTCCCCCGCACGGCCACAGTCCCAGAAGCACAATGACCTAATGCAGAACCCAGCAGCTTGGAGCAGAAAAGTGAAAGGACTATGCGTTAATCCAGGCAATCATTTCTGCCCAGAGGGGAAAGGGTGTTGCTCCCTTCCGCCCTCCTCCCTCTGGAAAGAAAGATGGCGGCCACATGGGAGCCTTGTGGACAGCAGGTATGAGCCGGGGGTGTGGGGGCGACTAAAACCTCATGGGAAGGGGGGCGTTCTGGTCCGTCCTTCACGCCCTACCGAGGTCACCAGTTGCCCCCCGCGAGCGGCTCTCCAGCACGGCCACGGCCCCAGAAGCACAAGGACTTAATGCAGAACCCAGCAGCTTGGAGCAGAAAAGTGAACGGACTATGCATTGATCCAGGCCATCAAGTCTGCCGGAGGGGAAAGGGTGTTGCCCCATTCGCCCTCTCCTCTCTGGAAAGAAAGATGGCGGCCACATGGGAGCCTTGTGGACAGCAGGTATGAGCCGGGAGTGTGGGGGCGACTAAAACCTCATGGGAAGGGGGGCGTTTCGGTCCGCCCTTCATGCCCTACCGAGGCCACCAGTTGCCCCCACGAGCGGCTCCCCCGCACGGCCACAGCCCCAGAAGCACAATGACCTAATGCAGAACCCAGCAGCTTGGAGCAGAAAAGTGAAAGGACTATGCGTTAATCCAGGCAATCATTTCTGCCCAGAGGGGAAAGGGTGTTGCTCCCTTCCGCCCTCCTCCCTCTGGAAAGAAAGATGGCGGCCACATGGGAGCCTTGTGGACAGCAGGTATGAGCCGGGGGTGTGGGGGCGACTAAAACCTCATGGGAAGGGGGGCGTTCTGGTCCGTCCTTCACGCCCTACCGAGGTCACCAGTTGCCCCCCGCGAGCGGCTCTCCAGCACGGCCACGGCCCCAGAAGCACAAGGACTTAATGCAGAACCCAGCAGCTTGGAGCAGAAAAGTGAACGGACTATGCATTGATCCAGGCCATCAAGTCTGCCGGAGGGGAAAGGGTGTTGCCCCATTCGCCCTCTCCTCTCTGGAAAGAAAGATGGCGGCCACATGGGAGCCTTGTGGACAGCAGGTATGAGCCGGGAGTGTGGGGGCGACTAAAACCTCATGGGAAGGGGAGCGTTTCGCTCCGCCCTTCACGCCCTACCGAGGCCACAGGTTGCCCCCCGCGAGCGGCTCTCCAGCACGGCCAGGACTCCAGAACACAGAAACCAATTTCTTAACTATCTGACTTTCAGTAGAAATACTTCCAGGGTCAATAGGTAAAAGAGCAGAAATCCAAAACCAATATTTAATTCTTGAACCCAGCCGTAGAAAGCAAATCACTTCATAATGCTTTTTCAGCATGTCTGATTTGGGGGGGGGGGGTAAACTCTAAATAATAGTGGTGAATCTTTTATTGAAACAATGAATCTAATCAAAGCAGATAGAGTGTTAACTAGAATTCATCTGCCTCACAGGGACGGGGAGGGGTGGGGGGTGGGGTTTTATTGGGGTTCTTCATGGTAAAAAATAAGTATTGGTAAAGGGAAATGTGTTTGATATTTACATGACTGAGACATAAACCTGAAAGCTTTGTAACCTTTCCCACAGTGATTCAATAAATAAATAAAAAATAAAAATAAAAAAAAGAATGATCATTTATTGATTCCTTAGTGTGAGTTTTTATATCCCACATATGAGAGAGATCAATCTACATCTGTCTTTATCATGACTTCACTCACCATGATACACTTCAGTTCCATCCACGTAGCATCAAATTCTAAATTGCATGCTTCCAACTTTTCATATAGCTGAGTATATGAAAAGTACATTGTGTATATATCTGGAGATGGTTCTACTATTGGGATGCTGTATTCATGAAACTAAGGTACTTTAAAATTTTGAAACATAGTAGACAAAATATATCCTCAAATAAAAAGTTACATATAGACACAGGTTAGTCCTGACCACAGATTAAGAAGAGGGTCATATGTCTAAGAAAATTATGTCACTTTTTGGAAACAGAGAAGAAAGCATCATCCTCAAATCAACCATCCAGAAAGGAAGCCAGATCAAGGAAACAGCCTGGGAGCTGATCCAAGTATGCCACTTAAAGGTGTGGGGTGATTGTACAGGGAAGGGAATACTTTAACAATGAGGAGGGAAGTACTCAACCAGGAGGAAGAGAAGAGGCTGAAAGGCAGTCAAGTATTATGCACGAAAGCCTATTGGCAATAGTACTGTACACCACTATGTCAATGAGAAGTAAAGGGGGAGAGAGCAGGGCACTAAATGCAGATCCAAAGTACAACAATTAAAACTTAAAAAAGTGCCTGTAAGTAGACAGGTGGGGAAGTGGAGGGAACCTGGGGACAATGGTGGAACAAAGCTGACACTGGTGGTGGAACTGATACTAAAACATTTTATGCCTGACACTTAACTATAAATAGCTTTGTAAATCATGATGCCTTAATAAATTTTCTAATAAAAATCAAAATAAATTTGTGAAAAATGTCATAAACAATTGCTCTTTGGGAGGTAGGCAGGTGGAGGGGTGAGGAATGGGGTTGTCCATTGGCGGAAGGAAGTGGACACTGGTTAAGAGATTTGTGTTGAAACACTGCATTCATGAAACCCAATCACAAATAACTTTGTAACTCACAATGAATTAAGAAAAAGTAATCAAAATATAATTATACAGAGCAGCATGAAACCTGGGAGTCTGTGCTTAGAAAGGAGGCAAGTTTTCGAAAAGTTTAAAAGTCCTACAACATACCTGGACATAATACCAAACCCCCCATCCCTCTACACTCCCCTCAAAGGATTCTGTATCATTGAACATTCAGAACATTTCAAAAACTTTCCATATGTGTATTCAATCCAGCAGCAGACCTTGGTGGGCCACTCTGGACAGTGAACTATACTATATGAAAATCTACGTTCTTAATTATAGGACAGAAGAAACACAGAGCTTTGCTGATTAGATCACACTTCCAAAAGGCTCAGAAGACAGAAAACAACCCTCTCAGGCAGGCTTATACAAGATGAAATGGATATGCCAGCATTACAGTGAAAAACATCTAAAATGAGACATCAAAAACCAACTGCTTCGCCAGAGGAGAAATTTCCCAAAATAATGATTCTTCTCAACAGATTACAAGTGATAATTTAAATACCACATTGATATTAAAGGTGAAAAACATGCATTCTTAGTTTCAAAAAATCAAATGGTGAAATCGTTTTTCAAGTTGCAACTCATGATAAAAATTCATACTAAAATGTGGGAAATATTATTTTAATTAAATGGAATGGAAAGGGCAGGATGGAAAAGTAGTGGAAAATGTATTGGAGGAGACACAGTCGATAAATACACCCAGACATGGACATGTGTTCATGTATATATATGTGCTATACTACAAAGTAAAATGTTTATCTATATGAGAGTTTTTTCTGGTGCAACATTGTCCATTTTATAAATCGCTGCTCTGCAACCCCAAAAGATACTTGTCTAATATTGCAGGTAGACTGTGTCAAAGTTGGGGTGAAGCCAGGAAGAAAAGACCTGCTCTCTTAAATCCACTGCATGTTATCTATGTGAAAGTTAACCATAAAATTATAAATCATTAAAGATGCATTTATACTGAAGTCCAAAGGTTCTGTTTTCACAGCTTAAAGTTGTCTGATACTTAGGGCAAGTCCCTCTCTCACCTTGCTCGCTTCAACATTGGGATCCCATTAGCAAGGGCAGAAGTGACCAAGATCTTGGCTTCTTTTAGATTTAGAAGATGACTCTGAAAAGGCAAATTCTTTCAAATACTCTGGCAGTGTTTCACAACAGAGAAAAGCAATTAGCAAATGTACAAATTGAGATCCTGCTCACACACTGCCACTTCCTGTGTCGAGTACGTATTTGCTCCGAGTAAAATGCTTTGCTTTCATTTGTGTCAACCGCGCCTATAAATAATAGGCTTTATTTGAATTCCATAGCTCCCTATGAATTCCACTCTACTGAATTTAACAGGAAGAACATACAATCCCACCAGAATTTTCATGGAATAAAAACTGTCATCAATACACAGACTTACAACTACGGCAACAACAATTTATTCTTTCCAATGTGGAAAGTAAAGGGCTATCACACTGTCCAGTCCTACTCTGAGAAGACTATGTCACTACTGTCATAGCTATGGTAGCCATCTGACATACACCATGATCAAATGGACATACCAGACAAACTCCCAAAGTCCTGCTGATAGTTCCCTGCAGCTGTGTACTCAACTGGCCCCAGGCAAACATGAGATACCTTGACCCACAGATTTTCCACCAGACTCTCCAACACTCAGAAGTTCTGCTACTCTGCAGATTTAATAAAAGTGAAGGCAAAAAGTCAAGGAAATCCTGACCTGTGATATTCTCACCTCGCTTATCCTTAAAAGTGCATGCATTCAGGCATTACCTCGAGCACTGCCTGTGCTTCTATAATGAACAGGAAGGGACACCTATCTGAGGCAGGGGTGGAGGGAGAGAGTCTCTTTAATAATAACTTTATTCAAGACAGAAGGCTCAAACAGGAACATTCAATCACTGGTGATGACACTTACTTGATAGAGATAATATGCTCTAAAAAAAGAAAAACGCTAAGTTCTACATACATTCATATATCTGAAATAAGCCATGAGAAGAAACCTGCATGAGATATAAGAAATTGGAGCTTTCAAACATGCTGCTTCTACCTTATCATTCTTATCAGTTATAAAAAAATACAAACAGCTGCATTTAAAGATAAGGGAACAGAAAGGTGTTGCGAATGTTGCCCAGATGTTCTCAAATCATTCCCTGTTAAACTTATCTCCACAGAACTAAAGACACCTCTAATCTTTTCTAATGGCTTAATCAAATAAAATAAATGGATAGGCATAATATCTTCTTTAAAACTTATACTACTATTAGGCCTGTACACAGAGATGCACACAGCCAGGATATTTTTAATACTCATCCAAGGAAAAACTACTCTTCACATTAAAATGAATTGATATAACATTCTTCCTCAAAAGCAGCACACTGGAAGGCATATTAATTAAGATCTTAAAATTGCTTTTGTCTTTGTTTTCTGAGTCCCAAGTTTCATCACTGACATCACAGAAAATAACAGTTCCATTCATTATTTCAAAAATCTTTTATATTCTACTATGTGTCCCGTATGCACTAAAGAAAGGAAAGAGAAAATAAATGGGAAAATGATAACAATAAGAAGCAGGAGAATGGTTTTAAAGATAAAAATGGGATGTTGTAAAGTATGATTGTATAAAGAGTGAGGGTAAAGAATAAAGAAAGAATATTGACTAGCTGTCCAAATGAGGTCCCAGTCTCTCACAGAATCTTGAGACAGAAAAGGTTAAAGGGCAGATAAAAAATATTCTACACCCAATTTGTTGCCCTTTTGTGAGTTGACTTCACATTTCTGCTCAGCAATTTATCATTCTTGAGCACAGAATTGAGAGTCCAAAGGGTCCATAAAGAATACATGCATTTACATCCATGTTTTGCCCCAAGAGTAGGAGTCAGCAGATAGCAGGGTCCAGGTCTAACATGAGTCTCAGAACAGATTTGTGTAAGCACTAAGGCTGTACTCATTCAACAACTTGTACTTAGTGAATAACATAATAATATTGATAATGATAAGAATAAAGAGATACAATATCAAAAATTATGTATCTATTTTCTCAGTTGAGAAAATGAGATCATTAAGCCAAGTGATTTCTAAGGTCTTTTTCTCATTGTACCTTTGAGCTAAGGTCAAAGAACTCTCAGACTTCCCTTCATCACATCTTAAGTAGATGAAGAGACTGTGCTGACAATTTGTAGGTCAAAATGATGTTACTTTCCAGTAGAAATGAAATCTGTGCTTATATGTTCATTGCAGCACTATCCACAATAGCCAAAATCTGGAAATCACCCAAGTGTCCTAGAACAGATGACTAGTTAAAGAAACTTTGGTACATCTACACAATGGAATACTATGCAGCTGTTAGGAAAGATAAAGTCATGAAATTTGCTTATAAATGGATAGACATGGAGAGTATCATGCTAAGTGAAATAAGTCAGAAAGAGAGGAACAGACATAGAAGGAATGCACTCATTTGTGGAGTATAAAACAACATAGCATGAGGCTGACTCCTAAGGATAGTAGATACACCGGACAGGAAGATTGCTTCATAGCTGGAAGCCTGCCTCATGATCAAAGGGGAGAAGGCAGCTGAAATAGAGAAGGGATCACTAAGAAAATGAGGGCTTGAGGAACTGGTCAGGATGGGAGATTTGTGCTGAAAGTAGATAAAGGACCAAAAATCATAACCTCTCAGTGTCTGTATTGCAAACCATATTGCCCAAAAGCAGAGAGAGAGTATGGGGAATATTGTATGCCATGGAGGCAGGGGGAGGGTGGATAATGGGGGTGGGGGGATAGTGGTGGTGGGGAATATGCACTGGTGGAGGGACGGGTGTTTGATCATTTTGTGATTGTAACCCAAACATGAAAGTTGTAACTATCTCACGGTGATGCAATAAAATTTAAATAAATAATGTTACCACTTTGGAAGTTTCCGTAAAATACACCCTCAGGGGGCTGGAATGATAGCACAGTGGGTAGGGTGTTTGCCTTGCATGCAGCCAACCTGGGTTCAATTACCAGCATCCCATATGGTACCCTGAGCACTGCCAGGAGTGATTCCTGAGTACAGAGCCAGGAGTAACCCCTGAGCATCGCCAGGTGTGACCCAAAACGCAAAAAAAAAAAAAAATACACCCTCAGAAGAGTCTGACAACCCAGCAAGTACACACTTTTTTTGCTGAACACCATACTGTACTGCCAGGTCTGCACATCATATACCAGGAGCAAGGAAGCAGCAGGGGGGAAAGTACTGTATTTTTCTATATTATCCACAGAAACTGGGTTTCAAATTTAATCTCTCTCTCTTTTAGGGGTGGGGAGGGGCATGGGTCATACCCAGCAATGTGCGGGGCTTACTCCTGGCTAAGCACTCAAGAATCACTCTTGTCGGGCTCAAGGTACCATATGGGATGCCAGGGATTGAACTCAGGTTGGCCACATTCAAGGCAAATACTCGACTTGCTGTATTATCTCTCCAGCCCTCAAATTTAATCACTTATAAGCAAAACCATGGCCAGAGATAGTACAGCAGGTACAATTCTTGCTTTATACACAGCCAACCAGGGTTCTATATGATCCCCATCATTCCATATGACTCCTGAGCCAAACCAGGAGTAATCCCCAAGCACCACTGGGTAGGGCCCAAACACCAAAACAATAGAAAAATCAATGTAGTCTTTATATTAAAAGAATAGTAAGTATGGGTAGAGATATATCAATAGACCGGAAGGAAAAAGACAAGTATAGCAAAGATGAGAATAAAGGATTCCAGAGGTAGAGCTAATAGTTTCGATGGAAAGGAATTGGACTTTGAAGGGGGAAAGCAGCATGATCAAAGAGGCTTGCAGACAAGCACGGAGAAAAGAATCTTTGAATCATTGTAACCATTCAGCTAATAAGATCTCAGAGAAGCCACCCTCTGTTAACATGCCCCCACACCCAGAATTTTTTTTCAAGTAAATCGTGGAGCTCTCAAAAGTCATCTCAGTATAAAACATTTTTTCCTGGTTTCCATACCATAAAATAAAATAACATACTTCTAGCTAATGTAACTCACTTAATCACTTAATCACTTAACTTCCCGTTAGTCGTCGATTTGCTCGAGCGGGCGCCAGTAACATCTCCATTTGTCCCTGTCGCGTGCTAGTGTAGCCCAATGGCATCTCTTCGCTCCGGGAACATGGAGGACCTCAAACCGATCGTTCATGACCTTGACAAAGAAGTCTGACCATCTGGTAGGTGGGCGGCCACGCGGTCTCTTGACATCCCGTGGAATCCAATCAGTAACAGCTCTAGTCCAACGGTCGTCTTTAAATCTCATTACGTGACCAGCCCATCTGATTTTCGACACCTTGGCAAATGAGACAGCGTCCCTGATCCTTGATCGTCGACGGATGTCAGAACTCCGGATTCGTTCTCTCATTTGAGTGAAACGTGATATTCCAAGCATAGCTCTTTCTATTCTTCTTTGGGAGACCTGAATGGCGTTCTCATCTTGTTTGCGTAGGGCCCAGGTCTCTGAGGCATATGTTAATGCAGGAAGAACAGTGGAATCAAAGAGATGTGCCCGGAGCCGGAGGTTCTTCGTCCTCTTAGCTATTTCTTCGACATTCTTGAAGGTGTTCCAAGCCGCTCTCTTCCTCCTGCGCAGCTCGGGTGCCAGGTCATTTGTCATGTTGACCTCTCGACCTAGGTACACATAGCTGTTGCATTCGGAGATGGTCGTTCCATTGAGAGCGAATGGGGCGTCAGGAACAAGGCTATTTCTCATAAACATTGTCTTCGTAAGATTCAGCTGTAGTCCTACCTTTCCACACTCACGGTCAAAGTCGGCCAGCATTTGTGCCGCTTGGCTGATGTTTGGTGTTATTAAAACAATGTCATCAGCAAAGCGGAGGTGGTGTAGTTGCCGACCATCTATCTTCACTCCCATTCCTTCCCATTCCAGTCGTCGCATGATGTTCTCGAGGGTGGCACTGAAGAGTTTTGGTGAAATGGTATCACCCTGCCGCACCCCTCTCTTGACATCAACGATCACTTCTTTGTAGAATGGTGAGATCCTGGTAGTGAATCCGCAATACAGCTCACGGAGGATCCTGATGTATTGGGCTTGTATGCCCTGATTGGCTAGGGCTTCAATGACCGCTTCCGTCTCAACAGAATCAAAGGCCTTCTTTAAATCAATGAACGTTAAGCAGAGCGGCATCTTGAACTCCCGAGAAACCTCAATGAGTTTGGTTATCGTGTGGATATGGTCGATGGTGCTGAATCCTTTGCGGAACCCTGCTTGCTCACATGGTTGTCCTTCATCTAGTGTTCTGCCAATCCTATTCAGGATGACTCGAGTGAACAACTTGTAGATGACAGACAATAGGCAGATCGGGCGATAGTTGCCAATGTCATGGATGTCTCCCTTCTTGAACAGTAGTACGGTCCTGCTGGTTTTCCATTGAGATGGAACCTTGCATTCAGACAGGTAGCGAGTGAAGAGCCGAGCCAGTGTATTGATGAGTACTGACGGCAGGTTCTTCAGGTGTTCAGGTCTGACCTTGTCTGGGCCGGGTGCTGTTTGCTTCTTTACTGACGAAATGGCGTGTCGGATTTCGGAAGGGAGAACGTTGGGAACGACATACCCATCCTGTGGAATTTGGTATGTCGGCAAGTGGACATGGCTATCGAAGAGATTTGAGTAGAAGTCATGGATAATCTTCTCCATTGCCGTTCTGGAGGATGTGATGGATCCATCAGGACGTCGGAGGGCAGTCATCTTGGTCTTATAGTTGGCGAAGGACAGGCGGGCGTTACGAATACTTTTCCCGGCTTCTGCGAGAATTAATGTGAATTGCAGGACACATTGATCATCGACACTTCGAATGTAACTCATCAATTCAAAATTCATTTCTTTGATATGACCACTTACAAGTTTCAGAATATTTTTTAAATTCTTTTAAAATTGTATTTGTTTACTTTAAATTCTTTTAAAATTGTATTTGTTTACTTTAAATAATGTAGAAGTACTACTATTTGTTCAGCCATTGATTAAGCTGAATGAATTGGGCATGAACTGGGCATGAACTCCATATTACTTTTTTATTTTATCATCATGAGATAGAGTTACAAAGCTTTCATGTTTGAGATTCAGCCATATAATGATGGAACTCCCATCCCTCCACCAGTGCACCTTTTCCACCACCAATATCCCCCTTCCCCCATCCCCCCCAAATCCCCATCCTCACCCTGCCTCGATGGCAGACAATTTCCACAGTACTCTCTTTCTAATTTTGGGCATTATGTTTTGCTCAAATTTTCCCACCACCATTAAAGCACCTGCCAGGGATAGACGCTAGATCATTTATTTTCCATTGATCATTTTGAACATCATGAGAGCTTGCGCATCCACGATTATAAATGTAAACTTCTAGATTGTAAATGGTTGGGTTCCAGAGACATCTCTGTATGACACTAATCCATTTAGGGATTCAATTGGGAGTCTCTAGGCCAGGGCGATTGGTGTGCTAAGATGGCACCTGAGGCAAATTGTGGGTGTGACAGCCAGCCTGCTGGGTGGGAAGGTACTCAGGGAGGGATAACCCAGGTCCTCTGTCACCATGTGGTCTGGAGATTTAGTCCTGGAACCCACATTTCGGGGGGTGGGGGAGGCCTTGCTTGTTGAATCTCTTGGTTGCTGGGATTCCAACTGGAGTAGGCAGGAAGAGCACACCTGCTCCATCTGGGGTGCCCCAGAGTAATTGGCTTGGTATGGGACCCAGAGAGATCTCCAGCGCTGTGGTGTCTTCAGGGACTTGCTTCTGTGTCTCTGGGCCAGAGCCTCTGGTATGCTAAGGTGGCACCCAGAAGGAAATAGTCTTGGAACCCGCATACCTGGACCTTGCTTGTGGAAGCTCTTGGTCACCATGATTCCGTCTGGAGAAAGTGGGGAGACTTAACTTGCTCCATATGGGGTGCTCCAGTGAAACTGGCTCAGTATGGGGTCCAGAGAGATCTCCAGTGCTGTGGTGCTGTGATGTCTTCCGGGACTCCCTGCTGTGTCTCTGTGCCAGGGCTGTTGGTGTGTAAAGATGACACCCGGAGGCAAATTGTGTGTGTGACAGCCAGTCTGATGGGCAGGTGGGGACCCAGGGAGGGACAGTCCAGGTCCTCTACTGCCATGCAGCCTGGAGATTTAGTCCTGGAACCTGCATACCTGTGCCTTGCTTGTAGAAGCTCTTGGTGACCTGGATTCTATATGGAGCAGGTGGGGTAACTTCATCTGCTTCATCTGGGGTACCCCAGTGAAACTGGCTCAGTATGGGGCCTGAAGAGATCTCTGGTGCTGTGGTGTCTTCTGGGACTCGCTGTTGTATCTCTGGGCCAGAGCTGTTGGTGCGCTAAGATTCACATTACAAAATTTTCAGCAGATTACAGGATGGTGCTAGAGTTGGTCTATGGGGATAACTGCCAGTGCTTCCATGTATATTGGGAAGTGGGGGGAGCTAGGCCAACCCAACTCTGAGAAAGCCTGAAAATTTCAGTCGCAAAACCTGCATACCAGAATTTTCAGCAGATTATATGTTAGTGAGGTGTGTCCTGAGATGATGGAGTCAGGTTGGGGGTATGGTGGCGGTTTTGGATTGTGGAAGCAAGTGGCTGCTAGGGTCTCTGCGTGGGTGGGCCACCAGACCAACCCGCCCCCCTCCGATTTACCTCTGTCTGTTCATGTGAGGGTCCGGGATTAACTGTGGTTTTTGATCTCTTTCAAGATTTATCTATGGATAAAGCCAATAAATGAGCTTGTAAATGATCAGGAGGTGGTTTGGGGGTGTGGCTCCCACATACCTAGTTTTGGCATTTAATTTCTTGGTAAATTTGGTCCCAAGTTATTGGGGTCTGGCACAGCAGCAAGTTTGGGATATCAGGAAGCCTGAAGGCACCATCATGATGCTGATGCACTCAGATACAGATTGACCTGTTGGCGGCACCATACCCCCTTCAGGTTTTTGTCAGAGAGTAGTCAAAAGAAAATGAAGCTATTGCAAATAGAGTAAGAGATCTACAAGATTCATAAATACATGGGTATATTTGAAAGTTTTCTTGTGAAAAATAATAAGCTTATAGAAGGTATCAAAGTACAATTATGGATCAGACAAAAAACTCTTTTGAGTTATGTACTTTTAAAAACTTTATCATTTCTTTATTGCACAAGCAATAAAGTGAGGTGTGAAAGTGTGGCCACATACAGTAAGAGTGAGAAAAGGAGGAAGGCAGATTCCCCTAAACGCCCCCACGGGAAGGCCCCAGCACCCCCATCTACATTTTCCAGTATAGAAAAGGTCCAGCTTCACAACTGAAGCTCATCAAGCCAAATGGTCAAATTGTTTCAGATCCTAGAGCACAGATGCACAACACCTTCCATTTTGTAACACTGACAGCCCACTGGGAATACAGATCTGAGGGAAAGTTGTGTAAAAGACCACCAAGCTCAATGAGCAAAAACAGTAACACAGTAGACCCAACTAGCACCAACCAACAGCTCAGTAACTCCTCAGACAATGACTTTAGTAACACCATTGTGACATTATAATTATCACAAATTGACTTTTATTGATCTATTTTCTGATAATTCCTAGTTGTAACAGTGAATGCCTGAAACAACGGTATTATAAGCAACTTTGTTATAAACAACTTTGTTAACTACGGTGTTTAAATAAAGCTTTCAAAAAGTAAAAAAAAAGAATGCTCACTAACAAGCTTATCTGAGTATCACTGTTCTTGTGTCACAAGCCACAATAAAGCCTTCAGGTCCAAGACTGTACTATCACTAAAGATGGATACAGGGAGTCCCAGTAGACAGTTCTCTCCATTTTGTTGTATGTTTTAAGAGCCTTATAAAAATTAAAATTAAAAAATTTTCACGTTAAAAGACTAATATTACCTCAATTCTTTCCTCTGTGACTAGTATTCTGTACAATCTTTGACAAAAAGACCCTATAAATATCATCATTTCCTCACCCACAGTCACATTAGTTGGATTAAGGACAGAAAAGGACTTGTCTCTATCCCTTCTTCCTCAGTCTTTTCCTCGCTTTCTTCACAAACAAAATAAACACAGACTACAATGGGTGGTCTAATACAGTGGGCAAGGGAGCCAGCCTGGAGCAGCTACCACCAGGAGGAAGGGCAGAATTTTCTACAGAGGAATATTTGGAGTCAAGATGAAAAAAGATTTGAGTCAAGGAGAAAGCCAGTTCCCAGCAACTGCTCTCCTCGAACAGAGCCAGAATTTGGATTTTGTTGTTGTTGTTGCTATTGTCCATGCCTCATAATTTTTTCACGAAGCCTCGGAAGGAAATTTATGCAGAAATGGAAAAAAAGAAGTAGCCAGTCATGTTTTGCCATTAATCTTAAATTTAGGGAGATAAAAAAAATGTTTAAAAATCAGGTGCTGGCAAAGGGAAGAGCTGTACAGACAGACAATCTTGACATTTTTCTTTTCATTGCTTTGCACTCTGAGACTTTTATAAAAAGAGAATATGCACATTTCAAAGTCACTTTAGAGCTTATAAAGTAAACACATATTGCAAGTTATTCAGTTTTTCTAATAAAGGAGATTACGTTTTCCTTCCTAAAGGTCATTTATCCCCTTGATATTCTGAGAACAAGTGGCCAGTGACAAAGCAGGGACATTACTGACAAGGCTTTATAAAGAGGCAAATACTGTTACCACTATCACACCAAATCACCTTAACATCCAACAGTGTTACATTAGCTAACAAGCCACTTGCTTCTAATGAATAAAATCTATAATAAAGAGTTGCTATACTTTAAAAAGTAATGAATATCATTTTGATCGATTTTATGTTGCTATAAAAAACTGGGTTCTTAAGTGTACTTCTCATCTGCTCCTCCTTTTTAACTACCATAATTTATGCAGATAAATGTTGGATGAATAGCATCAAGAACCCTATTCCGATTGCTACCCATAAAAGTACTTAGATATCATTTTCTTTTTCGTCTATTTATATATCTTTATATTACAAAAATCAAGTTACCAACATTAAAAATGATATATTATCACCAAGAGTACTGAGGCATAACATCGAATAATAAATTATTAGTCTTTGAAGGTTAAAGCCAAGTTTAAGAGGCTGCAATGCTTTTGTTACACTGGGCTCCTTTCAAACTGCAGTTCACTGAGGAAGCTTACAAGTGACAAAAATTGACACCTTGCTAAAGGTATCAGTCTGCAGATTTACTGAAAACCTCTAAAGTACTGTCAAGGGCAGATCAGTGTTTGTGATAATTCATAAAATAATTTGACTTTACATAATAGGTATAACCTGATGTGACTTAGAAATGTAACTGTGGTGTTTAAACTCAAGCCTGGGGAGGTGGTATGCAGCTTCCCAACTTTCCCAGAGGCGCAAGGATAAGAAGAAATTTTATTAAAGGAACTCGCAGCACCCCCATTCCTTAATCCCTCCATGAACAATCTTCTGTGGGGGGGGAGGGGATGGGGAGAATGCTCTATCCTCTGAGAAAGCACCATTCCATCCCTTATCACTTCCAAGAGCCCAATGACAATAGCATACTAGAGAAAAAGTCAAATTTGCATCCCCAGAAATGAGACAGATACAGTTCAAAAATGAAAAAAGAACAAACAAAACAGAAGCCAACTTTGTAAGAATCCTAAACTCAACTTAAATGTGGTGGAAAGGAGAATGCTATTGGCAAA
Organism: Sorex fumeus; assembly: GCF_029834395.1. Classification (NCBI taxonomy): domain Eukaryota; kingdom Metazoa; phylum Chordata; class Mammalia; order Eulipotyphla; family Soricidae; genus Sorex; species Sorex fumeus. Next base: position 10,620,000 of record NW_026606077.1, on the reverse strand, counting down.
TACCATGTTACTTGTGAGCATCTTACACCAAAATAGAAATTTTTCAATAAATCCATTTGCTTGTGTGTTTGTATGCCTTAGCAGCCCAAATGATAAAGCACATGACGAAGATCCATCTCCAGCATCTCACAGCACCTTAAGCACTGTTAGGTAGAACCCTGTGGCCCTAGTGGGTCCTGAGTACCACCAACCCCCAATTCACTTAGCCATCAAGTTTACACCACTGAGCATAGGAGCTTAAGAAACAGTACCAGATTCCCAGCACTCCTGGGTATCACTACTGTAATTTTTATTTTTTCTATTTATTTTGTATTTTGTGTTATACTGCAGAGTCTCCTGCCCCCACACCTGGCTGTCCTCGCCGGGGCCCCTTGGAGGGGAGCGGGTTGAGTTTTCCTTCCCACAGCCGAAGACCTCTGGAACCAGCCACCACCATGCTGAGACCACTCTCCACAAGCATGAAGGTACTGGCAGAGAAACAAAGGCATGCGGGTCCCGGGGCTGAGATCTCCAAGCCTGCTCGGATCGGGGATGAGCATCCTCCACCCAGATTCTCCATATTCCAGTAGGCAGGAGTCACACCCACCAACTGGCCCCCTGGCACCGTGTAATCCATCAATGGCCAAGACCCAGAGAGTATAAAACCCAGCTCCCGGAAGCGTGATGCCGCATTCGCAGCCACGCGACATCTTATCTCATTCTTACTTTGGACAAACTAGCAGGCTACTGAATGTAACCTGCCCACACAGCAGAGTCTGGCAAACTCCCCGTGGCGTAACCAATATGCCAAATACCAGTAACAATGATGGGTCTCATTCTCCTAACCCTGAATGAGCTTTGATATGGCACTTAAAAAAAAAAAAATCTCAGGGCTAGGATGAAGGATACGTTACTGGGGCCTGCTCAAGGCAATCGACAAACAACAGGATGGTCGTGATTCGTGATTTGTGTTATACTATGCTCAAGGCTTACTTCTGCCTCAACACTCCAGAATCACTCGTAGTGGTACTCAGGAGACCTTTTATGGCCAGGGCTTGAACTCACCTCAACTACATAAAAGGCAATTGGCCTGCCCACTGTTATATCTCTGTAGTCTATTATAAATAAATTTTAATGAGACATTTACAAACTTGTCCCACAATTTAGTCCTAACCTGCAACCAAAAAAAAAAAAGGAACCTATCGACCATCCCATAATCTAATTCCATTAGGGCAAGAAGCAGAAGTCTTGGCATGTAGTAAATGTATTCTAAGTAGTTCTGGAATAAATAAGTGAAACAGCAAAAACAGCAATCTCCACTTAATTTATGCTGTGGAGTACCCACATTATATAGCATATAGAATAATAGATTCTAGACCACTTTTAAAAGTTAATGTAGTCTGTGTTGTTTATCTATTGCAAGATCACTTTATTTTTATTTTTTGAATTGAATCACTGTGAGATACATAGTTACGAAGTCATTCATGATTGGGTTTCAGTCATACAATGTTCCAACACCCATCCCTTTACCAGTGTACGTTTCCCACCACCAATGACCCAAATGTTCCTCCCACCCCCAACTCCGACCCCACCTGCCTCTATGGCTGCAAGATCAAATACATATTTTTAAAAGTTTCATTAGTTATTTAGTTTTAAAAATTTATTGAATTATAGTGATATACTGTAAAGTAAAGGCCCTCCCGTTGATCATCGATTTGCTCGAGCGGGCCCAGTAACGTCTCCATTGGAGACTTTGTTGTCACAGCGGGTAGGGCGTTCGCCTTACAAGCAGCCAACATGGCCGACCCGAGTTCGATTCCTCTGCCCCTCTCGGAGAGCCCGGCAAGCTACCGAGAGTATTCGATATGCCAAACACAGTAACAAGAAAGTCTCCAATGGAGACGTTACTGGGCCCGCTCGAGCAAATGTAGGAGTATTGCTATTTATTCAGCCATTGATTAGGCTGATTGAATTGGGCATGAACTTCACCTTACTTTTGGCTGGAGCGATAGCACAGCGGGTAGGGCGTTCACCTTACAAGCGGCCAACATGGCCGACCCGAGTTCGATTCCTCCGCTCCTCTCGGAGAGCCCGGCAAGCTACCGAGAGTCTTCGATATGCCAAACACAGTAACAACAAAGTCTCCAATGGAGACGTTACTGGGCCCGCTCGAGCAAATCGACGATCAACGGGAGGGCCTTTTATAGTGATATACACAGTTACAAAGTTGTTCATGACTGGGTTTTAGTCATCTCAGTTCCAACACCTGTACCTTCACCAGTGTACATTTCCCACCACCAATGTCCCCAGTTTCCCTCCCACCATCCCCCAATTCCCCTCACCCGCCCAGCCTGCCTCTATGACAGACTCACAGACTCACAGACTCTCTCTCTCTCTCTCTCTCTCTCTCTCTCTCTCTCTCTCTCTCTCTCTCTCTCTCTCCCTCCCTCCCCCTCCTCCTCCCCCCCGTTTTGGAGCTTATGCTTTGCAATACAGAAAATGAAAGGCTAGCAAGATCACTTTTAAATATAAAAGTTATGCTTAAATTCAAAGGAAGCTTAGTTAAAAAATAAAAGGTGTCTTTCTGTAATTAACAAAAAGCTTTTTTAAAAAAAATTGAACACCTACTCTGTATGAGAGACAGGATGCAGATCTATAGACATGGGTGGGAGCAGGGTGGGGATGGAGTCTCAGAGTCTCCTTTCAGGATTTCTACATTTGGAAAGAAATTTTAGAATGTCAATATATGTCACAGGCCCAATCAATTGCTGTTTACTGAGTATAGGAATAGTAGACACAGGGAAGTCTACCACTGTCATTCCTGTGCTCACAGGAGAGCTGGATAAATGCATATACAATGCACTTTCACTGAGGCAAGAATGAGGATCATCAGTAGAGCATCCCAGGTAGCTATTTCCACAGACTATAGAAGGTAACCAAGATGAAACATTTTTACCAATATTTCATGGGATGTGCAAAAAACTTAACACAAATACAGTTTCTGTAGGCTTCCAGTCTTACTAGAGCAGAGCCTCTTACAAATCTAATAGCCACTGATACAATGTGTTAAAGATGAGGGGGGCATGGGGGGGAGGTGAGGAGGGGGGCATATAGGTGCCTATTAAGAATTGTTAATAGTATTGGTTAGTAGGAAGTATTACTGGCAGAAGGTTATTTCTCAAGATTCTAATACAATTTCAGCTTTGAGGCCCTATCTTAAGAGAAGCCCCCAAAATTCTGAATACTTTATTTTCATTAAAGAATTAACAAATTCCTCCCGCCCCAACAAGACCCCGAGTCACCGTCCACGAACGGCCTCTTTGGCTCCTGATCAAGTTGCTTAACAGCCATGATCCCAGATACTCAGGAAACAAATCTCAGAACCCAGCAGGTTTTGGCAGAAATCCCTCCATATTTGTCACTGTCACTGTCCTTTCATTGTTCATCAATTTGCTCGAGCAGGCACCAGTAACGTCTCACAACAAATTGTGAGACTTGTTGTTACTGTTTTTGGCATATTAAATATGTCACGGGGAGCTTGCCAGGCTTTGCTGTGAGGGCGATATACTCTCGGTAGCTTGCCAGGCTCTCCGAGAGGGGAGGAGGAATTGAACCAGGGTTGGCCATGTCACCCGTGTACAAGGCAAACGCCTTACCTGCTGTGCTATCACTCCATTGTTAAAATTTTGGAAATCCAAAATCTTACAGCCACTACTGCGGCCATGCGACATCATATGTTATTCACAACCAACAATAGAAAACAAATAGTCCACTGTTGGATTTTTGGCAGATCTGAGTGTTGGGGTAAAATCCTAAATAATAATGGTGGGTCTGATGTCAAAATATTGACAAAGTAGAAAGAGAGTAATGTGGAAATCATCTGCCCTACAGGTAGAGGGAGGGCACAGGATGGGGGGTATACTGGGTTTTTTTTTTTTTTATGGAAAATGGGCACTGGTGAAGAGATGGGTGTTTTATTGTATGACCAAGACTTAAGCCCAAAAGCTTTGTAACTGCTCTCATGGTGATTCAATAAATAAAATTATAAAAAAAGGAAAAAAATGAATTAACTAAGAAGTATATGGGTAATGATGTTAATGATGTTAAAAATTTCTGTTGGTACTGGTGTCGTTTTTTAAAGACTAAGGATGAGCTTTCTTCTGATCTATTCCTAATGATTCTGCTCTAGGCTGACATTAATGGCAAAAAGTCCAGAAAAAAAACCCCTGCTCTAAACAATAAACAGGAAGACATGCTAATTAAAAACAAAAGTAATGTTTCTTCATCTATAGGCTGTTTTATTTTTAAGTAGGTTGGACTAGATCATTTCTATGGATCATTCCAGTTCTCTAGTTCTAAGTATTCAGGGCCTCAAAGCTCCATTAATTGAAGTGAATACCCTATCTATATATCAACAAAGAGAGGGCCTGACAGACTTTCATTTAAACCACACACCACACACACACACACACACACGCACGCACGCACGCATGCACGCACGCACGCAAACTCATACACTCTGAATTGAAGAATAAGAAAACATTTAAATTACACTATATTCTTTCAAGATTTTTTTATTGAATCACTGTGACATAGACCCTTACAAAGCTGTTCACGATTAGGTTTCAGTCATACAGTGTTCCAACAACCAACCCTCCACCATGTACATTTCCCAGCACTAATGTCCCCTGTTTCCCTCCCATCACTCCACCCCCTGCATATATGGCAGTTCTCTCTCTTTCTCTCTCTCTCTCCCTCCCTCCCTGCCTCCCTCCCTTCCTTTTTCTCTCTCCTCTCTCCTCTCTCCTCTCTTCTCTCTCATTTGGGGCATTGTGGTTTGCAATACAGATACTGAAAGGTTATCATGTATATCCCTTTACCTACTTTCAACAATCAGTTCTTATCCACCATGATCATTTCCAACTATTATTGTCTTACTCTATATTACCTACCCTCTGTCTCACACACACAATTGTTGTATATTTCAACCATTTACCAGTCCTCTGAGCCCTTGTTTTCCCTGGCCTTGTATATTAGTCTTCTACTATACTTTTTATATACCACAAATGAATGCAATTATTCGATATTTGTCCCTCTCCTTCTGAATCCAATGGGAGACATCACCTTCCCCAACTTCAAATTGTACTACAAAGTGGTAGTAATTAAAACAGCATGGTATTGGAGTAAAGACAGACCCGAAGACCAATGGAACAGAGTCAAATATCCTGACACACACCCTCAAATATATGATGATTTATTCTTTGAAAAGGGAGCAAGAAATGTGAAGTGGAGCAAGTAAAGCCTCTTTAACAAGTGGTTCTCGGAAAACTGGACAGCTACATTAAAAAAAAAGAAAAATGGACTCAGACCTCTTTCTAACACCATGTACAAAAGTCAGATGAAAAATGGACTAAAGACCTTAACATCAGACCTGAATCCATACGGTACATGAAAAAAATGTAAGCAAAAAACACCACTGACCAAGCAAGTGGAAGCAAATATAAACAAATGGGACTACTTTATTTATTTATTTTTTATTTTTTTAAAAATTTATTTATTTATTTATTTATTGAACCACTGTGGGAAAAGTTACAAAGCTTTCAGGTTTAGGTCTCAGTCATGCAAATATCAAACACATTTCCCTTTACCAATACTTATTTTTTATCACGAAGAACCCCAATAAAACCCCACCCTCCACCCTTCCCAATGCCTGCGAGGCAGATGAATTCTAGTTAACACTCTATCTGCTTTGATTAGATTCATTGTTTCAATAAAAGATGCACCACTATTATTTACAATTTACCCCCCCCAATCAGATATGCTGAAAAAGCATTGTGAAATGATTTGCTTTCTACAGCTGGGTTCAAGAATTAAATGTTGGTTTTAGATTTCCACTATTTTACTTATTAACCCTGGAAGTATTTCTACTGAAAGTCAGATAATTAAGAGATTGGTTTCTGTGCTCTGGAGTTGTGGCCGTGTCGGAGAGCCGCTTGTGGGGGGCAACTGGTGACCTCGGTAGGGCGTGAAGGACGGACCGGAACGCCCCCCTTCCCATGAGGTTTTAGTAGCCCCCAGACCCCAGGCTCATACCTGCTGTCCACAAGGCTCCCATGCGGCCACCATCTTTCTTTCCAGAGAGGAGAGGGCGAATGGGACAATACCCTTTCCCCTCCGGGCAGACATGATGGCCTGGATTAATGCATAGTCTGTTCACTTTTCTGCTCCAAGCTGCTGGGTTCTGCATTAAGTCCTTGTGCTTCTGGGGCCGTGGCCGTGCTGGAAAGCCGCTCGTGGGGGGCAACTGGTGATCTCAGTAGGGCGTGAAGGATGGACCTGAACGCCCCCCTTCCCATGAGGTTTTCGTCACCCCCACACCTCCGGCTCATACCTGCTGTCCACAAGGCTCCCATGCGGCCACCATCTTTCTTTCCAGAGAGGAGAGGGCGAATGAATGGGACTACTTTAAACTAAGAAGCTTCTGTACTTCAAAAGAATCAGTGACCAAGATATAAAGATAGCCCCTAAAGAATTGGAAAGTTTATTTACCCAAAACTCTTCTGATAAAGGGTTAATAACAGTGATATTCAAGGCGCTGGTAGAACTTTACAAGAAAAAAATCCAACTCCATCAAAAAATGGAGAGAAATGACTGGCACACATCCAAAAGAACAAGATCAACCAGTGCTGGTGCAGATGTAGGGAGAAAGGGACTCTCCTTCACTGTTGGTGGGAATGCCAGCTGGTCCAGCCTTTTTGGAAATCAACTAGCAACTGAGCTCCCATTTGATTCAACAACACCACTTCTGGGAATATACCCCAGGTGCCCAAAACACACAGAAGAAAGGTCATCTGCACTTCAATGTTCATTGCAGCATATTCACAATAGCCAGAATCTGGAAACAACCTGAGTGCCCAAGAACAGATGACTATACCAAAGAAACTATGGTACACCTACACCATGGAATACTACAAAGCTGTTAGGGAAAATGGAGAATACCCCATTAGAGGAGTTACAAAATTATGAGACAAATATTGCCAAATATAAAATATATACATACATACACATATAGCACTGTCTCCCGTGGTTCATCAATTTGCTCGAGCAGGCACCAGTAACGTCTCCATTGTGAGACTTGTTATTTCTGTTTTTGGCATATTGAATACGTCATGGATAGCTTGCCAGGCTTTGCCATGTGGGCTGAATACTCTCGGTAGCTTGCTGGGCTCTCCATGTCCCTCCTTTTCTGCTTCATCCTATTCACTTCCCAGAGTAATTTAAATCCAGTTAAATAATTTACCACCTAACTGATTAAACCAGAACTTATTTCTCAAGCCAAGATCCATGGTTATATTCTTGAGCATCTACATATGTGAGAATTTTTATTATCTTAGCTTTAGGTTCTAATGATAAACCTTTTAACCATGTAAAAGAAAACAATTCTAAAAGTGCAGGAGGAGGGATGAGGGTGGGGTGCGGAGATGGGCCCACAGTTCCTTCATACCCATCCCCTGCTCCATGAATTCTGTGTAATTTTTTCTTGGACCCTTCAAAAATATACACATAAACTATAAATGATGAATATTAAATGGCAAAGAAAGAAAAAAAGTTTAAAGGATTGGACTCAGAAATGCTAAGAACACTTTGGAAGCTGATATTTCAGGAATTAACTATACAGTTCTTCTGGAGAAGTGTAACCAACAAATTAGAGGCAAAGAATGTGGTACTTGAATTGTGCAATCAAAATGATCCTGTCAATAATATATCAGAAGTGCCCATAACTGAAGGCTGAATCTGCTTAAGTTATAGCATGCAAAAAAATCAGTGACAATACATATATAATTAATTTCAGAACTAATAATCTGTACTATCTGTCAAAAGAAAAACACGTATGATAGAGTGTTTCTGTGTAATTCTGGTACCTGTTTTTGCTTTTGTCTTATTCTCAAAGTACTGATGAGCACATTGAATTAATCGTGTCAAAGAAAGAACAACATGCTCAGTGAACTCTATTTGTTCAGAGACTATATCTCAAGGTAGACACCCTGCTTAGATCAACTCTTCATCTCCAAGGTCTGAGCAAAATGATATGAACCAACATGGTGCCAGAGATGCACAGTAGTTAGAGAACGGGAATTTGAAATTTACCTGGGAACTTTATAATCTATATATTTCTCAGGTTCCTATCCAGAACAAGTGAGACTGAGGAATTCCTCTTTGTTATGTAGGGAACTTTCATGCATTATGATAATGAGGGCCTGCAAGCCAATCACCCATCACAGCTAAGCAAGAATCAATGAATTGAAGCACTGAAGGTCCAGTAAGGGCTTGTACCTAAGGAGAACTTAGCCTAACCCTATCATCAGAATTCTCTATCAAAAATGTCACAGATATTCCCCAGAAAAAAAAAATGTCACTATGGCCTTGCCCTAAAAATAGCCTGACCTCCTTGGAGGGATCAAATCCATGGCCTTCAAAGAGAAAGAAGCATAAACACAACTCTTGCCAAATCAGGCTCTCAGCACTCAAATTCCCTGCTCTGAAGTCCGCCTGAAGTTCCAAGAACAAGAAGAGTCCTCTATAAAGTGTTTAACAGCATTCCATGGTTATGCAATGCTCCCAGCTCCAGCTCTCAAAACGCTTTGTGTCCAGAAGTTCAAATTAATTCTTACTTTACCAAATAAAAGTGAGTTATGTCTTTCTGTCAATTCGGCCAGGATATTCTCCAGGTTGCCAAAAAACATGCACATAGCCAAATACCAAAACTGTGTAGGAAGGCTACAGAATGTCCTCACTAGAGACAAGAGAGAATTTTCACTTCATAAATCAACAAGAAACTCCAAAAACGCGGCCAATTGAAAGACAAGCTACACTGATGAAATCTTAATTCACCTCATTCAGGGTAACATTTTTTAACTTCATAAACAAGTATTTTTAATGTAAATATAAAGTCAGTTACCCATGTACTATTATTGCAGATGGAATGACACTTTTTATCTGAATTAATTAGGTGATTTTTCACTAAATCAGGTTTGTTGCTTTTACTTAAGACTGTTCTTTAATATAATCACCTCCCACCCTGGTCTTCACTGTGACATTAGATTATATAGAAAACAATGAGGTTTGTTACCGAATTCTCTATGTCATTTGTCAATGGCAAAGCCCTAAGCATCAGTCTAGCCCTGGATATCTATAGGTGGGAGAGTATGCAAATCCCAACCCCTGCTTAGATTGTGCTTCAAGTTTATTTTTTCCCTGTGTCATCATTGCTAAGAGTGCCAATCAAATTTCTAATGTGCATGGTAATGCTTACAACTTGGTACATTGCAGTTCATACTTTGAAGCGTTAAAGTCGTGACAGTTGGTATAAAATTCAAAGTTTTTTTTTAAACCAGAGAAGTTAAACACTCCCCTTTTTAAAGCAGAACATTATTCTGAGAAAAATAATAGACCCTCAATGACATTTCCCCCCTCTATTTCTTATCTTCAGGTTTCCAGTCCTGCTTGGGAGGCTAAAAGAACAGGGTAGGAGGGAACAAAATTACTCTCACATCCTGTAATTTGTCTGGTGTATTGAAACTGAAAAGTGGTCTTATGAAATCTAAGCCTCGATCCCCTTTATTATTGTTGTTGTTGTTATTTCAGGTTTGAGCACTTCATTTTGGAAGGGAAGGGGGGGGTTGATTTTTTTCAGCTGTTTAAAACAACTTCTTAAAAAATCCAAAAGAAGTATCAAAAAAATAAATAAAAGTCTGAATCTCCCCATTGCCTCCATAGGAAAGGCTTACCTTCACATCACTAGTGTTTCCTGTGCTTACGGATCTCACATTTGTGTATAGGTCACTTACATGGACGCTCTTTACTTCAACTCGCCAAATCCTTACTGGTCCACTCGAAGGAAACTGCATGCATATTTCATTATTCATATTGGCTATACTCTCTTGGTCCTAGCTTTAGACTTGGAAGGAAGAGCTTAGCTGTTACACCTAGCTCTCGCTACTTCTGCTGGTCAAGGGCCACCAAGTGCTGGTGTCACATGGGAGCTTGTTAGCAATGGTGCTGCTCCGGCCCAGCCAGTCTTCTTGAATCATGAGTGTAGTTGGAACAGAATTCCCAAAGATTCACACAGGTGACAAAGCCTGAGAAGTACTGGTCTAGAACAAACCCCTACTTCTGTGAAGTAAGAGCCACATCCCAAGTTCCCTCAGTCTCAGATCTGTCCAGGGTCTCAGCTGCAGAGGCCCCACGAGAGGCCTGATGGTTTGCTGCTGGGGAAGACAGCCGTTCCCCAGCCCAGCCAGCGAGGCAGCACGCAGGAGCAGCACCAAGGGGTGGTGGTGGAGCAGCTCCCCCAGCCAGTGTCTCGACACAGCAGAGTCATTAATTAAGATACGCCTGGCTGCTGGCGAAGCAGTCACTTTGGCTTTGCTGTCTGCCTGGGACTGGCGTGAGGTGTGAGAATCTGGGTAGCCTTCTCCGTGGCTCTGCCCCGCTGGCGTTGATTGTGTATGATTAATGATTTAAAGGAATAAAAAGAGAAAGGTCAACTTCTGAGTTCAAGACAGAGCAGCTACATAGGGAGTAATTAAGATACTTGTGTAAGCATGATTAATAAGCACAAACTGGCACTCTGGGCAGTAAACAAGATGCAAGCAGATGGTTAGCATGGAAAGGGTTTTTTTTTTTTCTCTTTCCTAAAAGCAATTTTTCAGCGGCTTGAAACTTGGCTTGTGAATTCTTTTCCTCCCCCAAGTCTCAAAAAACTCATTATCTCCACAATGTTATAAGCAGCAACAACAATAAACCCAGCCCGTCTCCCCCCAAAAAAACTATGGTGAACCCCTTCAATGCTCACTCATTTTTTTCTTAAATTTTTAAAATTATTTTATTTACAGATAGAGCTTACTTGTAAAATGGATCCAACTCATCTTTGTTTCTCGCTGCCTTTTATGTCAGACGTCCCATGAATTGCAGAGCCTGACAAGGTGGTTCACTGCAGAGTCTTTTAACTCCCACCCACCACTTCCCCCGCCCTGTGATGGGCAGAACAGAGGCGTCAATGGTGGCATTCCTGGAGAGTGCTGGCAGGCAGGTGTCGGAGCCGGCCGGCAGGCGCCCCTCACCAACACTAATCAGCCCTAGTGTTCTTTTACAATCCATATCTAATTCGCAAGTTTCATTCTTTCTGAAAAACAATTACTAGGTTTTGAAGTTCATTGTGCATTTACTCAACTGTCTCTTCACATTAACGTAAAGTGGGAACAAGAAAAAATAGAGTCAGCAGGGAAGGGACATCAAAAGATGTCAAGAGTGGATGAAGGCTTTAAGATAATATAATTACAGTGGTGTGCAATATTTTACAATAAGTGAAACACAAAAGGTGTGTCCTGTACCTTCTGGATAGTGTCTGAGGGTGTGTAAGGGTGTATGCAGAGAGAAACAAAAGCAGAAGAGACAATCAGACACACAATCTTACAGAGAAGCAAAGAGACTAGGACAAAGAGCAAGGGGGGTCATTTATGACTAGGAAAATAGAAGTCACACCCAAAATCAAAATCAAAAATAAGGCATCCTATACATACATATACATAAGTATAGTAGCAATGATGAAACATAGTTTTCTCCCTACTTTGAAAAGAAGGTGGAGAAAAGAAAGGATATTGAGCATTTTTTTTTTAGAAAAAAGGCAAGTGAAACCAAAAAGGAGGGAAGATATATGGGTGGTTAAAGAGAGCAGAGGGAAGGAAGTGGGAAAAGGAAAGAGGGTAGGGAAAAGCAGGTAGGGAAGGACGGGGAGGAAGAACAAGTGCAAAAGAAATTGGATATTAAGCAAAAAGAAAAAAATTCAGAATAGAATTACCATACTTGAGGAAGAAGGTGCTGTAAACTAGACTGTGCCTTCTGAATTTCCTTTCCTGAATGTTCCAAGGCTCACAATGAGTCTGCTACTCTCACTTAATTATCAAGTCAGTTGCCCATACACAGCAGACACATACTTTCTGTCAGCAAGTTGCCAGAGGTCTCTCAAGGTCAGCCCCAGGGAAGTGGCTAGTTCTGTGTTTGCCATCCCTTGGATAGGCTAAAAACAACGGCACTTGTAATTATAATTAAACTCATTTAATTTAGGTTTTAATTGAAATTGCAATTGTAACTATAGACAAGCCTGTTCATCTCACCTCCTGCCATTGGGTGCTCTCAAGATTCTCCACCCACCAACCTGAGACCACATTGCTCAGTTTCCGCATCCTTTGAACTGAAAAGGACAAAGGTGGTGGTTCCTGAACTTGGGTACCACTAGGGTGGTTGAAGACATTCTGTCTCTCATCACCACAAAGAAAGAAGACTAAAATATCTGCCCAAAGAAGATTCTATTGTACTATCACCACTGTGTTTAGCCTCATGATCAATAATCTAAATTTCTTATCCATACTCAATGCCTTCAGTCAGTTTTGTTCAATAAAATTAAAAATGAAAAGAATTTGATATAATCTTAGTCACAATGAAGTGGGAGTTTTTACTACAGAAAACTCTCCATTCCTTTTAATTTATAAATTGTCCATAAAGTACATCATTTCTAAAAGTGACTTGACTTCAGAACTTAGCGTCTTCTAAGATTTTGATTTCAGGAAGAATTCTTTAAGAAACAGTTGTACATTTAAAAATCTAAATCTTTTTTTGAAATTAGCAATTAATTTACCCCGATCTTTTCCCTTTCTGGCCTGAATACACTAATCGTACAAGATTTTTCCTTCAGAGATCTATTTTCTATATCTTGAATCATTTTTTTTCACCAGCCTGCCTTGCTTCTCTTTTTTCAGATTCCCTTTGAAGTCTGGGAAGCAACTCCAGCTCCAACAAGGCTCTCATTCATGAAGCCTGAAGTTAGAAAGGGTCTTGGACATCACACTCCCTTTAATGCAGCTCCAGACTATAGTAGACTTTTTCAATCCATATTATCTGCAAGTAAAAGTGGAAGTTTCTCTCCAAATAATTCATCTGTATTGTTTTATTGCCTTCAAATTTATTTAGAAGCAAGTTTTAAAACAAACACTAAAAAAGCCTAACCAAAAGAACGGAAGAAAGGAAATACTACTTTTGGCTGAGTCCACATTCCCGACTTACAGATGTCTCCCTACCGTTTTTCCCTCTCTCCCTACCACTTCCCACTATGTGTTGTTTAGAATATTTATAAAACCAAGGCAAAATACAGACATTGATGCACTTCACCATCTAAGCAAAATATAATGAGGAAAAAGTCCTTTTTTTTTATAATATTCCATTCTTAATCTAGGTCTCTTCATTTACCTGCACTTAAAATTGCTTAATTTCTAGTCTGCCTCCCTAATACCAATCTTTCACCCTAAAATTGACGCTGAATATTATATATTAAATGTCCCTTCTATGCACTTCCTCCATTTAAATATACATTTCATTTTTATAAAAATCCTAAGAGATAGATGCTGCTGTTGGTTGGGGTGATGATTCTCATTATTGCTACTTTACAGATGAGAAAACTGAAAAAACAAAGAGACTAAGTAACCTGCCCAAGATCTAGAGAATGGCAGGTAGGACAGAACTCCCAGAAGGCTGCTTCCATGTTCCATCATCAATAGCTTGCCTGGCTGCCACTGCCTCTGTATTACCCACCCCTCTCCTCATTGTTCAGCTCCCCACTGTCCCAGTTACACACCATGCCCCCTCATTGCCTGCCCTACCACCATGCTCCTCTCAAAGCATCTTTCCAGACCAGAGCAAGTGCTTCCACACCTAGGATCCTCCTGACCCACCCAAACTGTCCTTTCCTGGGAACTCTCATAGCACGGGGGCTTTCTCTCACATGGCACCCACTACAGTGCATTACAGTATGTACTTTTCACCATTGCTTTCAGCATGTTGGTTGTATTTATTTCCAAAGCAGATTATAAGCTCTTTGAAGCTTAAATCGCTGCTAACAAGCTGGATAAATAATCAGAAATCTCTCATCTGCTCCCAAATGCGGCCTTATTAGACCGGATGGTCCTACTGCTACCCAGTATGTCTTGACTCTGCCAGAATTTCCCTGACACCCAGCCGACTTCCAAATTTTTCTTCCACACTCCTTTCCTCTCAAGCCTAAGTCTCTGTTTTATTGTCTCTCAGCCTGGTCCACAAATTGAAATAGAACATGATTCTTAATTTTACATCAACCCATTAAGTTGCTTTAAACACTTCAATACTCCCCAAATGTAGTTAAATATATGAACTTGCACTTAGAGTTGTCAACAACGCATTGACAATTTGTTTTATAGTTGCATGTTAATCTACAATCTGTTTAATGCAATTCAATACATTATTCGGGATGGCGATATATAAATTTAAGTCGCATACCATGAAATATCATTGAGGATTAAGGCTCTAATCTCTTAACAGAGAAGATGCCTGCTCACAAAAGCAGGCAGCTACAAAGAGCTCCTGTGCATGAAAGACATCCCCATTTCCTCCTGCAGAAGGACAGGAGCTGTGGGACAGTCCTGGAAGACAGGAAAAAGACAGGAGGCAGAAGTGACCTTTCAGCCCCTGCCTTGACTCCCCCTCTAAATCAGCATCATGAGTCACTAAACCAAAGCACGGTTGATTTCTGCTTCCCTCTCCTCCCCAAAGCTTTCAAGAGAACAAGCACTGTAGCACTGTCCTCCCACTGTTCATCAATTTGCTCAAGCAGGCACCAGTAACGTCTCCACTGTGAGACTTGTTGTTACTGTTTTTGGCATATCAAATATGCTACGGGAAGTTTGCCAGGCTTTGCTGTGCGAGTGGGATACACTCGGTAGCTTGCTGGGCTCTCAAAGAGAGACAAGAAGAATCAAACCCGGGTCTACCGCATGCAGGCTCTCCGAGAGGGGAGGAGGAATCGAACCAGGGTCGGCCATGTCACCCGTGTACAAGGCAAACGCCTTACCCACTGTGCTATCACTCCAAGAGAACAAAGATACAGTAATAATGGCAACAATGGATAGCTCATATTAAGCCACTATATAAAACAGGTATGGTATTTTTCTTCTGCTTTGTTTCTTTAAGGAAGGAAAATAGTTTTTATTTAAAGAAATTTATTTAGATGTGAGAGGAGAGAAAGAAAGGAATACATGTTTAAGTGAGCACAGGTTTCTCCAGAGTGGAAAAGACTGAGGAGAGAAGAAAAATATGTGTCCAAGACAGAATATGGGCTTCTCCAGAGTGGGGGGGGTGGGGGGAAGCATTAGGTATGTCTATTGTGTACATGAAGAAGAGGCGGTACAGAAAAGTGGATGAAGAGTTGAGGCCCAGCCAGTAAGAGGTACTGATGAGTCAGGTCAGTTAGCTCCAAAATTCAGGCTGTAGTCACAATCTATTTTGCTAATTACCTCGCACAAAATAGCAGTCAACAGGCTAGCTTCCAAAGATTAAAAGACTACCGCAAGTTATTTGTGGACAGAAATTGATGTTCATTAAATATTTTATAATAATGTATTATTATTACTATTAAAAGTAAACAAAAACAACTAAGAACACTAGGTATTTACTTTTCTCAAAAATTCACTCTAGGGGCCGGAGTGACAGTACTGTGGGTTAGGCATTTGTCTTTCACGTGGCTGACCCAGAGTCAATCCACGGCTCCCCAAATGGTTCCCCAAGCACTGCCAGGAGTGATTCCCTGGTCGAGAGGCAAGGGTAAACCCTCATCATGGCTGAGTGTGACCCCCAAAACAAAAAACTTCACTCTGGAGGCTATGATGAGGCTTATATAGCCAAATCAGAATGCACTGAGTCACCCTGGGTTGATCCTCAGCACCATATGTCCCTCTCCAACAGTAACAGGTACTGGCCCTCATGAACCCCAGAATCACCAGTTCTGTACTGCCCAGCCCTATCATATTGTCAGGCCAAAAATCACCTGAAGTGTCCCCTGAGTCCTCTGAGCACTACTTTAGAGCCCTGCCCCTGCCAAAATAATAATAGTTATAATAATAATAAGGTAAAAGGTAAAGGCCCTCCCGTTGATCGTCGATTTGCTCGAGCGGGCCCAGTAACGTCTCCATTGGAGACTTTGTTGTTACTGTGTCTGGCATATCGAATACTCTCGGTAGCTTGCCGGGCTCTCCGAGAGGGGCGGAGGAATCGAACTCGGGTCGGCCATGTTGGCCGCGTGTAAGGCGAACGCCCTACCCGCTGTGCTATCGCTCCAGCCCTGGAGCGATAATTATAATAATTATAATTAATTATAATTAATTATAATATAATTAGTATATTATAATAATAATATACTCAGAGTTAATAGAATAAATGGGAAACATTCAAGAAGAGATCAGTATAAGATTACTGAGATGACAAAATAAAGGTCACATGAGGAGCTCTCCCAGAGGGGAGAGTTGATCATCTAGGCTCTGAAGGAGCCAAAATGGATACAAGGTAGGAGGAGTGAAGGGATCCGGAAACCACATTCTAAAGCAAGGATTTTCATGCAGGTCCCATGGAAACAGACCTAAAAGTCTGATAAAAAAAATGTCCCTCTCCTATACATGAAACATCATATTTACAGAAATGGTGCAAGCAGTACCTTGCCAGCAGAAAACCCAACTATGCTTTCCCTACCCAGAAAACACATAGACATTTCTCCAGAAAGTGGACATTGGACACTCTACTAGGGAGCATCACCTGGACTGAGAAATGTCTGGAAGCCCTCATACATGACAAACACCTGGGAAGGTGGTCCCCAGTGGTCTTATTTCAGCCCTATAATGGCCACTGGGGACATATCCAGGATATCAATCAACCAGCAGAATGGTCATCCTCCAAGAACTGAGCTTATAACAACCTTTATTCACCTGATTCTTCATAATTTTTGGCACTAATATAGGCTTCAGAAATGTCAAAATTCTACAGAACTGTGGTGATGAAATGAATAGGCTGTTTGCTCTCCATGTTGATATACCAGATTTCTGACTGTCAAAGTGCTTTTAGTTATAATAGGAAATGTACAAAGTTAGCTTTCTTGTTTTGACAACCACTAAAAAGATTTATCAGTTGCATGTACCAGTTAAAATGCCAAGGTTTCAAAGTAAAGGTTGGTTTTCGCCAAGTTTTAATATTATTAATGCTTTCGTGATAACAAAAACACATCTTTTCAATGTGAACAAGATAGTCCACATTGACTTTGCAAGGAAGAGACTGGGGTATCCAGTTTCTTGCCAGAAATTCTTGCAATTTGTCAAAAGAAGACCACAAAAAATAGCAAAAAGTGAATTTTACTACTTAACTTCTTAAACAAGGGTCATATGACTTTAAATAGTTTCATTGTGGTTTCTTAGTTCTAAGTTGTAAGGATTTCCTTTATTTCCCTCTTCTTCTCCCTCTCCAGAAATGTGCTTCTTTCATTCTTTTAACTGCTTTTATTTTAACTGCTTCAAATGCTACAATTTATTTCTTTTTTTAATTGAATCACAGTGACACACATATTTACAAAGTTGTTCATGACTGGATTTCAGTCATACAATGTTCCAACACCCATCCCTTCACCAGTGTACTTTTCCCAACATCAGTGGTCTAAGTTTCCAGTTTCACTCCCACCCACTCCATGACAGGTACCTCTCTCTCTCTCTCTCTCTCTCTCTCTCTCTCTCTCTCGCTCTCTCGCTCGCTCGCTCTCGCTCTCGCTCTCTCCTTCTCTCTCATCTCTTTCTCTCTCCTTCTCTCTCCCCTTCTCTTTCTCTCTCTTCTCTCTCCCTCCCTCCCTCCCTCTCTCCCTCTCTCTTTCCTTTTCCTTCTCCCTCCTTTTGGGCCTTATGGTTTGCAACAACTATCTACTTTCAACACTTAGTTCCCATCCAAAATGATCATTTGCAACTATCATTGTCCATTATCATGTTGGTCCTTTCTCTATTCTGAACTGCCCTCTGCCTTACACACTCTTGTGGTAAACTTCCAACCATTTACTGGTCCTCCTGGACCCTGTCTACCCTGGCCTTATAATACATATATATATAGCACTGCACTGTCCTCCCGTTGTTCATCGATTTGCTTGAGTGGTCCCAGTAATGTCTCCATTTTGAGACTTGTTGCTACTGTGTTTGGCATATTGAATACATCACGGGTAGCTTGTCAGGCTTTGCCATGCAGGTGAGATACTCTCAGTAGCTTGCTGGGCTCTCCAAGAGGGGCAGAGGAATTGAACCCGGCTCAGCCGGGCTGGCTGCATGCAAGGCAAATGCCCTACCGCTGTTATATATAATATATAATATATGTTATCTCATATATGTGTGTATGTGCAGTCATTCTATACTGTCCAACTCCTTCTGACTCATTTCACTCAGTATGATACTCTCCATGTCAATCAATTTATAAGCAAAATTTATGACTTGATTCTTCCCAACAGCTTTGTAGTATTCCATTGTGTGGCTGTACCATAGTTTCTTTATACAGTCATCTGTTCTTGGGCACTCAAGCTTTTCCAGATTCTAACTATTGTGAATAGTACTGCAATGAATATCAAAGCGCAGATAATATTTCTGCTGTATGTTCTTGAGCACCTAGGGTATATTCCCAGAAGTGGTATTACTGGGTCAAATGGGAACTTAATTGCTAGATTTTTTATATTGTTTTTTGAAAAGGCTGGACCAGCTGACATTCCCACCAATGGTGAAAGAGAGTCCCTTTCTCCCTCTATCTGCACCAGCACTGGTTAGTTCTTGTTCTTTTGGATGTGTGCCAGTCTCTGTGGTGTGAGATGATACCTCACTGCTATTTTGATTTGCATCTCCCTGATGATTAGTGATGTAGAGCATTTTTAATATGCCTTCTGACCATTTAAATTTCTTCTTTGAGGGTGCTGGAGAGATAGCACAGCGGGTAGGGCATTTGCCTTGCACGCAGCCGACCTGGGTCCGATTCCCAGCATTCCATATGGTCCCCTGAGCACTGCCAGGAGTAACTCCTGAGTGCAGAGCCAGGAGTAACCCCTGTGCATCGCCAGGTGTGATCCAGAAAGCAAAAATAAATAAATAAATAAATTTCTTTTTTGAGGAAGTTTCTATTCATTTCTTCTTTCCATTTTTTGATGTTATTGGATACTTTTTTCTTGCAATTTCTACCAGTGCCTTGAATATCATTGATATTAGCCCCTTATCAGAAGGGTGTTGGGTTAATAACCTTCCCATTATTTAGGCCACCTTTGTACATTGGTCACTGTTTCTTCTAAGGGGGCAAGGGGTGAGAGATAGGACAGCAGGTAGGTGCTTGCTTTGCACACAGCTGACTGGGTTCAATCCACAGCATCCTATATGGTCCCCTGAGAACCTTCAGGATGGACTCCTGGGTGTAGAGCCAGGCGTAACCTCTGAGCATGGCTAGTAGTGACTCTCCCCTGCCAAAAAATACACAAAAACTGTTTCTTTTGAAGTACAGAAGCTTCTTAGTTTCATGTAATCCTATCTGTTTATCTTTTTTCCACTTTCTTGGTCAGTCACTGGTGTTTCATCTTTGAAGATGCCTTTAGCTTTCATGTCATGAAGGGTTTGGGCTACGTTTTCTTCCATATACCTTATGGATTCAGGTTTGATGTTGAGATCTTCAATCCATTTTTATCTGAATTTTGTGCCTGGCAATAGAAAGAAGTCTGAGTTCACTTTTTTACGTGAGCTTCCCAGTTTTCCCAGCACCACTTGTTTAAGAGGCTTTCCTTACTCCACTTAATACTTCCTGCTCCCTTTTCAAAGATTAAATAATCCTATATTTGAGAGTGTGTGTCAGGATATTCAATTATATTCCATTGGTCTGCAGGTCTCTTTTTGTTCCAATACCATGCTGTTTTAATTACTACCACTTTGTAGTACAGTTTGAAGATTGGGACACTGATGCCTCCCATCTTCTTTGCCCCGAGGATTGTTTTGGCTATTCTTGCAGGCTGATTTTTCCATATAAATTTCAGAAGTGTTTGGTCTATTTCTTTGGAAAAAGTCAGGATACCCTTATAAGGACTGCACTGAATCTATATAATGCTTTGGGGAGTATAACCATTTTAACAATGTTAATTCTTCCAATCCATGAGTAGGGAATGCATCTCCATTTCCTCTTGTCCTCTTTTATTTCCTGGAGTAGATTTTTGCAGTTTTCATCATACAGATCCTTTACCTCCTTAGTTAAGCTAATTTCAAGATACTTGATTTTCTGAGGAACAATTGCAAACAGAATTGCTATTTTAATATCTCTTTCTTCTCTTTTATTACTTGTATATAGGAAAGCCATGGACTTCTGGATATTGATTTTGTTACCTGCCACTCTTCTAGATAAATCCACTGTTTCTAGAGTATTTTTGGTAGAGTCTTTAATAGTCTCTTAGTATCATGTCATCTGCAAATTGTAAGAGCTTAACTTCTTCCTTTCCTATCTGTATGCCTTTAATATTTTTTTCTTGCCTAATTGCTATGACAAATGCTTCTCATACTATATTGAATAGAAGTGGTGAGAGCAGGCAATCTTGTCTTGTGCCTAATCTTAGAAGGAAAGCTTTTAGTTTTTCTCCATTGAGGATAATGCTTGCTCTGAGCTTGTAATAGATCGCTTTGACCATACTGAGGAAAGTTCCTTCAACTCCCGATTTTTGTTGAGAGCTTTTATCATGAATGGGTGCTGGATCTTGTCAAATGCCTTCTCTGCATCTGTCAATCTGATCATATGGTTTTAATTTTTTCTTTTATTGATATGGTGTATTATCTTGACTGATTTGCAAATGCAAAAAAATCCTTGCATCCTAGGCATGAATCCTATTTGGTCATGATGCATGATATTTTTGATTAGTCATTGGATTCTGCTTACTAAAATTTTGTTGAGAATGTTTGCATCCATGGTCATCAGGGATATCGGCCTGTGAACACCTTTTTTGTGACGTCTCTCTCTGCTTTGGAATCAGGGTGATATTTGCTTCATAAAAACTTCCTGGAAAAATCTGAGCTGTCTTGGCAATAGGCCATCTTTAAAGGTTTGGAAGAATTCACTAGTGAATCCATCTGGGCCAGGGCTTTTGTTTTGGGGAAGATTTTTGATTACCATTTCAATTTCCTCTATAGTGATAGGTCTGTCAGGTATTCCAGATCTTCTTGGATCAGCCTTGGGAGGTATGAGAAATTCAGGAATTTATCCATCTCTTTTAGGTTCTCTTGTTTTGTGACATACATATTCTCAAAGTAATCTCTGATGATCTGAATTTCTGTGGTGGCCCCCCTTTCATTTCTAATTTTATTTTATTAGAGTTCTCTCTATTTGTAAGTCTTGCTAGTGGCTTATTAATCTTACTTATTTTCAAAGATCCAGCTCTTGGTTTCATTGATCTTTCAGATTTGTTTTTTGGCAGGGGGTTTCATCTCATTAATTTCTACTCTTGAGTTTTATTATTTCCTTTCTTCGTTTTGGTTTGGGCTGCTTTTGTTGGCCAAATTTTCTAAGATCTTCAGCTGTGAAATCAAGTTATTAATGTGGGTTCTTCCTTCCTTCCTGATGAATGGTTGCAGAGCTAAAAATTTTTCTCTGAACACTGCTTTTGCTGTGTCCCACAGGTTCTGGTAGCTCACGTCCTCATTCTCATTTGTTTTCAGGGATCTTTTGATTTCATCTTTAATTTCCTCTCTAACCCTCTAGTTGTTGAGTAGTGAGTTATTTAATTTCCAGATGTTTGATTTGGTTTTCTGCTTCTGTGTGAGATTAACTTCTATTTTAAGTGCATTATGGTCTGAAAATATAGTACATACCTCTTCTATCATCTAGATTTTATAAGGGTATGTTTTGTGGCCCAGTATGTGGTTAGTCTTGGAAAATGTCTCATATGCACTGGAGAAGAATGCATATTTGGCTTTTTGAATCCCACTATTTTATCTAAAAACTCTTAGAAAAGCTGTATTAGATTTTTCATTCAGTCAAACTGCTCTTCAGCATTACTTGGCAAAAATACTGGTGTTCATGCCTGAGCACTGCACACAGCTTGATTATCTCCTAGCTCAACTTACTAAATTTACCCCAAAACAAGCTGTTGCTAGCAAATATTCATGCCAGTAATTATTTTTACATTAAAAACTAAAGAGAAAAAAGGTGCATGTGGAGAGGGAAATGAACAAAAGACAATGAAATTAGTCCCAGTAATAAAGAAAAGAAAAATTCAGGATTTCCCAGATATAGGACTGAAAGCTAAAACTTGTTCTCTCAGTCCTCTCACTTGTCCTACCCATTGGCAAAAATCAATTTAGAAAAATTTAACATACCCCAGAGTGAAAACTGCTGATACCAATTCAACTTCCCTAAACTAAAAAATAGCTTTATCTAACTAGAATTATCTCAGTCGCCTTCAGGATAACCCTGTAATGGGTAGTATCTCTGGAGTACAAATAAGGCTCGAAGAGGCTGGAAACTCTGTCTCTACTTATATATATGGTAAATGATAGAACCAGGAATTGGACCCTTCTGCCAACTCTTCCTAAATAATCTAAACCCTAGTTAAAATTATTATATAGCCAAGAGGGTAATCTTTCAATCAAATGTCTATTTTTTGGCTTCATAATAGCTGGGCCCCTTAGTCAATTAAAGTGCCTATTATGAAGGACAGTTCACTAACCACTGGTATAAACTCAACAGGGATGCAAAAATCCCTGGGAAGGTTTATGCTTAGCTACTTAAGCAAACCCCAGACAATGAAACACTATTTAGGAGAAGTAGAGAAAGCTGAGCCCTGCTAACATGGACAAGAGGAAATATTCAGCAGGCACCAAGAATTCAGAAAGAAATGCTAATGACATTTTTAAATGGCATTTATTCTTTAAAAGCTTGGTGTTTTGCAAAGCTGATGCACAGACACAACATATTGGACTCAACTTGCAAGGAGTGTATTTTCATGCATAAATATAAAATACTTTGAGCTAGAAACTAAGACTTTAAAAAATTCACTTTTTATATATTAGTACTGATATAGAGGTGTGTTGCTAACTCTCTCAAACTCTGTAATACTGCAAGTCAATGACAAAGTAATGATAAAGAGACTGATTACCGAGTTTGTAACCAATTAAAATTATTTCAAAAATGGCTCCTTCATGTAGATTTGTGTGCTTGCATATTTACAACTCTCCTGGTCACAGCAGAGGGAAAGGAAACACAAGAACACTCTCCTACAAGGGAGTTCCCAAATTATTTTTTCATTTTACCTCTTCTCCTACAGAATTGGATATTTACACTGTCACTCTATAATTCTCCTCTATTCCTTACTTCCTCAGCAAAGAGGCAAATTTAATTAATTTCAATTTAGATTTAAATTAGAGTTATCCTTTCATTGTACACTGTTCACAATAGCCAAAATCTTGAAACAACCAAAGTGCCCTAGATCTGATGACTGGTTCAAGAAACTTTGGTACATCTACACAATGGAATACTATGCAGCTCTCAGGAGAGATGAAGTCATGAACTTTGCTTATAAATGGATAGACATGGAGAGTATCATGCTAAGTGAAATGAGTCAGAAAGAGAGGGGCAGACATAGAAGGAATGCACTCATTTGTAGAGTATAAAACAACATAACATGAGGCTGACACCTAAGGATAGTAGATACACAGGACAGATAGATTGCTCCATACCTGGAAGCCTGCCTCATGAGCAAAGGGGAGAAGGCAGATGGAATAGAGAAGGGATCACTAAGAAAAAGATGGCTGGAGGAATCAGTCGGGATGGGAGCTATGTGCAGAAAGTGGAAAAAGGATCAAACATGGTAACCTCTCAGGTCCTGTATTGCAAACCATAATGCCCAAAAGTAGAGAGAGCTTATGGGGGATCATGTCTGCCATGGAGGCAGCGGGAGGGTGGGAAAGGGGGAGTATACTGGGGATATTGGTGGTGGGGAATGTGCACTGGTGGAGGGATGGTTGTTTGATCATTATGTGATCTTATCCCAAACAGGAAAGCTTGTAACTATCTCACAGTGATTCAATAAAATTATAAAAAAAAATTAGAGTTATCTTCCATCAGGCCTCACTATAACTCTACCTCCACTAGAGGAAGGAACTAAAAAAAATAAATAAACTTCTCCTTCAAGAAACCATACTCTCACCCATCACCTCATGTGACAATTAGCAGTTTCTGTAGCACATTTTATGAGGAGAACTAATAAGGCAAAGGAATCGAGGGCAGGCTTTTCCCTTCACAATCCTGTCTGAAGCTTAAAAGAAAATCTGAACACTAATGAATTCTGAATTCATGTCAGCTCAACAGAGAGCTAAGTCTTTTATCTTCACCTGGAATAGGAATGAAAGAAGAAAAGCCCAACAGTTCATCCATTTCCCCTAAAATATACTCCGCTTCAGTCCTATTCTAGGCTAAAAGAGCCTAGAGTTCATTTAAGCTGGAAAGAGTCACAGAAATTGCCTAATGTGACCACCTTATCGTATAGGGGATAAAATCTAAACCCTATTCAGAACAAAGTCAGACATCAGAACCAACCCCACTGATCTTAAAAACTGAAAATCAAGTATGATTTTACTCCAAATAGGAAGAATGGTTTGCCCAATTTTTTCTTTAAACACTTGTGAACTTTTAAATCAACATGTGTAAATGAAGATATTCATTAATGGACTTTGAGAGAAGTGATCCAAAGGGACCCCACTTCTACAGAATGCTTCCTGGATGAAAGAAGCCACACACACACACACACACACACACATATATATATATATATATATATATATATATATCAAGTCCCCCAAAGGAAGGCTTGGAAGATTCAGATACAAAACCTCTTTGGATTACCCAGAAGGACTCACCAGAACGCCTTGCAGCAGAGACAAGCTAAATGCACATATTCCAGTAAAAAGTACTAGGCCAAAGATTAAAGAAAAGTAAAAGCAACTCAACATCCAACAGGGAAAGATAATACTAACAGAACTCATCATAAAAAAGTTTAAGGAATAAGCAGATTATCAGACAAAATAGTTTTGCAAAATACTGTGATGCAGTGAGGAAAACAGTTCTCAACTAGGTTTATCTGCTCTGACAGCTTCTGTCTTAGCCTGGCATAGGCTGAATGTCTACACAGGGAGCTTAAAAATAACCTAGAATGGCTCTACATTCCCATCCATTTGCCAAAGGTCACTAAGGATTGAGTATTTTGCTTCAGTGCCTCCACTAATCCAAAGACATGCCAATCTGCTTACTGTTACACAACATCAGGAGGTTTGGATTTTACTGATGAAGGGATGTCGAACTCACTTTGTCAGGACATAGCGACTATTAATACAAGGCTGACTGCAAGACCATGATTGCAAAGAATTTTCAGTTATTTTGTCTTAGGATTCTCAGAAAGGAGAATATGACCAGCAAGATGGTGGTAACTACTATTGGACAACATTCCACTCTGAGAACATAAAACCTGAACAGTGGAGCATTGAGAAATTAAATTCATGGCCTGGAAAACAAGCCAAGATTAAAAAATGTCATGTTGATACAGTAGGTGCTCTTGACAGTGCAGGGGGTGGGGGGGATGTCAAAAACCTGGATTGATTGCATTTTCATAGCAATGCTTTGTGATGGAGGTGGGGAAAGGTCAAGTGTATCGATACCCTTTAGTGCTTCAGGGACACACACCATATCTTTCATCAAATCCCTATATGATATAAAAATCTACCATCATACAGCTTAAAATTTTCAATTACCAGAGCCAACAAAGGACTCTGCATGTAAGGTTAAGCAAAATTAGCTGGGCCCAATGTCTTCCTTTGCGGGCAACAGGAAGTTCTGGTAACAGCAATATGGCTTCCAACTGAGCCAACTTGAAAGGATAAAAGTTCCTAAGTTTCCTCTTTTGATGTAGGTTTAAAATCTTCTCCTGTCCAGATCTAAGCCAACATCTTGTTCAGTATCTTAAGAGAAGATAATATCCTCCTTGAGATAGTGGAAAAAAAGATAAAAATGGATGCAGAGATGAATTTTCTGTCAAAGGCCATAAGACTTCCAACCAAGACTAAAATTTTTGATAAATCCCTGAGTGGGAGAATTTTAAAGGTCTTATAATAGCCTGCACCATCTTCAGGAGTAAGAACCTCACACAAGAGCCCTCAGAATAACATTTTCCTGCCTGATTTCTTAAGCTGGAAAGCAGATTTGCTCATGAGCTTGGGTTTAGTAGTTCACTGGTTTACCTCATAACTTATTGATCCTTTTGCATATACCCTGTCTCTTACTATACAATATCTTTATTTTCTTTTGGGGTCACACCCAGAGATGCACAGGGGTTACTCCCTGCTCTGCACTTAGGAGTTACTCCTGGCAGTGCTCAGGGGACCATATGGGATGCTGGGAATCGAACCCGTGTCAGCTGCATGCAAGGCAAATGCCCTACCCTCTGTGCTATCGCTCCAGCCTCCATACAACATCTTGAGCACTGGAACACACAGCTATAAAAATAGCATTGTGAAAACATCCACAAGACTAGACAGAGGGAAGCCTGGAGGCTTTATAGGACTGTGAAATATTCAGAAAGAAAGAGATGAATGTCGGGTAGGAAAATGGTAGAGACTGGGGCTGAGTGGCTAGCTTTTTCAACTTTCACAACAGTGTAAAACACACAAAGAAGCTCCCCTACCCTGAGGAGAGAGTAGGCTTCCCTTTGATGCTGGGACAACCATCTATAATGCTGATAAGCATTCTCCCTGGCCCCATTTGCCCACCATGGGGGCTCATCCTCTGACCGCATCCTCACCTCTGGGCTGACCTCCTGCTTAGTCATGGAGCTACAGAAAAAGGTTCATTTGAGGGTCAAGAATATGATAGCTCTCACACCCATCTGAAACCCGAAACTTCCAGTCAGGAGATGGCCCTCCTTCCCTATCTTTAAAGGAGAAAAACAACAATGCCAAATCGTTAGTCTTTTGGCTTCAAAAATACAGATGCTTTCATTTTTCTTTATCTTCAAATAGAGAGACATTAGGTACTTTCACCTGTCCCAGAATCACCATCAGGACCAGAAGCTGGAACCCAACCCCCAGTCCAGGAAGCTAAATTTTTCAATTCTATTGTGTCTCCCAATCTTAACATGAAGGTGGGAAAAAGTCAGTAATTTTATGGAGAATTTAGCAAACAGCTGGATTACTTCTGACCAAGGTCTGCCTTTGGAAATAAAGAGAAAAAAACCCAGGATGCTGAAAGGTATGTAGCTCTTAGGCACTCCAACCTTCTTTTCCTTCATCTGTCTATGAATGTGAATGTGGCCACCAACCAAATAAGACATAGCACCAAGAATTATCTGGTATCAGCCCTAACATACATTAGGTACTCAAACCTTAGTCACCTAAAGCAAATAATCTGTTTCTAACACAGAAAAGTCAAGCTACCTTCTTTCTTAATTGTCAGATTTGCTATGAGATAACTGGCAGCTCCATTTTCATTTCGCAATTGCTCAGGAAGCTCTGGAAAGCTCAAGAATTTTCATTGGGCTTGACAGACAGATAATGAGACTGTATTTCTGCTCCCATCCTGAAGCAGATAAGAACCCAGACCCAAATGGTCACATATTTGCATATGTTGGGCAATAGAAAATCTGAATGTGAGTAATAAATTTCCTGGAAAAGTCCCCTGCTCAGTCTTTACTTGAAGAGGCCAAATAGTACACAGATGAGAGTACTTTTCCCAAGTTTTTTTTTCTTTGATTCACAAGCAGAGTTCCTTTGACCAGTCTGAGTTTCAGGGAAATAAACACCATCCTAAAAAATGGAAGTATGGTAGTGTTGGAATCATCAAGACTCTGGGACCATGAGACTGGAGAGATAGAACAGCAGGTAAGGTGTTTGCCTTGCATGCAGCTGACACAGTTTAATCCCCAGAACCCCACATCACCCCCCAGGCCCCATCAGGAATGATTCCTGAGTGTGGAGCCAGGAGTAAGCCCTGGGAACTGCCAGGTGAGGCTCCCAAACAAACAGAAAACATTCTACAATGGACAGTCTTGCTTTAAATCTAGGTTCTGGGACCAGAAAGATAGTAGGGGGTTAAGACATAGGTCTTACATGTGACCAAACCCAGTTCAATTCCCAGCATCACACAATTCCTCAATCATTAGAGAATACAATCCTAAAGGTCCCCAAGCACCTTACGGTTGCCTCTTTAGAGTCAAAAGAAACTCCAGTTTCTGTTCCTTACTATGTTTGAGGGGCAAGTTCTCAACCTCAGAGTCTTCTTTTCCTCATCTGCTCAAGAGGAACAGCACCTGCCTAACAGAGCAGCTGTGAAGAACAAACAAGTCTACATTCTGATATTATAGTTATGAGTAAAGCACAGAATCACAGTCCAGTCACCAGTCATCTCCTTGCTGCAGTCCAAAACCACGGTAGTTAGAGCCCAGGAGGGTAGTCAAGCTGACCTTCCAAGGAATGCAACATTTGAAAACAATAATGTTTCCTTCCAAGACTATATCTTGAAACATTTGTGAGCCCCTGGATTTACCTTCAGTTTCCTGACACCCGTGGAAATGAGGTAGATAGCTGCATAAAGAAGTGGGATCTGGGATCAGAGAAGTGACAAAGTTCCTTCTCCAAGTCTAACTCCTATTCACTGTGCCTATTTCTATTCCATCTTTGATCTTAGGTCACATGAGGTTACTCAATATCCTCACCTGTTTATTCTTAAACTGCCTTGGACTAGGTACTGGTTGTATGCAGCCAAGATACAAATACAGAACTCACGGCCAGTATAAGGTTCACAGTGTATTTTTGTATCAACCGCCACCTGTCTCCCTTCCTTCTTTGTCAAATAAGCAATACCATTGGCTCTGTCAACGCTCTTCAAGAAAATGACTTCCTCTCCCCACTTCTCAGTCATCTGAGACAAGTTTTGATCCCCTACACACACACACACACACACACACACACACACACACACACACACACAGAGTCTGTCTTGACTAATTATATAAAGAGCCAACAGCAACATGCTGGCATGAAAAGCACAGAGCTGGCACTTTCCTCCCACAGGATCCCCAGCCTGTGTGAGCCTTCCTGGTCTCCTTCATGGAGTTGGATACCACCCATAATTACCTGCATCACAGCCAAAGACTTTAGCAACAATAGAGCATTAAAGTCTTTTCATATTTTTAATTGGATATGGCTACAACAATTCCAGCACAAAGTTGCACTTTATGCAGTCTGCCTCAGGACACATTTTCTACGACTTGTTGCAGCTCGTGAAGGGTGAGATGAAGAGACAAGAGAGGCCTCAGAAAAGTCTGGCAACAAGAACTGGAGAGATTCTGGGGAACTAGGCATTGGGCAAACTCCATCTCCCTAATCTGCATGGTGACTATCAGCCAAGTTTGCTCTCTCGAGCTGTGGAAGAACCAATTAATTTATCAATCTGCACCTCTTTCTGCCATAACACATTTCCCTCTTGCCAACAAAAAATGTGTCCATTATCAGGCAGGTCCCTGTCCTCCTAAGCAGCCCATGCAGCTGTATAATTACACTTCTTTCCTTGACAACTTGCATGATTGTTTTCCTAACAGTATATTACTTCGTTAGTACTTTCCAATATACGTTATTTTTAAACTGTCACTTTTGCCCAACTCATCCCAATTCGCACTCGTCTGTTTATCATAACAATCATTAATAACTGTCAGTCCACGCCATCAATGTAACGAACTCCCTCCCTCATTAGCATGTTCTAGCATTTGTTCCGTAGAGGGGGCTGATTATTTTTTACAACAGGCCAAGCCAATTACTTTAGTGAAATGGAATCACATTAATCAAAACTTAACAAGGTGGCAAATTTAAAGATATCAGATTGCAAAAGACAGCATAACTAATATGTCAGTGTCAGGGGTAGCGTGTAGGTATGCAGCAGCTGTACTAAATATATCTCTTCACGGAGGCCACATGAATTTTGACGTTTCATATGATCTGACAACTACCAAAGTGATATAATAGAAGGCAAAGCCGGTGCTGCACGGCTCGCGATGACTTTTGTAGATTCTGGCAAGGGCAGTGTGAGCAGAGAGAAAGGCAGAATAGGGGAGAAGAAAATGGTGGCCATGCCTAGCCAGGCTGCCAGGCAGCAGTTGATCATGTCTTTCTGTGCCAAGGCATTTTCTTTTACACTTTAAATGATGATAGTCATCCATCACCATCTGACAACTGCATCAAAACCAGCTGCAAAACATGCAAAGCCCAGCAGTCTAAAATATGCTGACACAACCAACAGAAAAACAGATAAGGAAAAAACCCACACATATAAAGGCATGGATACTTTCATATTCCATAGGAAAAGGAAAGGGGGAGGGGGATCAAGAAATTGGGGGCGGGGGGGTCAAAAGGAAAAGGAACTGCAAAATGCTTATGAATAGCAGAGAGTAAATTTAAAACTCAGTGAAGGAGAGGGAAATAAAGTCAGGGAACAAAAGAAAAGAATGGAGAGGAGACAAAGAGAAACAAAGAAAATGGGAACTGGTGGGTGAAAAGGGGAGGAGACAAGCAAGACTGAGAAGGAAGGAGAGAGAACAGTCACTAGCAGTCATTACTGGCAAAGGGTGGACAGAGGTCTCCTCCAGTACTGAACAGACCCCAGCAATTCCAATGGAGCCTTTTCTCTCTGATTCACCAGCCAGGGCTTAAGGACAAGCCTTTCCTACCTCCTCCTGAGAAGACACAAGATTTTCATGAAGCTCTCTCCAGTTTCAACCCCCTCAATCAAGTCCAAGAACCTCTGGGCTGGTTCCTGGTGGCCCACAGGACCAAGTTTAACTCTTCATTCATCACTCAGCTTTCACTTTCACCACCAAGCTACTCAAAGCTCTAATCCTATTATACTTTCCCCTCACCAACCCACACTCTGTTCTGACCTCATCCAACACGGAAAAGGTGTTCAAGTCTATGCCCTGACATTTATTAGCTGGATGACCTTGAGTGAGGAATTTATTTGACCTCTTTCAGGTTCCATTTCCTCTTCTATAAGAATAGGGACAATATTCTTATGGCTCAAAATTTATCTTTAACCATAAGAGGAAAAAAAGCTAGAAAGATGTTTGACACATGAATAGGCACCATTTCCTAACAGGAGCCCTTGAAACAGAGACTTTAGGTTTACTCGTCTTTTTAGTCCATACAAAGTGATCAAGCCCTGAAATTCATGGAAGTAAACTGGGATAGAGCCCATCTATGAAGTTAATATCCTTATCCCATAAACTCTTGAGTCATGTATGTAATAAACTAGGGAATCTGTTGGCTTATAAACCATCCTGAGACGAACTGATCTGGAAAGACACCATGACCCAGTGTGATATATCTCGAGGTCTTTTCTGAGTCCATAATCCACCAACCTACTGTTACTGTTTCTGATGGAAGTTATTTATTCACTTATTCGGAGCAAGCCCAGCTCCAGGTACAGCAGGCTGGCAAAGGCCCTCTTGTATAATGTGATTAGATTCAGTTATATCACACAGTTCATGAAATTGTGTTATGATTCATTTTTACAACTTAAATAGCTATTTGGTTGGGTTGCCAGGTTGAACGTGATGAATGTGTATGATAAAACAGAACAAAGAGAGGGCCAGAGCTTGTAAACTGAAACATTAGTCATGGCTTTAACCCCTTCCTTTCTTAATTGTGATGCCATAATAGGAATAGCTGTCCCTGGGGCATCCTACCTCAGACCTCATGTCTGGTACCAGTATCAAAACTGTACCACTGCTGCTGACAAACTAACCTTCTCACCAAAAATAAGTTCAATCCAACAGAAGTTTATCTGCTCTATCCTAATTCCTGGGTAAGGATAAGAAGATGAGTAGTCATCAATCTTAATTCAAAATACAATCACTTCCCAAGTACCCACCTTACATTCTAGTCTTGATGTCACATGACAAAAATGTAACTCATGTCCAAAGTAACACTCATGGCAACCATAGCAAGATACTAGCATAGCTCCTAATTACCCTAAAGTCATGAGAAAGAACTAAAAAAAAAGCAGTACCAAAAAGGAATCAATGTGGCATAAAATTTGATTGAAATAACAAAGGAAATAAAATCAAACCTGTATCCCTCCTCTTTGTGTATTTCACCTAGTTCAAGAGATTACTTCAGACAACACTAGAATAACCAACTCTATCAATCAAGATATCCTAAAGCAGGCTCTCTAATAAAGCTAACCATCACTTTGTAAATTATCATTTTGAAATTGGTCTCTGTTTTAAAGAATCATAATTTCTCTGGGTGAAGGGATACTTCTAAGCAAAGCCCAGAAGGTCATTCCTGGTGATACTCAACCAGACTGGATGGTCCAGTTCTTGGGCCCAGCAATATGAAGACCCATGGGTCCATGGATGCAAGGGATAACCAGAGTCAACCTGATGGTTTTGGAAGCCTCCAAAACTACACGTGGAGAAGCTCAATGGGAGCACGTGGTACCAGATAACAAACTTGGAGCCTCACACCCAGTCCTCTGAGCTTTCTGCTCAACCCCCATATGATTTGTTCTTTCATTTTCCTCTTCCTTCTCTATGTTATTGTTGCTGTTGTAATGTCTGAGTATTAATACACACTTGGCTAAATTGGGCACATGCTATATTGTGGTTCTCAAAGAAATACATTTTATTGTGCTGCTGGGGCCACTAGGCAGTGCCACCAGGAGGATTACACTTGGCATGTAAAGCAGTGCAGGCACTCTAATGCTGAATCAAGCCCAGGACCTCCGAGAATCATTTTTGTTTGTTTGTTTGTTTTGAAGGGAGTTACCCCCAACTGTGCTTGGAGCTTATGCTTGGTTCTCCACAAAGGGATAGCTCCTGGCACGTTATGGGACCAAGTGGTGTGTCAGGGACTGAATCAGGTAGGCCACATGCAAGGCAACTGCATACCCACTATACCACTTCTCTGGCCCCTTAAATTATATAATTTTATAAGAGGTCTAATTAAATCTAAAATTGACCCCATTTTAGTCACCTTATGGAAAAGAAACTTGTGCGTTATATATGCATCTCCTATCCGATGTATTCTTCTGGAATGGGACCTTGTAATTTTTTTACTCCAAGATTTTACATTGAACTGTCCCTTTCAATGTGGTTAGACTTCTATTTTCTTACCAATGTCATGCTCAGAAGTTACCATGTGAGATTTCTGAAGGTAGGTCACACATTTGATATGATTTCCATCATAGTACTAGAACACTTGTGCTTGGAGCTCTGTAAGAAATCCAACTACTCCCAGAGGCAGCTGCTCTGTGACAAGCCAAGCCATATGGAGGGGTCTCCATTCAGCAGTTCGTGGCTTCAAGTTCTTGCAGCCCAGATATCAGATGTACGTTGATGCACTTCTCAGATGATTCTAGTCCCAAAAAAATGGAGTCATACCAGCCTCCTATTCTTTCTAGAGTTCCAACCTTGTAGAGACAACTTACTCCACTACACCTGACTAAATTCCTAACCGACACACTCAATGATCACTAGAAAACGGTATGGACCAAACTTCCCAAACTCTTTCCATGGAAAATCTGAGGAAGCAAAGATCAGTTGGAACCAGCTGATTCCAGATATAGAATGGATTCTCCTTTATCACTCTTTGCATGAAACTTCTGGTTTTAACTAAAATCTCACCAGATGCACAGGGCATAACCAAGCATTTTCATTTCCCTTGATACAAGTGAAATCTCCCAAAGCAGAGTTTTCTCCAGTAGAAAACATGTTTTAATCAGGAATAGCAAATTTGAGTATTTAAACAAAAAAAAATATATATATATACACATATATGTCATCCAGTAGTTACATTCACTGCCCTGAAAATTAGTTTCCAACTATGAAGTCCCTGAAAAATATCTATCTCTGCCCCAAATGGAGACTATAAAAGTCATATTTCCCCAAAATTCCATTTTACTTGAAACTTAAAGAGCAACAATCTCCCAATCTGGTCCTCTGGCCATTTGGATCAGTGACTCAAGTGTAAGTTGTCAGGCTGCAGATTTGGAAC
The DNA here is from genome assembly GCF_029834395.1 of Sorex fumeus. Classification (NCBI taxonomy): domain Eukaryota; kingdom Metazoa; phylum Chordata; class Mammalia; order Eulipotyphla; family Soricidae; genus Sorex; species Sorex fumeus. The sequence continues at coordinate 10,586,047 of NW_026606077.1, read as the reverse complement.
TTGAGACAGAAGTTCAAACCAAAAAAAGTGGTTTTATATCTGAACTTTATTCTCCTTCTCTTATCTTTCTACTTAACCCCTTAAACCCTTGATACATTTTCATATTTCAGATCCATCCTATTCTCTTCACAATAAACAAAGCTGCTAAGAATACCAGTTTCTTCACTACCCTTTCAGGTACTAGAATCCTACTTAAATCTTTCAAGAAGTTTGGCTTGAGCTTCCCTGTGGCAGATAAAGAACCTCACCAACTCTAAGTATAGCAGATAGGAATTTTGAACATGCTATGCTTTTCCCCAAAGTCTACTATAATGTTTTCTGTGTCCGAATTAAACCTCATGTTCTGATGTATGATATTTCTTTTTTGTGTGCATTTATTTAAATGAATTCTTAGGCATAGAAATTTAATCATATTTAGTTGTTTGTTTAAAGGTCTTTATTTAAAATAAACACCAACACTCTAAAAAGTTTTTTAAACGTTTTAAAGTCACTTTTTAAAAAATTCAACAATATGTGCACATTTATTCTATAATCATATATTCATGCATTAATCCACCATTTGCATTTTCAATATCAGGGACATCCTGGAGAATCTGAGATAGATGCATCATCCAGTGATTTTCTGTGGAAAGCATTCCTAGGGAATCAGAAAGCCGATGGCTTCTCCTCCCATCATCTAACCAAAACTACGTATTCCGTTTTTCTTGCTGTTAATCTCCTGCATACACTAACCATTTCTCCATGATTAGACAATTCACCTTCTTTTTTCTCAACCTGAGTTTCTTCAGTTGTAACTCAACAGGAAGAGACTTGTACAAGTTGACAGGAACTTACACAGGTTTTCGACTCTCTGTAATAGATTGTTCAGTTCGCTTCCACTCCCTCCCTGGTTTAGCCTGATGTGTGTGTTAAGCAGTCACCCATCTCTTTACTGCGCCCTCATCATGATTGCTATGCAGTGTAGCTAAGTGATTCTCAGTCTTACCGAGAAGGAATCTCCTGCCCCCATATCACTGCAATAGCCCAGGCCCCAAACTGAGAATCATCTACTGAAACTCTGAAATTAAAAAACTGACAAGAAGGGGAAAAAATGTCCCTAAGAGGACTTCTGGGGGGGGGGGAGAAAACCTCCTTTCTGGACTCAACACAAAATCACTAGCGATCAGAGCATGTAACCACTTTCTCTCCAATATCCTCACCTTGGATCCGGCATCCCCAGCCAGGCTGCTGCACTAGCAGAGAAGCTGCAGATGTGAGAGGGACCTCAAATTTATTTCACTCCATGATTTATTTTTCCCCTGCACATCACTTTGGTATGACAACAATGCATAGTTTGATTACATGTGATATATAAAATCATTGCAGCTGTTCAGAAATAGTCATAGCAAGAGAATTTCAGATACACACTCAGACACGGAGCCACACACACACACACACACACACACACAGTCAGACCTTGTAAAGATCTGGCTGAAATCACACAGCAAGAAAAAGAGATGCTCTTCTTTGCACTGACTGGGCATTTCCAACATCCCCTGCTTCATTCTTTGTCCTTAAGTACAGAATTAAGAGAGTATTTCCTTATTTTAAAAAATCTAGAGGTGGTCCAATGGGGGGAAGCACCTTTGGGGTTGAAATGGTGGCACGACAGTAGAAAAACGAGAGTGGGCACTGTCAAATTTTACTTTAAGGTGCTGCTATGAAACCAGGAGGTTAATTCCCTTTTAAACACTGTATGAAAGTTTCCCTCCCTCCTGCTCACTCTGTGGGCTACAAACTGTGCCTAAGATTAATCCCTCTGGAGCTTTTTATTTCCTATTCTGCCTATCTTTCATCTTCACCCTAGACTAAGCAGATGGATGTGAATTCAAAGTTTTCTGATCTTTAGCACAAGTTATGGAGGGTTATCTTTGGCTGTATATCTTTCTGCTGGCAGTGCTCCCTTGGTGATGAAGGATTAACCACCCCAGCTGTCTCTTCCCAGAATGATGCAGTGCCATGCTCCTAAACACGACAGCATCACTTAATCTTAATGTCCGCTCTCCGAGCGCAGCCGCGCAGGACAAAGCCAATCAACATCAGATGCCACCAAGATGGACCTACTGCTTGGCCCTGGAGTCTCTCACCCTCTCACTCCTATTAATCAACATCATCCAACCCAATCCTAGAGTTCACTCCTCTCAAACCTCGGTTAAACTAAGCTGGGGTCCATGTTAACCATGTGAAGCATGTGGCAGAAGGAGGAGTGGTGGGCGACAATCCGACTTGTAGAGAGCACAGCGCGCTGGGGCACAGCGCTGACTACGGAAACTCCCTGTCTCCGCCCCACTTCTCTGAAAAACCAACATCCATTCTGGACTCCTCAACAGCTTCTCACATACTGAAGTTTACCTGCGCAGCAAAAGAGAGAGTATGCTGGATGAAACCTACCTGGCTTCCAGGGGCCGCTAAGGAATGTGCAGACTGGCCTGGGTCTATTCTCAGTTGGAAAGTACTGGCACCCTTCTCCCATCTCCACCCTTAGCAGGGTTTGTATGAGCAAAACTGGGCCCATTTTACTTCCTTTGGCACAAAAATAAATAAATAATTTTAAAAAAACACTTAAGTCTCACCACTAATGGTACAAGTAAACACCTGGACCCAACTTTATAAAGGCTTCTTTGTGTCATTTTTGCATCCATAATTGCAACTAATTCTAATAAGTCTGTATCCTCGCTCCTTCTTACTTCAAGTTTATGTATCACAGGTGGGAAAAGCAAAATGGTATTCTTAGGTTTTGCTCTAGATCCAAGCAATTATAGTAATGTGCCTCCTTTTCTTTCTTAAGGACGGGAACAAAAAAGTCAGCCCAGATCTCAAAGGCAAATGTAATAAAACAGTAAATTATTGCTAGAGTTTACTAAACAAATGCAACCTAGTTAAATTTGGAAAAATCTTCACTTTTGCTTACATTTGCAATTTTACTGCTGAACTACTGGTATTTCTTACTTATGCAACATTAAAATGTATAAGAAATCCTCTTGTGTGCTATACCCAGCATCTACTCTTGATTTATAATACCCAATTTAGGGGGGGAAAAACACAACTAAACCTGATTTAAATCACAGATTACTCTGTAAAACACAAGCAAGGAACTATTCCAAATCCTAAATGTAATTTAAACATATTTATATTTTACAGTGATATATTTTCCCCATTCCTTGTCTTACGACTGTAAACTTTCTATAATTATATAAGCAATTTCCCTAAGGTCACAACATTGATCATAGTTATAAATTGCTAAAGTACAACGCACAGCGAACAGTAAAATATATGCTGGACATCACAAACAGTTTCATCAAATCAAGAATGGGGCGGAGAAAGAAGAGGGTGAGAGGATGGAGACAAAAAAAGGAAAAAAGAAACAAATTTTCCAATTCATTATACAGTGGCAATCCCCTTCTCACCATTATTTGGAACAGAGTTTTTACAAACTGTCCTGAATAGGCCTTGTTTTCATTTTTTATGAGCATTTTACCCCTTTGTCTATTACTCTGAAAGTCATTTAAGTGCGCAGCTAAGGAAACATACTAAAGAAGTAACTTAATTTAAGCACAAATAAAAACTGAGAAATTACATATGATATAAATTGCTTCCTGCCATGAACAGTAGTTCTCAAACAGTGTTCCTAGGAATCTTAGAACTATGTAGAAATATTCCCTGGATAAATTCTATTCTCTGAGTAAATTGTGGCCCTCCTCCCTACTCCTTTTTTTGTTCTGAATCAAATTCCTTACCCACACCCATAAATACTGAGTAGTTTTAACTTTTATAGTCATGTAATGAGTGTCAGAAAAAGGAACTGAATCCAATTTTATTAATCCTTCACTCACACCCACAGATAGAGTAATTTCAGATTTTATAAGCACATATTCATTTGCAGAAAATATAACTTATTCTTATTTTTTCATTATATTTTTAAACTTTTTTACTGACTTATTTTATGACTTACAGTGTACAGAATTTCAGGCACTTAGCGTCATACCTCAATGTGTGTAACTGTCACTACTACAACCACCAAAGTTCAATTTCCATCCCACCACCAAAGAGATCCTCCACTCATTCCTCCCACTCTGCTCCTTCTTCTTCTTCATTTAGTTTTTCACCTTAGTTGGCCCTGAGTCTAGATGTTTTTTAAATAACACAATCCACAATTGAAAGATGAAAACCACTGGTTAGGAATTATTTTTGCTGTTTGCCCAATCATTTGTTTTATTTATATTCTACATATGAGTGAAGCCACCTGGTAATCCTTTCTCTTTCTTGTTTTTTATTTTTGCTTAGTGCAATCACCTCAAATTCCAAGCAAATGACCCAAAAGGCACAAATTCAACTTTTTTTTTTTTCAATGAAAGGGTATATGTACCATGACTTCTTTATCTAGTTACCTGCTAGGTTGGTTCCAGATTTTGGCAATTGTGAACAACATTGCTTTGAATATAGTGGCTTCATCCCATTCTCTACCCAGAGTGACTCCTCTTTGATCTGCTTCCTCCCCTGAGGCACTATCCAAGAAATCCTACTTGGAAACATAAACAGAAAAGGATTTGGAAAGAACCACTTCTGATGTTACTGTAGTGAAAGATGGAATCTAAGACATTATTTGAGACTCTACTTAGTCATTCCAGTGTTTGGAGATAACTCTGTCTAATGAGCAAAGATGGGTGTTATCTGCACAGGATGCAAATAGGGTTGCTTCCAGTATGCAGGGTGCCAGCCAGACAGGCTGACAGGCTGGTCACCCCTGATGGCTAACAATGCCATACTCCTCTCTGGGCAGCTGTCCATTAGGAAGACAGCTGAGACCCAGAGAGGAGGAAGAAATCAGTGTGTGACAGGCACTGCCATTTCAATGAAGAAAACAAGTGTTCTCTGAAAGCTTTAGAATTATTATTGGTTGAAATTTTCCTCCAAAATACAGTCCAAGAAAGCTAAGCATGTCTATAGTTCAAGATCCTAGTAAACTATTTTAGTTACACACGGTTGCCAGGAGAATGGGCAGAAGTTTGTTATCCAAAACAAATAAGGTCTCTTCCATTCTGCACCCCACCTCTCCTATGAAGCTACCAATTCTGCCCCTCCCTTCATTTCTTCCCCTCCTCCCCTTCAATGTCCTATTTGTTTGCTATTGATGGCTTGCAAATAAAGCTGGTCTTGCTTCCAACACAAAGACAACTTTTCCCTGACCAGAGGTAATATTCAGGATAGTGAACTGATAGAACACAGACATGGATCAACTAGAACAGAAGCTGACAACAGTCATACACAAAGGTGTAAGTCTCAGCCAACAGACTTCAATAGAAAAATAGAAGCTGAATGGATAGCCTAGAGCTAACTTTGCAAATGCTAGAGTCCAAATCTCCCTTCTAGCCTCCTCCGCTGTTTAATGTAATAGTTCCTGCCCATGGTGAAAAGCAAATGAGCTCATACAAATACAATGTAAATGCAGTGGAAATGCTAAATAGATATTAATCAAATACTTCCTCTTTGTTTAAGTGTTTTTTAGTCAACTGGCTGTTTTCTGCTGCAATCCGTCTTCAAGATTTCCTGATGTATGATAGATCCCCAGAAAACAAACTGAAAAACAGAAAAGCCTTGTGGATTCTGGTCTCAGAAAAAGTTAAGCTCTAAACATACAGATGTGTAGACTTTATCTGGGGCAAAATCTCAGTGTTGTGTGGTAACAGCTTTGCTGGTAGGAGGATCACCCAGAGACACAGCACAAATGAGGACTCTCACTGAATTCCATCACTTATCACCTTAAAATCAACCATGTAGTTTCTAATCTATAAAATCGTTCATGTAATTTATAGTTGAGTAAGTTTTGACTTAGCTTATAAAAAATAGATCATTCAAATCACCTACAATTCTGCTGCCCAGATGACGAGGATAATATTGTTAGTAACTATTTTACAAAGAACTGTGTTTGTTCCATATTATCTCATTTAATGTTCACAACTCTTTGATGTAGGCAACTGAGGCTTAGGTAAGTAATTTGCTCAGTATCATATGCTCACATTGCGTTTAAGTGTCAACCCCAACATTTGAACTGGGGTCTGAACACAAAGATCACTTGTTTAATAAGATCCAGACAAGACTGCTTCCCAGAAATAATAAGAATCCACAGTTCAAATAATTTCCGTAACTATTTTTCATAAGGCTTTTAGATATAGGTCAGTAGGTAAGAGTTAGTTACGCAGAGCAGTAGATAGGTGGGGAGAGAATTAGATGGATGCAAAAAAGAAAATTCTCACTGATTTATATTTTATAATGAATTAAAGTAAAAGTAAAGTAAGTAAAGGCCCTCCCGTTGATCATCAATTTGCTCAAGCGGGCCCAGTAACGTCTCCATTGGAGAATTTGTTGTTACTGTGTTTGGCATATCGAATATGTCATGGGGAGCTTGCCAGGCTCTGCCGTACAGGCGAGATACTCTTGGTAGCTTGCCAGGCTCTCCGAATTAGTTACTACAAATACTTACATATGAGAGCCGGGCTCTCCGAATTAGTTACTACAAATACTTACGTATGAAAATATTTTCATTTGGGGGCAAAATCTTCAGTCCTAGGAGCCCCTAATTTCTCAAATAAGTTAGTTTTTCTATGGGCAAATATTACAAATCTCAAGCATAAGTACTTTCCACCCCAACTCCAACCATTATGATTATGAACACAGATTCACAAAACTAGGTAAAGTGTAACACAAACCCACAACCATGACCCATGGATTTCTCAGTAAACAACAGAGAACACAGACCAAACATTAAAGAGCTAATCAGGGGAAAACATGATTTTGACAACATGCATAAGCAGGAGTTTCTGTTGAAATATTTTAATCAGAAAAAGTTTGAAGCATGCCTACTAAATACCAGTGAGATATATAAATACATAAATATAATTATGGTAATACTTATATACATATACACACATATATATCATTATAGAACCAGAAATATTCCATGTAAAGCCATTTTTGGTGGGGGGTTATCGGGAGTGGGAGCATGGTATGACCACACCTGGCTGTGCTCTGGACTTACTTCTGGCTCTGTACTAAGGAATCACTCCTGCAGAACTCAGAGGACCATATGGGGTGCTGGGGATCATACCCAGGTCAGGCACTGCAATGAAAACTTCTGAACTGTCCTATATCTCCAACGTAGGCCCATATCTTTGTGAACACTGGTTTGAACAAACATCAATTAGGCTCATCTGACACATTTTTTTCTCTTTTACTTTTTTGTTTTTTTGCTTACTCACCATGAGATACACAGTTACACAGTTGTTCATGATTGGGTTTTAGTCACATAATGTTTCAACACCCATCTCTTAACCAGTGTACATTTCCCGCCACGAATGTTCCCAGAATTCCCACCACCCCATCAGCCTGTCTCTATAGGGCGTTCTCTCTCTCTCTCTCTCTCTCTCTCTCTCTCTCTCTCTCTCAACTTCTCTCTCCCTCTCTCTCCTCTCTCCCTCTCTCCTCTCTCTTCCCTCCATCCCTCTCCCATCTCTCTTCTCTCCCTCTCTCCTCTCTCCCCCTCCATCCCTCCCCCCTTTCTACTCTCCCTCTCTCCTCTGTCCTCCCTCCATCACTCCCCCTCTCTCTCATCTCCCCCCTCTACCCCTCCCTCCCACTTACTCTTCAGCTTTCTACCTCCCCTGTTCTTAAGATCAGCACTTTTATATTGGGTCCAGAAGGGACAGCAGATATATTGGTGCTGCAACATACTATGTCTAAAACTCAAGTAAAACTCTGTAAATCATGGCACTTTAATAAAAATTTCATATAGATATATATTATATAGATATATACACATCTCTGTTTTTAGAGAGAATTGTGCTGCAATACTTGGGCACAAACTACCCAGCAATTGACACAGCTTCAACTTCTCAAGATATTAAGGAAAGGGGAAGGAGAGAAACAAAGCAAGAAAGGTTAGGAAAGGTCAAATCCTGCCCTCAACTCTAGGATGCCATTCCCAGGACTCCTCTCCACCCTAACCTAATGCTGCCACCTAGAAAGCAAAATAACAGTTGGCAAGTAATTCCTAAAAGAACAGAGATAGCTCTCCCCTTCAAACCACTGGTTAGTTAGCTGACACAATAATATCAAACAAAGATTACGAGAACCTTTGTTCCCTCTTTTCCAGCTCCTGGGAACTGCCCCAGGATGGTCCTGATTCCTACAGCAAAGCAAGCCAACAACTTCTCTCACACTCTGAAAACTATGGCAAAGTGTCTGAGTACGAAGGTTATCTGCTCACAGGTTTTCAAATTAATGTAAATTTTTTGGGATATGATCCTTATCTTCTTTTACATTCTTCAATAATATTTTACAGATTTTTTTCATATAAGTTTTATATCATCTTACTAATTTATAGGTAGTTGCCAATGTTGTGGATGTCTTCCTTCTTGTACAGTAGAACAGTCCTGCTGGTTTTCCACTGGGATGGAACCTTGCATTCAGACAGGTAGCGTGTGAAGAGCCAAGCCAGTGTATTGCTGAGTATGGACAGCACGATCTTCAGGTGTTCGGGTCTCTCCTTGTCTGGGCCGGGTGCTGTTCACTTCTTTACCAACAAAATGGCATGTCAGATTTCTGAAAGGAGAAAGTTGGGAACGACATATCCATCCTGCAGAATTTGGTTATGTGGACAGGTGGATGTAGCTATCGAAGAGTTCTGAATAGAAGTCATGGATAATCTTCTCCATTGCCCTTCTGGAAGATGTGATAGATCCATCAGGATGTCATAGGGCAGTCATCTTGGTCTTGTAGTTGGCGAAGGTCAGGCGGGCATTGCAAATGCTTTTCCCAGCTTCTGCTGCATTGACCAGCACTGCTGCTCTTCTCTCTTTGAGGTTTTCCTTGATCACGTCTCTGCAGTTTTCTGCGAACTCAGACATTCACTTGTGGTTGCCTGAGGCTCACGCCGAGCCACGTTGGTGAATGAGTTCAAGAGTTTTCAAAGACAGGCGTCTTGTTGTGGCTATCTCTCTCTCTCTCTCAGTGTTCCTTGCACAATCATGAAAGTGCTGAACCAGTGAATCGTATTCTTCGTCAATGTTGTCAATGACAGGATCTTCCCATGTTGCCACAATAGTGCCAATGAGCTCCCAGTTGGTGTTCGTTCTCCGAGTTCTCTTCTTAAACTTTGCAGTCCTTTCTCCCCGCTCTGTGAAGTAGAATTTTGCACGAAGGAGATGGTGGTCCAATCCCATTTGGAATTTTGGGACAACAGTGACATTGGTCAGGCAAAACCATCAATTGAATATGATGTGGTCAATTTCGTTGTGGAACCATCCACCAGGAGACTTGGTCAACATGATGAACTCAGACAGTCTCTCACCCTGTTCGTTCCATTCTAGGCCATGGGTCCCAACGTAGAGTTCTTCGGCTGATCTTCTTGGTTCCATCTTGGCATTAAAATCACCGACAATGATCTTGTAGAAGGTGTGGTCTTCTTTATAGAACTTCTCCAGCTCCATATAGAACTCTATTTCTTCATTGTAATTGGATGTTGGTGCATAGACAACGAAGATAGAAACTGACAGCAGTGAGCCACAACTATTCAAGTGTAATCATCCAATTCGGGGTGTTAGACATTCAAATGAATCAATGCTCATGGCCAAGTTCGTGTTGACAAGGACACCGACACAACTGACGCCTATTTTGTCACATGTTCCGAGTAACAGTTCTTCTCCAGTGTCAAAAATGGTATGATGTGGTTGATGTCTTCTCGTCTCGGTCAGACCAATGATGTTATACTTGATCTTTAGTGCTTGCACCATCAGGTCCTCGATGGATGCATCCGATAGATGGATGCAACTATCGCCAGATCTACCTGTTGTCTGTCATTACAAGCTGTTCACTCGAGTCATCATGAATAGGATTGGCAGAACACTAAATAAAGGACAACCATGCGAGCAATCCAGGTACCAAAAAGGATTCAGCACGATTGACCATATCCACACGGTAACGAAGCTCATTGAGGTTTCTTGGGAGTTCAAGATGCCGCTCTCTCTAACGTTCTTTGATTTAAAGAAGGCCTTTGATTCTGTTGAGACTGAAATGGTCATCAAAGTCCTAGCCAAACAGGGTGTTCAAACTCAATACATCAAGATACTCCATTACTGTATTACAGATTCACTACCAGGATCTCACCATTCTACAGAGAAGTGATCATCAATGTCAAGAGAGGGGTTCGGCAGGGTAATAGCATTTCACTGAAACTTCAGTGCCACCCATGAGAACGTCATGTGATGACTGGAATGGGAAGGAATGGGAGTGAAGATAGATGGTCGGCAACTACACCACCTCCGCTTCGCTGATGACATCGTTCTAATAATACCAAACATTAGCCAAGTAGCACAAATGCCGGCAAACTTCAGCCATGAGTGTGGAAAGGTCGGACTACAGCTGAATCTCACAAAGACAATGTTTATGTGAAACGGACTCATCCCTGATGTTCCATTTGCTCTCAACAAAATGAACATCTCTGAATGCAACAGTTATGTATACCTAGGTTGAGAAGTCAACATGACGAATGACCTGGCACCTGAGTTACACAGGAGGAGGAGAGTAGCTTGGAACACCTTCAAGAGTGTCAAAGAAATAGCTAAAAGGATAAAGAAACCTCTGGCTCCGGGCACATATCTTCAACTCCATTGTTCTTCCTGCGTTAACAAATGCCTCAGAGACCTGGGCCCTATGAAAACAGAATGAGAATGCTATTAAGGTCTCCTGAAGAGGAATCGAAAGAGCTATGCTTGGAGTATCACGCTTCACTCAAATGAGAGAAGGAATCTGGAGTTCTGACCTCTGTCGACAATTGAGAATCAGGGACACTGTCTCATTTGCCAAGCGTCGAAAATCAGATGGGCTGGACACATAATGCGATTTGGAGATGACCGCTGGACTAGATCAGTTACCCACTGGATTCTATGGGATGTCAAAAGATCACATGGACGCCCATCTACAAGATGGTCAGACTTCTTCATCAAGACTCTGAATGAATGAGGAGCTGGAGCAATAGCACAGCAGGTAGGGCATTTACCTTGCACACAACTGACCCGGGTTTGATTCCCAGAATCCCACATAGTCCCTTGAGCACTGTCTGGGGTAATTCTGAATGCAGAGCCAAGAGTAACCCCTGTGCATCACCAGGTGTGACCCAAAAAGAAAAAAAAAGACTCTGAATGATAGGTCTGAGGCTCTTTGTGTTCCTGGAGCAAGCAGACACCACTGGGCTACACTAGCACGTGACAGGGAGGAATGGTGATGTTACTGGTGCCCTCTTGAGCAAAACAATGAGTAATGGGATGTCAAGTGATCAATTTATAGGTACTTGTTAATATTAATTATAAATAGCATCTCTTCATTCTCTTTCATGTTCAATAGATTTTTATATGTTTTAGTTACATTAGCTACACTTTTAGATATTTTTCAGTAACTTTTTAAATTAGTTATTAATTCATTCGAAAATAATGACCTCTTTATGGAGTGGTGGTTATAGTTCAATAAAGTAGATGGAGTAGAGGGAGGCTGGAGGTCTGAGTTCAATCCCCAGCTTACCTGGTTCCCAGGTACTGCTTGGCACTGTAGCACTGTAGCACTGTCCTCCCATTGTTCATCGATTTGCTCAAGCGGGCCCAGTAACGTCTCTATTGTGAGACTTGTTACCGTGTTTTGCATATCGAATATGTCATGGGTAGCTTGCCAGGCTTTGCTGTGTGGGCGAGATACTCTCAGTAGCAGGCCAGGCTCTCCAAGAGGGGCAGAGGGATGGAACCCGGGTCAGCCACGTGCAAGGCAAATGCCCTACCTGCTGTGCTATCACTCCAGCCCACTGGTTGGCATGGACCTTTAAATACAATTAAAATAATGTTAATACTTTTACTTCATCTTTTCCATTATTTATACCTCTCATCATATTTTTAATCTTACTGCATTTAATTCAATACATGATTGCAAATACCAATGTTTATAGGGCCTGGCAGATAACATGACTAAATGAAAGAAGCCAGAACAGACCAATGACCTAGAGCAGAACTTCTTAAATTTTTTCCACTCACCCAAGAACTGCAACACAGGCAATCACTGCCATAAACCCCTTGGATTCATTGTGTGTTTGGTTTTAATTTAATTTTTAAAGTTTATTTTTGGTTTTGGGTCTCATTTGGCAATGCTCAGGCTTACTCCTGGCTCTCTGCTCAGAGATTACTCCTGGTGGGGTTTAAGATACCATTAAAGGTTTTGGAAACTGAATCAGGGTCTGCAGGTCTTAGAAGCTTAATGCCTGTACTATCTACCCAGCCCTGATTCTAAGCCAAATATTGGTCATTATGCATTTATAAATCTTTTACTGTTGCAAAAAATTTTTCATGACCTCTACATTCAGCATGAAATAACAATATACAGCTTAAGAAGCTAGGGCCAAGGAAACAACTCAAGGGGCGGGGGCACATGTTTTTCATGTAGGAGTCCAGAGTTCAATCCTCGGCACTGCATGGTCCCCCAAACACCTCAAGAATGATCTCCAAGAACACTAGATATATGGGTTGGGGAGGAGGAGAAGGAGAATAGATAGAGAAGAAGGAGGTAGAGAGGAGTTGGAAGAGGAGGAAAAAAAGATGTTGAAATCTAAAAATTAAAGTGGTGGGTCAGAGCAGTTGTCAGTCTGTTAGATTCAGGAAGCCAGAAATAACAGCAAGGTAGCAACAAAGGTCCAAAGACAATATAATTGGAGAACTGATCTACACAATTGAGTTGGCACAGTGGGGGCAGGGGAGCTGGGGCGGGGACAGTAGGATTAGGAGGAAGGGGTCTTGGGGTCCTTGGGAAAAAGCAGTACTCTGGTGGTGGGTGTGGTATTGGAATTAATTCCAATGTGTGCAAAAGAAAACATTAATGGCACTGTAAACACTGAATCTCACTCAATAAAGCATTTTTAAGACTTTTTTTCAAAATAAAAATTCCAGTTCTTTAAACAACTGCAAATAACATTTTAAAATTTTAAGCACATGGTAGGCCAAAACAAACAGCTCAATTAAGCCCCTAAGTAACTGATAACCTTCAGGTAAAATGGTTCCGAGTTTAAGAAAGTGTTGAACTGAAATCACAATCAAAGTGAACATTCTTATCTCAACCGTGACCTTCCCTAATTTGGGGGCCACTAAAATAATGTTTTGGCTTGAGATAGAGTTTCTATCAAATTGAGTTTGTGTGATGTTATTCTATTAAAAATGTTTTGTCAAATTAATATTTAATTCTGTTAAATTGTCTTGGTTTTCCTCCTTTCTCCTTATGTGATTATTTTATTAATAAAGTTTCCAAGACTGAAAAAAGAATGCTGGAAACAACATACTTTAGAAGAATACACTATAAATTGTGTTTCCAAAGAAATAAAATATAAAACAGATCTTTTCTAATTTTTTTAAATACTTGGTTTTATTTTATTGGTTCAACACTTTACTATGACTTGTTTACTCGCCCGTACTCCAGAAACTTATGCTAGTCTGTCAAAATCCTGCTCATAAAACTGCCACTGACATGATCTGTTTCAAAAAATCATCCACAACTGAGTCTATCATCAGTTCAGTCTACACAAGTAGTTTCGAATTCCAAAGCAATTCCACACCACAATCCATGTCTGTATTCCCAAGTCAACTTCAACAGTTTCCCAAGTTCACGCTGATATAGTTCATTCTTTGGAAAGATGTTAGAATGACAAATTTTCTGGAAACAGGTTTTGTTTGGGGGTTGTGGGGGAAGGCAGTGTTAAATAAAAAAGATGTAACTGGCTTAAGAAAGCAAAGACATTCAGTGCATGAATATAAAAACATCACTAAACTTGGCTTACAAAATTGTTAATTACGTATTTGACAGTGAAATATCACAAACAGCTGGGGCTGAAGAACACAAACCCACACAGGGAGTTGGTAGGAGTGGGAAAAATACACTCAGACAAACTACAAAGAGGATGCTTTAACTTAATCTCCTCTCCTGCAGCAACTTTTACACCTCTATAGTGGATCACACATACATCTCAACCAAAATTCACAAACCGCCCTCCTCTGACTTCTAAATTCAGACTCTAAGTTGAATGCCATTGTTCTCCTCTATTAAAAAAAGAAAAGTTGGGTCCAAAAGTTTGTGGCCAACAGAAAGAGCCAGACCAGAATCTAAAAGAATGTGTGTACTGAGACTGTGAAAAGAAAAGCCATCACTTTGAGAAGTTTGGTCTTAAATTTTTTTTAATACATAAATCATCTCAATGCCTTGAGGGACTGCTCCAAAGAAACTCCCAGAGCCTCACATGCCATCTCTTCTCAAACATGCTCAAGTGCTCAGCACATCCCGGGCCAGGAATCTGCTCTCCCCGATCTCTCTCCAACCCATGGGGAGGAGCCACAATCTGAAATGCTCACATGGGCTTGTTGAGAAAATCCTTACTAGTAGAGTGGATGACCAGACAATGCCCCAAGCGCAGATATTTGGGGGGAAGGATGTGTGTTCTGGGGGAGTGGGGAAGGGGGGAATGGTGGGGGAACTGGGTTTCTGACCCTGTGACATCAAGAGGAAAGATTCTTGGCAGAAAGAAAAACACTCACTCTTTAGGAATTCCTTTCTTGGTTTTATGCTGGAAGAGACACAGGCTCTCTCCAAAGCTAATATAAAAGAAAACTGGTTCCCTCTCCACAAAACATACCTGAGAGTAAAGAAAGAAAATCTGATCTTTCTTTAATCTCCACAGCACATTTTAACACTTAGATGAGAAGCTGAAGTGTACAATCTTAGGTAGAATATTAAAACAGTTCGATAAATGTTATATGTTCTGATTAAGTTCAAGTTTATAAGTAAAGCCGTCCCTAATAATTCAATCTTAGCTAGTTGAAGACGGCAGATCCAAAGGTTAATCTTCAAGGGGGAAAAAAGAGAGGAATCACAACTGTCTCTTCCCCTTGTTTTCAGATGAGATGATGAAA
The DNA here is from genome assembly GCF_029834395.1 of Sorex fumeus. Classification (NCBI taxonomy): domain Eukaryota; kingdom Metazoa; phylum Chordata; class Mammalia; order Eulipotyphla; family Soricidae; genus Sorex; species Sorex fumeus. Next base: position 10,571,024 of record NW_026606077.1, on the reverse strand, counting down.
CAACCTTATCTGTTACTTTCACTGTCCTCCCATTGTTCACTGATTTTCTTGAGCGGGCCCAGTAACATCTCCATTGTGAGGCTTTGTTGTTACTGTGTTTGGCATATCAGATACATCACGGGTAGCTTGCCAGGTTTTGCTGTGCGAGCAAGATACTCCCGGTAGCTTGCTAAGCTCTCCGGGAGGGGCGGAGGAATCGAACTCGGATCAGCCATGTTGGCTGCGTGCAAGGCAAACGCCCTACCCGCTGTGCTATGGCTCCAGCCCATCTTTATTTGTTACCTCCAAGTAATTTTTAAAAATTCTGAAAACTAGATCATGATTTAAACCTTTTTAAAAATGAGAACCATCAAACCAAAGCCAGATTCTTTTCTTTTTCAAAGATTTTTACTTCTTGGAAGAAGGTTGAAGAGGTTGGAATATCTTGGTGAAATGACACCAGAATAGTTTTCCAGGGGACGATACCAAGCACACTCACCTCTGGAATACTCCTGCAAATGTGACATGAGAAAGCACAAGCTTAAAAATTGCTGATGACCAAAGGTTTGGGATTATTATGTTTCAACAGAATAAAAGGAAGAGAGAACCATATAAGAACAGAACACCTTGTGGCATCTAACACTGATGTTTTCAAAACAATCTCATCATCCTAGGTAGCTGAAGATCAATGTGTCCAGATGCCAGAATATGGGGAATCAGTTTAGGGTGGGTCAATGGAAACAGCTTTATCCTCCAGAAGACCATGGTAAAAACCACATCAATGCCAGTTGTAGGAGATCACTCTATTTTGCAAAATATAAAACTCTTTCATTGCAAATCTATGGAAACAATGTCACAGGGGCCAAGGGCTGTCACTTCAAGTCAACGAAGGCCCATTTCATTGTAGCACTGATGGCCAGCAATGTCAAGGCGAATTACACCCCCACTTGCTAAGAGAGAGAAATCAAAGTCAGAAGAGGAACGTTCAGCTGGAGACACACCCACAGGAGTTGGGAAAGCCAGCACTTTTTCCAAGCCATGCTAATCTATCACAGGCTCAAACAAAGGATATGATTTTCCCATTGAGAAAAGGAAAGGACTGGTGACAGGATAGTCCAAAGGGAGATTCAGAGAGCAGTTCTAAGGGCCAAGACTCGCTCTTGCCACATGTTGGAGTGGTGGGTGTGGAGGGGGGGGGAACATAACAACAAAGTTCAGTGCCTGGTGGAACTTGAATATAAAAAGAGATTAATAAACATAAACTGAAAGGTTTGGGCACCCTGAAACAGAACTATGTTCTTTCTCCAGATTTCCCCAAGGCTCCTCCATGAGCTAGGTGAGGTGATAGGTGGACTAGAAGGTATGTAAGACAGAGTAAAAGGTTATAAGATCTGGACATGATCAGCTTAGTTACCACTAGTAAAACATGATGTCATAACCAGAAATTTGTTTTCTAAGAAGAGGTGAGGGAAGGTGAAAAGGTACAGATAAGTCCAAACCTGGTTCTGAGTGAGAAGACATATACATATTGTGTTGCCATCATAGGAACAAACATCCAATGGAGAAAGAAGTGAGTTCCTCGGGCGCCTCAATACTGGTTATTTATGTATTCCCTGAGGAGACCATTTAAATCTTTATTTATCTCTAGATAAAAAAGAACAGTAAGTATAAGTATGTATTTATAAATCAGAAGGAAAGGGAGAGAAAGAATACCAACAAAGTGTCTTCTGAGTGCTGAATAAGCATTGTGTATCTATGTAATTAGTATGCTTATGGAATTTTGTTTAATACTACCAGTCGCCCACTTTATAAAGAAATTAAGGCACAGAAATTAGATAATTATCCACACATTAATGTGGACATTAATGTGTGATAGAGATAAAACTACTGAGAGCCTCATAGCATGTTTCTTCTTGGGACTCTGGAATCCTTCTAAGAAATCCAATATTATCCTTCCTTGGAGCTCTTAGTCTGAGGAAATGCTTAGCCACTGCAAGACAACTATTTACATTGTCCTTGTTTTCCAGAAATCCATGATAGCCATCTTGGTATTGACACCTCTTCCCAAACCCAGAGAGGCAAGACCATCCTTTAAAACTATGGGTGCTAAGCCAGATAGATAGTACAATGGACAGGGTGGTTGCCTTGCATGCAGCTGACACAGATTTAATCTCTAGAATCCCTTATGATCTCCCAAGTCCCTCCAGAAGTGATCCCCAGCACAGAGTCAGAAATAAGCCGTGAGCACTGCCAGGTGTGGTCCAAAAGCCAAAAACAAACAAAAACCAACCAACTATAAAACTATGAACTGAATGTTCTGGGCTGAGGTGACAGTAGATAGGTTATGTGCGGGCCTTGCATGTAGCCTACCAGGTTCAATCCCAGTACCACATATGGTCCCCTGAGCCCCACATGGAGTAAGTGCTAAGTAAACTGGGAATGGCTCAAAAAGCAAAGACATAAAACAAAACTATGGAGGATCTTAAAAGAGCAGGCAATGGAAAGGATGCCCCCCTCAGACCCATAATCCTCCATATATGCCCCCCATGTATGGCAATTGACCCAGATCCTCCCTTAGTGATGTGAACCAGAGTGATCAGCCCAGCCAAAAGGAAATTTAGCAGGAGAGGCCATGAGTCTGTCAACCCTGCCAAAAGGGCTCATCCTGGGCTCAGAAGTTCTATCACACAACTTTTAACTTGGGACATAAAAATGAAAAAATGCCTTTGTTTAAAACTCTCCTGAAGTTTCTGATCATAATGATTTATGTAAATAAAATGTTAAATTAAAATGTGTTAATAAAATTATATATATGATGGAATGACTGTTCTTTTTAAAACTGATCTGCAATAAATTTTCTAAATTCTGATTGCAGGTGATTCAAGGCCTTGAAAGCTTTGCCAACAATAGCCAGCAGAGGTCTATTACTGAAGTGGTATTAATATAGCTATCATCACCAATTCAAAGCAGATAATAAAGGACTGACACATTTATTATCATTATTAATTAACAGTTTTCTGAGATGGAATTAAATCAATATGCTGCTCTGATATCATTTTAACTAGTTATGCAAATCAAACATTTAGAGCCCATGAACAGATATAAATGCCATTCAAAATTCACTTTGCACTTATTACTGTAATATCAGAACTTTCAGGCTTTGCTAGTAAAAAAGAAGGGGGGGGACTTAATGCTCATTTAATTACACTCAGACATAAAGCTTATGGAATGAAAGTTGAAATAGCTGATTAGTTAGGAAGTCATAGTAAGGCTATAACACGAGGGATAGACAATGAGATAATAATGTGGAAACGTGGGGCTCTGCTCAGAGTGGATCTGGCAGATCCTATTAAAAAGAACAATGACATGTGTAATAAAATATGTTTTAAAATTACAAACTTGAGGACCTTTTCTTAAATCCAGAAAGGAGAAGAGGAAGGAAAAGAAATGAGGGGAGGGGCAGAAAAGATGAGGGACAAAACCTACAACTCACCACCGATAAATAGAAAACTGCCAGGTTCAGTTGCCCAACACTTTATCCAATTGGATGAGTATGATTTCAGCACATTCTCCATGCAGATTGCAAACTCAGCCTCCCAGCTCTCCTTATCAGGTGAGAGCAGGTCTCCATCCCCAGAAAGCCACCTAGAGGGTCGCCCTCAGTCAGACTTCACTACCTCTGGGTCCAGCACAGGCCAGAAAAGATAGGAAAGGTTTCTTACTTGGAGATTTGGATTTTTCATTTGCAAACACAGATAATGCCTTGAAATGGGAGGCTTTAAAAATACTAGAGGAGTTTGAGTAGTCCTGATGCTATGACTATCTGGACAATGCAGAGGGTGTCCACTGCCTCTGGGTGTTGTAAGCAGTGATGCTAAGAGCTGGGAGAGGAGCCACATGCAGGGGGAGGATCCAAGGTGCCCTGGCCTATAAATTCTAAAGACTATGAAGACTATGGAGGAGTCCGTCTGGAAACCAGCAGAGAAGCAGCCAGACACAAAGCATAGTGCCCAGGCTGGGGCTTCCAGCGGAAGCCTGAGCCTTCTACAGAAGCTTCCTTGGGCTTCCAGCTAGCATAATTTGGTTTGGGATCTTTTTTATGAACAGAACAGAATTGTTTCGATAGTGTAAGTTAGTCTGAGCAATTTGCAGTTCTTTTTTTCTCCAAATCATATTCGCATCTTCACCTGGGAGGAGTACATTTGATCTTCAGAAGAATCCATTTCAGAGCCAGAAAATGAATAGTACATATACCTACAGAAAATGCAGTGCAATTGTTCTGCTGTGACCCAAAGGAGCAATATAAAAAGCAAAGAATAAAATTTTATTGTCCCTTCCACACCTCCCACCCCCAACTTAGAGATGTAAGAAGGCACAGACAAATATTTATGATGTGTTGCTGTTTGCTATAGTATTTCACAAATTAGAAGGGAAAAAGCCTGCAATGAATGAAAAGTTAAAACTTTATGCACTAGAATCCTGTAGAGGGCAAAGGGGCTGGGCCTAACAGTCTGCGTCATGGCGAGGTGAGGAAGGCAGAGAAGACTGGACAGATGTATGAGAAAACATAGAACTCAAGTGCTTCAATTACACATGATAGTGTCTTGTCTTTTTCTGCATGTGCTTTTATATATTATCCACACCTTGACCACAACCACTTGCAAGACATTTTCTGATGGCAGCCACTTGATGAGGCGTTAGGAGTCAAGAGAGACAAGCCTCCACCCTCTCAATGAAAAAACTCCAACAGGAGACAGAGAATCAAGCAGTCATTAAAAACATGATGATTTATGTGATTTTTAAACTCTTAGCAAAGCTTTAGCTGACACTTAACTAAGATTCTGTGCATCATTCCTATCTCTTGAATAAGTGTGAAAACTCCCACCTTAGAGTGCTCATGTCTTTCTTAAATAGGAAGAAAGTGCACAGAGTGTGCCTGAGGCTTAAGAAATCACTGCCTCGTCTACTTTTCCGTGTTGGAGGTAGAAGACATCTTTCCTTAGCCAAGATCCAAACACACAGCCATGCTGTCTTGGTGTTTCTCTGAACTTACTCTCCAACTTGTTCATGTTCAGACTAATGAAAAAAATTTAAGGACTTTTTCCCACAGATATCAACACCTGAAACCCTTGCCTTTCTCGATCTCACTATGTCCTTCTGAATTGACCACACTTGTACAACAGACTCAATTCCATTCCTGACCCAACTATTCCACCTCTGACTTTCCAGAAGTCCCAAATAAGAAACAAAATCATCATGAAATAGTCCCTTTAAAGACTTGTGATCTTCCCCCCCCCAATCACCTTTTTTTTATATCTTCAAATATATTCAAATGTCTGTAAGCATTCCTTTCTGTCCCTGCCCTGTACTATTCTTTCAACCTGCCTCCTCCCATTTAAATTGATTCGGAGATATTATGGAAATATAGTGTGAATACTAACATGTAAGAGACTATCCAAGGGAGAATGTTAAGACCTCATTGTTAGGTGAAATATATAGAAATTAAAACGCCAGCTCTTGGGGCTGGAGCGATAGCACAGCGGGTAGGGCATTTGCCTTGCACGTGGCTGACCCAAGTTCGATTCCCAGCATCCCATATGGTCCCCCGAGCACGCCAGGAGTAATTCCTGAGTGCAAAGCCAGGAGTAACCCCTGTGCATCGCCGGGTGTGACCCAAAAAAGGAAAAATAAATAAATAAATAAAATATCAGCTCACTCTTGTATGTGGCAATTGGAGAGGTTGCTAGCAAGGGGGAGAAGTGACCATCAGTCAGTGAAACCCTCAGTAGTCTTTGACCAGTGTGGCTGTGGACGCAGCCCTAAAATCCAGGAAAGTCCTAGCTGGTAATATGAACAAGTGAAGAGCCCAGGCAGGAAGGAAAATTATCACTGAAATTCAAGGCACAGGAGCAATGGTAGTAAATCAGGGATGAACCTAAATAACTGGAGCAAATGTAAACTCAACTATCTACCCAGGGTGGAACTGGGTTGTAATAACCAATGTAGAAGACAATTCTGACAGCCCATTTGGTTCCTCTGTCAGTCAGACTATGGTAGTAATCAGCTTTGTCTCACCCCCATGCTCCCTCTTGCCCTGACTACAGGTGCCTCAAGCAACCTATAAAGGTTCAGGGGAAGCTACAGCAAGTAAAGTCCTCTCTGTCTCTGTTTCGTTGTTTGTGCTGTCAGCTACTAAGGAGTGGTTTTTCTTGGTGGAGGACAAGGGGAGGAAACTTACAAGCATGACTCAGGAGAACTGGGGGTACCACGGGCAATTCTCAGCCAACCATGCCAGCAAGGGCCTAAGAATACAATGTGGTTTGGACCCACGATGCTAGGAATGCCCAGGCCCCCACAGCAGCACTTGAGGTCACTAGGGACACATCTGGTGATGCTCAGGGCCTTCAGGGCTGCACCTGGCAATGCTCAGGGATGCTGGAGTTGCAAGCAGTCAAACCCCAGCCAAGCATGCTACACTATCACCTTATTCCCAAACAGTTGCTTTTAAGGCATATCATTAGTAAAGGAATCGAAATGACATACTCATTCTCTTCCTAAAATCCTTTTCAAGGGGGTGCTGCGTATCTAGCCACTTATCCTGAAGCTTCTCGTAGAAGCCCAGTCACATTGGAGACAGCTTTTCTTCACACCCTCACCAGTCAGTGGTCTGTCTCCCAGTCCCCCACTCTGCCGACCCCCACATTGCCTCCTTATGTTTAGGAGCCATACATGGCTCTGCTGGGCACCATACTCAGTGAGGATCAAACTTAGGGCCTCACCTCACACACACTCGACAAGTATTCTATCACTTAAGCTAGCTCCCAGGCCCTCCTATTTCTCCCTTTACTTCCTCTTCAAAACCATCTTCTCTGCCGGAAAGGATTTCTTTGACTCCTTAGCACAAGAAATGACTCAGCAGTAAAAGCGATGTTGGAAACTTTTAGCTTTCAAAGACTGAATGGAATGGTGGTTAGTCTGTCACCAAGCACAGTTGGGTCCAATGTCACTTAGATCTCTTGCCATGGTACTGTTTTTAGTGGCTGAGATGTGTTTGTGCATGAGCAAGTGGTGGCAGCTAAAATACAGCACCCTCTCCATTTCAAATTTACCATGCAAATTCAAAGTACACTCATGGTAGAGAAAGTATTATATTTCTCTAATTTTTCTCTAAGAAACTTCCTTGAAGTTAAAAATGGGGTGGGGGGGGGGAGATGGGATGAGAGGAGAGGAATTACCAAACTCTTTTGTTACTTTCTACAACTCTGTTTCTATAGAAAAGCAAGTTAGCATATATTTTATTAGTTGTTAAACCTAGAAAAAGAAAATTACAAGCTACAGCTAGAGATCTACAATGTACAGGGTTTTCAGAAAATAAGCTAATGGAAGTGTTCACCTGGGACAATAACTAAGGAGAACATAAAACTACTTTTTAAAAATAGATGGGGCTGGAATGGTAGTACAGGGAGTAGGGTGATCGTCTTGAATGCAGCCAACCCAAGTTCAATCCCTGGCATCCCACATGGTTCCCTGAGCACCACCAGGGGTAATTCCTGAGTACTGCCAAGTGTGCACTCCCCCAATAAAATTGCTTAAAAACAAAAAACAGGTATCATGTCCCCAGCTCCCCATCCTGATCCCTTACATTCAACCTGGAGTTGGGGGTCAACCTTCCAAGACAGAGAAGGAATGACAGGCAAAAACTAAGAGCTTTCCTGCCATGATTCAAATCCTGGTTCCATCTATATGTTAGACAAGTCATCTAAACTCGTTGTGCCTCAATTTCCAAACCTGAAAAGAGAGACTATACAAGTCCTATTACAGGGCAGCTATGAGGAGGCCTAAAGGTAGGTGTGAAGATGGTATCTGAACATGGCATTAATAAACTACACCAGTAAATTATTCACCATCAGCATCACTACACATCAGAAAGGCCCCACCCACTCAAGCTTCACCCCAAACCAGCAAAATCCCCACTGTCACCTGTCAGTGCCCCCTGTTTGCAAAGCTTTCAGAACTGAGTAACTCCATGCCATCACACAGGATTATCCAGACCAAATCTATGAATATGCTAACATCCATGAATGCAATTATTTAAAAGCAAATTTGTGGACTTGGTCTTTCAACTCTTCACATAACCAATTTATAATAATGGGACCGTGAGTGTGAGTGAGTGTGTGTGTGTGTGTGTGTGTGTGTGTGTGTGTGTGTATCCCAAGTCGCTGTTATTAGTGCTGCCTTGGTTAGGAATCTGCAATATGATCCTCTGACTAGAAATACTGGCATAATTTATTGCATTATTACTCCTCTGAACCGAAAGCAATTAATTACCTGGGGCAGGATGCACAAGTGAAAATTTATCAGAGGAAAGTGATGAAAAATGTGCCCACTGCTTTAAAATAATAGGTGCTTAATGGTTTTTTTGTTTGCTGGCTAATCTTAGGCATCTTATAAACAACTCCAGCTCAGTTATCAGTTGTGAATTCTGCTCCCCTCCCCATTTTTGTCCCTTTATATTATTCTATCATCCCATATCTCCCTTGGGGACAGGAAGAAATGTCTAAAATATTCACTTAAAATAAGAAGTGATACTCCATTCCTCTTCTGCATGCTAAAATTATTAATACGAGGTAGGAAAGCATGATAAAATATATTCTAATGTTTATCACCTGTGTTGGTAGCAAATATATCTGTCTGACTAATGTCTTTTTTTCTCTATCACAGCACTTTACTTTAAAACTCTGACTCCATGAAAAGACATTCAGGTGAACATGTGTATATTAATTACTATCTCCAATGTGTATATTAATTACTATCTCCAATGTCTCATAAGTATCTTTCCTATAGCCTGAATCACAAAGTCCCCAAATACAGTCTCCAAGAATTTTTTTTTTCCATGAAGCACTACCCTGGTCTACTATTAACATCATTGACCAAGATCTGGAAGGAGAGAGGAAATAGAGTCAATAATCATTATTGTATTATTTATAAATTTCATGCACATGTGAAAGATAGGAAGGTGGCTAAATTCATTATATTTGTTCCTACTTTTCAGAATTATTCACATCTGTATGATTCCGTAATTGTTTCTTCTATAAAGTTATTGGAGTAATTTTGTTCCGTATATTCCCGATCAATTCCTCCTCTCAAGGGCACAGTTGAAAAGTGATATTTGAAAAAGGCCTCTGATAGATTGCATGGTTAGTCAGCAGCAGAGACAAACAACCTAATCCAGCACAAATTAGTTCGGCTGCCAGCAATAGTTTTATACAAAGATGTAAATTATGTTGTCAAAATCGGTCGCTTTCTAGCTTGCTGCTCAGCTAACAAGAAACCACTTTGGCTGATAAAGATGAACACTAAGCTTCCCTCTCTTACAAATTTGCAAATCTGCCATTTCAGCATTCTGTTAGCCACAAACAAACAGCCAGCTATAATTGCTTCTTTTCTTCCGCAGTGGTATTTTCCCCTCGCTGTTCCAGGCTGTTCTTGAAAGTAACAACAATAACAACAAAGCCGAAAAGCACCCAAAGATAAACACCAGCAACCCTAAGACAAGAATTTAAGGAAAGCCTCGGCTCCTGCAGAATCCCTCTCCCCCACTTTGCTCCTTCCAAGCAGCACACCAGCCCTCCTGCCCCCTCACCGCGGGTCCTCACGCAGTACAGACCCTGACAATGTCACTCCTGGGCACTGCGAGCTGAAGAACTGAGAGGGCAGGGGGAAATCCTGGCTTTAATGGAAATGGAAATATTCTTACAGCTTTGAACAAGGATTGTCTTTGACAGTAGCCCATCCATTCTTCTTTATTTTACAAGCTCCGGTTCCAAGGAAGGGAGGGGAGCAGAACACACGTTCCAGGGGCCCAAGCAGAATGCTCCACCAGGCTGCCTGCGTTAAATTGGAATCAGATAGATCTTATGCCGGACTGAAAATAATAACACATTATAACGGTAATTATATCCAGCATAAGTCAAATAAATAAATTATAAATTACAATTACCCTTTAAAGTTGCTTAGTCTGTTTGCTTTACAATTAACTGCAGGTGCTTCTGCATGTTTTATTACAGTCCCAAAGTTATATATTTGAAAGAATGGTACAGATGATTCCTGTTTATTTGTTAAATTAAAGCATTGTTGGTAAAATTACGGCTTAATTAATATTATGGGTACTGTATAACAAAATAGTTTACCTTGTACATAATTTATTTCCACATGCATATCTCAGCCCAGACCCATTACAGCTCTAAGGCAGCTAAAATAAAATATTCCTCCTTTGCTGGCATTTTTCTAAATAGCAGTTCACTAAATCAATATTATTCACTTGGTATTTTTAAAAGCAGTGTATCTTAATAATTACACAGCATTAGAGTAGGCAATAATTTTACTTGCTAAGCATATTAAATTTAGCAAACCATCAGTCAAATAGTTTGTTCTTTCTCAGAATGGGTAAGCAGTGAGTGAGTTTGGAATCATGTTCCTTTGGTATAAATGTCACACAACGTTTAAGAATGCGTCTGTGACTCCCTAAGCCAGCCCAGCACTATATATCTTTATTAGTTTCAGTGGTCAGTGCAGTGACCAGTTGTTTATTCTCATTACTCAAGACAAGGTGAGCCACTCGGTAGTGACTGCAATCACAGCTAAAAACATATGACTTTGCAGAAAGTAAAAACTGTAGACAGGACTATGTGCACAAAGGCCTGGATGCTGGCTCTGAAAATCAGCATCAGACAGGAGAAAAGATCATTACACTCACACAAACACACACACACACACACACACACACACACACAATTTCACATGCTTCAGCATTCCAGCTCTCTGTCCTCATTTCTTTGGGGTACCTTACATCGTTTCATTGTTCGCTGTTCATTACAAAAACACCATTAATTTTACATTTGTCCTGTCTTTGTTCATTTCTGCATTTATTCTTTTCAAGCTCACAGCACTTATGAACAAAAGCTCACAAAACACCTTATGAACCTTCAAGCTCACAAAACACCGTATGAACCTTCTCTCATCAGCCCTAAACAAGGTGAAACTCCCCCCCAAAAGTCCACCTCCATTCTCTCTTTAAACACACACACACACACACACACACACACACACATATACACTAGCTTTCTTTTTATTTTTTTTCTTTTTTTAAGAAAATCAATTCATTCACTGCCTAAAACCCAATGCAGGAGAATTTTACCTGGGCTGCAGGCAACTGCCAGGACTAACAAGTCAACACTTGATTGATGTCTTTAAAGATGCCGTGGTCCCTGAATTATGCGTTTTAGTTATATGGCTAAAACCCTTTCTCATTGTTAAACACAAAGCAAAGTGGAAATCAGGAGAAAGACAAAGCAAAGTGGAAATCAGCAACTAGTGACAGGATATGGCATCACAATTCACAAATAAGAACAAGCATCCACAACTTCTTCATCTTCCTTTGACCCTCTCTTTCTTCTCAGAGGTACTGGACTCACCTTGCAGGGGGCCCTGGAGAAACCACAACAGAATCCAATCACAGCTGACCTTCAGAGAAACCTCCCTTTCAATCCACTATTGCCAAAAATCTAAAGTATATACACCAGTGGCAGAGTGCCTGAAAGACCCAGAAAGATTCTGATGACCAGAACCTCTGGTCACCCAAAGAATACACAGAGACACCAATGGCTTGCTCAGCCCTTCTCTTTGGGAAGCCCCTTTGCTCTCAACACTGGAGAGGGAAACTCTCTGAGAATTTACCCAAAGACTTCCCAGCACATAGGAACCAACGAGGTGGAGGAGGTGCAGGGGCAGAATACCTCTGGGGAGTGTGGAAGAAGGAGAAGTCTACTCATCCAACACAATCTACCAAAAAGTCAGCCATTTTTTAATATCCACTCTGGTGACATTAGAGCCCACAATGAAAGATAGGACACACAGCGGGGGAAAAGAAAACCACAGTTTCGAGTGAAAGCCCAAAACAGCAACAGAAGGGAAACACAAAGTTCTGAGAACTCATTGTCAAGGAAGCACTCAACAAATTCTATAGGAGTAAATCACAGCACTAAAATGGGGCACTTAAGGAACTTCAGAGGGTAGGGTTTGAAGGGAGTTTGGGAAAGTAATCCAAAACTGGAGGAAAGCAAAGTAAACAAGACTGGGTATACTACAAGCTACAAGAGGAGGGGGGTCACAAAGCAGCCAATTCCACAAAACACAGGATTATCCATTCAGGACAAAACTAAAGACCCATGAAACTGGACCATCCCCTCTTAGTGCTTGGAAGGCTCACTCCCAGCCAAAATTCACACCAGGGTAACAGTAGTAGCATCCTCAACCTAAGACCCATGTATGCACATCCTCCTTGTCAAGGTTGATGACCTTAAATGAAATGGTTTCTTTGCTTACATTAAGAGCCTTCAAAGAAAATGAGTTTAGTTTTTCCATATGTGCTAAATTATTTACCTTTTATTCCACAACATATATGGTTCAATATTTTCCAGATACCTCTAAGAAAGACAGAAGAGGTCATAGTCACGATCCTCCCGTTGTTCATTAATTTGCTTGAGTGGGCCCAGTAATGTCTCCATTGTGAGACTTGTCACTGTGTTTGGCATATCGAATACGCCATGGGGAGCTTGCCAGGCTTTGCCATGCGGGAAGATAGAAGAGGAGCTTTTTTTTAATTTTTTTTTAAAAAGGCTGTCCTGCCACCTGCAGTATATAGAGAAACAAATCAAGACTATGGAAAATCTCAATCAATAATAAACTAGAACACAGAATTGAGAGTGCTGGGGAAGGGGAATGATAGGGAAGGGGGACAAAGAGGTTGCCAACAAGTAATATGGGAACATAAGCAGATGGTCTCAAGTACATGGGTGGTGCTAAAGGAGATAGCAGTCTGTCCCAAACCATAAGTCAATCAGGATGGAGGGGGCACAGATGGGAGGGAAGGAATGTTGGACCCGAGTGGAAACAGGAAAGGGTTGTGGCATATCAGTGGTGGTGGTAGCTAGGCTTTTTGTGTATCAGCACCAGAAATATGAACACCATTGTAACCCTGTGCCCTACACTGTAGTAAATACATCTTTAAAATCACCAAATGAAGGGGAGAAATGATTCTTCTGCCTAATGAAGATGTGACCAGGTGCAATCTGAGGCTATGAAACTGTCCTTCCGGGAGGCAAACAACTTGCATGTGAAATCACCGTCTACTCATACTGGTGGGCCTGTTACAGTGTGCTGGCTGAGAAATTTGAACAGACTGCAATAGGAGCATCCTCTGTGCCCAAAATAGCAGAGACAGAAAACGTGGCAGGCAGGGTGAGCGCATGTTATTACAAGATGAAACTAGAGAAAGGCAGGAAAAGGAAGAAAGTTGTCAGATTACTGTGGTAGGGACTTAAACATATTTTGCTACATTTACAGTGAGGGAGCCAGGTGAAGCAATTTAGGGTCAATTAGTTGTCAGGATTTCAGTGGCCAACCTTGAGCCCAAATCTATGAAGCAGATGTTGCCCTTTCCATTTGTACCTCAAAAGAGTTGTTGCCTACAGAAAGCCAAACACAAGATCTGCAGAAGATATAGATTCTGACGTTGAAGAACTAAATAGATATCCTGATATTCAGAGATGCCAGAGGCTCAGACAGTTTTCTCTCAATCCCATCTCAAGAGGAAGAAAACCTTGGGGGGGGGGGCGGTCAAGGATGGGGAAGGTTATATGTTCAAGCCCCACCCACTCCTCAGACTGGAGTGAACTGTTTTTGCTGATATAAAGACCAGGAGAGCACTGCAAATCCATTTGTGAGCTACAAACCAGACACCAGAAAGGATGTTTCCTTTATTCCTGCAGGTAGTCTCCTCCTAAGTGTACCTAGAGACACACTAAGGTGCAAAACACAAACAAGACACTGTCACTGTCACTGTCCTCCCGTTGTTCATCGATTTGCTCGAGCAGGCCCAGTAACATTGTGAGACTTGTTACTATATTTGGCATATCGAATACGTCACGGGTAGCTTGCCAGGCTTTACTGTGCGGGCAAGATACTCTCGGTAGCTTGCTGGGCTCTCTGAGAGGGGCAAAGGAATAGAACTCAGGTTAGCCATGTCAGCCACGTGCAAGGCAAATGCCCTACCCACTGACAAGAGAATGGAAATATGTATAGATATGTTTAAATATACTGCTTATTAAATTTGGTAAAAGAAGACTTCATAAAGACAGTTTATTGTAGCAAGAGGGGAAGAAAGAGGAGAATTAAAGCAAATGGATCTTATAAGCAATTTTTCTATCATTTTCAGAGTGTTCTTTCACATTAAACAGCACTATCTGGGGCTGGAGCGATAGCACAGCAGGTAGGGTATTTGCCTTGCACACGGCCAACCCAGGTTCGATTCCCAGCATCCCATATGGTCCCCTGAGCACCGCCAGGAATAATTCCTGAGTCCAAAAGCCAGGTGTAACCTCTGAGCATCACCAGGTATGACCCAAAAAGCAAAAAAAAGAAAGAAAACCAGCACCATCCTAAGTCAGGAATCACTTCCTAAAAAAATAAAATGAAAACTCAGAGTCAGGACAGACTCAGGAAATACTAATGACAATATATCAGGTGAAGTACTTTATGGTGAAGGACAGCAATACAAGTGCTGCCTCAATTCCATCCATATTAATTCCCAAAGAATCTGCCTTTGGTAACAACAGTATTCACAAAGTTCCTCTAGTTTTGAAGTTCCCAAACTTACCGGCATACTTCCATCTTTTTAGAAAAGAAAAACACTCAGCAACTGTAGAAATAAACTTTCTATAAGCAGAGAGTGCCCCCACCAACTACTGCACCTAAGGCAACTATGTACCTTCCACCTGGATCATGCCAGTACCCTTCAGGGAAGGTAGCACAGATTCAGGGAAAGGCTGCTTTAATTCATCACCTCTTGTAATCTGCGCTGAAGAGTGGGATGATACTTATTATTCTCAATGTTCTCTATGTCTAGACAAGAAGCTGGAAGCCCAGTGAGTTTGACTTATTAATAGAACAGTTAGCCATTAGTGGTACAGTGCCTTTTAGGGGCACTCCATCCTGATGCCTTCTCATTCACAAGTACTGGAAACTGAGGTATGGATGAACTGTGATGAGAAGCTTTAAGGAGAAAAACAGGAAAAATGCTTGACCTGAAGAATCCTTCAGGATTCGGGGTAAGAGTAGGTACCCATGTAGTGACTCAGAAAGATGGAACAGAGTAATGAAAATGGGTGTGGGGAGCATAAGGAAGAAAACAAGGCATGGTTGTGAAGTGATATAGCCACACAAAAGTAGCAAGAAGTTGAGAGAGAAAAGACTGAGTGGAAGAGTGAATGTCAAGCTAACTAGACTGCTCATGGTTCTCTACATCAGTGGGAAGCAATGAATGACTCTGAGGAGAGTGGCATAATAAAAGCAGTGTAGTAAGAAAATACAAATTACTTAATTAGAGGGTAGATTTAATGCCACCATTTAACATAGAAGGAAACACTTGAACATACTAAATTAGCCAAATTCTTCCAATTAGAGTGAGACACAGACTGCCAACTTGCTTTGATATCAGTGGGCCTTGAGGTATCCTTAGTCTTTCACCAAAAAGACAAGCTCTCTCCCTCCATTTCGAGATTATAACTGGGGGGAACATTGGCATCTTTCCTTTTATTCCCGTATACTGCTACAATAGCATCCCCCCAAATTCTCCTTCCCACTGTACTATCCATACAGAACTGTTGAAGTGGAGCTTACCAGAATTCCTCTCTGTATTGTTCCTTGGAGGACCCCTGCTAATCAGATTCAGGAACTCAAACCACGGATGCAGTGACTACAGGATCCAGTTTTCCATGATGTTTCTTCTGCACATCATGCTTGCTTTCTCAGAAACTGCCAGGGCCTTAACCAAATGGTTAAGGCTGGAGCGATAGCACAGCGGGTAGGGCGTTCGCCTTACAAGCGGCCAACATGGCCGACCCGAGTTCGATTCCTCCGCCCCTCTCGGAGAGCCTGGCAAGCTACCGAGAGTATTCGATATGCCAGACACAGTAACAACAAAGTCTCCAATGGAGACGTTACTGGGCCCGCTCGAGCAAATCGACGATCAACGGGAGGGCCTTTATCATGCTTGCTTTCTCAGAAACTGCCAGGGCCTTAACCAAATGGTTTCCAAAAGCAGGGTTGGGCTAGATCATTCCAGGCCTCCACAGCTCTGCCAGTGTCTGACATGCCAGATTGGGGAGAGGACCCACATATTAGCACTTTTTACATGCTTTATAGGTATATTTGATATTCTGACAGATTAAAAATGACTGAAATTCCGGAGTTAACTTACAAGATCCCTGAAGGAGAGAATAAGCTGGTAGTTTTCCTTTCTAGATCACTTTCTAGGCTTTTCAGAGCACTTCATATGAAACCATGCCTCAGACATTCTGATTTCCCCAATGTCTACAATCCGACTTTGAAGTTACTAATCAGAATGTTAGATAATTCAGACATAGCCTACTCTAAAATTAGGTAGGTAAAAATTAGGACTCAGAGAGATAGGCCAATGGATGATGTGCATGCTTTGTAGGTAAGAGACCAGCGTTTGATCCCCTAAGAACCAACAGGAATGACTCTAAGCACTGGGCTTGGAGCAGCCCACTGAGTACCTTCTAAGTCTGACCCAAAGTCAAAATTAATAATGAGTAACACTGTCCACTGTCGTCCCATTGTTCATCAATTTGCTCGAGCAGGCCCAGTAACATCTCCATTGTGAGATTTGTTATTACTGTGTTCTGGCATATCGAATATATCCTGGGGAGCTTGCCAGGCTTTGTCATGCGGGCGAGATACTCTCAGTAGCTTGCTGGGCTCTCCAAGAGGGGCAGAGGAATCAAACCTGGGTCGGAAGAGTAGGCTGCATGTAAGGCAAACACCCTACAGCTGTGCTATTGCTCCAGCCCCAAAATTAATAATATTTTTAAATTTCTAAGAGAAAATACACATATACATACAAGTAGCACTGCACTGTAGCACTGTCCTCCCGTTGTTCATCGATTTGCTGGAGCGGGCCCAGTAATGTCTCCATTGTGAGACATATTGTTACTGTGTTTGGCATATTGAATACCTCACGGGGAACTTGCCAGGAGTAACCCCTGAGTATCACAGGGTCTGACCCAAAGAGAAAAAAAAATAGATTTTCCCTTGAGGGTGACTGGGTCCCACTGCAAAGTTGCTACTTCTACTTCAGGATTCTATACATACAAGTATATTTGTATATTTATAAATAACACAATACATAGCATATTATATATGATGGGTTGCATCCATCTAACTGATATATGACCAGCAATCATTTGATCTAGACAGAAGTGATATTTGGTCAAATGTGCCTACTTTGCCTACAAAGTGATATCTGGTCAAAATACTATGCTATAATTTTTACCTATAACATATCTCTCCTATAATAGTTGCAGTACTAAGTATTATATTTGCTATGCTTCCTCTAATTGACTCATTTTTCCTACTACAAATTAAAAAATACTGAAGTGACCATACGTCATAAATAAACAACTGATATTATTTCAGATAAACATAGCTCAATATAAAGATAATTTCACATACTAAAAGTTTACAAGTTCATCACATGCTATCTAAAATCATTTCCTATACCACCAGATTCTAACATTCTGGGATACACTAATCTCAAATCAACTATGCCATTTGACATAAAAAAGGAATTATATTCAGAGAGTAAAAGCAAGTTAACTAAAGCTTTACAGCAACTCTGCAGAAGAACCATAACACAGGTCTCTTGATTCCTCACTCTTGTCTTTCTTACGCCATGAATAGTCAACTGATGAACTAATGCATGTCTTCATTAAAGTAAGCTCACTAAATACTCTATGAAGCCACACAATGGAGCTCCAGTGGCGCAATCGGTTAGCGCGCGGTACTTATATGAAGCCACACTTATTTAAGGGATCCTAGTTCAAATATCTTTGTTCATATCTGAAAGTAATTATGAGTTTTGGTTTTTCTTTTTAAAAATAATTGTTATGCAAACTTTTTATTAATTCTCATTCTCACTGTTCTATCAACGAACTGCTATTTTATGGAAAATTCCCTAAGGCTATATACCTAAAATTAAACTTTTCTACTCTTTACTTGAGGTTGGCACTCATGTTTGACAAGGTCAATTCTTATTTTTAAAAAGGTATTAGCATACTGAGTAGTATCAAAGTATATGACTCACTTATGATTTGTTACTGAGAACAAAAATGTAACTGCAGCCTGACGTGTCTCTCTCTTCAAGCTCAAGTCTTGTTATTAAAGGCAAAGGAAAAGGACAATGGTCATCTTTTATCAATCCAAGTTGCTTCAATGGCATCAAAATGTTTAAACTTTGGAAATTCAAACTGTAAGTCATGACAGAGCCTGACGGCTCTGGAGAAACTCACTAAGCAGTAATGCAGTCCCCAAGAGAGTCATGATCAGGGCTAGGTAAGCACTTTTCTATACCTGTCTGGTTAGTAGCCAGCCTCCTCTTCCTCAAACACTCAGCACAGCTGCTCCAGTATAGGCACAGTCTTCCTATTTTGCCAGTTTGTTCATATTACAACAAGGATACCCCACACATCCACAACTCAAAAAAAATGGAATAAAGAAATAAAAATGACAACACAAATATCTACAAAATTACATTGTGTGTCATGAGTATCACAGCTATTATTTGATGACTACATCTCAATTGTGATCAGACAGATGGATAAAATGCAGATATTGAAGAGGGGCCAAAGTTTGGCTTTGGGTTCCCTGCCATCACTGACTTCTAGAGAGAGAAAAGGCAGCTGGACTGGGATGGGGGAGGAGTGAGGAAGAGAAAGGAGGGAGATCCTGGGAGGAGGAATGGTTGGGGGGGGGGGGAGAAGTACTAGGGTTTCTTTATTCCTTTTTCCCCTAGTCTGTGGCATGAAAAAACAATGGCTTTTCTGAGGCACAGTGCAGACAAGGCAGCTCTGAAAAAAACTAATGGCCGTGATTAATGACAATGGGCTGGAGGAGAGTAGGGACACAGCCGCCACATACATCATCTCTTCCCGTCAGTCTCTGCTCCTCCCTGCCCCTCTTCTTCCTACAAGCAAGGCATTATAAAAACGTCTTATCTGCTCTAGACACTTATTTTAAAGCTGAAATTGCAGTTAGAACCCCCACCCCCGACCCAAAAGAAAAACAAAGAGTGAGAAAGAACGGCCAAAAAAGAATGGCGCTAGAGAAGGATAAAAGAGGAAAGGGCAGGAGAGAGGGAGAGAGACAAAGAGGTGATGGGTGAACACGAAAATGGCATGTAAAATAACTATAAGATATTCCAAGGGAAAATGTGCAGGCTGTAATCATTCAAGATTTCAGCAACTTGACTCCTCACATGCTGAAGCCACATTTTCAAGGTCTTATCTGCCATATGGTTCCCTGTTTGGATGATTTATTAGGTGTAGAAAGCACACTGATAAATTTTACTGCATTTCCCTGAATAGGCAACCTATGGTGTCAATAACAAAGCTCAGGCGACTTTAATGA
This sequence comes from Sorex fumeus, assembly GCF_029834395.1. Lineage (NCBI taxonomy): Eukaryota > Metazoa > Chordata > Mammalia > Eulipotyphla > Soricidae > Sorex > Sorex fumeus. The sequence continues at coordinate 10,551,500 of NW_026606077.1, read as the reverse complement.
AAACTGCAAGCACCAAAGGGTAACCATTTATTTATGAGTCGCTATAGTATTACTAGGACAAAATTTATCTTCCCTTCTCACGCACTCTGTAGAAACCAAATCTGGTCAAAGTAACAGAGATCACATCCATATGTCAGTGGTTTGCTAACATCTCTCCTGCATGAAACACTGGCTGTTGCTCTGGAGAAATTGTTTGGTGCTTCCAAGTGACCCATTTTGCATAAGAAATCTTTTTTTTATGGAAAAAAAGGCAAAACCTGAAAAATTCTGCAAACATGATAGTGTTAGCAATCACACTTAAAGGCAACTGTGGATTCCTCTCATTTTTCTCTACTCAGAAAATGGAAAAGCTGCCCCACGGGTAGAGATGGAAAAAGAAGCCGGGGTGATGAGCAGATGTGGAGGCGAGAGATTTAAAGATATAGTTTAATCCATAAATATTTTAAGTTTACCAGTCCACACAACATTGTTCCCTTCTATCTACTCTCTTCCTTAGGACACCAGTCATGAAATAAGTAAAAACCTCCCTTCTTCACTCACTGCATGGTTCCTGTCTGCTCCTAGCTGCCCCAAAATGCATCTCTTCTTGGCTAGTGGTTATCTGCAAATCTGATGTATGTGTTATTTTTATAACAGAGAAACAATCCAACTTTTTAAAACTCCAAAGGCAGCAAAATGAATGACCGAACTCAGAAGGGGAAATAATTGAACAAGAAGGGAGGAGAAAAGCCAGATAGCACAGTTTAATCCTGAGCCATAGTTAACTGCTGCAACACAATGTCTGGCCAGATTTTCCAGTCTACAGTTTTCTTCACTTGTATAACAAGCCTGTCCTGAGTGGAGAGAATGCCCAGGAATGTTGAAATAAGGAAGGGTAAAGAAGGAGGACCAGAATAGCATATGTTTCAGTCATGGTTTAGCACAGTAAACCAACGAAAGCAAAGCCAAGTAAAAAGGGTGGGCCAGTGCTTTGCCCTGAGCAACTATCAACCTTAATTTCTTTTAAAATACTTTTATTGCGGAGTTCATGCCTGCTTCAGTCAGCTTAATCAGTGACTGAATAAATAGCAGTACTTGTACATTGAAAAAATAAAATAAAATGAAATACTTTTATTGCAATAGCATTGCATTCCAACACTGTAAAACTTTTCATGTATATATCATCATAAATTAACATCTGTACAAACAAGGGAAGGTTTGTGTATATTTTTTAGTTTTAGAATATAAATTATAACAGTAGAACTATTTCCCCACTATTTTTGAGATAATGTGGCTTTTACAGCAATTCCTCTGTTACTGTTTTATGCTTGCAGTGCTACTTCACCATCCCACCACTAGGAAGCCAATAACCATCCACTGCTTTCTTACTGTCTCTTCTTCACGATCTGAATTTTCTTTTGATAGGATCAACTGGAGGCCTTTTTATTCAAGAGGAAAGAAAAATTACATAATAAAATAGACAAAATTACTACTTCAGAATCCCAAGGCAGTGTAGGGGAAAACTGAAAAATTTGGCATCATATCTAACTTCCAAAAAGTGGTATTCCTAGTGAAAATCTTGGAGAAAGAGACTTTCCAAACTGCATAAGGACACACAACAGCACTGGAAAGAATCTATGATCGTTTTTCTTTCTGCTTCACCTTTGTTCAAGCTTTTCGCCTACTTGCATATTTTAATATTCTTCAGGAGTTTGTTATACACATATTTTCTTTCTTTCCAACATGAATACTCCAAAACAATTCTTCATTGGAAGATTTTAACCAGGTTTAATTTATACTTTACTGCATTTTCCGTGTTTTGCATCAATACTTCCTCTAACAGTTCCACAGGGAGAAAGCATGAAAATTCATGCTTAGTAGTTCTTATCTATATTTCCTCTATGCATCCTCCACTTTAAGAAGCATAAATATATATGCATATATATAGATATATATGCAACTCTATGGATATCAGAACAAAAATAATCAATATCTTAGGTTAAAGACTATTTTACAGCATATGTAATAAACAAATAAAAGTCATCTTTATCAGTTCAATTACTGCCATGGCCGCTTTTAAATTCTGCTTAGTACAATAGTATCAATTAAAGTTTAATGCCTTATAAAAGATCATTCAAGTATTATAGTAGAATTAAGAGGAAATAGGTGCTGCTTGGTATCTAGCCATATTTTAAGAGTTTCTCAACCAGAGAGATTTACAAGAATATTCATTATTGTCTAGATTGCTTTCAATTCAGCCACTGCTTTATTAAAAGAGGTAGGGCTAAAGACCCAGCACGGTTCACAGCACACACACCCAGCTGCATTTTCAGTTTGCTAAATATTCCAACTGGTTTTCAGAGACATCAGTGTAAGTAAAACCCCACACTTATTTTTCTACATACTTTTCCTCTTAATTTTTAACCCCTAGAGTATTTCCTAAGGAAATCTAATTCACACAAGTCATTTGCACTTAGCTCACACCAAGTAACATTTGAATAAGTTACGTGTGTTCCTGAAAGTTCCATCAACCTTTTCTGTTGGTCTCTGAAATACTTTCATCTGGGGAAAGTGATCAAAAGGAAAAGGAGACTATGAAAAGGTAAGGTAAGGTAAAGGTAAAGGCCCTCCCGTTGATCGTCGATTTGCTCGAGCGGGCCCAGTAACGTCTCCATTGGAGACTTTGTTGTTACTGTGTCTGGCATATCGAATACTCTCGGTAGCTTGCCGGGCTCTCCGAGAGGGGCGGAGGAATCGAACTCGGGTCGGCCATGTTGGCCGCTTGTAAGGCGAACGCCCTACCCGCTGTGCTATCGCTCCAGCATGAAAAGGGGAATGGAATAAAAGAGATGGAGAGCAAAGAGGACTACCAGAGGTTTCAGGGCAACAGAAAATCTCCTTTTGAGAATCTGATAAATAGGTCCAACTCATACAACTGTTCAGGTTGTTCACTATGAAATAATAGTTGACCAAGGGGAGAGGTAGAATTGATATCCACAACTGCCAAGCTCAGCTTTGGAAAAGGACAACAAAGGTCCAGAGAGAGGGATGCATTTTCTTTTCTCCTTAAAGTGAATGGGGCTGGAGCGATAGCACAGTGGTAGGGCGATTGCCTTGCACGCAGTCAACATGGCCGACCCGAGTTCGATTCCTCCGCCCCTCTCGGAGAGCCCGGCAAGCTACCGAGAGTATTCGATATGCCAAACACAGTAACAACAAAGTCTCCAATGGAGACGTTACTGGGCCTGCTTGAGCAAATCGATGATCAACGGGAGGGCCTTATATATAAAGTGAATGGAAGAAGTAGCTGCTAATAAAGTCACTTAAGAAATCCAGAGGAAGCAAGTCATAAAAAGGCAAGTACAGCACCACTGCACTTGTGTGAGGTACTGAGATTAGTCAAATTCAGAAAGACAAAACGGGAAATGGGTGTTCACTGGGTTTGGAGGGAGGTTGGAACGGGTCATTGTTTAATAGAGTCTAAGGTTCATTTTGGCAAAATGATAAAGCTCTAAAAACAAACAGTGGGGATGCCCCCACAGCAATGTGAATGCACATTATTCCACATAGCTGTACATGAAAATGTTGAATTTCATGCCATATGTATTTTGCAGCAATTAAATGGGGGGGGGGGCACGGTGGGAGTCAGCAACTACCTAACTACATACCATTGTGGACTTTCAGTTGAAGATTCTCCATCAAGATTCTCCACCAGCCAAGGCCATTTGTCTCACAACTGAGAGCAAATCAAGGCTGCCCTCACCATGACAAACATTTACCCAGACATAACCTGTTCAAATCACTACCCTTACCTCCCATCTTGTGACTCTTGGGAGCCAGAGCTTTTCACTAGGAGTCCTTGCCTATCCCCGATGAGGCAGAACCCATTTTCATCTATCCTCCCTCTCCCTGAATTCTCAATTAGCTTCCTTCTCTCTGAGCTGCCTTCCTGTTCCAGACTCACCCCACCCTAAATCCTCTAAGAACAGAGGCGTGCTTTCACCCAAGTTCACCTCCCCCAACACACGCACACACAGAACAGTTCATTACTTTATACACTTTAAGTTTCCACTAGCAGAAGGCCAACTCAGGAAGAAGAAAGTTCACGACTCCTGTAATTTGGAATTTGTGGTGAAACTTAGTGTAAGCTGGGCCAAAGAAAGGGTTTGCCATGAAAATTCACCATGTAAACAAGACTTAAGGGGAAAACATTCAAGCAAAGAGAAAAAAATTTTAAAGGTTTTAGTTCAATAATATATTTTATGGGAGATCTATTGCCAATCATAAACACATTAAATAAAATAAATACATCATGCCAGTACTAGAACATGGTCCTGTCTCTGTCACATAAGCATGGAAAAGTCCTACAAAATCTGTTAAATGACTCCTCAGAAAGTCTCTGTTCATTGACTCCTCAGAAACTTTCCAAGGACCTTCGGAGCACCATACAAATGTGAAATTCAATTGTATACTTAGATAATTAATATACATATACTTGACAATGACACCAGCATCCAAGAAGAAACAGGCTTGTTAAGTTCTGCTTAATTTTCTATAAGTAAAAAAAAAAAACTGAAACTGGGATAGTGGAGTGGTTCAACATTGTGGTACTATCATGGATTCATTGTTAAAATGTTAAGTATATTTTCATCAAAATTTTTAAATGATAAGGTTATACTCCTTTTCGAATGCTAAGTGTGCTGGTTCCTATGCCAATTCCTGGCCCCAAACCATGTGCCTCTAACCTCTAACCTCGGTGCTTGTACTGTAGACCTAGATGTTCACCCTCCCCTGTCTGAAAGTCCATGCATTCACACAGACAGAAGCCCTGGGACCTGATCTTGCAGCCTTGCATCTCCAGACCCCTTGCATCTGATGCCAGGCACTGGCCCCACCTTGTGTCCCTCTAAGCTCTAAGCCCAAAACCTAGTGTCTGTTCAAAGAAGTTACTTAATATATGTTGGGGGAAGGTGGGGAGGGGCATTCCTATTTCACAAACTCTACACTGACTTACATGTCAGTTAGCTCAAGCGGGTAACTAACTGACAATTTGGGTTGGGGGATACAATACTCAACAACATTGGATGATTAGGAAAATAACCTGAACAGCATATGTGGTTTTGGTAGTTGTCTGGTACTAACAACCTAACAGGTCTGTTATCAAGTAACTAAATCTAAACCTCCACCATTAAAACCCACCAAACTCGAAGAACAATGGAGAAACTGGAGGATTCAGCTGTAGTCACAGATAGGAACAGAAACCCAGGCAAGTCCCAAAGTCCACCAAAATGCCTGAGCCTGGTCGATAAGGACCTAAAATCAATGCTCACTGCACTGGAAACAGAGATTAAGCAAGCACTTGCCAGTGAAATTAAGCGATCACTAGATGAGAAATTCAACCAACTCAATGAAGAACCTTTTCAGAGGATGAGACTTTCCTTACAGGTGGGAATGAAGGAGCTAAATAACACACTAGCAAGCCACAGTAACAGAAACCAGAATAGGAGAAATGTTTAGACAAACTTGAAGACAAAATATAGGCCAGCATTGATTAAAGAAGTCAAAAAGAAAAATAGAAACAAAAAATATGGAAGAAAATGTAAGGTAATCATCAAAAAGCAGGAAGAATAATCTCTGAATTATAGGAATACCAGAAGGTAAAGAAAAAGGGAAGGGGGAAGAAAGAGTGGTGGGAGAGATAATAGCTGAGAACTTCCCCACTAAGGCAGCTGCACAGATTCAAGAAGCCAAAAGAGAACCTAACAAAACAAACCTAAAGAGAACAACACAAGACACACAGTAATCAAACTGGCAAAAAAAGGGGCGGGGGGGAGATGAACTTCTTAAAGCAGCAAGAGAAGAAAATCCTTAAATATGAGAGAAATAACATGAGAATCACAACAGATTTCTCATACAAAATGGTACAGGTGACTTATTCAAGAATGACTTAATGAAAGAAACTTTCCACCTATAGTTCACTATCCAACAAAGCTCTTGATTAAATGGTAAATAGGAATAAAAACATTCTCAGAAAAACAGGAGCTGGCAACAATTGTGATAAGCAGACGCATCCTGAATGAACTACTTAAAGACCACTTACACAAACCAAATAAATAATTAGTTATAGAAGTCACAACCCTACACAGTGAAATGGCAACGTAGCCCTTTATATCGATAATATTCCTAAACTTCAGTGGACTAACCTCTCCCATCAAAAGGCACATAATGGCAGACTAGATCAGGAAACAAAATTCATCCATTTACTTTTTACAGCAAGCACATCCAAAATTACAGGATAGACTAAAAGGACAGAAAACAATCATACAAGCCATTGGGTAGGGGATGAGGGAAACTGGGACAGTCAGACTTATATAATATCAAGTGCATTCAATCTAAAGAAAGTAATCAGAGACAGATTACTTACTGGCCAAGGCAATAATTGATCAAGAAATATTAACTCTAATCAACATATCTGCACCAAACGTTGGGTTAGCAAAGTTTGTAAGGTTTTTTGCTCACAAATCTAGAGAAACACATGGATGGAAACATGATAATGATGAGACTTCAATACCCCACTGCCACCACTGAATAGATCCACTAGGCAGACTATCAATAAAGACACAAGAGCCCTAAATGAGGAACTAGAAAAGCTGGGACTAATAGGTTTATACAGGGCCTTCCATCCTCAAAAAGCCAAAATCACATTCTTCTCCAGTGCACATGGAAAATTTTTCAGGACAGATCACATTTTAAGACATAAGTCTAACTTACATAAATTCACAAACATAAGCAAGCATCCTTTAGGACCACAGAGATAGAAATGAACATATAAAGAAGATGGGGAGATGTGAGTTCAAATAGAGTGGGTGCACGATGCAAGCATTCAATGGCTGAGAACCACCTCCCCAGGCTTTCTCAGGTCTCCCCAGCAGAGGAACAAAGAGACAAGGGATCACAGACTGATGGTGAAAAGGGCCAGTTTAATGCAGAGCTGCTAGCATACTTAGAGAATATCTGAAGAGGTTCAAGGTATAGGACTGTACCTAGGTGTGATTGATCATTTACTGAGGTAAAGCATTTCAGTGGAGGCAATTCTCTTGGAAGAATTAACTCAAGGAGATGCTCTGTCTTCCAGGGACATCTATACCGCTCTTCTCTTTCCTTTTAGTTGTACATATTAAACAATCAAGTTTACTTCTTACTAATACTCGTAGTTATTTGTATAAACACAGTAAGAGATATACATTCAAAAACTTAGCTCTCTGGGCTCCGAGATCAAGTGGGGCTTTTACGGTAAATCTCAGGCTAAGTCCTCAGACTGGTCCAGCTTGTCCTTCACCATAGGGGTTCTGTCTCCTAAGTCATAACATCTTTTATCAAGACGATGCATTTATGCTTTCTAGACTGTCCCATTTCAATGCCAGGATAGCTTTGTCACTCACCCTGGGTCCATCCTAGTGCCATGGCTGAGCCTCCTTTCTGAGGTGTTAGGAGCTATGGCAACTGATGCCTAAGTCAAGTAATTAAGGTGGATGCTTAGGAATAGATATATTTCAGAGTCAATCAACTCTCAAATATTAGGAGCAATATTAATGGTCTTTCTGTGTTTAAGCAGAGAACATTGCTCTATGGCAAAATATGAAAAGGTTGGAGGGGAAATAGAAAAGCAAGTAATTCACTACAAAGTCCAAGATTAACAAAAAATTTTGGATTATAAGTAACCAAGAGTGACTTGGGAATTGTGACAATGAGAGGTAAAACACAAAGGAAAGGTTAAAGATAAACTCAGGGGATTAGGGATGCTCACAAGAGCACTGTCAACTTCTCTGCGGGGAGAATAAATGGACAATTTACTAATTAAAGCTAAAATACTAAAAAATTAACCCTATAATTTAGGGTTAATATCTAACAGGGAGAAATGATAAGACCTGGAATCTGAACAACATGCTGCTACATAACATTTGGATCAAATTGGAAATCTAGGAAGAAATAAAGAGATTTTTTGAGACTAATTATAATGAAGAAACAAATTACCCAAATCTATGAGACAAAGTATAGAAAAGTACTTAGGGAGATACTCCTAGTAATGCAGGCCTACATAAGAAAAGAAGAAAAAGATAAGATTAAAATCTAAAGGCACAACTTAAATGTCTGGAGAACCAACAACAAATAAATCCAAAGACTAGCAGAAGAAAAGAAATAATAAAAACCAGAGCAAATCAATAATACAGAAACCAGAAAGCAATACAAAGAGTCAATGGAAACCAGGAGCTGATTCTTTGAAGGAATAAACAAGATAGACAAACCATTGGCTAGACTCACAAGGAAAAAAGAGAAAGTGCTCGAATAAATCAGATCAGAAACAAAGGGGGAGAAATTATAACAGAACCCTAGAAATCTAAGACATCATGAGAACTTACTATGAATAACTCTACTTGGTTAAGCTGGAGAACCTAGCAGACACAGAAAGATTCCTAGAAACACGCAATCTCCCAAAACTGAATAAGGAGGAAGTTTAAAGCCTAAATAGGCTAATCACAAGCAAGGGAATTGAAATAGTAATTACGATTACTCCCAAGAATAAAAGTCCTGGCCCAAAAGGGTTTATGAGTTTTTTTTTAATCTATCAGGAATCACAGTGTCCCCATGGGATACAATTACAAAACTTTCATGATTGAGTTTAAGTTATACAATGTTCCAACACCCATCCCTCCACCAGTGTCCGTTTTCCACCACCAATATTCCCCGTATCCCTCCCACTACTCCCCCCAACCCCCACCTCACCCAGCCTACCTCTATGGCAGGCACTTTTCTTCTTTCTTTCTATGAGTGAGTTTTATCAAACCTTAAAAGACTTACTGCTGTGGAGAAAATATTTATACTGCAATTATTCCAAAACCTTAGTAACATGAACAAAGTGAACTAGTGATTTTGACTAAAACCAGAGTCTTTGACACTTTACTCATAAACAACCCTACAAATAATGGGTGGGGATGTGGGTGCCCTGACAAACCCCATTTCCAAGCAGTGGCCTTACTCTTGCACCGCTCCAGGGCTCCTGGACTGCACTGGTTCCAGATTTGCAGCACAGATTTATTTCCAGATGACATAACCTGCTCTCGTGGCCTTTTATTTTAATAAGTCCATTTTGTGAAGTAAATAATGAACTGTCTCTAGCAATTCAAATCTATGAGTATTTCTTTGGAGTTTCCTGTTGCCAATATTTTGGGCTTTATTCCTTGATTCTGACCCAACCTCTTATTCTGAAATGGGCTGACTCTACTCTGCTAACAGGAGCCCAGTTGCTAATTATCTCCAGCACAGCCCTGTTATTTCAGGTACTATGCAAGATTAATTGTAGCACATGAAAAATTGAAACGACCTAAGGAGAAAATGAAGGTGGGGTGGCTCTTTGACATGGCAGCACTGACTAAAGAGAAGTGTAGCTGCACTCAAATAGCTGTTAGTGTCAAATATCTATAGAGACCAAACTTGGAATGATGCCATGGACCAAGAAGGGAAAGTCAGGTAGAAACAGGAACATTAATTTGGAAGAAACAGTGAACAGAGAAAAGCTAAGAACAAACATGGTGTGCTTCATTCATTAGCTTCCTCCTCTAGTACCAGACTCCCCACTTCACAGTTATCTGTCCCCTCCAGCCCACTCCCAAATCAAGCAACTCTGGATCTTCATCACTGTATCACTGTCATCCCCTTGTTTGTTGATTTACTCGAACGGGCACCAGTAATGTCTCTATTCTTCCCAGCCCTGAGATTTTAGCAGTCACCCCCAGTGAAACTCAGCAACGCCTCACAGCTCAATACCAGTGCCCAAGGATGCAGCGCTGCTCTAGCCCAGCAGTACCAGGGGCCTCCAGGAACAATTTAAGGGTGCGAGGTGGCCATGAGGTGAGGTGCCAAAGGCTGAACTCAAGTCCTTGCACAAGTAAGGTATGCACCCACTACTGCTGAGCTTCCTCCCAGACACTGGCTACTATTTTAACCACTCCAGCCAATATTTTTATGATTGGGTGACTGCCAGGAGTAATAAAAAAAACAAGTGGGAAAAAAACAGCTTGCTTAAGAAAGTAGAAATTCCTGGGCTCCACCAAAATCCATTAAATCCAACTCTCCAGAAACAAGGCCGAGATATCTACATTATTCAAAGCTACATTATTCAGAGCAGTTCTGTTGCAGTCAGTCTATAGACTAGCACTTGTGAAGCACTTAATTCACCTCACCTGCTTTCATATGTTAACTAAAAGCCAGTGTCATCACCATTACAAAGCTTAATGCAGGAATTTTTCCTTTGAAAAGAAAAGCACGCCTACCTACAATGTTTTAGTGTTTGTTTACAGACCATTAAATGTAGATAATAGGAAGGTTAGAGACCCAAGAAGATTGTTTGTTTTTTTTTAAATTAAGCTGGTGGGATCAGAAATAATTCCAGCATCTAAAACTACCATGTATGTGTGTATTCATATGTGTAAACATATGATTACATGTACTCCCCATCTGTATTAGCTTTAACAAAAAATAATACAATAAATCTGCTGAGGGAAAAATATTTCATTGATCAAGTTTATTTATTCAAATCTAACAGACTGGAAAATTTCAAAGTTTTAAACTTTGTTCTACTTTCCTATGATATGTCAAGAAAGATTATTGCTCGTGATTTTTTTTAAAACAGAAGACTGATAGAAATAATTAAAACTCCTAAGAGAATAGCTTTGAAGTGGCTTAATAAATTTAGAAATAGCCATTTCTGTAAGATTTTACAATACTGTGCCAAATATTTTTTTTCATTCATAGTCATTAAAACTGTCCTAAGAATCTCCACTGTAGACTTTAATACCCAATTCAAATTACTGTGTAAATTTGGAAGATACAAAATCAATTTTCCATAAAATATAATTTGGGCTTCACTAATCCAAACTGGCCTTCTTCCTAATTAGATTGAATACATGGAGTTTTGTTGTAATGCACTGCCAAATCAAATATAAATAACTTGGAGCTTGCGCTATTTTGGATTATCATACCATCCCTTCTCTCCATTAGCAGGGATAACCAGAGGTTGCTAATATGATAAATATTTAATGGATGGCAACACTGTCTCTTGCCCCCAAAATAGAGATGCAGACACAAACATACCTTCAGGTCTATTTGTAATCCTGCTTTGTAGCCGCTCATAACAAATAGTGAGTTTTCCCAGTAAAAAGAGAAATGAAAATCCATTCAATAAAGCCAACGGGAAAAATGAAAGGAAATGGAAATGAAGGAATAAAAAAAGAGGCTGCAGTAGGTTGGGGAGAAGGAATCTCTGTGCCATAACATTCTCTCCTTAAAAGATCCCCAACCCTATAACATTTGAAATTTGAAAAAAAGAGAAAAAAAGCAAAAATAAGTAAACATGGTAAAAATCCCAAACGAAGTGTTTTGAGATCCTAGGGAAAGCCAAAGGAGTTCAAAGTGGCCCTCTATAGTAACAAGCAGTTAGGTGTCACTTAGAAAGTGGAACTTCGCTCCTAAAAATAGCATTTTTCCCTTTTTGGTTTTAATACTTTCACTGCATTTTGTTTTAAAGTCACTTCTGAGTTCTGACATTTTACTTCCACTTCCGAATCAATTAAACCACATGGTAAGAGAGATGACATCAGCTCCTCACACACAGACACATGTATGCATGAGTTTACATACATGTGAACTGTTTTGTCTGTTTTAAAAGAAGAAACCTGCTGTGGTAATTGACAGTTAGAAAATCAGACTTATGTGGAACAACGACAAGCCTAAGAAAGAGTACTTAACAACCATCACCATTTTCCTTCTTAGGTAAGGTAAGGTAAAGGCCCTCCCGTTGATCATCGATTTGCTCGAGCGGGCCCAGTAACGTCTCCATTGGAGACTTTGTTGTTACTGTGTCTGGCATATCGAATTCTCGGTAGCTTGCCGGGCTCTCCGAGAGGGGCGGAGGAATCGAACTCGGGTCGGCCATGTTGGCCGCGTGCAAGGCAAACGCCCTACCCGCTGTGCTATCGCTCCAGCCCTTATTTCAAATTATGATAAAAACCTGGACGTCATACAAGAGGTTCAGATTTGTCCCAAATTTGCCTCCTCATCCTGTATCACCTTGGGCAAGTTAACTAATTTATATCTCAGATCGTTTCTTTTCCTATAACAAGATGGTATTTGTTTTCCTCCCAGTCACCATTAACTCCATGAGCAATCTTCCAGCAGAAGGGGAGGGAATGGTTGTCATCAGTCCAGCACGGGAGTTCTCTGGCTGTCACTCTCAGAGAAGATCCCCCCAACACTCCACCCAGTATTTAACCTCACCATTCTCTTGTCCTCAGTGGCTGGAGAAGAAAATGTTTAATGATCTCAAGATGTAAAAACTCTGTGGGTACAAGATGAAACACTCTGACATAAGCCCAATGATGAGCTGGCCAGCTCTTGACCAAAGCCTACTGTAAACTATAGTGAGAGGCAAGCTGTCATCTACATCCAACAGCTACTGTCATCTGAGCTCTCAGGATCCACCCATCCACCAGAACACTGGCAGGAAGAAAGGTTTCTCCATGGAAGAATGACACGTACACCCAAACTCAGAGAAATGGGGAGTAAGACCAAGAATTCAAGTGTCTTCAGGCCCGGGAAGACCTTTTCCCCTACACAACACCTAGCTGTATAGAACGTGTAGCATTCCCCGTTTGGTTTTTGTTAGCCCTAAAAAACAGGAATCTAGGGTAACACTAAGGAAGTCATCCTTGATGAATTTCTCTTTTTCTATTAAAAATCACAAGTCTCTATAACATCTCATTTCAATTCCACAGAATTCATTTTCAAAGGTAAACTTTGGGTGGTTGCTGGGGACTTTCTAGCTCTACTCATAAAGGCAGTAGAAAGAATCACTGGGAGATGGCAGGAGTGCTAATGATAAACATGAGTAACTATGACAAATAAATTGAATTTCGGAGCCCTAATGGGTGTGAAAAGCACTTACAGCCACACACTAATATTCCCAGAATTTCATGTATTTCACTATTTTCACCCTGAGGAAGTTCAGTATTTCTGCAACAAACAGATAACCTATTATTGCTTCTTGACTCTGAAGTCCCCAAATTAAATAAGAATGTTATGAAGGTACCTTAGAATAGGTGCCTTAGAAACAAAATTTTGCCCTGATCTCTTCTTGGCAATGGGCTGTATTTTATAAAATACAAATAAGAGCACAGAAAAAGAAAAAGGTTAACTAATAATATTTTAAAATATAAGGACACACTGGAGGATTCAATCCAACTGTTGAATCTTACAGATATAAAATTGGATATGAGAGAAGTAAAATGACCTCCTCATCACTTGGGATCCAACACTCGACTAAAAATTCATTGTTTTCATTGTTTTTCTCCTATCACTTCGTGTTGGATGGGATGCCGGGGATCGAACATGGGTCAACCACATGCAAGGCAAACACCCTACCTGCTGTACTATAGCTCTGGCCCGGCTCTATTTCTAATAGCCCAGTTGATATGTATCAAAATCTTTGATGCCCTCACATATTCTATAGCTGATATTATGGTACATATGCACAAAAGATATGACTTTATGTCACTATAATAAAAAATGCAAAAATACTTTTTAAAAAATTTTTAATGCTGGATGTGTTACAGGCTGAATTGCCTCCTTGATCAGCAGGATTCTCTAATTAGGCTGAGAGGTACTCAATCGATAGGAATAATTGGGGGTCCCAAGGGCAAAACTGAGACTAATCCATGAATCTCTGAAACTAAATGCAAAATTTTATAAAATGAACAGGTTGGGGGGGGCAGTGAATATTTTTTCATCAGATTTCCAAATACTTCATCTCCAAATACTTCATCTCCAAATCGTTTGTCTTATCCTCTCTTTTTAATCTAAACTGCAATACCATATGCTTACTGTGAATTTCCTTTCACTTTCACCATATCCTTTCACTTCCATTCTCTTAAAAATTCTCTATCTGAAATTAGATTTAGTTCAACAATATCTTGAAGCTTTGGAGCCAGAGAGACAGTAGAGCTATAGGACTCTTGCCTTACACATGGCAAGCAGACCTGGATTCAATCCACAGCACCCCATATCACCCCACAAGCCTCCCAGGAGTGATTCTTAAGTACAGAGTCAGGTGTAATCCCTGAGCACTGCTGGGTGTGGCCCTAAAACAAAAGTATATTTTGGAGATATATTTGGAGATTATGTTTTTGTTTTGGAAGGGGGAGGGGGCACCACATATTCAGTTGTGCTCCAAGCTTACTTATAGTTCTGTATTCAGGTATCACTCCTGGTCAGCCTCGAAGGATGGGCACAGTAGTGGGAGAGAAAAGTATGGGATTCTAGGATAAAACCTGGGTGAGTTGTATGCAAGGCAAATGCCTAACCTGCAGTACTAACTCTGTTTCCTGGAAATTGTAAAAACTTGGCCCCCCATGATAAATCCTCTAGTCCTGGTTTAATCATTTGATCACTTGACATCCTGTTACTCATCGATTTGCTCAAGCGGGCACCAGTAAGCTCTCTATTTGTCCCTGTCATGTGCTAGTGTAGCCCAAGGCATCTGCTCGCTCCAGGAACACAAAGAGCCTCAAACCGATTGTTCAGGGTCTTGACAAAAAAGTCTGACCATCTCGTAGGTGGGTGGCCACACGATCTTTTGACATCCCGTGGAATCCAGTCAGTAACAGCTCTAGTCCAGCGGTTGTCTCCAAATTGCATTACATGTCCAACCCATCTGATTTTCGATGCCTTGGCAAATGAGACAGCATCCCAGATTCTCAATCCTTGATAGAGGTCGGAACTCCAGATTCTTTCTCTCTCTTGAGTGAAGCGTGATACTGCAAGCATAGCTCTTTCGATTCCTCTTTGGGATACCTGAATAGCATTCTCATCTTGAACTCCCAAGAAACCTCAGTAAGTTTGGTTACCTTGTAGATATTGTCAATCATACTGAATCCTTTTCAGAACCCAGCTTGCTCTCAGGGTTGTCCTTAATCTAGTGTTCTGCCAATCCTATTCAGGATGACTCCAGTGAACAGTTTGTAGACAACAGAAAACAGGCAGATCGGGCGATAGTTGCCAATGTTGTGGATGTCTCCCTTCTTGTACAGTAGAACAGTCCTGCTGGTTTTCCATTGGGATGGAACCTTGAATTCAGATAGGTAGCATGTGAAGAGCTGAGCCAGTGTATTGATGAGTATGGACGGCAGGTTCTTCAGATGTTCGGGTCTGACCTTGTTCTGGGCTGGTGCTATTCACTTCTTAACCAATTGTGTCGGATTTCTGAAGGAAGAACGTTGGGAATGACATATCCATCCTGCAGAATTTGGTATATGGGCAGGTGGACGTGGCTATCAAAGAGATCCAAGTAGAAGTCATGGATAATCTTCTCCATTGCCCTCCTGGAATATGTGATAGATCTATCAGGATATCGAAGGGCAGTCATCTTGGTCTTGTAGTTAGCGAAGAACAGGTGGGCATTGTGAATGCTTTTTCCAGCTTCTGCTGATTGGCCAGCACTGCTGCTCTTCTCTCTTTGAGGTCTTCCTTTATGGTATCTCTATACTGCTTTGTGAACTCAGACATTCATTTTTGGTTGCTGAGGCTCACACCAAGCCATGTTGGCAATGAACTCAAGAGTTTTCAAAGACAGGAGTCTTTTTGTGGCTATCTATCTCTCAGCATTCCTCGCACAACCATGGAGGTGCAGAACCAGTCGATTGTATTCATCAATGTTGTCAACAACGGCATCTTCCCATGTTGCTGCAATAGTGCCAAAGAGCTCCCAGTTGGTGTTCATTCTCGGAGTTCTCTTCATAAACTTTGCAGCCCTTTCTCCCCGCTCGTGAATTAGAATTTTGCACGAAGGAGACAGCGGTCCTATCCCGTTTGGAAATTTGGGACAACAGTGACATTGGTCAGGCAAAACCGTCAATTGAATATGATATGGAACCGTCCACCAGGAGACTCCCATGTCCAACGTTTAGACTTGACCTTCTGGAACTGTGAGTTACCATGGATGGTCTTGGTCGACATGATGAACTCAGACAGTCTCTCACCCTGTTTGTTCCATTCTAGGCCATGGGTCACAATGTGGAGTTCTTCAGCTGATCTTCTTGGTCCTATCTTAGCATTAAAATCATCGACAATGATCTTGTAGAAGGTGTGGTCTTCTTTATAGAACTTCTCCGGATCCATGTAGAAC
Source organism: Sorex fumeus (assembly GCF_029834395.1). NCBI lineage: Eukaryota > Metazoa > Chordata > Mammalia > Eulipotyphla > Soricidae > Sorex > Sorex fumeus. The sequence continues at coordinate 10,535,287 of NW_026606077.1, read as the reverse complement.
TTCTCGATTTCTTCTTCATCGTAATTGGATGTTGGTGCACAGACAACAAAGATAGAAACTGCTGGCAGTGAGCCACATATATTCAAGTGTAATCATCCAATTTGGGTTGTTAGACATTCAAATGTATCAATGCTCATGACCAAGTTCATGTTGACAAGGACACCGACACCACTGATGCCTCTTTTGTCGCAAGTTCCAAGGAATAGTTTTTTTTCCATTGTCAAAAATGGCGTGATATGGTTGATGGCTTCTCGTCTTGGTCAGACCAATGATGTCATATTTGATCTTTCATGCTTGCACCATCAGGTCCTCGATGAATGCATCCATTTTCAGCATATGTGCATTGAAAGTACAGACAGTCATTTTAGTCCTTATTAACTAGGCAGCCTAGTTCAGCCTTGTGATTTTATCAGCTTCTCCTTCCTCATCCTTCTTAATGCTGCCATAGTGGTGGATCTTTCAGGGTCAGGGGAATGAGACCCATTTCTGGACGCTCGGACCGAGATTCATGCACAAGTGAGCCCCACAGAACCAAATAAACAGAACTTTGTGACCTTGAACTCCATGCTCAATAGGACCCGGAAATAGAGATCCTCTGCCTTCTCCCACCAATCTTCGGCGACCCAAGGATCAAACCCAAAAGCCCCATCCTGCCCTGCCCTGCCTGCTTCTACCAATCTCCAGAAACCCAGAGATCACACTCAGAAGCCCCACCCTGCTGGTACCAGATAAATACCTCATTGGCCAATTTCCACTACCTCCACTACCTCCACCTGGGTACCAGCTGCCGCCATGCTCCAGGCCGCTTTCCAGACACATCATAAGACACTTAATACCCATCTTCCAAGATTACTGTAGCATATTTGATGGGTTCAAGTATGGTTTGAACCATGGGAACACCTGCCAGGTTGATTAGAGGGCGCCCTAAAAGCCACTATCCCTCTCGGAGAGCCTGGTAAGCTACCAAGAGTATCCCACCCTCACGGCAGAGCCTGGAAAGCTATCTGTGGTGTATTCCATATACAATGAGTCTCATTCCCCTGACCCTGAAAGAGCCTGGTTTAATAATTATCAAATTGCCATAGTGGTTGGGGGTACCACTCTTAACCAGTATGGACAAAATTCTTTTTAATAGTACATTCTTAATAATGAAATAGACCCTACAATTAATTAATTTTAGAAGGAAAGCTCCAAACTTAAAACTTTCATGATTTTCATTCTTTACATGGAATTTGCTTTATGAAATACTGACTTTTAAAAAAACTTTAAGGTCAGTCCAACTATATCCAGAATGTTAATCTCCTGCAATGTATAAGCGTTGCTGTTAAGCACCAAAATATAAGGATCCTCTTTAGTAGAAAGCTGGGTGACTAGATAGTTGAAACCTAACTATCCATCATAAACACCTTCAATCCATTTGAAATAGCAGGTTGGACAGGCTCTCTCACACTGAGGGTCATTTATGAAGTGATCAAAAGCTGTAGTGAGAAAAAGAAGTATGAAGAGAGACAGGACTTTATGGAATGAATAACTTTTCTCATTCTCAATATTTCTTATATTCTTTTACAACAAATTGCTTGGCTCTTGAGAACAGACTCATAAAATAACTGAAATATATATTTTTTTCTGTCCTGAATCTTAACTTTAAAAAACTAAAATTGTAATGACCCTTTCCAAGCAAGATGAGCCCACACTTCAAAAATTTCCATTGTTTCAAAGACACAAATTACTCTGTGCATCTATGTCTATCAACTGAATCCGGGCGGAAAACACATGAAAGTCATTTGAAAGACAGCATCTCTGAGGAGTTATGCCTGGAAGCTGGAAAAGCCTAGTAATCCCCCTACCTCGATAAATAGAGTTTTCCAAATGATGAGGAGAACCAGCAATGGAGCTGGTCAAGCCTTGAATGTTATACAGGAGACTCCAAATTAGACTTTGGGGTAAGAATCCAGCATCAGCCTCTTCATGGCGGGCCAATCTCTCTACCACATAGCCCTACCTTGAGTGGGAGGGAACCAAAACAAAACATTATCTTCAAGCAACTTATATACAATTCAAGTGGAATTTCTCAAAGCTCTAAAAATCTGAAGTTTATTTAGTCCATATGCTACCCCAGATTTTTATCCCTGCTCTTTTAACAAATAGAACTGAAAGAGAAGTAACCATTTCTTAGTCACTCAAGATCAAAAATCCCTCCTCCCATAACCACAAATCATTAGTGACAGTAACTGTGCGTCATTTGGAATGTTTGGGGATTATTTTTTTCTCTGAACTCACTGGATACACTTTTAAAAGTATCAGGGGAGTCCTACTCTACTCTTCTTCCATTAGCAGCAAACATATGGCATGTGATTTGACCTAGCATTGTTTTCCTGAACCCAGGATTTAGAGAAGCTGACAGCAGTTCAATAGGGCAATTATTAATCACAGAAGATAGTATTCTGGAGAAGAAAATAAGTCACATAAAGCATTTTTCGTGTTCAGGAAATAAGATTTTGGAGCACAGTAGATCACTTTAATAATATAAGTCAAAATTCATACCTTCAAGAAGAAATTGAGTAGCATATTCTAATCAGGAAGACCGTGTGCCAAACCTTACCTTTGCCAGTTGACCTTGTGTACAAATTACGTAATTAAAAGCTGTCTCATAATTTATAAAATGTTAATGATGATGACAATGACAGTGAATTTGAGGACAATTCCATCTAACTTTTTGGTTGTTGAGATAACTAAATGAGATAATGTGCTAAAGCCATCAAAGTAAACTGAACAGTGGATAGCACAAGGGAAAGCATCCAACAAACATTAGTTATTATTATTACTGATTTTTAATTAGCATGAGGAATGAAAAGCAGACCCTAATGCTTCTTTTCTTGATTTTGCCTACAGTTCTTTATTTATGCCTTTGTTTCTGCCAGAAACAAACAGAAAACCCACCTCTTCCTCTCTGATGGGAAGTAATGAACACTCAAAATTCTCTGTGTGGTGCTAACATTTTGAGTGTCCATTATTCCCATTAGTTTCTCAAGAATTGGATTGTTCTGGACACTTTCACTCTTTCTCACATCTTCCTTCATTATTCCCAATGGTTCAAATTAACTTACATGAGAATGAACATTCCTGTCCCCTAACTTTAAGAAGAGTCAGCATTCCCAGGCCTGAGATGCCCCTTTCAGAAGCTCAGAGGCATCTCAAGCCAACAGGCAGGAAAGAGCAGCCATTCATGGAACAAATAAGTGATTTGCATTTCCAAGGATGTGGGGAAACATATTAGTTATAATTAGCAAACACGCAGAGTCCCCGTGACAGCTTCACTTTACAAATCCTTGAATGTTTGACAAGAAAAGGTCATGTTTTGTAAAATCCTCAAAAGGTCATTCAATAACAAATCACATGAATGAAATCGCAAGGGTTCAGGGAGGTTAACAGAAACACCACAGGCAGTAAAGTGCGTTTTCAAGGTAAACAAGGAAAGAGGGAGAACAAGCCCTGCCTCAGCTCTGGAGGGGGAGAAATAGAAGCAATCTCTAATTTACCAAACACTGTAATTTCAAGATATTTTCTCAGTACTTGGTGGTTTAACACTGAACGTTACTCCTCATGCTCAGCACACTTGGAGGATTAGCAGATAACAATCCAGCAAGATTTCAACAAAGATCTAGGCTGCCCTTAAGTCAAGGCTTTTTTAAAGAGTGAAGCAAAGCGAAACAAACAAAAACCCTTAAATTTAAAAATTATCTCTCAAATCATTTCCATGTAAAACAAGTTGTTGGCAATGTGGCATATGGTTTCATACATGGTATGCGTACACAACCACATACCATGGGGGTCCCCAAGTATGTGGGACCAAGCTCATTCCCCTCTCCTCCATTGCACCCTCCCCAAACACAAACACACCAAAATCTGGAAACTTCAGCGCCAGGAGTCTTTTCTTCTGGCACTTTGACCTGCTCCTGACCTCCTTCCTCCCAGGTCTATTTTCTTCTTCAATAAGAGCCAGTCCCATGTCTCTCACAGTCAGGAATAACAAAGACTTGTTTATATAGGCTAATTTAGCTACAGGATCAGTGGGAGGCAAGAGAGCATGATATATCTGAGCTATAGGTTAAAGGCACAATTCAAATTTGCAAGGCTCACAGCTTTAAGAGAACTGAGTATATCCACTTGCCCGGTCGCCTTCCAGAAACTGAGAAAGCCAAGGCACAGTTACAGGGAGCAGCCCCTAGACTCTGGCTTCTTGGAGGGTTGCAATCCCACAGAGAGAGCACGTAACTTTTTTAAGAACCCAGTGTTAAATAAATTAAACTGTGTTTTACTCTTGGAAAATGTTTATTTGCACAGCAATTTTATTTACCTCTGTATCCCGGGTTGCATAAAGAATTTCTAGGATCAAAAGAGGTCATGAGTGGGAAAAGTTAGGAACTGCTCTAGGCTGCTTAGAAATGGGGCGCACCTTTCCCAGGCAAAATATGGAGAAGACAAAGAATACTGTGAAAAGAAAATGTTAGAGCCTTAGGCAAACCAACAGTAGCACAGACCACACACAAAAAAAGATCTCATCAGCTCCCATAGACATGCAGGCAGCATCTTAAGGAAAAAGAACAGGACTAAGAGTTAGCGGACCAAAAGCCTGGGTTGCTTTGTAGCCTTGAGCATAGTAATTTGACCTTTGAGGACTCAATTTTCCTACTTGTAAAATGGCCACTGCTTCTTGCTTCATCCTAAACTAAGTATGTATGTGTGAAAAATTAAGACGTAATTAGGGGTGATGAAAAGAACTTCTAAAATTTCACACCAGCCAGAGCTTGGAGTAGAAATCTTATCTAACCGTCTAACTCCAAACTCCGGATCTCCCTGAGAAACCAATCCTCAAGGACTTGCTCTATACCTAATATCAGTTCTGTGTGGCTGTTCTCATCTAAATGTTAATTTAAATTTACAGGGAATTAAAATTTCACTACCTTGAGCAGCCACCTTTCAAATGCTCAACAGCTAGATGTGGCAAGTGACAACCACTGTGGACAGTACAGATACAGAACATTTCTATCTCTGGAAAGTTCTGCTCATAGTGCAGGTTACACATATCCATTTTAGGTAAAGGACAGGTCTGCTAACCTTATTTTGCCACCTCCTCTCCCTCTCTAGGGATATCCCACCTTCCTTCAGCCTCCTGCATTCCTTTCTCAGAGTAAGACCATCCTCCAGATAAAGCCTGACTGATGGCTCCAACAAGCACCTCTCACCTTTACAATTACCTGCCCACCACAGAGCCCCACTGGTTTGGTGATTGTTTGATCAGAATGACGGTCAGAAACAGGACACCTCACTTTGTCTTTCTTGCCAACTATTTTAGCTTATTTGCCATGAGTACAGGGTATAATTAATATCACACAGGAGCCAGCATTGTCATTTTTCAAATCATTTCCCTGGAAATGTTCTACACCTCTTAATGGCCCTGCTAATGCTGTAGCTGTCATGTTTTGGACAGCTGCACTTTTACAAGACAAACTCTGCAGCGCCAGGAGCCTCTCTGCAGACTTTTTAGCTCAGAGGCTCAGAGGCCGTGAATACCAGCCTGTAATGGCTAGATGGAAATCTTTGATTAATTTTTTTTTGTACCTCTTGGTGCTGACTGCTTCTCAAGTGTCACCTTTCTGGCCTCCTTGCCCAGCCACCTCACCCTTTCATTCTCCCTCCCTTTGTCCCCCACCCTCCACCTCCTCTCTTTGATGCCTCTTGATGGACAGGGGATGAGTGAAACAGGTCTAAGTCATAAGAGCGATTAAAGCCAGAACCCTCTGCCCAGAGATCAGAGTGCAAAGGCTTAAACATCTGCACAGAAGCTTTGTCTCCTTGCTAAACCACACATACACTGAAAAAAATTGGGTCCTCTGTGCCTCTTTAATTTCATTTTTCTGAAATATGTTTATTCCTCCCTGATAACTTTTTGGCAAAATGTTCAACTTTCTCTGTGTGCTGGGTCCATATCAAAAAGACTGGGAAAGGTTTTATTTACAGTGTCCCAAGAGCCATTCACAAAGCAAGCAAGGGCAATCTGAGTCACACTAAATATTTACTAAAGGACATGGAACGCACATGATTTTTAATAAGATGAAGCTAGGCTACCTGGGGGTGGCGGGGGGCAGGGGTGGCGGGAAACCGTTGTTGTTTCTTGTTGCTGCTGGTGGTGGCAGTTTTTCCTTTAGTGTTTTGTTTTTGTTGCCACTTTCTATAGGTGATGTCTTTTTAAGTAATTAGTTTAAAGAAAAAGGAAATCATCTGACTTGGATGGCATGCCTGATCCTGGCCAGCAAATAGAGTGAGATTTTCGGCACTGTCCAGGAAAGCCCTCTCTGCTGAGTACTTCTGTCCCTTAAAGGAACCTGAAGCCAGAACTGTCCTCAAAGGAAGCGAAAGCCATGCAAGGACTCTCTTTTCAGGCTGAATAGCAGTGTTGACTCACTGCTCCTTTAATACTGTGTTTATTAGTGATCCGCAGCCCACAGAGAGACAGCACACAACTTCCTTTCACGCTGTGTCTGCAAAATGCTACAGAAAGTTGGACTCACCAGTGAAGCAGCAGGTCGCTTGGTTGAAACCAGCCAGGCCAGAAAAAGTGACATGAACAGGATGCTGCTAAACATGCACAATTCGAAAATACACACTGTATTCTCTTCTGCATGATTTGCTGCCATTTAAAAGACAATAAACAGCAACTTTAGATTGCTAACAACGTGTCATTTAAGGTTTGCTGTTGCTCAACATCAAGAAAAATCAATGCCGGCTCTACAGGGGCAGCAAACCCCGAGAACTGAGCTCCATTTCAGGTCTGTTTGAACTCATTTCCTTTCTCCATGGTTGCCCCCTTGTACTCCCCCTCAGGCGTCCCCTCGCAGCAGGCTGACAGCTTGACACATTGACAGCTCGCACTGAATGACAACTGATTTGTACAAATTTCAAGCCTTATAAATCTACCTGTCACAACAACAACATAAAAGCGCCCAGGCCCAGCAGGTAATTCAGAAAAAGCTTCCCTTGACAGCACTTTCTGAAAAGCAATGGCGTGCCTCCTGCCAAAAATTCCAACTATCATCCTTGTATAACTTTGAATAAAAATTCAGGGCCCATTTTCTTGCCAACAGGCTACCAATCGTCTTATTTAAAGATTAAAAAGACTGAACGGGAGAGGGGGGGGGAAACATCCACACAATTTCATTTTATACTGATATGAAAGTAGCACCACCTGCTAGGCCAGGATTACCACACCGTTTTTCTCTCTGGTGCTCAGAAGGAGTAAATGAGTGAGGCTTTTTACGGTATTTAAACAATATCCCAGATTGCAGGGGCTGCATCTCCCAGTACCCTCCTCGCTCACCTGGGGCCAGCACTGCTGCCAGCGAAAGGCAGTTGGACTAGTGGGAGGCTGGGTGGCAGGGGTCGTTGGCTGCGGGCCATTATTTTCAGTCAAACTGCCTAATATCTCTCCCAGACAAAGGCCTACAAACAGAGATGTCCATACACTCACCTCTCTCGACAACTTTTCTTTCGAAAATGATCATATTATGTCAAGATAAACCTTCTTCAAAATACTCATTTCATGCAAATCATAGCATAGTTCATCACTTCATCTTATGAAATAACTGGAGTCGAGAAGTTAAACTTGGTTTTTTAACGCGGTTTTATAATGATGTTATCACTGAAGCAAAAATTAGAAATGCGGCAAAACTATTGACGACAGAGATGGGCAAAACATGTACCTTAAACAGGAAAAAGCATTTTCTAAAAACCTTCTCTTTATTCAAACCTTTTCAAGTCTACATAATATAGAAATAGGTGTAGCTCTAAGTAGCTGGCATATTTATCATTTACTCATGTAAAATCTCTCAGTGGAGCGACATACGGGAAATGAATTTAATCGTGCCTTGGAGGGTTCTGTTCTAAGTGCATGTTGAATGAAGATGCAAAGGAAGTCGTGGGACCAAGGATGAAGGCAGAGAATCTATCTATCCTACTGGCCAAACTCAGAAACAATGCTGGTGGCAGTCAAGCATCCTGTTACAGGGCAGTTCACCTTCTCTCTTGTGGTGAAGAACACAATGGTGAAGAACACAGATGCTGGAGATATAGATCTTTATTACAAATCCTAGTTTTTCTACTTATGAGTAAGATATCTTTGGGTAAGTTATATTTATTCTCTCTCTACTTTGATTTCACCATCTATAAAACAGGAGTCAAAATCATAGCTAAGGATTAAATGCCAATAAAATGTTTAGCTCTTCACACAAAGTACCTGTTCATGTATTCATTTCTCTCTATATTTGCACATATACATATAGCTAAATCATGAAAAGTACTAAGTGGTATAAAGAAAAAAGTACACATAATTTTACTATTAAATTGATATTACTAATACTCTCTTCAAGATCCCAGATAGAATTACTTTTTCTTCACGAAGTGTAAACTTCCAATGTAGTTTTTTTAAATGAAAAAAAAATCATTCCTGGAAAAAGTGGTAAAACATTTGGTTAAAATATGTAGACAAGAGATCAATGTAGCTGAAGTGAATTTCTTTTCTACCCTATCTTTTCCATTTTTTCTTTTAATCTTTCAACTTATTTCTTCACCACACTCATGACTAGTAAAATCATTCAATGTAGTTTAAAAATATGTATCATCTTAGAAGTAAATTATTTCCACTGTCCTAGGAAAAATTATTACTGAGATCCTGAGTATGCAGATTACCAAGAAAAAAAGTATATACAACATACATGCAAATATGTTTAAACAGTCACAAATAGATAAAGAGTATTTTAACTCGGACATACAACTAATGCTGGATGATCGTGAAATTGAGACTAACATATATGAAGATGTTATAATTTAATATAAAGACTGCTCCTAATATCAGATGAACCTGAAATATAAATGAAATTAGAATTATCCAAATTATATGAACTGAATCACAACCATGAAACATTCTTATAAATATCCTCCTCAATTTGGATAACGTGAGGACTGACATGAACTGACTGAATTTCTGCAGAGATGTCAACAGGGAACAACAAACAGCAAACCCATTATTTTTCAATTATCTGTATAATCAAGAGCAATTGCTTTTATTCTGAACCATTAGTGGACACATCAGTATACAGAACTGTATTTGAACTTCATAGCATGCTTATATTTCAAAATGTTTATATTTCATGTTATTAGAGAAGACAAAAATCATAAAAATATTTCATGCAAAAAAATTAGTAAGGCACACATCAAAACATAGTCTTTATAAAAGAAATAGAACAAGTTATAAATTAATAAGCAAATTATAACCAAACCCTTATTTTCATCCTTCATCAATCATAAGACAAATATAAGAATTACTGAAACAGGGCTGGAGCGACAACACAGTGGGTAAGGTGCTGGCCCTACATACAGCTAACCTGGGTAAACCACCCTGCAGCCCACATGATTCCCTGATGCTCTTAGGGATCACTGTGCTTAGTGATCCCTAAGCACAGAGTCCAGAATAAGTCCTGAGCAACACAGGGTGTGGCTTAAAAAAAACAGCTAAGTCGTGGATAGTGAAAAAAAAAAAATAAGGTATCTAAAGTTAATCTTCAAGAAAAGATCCACCAAGGTAAACAAATTGTATTGCACTTGTAGTAACCCTTCCCAGCAGCACAATTTTGTCCTAACAAAAGAACAAATACTATTTGTTTACTATTTTCTTCCTAAAAGCAATCACCAACATTTAATAAACACTGTCTCACATATGCTGAATACCCTTCCCACAGCCAATTAAACACCAAATCACATAATGGACAGCTGTAGGGTGACAAAGTTATAGTCAAGTATAATGCTCATCAATAAAGACACATTCATCTAGTGAGTTTGCTTAAGAAAAGATAGAAAATTTTAAATGCAAAACACATGTATTTAATAACTAATATATTATTTTGTATTTATACTAATAACCATTTGCATTGATATTTACTTAATAGCATTGTCGCACTGTCCTCCTATTGTTCATTGATTTTCTCAAGTGGGCCCAGTAACATCTCCATTGTGAGACTTGTTGTTACTGTGTTTGGCATATTGAATATGCCATGGGGAGCTTGCCAGGCTTTGCCGTGCGGGCGAAATACTCTCGGTACCTTGCAGGGCTCTCCGAGAGGGGCTGAGGAACCCAGCTCAACCGGGCTGGTGGCTTGCAAGGCAAACGCCTTACCTCTGTGCTATCATTCCAGCCCATCACTTAATAATAATAATATTATAATCATTATAATGTCTAATATTTATAATTTTATGTGTATTGTTACAACTTGCTTACCACAAAAACACAAAGAATGTATTTCAAATCTAATTATTTCATATTTAATAAAAAAATTTAACAAAGACCATCATTGCTGGTGTGTCTATGGGGGAAACAAAATTCTTCTCCACTGTTAGTGGAAATGTCGACCTGTTCAACCTGTTCAACTTTGAAGAACAATGTGGACAATTGTCAAAAATTGACTTGAACTTTCATATGATCCAGCAGTTACACTTCTCTGTATCTACCCCAAGGATCAAAAAACATGATTTAGAAAACCGATTTGCACTTCTGTGTTCACTGCAGCACTGTTTACCAAGATCTGGAAATGACCCAAGTGCCCAGGAACAAATCACTGAATTAAATTTAAAAAAAAAAAAACCTGATAAATGTATACCATAGAGTACTACTCAGCCTTAAGGAAAGATGGTATCTTTAAGAACATTTTTATGATAAAAGGTCAACTTACAAAAAAGGAAGCAAGGAAGGTAGGAAGGGAGGGAGGGAGGGAGGGAGGGAGGAAGGAAGGAAGGAAGGAAGGAAGGAAGGAAGGAAGGAAGGAAGGAAGGAAGGAAGGAAGGACAGCATGCAAGTTGCTACTTTGTGAATGGAATAGAGGGCATATTGGTGAGTGAATACAGAAACAGAGGAACAGATATAGATGATTTCTCATATGTGGGATATCAAGAAACTCAGTAAGGGAACAACAAATGACTAAAGGCAACAGAACCTGAGAACTGGTATATGGAACATTAATTACTTGGGGGGAAGGGGACAGAAGAGGTCCTTGGGATACTGGTAGAGGGAAGCAAACTATCTGGTGGAGGGCATGGTGTTGGAGCATTGTAAGCATGAAACGCATTAACAGTATTCACTGACGCCTCAGTTAAAATGGCAAAGGGGAGAACCTTGTTGCCTTCTCTGCCTATTAAGTTTTATTTTATGATTATTTCTTCCTGTTTTTTTTCCTGAAGGAAAAGAAAAAAATCATTTGTCTATTTCTGTATCCTAATAAGAATCAAACCTGGGGTCTCAGAATATGATCTACTCATTCAGCATTTCCATAGCAGCCAACAACCTTTAAACAAACTAAGTATTTCTATTAACCTAGGGGAAAGCACCAACAATTCCCACTCACTAGGGAAATTCTAAAACTTTTGAGCATCTTCCTTGTGCCCTAAAGGTGGGCTCTCCAGTTCAGGAAGACTCTCCCTGACTCAGTTTCCCTAAATGCATTCATTCTATATCAGTGCGCCAGTAGGTGCACCCGGGGTAACCTAATGCTAACTATTCAGTCCTCCCATCAATAACCCTTCGATGAGAGTGGCTGAATGTTGATCCCAAGTATTTCTATCTATATTTACTAGAATATCATGATGACATTTTCCTGTCATCTATGATTATTTGAGAAGCACACATCGTGAGCCACTGTGGCCTCATTTCCATGGATAAGAAAACTCAAACATCAGAAGCTATAAGCTGCTCATCAAGCACCACCCAACCAGGCTGAAGACCACCCAGAGTCCAGTAAGGGATTGTCCTGCGCCCCCCAGGGGCAAGATTGGAAAGCTGACCAGAAAAAAATAAAGGAAAGGAGATCCACATCGCCTCTGACTTGAACTTCCAAGGAATCGGTAAATTTTTACCACTTAGGACAAGCTGTGTTATTTGTAACTGTCAGAGGAAGGAAAATCTGTAATTGTTAAGGGGGATGAAGCCTGTGCAAATTCTTTCCTGTGCAAAGTGAACAGTCAATCACTTTTATAAGGACAGCAACAACTGAAACTATCCATTCGTATACTTTCCTTTAGTCAACAATATTACCTTTAGTAATCTGGGGAATGTGCATCCATAAATTACAGAAAGTGTTATTGCATTGCTGAATAAACAGCAACATTTCCATCAGCAGCAGCAGTGGCAGCGCCACAAAGGTATAACAAACAGACTCAATCATTTTCTTGTCAAGCTTTGCAATGACTGCAGAGTTTACTGCTGGAGATAATGTTGCTTTCCTCAGCATTGTGTGCCAAACTGCAAACTGCTTATTAAAACAAAACCTCTTTTTCGGAGCAGCATGAGTTGGATAATCACTTATTGCACTCAAGAAAAAACAGGTTTGGTGCCCAGAGGAGGTTAGCAATCAGGCATATGTGTTAACATTTGGTTAGTAAAAATCGGTTAAAAATTATCCAACGGTGGTGTAAGGAAGGGGGAAAGTTGACTTATTAACATCACTGTCCCCAGGTTGACTATTTTCCTTATGACGTTACTTTTGGACAGTGTTTTTCTAATTACTAAGCTAGAATACCTGGATAGAAACTTAGGCATAGGGGTCTCAGGAGAGTAAGAAGTATGGAGACGATGATGATGGAACAAAGTCAGAAATTTGATGTTACCTACTACATCTTCACAGAAGAGATTGCTGGAAGAAACCCTATTCCAGGAATCAGAGATAAAGCTGAAGAAAAGGACAGGAAAGTAAATTTTAAGAACTAGGCATTTGGGGGCAAAAGCAATATAGTACAGCAGGTAGGGCACTTGCTTGCATGAGGCTCACCCAAGTTCAATCCACAGCACCCCCCTTCTCCAGCACACCAGGAGTGATCCCGAGTCCAGAGTAACCCCAAGCATGGCCAGGTATGGCTCAAAAACAACAACCACCACCACCTAGCATTTGTGGGGCTAGAGCAATAGTACAGTAAATAGGGCATTTGCCTCGCACGAGGCTGACCCAGATTCAATCTCCCGCATCCCTTTTAGTCCCCTGAGCACCCGGGAGTGTGGCCAAGAACAAAAAAAAAAAAAAAAGAACTAGGCATTTGCGACTAAACCATTTCTGAAGACAGCACCTATTATTACTCTCTGAAGAAATTGCCTGACATAACTAAGTCAGCGATAGCACTGAAAAACCATCCTCAATTTTCCCTGCTTAAAATAGATTGACAGCCAATTCACTGAGCCTGAGGAACAGGTACACTCAGATGGCGCCTGGGAGGCCGTGTCAGTAGGACGGCTCTATGCTCTGTGAGGAAACCACTGCTTCTATCCATGGAGGAGCTGCCCCAGCATCTCCTGTGGCGCCCTTTTCATCTCATACCCGTTGAAGATGAACTAATATCAAAACAGGCCCTAACTTCTCCCCCGAGCCTCCGCCTCCTGCCACTCCCCCAATTGTCACAGTGCTGTCCTTGGCCCTTTGGTCCCAGATCTCCACTGTGCAAGGGGAAAGCTATACTTTGAGTGCTCCTATCAGAACAGGAAATGAGACTTTGAAGACTTTATTATAACTCTGAGCAGCATGAGAGATTTGATTTCCATCACTGCTCTAAGATGAGAATAGGCACAAAATAAAAACGCCAACCAATGTAGCTAGAAAGGCAACTCGGGTGACCATCAATTCACTTCCACGGGAGCAGGAAGGCTTGCATGGGTCAGCAACTACCCTACTTCATCTCTAGGAAGGTTGCTAAGTCCTCCCAACCCTCATTATTTGTACTTTCCATGGTAAACGTAAAGAATCAACAGCTATTTCAACCCAACTCGGTCTTCTTTGCCTCCTTGATGCCTAAAGCCATTCCGGACCCCTACCTGAAAAGAGTTTTCACTTTAGGGGCCAGAAAGTTGGTACAGTACCTAAGGCACTTGCCTTGCATGCAGTCAACTGAAATTTTATACTTGGCATCTCATATGGTCTTTCAAGCACTGGCAAGAGTGATTCCTGAGCACAGAGTCAGGAACATCACCAGGTGTGACCCCCAAACAAAACAAGTTTTCACCTTTTGTTTGGTTCATTGTGCAAGTCCTTAGCTGCTTCCTCGGATAATGGTCTTCACTGACTACAGAGCTAGTGCCAGCTTACCACCTCACCACCACAGGGCTCCACCATTTTCTCGGCATTTCTTTTCACTTTTATTCAGATCATTACCTCTAAGAGTATACAATTTGTGAATTTGGTCATATATTAATACTTACTCTTTGAAATATTAAAATTCACAAAGGCAATCTAACTGAATCATTTTGAAAAATATTTCTAACACCTGGAACAGTCCCCATACTCAGGACCCAGAGAAGGTACTCAATAAACACTTTTAAAGTTACTTAAAAATTAATCTCTACTTCTAGAGAAAACAACCTTATGAACATAAACCTGAGTCTTTGTAAGATTCAAGAATTTGAGGATTTCTGAATTCAACCTATGATTCTAAATCATGGGAATTGTGGAGAATAAAAGTGAAGAGTTGAAATCTTTATTCACACATCTACAAAATCATGCACGAGTAAGATAATGCTCTTGAATTGAGAGTGAGTCACAGAAATTTTGGTTTCGTTTGCTCAAAGTGTGAATATGAAATAATTACCTATGACTTAAATAAAAAAAGAAACTCAGTAATTAGAAAACCTAGATTCAAGATCTACCTCTACTAGCACACTACACTGAATAGTATGTACCACAGAAGTCAACCAATCTTGATTTAAAAAATATAAATACAGAAGGCTTAACCTGCAACAACATTTTAGTAATCTCTTATACAAGGACTTAATGGCTTCAAATACAATAATCTTCACTAAATTTCTTCTAAGGAAACATTTTTTGATCATTCTCTTAGCAAATTATTTGTAATGAATAATATTAAATAAATTATTGAGAGCCTACAATGGGAAAAGGCCTTAAGGGTGGATGGGAAAAATAGAGACAATGGCAGAGAGAATGTGAAATGGTGGTCGGATTGGTGTTGGAATATTGAATGCCTGTAACAAATCATCATGAACAACTTTGTAAACCACAGTGTTTATATAAAGTGTAAAAGGAAAAATGAAAAATATAAATAAATAAATTAAATGGCAAAATAAAAAAAGATCTACCTCTACCACCAAAAGTAAGTGAAAAACAGTAATTGTTTGAGCATATCTGGATATTTTAAAGTGATGATACAAAAGCTTGCCACACCCGTTTTAAAAGATATTTTAATGTTTGATGGTTGACACGAAGAAGTAAAAATTGAAAAGTGAGGGCCAGGTAGACTGAACACATGCTTTGCAAACTGGAGCCTGGGTTTGATCCATAGCACATGGTCCCCTTAGTACCACCAAAAGTAACCCCCAAGCAAGAAATGGCCCCAAGCCCTTCTGAGAATGGCCCAGATACTGAAAAAAAAAATTTAGAAATTTTTTAGAAATAATTACCTGTTTTATTGTGAGAATTAGCTAATTAGCTTCATCTGAAGTCTTAAAGACATTAAGGTTTTAAAATTATCCATCTTCCCACCCAGATTTATCAAATTTTAACATGTGTAGTCATATTTGTATCAAAGTGTATATTTTAAAATATTTACTAATTTAATAATTTTCACCTTGCCAGAGACCTCAGACTCTTGAACAAGCATGATCATCACAGCACATGTATGGCATCAGGGACTAAACTCAGAACCTCAGACTTCCCCGGATGCCTCCATCTTCCTCTCTCACTGGGATCCCAAGCAGCAAAGCATTGTGTGTGAGCTGCATAATTCTATACAGGCCAGGAAAATGCCTTCAGTCACGGACTTATATTTCAGACCCTTAAAACAGTATGTGTTTAAAGAAACAAAAAACTGTATTGCCCAACAGACTGTACAGGGGTTAAATAAATTTTCTTCCATGTTGCTGACCCTAATTTGATCCTTGGCATCATATATGGTTCCCCCAAGCATTGTCAGGAGTGACCCCTGAGTACAGAGCCAAGAGTAGACCCTGAGCATCACTAGATATAGCCAAACCTTCATTCCCCCATAAATTTTTTAAAAAATACTACAGAAAATAATTATCTGCTTTATTTTAAGTATTAAGTAATCTGGTCTTAAAAACATTTACACGTGTACTTATATACACAATTATACACACAGAAGAAAACATACATATATACACAAAATGATCATGAAAAGACAAACAATAGAAAAATGCACAAAGGCTATAGATACACAGATCTCAGCAAAGGAAATATAAATGCCTCCTAAATATCTAATAGGATGCTTACCTCATTCATAATAAGAGAAATGCAAATTAAAACACTGAGAAACCATTTTTTACCTGCCAGATTGGCAAGAATCCAAAAGTTTGATAACATGCCCTGTTAGGGAGCCTGTGGGAAAACAGGCATGTATCTAACATTTCTGGTTAGGATATAAATTAGTTTAACTCCTAAAAGGTGCAATTTGGTAACATCTATCAAAATTATAAATTCACATACTCTTTGACCCAGCAAGTATATTTCTGGGAACCTATTCTGTGGACATAGTTGCAAACATTCAAAAATGACAGTTTAAGGTTATTTATTGCAATTCCCTAATAGTGAAGAGAACAAGCAATGTCCATCCTTCGGGCTGGGATAAACAAATTATGATGAATTCATACAGTGGAATGCTAAGCACCTATAAAAAATTAATGAGAAAGCACTCTATGTACTGATGTGGAAAAGTATTTTTTGTTAAGTGGACAAAAAAAACCCAAGAGGCAAAATAATGTGAATCCTTTGTATAAATGGACATGGAATAATTTAAATTTAATTTTGCTTATACTTACACAATTTTAAATACCCTGAAAAAATAGTATTTTTATAAAGTTAAAACACATTTACCTTTATAAAAATAGTTAAAATTTGCTATAAATATAAAGGTAAATAAAGATAAAATAATAACCTTTGGAGGTTACTGTAGAAATGGAGAAAGAAAACTGAGAGAAACATATTCAAATCTTTTATATTTCAATTTTAATCATATGTAGATATAACCTATTTAAATGTTAAAATTAGTATAAATATATATCTACTCACATAGATTATAAAATTTTCCATTTTTTAAAAAATGGCCAAATTTGTGTGTCCTAAATAGGACAAGGAAGATTCTGTGTAGGAAAGAACTCAGGTGAATTGGAGAGGCAAGTTTCTACAATCAGACCTTGACTTGTCAAACAAATTACCACAAAACCACCTCAACACACTTCTGACAAAACAGCCACACCAAATTGGTCATCCATTTTCTTTCTTTAGCAATTTCTTCACTTTCTGAGTTTCATAGCAGCTCACCTCCTAGGTTGTCTCTCTTTATACTTACCTTCCCTCTGGTACACTACTCCCCTCCCTACTCAGTCTTGCTAACAAATCGTCTCACTTCACCTTTCTGACCCACAAAACTCACTATTTTTACTGCGGTAATATGGTTTACAGTACTGGTAATATTTATGCTGTAGGCATACAATGTTTCTGCACCATAGCCATCACCAAGTGTCAATATTCCACCACCATAGTCCCTAGATCCCTTCTTCATTCTCTACAGCTCATTCATTTTTATTAAGATTCTGTGATTAACAATACTATCGATGATGGTTTCTCATGCACATAATTCCAACCCACACCCTTCACCAGTGTACCTACCTCCCTTCCCCAAGGAAGCAGCACCCTTCCCTTTGAAGCCAGCCCCCACCCCTGACACACACACACACACACACACACACACACACACACACACACACACACCTCAACTCAATTGTGTGGATCAGTTCTCCTAATTGTATTGCTTTGGCCCTCTACTGCTCCCTTGCTCTCTATTTCTATGTCCCACATATGAGAGAGATTATCCTGTATCTATCCTTTCTTTCTGACTTCACTCATCATGATATCCTTCACTTTCATCCATGTTGCTGCAAACTGCATGATTTTGTCCTTTGAATTAGAGCCACATAGTGCACTACAGTGTATATATCCAACAAATTCTTGATCTATTTATCTGTATTTGAACATCTGAGTTCTTTCAATATCTTGACTATTCTTGGTCCTCACCTCATTCCATTCTCCTTCTCTTGGTGAATTCACAGCAAATTCCATGTCAGGAATACGATGCTACTTTCTGATTACAAGTAAATAAAAATTATAAAAGGGAAAGTGTGCTTCATTTCACTAAGAAGCAAGCGAAATTCCTTTGTTTCATTGTGCCTAACACACAGCTGCACAAAAAATATAACTGATACAGGATCTTAGGGGTTAGGGGTCATGATACACTGACTCTTGTAAGGATTCTAGCTCATCGCTGTCCTAATAAAGGAGCATTGCTGAAGGGACTCAAACTTCCCAGCCTAGACAGATTGCACCAGAGACTGATGGCAATCAACTGCAGTATGGCCATTCTCACAGACTTGTTATATTAGATTGGGGTCACCTACCTCTCTAGCATGTCACAAAAACATTTGATCTCAATTCTGTCTTTCAATGTGCTTATTCTCTATTCTCCTCTGCTCTAAATTATCCTAAGTCTTGGCCAGAATGTTCATGTACTCCCTTAGTTATGGCAATCCTCATAAGACATTGGACCAGTGAACACCAGGTGAACTAGTTAATCTAATTAGTTATTTTAACGCTCAACCCCAAAAAAGTATTGATCAGTTTATATAATGGGATGGCTGGGAATGGGAGATAGTAGGAGATAAAAGGAGCCCCTATCCAGGAAACTATTCTCTGTGACCCCTCACCTATGACCAGACCACTAGTTAGCACAGGAATCTCACCCACATGCATGTGGTTGTAGCCAGGAACTAAAGAAAAATAAGGGGACAGTTCTTAAGAGGCACAGCAACAGGATACAGAGCAGCAGGTCCCAGCAAGGCAACATAGATGACAGGGTTTCAGCTGGAGATCTCAAAATAGGAAAATACACACTTCATAGAGAATGGAATGGGGACATGATCGGGACACTGTATACCGAAGTGAACAGACAGCAAGGGACAGGACTTAGGATGCTGTACGCTGTGTCTGGCATTGAGGGACAGGATGAGTGATGTCATACATGGATCAAAGGAGAGGTCTTGACATTGAGGAGGGACCCAGACCCCTCAACTTAAACTGTCCAAGGAGCGATAGCACAGTAGAAGGGCATTTGCCTTGCACACAGCCGGCCCAGCAGAGCCAGGTTTGGTTCTTTCGCCCCTCTTGGAGAGCCTGGCAACCTACGGAGAGTATCTCGCCCACGCAGCAAAGCCTGGCAAGCTACCCGTGACGTATTCAATATGCCAAACGCAATAACAAGTCTCATGATGGAGACGTTACTAGGCCCGCTCGAGCAAATCAATGAACAACGGGGAGGACCATGCTACCATGCTTCTTAAACTACCAAGCTTTGTGTGAAAATCTTTCAAACAATTCTCAAGAACCCAAAGTTCAGGAATAAATCCACTTTCATTCTAACAATAAAACTACGGAGAGAGAAGTGTAGCATACCATTAGAGACACAAAGGAAATGTTATTTGATTTTCTCACTTTATAACATACAGCTTTTAAGATGCATTTTACAATTGTATTTATATATATGCATATATATGTATATATATATATATATATATATAAGGTTGCTTAGAAAAATCTTGTTAAATGTATGGGTATAAAGACTTCAATTACAAGATAATAATACATCACCTAAGCACATTATTAGTTTTAAGGGGCCTCAAAAATAGTCAGTGGAGTCTCAAACAAACAGAAAACACAAGTGTATATATAAACATCCTTTGTAAATCACTACCAAAATGTACTATGCATCTAATTTTCATTTTAGTCTATATGCACCCTCTCCCAAATTCTATTCCAATAAAAACCAATGAATACAATTTTATTTAGATGAAAAATACATACTGACAAGTCTGTGGCAGTAGAATTCTCACACTGTGATGATAGAAATACAAGTTTGCACAAGAGAGTGGACTGGTGTAATCAACACTTGGATCAAGCTATGAATACTGTAGAATCTTAGAACCAAAATCTCCAAGTGGATGTCCTAAGACCCACTGGTACTCTTTTCTCTAGAAGGATAAATGGCCATTCATCTGTCTTCTGATGACAGAGATAACTTTTGCCTTTTCAGATACTTTTGTAATGGAACAATAAGACTCAGTCTTTGTATATCCATGGACCAACACTGGTTCATGGATTGTTGATTTCAAATCTTGATGTGGGTCTTCTGTTTTTAGCCTCATTTGCTCAACTTTATATCTAACATTTATCTTTGTTTTATTGTTATTTATTTTATGTTTAGGTATAATTGACAGAAAATATTAGTATTGGATGTACAAAACAACCATTCAGTATTTGCATATATTGGAGAATGATTGCCACATTAAATCTACCATCCACTGCCACATGTAATTACAATGTTTTCTTCTGTTGAGAACTTTCTAAGTAACTTTCACATATGCAATATTATTATTGCAATAGTACTATTAACTATATAACCATATTGTATATTATGTCCCATAACATTTATTTTATAATTGGAAGTTTATACTTAGGAATTTTGTATCGTTTGTGTTTGTTATAATTAACAAAATATTTAAAAATATTTAGGAGGTGGGAGAAATATCTATTATTCTTCAATGCATCAGATACCTGTACTGTTCCCTTAAAGTAGAGGGACCCTTAATTTCTATCATTAGCTCTGACATGTCCAAATGATGCTTTGGCTACCTGTTAATAATGGAACCAAAAGTCACTAATCTCATTATCGCTTGTCAGAAGGTTCTGTCAGAATGCTACTGGCCATTAGTCACCTGCTGCTGCAATCACTTGCTAAGTATCCAAAAGAAGACACAAAATACTTCCAGTTTAGATTTAAAAAAAAAAACTTTTAGTCTCTTCTCATTCTTCACTAACCTCATGATAAACCCTTCATACATCACAGCAGGGGCTCCATATTCTTAAATATCCATAGCCAACACAAAATCCCCATTCCCTCAGAAAATTCCTACCTTTATTAATTCACTCCTCTACCCATCCACAAATTCAACTAAAATATTCGTTGAGGTTCTGTGCTAAAGATATGAAAGGAATACAAAAGCTGGTTTGATAAAGGGAGAGAGTAGGAAAAGGAGATGGAGCACCGAGAAAAGAAAATGATTCCTACAAGAACCTCACATAAAATAAGGCTTAACGGATGAGAAGAACTTGGCCAGTCTGTGAAGGTGAAGCCAGGTCCGAGAAGAGGGAAACTTAAAAGACACAAAAGTCATAAAAGAATTCATGTGGGATGTGAGCACTATCATGTGCAGAAAGTCCCACACTCTCTGAAAGTACAATCTGAGTGAAGCCAAGATAAGAAATACTGTCAAATAAAGAGACTAAAATCCAAGTAATCCTGAAACAATGACAGGAGCTGTGATCCAGGTATTTATACCCCTTAAGGGCTGTCACCTGATGCTTTGAATCCACAAAAGGGGGTGTGGACTTGTGAGTGCTACATAAACTTGAACATCTGTAGGCTACCCAGTATGTAAAATTGAGACAAGAGAAACCATCTACCAAGCCACAAGAGGAATGAGAAAGAATGCTATTTCTTAGCGCTTTAGGCAGAATAAAAGGCCTCCTACATGAAGCTATAACTCCAAGTCCACACTACCCCTGGGTGTAGAATAATGGTATTTCAAGTTCAAGCTGAAAAATGACATAAAACTGGTGTTAGACCTATGAACACTCTGCCTTTTTTTGTTTTTCAAAAACAGTGATCTTTCCACAACTCAGGAACCCAAGAGACAACCCTTGACAAATATAAGCTCACAGTAAAAAAGATGTAATAAAACTCACCAGAAAACAACTATGAAGGAGAATCAACCAATCCTAAGTGGAAAGTTACTTTAAAAAATCTAAAAATTAGAGTTTAAAAAGTACAAAAAATAAAGTCCAAAATTAGAGAGAGAGTAAGAAGGAATGTACCTGCCACAGATGCAGGGGACAGAATAGGGTGGGGGTTGTGGAAGGGGCACTGGGAACAATGGTGGTGGAAAATGTGCATTGGTGGAGGGATGGGTGCTCGTGCATTGTATGACTAAAACGTATTAATGAAAGTTTGTAAATGTATTTCATGGTGATCTAATTAAAATAAATAAATATTTTTAAAAGGATAAAATACATTACAAAATAAAATAATACTATGAGGCTATAGAGGTATATTTGTTTTAAAAAGAGTATACCAGAAGCATGGTCATAAAAATTATAAATTTGGCAAATGGGGTGAACAAAATACTAGATACAAATGAAAGGGAATTTATGAATCATAGACAAATCTGAAAAGTACTAAACTCAGCAAAGGGAAATAAAGAGAAGGCATATATTAAATAAAACTTATTTTATTTGGCAAGAAAGACAGCATAAGAGTCACCAAAAAAAAAAACCTAACAGGAGTTTCAAAAGAAAAGAGAATGGGAGAAGCAATAAAACAAGAGTTGAGAATTTTTCATAACTGAAAAAAATCATAAATTCTTAGCCTAAATTCATGAAGTTCTAAGAATTTTAAATAAAACAAACCTATAAACAGATATATGGCTTTATAATTTTAAAAAAGAAGAAATCAAGAATGAAAAATCTTTAAAGCATGTTTAGAGAAAAGATTATCCTCAAAGGAAACAACTTAGAACAGACTTCTCACCAGTAACAGTAAATTCCAGAAGACGATGAAATATGTATTAGTCAACTCAGGCTAACACAACAAAATACCACAGACTCGGTGGCTTTAAAAAGATGTTTATTTTCTCACCATTCTGGAGAATAGCAGCCCCTGATCCAGGTGCAAATTCAGTTTCTGGTGAGGACTCTATTCCTGGCTAGGAGAGGAAGATACCTTCTTACAAAAGCCGTAAGTGGCCTTTTTTTTTGCATTCATGCAGAGAAATTTCTCATATTTTTTCCACTTCTTCCAATGACAGCAATTCTAGCAGATTGGGATCCACCCTGTGACCTAATTTAACTTTAATTATCCCCATAAAAGGCACTATCTCAAACTAATCACCTTGAGGCTTAGGGTGTCAACATAGGAATCGGGATATGGGGAGGTTGGAGGCCAAAATATAATATCTTCAAAGTATTAAGTAAAAAATAATTATCAACTAGAATTCTATACCCATATATACACCCATATAAACTGCACTTATTCTTGATAAATGAAGACAAATTTTTCAGGCAAAGTGAGAACTGCTTGTATCATACAAGCATTGTACTTCTTTAGCAGCACCATAATTAAAACTAGAGAAACTGGGGTTACCAGAAGAAGCAATAAATCAGTGTATTGATTTAAAAAAAAATCACTCAGCAAATATCTAGTGAGGACTCCCTCTCTTCTAAGTACCTAACCTTTTAAGTGCTGGAGATACAATAAAAAAAGCAAAACCCTGGCTGGTTACATAAATCTGATAAATAATAACATGTGCATTGATGAAAAAAGAAATCAGAAAAGTGGACAGTGAACAAAGGCAGTTGGTGTTAAACCTGAATAACATTATTTTAAAAATATTAATAGCAGCAAATTTTCATAGTTCAATATAAGGAATTCCAGATTTGATGATAAGGGGTTTGGCTCAGAGCCTCAGAAGTCAGGCTAAGAAACCCAAGTCAATAAACTTTTGCCTTATTTTCCCTTTATCACTCTTAGAATGCTAATTTGCCCCCAGACTATCAGACCTCATTATGAGTATAGTGAAATGATAACAGAAACTTTCCTATGGAATCAACAGAATCTAAAAGAAGAAGCAGAATTAGCTTCTTATAGATAATTGTTTAAGCTTGTAGACCCAGGGTCGCATGCCCATGTATGAAGCAATCACAGTCTTATACCAATCTTGGTCTTAGTATAATCAGGATTTAAATTCCAGACACGGAAATAGGCTACCTGCATGGATATCAAAACAAAACCCAAAAATTTGGCCAAGGAAAAAATGTGGCACCCATCAGGAAGACCACAAACAGCATTTGCCCCTCCTGTCCTCTGCCTCAAAACTAACCACACAGTGATGGCTATGTGACACAATGATCACAAGTCCACATGACATGCTTACACAACATGGCAGAATGCAACTTTAGACACTTTTTAAATGAAAGTTGGGTTAATCTAATTCTCTGCAACCGCTTTAACCAAAGTCTATAGCTTTGCTATATGAACATCACCGAAGTCATGTGCATATTTATCTCTAGTTCAGATTGTAATGCAATAACCAAGCTAAAAGGACAATGAAACCAACTATCTACCTCCAAACCAACACTGAAGATGATTGACTTCCTATGCAGTAGGCCAAACAGTGGCCAGTTTATGTATGTATTAAAGCTTCATAAATGTTCTTTTCAAAAAATTTCCTCTTTTCAGGTCATACAGCCATTTTCATATTAGCTGAAAATGTACTTTTTCACTAAAAACCATATCCAAATTATTTCAACATCATCATCAGATTAAAGGAAGGCTATGGGAAAAACTAGCTAAGGTAGATTAAATGCTTTCATTTCTATGAGAAGTTGAAGTCATAATAGAGAAATTTTAAAGCCAATGGGACTGCTCAGAGACCACTTAACTTAGCTTACACATTTTGAGATGAGACCATGTGAGTCAGTGGCATCAATATTGGCAACTGATGAAAGATTTAAACCAAGAGAAATTTTTTAATAATCTTTGTATAACACTGTCCTGGAAATGAGACTTACCAGTTTTAAACTTTGTGGTGAATCACAGGCCCCAAATTGACATTTTAATTGTTCCTTGGCTCTCTGCCGCTCATCTAGGGACCCCAGGATTGAAAGTACCTCCATTAGTATAGTCAACATGCTTGGTTCAGAAAACTATATGTAGGTTATGCTTTCCAGGTATTTAGATGTAGAAAGTGTACTTTTATGCCAATTTTTTATTTCTGCCATCCAACTTACCCAGATAATATAAACTCGTAAAATTCTATACATTTTTACAACATTTCAAGCGGTATACAAGACAGATGCAACTGGTGACATACTATCCAAAACAAAGCAAAACTTTTCTGTGAATTATCTGCTTATTTTTGAATTAATCATATTACTTCATTTCAGTATCCTGGAGAACAGTAACGCCAGCAAGACTCTAAAATAAAGTTGCCTCGACTGTACAAGCTATGGAGGCACAGAGACATAAAAATGAGGTCTTCAACTGACTAACTGACCATGTATCACTTCAATAGTCTTCCAGTAATTCTGAGTAGCTTTCACATTACCTTGATTGGATTTGTGCTAAAACCAATCCCTTTGACAGAGTATAATCAGAAAGAGAAAACAATTGCGTGAATTGTCTCAAGGCAGTTCACCAACTTGGATCACTTTCCAGTTCATTTTAGCTGGGTAAATACTAGCTTGATATGTAGCACCTGCTAAGTGAAATGAAAATGGAAAATATTTTAAAGAGTTTCTGCTTAATGTCTTCATAAACGTTTAAAAATTTTACATCCGGGTTTTTATTACTGTTGATTGCTTAACTGACAGGGGAAAGTAATCCAACCTGGCACATTAATGAAAATAATTTTTTTCAAAGTTACTTTTATTTCTCTTGAAAAAGACAACGCTAAACAATTAGATGGAAAAATACCACTCCAACTTTTAACTCTATGAAGATTGAACAGTAGTTATTACAGTTTTCACAAGCTTTCTTAGTGGTTTCACTCTCATCTTGAAAAACACTGCTTTCTTCTAACACAGTGACATGCCCAAATGCAGTCTTTCGCTTTTAAGGTTTGTTCCGTTATCACCATCACTTGCTCTCTCTTCAAATAAATGTGCTTTCTGAGCCTTTAGAAACATGCCTACTCTTTCCAGAGAACTATGATAATAGAGAGAAAAGGATTAGGAAAAAGAGGACCAAGAATAGTGGGCATATGCCAGAAGAGGTTCTACTGAGAGCTGTCATGCCCTTGGGAACTAGTGCCAACATTAATGCAAGTTTCTCAAAAGTGGGTTCAGCCTCACCAGTAACAACAAAGAGGAGCTCAGCACCCTTCCAACAATGCTCTCTCTCACAAATACACATGGAGGAGTTGCTTTAGAAGCTCACATTCATACAAGAGATGGTGTCAGTGGTGGAATTAGTCACACCTGCCAGTGAATAGCAACTAACAGCTGTATAGACACAAGTGAGTTATTGGTCTTGGGCTACAATCTCCCAGGAAGCAAACTCTGCAATTTCTGCTGCTTCCAGGCCAATTGAAAGGAACTTAAACTTGCAAATGATTAAGTGTCTTGAAAGTGTCATCTTAAAGCATTTCATTACCATAACCAATACCAAAAGGCTCGGAGAAGCTGAGCTGCAGCATTCAGATGTCTGACCCTAAATTTTAGCAGTCCTGACACTTCCCGTCCTACTTCTGTCTCATCATCAGATCCTGTAGATGGGTTCTTACGCTCCCAGTGAGAGCTAATTAGAGAAAGAGACAGTCTTAGAAAACAAGACTTCTGACTCCCAGTGTGCCTTCCCGATACCACACTGTTCCCTTGTTCTTACATAACAGCTAAAGGGAAATTGAGGGACAGAGCCATAGTACAGCAGGTACAGGGCATTTGCCTTGCACGCAGCTGACCTGAGTTCAATCCCCAGTACCCCATATGGTCACCTGAGCACTGCCAGGAATAATTCCTGAGTGCAGAGCCAGCAATAACCCCTGAGCACTGCCAGGTGTGGTCCAAAATGAAAAAGGGCGGAAATTGAGGGAATGTGTTGAGATATTTAATGGATTTCTCCCAACATTTAATTCTATGAAATTTGTCTCTGTCTTGTAAGTACCTGTCAAAAAGAAGACCACATCCAAGATGTTGGGGATTATATAAAAAGAAACTTATGTGTGGTATGTGCCCTCAAGAAAATTATGTCCTGAGCCTAGAGGCAAAACTTACATCACACTAACAACATTCATTTCCCAGTATTTACTAACACATGCTATGAGCAAAGTATTGTGCTAAATGCCTTCAGAGAAACTACAATAAGATAGTAATTACTCTCTACTAGGAAGATTATAACTGAGTAAAGCTGAGTTAAGGGACTTCAAAGACCACCCAGTGAGCTCTTCACATTCAATCACACCCTAACTAAGTAACTCTGGTTGTACTCCCTCTGAAATTATTCTAATTCGTCTATACAAGCTTAAAATGCAGGACCCATAATGGAGCACCATAGTCCACTTATGCTTTTAGCCTATCTCCAGTGTTTCTGTCATTAAATCTAGGATCTTATGAACAAATAAAACACAGAAATTTCAATATGCTAAATAAATTTTTTCACACATCACAAATATTCTAGTAATCTTATCTAACTAACATTTGATATGAGGGCACAAGTGAAAGAGTCCATCTCTTTTCAATTGGCTACATTCTGGTTGATGAAATATTAGGGAATCATGATTCTATTAATTTACCCTACTGTTTTCCAAGCTCTATCAACTACAAATGTGATGTACTATGTTCTTTTTATAATTTTACTTGATTAACTGGTAAATATTTTGACCAAGAATCAGGGAAAAATTAAGCTCTATCAGGATCCACAAGAAACATTCTCCCATGTCGACAGAGCTCCATTCAGGTACCCTCATTTGGTACAGCTGCTTGGCACTAATTCAGCATTAAGCACCTCCATAAGCTTCAAATATATTTTGCTTACCATAATTTATTTTCTTTTTTAGAAAGGGAGATCTATTTTAAGTGAACCCAAACTGAATTAAAAAATTATAAATTTAATTAACCACCTATTTTATTAACCACCCTAATAATTTACATTACGATGTCATTCTTGATTTGTAAAGTCATCTCAAGTTAATTGTGGATTACAAAGATATAAAGAAGAACTTTATTCTGGTCAAGAATATGGTGCTCTTAGTAACAGTAAGGAAGGAACGCATATCTAGATAGGCTCGCTTAAGGTTTACACTTGAAAGACATAACTATGAAAAAGCGGACAATCAATGAATGCTTTGAAGCAAATGAGAATGTGATTAGAGTATCTATCTACCAATCGAGGGTGAGAGAGAAGGGCTGGTAGTGAACACATTCTTTATAAAGGTTTATTAAAGATTAAAACAGGTTGATTAAATAATAAAGGAAAATTCAGAACACAAGACACAAAGACAGAAGTACAATCTGGCGACTTATTACACAGGGAAGTACTGAAGACACTAAAGAGGCTTAAGTTTCTCTAGATGTTGCTGAACAGCCGGCTAGAAGAAAAACTGCCTCTAGGAGCAAAGGATACGTTACTTTGGGAAGAGTCATTCTAAGGCTTCAAGACACCCAAAGTAGAAATGTTTAGAAGAAGTCAACTATAAGAGTGGAATTGGAAATTAAGAGAAAAGTCAGGGCTATAGATAAAATGAAAATATAGTTAGGAGTTGTTATTGTTACTGTGTTTGGCATATCGAATACTCTCGGTAGCTTGCCAGGCTCTCCGAGAGGGGCGGCAGAATCGAACTCGGGTCGGCCATGTTGGCTGCGTGTAAGGCCAACGCCCTACCCGCTGTGCTATCGGATCATAAAATGACCCAAGAAAAATAACTAGGTAGAGTTATGTTAGACGAATCAAAGAAAGAGCTTTGAAGAAAATCTTATTAGTAAATAATGGCCAAAGAGAGGGAGGAGAGAACTGGATTGTGTGCTTGAAAATCTTGGCAAAGTGAGTGTTCTGGGGACCAGAGAGATAGGACAGGGGTTACGTGAGCTTGCCTTGCAAGCCCTCATTCCTCTTCCATTCCTTCCACTTTACATGGTTCCCTGAGCACCACCAGGTATGGCTCAATCCCACCTCTCCAAAAAAAAGAAAGAGAGGATTCTGAGGTGGAGTGGGATTCAGGCCTAAAGCAGTTCCACAATTTCTAAAAAGCTCTGAAGTTACTGGGCCACAGATCAGACTCAAAAGACCAA
The DNA here is from genome assembly GCF_029834395.1 of Sorex fumeus. Taxonomy (NCBI): domain Eukaryota; kingdom Metazoa; phylum Chordata; class Mammalia; order Eulipotyphla; family Soricidae; genus Sorex; species Sorex fumeus. Next base: position 10,506,287 of record NW_026606077.1, on the reverse strand, counting down.
GAGTGAAGGGTTAATGGAAAGTGAACATGAAAAACAGAGTAATGGTGTGCTCAGCAATAGGAGCTCTGAATACTAGAGGAATTAAGAATAAGAGAACGAAATACAGGACTGTTTTCATTTTTTCTTATTTTTATTAAGATTCTATGTTTTACAATATTAATAATTGTTTCTTGTGCACATAATTCCAAAACCACACCCATCACCAGTGTACCTATCTACCTTCCTCAAGGATCCCAAAAACCCTTCCTACATCCCTCCCAAATTATTGAGGACCTGCTATGGGGGCAGGCTTAAGGTGTGGTGGGGAAAATTGGAGACAATGGTGGAGGGATTAGGGCTGAAACATTGAATGCCTGTAACAAATCATTATGAACAACTTTACAAACCACAGAGTCTATATAAAGTGTAAGGGGAAAATAAAATTTTAAAAAATCATTTTTGAAAAAGGGAAAAATCAACTGATAATATGCACAAGTATATTCTGGAGTTTAATTTGTTCTATTTGCCTAGTTCAAAAACAACACTGTCCTTATTATGCAGCTTGATAAAAATATCTTGAAGCCAGGAAATAAATAAAATTAAATGGGTAGAAGAGGGAGGTCTGAGAGACAGTCCAAAGGGCTGGAACGCATGCTCTACATGGAGGTAGGTATACAGGAAAGCTGGGTTCAATCTCTGTTACCAAATGGTCCCCTGAGCAATGCCAGGTGTGACCCAGCACATACTGATCTAGGAGTAGTGCCTGAGGACCACTAAATGTGGTAAGAAACCAGAAAGTAGACAGAATATCTAAACAGATATTTTAAAATTATACACACACGTACATAAAAAGTTGTGCAATATTTTTGGTGATCAGAGAAATACAAATCAAAATCAGACAGAGATATTTTGATCTATAGGTAAGGCTATACCTATCTAAAAGCTACAAGAGCAAGTTTTGGTTAGGATGGGGAGAAAAGGGAGCCCTTTACACTGTTGCTTGGGGTGTAAATTGATGTTCTATCATAGAAAATACATAGATTCTTTTTAAACAGAGCTACCATACGATCCAAAGATTACACCTCTGGGTATATATCTAAAGGAAATGAAAATAGAAACTTAAAAAGATACTACATTCTTTGCAGAATTATTCATGATATCCAAGACCTGCAAACACTGTCCACCAACTGAGGAATAAAGAATAGGTATGATATATTTACAATTGGATATTATTCAGCCATGATAAAGAAGGAAATCTTGCCATTTGTGACAATATGCATAGACTTTAAGGAATTTATCCTAACTGAAATAGACAAAACAGAGAAAAACAAGTACTACCTGGTATCATACATGGATAGTAACTTACAATGAACCTATATCATTACTGACCCAATCAATGGAGTGTTCAATTAACACATTTTATAAGTGAGTTATAAGGTCCAGACCAGTGATAATCCTAAAATCCTTTAAAAAAACTCATTTATTTTTCAAGTATAATTCCACCTTATTAGGAAAAGATGTGAAACTGAAGTCACGTGGTTGATGTCTCATCAATGACTGAATGACAGGTCTTCATTTGCATTTAAATTAATAACTACTTCGATAGCTAATTTTATGTTAGTGCAATATCTCATTGAAATACATAAAGAATTTTGCTGTCCTGTCATGGTGCCTAAAAAGAGCATTTCTCTCTCAAAGGAAATAAAAATATTTTAACTTTTTTTTAATTGAATCACCATGAGCAACACTTACAAAGCTTTCATATTTGAGTTTCAGTCATACAATGATCAAACACCCATCCCTCCACCAGTGCACATTTTCCACCACCAATGTCCCCAGTATACACACCCCCCTTTCCAACCCTCCCTCTACCTCAATGGCAGACAATTTCTTCCATACTCTTGCTCTGCTTTGGGACATTATGGTTTGCAATATAGATACAGAGAGGCTATCACATTTTATCCTTTATCGACTTTCAGCACACTTATCCCATCCCAAACAACTTTCTAGCCATCATTGACTTAGTGATCCCTTCTCTATTCCATCTGCCTTCTCCCCCAGCTCATGAGATAGGCTTCCAGCCATGGAGCAATATTCCTGGCCCTTATGTCTACTGTCCTTGGGTGTCAGTCTCATATGACGTTATTTTATATTCCACAAATGACTGCAATCCTTCTACATCTGTCCCTCTCTTTCTGACTCATTTCACTTAGCATGATACTCTCCATGTGGATTCACTTATATGCGAATTTCATGACTTCATCTTTTCTAACAGCTGCATAGTAGTCCATTGTGTAGATGTACCAAAGTTTCTTTAACCATTCATCTGTTCTCAGGTACTCATGTTGTTTTCAGATTCTGGCCATTGTGAACAGTGCTTCAATGAACATACAGGGCAGATGTCATTTCTACTGTGCTTTTTAGCACCCTCAGGATATATTCCCAGAAGTAGTATTGCGGGGTCATATGAAAGCTCACTTTCTAGTTTTTTAAGTTTTTAAGTTTTTAGTTTTTAAGTTTTTTAGAGAACGCCCATATTGTTTTCCAAAAAGGCTGGACCAGTCGGCATTCCCACCAACAGTGAAAGAGTGTCCCTTTCTCCCCACATCCACGCCAACACTAGTTGCTTTTGCTCTTTTGAATGTGTTCCAGTTTCTGTGGAATGAGATGATATCTCGTTGTTTTGATGTAAATCAAGGAAATGTAGAGCATTTTTTCATGTGTCCTTTGGCCATTTGTATTCTTTTTTGAAGAAACTTCTGTTCATTTCTTCTCCCCATTTTTTGATGGGATTGGAGGTTTTTTCCTTTTACAAGTCTACGAGTGTCTTGTATATCCTGGATATTAACCCCTTATCAGATGGGTATTGGGTAAATATTCTTTCCCATTCCGTGGGCTCTCTCTGTGTTTTGGTCACTACTTCTTTTGAGGTGCAGAAGTTTCTTAATTTAATGTAGTCCTATTTGTTTATGTTTGTTTCTACTTGCTTGGTCAGTGGTGTTTCATCCTTAAAGATGCTTTTAGCTTTAATGTCATGGAAGGTTCTGCCTACATTCTTTTCCATGTACCTTATGGATTCAGGTCTGATATTGAGGTCTTTTTTTTTTGATATTGAGGTCTTTAATCCACTATGAACTGACTTTTGTGCCTGGCATTAGACAGAAATCAGAGTTCAACTTTTTTATTTATAGGTAGCTGTCTAGTTTTCCCAGCTCCACTTGTTGAAGAGGCTAGGAAATAAAATTCTGATGTGCCAATGCCCTGTTGGTCACACTTAAGCTTCAAATTACATAACTTAGCCTGACTTTCAGGAAGGTGCTTTTAACATTTTTTAGCAGGTTACATGAGGAGAAAAGGAAATACTAGTGTTATTTTCCTCTCTTTTCCGGGTTGGATGAATGTCTTTCCAGATATTTCTGTGGAAATATTTCTGTGGAGCTTGCCAGGCTCTGCCATGCGGGTGGATACTCTCAGTAGCTTGCCGGGCTCTCCAAGAGGGACAGAGGAATCAAACCAGGGTCGGCCACGTGCAAGGCAAATGCCCTACCCGCTGTGCTATCATGTGGAGGGGCATATGGTATCTTAGTGTTGTTTTGCTGCTGAAGCAATTCACTATATACCTTTCCTCCATCAAATAATAAACATTCTGCCATTTATACCCAAACATTACTGGGTACAAATGATCTTATATGAACTGGTGAATACTACTAGAAATAACATAAGATAAATATCTATACAAAGTTCATCATGACAATCTTACATGGAGTAATGAATACCATGTACCGCAGTCTTCTCTCCAACAAAGTTACTCTTCTCCAGTCTAAAAAGTTTTTTGTGGGGCCGGCCAGAGCTATAGTACAGCAAGTAGGGCATTTGCCTTGCATGTGGCTGACCCAGGTTCAATTTCCCAGCATCCCATATGGTCCCCCATGCACCGTCAGGAGTAATTCCTGAGCGCAGAGCCAGGGGTAATCCCTGAGCATTGCTGGGTATGACCCAAAAAGCTAAAAAAAATTTTTTTGTTTCTCATACAGCAGGACTCCTACAATCCTGATTTTTCTTAACACATTACAACTGATCAATTTAACTTAAAATGTCCCAGGAATTTTGTCCCTTGAGATGGAGAAGACCCCAGCAAACTGCTTTCTCTCACTCTTTCTTTCTCTCTCTCACCCTTTCTCTCACAAAATCTCTCTTTTTCTCTCTCTCATGCACACACACTCACACACACACATACACACACCAGATAACCTATAAAATAAAAGCATTTCTCCAACCTATCATGGAGCTGATGCTGCAGAGCAAAGAAATAAACTGAATTTCAGAGTAAAATTTGTGGGTCCAGAGAGATAGTACAACAAGTAAGGCACTTGCCTTGCAGACAGCCAATCCAGGTTCAACCACCATCATCCCATATGGGCACCCAAACCCGACCAGGAGTGATCCCTGAGCACAGAGTTTGGAGTTAGTCCTGAGCACCACTGGGTGTGGCCCCAAACCCAAAACAAACGACAAAGTTTTTTCCCTGCGGAGAACAGATGCATAGTCTCCTTGCCTTTGCCTTTGACAGAAGATAAGTTGAAGGGATAGCCATCATAAAAGTAGAGGTGGGGAGCTAAAAATCTTAATACATCTCTAAATGCTAAGAAATGTGAACAAGCCAGAAAGTTTAGAATTTCTGAGATCTCAGACACAAGAATAATTTTTATTTGTTCATCAACTTTTCTCCCTAATGTTCACAGGCAAGATTAAGACTAATCAAGAGTGGCTGGAGTGATAGCATAGTGGATAAAATGTGCACCTTACACACGGCCAACCAGGGTCTGATCCTGGCACTGCATCTAGTCCCCATGCCCCATCAGAAGTGATCTCCAAGTGCAGACCCAGGAGAATGCCAGCCCAAAAACAACAACAACAACAACAAAACTACTAAGCAAGAAACTTATGATAGCACTGTCCACCCTTGTTCATCGATTTGCTCGAGCAGGCACCAGTAACATCTCCATTGTGAGACTTGTTGTTACTGTTTTTGGCATATCGAATACACACGGGGAGCTTTCCAGGCTCTGCCGTGCAGGTGGATACTCTTGGTAGTTTGCCGGGCTCTCCGAGAGAGACGGAGGAATGAAACCAGGGTTGGCCACGTGCAAGGCAAATTCCCTACCTGCTGTGCTGTCATTCCATCCATAAACTTACAATAACATCCCCTATATTGTGCACAAGCACAAAATCTCATCCTCTTCCTAGACCTTTCTTTGAAAAGCAATCATAAGCCACAAAGAATAATGGTGCTAGAAATATAATGGCAGAAAGGAAAGCTAGAAGCAAAATAGATCGGGTCCTATGGAAAGGGAGAGAAAACTCTGTTCAGGAAAATGTCTTTGCATAAAAAGAAAAAAAAGAGAACTGTTAAGACAGAAAAGGGGAAGGAAATATTCTCCCACCTAAGTGTCTTCACCAATCTAAGATCCTAGTTCCAGGGAAGATAAATACATTTATCAATGCGTTATTTCTATAGAAAAAAAGTGAATTATTTAAGTCAAATGAAAACACTAGAAATAAAAATAATGATAGCAAATAATTCTACAATAAGATTATCAGCAGCCTCATCACAATGGAGAAGACGATTTGTGAACTTAAACTTAAGTAAGAAATTATCCAAGTTATTAGTAATAAAGTGGAAAAACAAAGCAAATCTTCCAAGAGCAACAGGATGAAATCAATTAGTATGACATATTTTTGATTCCAAAGATACAATGATCAGCAACTTTCTGAAAATAATGAAAAACATCAACCCATAGTTCTTAAATCCTTAAGTGGGGAATTAGGGTAAGAGGGATACATAGGAACACCATAGTGAAGCTGTTGAAAACCAAAGATAAAGTAAAAACCATGAAAATCCAGAAGAAAAAAGAAATACATATATAAAATTAAAGATGAGAATGGACAAATAAAGGGTGTTGGGAAGATCCTCCCAGGATGGGAGATGCATGCTGAAAGTAGACTATAGACTGAACTTGATTGCCACTCAATTTCTCTTTTGCAAACCACAGCACCCAAAAGGAGAGAGAGAACAAAAGGGAGTGGCCTGCCACAGAGGCAGGATGGGATGGGGGGATGGGGGATGGGAGGGATACTGGGATTAGTGGTGGTAGAGAATGGGCACTGGTGGAGGGATGGGGTACTCGATCACTGTATAACTGAAACCCAAGCACAAAAATTTGTATTCTACAACTGTACCTCATAGTGTTTCACTAATAAAAATTTTTTTTAAAAATTTCACCAAAAAATAAATAAATAAATTTCAAAAAAAAAATAAAGATGAGAATGACATCTGACTCCTCAACAGAAAAAAAATACAAGGCAGAAAGAAGTGGAATGATACTATTAAGTACTAAAGAAAAAATGTCTGCAATCATTTCCATATATAACAAAGATGTCTTGTAAAAATGAGGGTAAAATTAATAACTTTCCATATAAACAAACACTGAAAGAATTAACCTTCTGCAAGAGTTTGGAACAAGAAGAAAAGTTGCAGGATATTTTCCTTTAAAACGTATAGAGCTCTTTTTTGTTACCTGCAGGGAATATGACTTTTTCTCAAAATTTCAATCACTCTGAAGGTATTAGTTCTACAAAATATATTTACTGTGTAAAGAGATTAGTTTTTTTATTTTTCCTTTTAAAATAAGCACAGAAAAATATTCCCTATTTAAAGAAAAGTACCTGCTTTCTAAACAAAAAAATAGGTATATTAATAAGCTGTGGAGTTTACAGTATTTATCCCTATTTAGAAATAACATTTTTTTCATTTTTCATTTCATCATCCTGTTATTCGTCGATTGCCTCGAGCAGGCCCCAGTAACGTCTCTTTCATCCTAGCCCTGAGATTACATTCAAGGCTCTTTAGGAGAATGAGATCCATCATTGTTACTGGTATTTGGCATATTTGGTACGCCATGGGGAGTTTGCCAGACTCTGCCCTGTGGGCAGGCTACATTCGACAGCCTGCAAGTTTGTCCAAAGTAGGAATGAGATAACAAGATGTCATAAAAAGATGTCCTGATAAGACGTAATAAGAAATAACATGTAAAACAAAAATAAAGGATGAGAGGAAGGAAACGGAGGAAATCATAAACTATACATAAGATAGCATAACTGGGGCAAGATAGTACTGAAGGCAAGTTGCCTGCCTAAAATATGGTTCCTAAAGTAATCTCCAGGTGCCACATATGGTCCCCAAGCACTCCCAGGAATTATCCTTAAGTAATGATCCAGGAATAGACCCTGAATCACTTTTCAGCCCTGTGACTAAGATCAAGTGCAGGAGTAAGACCTGAGCACAACTGTAATAATTGAAAGTAAAATATGTTAAGTTGAAAATATACACTATTTTTCTTTATTCTCCCTAAAACCTCCACTGAAATATAATTTAAAAGAAGAAAAAATATATAAGCCAATAAATCCATAATTAAAAATTGAGTTATATGAGGAAAAAAAGAAAAAGTGCTTCAATAAATGAGATCATAAACAAAAGGGGAGAAATTACAACAGAATCTCAAAATTTAAGGCATCATCATAACTCACTCCAATCTACCCTGTTAAGCTGGAGAATCTAGGAAAAACGAACAGATTCCTAGAAACATGTAATCTTCCAAAACTGAATAAAGAGGAAGTAGACTGACCAAACAGGTCAATCACACAAAGGAAATTGAAACAGTAATTAAGACTCTACCCAAGAATTAAAGTCCTGACCCAGATTGGTTTATGAAAAAGTTTCATCACATCTTCAGAGCAGATTTACTGCCATTGATCCTTAAGGTTTTGCAAAATATCAAAGAATAGGAATCCTAGCTAATGCCTTCCAAGAAGCAAACATTACACTGATACTGAAAGCTGACAAAGATACTACAAAAAAAGAAAATTTCAAACCAATTTCCTTGATGAACATCGATGCAAAACTTCTCAACAAAATCTTAACAATCTCAACAAACCCAAAAGCACATCAAAAAAATCATACACCCTGATCAAATGGGATTCATTCCAGGGATACAAGGATGGTTCAATATACTCAAATCAATTAATACACATCAGTAAAAGGAAAGATAAAAAAATCACATGATCTCATTAATTGATGAAGAGTTAACTTTTGACAAGATTCCAAACACATTCATGATTAAAAAATAATAATAACATACAGTGAAAGGAAATTTCCTCAAGTTAGTAGCAGCTATCTATAAAAATCCCATAGCCAACATTATTTTTTTTATTAGTGAAACACCATGAGGTACAGTTGTAGACTTACAAATTGTTGTGTTTGGGTTTCAGTTATGCAATGATCGAGTACCCATCTCACCACCAGTGCCCATTCTCTACCCCCACCAATCCCAGTATCCCTCCCACCAACTCATCCCCCATCCAACCCTGCCTCTGTGTCAGGGCACTCCCTTTTGTTCTATCTCTTCTTTTGGGTGCTGTGGTCTGCAGAAGAGACATTGGGTGGCAATCATGTTCGGTCCATAGATTACTTTCAGCAGGCATCTCCCATCCTGGGCAGATCTTCCCAGCACCCTTTATTTGGTGCTCCCTTCTCTATCTGAGCTGCCTTTACCAATAGAGTGTGTGGCTAGCCTCTAAGCCATGGAGTGAACAACCTGGTATTTATCACAGCTGTTCTCGGGTGTTAGTCTCTTATTTTGTTACTTTATGTTACCCAGATGAATGCAATCTTTCTATGTCTGTCCCTCTATTTCTGACTCATTTCACTTAGCATAATATTTTCCATATAGTACCACTTGTATGTAAATTTCATGACTTCATTTTTCTAACTGCTACATAGTACTCCATTGTGTGGATGTACCAAAGTTTCTTTAGCCAGTCATCTGTTCTCGGGCACTCAGGTTTTTTCCATATTCTAGCTATTGTAAACAGTGCTTCAATGAACAAACAAGTGCAGATGTCACTTCGACTATACTTTTTGGCCTCTCCGGGGTATATTCACAGGAGTGGTATTGCTGGGTCAAATGGGAGCTCAACTTCTAATTTTTTGAGAGTCGTCCATACTGTTTTCCAAAAGGGTTGAACCAGTCGGCATTCCCACCAGCAGTGATGGAGGGTCCCTTTCTCGCCACATCCGCGCCAGCACCTGTTGCTTTTGTTCTTGTGGATGTGGGCCAGTCTCTGTGGTGTGAAATGAGATCTCATTGTTGTTTTGATCTGCATCTCCCTGATGATTAATGATGTAGAGCATTTTCTCATGTGCCTTTTAGCCATTCGGATTTCTTCTTTGAAAAAGTCTCTGTTCATTTTGTTGCCCCACTTACTGATGGGGTTGGATGTTTTCTTCTTCTAGAGTTCAACCAGTACTTTGTATATCCTTGATATCAACCCCTTGTCAGATGTGTATTTGGAGAAATCCTTTCCCATTCTGTAGACTGTCTTTGTATTTTGGTCACTGTTTCTTTGAGGTGCAAAAGCTTCTTAGTTTAAGATAGTCCCATTTGTCTGTCTCTGTTTTCACAATTAGTGAAACATTTAGTGAAACAATTAGTTAAACAATTAGTTTAACAATTAGTTAAACAATTATTTTAACAATTAGTTAAACAATTAGTTTAACTAAGGAAGTAAAGAACCTGTACAAAGAAAACTACAAAACACTCCTTCTTGAAATAAAAGAGGATGCGGGGAAATGGAAAAATATCCCCTGCTCATGGATCGGGAGAATTAATATTGTCAAAATGGCAATACTTCCCAAAGCACTGTACAAATTCAATGCGATCCCTATTAGGATACCCATGACATTCTGACATCTTTGAAGATACCTGACATCTTTGAAGATACCATTAGCTTCAATGTCATGGAGGGTTTTGCCAACTTTCTCTTCAATGTACCTTATGGATTCTGGTCTGTTATTGAGGTCTTTGATCCATTTTGATCTTACTTTTGTACATGGTGTTAGGCAGAGATCTAAGCCCAGTTTTTTGCATGTAGTCGTCCAGTTTTGCCAGCACCATTTGTTAAAAAGGCTTTCCTTACTCCACTTCCCATTTCTTGCCCCTTTATCAAAGATTAGATGATCATATATTTGAGGGGAGATATCAGTATATTCAAACCTGTTCCATAGGTCTGCAGCTCTGCCTTTGTTCCAGTACCATGCTGTTTTAATTATTACTGCTTTGTAGTAGATTTTGAGGTTCGGGAGGTTAATTCCTCCCATTTTCTTTTTCCCAAGAACTGCTTTAGCTATTCGAGGGGTCTTATTGTTCCATATAAATTTCAGGAGTGTTTGCTCCATTTCTTTGAAGAATGTCATGGGTATCCTAATAGGGATCGTATTGAATTTGTACAGTGCTTTGGGAAGTATTGCCATTTTGACAATATTAATTCTCCCGATCCATGAGCAGGGGATATTTTTCCATTTCCCCGCGTCCTCTTTTATTTCAAGAAGGAGTGTTTTGTAGTTTTCTTTGTACAGGTCCTTTACTTCCTTAGTTAAACTAATTCCTAGGTAGTTAATTTTATGGTGTACAATTGTGAATGGGATTGTTTTCTTCATGTCATTTTCTTCTCTCTCACTATTTGTGTATAGAAAAGCTATGGACTTTTGGGTATTGATTTTATAGCTGCAACTTTACAAGTCTATCGTTTCTAGGAGTTTCTTGGTAGGGGTTTTAGGGTTCTCTAAGTATAGTATCATATCATCTGCAAATAGTGAGAGCTTAATTTCTTCCTTTCCTACTTGCATGCCCTTAATATCTTTTTCTTGCCTAATTGCTATTGCAAGTACTTCCAGTACTATATTGAACAGTAGCGGAGAGAGTGGGCATCCTTGTCTCATCCGTGATCTTAGGGGGAAGGCTCTCAGTTTTTCCCCATTGAGGATGATGCTTGCTGTAGGCTTGTGGTAGATGGCTTTAACTATATTGAGGAAAGTCCCCTCTATCCCCATTTTGCAAGGGTTTTCATCATAAATGGGTGCTGGATCTTATCAAATGCTTTCTCTGCATCTATTGATATGATCATATGATTTTTATCTTTTCTTTTCCAACATTATTTTTAACAGTGAAATACTGAAAGTATTCATGCCTAGATCAGGCACAACATAAGGATGTTCACTGTTTCCACTCTTATTCAACATTGTGTTAGAAGTCTTGGTAAGAGCAATCAAGCAAGAAGAGGAAATCAAAGGGATACAAATTCAAAAGAAGGAGGTCAAATTATCTCTATTTTCAGATGACATGATGATATATATTGAGACCCTAAAGAGTCCACACATAAGCTGCTAAAAACAATAAATCAATACAGCAAAGTGGCCGGCTACAAAGTCAATACACTAAAATCAGTTGCATTCCTATGTACAAATAATGAACCAAAGGAAAAAGATATCAAAGAGTTTATCCCATTCAAAAATGTCCAAAAACATCAAGTACCTAGAAATCAACTTAACAAAAGAAGTGAGATGCCTACATCATGAAAATTTCAAGACTCTTAAGAAAGAAATTGAAAATCTTAGGAAATGGAAAAATATTCTATGCTCATAGATTACAAGAATCAATACTGTCAAAATGACCATTTTACCTAAACTACTAAATAGATTCGATTCAATCCCTATCCAAATTCAGACAATATTCTTCAAGGACATAGAACAGTCAATTGTAAAGTCAGTGTAGTATCATAAAAGATCTCATATAGCCAAAACAAGAAACTGGGAGGCATCTCACTACCTCACTTGAATCAACACTATATAACCATAGTAATCAAAACAGCATGCTACTGGAATAAAGAAAGACTTTCTGACCAATGGGTCAGAATAGAATATCCAAGGATAAGCCCCCATATACATGATTAGTTAATTTTTGACAAGGGAGCTGAGAGCATGAAATGGAATAAATATAGATTTTTTAACAAATGGTATTGGGAAAATTGGACATTCACATGCAAGAATTTAAAGCTGGATACATATGTCTCAGACCTTACACAAAAGTCAACTCAAAATGGATCAAAGACCTTGAGGTCAGACTGACCTGAACATATAAAGTACACTGAGGAAGATAAAGGCAGAACACTCCAAACCTATGCCTCAAAGGAGTCTTCAATGGTACAATGCCATTGGCAAAGGCTACAGAACCAAAACTAAACAAATGGGACTACATCAAACTTAAGCGTTTCTGTATAGCAAAAGAAACACAGCCTAAACCTAAACAATAGCTGAGTGTGAGAAAATATGTGAACTCAACATATTAAAGCATTGGTATCCAGAATCTATAAAGTAGTCACAACAATTTAAAAAAATACATTAAACCCCCATTAAAAATGGGGAGAGGAAATCAACAGACAGAAGTCTCTAAGGAAAACCAATGGAAAGGAAACACTGGTTAACAAAGCTGACACTGATGGTGGGATCGGTGCTACAATACTGTATATCCAAAACTCATCTATGGAACTTAGTTCTATACTAAGTCCCTACCTACAGGTGAGTTCCTTTCTTTTCGCTTCTACTTTCCAGTAAACTTTTCTACTTTGTAAAAAAAAAATTTCAAATAAAAAATAAAACTCGTTATGAATAACTTTGCAAGTCACTGCACCTTAATAAAAAATTTTAAATAATAATTGAGTCATAAATACACACAAATAATCTATAAGAATAATAAAAGTTACAAATATATATATCTTAACTAAGGGTATCACACCTAAGGATTTTGACTTTACGTGTTTTAGTGGGGGGGTGGTAAACAGTAGGAAGGCCAAAAAATGAATAAAAGATAATAAATATAATACAAATAATAAAATAGATAATAACTTGCAAAAAGTTATATCTGAATCACCTATATCAATAATATTAAATGTACATATTTACTAAATATTTCAACATTCCAAAGAAAAGGAAGAAATCATAAGATTATATATGAAAGAAGATCACTATAAAAATACAGACATTTGACTTTGAATGAAAAAATACTCCCATAAAAATAGTAGTAAGAGTGCTTAAAGATTATATATTATAATCTTTCATTATTTGAATTGCAAACCATAATGCTCAAAAGGAGAGAGAGAAAGAGAGAGAGAGAGAGAGAGAGAAGAAAAGTATCTGCTATAGAGGCAGATGGTTCTGGGGACACTGGTGGTAGGAAATGCACACTGGTGAAGGGAAGGCTGTTGGAATACTGTATGACTGAAACCCAATCATGAACAACTTAATAACTGTGTATCTTATGGTGATTCAAGTGTTTCCGCTCTGTGTGGCTAACCTGAGTTCAATCCCCAGCACCTCAAATAGTCTCCTGAGCACTGCCAAGAGTGATCCCTGAGGGCAGATCCAGGAGTAAGGAACAGCCAGGCGTAACCCCCAAACAAAGGAATCCAGAAAAAGAATATGAACTCTCTTAGTCACCCTTCATTGTTTAAGATCATGGTTTATGAAGGTCAGAACAATTTATCTGGCAGGAAAAGGGCCTAGGGCTCTTTCACTCTTAAGTGCACCCTGGGTTCCTCAGTCTTAGATGGGGAAGGGTTCCCAGAATTTCTTCCACGAGGCACAGAGAGAGCCCTTGCTGCAGTGGAGGAAGATGCTAGCTGAAGCTGCCAGGGCTTGCTGGTTCCTGCTGGGGAAAGTTAATACTGGACACTCTTTTCATAGCTAAAGGTTAATCCACAAAATTATTAAATGCCATCTTCCTCTGAAGAAGAGTCTTTGGAAAAGTTCACAACATTAAGACCAAGCCCAAAATAACTTTCCTAATTACCGCTAAGGGTTCCCAACAGGCCACCTCTAAAGAAACATTTGTCCTCTGGATATTTTTTCTTTTTTCTTTTAAATGCTGTCTTTCATCACGATGTTTGTACTTGCCACAAAGATACAGCATGATTAATGCAGAAAAAATAAATATGAAAAGACTTACAATCAAATTAGGGAGGGCACTTGATAAAAATGAGCCCTCTCCTTGTGAGTAATTTGAAAGAATAACTGTTTTTCATTACAAACTCAGTTCCCAGCAGGTCCTTTATAAACCAAACCAGCTGCGGTTCAAGAAAAGGTCCAAAGGAGGATCCACTCGAGGTGTGGATAAATCACAATAGTGATCACAGACCAGTTTTCTATCTTTTTTATCCCCCTTAATAAATTGGGCTTGACCTGAAACTCCAAGAAAGTTAATTTATAACAGTCCTTTTTTTTAACATCACAACTCACCTTTCTTTCTCTTTTAAATTTAAACCACTATGACAAATGGAGATTTATTATATACCATAAACACATGTGGCTTGAACATTGGTATTTAGTCTGCAAACTCAGATGGGGCAGTAAGCTGTTGGTACAATCAGGAAACGCCACGTGGCATTCTTGATAAAGATGAAACACACACACACACACACACACACACACACACATTCCACACCCTGACTAAGGTTTTGGTCATTGTGTGGGCACCAGAGACCCACTTCAGGCTGTGAAGTCAAAAATTATTTATGGGGGCCAAGAAGAGGTTCTGCATAAAGTAACAAAATAGGAGACTAACACCCAAGAGTGGCCAAGATTAGTACCAGGAATTTTGCTCCATGGCTTGAAGGCCAGCCACATGTGCTAGGAAAAAAGGGAATTCAGATAGAGAAGGGAGCACCAAATAAAGGGTGTTGGGAGGATCCTCCCAGGATGAGAGAAACATGCTGAAAGTAGACTATAGACCAAACATGATTGCCACTCAATGCATCTTTTGCAAACCACAACACCCAAAGGGTGAACAAAAGGGAATGCCCTGCCACAGAGGCAGGGTGAGATGGGGGAGTATGGGGGGTGGGAGGGATACTGGGACACATGGTGGTGGAAAATGGGCACTGGTGGAGGGATAGGTACCTGATCATTGTATAACTGAAACCCAAGCACAAAAATTTGTAAGTCAACAACTGTACTGCATGGTGTTTGACTAATAAAAATTGCTCGAGCGGGCCCAGTAACGTCTCCATTGGAGATTTTGTTGTTACTGTGTTTGGCATATTGAATACATCACGGGTGGCTTGCCAGGCTCTGCCATGTGGGCGAGAAACTCTCGGTAGCTTGCCAGGCTCTCCAAGAGGGGCGGAGGAATCGAACTCGGGTCGGCCATGTTGGCTGCGTGCAAGGCAAACACCCTACCGCTGTGCTATCACTCCAGCAGGAGGAGCGATAGCACAGAGGTAGGGCGTTTGCCTTACAAACGGCCAACATGGCTGACCCTAGTTCGATTCCTCCGCCCCTCTTGGAGAGCCCGGCAAGCTACCGAGAGTATTCGATATGCCAAACACAGTAACAACAAAGTCTCCAATGGAGACGTTACTGGGCCCGCTCGAGCAAATCGACGATCAACGGGAAATAAAAATTAAAAAATAAAAAAAAATTTAAAAATTAAAAATTTAAAAAGAAGAAGAGGTTCTGTCTAGGAGAGCCACATTCACTCCACTTGGCACTAAAATGTTGACAAGAGCAAACAACTTTTAATTAAAAATAAGCAGAGAGAGAGAAAGAGAGAGAGAGAGAGAGAGAGAGAGAGAGAGAGAGAGAGAGTTTCCCAAGATGCTTCTCCAATCTGGGCTTGATCTTTTCCTCTTTATTTACTCCTGCCATAACAAGGTTCATGTGATTTGATAGTGCTGCACAGAATCATCCATTAAATGCAAACAGGCTAACTAATTAGTTCAATGGTGTCTTGGTGAGAGGTAAGTTAAAAACCCATTTCCCACCATGTGTAGGCTAGATTTTGACTTAGGAACCTCTTCCTTTTCTTGTCCAGATTGCAACTGCCTATTTCTCTTCAACTGATACCGAAGGATAGTCTTCACTACAATAAGCACAGAGAGATTTATCAGCTATGTAGGATTCCCTAGTTTGTAATAGCAACTGGGATTGTAGTTAAACATGTGAACTCTGAGTCAATACTGGCTCAGCCATTTCCCAAATTATCTTAAACCTCTTTTTTCCATCTATAAAATGAGAATACCAATAAATACTCCACTTGTCTGCTAAAAGAGTTTCCTGAAATATGTAAATAACATAGACAGCCATAACATTATTAAAAAATTTAAAGATCCTCTATTATAATCATCCACATAAGAGTACAATAATTTAAAACTATTAGCAACTATCATTAGCAAACTTTGTCCATGCGAAGGTCTCAGCGTCAGGACTACATTCGAAGTTCTTTGAGGGAAGAATATCCATCTTAATTCTTGTTTTAATTATAGTTCCAAGGCATAAGCAATTTATTAACACTTTTATCAATCAACTTTATTGATATACAAATTGATTAATACATTAAATTAACAAATTAATCAATTTATCAATTCTACCATTTAAAAATGAAAACTTTACCTGTGAAGACTACTAAAGTTAAAAATTATAAATCTCTTTTATTCCAATGATAACATCAACCAGATAATAAAATATTCTATTGTATGCCCTTTTCTATTCCTTTTTCTATGCATGTACACATTTATTTTCAAAACATTTGGGACCCAAGGCATATATACTGCTTCATAACCTATTATAACCTATTTTTTAACTTAAAAATAATTCATGGATACTTCCCCCACCCTTAAACATTCAGAACTTTAAAGACAGCTTGGTGTACCAACCTATGGTTTTATTTCCCCTCATCCTCATTTGCTGTCTTACAAATGGACAGTACCTGTGATACTAAAACTCAGGCCACTAAAACCAGAAAATGTGTGTGGAACCACCAGGCACTGTGCCAGACACTGGCCAACACTTGAATGTTCTTTCATTTCTCCTCTGTGAGCCTGATGTCTTCAAAGAAACTCTGAAATTTTTTCCACCATGAAATAATATCTCTGAGCACTAAGAGAATTTAAATCTAACACCATCCCAACAAGACTTCACTCACTTCCTGTCAATCCTGGCACAAGAATTTGGAATCATAACAAAGCCTGCATTATTTTCATGGTTGTCTCAAGTGATAATCCTACTTACCTATTCATGTGTCCTTCCAAAATCCAGAGCTCTCAGACTGAAAATTTTGTCACAAAAATGTCTCTCTACTTCAGAATGTTGAACTTTCCTTCCCAACCAAACTTAAGTTATAGGCCTTGAAGTGAAGCTTACTATTGAAAGAATTGAAAGATGGACCTAAATTCTAGGTCCATCTTAGCCGTCTGCCAGCATTCAAAGTCATTATAAATAATTAACCTCCCTTTATGAGGCTCAATTTCCTCATCTATAAAAAAAAAGATTTGAGTAAAAAAAAAATCTTCATATTCACTATTATCACCACCGTTAGGGCAGTGGTCAAGTTATACTTTGATAAACACTAATATCCTAAAGTTTAGTGTAAGCCAGATATCATCCTCTGGGCTATGTCCTATGATACAAAAACTTTATTTGTCCCACTAAGCAAAAAAAAAAAAAAAGAAACTGAGGTTTAGAGAGGTGAAGCAACAAGCCCAAAGTCAAGCACTACAGCCATCATCAGAATTCAAGCAGACGTCTAAAGCCTGTGTTCAGTGCCAGGAAGCTCTATAGATCTCAAGTCCTTCAGGTTTGGGGTCTATACCACACCAACTCCAAACTGTCAAAATTACTTGTTGATAGAAAGAATGTGGTTTCTGACTAAAATCATGAGCTTTTAACAAACACTTATTTTTATAAATGATTGTGTTTAGTAATTCAACATTTTTTGTGGAGGCTGTCCTGTACTCAGTAGCATTCCTGGCTCCTAGCTATAAGATAATAGTACAAATTATCTTTTCCACTGAGAAAATCAACTGTCCCCAAAAAAGGGGGTCACTGTTCTAAAACAAAGCACACTGAAAACACACCCAAAAAATGTATAATACTTATACAAATAATCATAGAAATGTATCTAAAGCACTGCAAAAAATTCTAACACATTCCTGCTCAAAAACACCCAACACACAGGGCAAGAGAGATAGTACAGCTAGTAGGATGCTTGCCATGCATGCAGTCACCCAAGTTCGAACCCTGGTATCCCTGGGAATACTGGCCCCCAAGTACTGCCTGGAGTAATTTCTGAATAAAGAGCCATGAGTAAGCCCTCTGCATAGCTGGGTGTGGCCCCTCACCAAAAAATAAACCCATCCAATTCAAACATATCACTGGAGCGATAGCACGTAGGGCGTTTGCCTTGCACGTGGCTGACCTGGCCAAGACGGGTTCTATTCCTTCGCCCCTCTTGGAGAGCCTGGGAAGCTACCGAGAGTATCTCGCCCTCATGGAAAAACCTGGCAAGCTCCCCGTGACGTATTCGATATGCCAAACACAGTATCAACAAGTCTCACAATGGAGACATTACTGGGCCCGCTCCAGCAAATCGATGAACAACGGGAGGACAGTGCTACAGCAGACTTGTCAGAAAGCTTTAGTGTTATCAGGCAGCAGGTTAGGTGAGAGCCAGTACTTTTGCTGTAGGTATTTGTGACAGAAGAGGGAATTTCTTCCCAAGTTCTAGGTGGTGGGGAGGCAAGGAAACCTGTTTTACTAGGGTCTGATGACCTTTCTGAGCCAAATTTATGCTATCATGCTGAGGTTCTCAAGATTATTTAATTTTCAAAAGTTATGAAAACCTACCACTATTTAAAACATGCATTTTGTAAGAACATAGCAGGTAGAGTGTTTGCCTTGCACACAGCCAACCTGGCCAACCTGGGTTCGATTCCTCCACCCCTCTCAGAGAGCCTGACAAGCTACTGAGAGTATCTCACCCACATGGCAAAGCCTGGCAAGCTCCCCATGATGTATTTGATATGCCAAACACAGTTACAACAAGTCTCACAATGGAGACATCACTGGGCCCCTCCAGCAAATCAATGAACAACGGGAGAACAGTGCCACAGTGCTACACAGCCAATTAATGTATTTTTTGAGGGTTAGGGGTTAAATATGAGGTAAGACCACAATCAAATCTTTATCTGTTCTTTACCCTGAAGTTCGCATTACTTCTTCTTCCTCTTAAGATTCTCTAAAACTCAGTATAAACACACAGACACAGACACACACCTTTTCATTTCTTAAGTAAATCTGTACTCGAATTTTAGAAAACCTCTTGGTACTTTCTGAAGTCAGTTCTTAGTGCAAAACTGGATTTGGACTGATGTGAAGTGGTAAGGGGCCCCAAACTTTAAATATGCCAGACAGAAGAAACCACGATGGAGAAATGCATTCAGGGACCCTTATATCAGAATTAGTAAGTTTCTGTCACTGACAGGAGTGAAAATCCAGAAATGCTATAGATCATCAGGGACATTTCCACTTACCACCATATTTTATAGACAAAATTACATTCCAGAAAGGAGAAGTAGGGAGAATGGAAAATAGGTATAGGGTGGGCGGAAAAGCCACATAAAAGCTCTGAAATATATCAATGTCCAGAAACGAGAATGGAAAAAAATTAAAAAGAAATCTTTGGAGAATTTTTAAAAATGTACTAAAATATCTGTTTTATTTCAGAAACCTGAAGTAAATAATATTTCTGATGCCCCCCATAGAAAGTCAAATCCAGCTAGCACGACAAACACAAATACAAACAAATGTAGGGATAGCAAACTAAGAAACAGACCCAGAGGAATTCAAAAAGAAGATGAGAGTTTTGCTCAGAAATGAGATCCTTTCTCACTTCCTTCCTCCTTTTCCACGATTTTTTTCTTGAACTTAAATCCATTATTTTGAAAACATCATTGGAAATCCAAAATTTAAAATAATAATAATAATAATAGTAATAAAAATAGCAAAACATAGTGCTAGAAATATCTCTTGTTTATAACCATATAAATTTAGCCCCTGGCACTATAGGGCTTATATAATAGAATAGAGTTATTTTAACAGAGTCCTGTTAAGAAGCAGCAAAATGTTCAGCTCATTTTCTCCAGTGGGAGGGACACATGGCCTCCTGCAAGAGAGGGAACATGCCTAAGTCATTACCAGGGGAAAGCAATCCGTCAAAGCCAGGTCGCTCTGGCATGGCCAACACCACTGGCGAGATCACAGAGGCAGCCTCTGCTTGCAATTACCAGGGAAGGACCTTGGCTCTCGGCAGCCTGCTATCAATTACTACCCTGGCCTCACCGCTTGGACTTGTCAATTTCCCAGTGTCTTCTGTTTTGTAGCAGTAAGAAAAAGGACTCCTCCTGACTGATTCTTGGAAATTTCTCATGTGTTGTGTCACTCCTCTGTGTCATTAACAATTCAATTAAAATTTCACAGCACACAGGCAGGCGGTGCACGGGACAGGGGTGGGAAGAGCCCTGGTGGAGATTTCCAAAGGCCCTGCAGCGGGGCCATGTAGAATCAAATGAATCCAAGGCTGAATTTTCTTTGACTTCACAAGTCAGGTCTGCATGTGTCTCCCATCTGACGCGATACTGGCTGTCATCTTAGCAAGACGACATGTTTGATGTTCTCACCCCACTGGGGTTGTAGTGATGGAAAGGAATTTCAAGCTGGCTGGAAACAGAGTCTCACACATTATTTCATGAAGAATTTTGACTCCATAATGGATAATGATAAATATTCATAATCAGCCCTATTAGTCTTTAGTGAGTTCTAGAAACATTTTTCTCCATTCGTTTCCCACCCCCCAACCACCCCACCCCACCCCCGCCGTGCCCAAATTAGGTACTCCTATTCTCTGCTTTTCCCTGAATGAGACGCTATAAAAATTTAGAGTGTAACTTGTGTAAGAATTGTATCACGCACAAGTTAAATTCTTCTGGAAGGTGAATGACTAGAAATGCAAAGGCAGGATGGCTGGAAACCAGAAAGACTCGCTACTGTCATTATTAACTCTGTGAAAGTGCAAACACTCCTTTTGTCTTGCTGAATGATGGAGCTACACATGCTCACGTGCTTTTAAGAAACCCATGGGTTTAGGGCAAAAAAAAAAAAATCCAGGCTTAAGACTTCTGAAGCAGCTTTCTCTCTAACTCTCTCAATGAGTTTAGTCATGCAAGGAAAGATTCTTTAAAGTTACCAAAGACCTTGTTTAATGCCCAAGAAAATGCAAACTGTCAGCACTCTTTGTCAGGTTTTGGTGGCTTAAGTCCATTCCCCAGTACACTGGTGACCCTCCACCCCTCATTCACTAGTTTCTTTTTGACATCAAGCGCTGGATAATTGTTTGATTTCCTTCTAGGTAAAAGGAGATTAAATGCCCAGCTGCAACAGCTGACACACAACAGGGAAAATAAAGTTTAACCACCATATTTATCAAGATAATTTTTCTTCCCCACGCTGATTAATAACATTAGCCAACGTCCCCCTTAGCTGTGTGGTAGGGATGGGTGTAGGGAGAGACATGTCCCCCTCAAGAGTATCAGAAACAGGAGTTGACAGTTCAAGGCAAAAATGATTTGCATGTAAATTCTGATCAAAAGCTAGTCTGCACCCTGAAGTTGTCAAGTTTTGCTACCAATTTGACACTTAAATGGGCTATGGCAAAACTTGATTTAAACTGAAGAGGAAAAAAACATGGCAACTCAATTACCCCCTAGCAGATCGGATCTGGCAGCTGAGGTCAAACTTTTCACCCTGCCATTACATTTCTCAATACCTGATGCTTTAAACAAACACTATGTATTCCTCCTACAATCCTGAAGGAAAATGCATTTCTCAGGACTCCCTACTGTGCCCCAGATTAAAAAATAAAGTTTCACTTGTGTGGGATCTAGGGCCATTTTCTTCATGTAAATTTCTGAATAAATCAAGAGTTTAGAAACGTTCTTTTTACACTGGGAAAAATTGTATAGAAAGAGAGGGGGAAGCTTTGCGGGGAAGATTTGTGGAGTACTAAAAGATGATTTAGAAACAAATATTCCCATAGCATTAGAAGCAAAACATTGACCTGTTTTTAGTTTGCTTTTAATATATTTCATATTTGAGCTTTAGCTGAACAGCACATTAATTCAGCAGAGAGAAAAACTGCTAGCTTGTTCCAAATCAGATCTAAATTTATAGAGGATGAAGTATCACTTAAGGCCCTGGGACAAAGGTTCAAATGCAAGAAAACCCAGTCCAACAGCCCAACTAGCCTCTGGGACTGCGTCCCATCAGAGTTTAAACATTACTCTCTCCTGACCCTTTAATACACACTTTCTCCTCCACTCCACCCGACCCATTTCTGCAACAACTGTTGAAACCTTCTTTAAATTGTAAATTCCCCAAAGTATTTCCAAAATCATCTTCCATTTTGGGGATCTTATTTCCCTAAGCTTATTTTCAGCTTCTTCTTCAAAAGCAAGGAGCTTCCTGACTGTACTAGCCATAATTTCTAGCACTTGTACTGGGTAATAAGGTATCACCCTTATTTGGCCGACAAATCCCGAGCACTGACTGGGTGCCAGGCACTCTGCTGAGCAGGGCCTCAGACACAGTTATTGTTGTTTATAGCTAGAAAGACAATCACAGTGAAAGACAATGAGAATAGCATGGAGTAATAAGCATTATAAGAAGAGTAATGATCAAAGTAAGTGAGTGCAGATTTAACTGAGGGATTTGTTCTGGGAGAGTGAGAGTCTAAACTTCCCCCTGGTGACCAAGAATGGACTCTGGCATTCACTGAATGGCAGTGAGCATGCCAGTGGAGAAGTGCCATGCTCGTCTGACAGGAAGCAAGAGAGAGAGAGAGGAAAGACTATTTGGCCAGGCTCAAGGGACCTGAGCATCGTGTGGTTATAGAACCCAGACCTCTCTATGGACAAAGGTAAAGACTACATTGTTCTTGAACCTGGCCTCAGGTAAAGCCTCGCATCAGGAACACTCCTGCCACTGCTTTCTGAGAAGCACTGACATTCCTGCTGTTCTGAAAACAGGCCCAACCTGTTCTGACTACAGTCCTTTGGCACTTGCTATTCCCCCAGCCAGGATCAACTCAGGCTATCTCACCATTCAGTTCTGCACTTAAATATAACTCTCAGAGCCACTTTTCCTAATACCTTTATCTAAAATAGCTCCCACACCTAGTTCTCAGGGGCATTATAACTCCTGACACTGCTTTATTTTCTTCATTAGCAAGCATCACAGTTTGAAATGTTATTATCTGTATGTCTACACACACACACACATACACAGAGAGAGAGAGAGAGAGAGAGAGAGAGAGAGAGAGAAAGAGAGAGAGAGAGAGAGAGAGAAAGAGAGAGAGAGAGAGTATTTGTACCAGGAATTGGGGATGGAGTCCTTATATTGCTTATAATCGTGTGTGTATAAGATATACACATATATACTGTCTATTAACTCCCCAGATGCCATTAATATCTCTAAATTTATACTACAAAATAACAATATAGGAATAGATGCACAGTAACATTTTTGAAATTCGAATACAGCAGGGGGGTAAAGAGGAGGAATCACTAACACATGAAAAAAAATCCTTTTATCAGAAATCTGAGATCTTTCAAAAAAAATACACATTTAACTCTAACCAGGTTCCTATTCTTCCTACAAATCACCACCATATAAGGGGAAACCATGTGAGAAGTTATGTTCTGCTTCTGAACATTTAAGCATTTTTATCAATATTATTTTCCAGTATAAATATTTTACCCATAACTTTATATTTAAAATAGGAGTGCACCAAACCGGGACTTGCAATGTGCAAAGGAAACAGTTCAGTCTAAGGTATTCATGACTTCAGTCATTCTCTCATAAAACAACAGATGAAATAAAATGTATGACATTCCCAAAGAGGGAGTTTCTCATGTAATTCATCTTAAAATGCAATGTTCTGTCATCTCAAGTAACACTTACTGAAAGCAACCATCAATACTTTTTGTCAAAAGCCTGTACTCTGTGTAAAATGTTCCATCAATCTCTATTTACATAAAACAAAAAACTTTCAGTGTGGTTCTAACACACAGCCATGAAGCGTCTCCATCTCCAGTTTTCATGCTCTGCTGAAAAGTAATTTGACTGACATCAGAAAAATAAAGATGACCCTTAAGGGAAGCTTTTAAGAAGGAAAAACTCAAGGGTTACTTGCAGCTTTGCAGGACCCATGTCCTTCTGGAGAGGGGTGAGGTGCTTTTTTAAAAACCTAAGCTGTATTTTCTCTTCAAATAAATTCCATTTTACAGA
Organism: Sorex fumeus; assembly: GCF_029834395.1. Lineage (NCBI taxonomy): Eukaryota > Metazoa > Chordata > Mammalia > Eulipotyphla > Soricidae > Sorex > Sorex fumeus. Next base: position 10,482,241 of record NW_026606077.1, on the reverse strand, counting down.
AAATCTCCCCAAAAGCTTTTGTTCAACTGCATGGAAAGCAGTAAGTGCAAACAACTACCAGAGGTATGACCCCCTCCTGATCCTCAACTTGGGTGTGCATCCTATGCCACTCTATTCCAAGCCAGAAATTTCAGCTTTAAGTCTTATAGAATGTGAATAGCTTAGGAGGCTAGAAGAAGGTCATTGCCTGGGGATGTTTATAAAACACACAAATTAAGGTATTAGCCTTTCACCCTAAGGGTCTGAAGATCAAATCCCAGCTTAGGTAACAAAACAGAACGTCCCTCCAATAGCCTTTTCCTGATACTTGCTTGATGAAAACATAGACCCTTTCATTTGACCCAAGTTGGCTAAAGCCTAGATGGGAACACTAAGAAATTGTGGGTCAGAGTTAAGAAAAATGATTCAATGCCCATCAGAGACATTTTAACTTCATGCCCAGTGACCCTTTTTGCCATCCTTCATGCTACCCCACGACTTGAACAGTCTAAGGTTGAGGATTACACAAGACACAACAATGCTGCTTACATTTTTTTAAATTCACTAATGTAAGTCCATCAGAAAAGCATTCACCCTTGTCTAATTGTACCCTCACTCAGCACATCTGTGCACCCACTATACAAAATGCATGGTGTAGGGCAAAGTAGGATAGCCAGAGACTGCTTCAGGTAGTACTATTGGTCTTTAGACAAACTACTTCTCCTCACTGAGTCTTTGAAGCTTGGTTTCAATATAAAATGAGTTTGTCTAGATTGGTAACCTTTAAAATGTGCTTTGAGAGCCAGAGAGATACTACGTGGGTTAAGATGCTTCCCTGGCATGCAGCTGACCCTGGTTTGAACCAGACACCACATGGTTCCCCAGAGCACCACAGGGAATAACCCCAGAGTATAAAGCACGAGTTGCCACACACACCACCTGGCATGCCCCTCCACCCCACCACAAAAAAAAAAGTGTTCTGGTTGCCAAAGTGTCGCAAAAAAATGCCTGAGAAGCTGTGTAAGAGGGAAGATAAAAATTAAGCCAAAAGAGGTCCTGGCCCCTCTCTGACATAGCTGCCTCACGATCATCCGTTCCATCTATGGATTAAGAAAGCAGAAGGTTCACTTGCAATCACAGCCTTAACCCTCTAAATCCCTTACCACAAGGTTAAATACTCTTTCTTACCTGTGGTAGAGCAAAAACAGATTCATATCTTAAATCACTATGGCTAAGTATTAGATTTGGGAGTAAAGATGAAGGATAGATGGTTTTCCCTGGTAAAGATCACATGAGCTGCATGACCAGCTCAAGGATCACGACAGGGCATAAGCAGACTTGGGATATTCAAAGGGCAGAGATTTGGGAATTAAAAGAATATAGAAACAGCATCCTACAGAGGGCACCAAAAACAGAGAGGTTCTGGAACATATTTAAGAAGAACAGAGTATATCTCCAGAAGAAAAAAAGTAGAAAGGAGGGGGAATCTTGTATGACAAGACACATAACTTCCACCACTCATGAATGCAAGTGTCCACTGAGCAGCCCCCGTTTACTGCTATGCTTTTAATCATGTCACAAATCCTACACACATTTGTCCAGATCTAAATTTCTGCCCTTAAGGGCCTGGCTCAGACCATTTGCATTTGGTAGTCAATACAGACTTTGATAACAAGAATAATGAGGATAAATTATGGAGGCACTGTGCTAAGAACTGTATAGGCAGTTCATTTATCCTAACGACTAGGGAGGTAGGTATACAACCATTTCGTGATAGAAAATTAAAGCTTTAAGAGACTGAATAACTTACCTGATATCATGAAGCTAGGAATACTCAGAGCAGAACTCAAAGCCAGAAGTATCTGATCCCAATCCCAGGCTCTTAAACACTTTGCCACCCACAGGATTATTCCCAGAGGCTGGGTCAGTAGTTGCAGCAGAAAGTGGAATACCTTCAATAATGGAGAAGATGCTTCTTTCAAGAGGTTATATTTGGGGAGAAATGATGTACTGACTAGACTTTGAACTAAATGGGACAGTCCCTTCCCAAAAAAATAAGGAATCTAAAAGAGAAAATTCATCAATACCTACAATGATGGTTGAAAAGAGCCTACTAGATACTTTGAGCTTGAAATTTCATTGTTTTCTTTAATGTTTGACTTAAGCCTCACATAGGTGTGTGGCTGAAGTTACTAGAACTTTCATGTTCTCTAGAAATTCCAGACTTTTGTCACCAACAATCAGTGGGACACCTATGATATGCTCAATTTACATTATGTGAAACATAACGAGGCACTGCATTTATCCCAAAGGTTCCTATTAAATGTCAAGCAAAGTTTGAGCACAGTTCCTTATGGACCAAAAATATTACAATGAAAGAGTAAGTGGGGGCCAGAGCAATAGTACAGTGGGTAGAGCATTTGCCTTAAATATACCAACCTGGGTTTGATCTCCAGCACCCCATATGGAACCCTGAGCACTACCAGAAGTAATTCCGGAGTGCAGAGCCAGGAGTAACCCCTGAGCATCACTGGATGCAACGAGAGAGAGAGAGAGAGAGAGAGAGAGAGAGAGAGAGAGAGAGAGAGAGAGAGAGAGCAGTACAATATATAGCTGTATTGGGGGAGAAGAAGAGGAAGAGAAGTAGGAGAGGGAAAGGTAGAGGGGGAGGAGGAAAGGGAGGGGGAAGAGGAGGATACTAAAAACCTAAGTAGCCTAAAGTAATTTGAACTGGTCCAGTGATAATGGCTACCATTTGAGAAGGCTAAAAGACGATGCAAAGAAATCAGCTTAAGCAGCTCCAATGAGGAGGCTGACAGGAACCAAGGCAGGTCAAGAAAGGAAAGTGAGTTTGTAAAACAGCTAAATAAAAATGATGATCAAGTCACAGAGTCACTAAGGGGCTTTTTCTTATGTCATCTAATCCAAGTCTTCATTGTACAAGATACACAGAGTGATTCGTGGTAGTAACATACATGGATTAGGACACTCCAAATCCCTGCTTCTAATTCAGTGTGTTTCTACTCAACCACACCAGCCCCTCCTTAGAAGCACAGGCCACATTTGTCCTGCCTAGGACAGGGATACTTGAAACAAAAGAGCTTAGTCCCAATACTGAGCATGAGTCTACTTCATCTAAAATGCCTATTGGATTCTTAATTTTGTGTTAGCCACACAACTTTTTTCTAGTGTTTCACTCTGAAAATCCCTTAAAGAACCATTTCCAGTGCTCCAAAATGACCTTAGAATTCTTTGTCTGGAACAATGCATTAGTTTATCTTCTCCCACAAAATACTCCAGGAACAGAAGAGAAATAGAGATGGGAAAAGTAAAAGAGAAAAAGGTAATCTGAGTTCAAGTTTTGGTCTTTCACAGAGGTATCTAGTACCTAAGTAACAAACTTCTAAGCTAGCTACTAACACCATCATAAAATAACTAGAGTTGAAAGGGGGGAAAAATTAAAGATAGAGATATAAACTGGAATTCCAAGGAAGAAATCAGAACAGGGAAGGAGAAATAGTGGTTAAGGTGCTTGCCTTGGTTCTATCCCCAGTATCCCATATGGTCCTCTGAGCAATGCCAGGAGTAACATCTGAATGCAGATCCAGGAAAAAACCCTGTACATAGCTGGGTGTGACCCAAAAACTAACAAAAAAAGTTTTAACTGAGTACTTAAGGGTGTTGGGGGATATCAATGTAAGAAGAAAAACTCAAGTGAATTTTCTGTGAGGATGTTACAATTGTAGTTAGTTCTGAACTAAAGAAAAACTAAGAAGCAAGAAGAAAGATTTTAAAAATAGGGACAACAATTTTCTAATTTGGAAAATAAAAAATAACACCTTTTTGTTAGCACAGGCAAAGCCTAAGACACTGTCAAAGAAACATTTTTCTCACATAGGTGTAACAAAGTCCCTTCATGGTGAAAGTGAAAAGAGAGATCAACGAATAAATGTGGATGTCTTCTTTGGAATGGGGAAGTCTGAGGTTTGTTCTGGGTTGTTTAATGGGAATTGTGGATGAATGGTTTATCCTGCCGTATAGCTCATATGAAAATACTCCCCTAAATATGACCCCTATTACCTACGTGTAAAAATAAACTTTTTGTAAAGGAAAAAAATCATGTTCATTTCCTTAAAAGTTTTTATTTCTCTATTCACAAATCTTCAACAACAAAAAATGTCAAGCTTGAATTATTCAGCCCTTATGGGATCTCAGTCAAGGGTTATTTTTGGTTTTGTTGTTGTTGTTCTTGTTGTTGTTGTTGTTTTGCTTTTGGAGTCACACCTGGCGATGAGCAGGGGTGACTCCGGGCTCTGCACTCAAGAATTACTCCTGGCGGTGCTCAGGGAACCATATGGTATGCTGGGAATCAAACCCAGGTTGGCTGCGTGAAAGGCAAATGCCCTACCTGCTGTGCTATCACAGGCCCTCAGTCAAGGTTTTACGAGCTTTTTTGTCCATCAATGATCTCACGGAGGTGGGGGGAAGGAAGCAGAAACATCATAATTCAGATATTATTTCAGGATTAAGTACATGGCCCAACAAAATGTTTAGAGTAATCTTGCCCACCAAGAACTAACACACATTTGGGAAAGAAGTTTCCACCAACCACCCCACCCCACCCCCAAAATTATAATGACATTGCAAAGTAAGCAAATAAAAGTTTCTAGAATAAGATAGTCTAGAGATAGTTTTATAGTACTTGGTACTTGACTCAGTGATATGATCTTATTTCACGATATGAAGTGATATGATCTTATTTCTTATTTCTTCTTCCACTATATTTTCAGAATTCTATTTTTTGTTTTAAGTACTCTACAAGATAAGAGATCTCAGAAGGCCGGTGTCCAGAAATGTGAGGGGGAACCAGCAGACATAAAAAGTTAACTGCTGAAATGAACAAAGCAGTCACAGTACCTCCGATTAAGCACCAGAATAACTTTAAGTTCATCCTCATAGACCATGCTCTTTGTTAAGGACCCAAATTAATTCATGTGTTTATCAGGTTTGTGATGGTTATTAAGAAATAGTGAAGATAGCCTTCTGCTGCAAGGAACGGTCAGTATGAGGAAGGCTGAAAGTTAGATTCTTTTTAAAATTTTTTAATGAATCACCATGAGGTACAGTTACAGACTTACAAACTTTCGTGCTTACGTTTCAGTCACACAATGATCAAGTACCCATCCCTCCACCAGTGCCCATTCTCCACCACCAATGTTCCCAGTATTCCTCCCACCACTCCCACCTCATCCCCTTCACCTCTGTGGCAGGCACTGTCCTTTTTACTTCCTCTCTCCTTTTGGGTATTATGGTTTGCAATACAGGTATTGAGTGGCCATCATGTTCAGTCTATAGTCTACTTTCAGCATGCATCTCCCATCCCAAGTGAGCCCTCCAGGCATCCTTTACTTGGTAACCCCTTCTCTATCTCAGAAAGCTGGATTATTAAGGACTCTTTAACTGGACAGACAGAATGGCCTGCCTTGAAACCTAACAAACCTCTCTACAATAAATTTCATTTAATACAGAAGCACATTTAAATTGTGTTCTGTCATTTATAATACAAAGTATTCCAATTCTATGGTGCACATATTACATTTATTTTCTTCTTACATATTTGACTTTTTATTCCATGATGATCCTTTCTAAATATCTCCTTCTCCAAGAAGCAAACTCTTTTACATATGGAGTGTTACTTCTCTGTACTCTCTGTACTCTGTGGAATATTGTTAACTCTTCTTCTCCACTTATCATCTGAGTATACCCAAGTGTTTTAATGACTGCAGGGGGTAGGGGCGGTTTGCACAGCAGCAGACTGCTGCAACTGCCCTCATCTCAAGCTCTATCTACAGGACAAGTAATCAGCTTCCAAAGTTGTCTGATCCAAGTGATGTCCCCACAAAGAAAAGACAAGAAAACAGATTGAGCAATAATGCAGTTAATCACTTACACTATATTTGACCAAGTCATTTGCTCGAGCGGGTCCAGTAACATCTCCATTGGCGACTTTGTTGTTACTGTGTTTGGCATATCGAATACATCACGGGGAGCTTGCCAGGCTCTGCCGAGCGGGCAAGATACTCTCGGCAGCTTGCCGGGCTCTCCGAGAAAGGCAGAGGAATCGAACTCGGGTCGGCCATGTTGGCTGCGTGCAAGGCAAACGCCTTACCGCTGTGCTATCGCTCCAGACCAAGTCATTAAGAGAAATTAATTATTAGTGTATCCAGAAGTTTCTTATTCTGAACCTGGGGAACTCATTTATAAATAACTCAAAAAAGTCTATGACTCAAAATAAATAATTCAAAAGAATATCAGTACGATGTCCACTGCACAACACTCTTCCAGATCCTGTTGTGGGCCTTTCTCCAAGGTAGACCCAAAGAGATTATGGTTTTCTTAACTCTAACAATTACTGATTTCATTTGTGTAAAAGAGGGTATTCCTCATTAAAATGTTATAAAAATGAAGTCACATGGAGAATAAATGAAGATGGTAACATTAACATTTCAGGTCTTACCTAAAACCAACATTCATGCAATCAAACCCCCACTGTGTTTTTTGTTATTTCTCCCCAGCAACCCCGCCCACCCCTCCCCTCCACCTTTGTCACAGTTGAAAGAACACAAAGTATTCTACAGTTCTGAGACAGCTTCTGTTCCCATAAAATCTCCATGGCAGGAACTTTTAAAACTTACTGACAAAGGGTCCTGCCTTTCTACCTGCTTTGAAGGTTTCTTTTGCTGAGCAGTAGGGAACACCCAATGAGCATGGCTTGTGTTTCAGAAAGTCCTCTGAGGTTATATCCTAGAAAGTGAGGCCCTTGAGAAAAACAACATCCCCGTTACACCAGCAGTGCGTAGATCTAGGCTTCCAATTAAAATATTTTTTCACTACTAAGGAGGATTTAATGAATGTAGCAGTATGACTACTGATATTTTAGCTCACATTAAACTTGCATATACACCAAGACTTGCAAAATCCTACATGACTTTGAATATGGTATTGAACTTTTAGTTAAGAGAGAAAAATTATTTAGGTTGAAATACAACTGCAAAGAAAAGAAGGGTAGGGAGTTCATGTCTGTAAATAGCATCATTTTATTTTTTGTTGCAACTAAACCATTTTTAAACTTGAGCATACATCAGAATAAGCACAGAACTCACGAGAACTATAGATATCTGAACCCCAACCCAGGAACTCTGAGCCTCTGGGTCTGGATTAGCATCTGGGAATCTGGGTATCTAACAATTGTTAAGGCTGTGTCAGTCACGCTGAGAATTACTGAAGGAAGCCCTCAACAATATAAGTTTTAAGTAAGTGAAGACTCATCATACTCTTCATTTTCCCTCATGTTCATATCTGAGCATGTTTCTTGAATGGTCACTGTCTACAGCAATGATTTGCAACCATTTTTATACCTGCAGACAAGCACCATCCCATGCACTGGTCTGCAAACTGGCAGATTGGAAGTCTGCTAACTGAAAGACGCTAATCTACATCTCCTGAAAAGCAGAGCCTGGGTCTGGCAAACTAGTCCTTCCAACAGCAGAAAGAATGCCCCAATCAAACCTCTACCTCTGCTCTCAGTTTATCAACAACCAGGATCAAAAATAACATCTTAAGTTTCAGAACTCCCCAAACTCAAGGCAGTAAGCACATAATACAAGTTCCACTATTCAGCATGAAGAAAACTTTTAAAAGGAAAATCCTAGAGCTATTATAGAACTGGACAGGTAGATATGCCTGTTATCTTTATCCAGGGTAAATCTGGCTGAAAATTCAAACTTGTAGCAAAAGGTCAAATACAAGATTAAATGAGATAGTGAATAAAGCAATGGATCAAATAACATCTCAGCAAGGTCATGAGAATTTGTTTTTCTTTTTTTTTTAAAGAAAACATGTTAACACTACCTGTATAGTTCACTGTCTGGGTTTATTATTTTTGTTTTGTTTTTGTAAGACCAGTTCCTGTTGGCCCAGCTGAACTAAGTTTTTTGAGGAAACAGGAAATATGTGTCTCATTTCTCTTGTATGAGAATTTAAAATTAAGCACATGCTAGGTGAGCAAAAGACACTTAGAGAACAAGGTAATACAACAAGCCAGAAAAGAGTGCTGGCTTTAAGAGAACCAAATTCTACCACCACCTCATCCTTAATCCATGCAGTGCTTAGAACCAGGCCTTATACAAAACCAGTAATCATCACTTATTGCGGAGCTAGTTATTTAACCACAACACAGAGGAATGAAACTTGGACAAGGATCTGAAAAGATCCTTAGCTCTCGCTCTCTCTCGCTCTCTCTCTCTCTCTTGCTCTTTCTCCTCTGTCCTTCCCTCTCTTTCTCTCTCCCTCCCTCCCCTTTCTATCCCCTCTCTCTTTCTCTCTGTCTCCTCTCTCTATCTCTCTCATACACACACACACACACACACACACACACACATACACATACACACACACATCCTCTGTTAACCCACTCAGGAATCTATGAAAGGAGGAAAGAAACTTTAATTCTATAAGCCTTTGTTTATATGGTCCCACTACTCAGTTGTCTTTCACCCTTTTACGGGATAATTCAGTGTCTTGAAGACTAAAATTCTTTGTTTAGTTGGCAAGTTTCTCCTGACCACTTTACTCCATTCACAATTCCCTGTTCTCCCTAACACTTCCCACACCGCACTATTATATTCTGCCTGTTCCCCTAACTGGCCCCAATGGAATACTCCATGAGGACAGAACTTGTGGATACCCTGCCCTCCAGGGTAGTCTCTGGAACTAGCACATGTTCAACAGAGGCTCACCATGAAAGAACAGATCTTACTAGTCCTCATCTCCCCTGACATAAAATAGAGACAGCTTCACATACAGAACTATTATGAGAATTAAAGATAATAAATGTAGCATAACCTGGTACAACCATCATTCAGTAAATTACAGACACTCTGACAGAGGTGGCTAACACTGAACTGTTTATCACCCCCAAAGTCTACACTGACAGTACTGAGACAACCAGGTTCAGTCCAAGGGTAAAAGGCCACAACCTAGGGTTTAAGACTTTCTAAGACCTTGTACCCAAAGATCAGCCCATTCTTAGGCTTTTCTTGGAATAAAAATACAAAGTAATAAGGAGGAGAATTATATTTGTCCCTTCCAAATGACCCTTTGTGATTTCCCAGTTTCAGTGAGCCATTACCTAAAATCAAGTGTCTAATAGGAAGGAATGCAGAGAAAAACTGTTCCCACAGTAAAGGAGTAAAGAAAGCTGATTTATGAGACAAATAAAGGAGCTAAACACACAGAGATTGGCACGGCAACCCAGAGGAGGAATGGAGGGTTGCCTTTCACAGTCAGGAAACATTGGGGATGAGTCAACACTGAGGTCAGCAGTGGACATGGGGCAAAATGTAGGTCCCTTCATTCTGGGAAGAACTCACAAGCATCCTGTCACTGTCAGTTGACCCAAGGTGCTCTATACATTTACATTTGTGAATTCCTGCAATTCTACAGTGCAATTTAGAACTCCTCCCTTGGGAAAGTCACAAGACAGCATTACTCCTTGGAGACTCACCAAGAATGATCATCCATCATTCTCAATCAATTCCTTTTCATTGTTTAATTGTAAAAGCATATTATTGTAGAAAATTTACAGATTATAAAACAGAAAAATACTCCTAAAAAACTGGCATGTTTCTCTCTTGGTTTTTTTTTTATATCATTTTATTTTAAGCATCGTGATTTACAACATTGGTAATGGCAGGGTTTCATGCATAAAATATTCCAATATAACTAAGAAACTTCTGCACTGCAAACGAAATAATAAGCAAAATAAAAAGACTCCCCCCCCCCCCACAGATTGGGAGAAAATATTTGCCCACCATTCACCTAATAAAGGGTTAACATCCAAGATATAGATGGCATATGCAAAAAAAATTTTTTTAAATATATATATGCACTGGGCTGGAGCAATACACAGCGGGTAGGGCGTTTGCCTTGCACGTGGCCGACCAGGTTCGATTCCTCCGTCCCTCTCGAAGAGCCCAGCAGGCTACTGAGAGTATCCTGCCCCCATGGCAGAGCCTGGCAAGCTCCCTGTGGTGCATTCAATATGCCAAAAACAGTAACAAGAAGGCTCACAATGGAGACCTTACTGGTGCCCGCTCAAGCAAATCTGTAAATGGAAGGAAAGTACTACAGTGCTATATGTATGCGCGACATATATGCCACTGTTACAAGAAATAAATAGCCCCATCAAAAAATGGGGGAATAGATGAACAGAAACTTCCTCATAAAAGAGATCACTTGATCACTTGATATCCCATTACTCATCGATTTGCTCGAGCAGGTGCCAGTAACCTCTCCATTTGTCCCTGTCTTGTGCTAGTGTAGAGATACAGATGGCCAAAAGGCATAGTTTCATCTCAAAGTTTATTTTAATTTTAGTTTTAGTTTATTTTTATCTCAAAGTTATGCTGGTATAATTTTTGAGAGTTAAAAAGTTCTCCATGATTCATTACAAAAAGAAATCCATAGCTTCCCTTTCTTTTTTTTTTTTCATTCTTATTGGATACTTTTACTTCTTGTAGATGCTCTTTAGCTTCCATTTACATGTTGATTTTTAAACATTTATTCAAACTTCAGTAGACATCATATTAGTTTTTTTCCCATTTATTTCAGCTTATTTTATTTTATTTTATTTATTTTTTATCATTTTTTTATTAGTGAAACACCATGAGGTACAGTTATAGACTTGTAAATTTTTGTGCTTGGGTTTCGGTTATACAATGATCAAGTACCCATCCCTCCACCAGTGCCCATCCTCCCCCACCACGGGTCCTAGCATCCCTCCCATCCCCCCATCCCCCCCGTCCCACCCTGCCGCTGTGGCAGGGCATTCCCCCTTGTTCTCTCTCTCATCTTTTGGGTACTGTGTTTTGCAGGAGAGGCGTTGAGTGGCAATCATGTTTGGTCTATAGACTACTTTTAGCATGTCTCTCCCACCTTGGGAGGGTCTTCACAACACCCTTTATTTGGTGCTCTCTTCTCTATCTGAGCTTCCTTTTCACCTAGCACATGCTGCTGGCCTTCAAGTCATGGAGCAAAATTCCTGGTACTAATCTCAGCCATTCCTGAGTGTTAGTCTCCCGTTTTGTTGCTTTATGTTCCCCAGATGAATGCAATCTTTCTGTGTCTATCCCACTCTTTCTGACTCATTTCGCTTAACATGATACTTTCCATGTAGTACCACTTGTATGTAAATTTCATAACTTCATCTTTTCTATCAGCTACATAGTACTCCATTGTGTAAATGTACCAAAGTTTCTTTAACCAGTCATCTGTTCTCGGGCACTCAGGTTTTTTCCAGATTCTGGCTATTGTAAAGAGTGCTGCAATGAACAAACAATTGCAGATGTCACTTTGACTATACCATTTTGCCTCTCTGGGATATATTTCCAGGAGTGCTATAGCTGGGTCAAATGGGAGATCAAATTCTAATTTTTTGAGAATCGTCCATACTGTTTTCCAAAAGGGTTGGACCAGCCGGCATTCCCACCAGCAGTGAAGGAGGGTCCCTTTCTCGCCACATCCGCGCCAGCACCTGTTGCTTTTGTTCTTGTGGATGTGGGCCAGTCTCTGTGGTGTGAAATGATATCTCATTGTGGTTTTGATCTGCATCTCTCTGATGATTAGTGATGTAGAGCATTTTCTCATGTGCCTTTTTGCCATTCGGATTTCTTCTTTGCGAAAGTTTCTGTTCATTTCCTTGCCCCATTTTTTGATGGGGTTGGGTGATTTCTCCTTGTGTAGTTTAACCAGTACCTTGTATATCCTTGATATCAACCCCTTGTCGGATGTGTATTTGGTGAATATTCTTTCCCATTCTGTAGGCTGTCTTTGTATTTTGGTCACTGTTTCTTTTGAGGTGCAGAATAGCTTCCCTTTCTTTCTCCTCTTCTTTCCATCCCCTATTTCTTTAAGCTGGCCCCCCCTTTTTTTTTTGCTTTTTGGGTCATACCTGGCGATGCCCAGGGGTTACTCTTGGCTCTGCACTACGGAATTATTCCTGGCGGTGCTCAGGGGACCATATGGGATGCTGGGAATCGAACACAGGTCGGCTGCGTGCAAGGCAAACGCCCTACCCGCTGTGCTATCTCTCCAGCCCCTAAGCTGGTACATTTTATACCTTCTTTCAAGTTTTTAATTTATGTACAAGTATCATTTTTTATCCATTTCTATTATTTCTTATTATGTCTTTCTACACTACAAAGACCCTAGCTATTTTTCCAATATAGGCATATTGTTGGTATATCAGAGGTCCATAATTAAATACTTTATGCCACACATAACTATGCAGAAACAGAAGATATTTTTTTCTTTCCAGCACATTTTTTTTATTTTTCCAGGAGTTGCTAATTATCTAGTTCAATAGCAAATTCACATTTATTTTTAAAGCCTCCTCTCCAAACATTCAAATGCAATTTTACAATACAGCATATTCTGTAATCCTAGAGAAGTCTCACCTGAAACTTTCTCTTTTTCGCTCTAGGCTAATGATTCCTCCAAGCTGATCCCCAAGTTTACATCCTGAGATCTTTCTTGTTTATCATTTTGAAGATGTCTCTTCCCTCTCCCCAGCAACACCTCTTTTTTTTTCTTGTTTTGAGGGAACACCTCCTCCAATAGAATCCTACAATGATAAAACCTGAGATCATCTATACCTGAAAATATCTACCCTAAATACTACCCTAAATCTTATTAAGCTTATAATAGACTTGATGGTTAAAGTTCAATTCCGTTTAGAATCTTGAAGTCACTGTTCCATTACATATCTTCCAGAACTTCTATATAAAAGCCTGAAATCCTTTGGAGTTCTGATTTTTAGTGTGACATGTATTTTTCTAGTTGGTAGCATTCTGAAAATTCAACAAACAAAAAACAAACACTGTCCTCCCATTTTTAATCGATTTGCTCGAACGGGCCCAGTAACATCTCCATTTTGAGACTTGTTACTGTGTTTCGCATATTGAATACATTACGGGTAGCTTGCCAGGCTTTGCAGGTGAGATACTCTCGGTAGCTTGCCAGACTCTCTGAGAGGGGCGGAGGAATCGAACCCGGCTCAGCTGGGCTGGCTGTTTGCAAGGCAAATGCCCTATAACAATGTGAGTTATGGATACAAAAAACTTTTTAAACATTATACTTTTCAGTTGTGGGAAATTTTCTTAATTTATATTTCTTTCCTTATTCTCTGGAGCTCCAATTATGTGAGTGTTGGATCTCTTTATTTTCATCTTTTTGCCCTTCCTTACTCTGCTCTCGAGAAAATTACCTCATATAGCTTTTTCATTTATACACGTTTTTCAATTTTTAAAGAGTCCTTTTATTATTTTTTGCATATTGTTTTTAAGATATCCTAATTTTATTATCTCATTTTTTCTCCATAAGGATATTATTGGGACTCTGCACCAGACTGTTCATTCGGGGCGCCCCACAGTGGGGTGGGGAGGGCTCAGCCCCAGCAGCCGACCTCCACTAACCAACTGCCTCCACGCTCCAGGCAGCTTTCCAGGCACATCATAAGATACTTCCTACCCATTTCCCATAATTACCAAACCATATTTAATGGGGCTCAGACATTAGGCAACAAATCACAGAAAGAAATATATATATAATATAATATACATATATATATATATCAAAGAGCCCGGCAAGCTACCAAGAGTATCCCATCTACATGGGCAGAGCCTGGCAAGCTCCCCGTGGCATATTCGGTATGCCAAAACCAGTAATGGTAACAGTTCTCATTCCCCTGACCCTGAAAGAGCCTCCAATCCTTGTGAAAGACGAGTAAGGAGAAGCTGCTAAAATCTCAGGGCTGGGAGGAATAGGGACATTACTGGTGCCCGCTCGAGTAAATTGGTGAACAACGGGATGACAGTGATGACAGTGATTCAGTGAAGGATATTATTAATTTTTCTCTTACATTTTTATACCTCAAAGAAATTTAATCCCTGACTATTCCAAATTTCTTCTTCATTTGTCCTGACCTCTATCTTTTATTTTCGAAACTTCTCAGAGATATGAGGAAATCTATAAACTAAATTTTGTCCATATTTAATTGAAAGCTTAATTCTAAAAATGAGAAGGGTGTGTCATCTAGAGGTTAATCAGAAAGTTGACACACTTCCCTGAGAACTGAGAAGTGCCTTTCTCTATCTTTTTGTTCTAATCAGTGTCTCCCCACTTATGCTTCAGGGTAAAGATCTGACCAAAACAGCCCAAAATAAAGAATACTTGTATTGAAAAATCTTAAAATCCACTCTAAATATGTTTAATAAGTGTGCGTGTTTAATTAATATATTCAACCACCTCTTGTCTGTTGAATGAAGCCCCACCCTAACAGTGACTTGTGTTTCCAAGTTTAGAAATCTTTTGGTTTCCTTTCTCTGCAGAAGAAATCTCCAGCCTCTTTCTGTAATGGCAGTGTGAGGGCAACACAGCATGGGAGAGGGCACTTGGGACATTACAAGTTTTGGAGGAAGCTGCATCACCAAATTTAGACTTCTGAGGAATTATGTAGCATAAATAAGATTGGTTCTCATCTTTCCCTCTCGCTGGCTTAGGGTTCAGTTTTCCTTATCTCCTTCTTAATTGGCAAAAAAATCTATTACCCAATAAAATGATGCTTAATACCACTGATCATTAGGAAAATACAAATCGAAGCTACAAGACAATATTTCACATTCAATAGAATGTTAATAGATTTTTTTAAATATATAAACAAGTATTGGTGAGAGTGTGGAGAAAATAGAATTCTCATACGTTGCTAGTGGGAGTAAAATTGTGTGGCTGTCTTCAAAAATAATGTGCAAATAAATAATTAAATAATTCCATCTTGGATCAAATCTCTCATTGCGTTGCCCTTGGCCCTTTGTTGCTACCTTTGTTGCTATGTAGCTTTTAAGTTCCACATATGAGAGAGATTATTCTGTATCCCTTTCATTCTGACTGACTTTATTTGATACAATATCCTCCAGTTCTAACCATGTCATGGAAAATTGCTTGACTTTGTAATAATTTTAATAATGATTAATATTTATTAAAATTAAATAACTATCATTTGCACTCCAAGATATTAAAACCTCCAAAATGAAAACAGATATTCAAACAAAGATATGCAGAAAAAAACATAAGGCAACATTATTCAAAATGCCCAAATCTGGAAACTGAATTAACTTTATTGATCAAAACATGTATTTTTACTTTGGACAACCTGGCTGGCTACCAAATGTAACTTACCCACATGGCAGAGTCTGGCAAACTCCCCATGATGAACCCAATATGCCAAATATCAGTAACAATGATGGGTCTCATTCTCCTAACCCTGAAAGAGTCTTAAATATGGCACTTTTTAAAATCTCAGGGCTAGGACAAAGGAGACGTTACTGGGGCCTGCTCGAGGCAATCGACAAACAATAGGATGATCATGATCGTGATGTATTTTTTTAAAAGGTAAAGGTAAAGGTAAAGGCCCTCCCGTTGATCGTCGATTTGCTCGAGCGGGCCCAGTAACGTCTCCATTGGAGACTTTGTTGTTACTGTGTCTGGCATATCGAATACTCTCGGTAGCTTGCCGGGCTCTCCGAGAGGGGCGGAGGAATCGAACTCGGGTCGGCCATGTTGGCCGCTTGTAAGGCGAACGCCCTACCCGCTGTGCTATTGCTCCAGCCCATTTTTTTTTAAAAGGACAAGATATATTTTATGTATATGTAGAGGGAAAGAGAGAGAGAGAGAGAGAGAGAGAGAGAGAGAGAGAGAGAGAGAGAGAGGAAGAAAGGGCCTGCCATAGAGGCAGGCTGGTGGGGAAGGTGGTGAGAAGAAAACTGGGGACATTGATGGTGGGAAATGTACACTGGTGAAGGGATGGGTGTTGGAACAATGTATGAATGAAATCCAATCATGAACAACTTTGCAACTGTGTGGCTCAGAGTGATTTGATTTAAAAATAATAATAATAATGATAATAATATTTTAAATGTGTCACCCTTTCAATGCAATAGCATCCAGTCACAAAAAGGAATAAGTAAAATAAAACTTACAACTTCATGCTGAGTGAAAGAAGTCAAGCCCAAAAGGCCACAGATAGTGTGACTCCCTTTGTTGTGAACTATCCAGAAGATAAAAACTCATGAATACAAAGCACATTAGTAGTTGCCATAGGATGAAGTGAGGGATAATGGGGGTATGACAATTAACAGGTATTGGCTTTCCTTTTGTATAGATAAAAACACCATGGAACTAGTTATGATGGTTATACAACACTGAGTGTTCTAAGTGCTGCTAAACAAAATTATTAAATGGTAAATTTTATGCCATGAATATTTTCACCACAATTAAGAAAAATGTTTTGCTGGCATCTCCACCTTTGTAATCTCCATTTTAAGAGTTTTGCCTTTGGGGGTATGGTGCTGTCAGCAGGTAAACCTGTTCCTGTGGGGTGAGTGCATCAGCAGCCTGATGATGCCTTCAGGCTTCCTGATACCCCAAAACTGCCGCTGTGCCTATAGCAAGACTCCAACAACTTGGGACCAAGTTTACCAAGAAATTAAATGGCCAAAAGTTAGGTATGTGGTAGCCACACCCAAAAACCACCTCTGGCTCAGCTATACAAGCTCATTTAGTGACCTTATTTCAGAGGCCCATAGATGAATCTCAAAAGAGATCAAATTATTGGGGTTCTTCATGGGAAAAAATAAGTATTGGTAAAGGGAAATGTGTTTGATATTTGCATGACTGAGACATAAACCTGAAAGCTTTGTAACCTTTCCCACAGTGATTCAATAAATAAATAAAAAAAAAATCCACAATTAATCTTGGACCCACACATGGCTGAACAGACTGGGGTAAATTGGAGGGGGGGGAGGGCGAGTTGGCCTGTGCCCACCCAAGCAGAGTCCCCGGCATCCAACCGCTTCCACAATCCAAAAATTGCCACCACACCCCCAGCCTGACTCCATGGTCTCAGGAAGGACCTCACCAAGATATAGCATTGTAGCACTGTCCTCCCATTGTTCATCAATTTGCTCAAGTGGACCCCAGTAACGTCTCTATTGTGAGACTTGTTGTTACTGTATTTGGCATATCGAATACATCACGGGTAGCTTACTAGGCTTTGCTGTGCAGGCAAGATATTCTCGGCAACTTGTCAGTCTCTCCAAGAGGAGTGAAGGAATCGAACTGGGGTCGCCCAGGTCAGGCACATGCAAGGCAAATGCCCTACCCACTGGGCTATCACTCCAAGATATAATCTGCTGAAAATTTTGTAATGTGGATCTTAGCGCACCAACAGCCCTGACCCAGAGACACCGTGGCAAGTCCCAGAAGACGCCACAGTGCCAGAGATCTCTCCAGGCCCCATACCGAGCCAATTTCACCGGGGCACTCCAGATGGAGCAAGTGCAGTCTGCCAGCCTACTCCAAATGGAATCCCGGTGACCAAGAGCTTCCACAAGCAAGGCCCAGGTATGCGGGTTCCAGGACTGAATCGCCAGACCACATGGCAGCAGAGAACCCGGGCTGTCCCTCCCAGGGTCCCCACCCACCTAGCAGACTGGCTGTCATGCGCACAGTTTGCCTCCAGGTGCCATCTTAGCGCACCAACAGCCGTGGCTCAGAGACACAGCACTGAGTCCACCACAGTGGACTCCATACAGACATCACAGTGCCGGAGATCTCTCCAGGTCCATACTGGGCCAATTTCACCAGGGCACCACAGATGGAGCAGGTGCGCTCTCCCCGCCTACTCCAGATGGAATCCCAGCAACCAAGAGTTTCCACAAGCAAGTCCCCCTCCCTCACCCTGTATGCAGGACTAAATCTCCCAGTTACTGCCTCTCCCCAGTCCCTGCCCTCCCAGTAGACTGGCTGTCACACCCACAACTTGCCTCCAGGCACCATCTTAGTGCACCAACAGCCCTGGCCCAGAGACTCCCAATTGAATTCCAAAATAGATTATTGCCATACAGAGATGTCTCTGGAACCCAACCATTTACAATCTAGAAATTTACATTTACAATCATGGCCATGCAAGCTCTCAAGATACTCAAAATGAGTAATGGAAAATAAATCATCTAACACCTGCCACTGGCAGGTAGGCTTGAATGGTGGTGGGAAATTTCGAGCAAAACATAATGCCCAAAATTAAAGAGAGAGTATTGGGGAAAATGTCTGCCATAGAGACAGGGTGAGAACTGAGATGTGTGTGGTGGAGAATGTGCACTGGTGGAAGGATGGGTGTTTCATCATTGTATGGCTGAATCTCAAACATGAAAGCTTTGTAATTCTATCTCACAGTGATACAATTAAAAAAATAAAATTTAATACAGAGTTCATACCCAATTCAATAAGCTGAATCAATGGCTAAACAAATAGCAGTACTCCTACATTATTTTTTTAAAAGTTTTGCCTTTTTGTTTATTCATTTATGAATGATTGATTGTGGGCTTGGGAGCCACATCTGGGAGGGCTAAGGGGCTATTCATACATAGATAGTGCTAGGGATTTGATGAGGGGTCGGCAGAATGCAAGGCAAGCAATCATTCAATTCCTATGCTAGCTCTCCAGTCTGAGCTCTGTCATTTTTATCTTTTCACTTTCTTTTTTTATTTTTTTCCTTTTTCATTTCTTTTTCTAAATATATTTTTATTGGTTGAGGTAACGTGATTTACAGTATCTGTTAATGATGATTTCTTGTACATAATAACATCACCACACCCACTCCAATGTACCTCCCTCCTCCTTCAAGGGTCCTAAGGCCTTTGTGTTTGGGGGACATATGCCAAAAAGTGGTACTACTAGGTCATATGGGTGTTCTACTTCTTTACATTTTTTTGAGCAAGAGAAAGAGAGATTTCCACATTTATTTCCATAGAGGTTGACCCAAATGACATTCTTATCAATCGTGGATGTTTCACTCTTTTATAGGAATTAAGGAAAGCAAGATTAATTCTATCTGCCATTCTCACCCAGAAATCTAGCCACACAGTATTTAAAATATGAAATCAACTACTGCTTACCAAAAGTGATAGAAAATACAAAACATTCTAATAATGAATCCTACCTTCTAGGAGTTCATAGTCCAGGTTTTAAAAAATGACTTAAACTAGGACTAAGAAGATAGCTCAAAGGGCTAGAACACATGAACACATCCACTCAATCCTGAGTTCTATGATCTGCACTGCACGACCTCCCATCTCCACCAGGTATGACCCCAGTGTCCTATAAAGCATCACTAGGTCCAACAAGTACCACATCTATAGGAGCAAGCATTTAACTTTGCACAGCTCAACCCTCCAGACAGAGTATTACCATGAGTGTTTCTCAGCCACCTGAAGTATACTTGGGAGACAGCCCCTGCCCGTTCCCCCAGAAAAAACTTAAAATAAAATCCACACCATGCAATAAATTAATAGAGCCAGAATAATTCAAACATTACATACTACAGAGATCAAAGTATTGTGCATGTGGATATTAGAAAAGGCTTTGCAAGAAGCACTGTTTTACAGTTGGGGGATGAAGATGATCCTAGAAATTTGAGTCAGAAATAAGACAAACAAAAAAACTCAATATCTTTAGGGCACTGTAAAGAGATTGGGAGGGTCACTTTGCAATAAACTATAAGGGGAAAGATGGTGTGGCGTCAAATTGTAAAGAGCTTATTTGCTTATTTGACCTTTTCCCCAGATTAAAAAAAAAGGTCTCCAGATACAATTATCTTAATCCTGGTATTTTCAAGTTCAAGTTAAATGGATTGCATTAGCCAGTAGGGAGATGTGGAGAGCAGGATCTACAAAGAGCAAGAAGGATGGATAATGGCCTGTGATGGAAAGATACTGGTACTTTGCCCATGTTTGTGGTATGGTAACACATATTTAAATAAGTGTAAAATTTTTATTTATCATGGTCCTTTTAAATTTTTCTGCTGTTAAAATTTTTTATTAATTTTATTATAAATTTATTTGGTGGGAGGGAATGGGCCACACCCAGCAATACTCAGGGCTCACTCCTTGCTCTACACTCAGGAATCACTCCTGGCATTACTCGGGTGACGATATGGGATGCTAGGATCAAACCTAGCCCATGCAAGGTTCAAATGCACCACTCTAGTGGAGGTAAGGACCATGTAGTGCTGAGGATAAAGCTCAGGTTCTCACATACGTAAGGCATATGCTCTTCCACTTGGGCTATCTCTCCAGTCCCTATATATTCAGCCTTTAGCTTGTTATGTCCCAGAATCCTCACTGAGTTCTTATTAATGATAATTTACATTTTTATTAAGTCTTCATTAGTCAATAATCACTTTCATGCAAGTTCTTTCATTTGATCTGCACAGCACTCTCAGGAAACTGGAATGTTATCATCATAGTGCAGATTAAAGTAACCAGAGCTCAAAGAAGAGGCCTGCAGAGACAGCTACTTTTCTGATTTCATTCACCTAAAGAATACCTTGTGGGGCTAGAGAATAGTACATTGAGCAGGGAGTTGTTCATCGATTTGCTCAAGCGGGCCCAGTAACGTCTCCATTGGAGACTTTGTTGTTACTGTGTTTGGCATATCAAATACATCACGGGTGGCTTGCCAGGCTCTGCCATGTGGGCGAGAAACTCTCGGTAGCTTGCCAGGCTCTCTGAGAGGGGCAGAGGAATCAAACTCGGGTCGGCCATGTTGGCTGCGTGCAAGGCAAATGCCTGACTGCTGTGCTGTCTCTCCAGCCATCAGTCTAGATTCATTTTATTGCATGTTAGTGTCTGGTTGTTCTAGAACAATTTGTCAAATAAAAACTATCTTTGCTCAATTATATCGCATTTGGCAAAGTTCAGCTGACTAGCTTTGTTGGGTCTATTGGACTCTTTCATCCCACTGATATGCTTGTCTCTTCTTTTATGCCAATTCTACTCTATCTTGCTATTGTAGCTTTGTAGTAAGTTTTGAAGTCATCGAATGTCAGGTCTCTCACTATACTTCTTCAATACTGTGATATACTGTGATATTCCCCATTTCATTCTTTTATGCATTGCTGTCATTTACTCCTCAATGTAAATTTTAGAATTTGTCAATGTTCACCAAAAAACTTGCTGGTATTTTGATTTGGATTGCACTGAATCTATAGATTAGTAGAAAATAACAGATACCTTAATAATATTGAATCTTCTTATCCATAAGTATGGTATCTACTTATCTTTCATGAACAACTAAAGGTAACTATCTATTTAGTGCTTTAATTTTATTCACCAAATTTGGTTGTCTTCCTTAATATGTATCTGATATTTTATTAGATTCATACACATTTAATTTTAAAGATGGTGATGTAAATTATTTTGATTTTAACTTCATATCTTACTTGTTCATTACTAGTATACTGGGAAATAATTATCTTTTGTATATGAACATTGTATTTCTCTATTTTACAATGATCAAGTAATAGTTCCGGGAATTTTTTTTGTATTTTTGCACAACAGCATCAATAAGGCTCTAATAGAACCCCTTCATCCTGCTCCATGCTCTTCTCCTTTGGTAATCTCTTTTTTTGTTGTTAGTGTTCATTGACTCATTTTTATTTTGTCTATTCATCTGTTTTCTTCCCTTTATGGTACATGCAGCTAAACTCATTCAACATGCCTTTATCCTTTGACTTATTTTATCTAAAATAATTCCCTCAAATTTCTTCCATTTTGCTGCAAATGGCGAATTTTTTTATCTTTTTTATAACTGAGTAGTATTCTGTTGTGGATATATATACAATAGCTTCTTTACCCAATCATCTAATAGAGGGCATTTATGTAGTTTCCACATTTCAGCTACTGTAAATAGTGTAACGATAAATACTGGCATGTAAAATTAACTCTGAGTTAATTATATATCCTCCAGATATATATCCAAGAGTAGGATTGTTAGATAACATGGCAATCCTATGTATTTTTTCACAAGCTATACTGTTTTCTAAAATGATTGCTCTGATTAATATTCCTATCTACAATGTATGAGGGCTCCTTTGCCTCCACCCTCTCATCAATACATGTTATGAGTCTTTTTGATGCAAGTCATTCTCACAGATGTGAGATGATATCTTATTGTGGTTTGAATTTGAATTTTCCTTTAAAAAGGGTGATGAGTATGTTTGTGTGCATTTTGGTCATCTATATTTCCAATCTGAAGAAATGCCTAATTAAATTTCTGGCTCAGTTTTTAATTTGATTTGTTGTTGGTGAGCTGCATGAGTTACCTGTATATTTGAATTTTAAACCTGCAATGAACACATGATGTGCAAAAATATCCCCTCATTCAATCAAATATATTATGTTTCTGTTTTATTTCACTGTACAAAAGCTTTTTGTTTGATGTAATCTCTAGTGTTCATTTTTGCTTTCCTTTCCATTGCCACTGGGTTGATTCTCCAAAGACAACTCTGATTGCTAATATCACAGAACTTATCATTGATGCTGTGTCCCATGTATTTTGTGTGTTTAAAATTTTTATTACACCAAGATCTTTACTTCATTTTGAATTTATTTTTATATGGTGTTAAAGAGTGATTCCATTTCATTCTTTTATAAATTGCTATAAGGTTTTCTAAAACCATGTGTTGAAAACATTTTCCTTTCTTCAACCCTGATCATGACTCCTATGTACGTAAGTGTGTATGTGTGCACATGCCTATGCATGTATGCACAATATATGTTACATACATAATACATATTACATAGACTCACACTTCATATTAAGTATCGATATAATGGGTTTATTTTGGGGCTCTCAATTCTAGTCCACTGATGCTTGTGTCTTTTCTCAATGCTACTTGCTTTGTAATGAAGTTTTAGATTGATTAACATGATGCCTCTCTATTTTCTTTTTTTGTCTCAAGACTGATTTAACTATTTGTGGTCTTCTGCAGTTCCATATATCTATTTAGGCACATTTTGTTTTATTTGCTTTTAAAAATGTCACTGAAGATACACTTAATTTGATACTGCATTCAATAAGATAATCATTTTGACCCCATTTATTTTACCATACTGTGGTAGATTTTTCCATCTCTTAGTTTCTTGTTCTTTTTCTTTTCATTGATTTCATTGTTAGAAGTTTTCTTTATATTAGTCTTTCAATTTATTTCTTAAACTTGTACATTAGTACTTAATTTTTATGCAAGCATAAATAGAATTATTTTTCTGATTCTTTCATATAAGAATGTAATATATTCTTGAGTATTTATTCTTTACAGCCTGCCACTTTACTCACTTATTATTCCTAAAAAATATCAGTGGAGCTTACTTTTTTACATGGTGTTAGGCAGAGTTCTGAGCCCATTTTTTTGCATGCAGCCGTCCAGTGATGCCAGCACAATTTGTTAAAGAGGCTTTCCTTACTCCACTTCACATTTCTTGCACCTTTATCAAAGATTAGATGATCATATGATTGAGGGGAGATGTCAGTGTATTCAACCCTGTTCCATTGGTCTGCAGTTCTGCCTTTGTTCCAGTACCATGCTGTTTTAATTATTACTGCTTTGTAGTAGAGTTGAAGTTAGGGAGGTTGATTCCTCCCATTTTCTTTTTCCCAAGAACTGCTTTAGCTATTCGTGGGGGCTTATCTCAACATCAGACCAGAAACCATAAGGTACATTGAAGACAAAGTTGGCAAAACCCTCCATGACATTGAAGCTAATGGTATTTTCAAAGATGCCACGCCACTGGCCGAGCAAGTGAAAACAAAGATAGATAAATGGGACTATCTTAAACTAAGAAGCTTCTGCACCTCCAAAGAAACAGTGACCAAAATACAAAGACAGTCTACAGAATGGGAAAGGATATTCGCTGAATACACATCTGACAAGGGGTTGATATCAAGGATATACAAAGTACTGGTTGAACTCCACAAGAAGAAAACATCCAACCCCATCAGTAAGTGGGGCAACGAAATGAACAGAGACTTTCTCAAAGAAGAAATCAGAATGGCAAAAAATCACATGAGAAAATGCTCTACATCATTAATCATCAAGGAGATGCATATCAAAACCACAATGAGATACCATCTCACACCTCAGAGACTGGCCCACATTCAAAAGAACAAAAGCAACCTATGTTGGCACGGATGTGGTGAGAAAGGGACTCTCCTTCACTGTTGGTGGGAATACCAACTGGTTCAGCCCTTTTAGAAAACAGTATGGACGTTTCTCAAAAAATTAGAAATTGAGCTCCCATTTGACCCAGCAATAGCACTCCTGGGAATATATCCCAGAGAGGCAAAAATGTATAGTCGAAGTGACATCTGCACTTGTTTGTTCATTGCAGCACTCTTTACAATAGCCAGAAACTGGAAGAAACCTGAATAGCCAAGAACAGATGACTGGTTAAAGAAACTTTGGTACATCTACACAATGGAGTACTATGTAGCTCTTAGAAAAGATGAAGTCATGAAATTTACATACAAGTGGTACAACAAGGAAAGTATCATGCTAAGCGAAATGAGTCAGAAAGAGAGGGATAGACATAGAAAGATTGCATTCATCTGGGGGATATAAAGTAACAAAATATGATATTAATACCCAATAATAGCTGAGTTCAGCACCAGGAGGATTACTCCATAGCTTAGAAGCCAGCCAGGTATTCTAAGGGAAAGGGCAGTTCAGATAGAGAAGGGAGCACCAAAAAAGGGTGTTTGGAGGCTCATCCCAGGAGGGGAGATGCGTGTTGGGAGTAGACTATGGACTGAACATGTTTGCCACTCAATGCCTCTTTTGCAGACCACAACACCCAAAAGGAGAGAGAGAACAAACGGGAATGCCCTGCCACAGAGGCAGGGTGGGATGGGGGGGATGGGGATGGGAGGGATATTATCATGGTGGTGGAAAATGGGCACTGGTGGAGGGATGGCTATTTGATCATTGTATAATCAAAACCCAAGCACGAAGATTTGTGGGTCTACAACTGCACCTCATGGTGTTTCACTAATAAAATTTAAAAAAATATATTAGTGGAGCCCCAAGTGTTTAAAGCCTTAGAGCTTTTAGGTATTTCTTTTAGATATAAATTATCTAAATCTATCCACTTAAGAAATAACACTCTCTCAAACTTTAAATGGACTGATATACCAAGGAGGGGTAGAGTGATGGGACATTGGGGAAAAGGGAAATAGAAAGCACAGAACAGCAAACTAGATGCTTGCCTCTACTACCACATAATTTGCCCCAGACTTGATACTAGATCAAGATGCCCACGTGTTATTAGTAAAGTGTCCACAGACCTCAGCCTAGAATAGTTGCAGAGCATTCTTTTAGCACAAACATAATTAGAAATGGCTCTTTAATTGTATTTTTTAAAGTATCCCAGTATCTAAAGTAAGTAATACAGTAACTTCAGCTATTACCCACTATGGGTAGAAATTTGAAGAAAGGTCTCCATACTTCAACCCATGCAGTTATCAGCTATGTATATTTCAAATGAGTACAAATGAATCCTCTTGTCTCTCATTTCAATTTTTTTTTAATTTTAAATGGGATTACAACAGTTCACAGAGGGCCCTGGGCAGCGGAACTAGAAACCCGTTGTACGAGCTTTTTTCTCCCATAATTGCTACTTGCTTAGGAAGTTTAACACCAACACCCTCCTAAGCCACCATATAATTACAGGAAGGCTTGAAAGAAGGGCACCCTCAATGTGACATGGCCTTTTCCAGGACACAAGTGCACACACGTTCATGTGACTATTCTCACAGGCTCTCCCAAGACAAACCAGTGGTGACACAACAGTTTATAAGTGAGTAGCCCCTTAAACTTTACGAGGCTTCTTTTACCCATATTAGTCTCATGACTGAAAAGGGAAAACAGTCTAAGTTCTAATTTCCAATTAATAATCTAAGCTTCAAAGAGGAGAAATGAATGTTCAAGGCACTGTCCTAGGAATGGGAAATGCTGGGACAAGAACAGAGGTCATGTACTGCTATTCAAATATTCCATTACTACCCACCTGAGCCCACACACCCATGCTCAGCCAGGAGTTGTGTCTGCTCTGGGGAAGACAAAGGAAACACCCACCAGTCTCAACTCTTAACGTTCCAGGATCTGGCATCACTTGCTGACCTGTTGCTGTGTCATTTTCCCAGAGTCTCAGCCTTCTCTCCGCCTTCCATATACCCCTTTTCTTATTTTGTTCTTCATTTTATGAGGTTTATTTCAATTTAGCTAGTGTTTCACAAGGGACTCCTCCTTTGCTCATCCCCAACACTACTAATGATCCTTTGCTCTTAAAGGTAAAAACAGTCTTGGGAAGCTGATACCCAGGCCTCCTCTGTCATTTGTTGGCAGGATGATTTCAACAATTTTAAGTTCAACACTTTACCTTCACCACTTTGTTTCCATTTACTTCTTCTTAAAATAAGGAATGGAGGGAAGGGCTGGAGACATTTGGAGAGGTGCTTACTTTGCATGCAGCCAATCCTACTTCAAAGCACCACATAGTCCCCCTGAAAACAGTCAAGGGTAGCCCTGGAGGCCCCTTAGAACCACCCGGTACAGCATCCTCACTAGAGTGGTAGCCCCTGGAACAATCCAAGGCAATGGTAGTAACCTCTGGTAAAACTGTGAGGAGCTCTCTGTTCATTTTAAAAAAGATTTCTGAGGAAAGTGCGTGGGAGTCACTAAGTGATTCCATTTTTCTACATGGGGACTGTAGGCCTGGTGATGTTTGACACCACAGTGCATCATCCTGAGGCCCTAGCACTTAACTATATGGCCCAGTTGGCCAAATATCACTGGGATGGCCCCTGAACACTGCTTAAGACTCCCTCCTATTCCCCCCCACCAAAAAAGGGGAGGCTGGAGTTATAGCACGGCGGGTAGGGCATTTGCCTTGCACACAGCCAACCCGGGTTTGATTCCCAGCATCCCATATGGTCCCCTGAGCACCACCAGGAATATTTCCTGAGTCCATGAGCCAGGAGTAAACCCTGTGCATCGCCAGGTGTGACCCAAAAAGAAAAAAAAAAAAACAGAACTACTGTATGATTCAGGAATCCCATTCCTAGATCTATACCCTTGGGGGGAACATAAATTAAAAAGTTATAGACACACGTATTCAGTGCATTACTAGGTAACATAGTCAAGATCTGGAAACAACTCAAGTGTCCAAAAACAGATGAGTGGATGTAGTCTGATGGATACACATAACACGAATCTATTCAGCCCTGAGAAATATTAAGTCTTCCCTTTTGCTATAGCATAGATAGAACTGAAGGGAGTAAGGCTAAGTGAAAAAAGACAAAGACAAACACAGGATATTCTCCTCATAACAAGTATAAGAAGAAGCGAGGCAAGGAAACAGAACAAAGAGAAATCAGTAAATAATGATGACAGAACCTAGGTTACTGACCAAAACCCAGAGTGATTTTAGGAAGGGAAAACTTAAATGTAAAATGGTGAAGAGATATAAGCAGTTTGGTGGTGGGCATATTATGGCAATGTTGTACTCTTGGAACACATAAACATTTACTCTCTTGTAAAACAATATAGAACTATAGCACTGTAGCACTGTCCTCCCATTGTTCATCGATTTGCTCAAGCAGGCACCAGTAACATCTCCATTGCGAGACTTGTTATTACTGATTTTGGCATATCCAATACGCTACAGGGAGCTTGCCAGGCTCTGCCGTGCAGGTGGGATATTCTCGGTAGCTTGCCAGACTCTACGAGAGGGACAGAGGAAGCCAACCAGGGTTGGCCACTTGCAAGGCAAACTCCCCACCCGCTGTGCTGTAGCTCTGCCCGTAAAACAATAAAGCCTCGATAATCTTATTAATTTAATAAAAGTAAGATACCTATTTCTATATTTCACTAACCAATAGGCAATGTGTGAAAAGGTGATCTAAGAAGTTAGTTTTCCACAGGGATATTTTTATCTTCATGATAAAAACATGGTGTCCGTTCATGTACAAAAGAAAGTCAATACATGGAAGAAATAGAGGAATGGAGGGAGACAGCACATGCACAAGAACATACAAGGGAAACCTGAACTAAAATTAACCCTATATCTAGTTAAACTGAATAGGGAGGGGAAAACCTTAAAGGCCCCATACCTTTCACATATGCCATAAAACATTTCACAAGACCTTCAAATCAGACAAATTCTGGTGAAATCTTTTAGTAAGCAACTGCCCTATAAGGCTCAGAAAATGAACTTTCAATTCACTAAATTCTCCAGTTAAATGAATCTGATTCTCCTTACAATGAGGAAATTAAATCCCCCCAAACCAAAATTTAAAAAAAAGAAATTTAAAACACCCGAGTTCGATTCCTCCACCCCTCTCGGAGAGCCCAGCAAGCTACAGAGAGTATTCGATATGCCAGACACAGTAACAACAAAGTCTCCAATGGAGACGTTACTGGGCCCACTCGAGCAAATCGACGATCAACGGGAGGGCCTTTACCTTTACCTTTACCTTAAAACACCATAACAACAGGCTTGAGCGATAGCACAGAGGGTGGGGCGTTTGCCTTGCACGTGGCCGACCTGGCTTGATTCCTCCACCCCTCTCAGAGAGCCCAGCAAGCTACCAAGAATATCTCGCCCACGTGGCAAAGCTACCCATGATGTAGTTGATATGCCAAAAACAGTAACAACAAGTCTCACAATTTGTTGTGAGACGTTACTGGTGCCCACTCAAGCAAATCGATGAACAGTGGGAGGACAGTGCTATAGTGTTACAGTGCTAACAACTGATACGGCAAAGATAAAAAATGCCTATGTAAAGATCTCATTACTCTTGTTGCAAACCATTTGTCAATTTTTGTTTAACAAGTAAGGTAAATTCACAAGAAATAAATAACAGCTTTCTGAAAACCTTCTTGTACACACAGGTATACTTTAAATGAGCTATGCTTGACATAAAGTGCACGCGCGTGCGTGCACACACACACACACACACACACTTACTTTCTCAATTTCCTGGCAATGTACTCTTGCTTAAATACACAACCATCAAGCACAGAGAGATTCAAATCATTCCTCCTCTCTCTCCTCCCCTTCTTTTGCCCTCACTCCCATTTTGTTCCTCTGGGAACTAAGACCCAAACCAGTTCTACTTCTTCCCAGCTGCCAGTTCCCAAGAACCCCACAACTGGCCTTCACAACCCACAGTCCCTCCTAAAACAAACAGCACATAAATCAGCAAGAAAAACTAACTCAACTTCAAACCAGCCTGTCCAACATTAATAGTGCCTTTGTTGTCAATAAATCTATATTTGACTTCTCCCATTTTTATGTGCATTTTATTTATAAATTACTAATGCTTTTCCTGGAGCAAAATGATCAAAGTTACAGTGTACACTGAACCACACTCGTTCAACTGAAAAAGAAATAAAGATACGATTCAAATTGAATCAAGAAGAAAGCACTATCAACTACGAAAACATAGGCATTCCCCAATTTAGGATGATCTTCCCTCCCATAGGAATCCAGGAGAATCATTCTATCCCAGCTAAATCTAGTCTTCAGAGAAAACAGTGCTCGTGTACTTGGGCAAACTGATACAAGTGTGGAAGTGGTAGTAGTTTTATAGTAGGACTGAACCTTCCAGACTCTCGTGAATGCAAAGTACAGAGAAGTAATAGTTCTCTCCTACTCAAACTTAAAAGCAAGCTACGTTGCTTTCTGGAGAAGATGAAACAGTGAGCTGCTTGCAGAGAAAACTAGAAGGGGAAGAGGTCAGGATTGAACATGAAGTTTGAATCAAGTTCTTTCTTTGAAGAACCAAATTTCTGAATCAAGTTCTTTCTTTGAAGAACCAAATTTCTCCACTTATATTTGACTTTTTCCATTTTTATGTGTGTTCAAAGAACTCTGCCAACTCTGCACAGGTTCCCAAAGGAGGTGATACTGCCTGCTGGGTAGGCACTAGAACAATCTAAGGGAGCTGCGATAGCCTTGCGTATAGTTGAAGGTAGAGGGTATTTTTCTGTTCAGTTACTTACAGTAGATTTCGAAGGGGCACTGAGTGATCTGTTTTTTCTGAAAAGAGGGTAATAGGAAAAATCTGGGAACCTCTGCGTTAATGAGGTTTAGAAAATAAAGTACCTCAATGGGTACGGACAGAGGAAAAGAATGACAATCCAAGTTTCAAACCATCCAACTTAAAGGAAACCATCATCTCATAATTCCTAGTCCAATTGGATCAACAGGTAACCTTTATTGAACTTGGAAGACGATGAAAACCTTAACATAGGCAGTAATATCAGTCATCTTGGGACTTGGAGAACAATCTCTGAAATGCCAAAGACTCCCAAAACTATCCCAACTTGCAAATCAACACAGGAGGGTCCCACCTTCCAAATATCACAGGTCTAGGCCAGAGATGCTCAAAGGCCAGAGATGCTTCTGGCATGTACAGAACCAAGGTTTCACCCCTGGCATGGGCATGAACCACCAGCATCACTGAGGAGGTGAAAAAGATAAAATGTCAACTAATCACAGATTCACAAAAGATAAGAGAAGGTTCACACCTGTGAGATCCTTTCTGTTCAATCCTTCCTTTAATTAGTGGGGGAAACAGTGGCTCACATCCCCACAACATGTTGAGGAAGAAATTCATGACCAGAAAGTCTAGCTTTTCTTGCTCTTCCTGTATTTCATTTTTAATCGATAAAAGGTAGAATTTTCCAGGATAGGTGCACAAATGGACACAGTGGGAGCGGAAAGGAGAGGGGCTCTGTCACAGTCAACTGGCTTGTGTTTCCCATTGGGATTGAGATATGGAATAAGCAAGTACAAACTCAGGACAGTAAGCTGGCCTGTTAGAAATGCATGCAACTATTTCAGAGGAGAATAATCCACTCTCCTGTCTGGGAGAACAGGTAAATCCTATCCAACCTGGGCATGCTTAGAAATTTCCACTGACTTCTCTCTGCCTCTCTAGCCAATGTCCCCCTTCTTCCAGCCTTGAGATCAAACTAGTCTCCTTCCCTGCAAAAGTCAACTTGTAGCTGGTAGGTTTCACCTGTAAAAATCTCAATCACCTTTATAATCCCAATCCCAAACTGTTTCTCTCACATCTTCATCAGTTTAGATATACCCTTCCCAGTACTTTAAAGTAATTTGAACAGCTAATGAGTCATAAAAAAGTTTTACCCCAGGACTATATAAGATACAGGGTTCCTTCTCAGAGAATGGCTAGCGTTCAAACTATTGTTCACCTTTGACTCTTTCCTCTGATTTTGAGTCCAAAAAATCTCTTTCTAGATGCAGTATCACTGCACATTCTTCTAAATATTAATTATACTTGGACATAGTTGTTTGAAATTCAAAAGCCAAGATTAGGTTCTCTTCTGTTTTCTACGAAGCCACTGATTGTTGACAAAAACAAGCATCAAATGCCCAAGTCGACAAAAAGGACAAAGAATGCAAAGAAATACAGACTGGATAAAAACAAAACATAAAAAGCATAAAAAGCCCAGTGACAATATCAAATTCACACAAACATTTAATGAGCACTGCTCTGAACAAGTAGTCTGCTAGGAATTTTCATTATCTTTTCTATTAGTTGAACCCAGAACAATACTGCTCCATGTTTGAAAAGAATAGATTCAGATGACTGGAACCACGCAGTCAATATGCCCTTTGGTCAGACAGGTCTATCACCCTTTAAACTCAATCATATGCAGGATGATAAAGCAGAGTCATTGAGTGAAGAATCAAATTTTAATTCTACCACCTACTAATGAAGCAGCTACAACCCTGTTTTCTCCATCTAAAAAATGGCAATAACAACCATATACTTATATTCACCTACCTACTTCCTCCATCACTCAATGGATTGTTGGAAGATTTAATAACTTCATAGTTTTAAAAATACTTTGGGTTGTAGGAGCTGGAGAGAGAGTACAGGAGCCAAGGAGCTTGCCTGGCATGCAGCTAATCCTGGTTCAAATTCCTGACATATGGTCCTCTGAGCATTGTCAGGGGTGAGTCCTGAGCAAAGAGCCAGGAATAGTTCCTGAGCACAGACAGGTGTGGCCTAAAGAGCAATTAAGAAAAAGAGTACTTCAGACAGTGTGTTGCTCAGAGTGGACCATCAACATGAGCCATTATTATCTTCCCAGATGAAGCTAGGCACAAGGCAGGACATGTTGCCTGTTGCAGCCAACATTATAAAATGTATTAATGGGGAATCTATCTCAGGAACACACATGGGAACCTTAAAGGGTGCATTACTGGGTGTCTCAGCTTGCAGTGCCTTTTCCTCTGAGTTTTAACAAGAAGGCAACATGTTGGCAGTCTACATTCTATAACAAATGCTTGTCATCCTTTCCTCTTCCCCTCATCTAAGCATGATTTGAGAACTGCAGACCGACCCAGTTCAGAAACATTATCAGTCTTATACTGCATCTCCAAGTACACTATAAACACCCTGAAAGGATGGAGAGAATCAAGTTCATAAATGTAATTTCCCAATTACCTAAAACTGGAGTTATAATTAACGAATGTGTATTCCACCCTGGGATTCATGACCCAACATAAGGAGCTTCTTTCTATTCAGTAAATCTCTTATTACTCTTCAAAACTTGTTGGTTTTCTCAATTTTTTATAATCTTTATTGAGGTATTGTGATTTATAATACTATTAATGATTATTTCATGCACACATCATCCTAAGGCCACACTCAACAGAAGAGCACCCACTTCTCTCCACCAAAGACCCCTCCTGTTAAACCTCCTCTCCATATTCATCCATTTTTCCATAAGTTCTGTTCTATTTGTCTATGAGCAACTTTCCACATCTATTTTATTTGGCCATTGGTTGCTCCCTTATTGTGTAAATTTAAATGACACATATGAGAGATCATTCTGTATGTACTTCTTTCTTTCTGACAGACTTCACTCAGCATTATAGTCTCTAATTCCAACAATGCAACAGCAAATTGCATGATCTTTTCCTTTCTTATGCTGCATAGTATTTCATTGTGTCTATAAACCTTAAAACTCCCTGAACAGTCAAAGCAATTCTATTTTTTTTATAAGTTCAGATGCTTCTCATTTTATATCAAACATTCCCAACCTAATTATGCTACAGAATGTGGTTTTGTTTTATATTAAGGTAGTCTATGCTGTATATACTTCTGGCAGGTAGGTATAACAAGACTAAAGTGCCAGCCTCTTCTCAATATTTCATTTGTCTATGGGCAATTCTTTTTGGGTTGTTGAACTACAGGAGACAAAATGAAAGTTAAGGCTCTTGACAGCAGGAAAAGGGTGGGGCCTCCATTTTTCAGAAGAGACTATGAGAAAATGAAAGAAGAAAAGATTTCAAATGGGTTAGGAAACTGCTAATGTATAAATACCAATACTTTCTCAGTTCTCACCATCAAAATCCATAGACTTCAACAATAAAAGAATGCTTAAAGACTAGCAAATTTGATCCCCTTATTTTACAGACATAGGAACTAAGTTCTGAGAAATAAGGTGATATGCCCAGTGCCTCTAACAAAAAGAAAAACCAGCATCCAGTGAAGAAATAAATGAAGTGGAAAGATGGTTCTTCATAAATAAGGACATATGGATACCAGCCCTCGTTTTACCACTGATCAAAACACATTACCTCTCTGTGGCCCAATCTCATTGGTAAAGGGAGACCTGGAAGAAATACACAATGAATCGTGGTGCCAACAATGTCAAAGGCACTCTGCTGGCAGCAAATTATGTGACCCTCAGAGATCCTGTATAATAGCTTAGTGTTCTGGACCCAGCCTTAAAAGTAGTCTTGCAGGTGACAACAGAACACTGCCAAAATACAAGGAAAAACACACCTATGTTAGCCAAAGAAAAAAGAAGGAGTGGGCTTCAGCTTATAATTAACTTTCTAATAAGCACTTTATTGTATTTTTTCTTAAGTGGACCACACCTGGCTATGCTGAGGGCTTTCTCCTGACTCTGTGCTCTGGTCTCTCTCGTGGTGCTCAGGGGTCCTTACGTGGGGTTAGGGATTAAACCTCCATCCATCATGTGCAAGGCAAGCGCCTGACTTGCTGTTCTATCTCTCTGGCCCCTGCACTTTTTCCTTTTTTCCTCCAGTAAAACTGAATATGAAGAGAGAGAAAGAGAGAGTAGGAAGAAAGAGACACAACTTCTCTGACAATTTGGATTTTTATTCCCAGGCAATACTGCACCACAGAGGAGGGGATATAAACCAGCATCGGTGGCCCAGGAGGCCGACAGGCCCAACAAAGAGACGTTGAACACTCCCATTGTCACCACCCTAAAACACCTGGTCATGTCTGATTAATGAGACAAGGACCAGATGCTAAGAAAATGTCTTCTAAATTAAAAGAAAAAAGAAACAAAGAGAAAAAGGAAACCAGAAGCCTGCCTTTAATACAGTGCACTTTGTTATCTGTAATGTCTTTCAACCACAGATAACAAAATCAACCACATGGAATCTAAGATGCATGCCAGGTGAAAAAACATCATAAAGACATAATAAAAAGTTCCGCCATCGCCCATAAATTTCTGGAGGACTGTTACAAGGGCAGAACCATAAATTCTTGATGTTTTCCAAATTAGAGGGTACCAACACATATGCAGATATATTTGTGTGGGTAATTGAGGGCTAAAAATCTTACGTTTAACACAGCTACCTCCTTCAAACACTGCTAGGGGAGCACACACATACAGCACACACTGTAGGAATTCAATTTGGAAACCATCATCTAAAGCACAGAGGAGAACAGGAAAGTCATATTGCTATAATGCTTAGATTATCAATCATCTTGACAGTTTATTGGCTTTATCACCACACATACCATTAAAATGATGTCTGGCCTAGACTGTCAGGAGCAAACATTAAACAGACCAGGATTAAAAAGCAGATCCCAAACAGCACTCCAGTCAAGTTCCCCTTCCACTCTGAAATTAGTTAGAGCTGACTAAGAAACTGGCGCTAGCTTTGAAGAAATATATAGCCCGAAAGGCTGCGAGTCAACTCAGACCTGACGAACTGATGGGTAATGTCATGTTATGGCAAATCTGACTCTCCTGAGGTTGATTTATCACGAACTCTGTGCAACAGAATGATTGCTAATGGTGGAAGGGAGAAGGAGGTTGGGGGTGTTAGGGGTGGGGAGAGATCACCACCACCACCATAATTTTTGCTTCTTCTCAGAACCAAGGACTTTCATAAAAAGGGCCAAACCAGCTCCCTGAAGTGGAGTTGGAATGCTAATAAATTCACACTACTGAGCAAACATATTAACATTACCCCTACACAGGCTATTAAAGTAATTTTACAGATTCAGAAGAGCCAAACAGGCAGCAGAAGAGACATTCATAATTCAAGAGCTTTAGACAGTGAAAGAGTTACAAACCCTATACGTTTTTAAAATGTTTCTGCATGTGTCACTGGCAAGGAAATCTCAACACAATTAAAACTATACTAGCACATCAATAGGACTCAATTGAGAGCTGTGTACCTGCCTTTTACTAGGGCCAGAGCTTTATGGATGCCTCAGGAAGAAAGGGGAAATGGGAAATTCACTGCTAATTAAAGGGAACCTTCTGCGCCTAAGGGGGAAAATGGTGGCATTTTTAAAATATATATAAAAGGAACAAGTTTTCAAATATTTGCCAAGGAGAGTTTGGCTGTTTCACAGTCCCTCGAACTGTTCTGTGTTTGTTTGGAAGTTACAGCGCTATTCTGTTTGTGATTAATAGTTTGCTTTCCAGTACAAATAAGTCATTAAGAAGGGTGGGGCAAAGTGCAGCGAGGACTGACAGGGTAGGAACTGGCCTCAAAACAATACCACATTTTTTGGACTTTTTCACTCCCTTGCTTATTTACCCAAGTGGGGTCCCACGCCCCCACCAATGACTTCAACATGACCCTTTAGGTAAAAATACTCATTGGGACATCAGATTAGATGCCTTCCTCTAATTCCTTTCCCCTATGTGGACTTGCCAGTATCTCAGGAACTCAGTAAACTTATCACTCAAAAAAGGCTCTTCTTGGAAAAGAAAGGACAAAAACAACCTCTGGGGAGGAAAAAACAGCAGCTCAGCACTGCTCCTAACTGTCACTGGGTGTCTCTGACTACCAAGGGCTATGCAACATTTTGGGATGCTCTGAAGCAGCCATCTGTCTCCAAGCAGTGCCACCCTGTTTTGTGGGTTTTATACTGGCAGAGAGGGTGAGCATGCCCCTTTTACCATTACCTTACATCAGATGTCACAAGGGTTCAAAAAAAAAGAAAGAAAGAAAGCCATGCACATACACAAGTCTAGTCCATATGAGAATGAACACTGAACTTTATACCTGAGTGGACCTGGTTAGGGAACTAGACAGTTCAAACCCACATATTCAAGCATGGGTAGTGGCAGACACACAAGAATCACAATTCTTACCCAAGAATAAGAGAGTAATGACCATCTTAGCTCCTCACCCCAGAAACTTCCTCTACCATTATCTCTGGCTCAGATTTCTAAAGCACTTTCACTATCAGTGAGGAAGAAACCTCCCACAAACCCTCCCTCCACCATGCCAGCAACCAGGAAACTGACAGATGGGATCTCTCCTTCACACTCCAAGACATTAAGGCACCAAGAGCTCCACAGGGAGGTATGTAGCAACCAGTCAGTGAAATCAATCATCAAGGTCTTGGGAACAGCCAAGGGACCAATATGACTCTGAGATCTGTAGGGGACACACGAGACTCCAGAGAGCAGTCTTCACACAGCCTAAAACCAACCCAGGTAGGGGATATGATTGGTTCCTCACCAAGTAAACTGAGTTTCCTAGTTCACTTTTTCCTACAAGAACCTGGGTTCCTGCAGAGCAGGAATCAGATCTCAGTGATCTGCCATAGAACAAGCCAGAAAACAAGCAGCAGACATAAATGAAAAAATTAATGACTAAATTTTTTAAACCAAGCAATGATATAAATAGGCAAAGAACTAAAAAGGAATACTGTTAGTTTGAAAATCCCATTTTTGCTGCCAATTCAGGCCTTTCTTTCACCCAGAGACTATAAAGGAAAGCAGACAGTGAAACAGCAGGAAGTTAAATAAACTCATTCTAACTTTCTTAAAACACTCTCCTCCCCCAACACACTAATAAAGCAGATGTCCACAATGTCCTGGGTGCCCTTGTTTGGGGTCACCTCAGTCAGATTATAATCAGAACAGTAAGGCCGGACAGGATTCATGGGCAGAGGGAATATTACTAAGAAATGAGAAAACCCATGCCAATTTCATAGCCTATCCTAGGAAATTTGGATTTCATTGCCTTGTTCCCTGAAAATGGCTCCAAAAGATCCCCAAGGGGTCACCTAAACACTAATCTCACTGAGAGTTTTCTTATTATAAAAATAATAAGCTTTTGAGTTCTGTGTTGTGTTTTAGGTGCTACAAGAATGAAAGTGGAAGAGAAGTGAGTCTGTCCTATAGCAGACCCTTAATTAACAAAACTGAACTGAGATGGGCGACAGGGATTTGAAAGTTAAGTAAGTCCGCATGAGAGTTAAACAGAAAAGACAAGCTATCAGTGTGAGAATGCTTGCCATTATATTCAGTCCTAGGAATCATTTGTGTTAAAACTTTCCTGAAGGTACAGCTGGTCCTTAAAACACAAACAGAAGTAAAGAAGGGCACTCCAAACAGAAAGAATGTTGTAGGGCCAGAGTGATAGTACAGAGGGGAGCATGCTTGCCTTGCATGTGACTGACTCAGTCAGGTTCAATCCCCGGCATCCCATAAGGTTCCCCGAGCACTAACACAAGTGATTCCTGAGCAGAGAGCCAAAAGTAAACCTCAGCAGCTGTGTATGTCCTATAAACAACAACAACAACAAAAAGAACACTGTATTGGGAGAAAGATGGTGGTAAAAAAATGGCACAGAAATATACCACGCTGATAGAATAAAGGGATCCTGGAGGGGAACCATGATGAGATAGAGCAGTGAGATCCCGCACAGATCAGAAAACAAACATCTAACACTCACTCCTGATATTCTCCCACCAACTGTTCCTCTTCCTGAGTTGCTAAAGTCACTTGCTTTAGTGAATTACCACTATGTTAGAGATGGATCATTCTCTGATCAATTACAACTATTTGTGACCATGCAATTAAATTGCTTCTGATAGGACATGAATGACTTCTGGGTACCAACTTTGGAGGAAAAAGATACATCTAGAAATTGGATACAGTAATGAAATAACAAGGACCTTGCTGATACTTTTGCTAAGAGATTGTAGCAACACAACCAAAAAATTCAAGAGTACAATATTATGAAGGCACAACAACAGTCCAGTTGCTATTTACATGTGGTTTATAATGTAAAAATAATACATTTCCATCTAGCTTGTTCACTTGATCCTTATCACAGCAGTCAGTCAAATTTGTATTGTAACTAAAACTATTTCAAGGTCAGATAGTCGGGGTCAACCTGGACTCTTTCCTTACTCTCATCCCCAAAGTCTAAGTTCATCTGATGTTAACTTTGCCACTCTTTAATTCATCTTACTGTAATAGCCAAGGAAAACGATAGATTCCCCCATCTACTCTGGCCTCCTCTGATCCATTAAAACACTGAAACCAGGGTGATTCTTTTTGTAGATACGATTCTAATTATGGTCCCTGCTGAAAGATTCAAGTACTTTCCCAATGTTCTTAGAATAACAGAAATATTTAACACATATGACAAGAATTCCTCTATCACTTTTACACCACAGTGCACACCAAACTTGACTGGTCCCTAATATCTATCATACTTTACACTTTCTCCCACAATTGGGAATTTTCACATGCTATTCCAAGTGCTCTTAAAGCTCTCTTCCTACCTCCTTACTAAGTGCCACACACCTTCAGATGTTAACCAAACATCACTTGGTTGGGGAAGACATCCCTGACTTCTTGTCAGATCAACTCTCCCTAATACATACATTTGTACGTATAAGCATTATTTAAAGTGGCTATTAAAGTTATTTGATTAAAGTCAGTCTACTACTTTCCTTTAAGGACTAAAAGCTCAATGAGGATAGGAACATTGCTAGTACTCTTTATTTCTGATGTTTTTGCAGTTGGTACGAAAGAATGAATAAATGAGCAAATAAAACAAAGAACTAATAGCTCTATTATCTTACAAGGCTTTTACTTCATTAAAACCCATAACCATCTTCTATCTTGCTTAGCAAAAAACTCTTGTGATTTAATATTATCTTTCCAAATAAAGATCTTATAATCATAATTAAATATTCAGGAATAACCTGCCTGTTGTTTCTTCCTTTTCTTCTGCCATAAAGACAACCTACAGAGTATGTTTCCTTGTGCTCTTTATTTCTAATATTATGTGTGTGAGAGAAACAGAGAATGAGAGACATAGAGAGTATTAGATGGATATCTACACGTCCCAAAGGAATTGAGTATCACTGTTACTTAATGACCCATTAGACAGCCACCTTGATGCAAACCAGAAGGTGGTTAATGCTCTAACAAACTGATTCTAAACCAAGGTAACAGAGGATGGCAAAGGGATTATGGCTTCTATAAACCAAAAGTCACGGCTTGTAGCACTAATATTTCATTATCTGAATGGGAAATAGGGCATACCAGATTTCTAACCAATTATAAAGCAGTACAACTGACTCTTAGGGGCTATGGCAGAGTTCCCAAAATGTCTCAATCCAGAGGCCTAATGTCATCTGCATTCCACAAATGGCACCTTTTTTCCCTTCTAAATATGCACCACTGTATGTACCTGCCCTCCCATCCCATCAATAATTCCCCCCACCCCAAACACACCCCACAAGCAGCAGTCTCTAGCAGAAGATGCAAATTCCAAGCTGGGAAGTTATACAATAAGGTACTTTG
Organism: Sorex fumeus; assembly: GCF_029834395.1. Taxonomy (NCBI): domain Eukaryota; kingdom Metazoa; phylum Chordata; class Mammalia; order Eulipotyphla; family Soricidae; genus Sorex; species Sorex fumeus. The sequence goes on along the minus strand of NW_026606077.1, from coordinate 10,442,373 downwards.
GGAAAAGTCAGTGAAATTTCTCTTTAAAAGTTTGGTTGGCTTCACATTCAAATGCAAATATGTTTTTAAAGCACTATTTTGGAACCTCTTAATTGACAGTAAGTATCCTCAACTGTAAAGCTTGCATTCCCTCCCTCCTCTCCACCCCCACCTCCAAGCATTTAACCCACCACACTGGGCTATTCATTGGGCTTTTCAGGTTAAATTCAAGAGAGGCAACAAATCATGTAGACAAGTGCCGCCAAGATCTCTGCAGCAGGTGTGGGTATGGAGGCCCTAGGAGAAGGAAGAGGTTGCCTCTGCCTTAAGACTGCAGAACTACCAGGAGGTTTACTCCATGGCCTGGAGGCCAGCCGCACATGCTAGGGGTAAAGGCAGCTCAGATAGAGAAGGGAGCACCAAATAAAAGGTGTTGGGAGGATGCTCCCAGGATGGGAGATGCATGCTGAAAGTAGACTATCGACCGAATATGATCGCCACTCAATGCCTCTTTTGTAAACCACAGCACCCAAAAGGAGAGAGGGAACAAAAGGGAATGCCCTGCCACTGAGGCAGGGTGGGATGGGGGGATGGGGGGTGGGAGGGATACTGGGATCAATGGTGGTCGAAAATGGGCACTGGTGGAGGGATGGGTACTTGATCATTGTATAACTGAAACCCAAGCACAAAAATTTATAAGTCTACAACTGTACCTCATAGTGTTTCACTAATAAAAATTTAAAAAAAAAAAAAGACTGCAGAACTAGAGAGGGCAGAACACGCACCAGTCAGGACAAGAAGAAATGTTATCACACACCTATAGAGCCTGGGGAAGCTACGAAAGGCCCACAAAGGGAAAAAGACAGCAACAATAAATTTAGACCCAGTCTTACACCTTCCTGTGTCCATGAATCAATCAGGTCTAGAGACTAGAAGCTCACAATACCAAATACATCCCAAAGACACAATGTGGCTTGATAAGACTCTTGTACCCATTCTACAAGAAAGGGGAACAGCCACAATCCCATGCAACAATCAGAAGTAAAATTTTTGAAGTCTAAAAAATAAGGCAAGAAACTTCTTTCTCTATCAGGATGGGCTAGTGATAACCTCCTCCCCAGCCTTACCTGTCAACAGGTGAACAGTGAAATGGACCATCCTATAGAAACTGTGAGGATACCTCAGTGTTTTTTCCTCATCATCCTGGACATGCAGCTGGACTTCATTTCCTAATCTCCCTTGAGGTAAGTGAAGCCACAGAACTAGTTCTTTTCAATGAAATGTGAAAGACAGCATGTGGTTTTGGTGGCTGGGCTGATGTGCCATCTCCATGTTCTCATTCCCTATCTCCTAGAATTAGAATGACTCCAAGAACAGAAAGGAGGCATGTCACCGGGAAAGAAAAGCTAGACATCCGAATAATGCCAGGAACCAGGATTCTCCTCACCCTCATGGCCAGCAGTAAACCTACATCATGATCAGTTACTAAGATTTGGAGGCTGGTACTTTGTTTGTTTGTTTTGTTTTGTTTTAATCCAATCACCTTGAAATACACAGTTACAAAGTAATTCAAGACTGGGTTTTAGTCATACAATGTTCCAACACCTGTTCTTTCATCAGTGTACATTTCCCACCACCAATGACCCCAGTTTCTCTCCCACCAATCCTCCCTACCCCACCCCCGAAGCCTGCTTCTATGGCAGGTGCACTTTCCCAATTGCCCACCTGCACCACCCCCCGCCCCTTGTTCTCTTGCTCTAAACCTCATTCTCTATCTCTCCCCTCCTCCTCTTTCCACCCCTCACTCTCTTGCTTGGAGGCTAGTTTTAATAGCAAGTGGTCTTCCTGACTCATAAAATGATTCAGACAACATTAGCATTTGTATTGAGACTTCTATTGGTTATGTTTATTTGTCTAACAGATTCACCCTCTTGATTATGTTGGTCTCTTGTCAATATTTAATATTTGGTGTGCGCCATACGTCTGACAAAGGGCTAGGACCCAAAACACATAAAGCACTCACATAACACAACAACAATCAAAAACTGGAGAGGAGCTGAACAGATACCTTCACAAAGAAGAGATACAAATGAGAACCAGGCATATGAAAAAGTGTTCATCATCACTACTAGGGACACTCAAATCAAATTACAGTGAAAGATATCTCCACACTAGTGAGAATGGCCTACATCAAAAAGTGCAGAAACAAACACTGTTGGCAAAGATGAGGTGAAAAAGAAACCCTGGATCACTGTAATAAGAATGCCATCTGCTCTCTGGAAAGAAAGATGGCAGCTGCATGGGAGCCTGGTGGAGAGCAGGTCTGAGCCGGGGGTGGGGGCGCGATGGATACCTCATGGGACGGGGGGCGCTCCGGCCTGTCCTTCACGCGCAACCGAGGTCACCAGTTGCCCCCCACGAGCGGCTCTCCAGCACGGCCACGGCCCCAGAAGCACAGAGACCAATCTCTTAATTATCTGACTCTCAGTAGAAATACTTGCAGGGTTAATAAATAAAATAGCAGAAATCCAAAACCGTGCGGCCGCTATTGTGGCCGTGCAACATTTAATTCTTGAACCCAGCTGTAGAAAGCAGATCATTTCACAATGCTTTTTCAGCATGGCTGAGTTTGGGGGGGGTGGGTAAAGTCTAAATAATAATGGTGCAACTTTTATCAAAACAATGAAGCTAGTCAAGGTAGACAGTGTTAACTAGAATTCATCTACCCCACAGACACTGGGGGGGGGGGGTTGGGGGGGGTTTATTGGGGTCCTTTGGGTGAAAAATAAGTATTGGTAAAGGGAATTGTGATTGATATTTGCATGACTGAGACCTAAACTTGAAAGCTCTGTAATTTTTCCCACAGCGATTCAATAAATAAATAAAGGTAGAATAAGGGGCTGGAAATATAGTTCAGGGGTTAAAATGTTTGTCTTATACATAACCAACCTCCAGCACTGCATATTGTCCCTTGAGTCCCACCAGTAGTGATCCCTAAGGATAGAGCCCAGTGTAAGCCCTGAGCATGGCCGGGTATGGCCCCAAACATAACAGTAAAGAACGGTAAAGAATATCATTGTTTTGCCCTCTCCTCTCTGGAAAGAAAGATGGCGGCTACATGGGAGCCTTGTGGACAGCAGGTATGAGCCGGGGGTCTGGGGGCGACGAAAACCTCATGGGAAGGGGGGCGTTCCGGCCTGTCCTTCACGCCCTACTGAAGTCACCAGTTGCCCCCCACGGGCGGCTCTCCGGCACGGCCACGACTCCAGAGCACAGAAACCAATCTCTTAATTATCTGACTTTTAGTAGAAATACTTCCAGGGTTAATAAGTAAAATAGCAGAAATCCAAAACCGCACGACATCATTTAATTCTTAAACCCAGCTGTAGAAAGCAAATCATTTCACAACGCTTTTTCAGCATGTCTGATTGGGGGGGGGGGGGGGTCGTAAACTCTAAATAATAATGGTGCATCTTTTATCGACACAATGAATCTAGTCAAAGTAGATAGAGTGTTAACTAGAATTCATCTGCCTCACAGGCATTGGGAGGGGTGGGAGGTGGGGTTTTATTGGGGTTCGTGGTAAAAAATAAGTATTGGTAAAGGGAAATGTATTTGATATTTTCATGACTGAGACCTTAACCTGAAAGCTTTGTAACTTTTTCCATAGTGATTCAATAAATAAATAAGGTAAAGGTAAAGGCCCTCCCGTTGATCGTCGATTCGCTCGAGCGGGCCCAGTAACATCTCCATTGGAGACTTTGTTGTTATTGTGTCTGGCATATCGAATACTCTCGGTAGCTTGCTGGGCTCTCCGAGAGGGGCGGAGGAATCGAACTCAGCTCGGCCATGTTGGCCGCTTGTAAGGCGAACACCCTACCCACTGTGCTATCGCTCCAGCCCAATAAATAAATAAATTATTTTAAAAAAAAAGAATGTCATCTGGCTATGGAAAACAGTATGGAGACTTTTCAATAACTTAAAAATAGAATTCCCAAATGACCAAGTGACTCCACTCCCTGGCATCTATCTTAAGAACACAAAAATATTACTTCAAAAATTAAGTATGCCCCCACAGACTGGGAGAAAATATCTGTTCACTACCCCTCTGGCAAAAGGCTAATATCTAAGATATAAAGTACTTGTGAAACTTAACAAGAAGAGAACAATCAAGCCACATCCACATCCCACAACCACCACCATCACCACGTAAACTCATGGGCCCAGCTTCACAGATTCAGGACTAATCTCAGAAGAGATGTAAGCCAAGCCACTGAAAGTCACGGATACACCAGTCTTCTGGCTGGAAGTACGGGGAGCCCTCAGGAAAAGAGACCAACCCTCACCCTGCCACAGTCCCGGCAGCTGCAACCACACCCCACTGCCGTCACCATGCCAACAGTCCAACTTCACTGCTTCACAAATAATCTCTGCAGAGAAGCCAAACCAACAAAAGTTCCAGGTACACAGTTTTGAGGGTGAAAACTCTGGAGATCTTCTCTGAGTGGGGGCAGGCAGCCTCCCCCACCTCTGTGCTGCGGGAAGTCACACTCACCTCCCACAGCTGCCTCCATGTAAACTCACTGGCTCTCTTCTACAGAGCCTGGAGTTCCTCCAAATTCCACAATACTGACAGCCCAGTAGGAGCACACCAAATTAGGTGAGAAAATAGAAGCCAACTGAGCTCAATAAACAAAAACAATCACACAGAAGGCTCAACTAGCAACAAACAGCTTAGTAAACCCTCAGACAATGACTGAATGATCCCATTGTGAGATATAATAATTTTCACAATTTTTCTTCTACTAAAGTATTTTTTATAATTCCATTAGAAATTTAGTTTAACAATATAGAGTATAACCATATAGAGTAAATTATTTTGAATCTGCTAAGGGAGGCAGCCTTGAGGATTGGGTGGGAAACTGGGAACAATTTTGTACGAAAGGTCAAACTGGTGGTGGGACTGGTGTTTGAACATTGAATGCCCCAAACAACAGTATTATAAACAACTTTGCAAACCACAGTGTTTAAAGTATAATAATTAATGAAGTGAAAACTTAAAGAAATAGCAGGCATCTAAAAATGGGCAAAGCAACAAAACAGAAACTTCCTCAAGTAAGATATACACAGGACCAATAGGTATGTGATGAAAATACTCTGCATTCCTGCTCATTAGGGAAAAGCAAATCAAAACAATAATCAGGTAACATCTCACACTAGTGAGGCTGGCACACATCACAAAGAACAAAACAACCAGTGCTGGTGTGTATGTGGGGAAAAGAACCCCCATCTTCTGTCACTTCCTTCAACTCTTCTGGAAAATAATATGGATATTTTCAAAGAAACAAATATTGAGTTTCTATATGACCCAGCAACCCACTTATTGTAATCTATCGCAAGACACAAAAACTATTCAGAAAGGGCATTTGCATTCCTATGTTCATTGCAGCACTATTCACAAAAGCCAAACTCTGGGAGATGAACATGCCCAGGAACAAAGGACTAAGAAACGATATATATATATATATATATATATATATATATATATATATATATATCACGGTCACGGTCCTCCCGTTGTTCAGCGATTTGCTCTAGCGGGCCCAGTAACGTCTCCATCATGAGACTTGTTGTTACTGTGTTTGGCATATCGAGTACATCACGGGTAGCTTGCCAGGCTTTGCCAAGTGGGCGAGATACTCTCGGTAGCTTGCCGGGCTCTCCGAGAGGGGCGGAGGAATCGAACTCGAGTCAGCCATGTTGGCTGCATGCAAGGCAAACGCCCTACTGCTGTGCTATCGCTCCAGCCCATATACATATATATATATATATACACACACATATATATACACACATCTATGTGTGTGTGCATATATATATATATATATATAGCACTGTCCTTCTGTTGTTCATCAATTTGCTGAAGCAGGCCCAGTAACATCTCCATTGTGAGACTTGTTGTTACTGTTTTTTGCATATTGAATACATCACGGGTAGCTTGGAAGGCTTTGCTGTGCAGGTAAGATACTCTCGGTAGCTTGACGGGCTCTCCGAGCGGAGCGGAGGAAATGAACTCGGCTTGACCATGTACGAGGCAAACGCCTACCTGCTATGCTATCCTCCATTGATATATAAATGTCATAGTTATGGTATCCAGTCATATTATACACACACAAAATGGGATACTACCTGGCTATAAGAAAAAAATGAAAGCTTGCAATACATCATTCTATAGGTGGAACTGGAGGGTAGCACTATCCTCCCGTTGTTCATTGATTTGCTCGAGTGGGCCCAATAACGTCTCCATCATGAGACTTGTTACTGTGTTTGGCATATTGAATATGTCACGGGTAGCTTGCCAGGCTTTGCCGCATGGAAGAGACACTCTCGGTAGCTTGCTGGGCTCTCCGAGAGGGGCGGAGGAATCGAACCAGGCTCGGCTGGGCCGGCTGTGCACAAGGCAAATACCCTACCACTGTACTATCGCTCCAGCCCAGAACTGGAGGGTTTTATGCTAAATGAAGTCAGAAAGAAGAAAGATATAGAATAATTTCTCTCATATATGGGATATAAAGAAGCATATTATGGAAATAACAAATGACCCAAAGCAACAGAAATTGAGCCTACCATGGTGGGAAGAGAGAGGTGAGAAAGGGAGAGCAGAGACGGTGTTGGAGGGAGATGAACACTCTGGAAGTATGGGGCATGGTGGCCTCTTCATGCTTGCATGAAGCCCTATCATTTACAGTATCATAAATCATGATGTAGTCATAAAATTTGAAAATAATTACAAAGGTGTATGTATTATGTTCATTGCATAGCCAAGATCTGGGGGGAAAAAATCCAACTACAAATGAATAAAAAAAAACTGTTGTGTGTACACATCAGACTGTAACTCAGCTATAGGATAAAATCCTGCATTTTGCTACAACTTGGGTAGAACTAAAAGTCATGTTAAGAGGGAGAAAGAGAAGTACCAGATGATCTCTGCTCTTATGTGGTATGTAAGGGAGCGAAGAAAGGGAGTAGACAATGACTAGTGAGAACAAGACCTTGGGCTCTAACAATGGAACTGAGGTTACCAAGCAGGGTCGGGAGGATCAGTGAAGAGAGGAAGGAGGCAGGTTAGAAGTGGCAAAAGAATGGAGGTGGAGAGTCTTTGACACTAGTGGTGAAGATGCAGTAACTACTCTAAACCATAATAACAATAAAATTGTTGAATTGCTAAACATATTTGGTGTATATATTCTCAACTGGGTTATTGAATATGCAATAAAAATATAAATTTCATCATTGAAAACCCTCAACAAGGAAAAGTCACCAGCAAATATTCACAAGCTGATCACACTTCACAAACAGGCGAGTTCCATCTCATTTTCACATTCCTCTGGTCAGAACACACATTAGAGCCCACTACTTTAACAAATTTGTTAGGTCAATTAGAGTTTAGTAAAGAAGTTTAGTAAAGAAGAAAAAAGTAAAATTTAAATACACTAATGGATGTAGCATAGGCATGAGACAATCATTAACAGAATTGTAAATTGATATGTCTCAATAAAAATGGGGGGAGGAATAATATACATATCTGGCAAATGAGTGAGCAACTGGGAATAATTTGGCAAGTACAAAAATATGAATGCCAAACAAGTGAATAAGTAACCATCCACTCCCTTATCTAAGACTACTAATTTTTCAAAAATTCTTTTTCAAAGAAAGAATTTAGCATCGTTTACTTTGGATGCAAATAGAATTATTCGAAAAGAGTAAAATACAGGATCATTCTAGTTGAGGTGAATGATAAAGGGGCAGTTTATATATATACATATGCATATATATATCAGCACTAGGCTGGAGCATTAGCACAGTGGGTAGGGCATTTGCCTTGCACACAGCCAACCAGGGTTCAATTCCTCCACCCCTCTCGAAGAGCCTGGCAAGCTACCGAGAGTATCTCACCTGCGCGGCAAAGCCTGGCAAGCTACCCGTGACATATTCTATAAGCCAAACACAGTAACAACAAGTCCCACAATGGAGACGTTACTGGGCCCACTCGAGCTAATCAATAAACAATGGGAGAACAGTATGACAGTGTGATATCCGCACTATGGATTTCAGGAATACCCTACAAGGCACACTTTGGTTTAGTTGGATAGCGTACCTGTCATCCTCATATGTGCTTGAGAAAGGAAAGTACTAAAGAAAAAAATAATATACAAAAAAGCAGATCTGAGAATCTGTCTACAGACAGAGCAGGTAGCACTATCTCTCCACCTAGATTGGGAAAACCAATCTGAACAAACTGACTTACCCTAAGTTTTTACTGAGTACCTTACAGACCTATGGGAGCAACCAAATTTGACTATTTCAGAACTGAAGTAATGTTCAGAGACCATCTTCCCTTTCCAACTATGAGATCTTTACTTGGCATCCCAATCACAGTTTCTTCATCTACAGCAGCATTTCCCAATCAGAGACATCATGTCCCCCCTAAGAGCCCCCCACATTACTCCAAGGGGGCTAAAGGTAAAATCATATAAATAAGGAGGCAGAGGGAAGACTAGAGAATCAACAAGTACAGCAAAGGGGCTGCAGGAAGGAATCCAGGTTGAAAGGGGACTGGCCGCCGATGGGAATCAGTTGAGAAACACACTCAGAGCTAATTTCTAGGACAAGAGTATTAATAATCTACATTTCTACACTGTGTAATAATATTCTGAAGATATAATTAGCTTAGATATGCAAAATAATTTAGCAAAGGAGAGGCCAGTTTACTGTAGCAATCACCAGACACCAGAATAACAATACTCATAAGTGTGCATCTGGTGTATCTAAATGCATATGTGAGTGCACTGTTCATGAAGGATGGGAGTCATCAGGATTCATCAGGATTCCCCTGAAGAAGGGCAGTCAGGTGAGTTTCTAGTCGTCTTCTAGCCTACTCAGAAGAATCTCAGCTTGGAGCTTCCCCTACCCCCCCCCCCATTGTTTTTGAGCTGGACTCAGGGTTTACTCCTGGCCCTGAGTCCTGGAAACATGTGGTGCCAGGGATCTAACCCAGGTGTAGACAAGTACCTTGCCTGCTTCATGATCTCTTGGCCTGACCCCCATCTCATAGCCTTTTTTAATATTGAAATTCCACATAGCTTCTAACTAAGTTTCTTTTAACTAAAGGGCGCTTTTGCTTGGCAGGAGAAAGACACTGACTTGAACACACTGAATTATGAAAAAACATTGAATTGTGTGGTTCCCCCCCCCCCCACCCAACATTTCTTTTAACCACTGAGGAAAATGGAGATTGAAAAACAAACCTTCAAAACTAATGTGAATTTAGGAGGCTAAAGTTGGGAAAGAGTAATGCTGAAGTAGCACCCAGAGTATACAACACCACAACAACACTATACAAAGACAATGAAAGCAGAAAAAGAAACAGTCCTTAACAACCTGGGTTATCTGACTCAGCTCAATCACCTTTTTGTTGAGCTAGGCTGGGATTGGGGGTGATCCAGGTTTCTCCAGATCTCTCCGCCTCTGACCAAAGGTCATCTCTACAACCCAAATACCACAGATTAGAAATCAGTATTTCCCCCTGCCTCCTGGGGTGTAAACATCACTTCCCACGCCCACCCAGTACCTCCTGCTTGCTGTATGAGATGAGACACCTCTATGCCAAAGCTCAGGTAAGTTCGAGACCCAAGTCAGGGTACCAGCATAAAGGTAGCCGTGAGTAACAGCAACAGCTAGCATTTGTCTATCATTTACTTTTTGCCAGACATTACCAGCATTTCACCCATGTTACTCACATAAACTTTAGGACAAGTCGTGAAGCATGGTGCTAATATTATCTCCATTCTACAGAGGAAAAAAAAATAAGGTCCACAGATTAATCAACTAGGCCTGCTCACCCAGCTGGAAACCAGAGAGCTTGAGTGTTCCTCCAGGCAGTTTAGCTGGGTCTCCACACACTGGCTCCCACTCTCACACGCACAGCCTGGAAAACCCATACACAGGCAGTGAGAGGCAAACAGCATGAGCCAGTCAAGGGTGGTAGTGTTTCGGAGTAGCGGATAGAAGAAACGAACAGCTGTGAAGCTGAGAATAAGGACTTCACATCTCAACTCAAGCAAGCCAGATGCACCCAAAATCGCCGTCATTCTCTTTTCAATCCAAAGAAAGTACCAGGAAGAGAAGCTGAGGAAATGTCTGGATTACACAGCCAGGTGACCCCTATCACACCCTGCCTCCAAACTCCCTGCCTGGAGACTCAGGTCAGCGTTTCCCCCATGTGGCCACAGCTGGTGCAAAGTTATTCTCCCTCTCTCTGGTGGCTTTACGAGAAGAACCCACAGAGGCCCCGCGGGTTCATCTTCCCCAAACCAACTCGCTCATGCTTCTGAGAGAGCTCACAGAAGGAAACACCCCTGCTAATACTCTGTCAACTCATCCCATCTTCCCTCCCCCACAGTAAATTCCTCCCATTATGCTTGGATCAGTTTCCTCGCCCTGGACTAATTCCTCTCCCATCTCCAGTGTTTATACCCTTCAGATGTTTGCAGGCTATTATCATGTACCCACTTAGTCAAGCAGCACACATTAAGTTCTTTTCATCTTTCCTCATAAATCAATCCCTTAATCCCTCCAAGCCCTTTAATCGTACGAGCTGCTCCTCTCTGAACTCCGTCCAGTTCTCCCAAGTCTCTGATAATGTTGTGACACGAGGCTGGAAGCAAGGCTCCAGCTGCTGACTCACCAACCTCCCCAAGTGTCAGGGAGTTCCCTGCATGCACACGCGTGCACACACATGCAGGTGGCTCCACCTGGGAGACCAGGCACCTTGCTTTGAAGATCACATCACCCTTTCTGAAGCTACATTATCAAGAAGTGACTGTGGTTATCTGTAGAGATGCAGAGAATTCTGAAGCACTTGGGGACCTTGCAGAAATGGGGGAGAGGGGCAGATTGTGTGTAGTTTTATTGTCCCATAAGATTTTCACTAGCTTTTCCCACACACGCCTAAGAATAGAGATAATACCTCTGAGATCAAGGGGGATTTAGAAATCCAGGAAAAGGTCATATTGAAAATCCAAGCCATGAGGAAAAAAAAAACACTAAAATCACAGGTAGATACCACTATACTGGAATGAAATTAAAGTATTTTTTTTACTTTATGTAAAAAGTAAAATGTAATTAAAGAAACTGGCAACATCAAATGCTGATAACGATGTAGGGCAACCAGAACTCATCCATTGTTAGAAGTGTAGAAATGACACAAATACTCCAGAAAAAGACTAACAATTTCTCATTAAAAAATAAACATATAATACCCTAGGAGCCGGGCTGGAGCGATAGCACAGCGGGTAGGGTGTTCGCCTTACACGCAGCCAACATGGCCGACCCGAGTTCGATTCCTCCGCCCCTCTCGGAGAGCCCGGCAAGCTACCGAGAGTATTCGATATGCCAGACACAGTAACAACAAAGTCTCCAATGGAGACGTTACTGGGCCCGCTCGAGCAAATCGACGATCAACGGGAGGGCCTTTATTATTATTATTATTATTACCCTAGGAGCCACAAGTTCCACTTCCAGATATTATTCAAAGCTTTTAAATATGGATTTTTTAAAAATCTATATACTTGTATGCAAATGTTCATAACATAAACTATGTCCATCCATGTACCATTATAGCTAAAATCTAAAATCAGTCCACTGATGAACAAGCTGAACAAGCTGTAGGATAGGTACAGAGTGGAAGACTATGCTACAACAAGAAACAAATTACTGATATATACAATATGGACAAAATTCAGAAACATTATATTGGTGTGAAGCAAAGAAAATATTCTATGCAATCCAGTTACACAAGTCATAATTAAGTTATTGTAGAAAACTTTAGAACGGTGAGTGCTTTGTGACGGGGAGTGCTTTGTGAGTAGATGGAACAAGAAATAACTGAGAAGGGGAATGAGAACATCTTCTGGGTTGTGGGCAAGTTTTACATTTTGTTACGAGTTTGAATCACATAGATATATACCTCAGAGTGATACACTAACACCAATGCCTTTCTCAAAGAAAAAATATCAGACTAGCAAATTGTATGATGCTGGTGTTTATGGTGAAGGTTACAGAAGTCTTCAATTGCCACTGACATGTATCCAAACATGTCTGTGGGACCAGAAAAACAGTACAGCGGCTAAGGTGTTTTGCCTTGCACACATAAACTTGGGTTCGATCCCTGGCATCCCAATGTCCCCTGAGCATCACCAAAAGTAATTCCTGAGTACGGAGGCAGGAATAACCCTTAGCATCACAGGGTGTTTCCCCCCCCCCAAAAAAAAGAAAACCCACAAAATGTATGTCTGAAGGATGAAGACAAAATAAAGCAAGCAGAGTAGGTAGGGGCTGAAGAGATAGTACAGGGGGTAAGGTGCTTGCTTTTCGTTCTGTCAACCTCTGGCACTACATATAGTTCCCCCAGCACCTCCAGGGGACACTCATGAGCACAGAGTCAGGAGTAGTTCTTGAGGACCACTCCTTGTGACCAAAACAAAAAACAGAATGAAAGCAAAGCAAAATGTTCATGGAGGAAACCAGATTACCTCGAGTCTCTTTCAACTATTCATTATGATTGATACTTTCATAATAAAATCTGGAGACCCAAAACCTTGACCCTTTACATTCTTGACTTGTAGAACCTGAAGTCATGAATGTCATACAGAATCACTAATCTCAACTACTTCTTTCTCAACTAGGTGTGGCCCACACCTCTTCCCCTCATCTACATACATCTTCTCATCCCTGTTGTTATACTGTCAATATCTCCATCCTTCAAAATAATAAAAGACTCATGGGACTAGGAAATTAACATAGCATCCCTAGGAGTTAGGGAAGTAACATATCACCCAAAAGTATATTTTAAAACAATACACACATGTATTGGAGCACTTTTCTGAGAAGACACTCTCTACCCATTTTCCATAATTATCACACCATATTTGATGCAGTTCAGACAGTAGACAACAAATCATAGAGGAATATATATATATACATATATATATATATTTTATAGGCCTCTCGGAGAGCCCAGCAAGCTACTGAGAATATCCTGCCTGCACAATAGAGCCTGGGAAGCTACCCGTGGCATATTCAATATTCAATTCGATTGGTACATCTACAAAATGGAATACTATGCAGCTGTTAGAAGAGATGAAGTCATGAAATTTGCTTATAAGTGGATAGACATGGAGAGTATCATGTTATGTGAAATGAGTCAGAAACAGAGGACAGATATAGAAGAATGGAACTTATTTGTGGAGTATAAAATAATGTAACACGAGGCCGACACCCAAGGGCAGTAGATGTAAGAGTCAGGAAGATTGCTCCATAGTTGAAAGCCTGCCTCATGAGTGAGTGGGGAGAAGACAGCTGGAATAGAGAAGGGATCACTAAGAAAATGATGGTTGGAGGAATCAGCTGGGATGGGAGATGTGTGCCGAAAATAGATAAAGGACCAAACATAATAACCTCTCAATATCTGAATTGCAAACCATAATACTCAAAAGTAGAGAGAGAGTATGAGGAATATTGTCTACCATGGAGGCAGTGGGAGGGTGGGAAATGTGGGGGTATACTGGGGATATTGGTGGTGGAGGGATGGGTGTTTGATCATTGTGTGATTATAATTCAAACATGAGAGCTTGTAAACATACCTCACGGTGAATCAATAAAATTTAAATAAATAAATAAATGAAAATAAATTCTAAGACAAAAAAAAGAAATCCTGGTACATCTACACAATGGAATACTATGCAGCTGTTAGAAGAGATGAAATCATGAAATTTGCAAATAAGTGGATGGACATGTTGAATATTGTGCTAAGTGAAATTAGTCAGAAAAAAAAAGGGACAGACAAGAATGACTGCACTCATTTGTGGAATATAAAGTAACATAATATGAAACTAATAGCTAAGGACAGTAGAGATAGGCCAGGAGGATCACGTCATGGTTTTGGAAGCTGGCCCCACATGCTGGGGGGAAAGACATTTGGGATGGAGGAGGTACCAGTAAGTAAATGATGATTTGAGGAATCACCCGGGATGAGAGGTACGTGCTGAAAGTGGACCAAATATGAAGGTCTCTTAGTATCTGTACTGCAAATCATAATGCCCAAAATTAGAGAGAGAGTAAGAAGGATTGTACCTGCCACAGAGACAGGGAGTGGGATGGGGTAGGGGTCATGGGAGGGACACTGGGAATAATGGTGGTGGAAATGTGCACTGGTAGAGGGATGGGTGCTCGAGCATTGTATGACTGAAATGTAATCATGCAAGTTTTTAACTATACCTCACAGTGATCCAATAACGAAGAAAAAGAAGAAAGAAGAAAGAAAGAAGAAAGAAAGCAGAAGAGAGCAGCAGCAGCCGTCGCCAGCTTACCTGGAGCCCAGGGAACACTCTGAGTACCATGCCCTGGGCTTGCGACCTCTGCAGTTATTCAGAAGCTAGCCACCCTGGGGCACTACTTCATTTTGAGAATTAATTAAAGCAGTCTGTTCACAGAGGGATAAACACACTTTCGCCTCAACTTCCAAACTCCAGGGGTTCTTGTGAGGTAGAGAGTTCTTCATCCCACAGGCCACAGGACTTTGAGCATGAGGCAGGAGCTCTATGGCCCAGATGCCCAGAGTCTGGAGCAGAGTGACAGCTGTGATCCCATAAAGGGCTAAAAGATAGCTCGGAGGCTTTCCCGAGTCACTCTGGCAGCTCTTTGGTCACCTTTTCCTCTGTGAGGCAGGCCTTGATGTTTTAGCTGCATAAAAATGTTATGAGGAGAAATAAAGACTTGGCACTCAAGAAAAGGTTTCCTCTGTCCCCAACATCTTAATATTGATAAAAGCAGGTTAATACAAACATCAAGGGAAACCTTAAAAGAGAAAAGAAGTCATAAAAGGACTGCCTAGGGAATGCATAAAGCTGAAGAGGGAGCATTCCAACTACAGGTTCAAGTGAGTGCTAAAATAGTGTGTGTGTGTGTGTGTGTGTGTGTGTGTGTGTGTGTGTGAGAGAGAGAGAGAGAGAGACAGAGAGACAGAGAGACAGAGAGACAGAGAGACAGAGAGACAGAGAGACAGAGACAGAGAGAGAAATAGAGAGAGAATTTAGAGGGATGAGTACATCGATACAAGGCATGGCAGAGATTATAAGGGCCCATCTAAATAAATATAAATTCTCCCTTTACCTCAGGGGGTGGGTGGGGGAATCTCCAATTTTAGGGGGGCACACTGCCACCAAGGCAATCAAAGAAACTGCTATGCCTCCCTTGCAGTTAAGAATGACCTGACACTGAGACTGCTGCATCAAACTTCTAAGCAAAATCACCTAAAATGGAGGAGCGACTGGTTTGGCTTTGTTGTTGTTTAATTAGATCACTGTAAGGTACACAGTTAAAAAGTTGTTTTGTGATTGGGTTTCAGTCATATAATGTTCCAACACCCATCTTTTCACCAGTACACATTTCCCACCAGCAATGGGAGGGATTGTTTTTATTTTGCCTTTTCTCCTGCTGCCTGCTGGAATTCGGATATGAATGGCTAAACCATGTCAATCTTATATCATGAGGTTAAGTCCAAGAAGCCATATTTTCACGATAGCAAAGTAGAAATCTAGAAAAGGCCTGGGTCTCTGGTAATCGGTTGTCATCCTCTGGTCATCACCAACATGAGAGAGAAACAAACATAAACCTTGTTTAAGCCACTGATAATTGATACTATCCTTTGAAAAAAAGTCTAATCCTAACATAAAAAGTAGATATGTAGATAGAACCAGAGGGTTCATGCTGAGTGAAGTCATCCAAAAGAAAAGGGATAGATACAGAATGATCTCTCCCACATGTGGGATTTAAAGATAAGCAGTAAAGAAGCAAGGCCAAAGGCAAAAAAACTAGAACTTGATCCACATCACTATGCTTGGGGGCTAAAAGGGGGTGGGTGTTGAATGGAAGGGGCCTTTGGGACCTTGACGAAAGAAGATGAATAACATCTTTTTAATTTGTTCTTACAACTGTTGAGGTACTACACCCTAGTCATAACTCAGGTCTTTATCTAGCCCATACTACCCTAGTAGGAAAAGTTATTTACCATGAAAGAAGCCCTGGACAGGAATAAAAGACCACTAATTTTAAGCAACTCAATCAAATCCACTATTTCCAAAAAAAAAAAAAACCATCTGTTTGGGCATTCGACCTTATACAAGAAGGTAGAAACAAATATGAATTCATGATTAATTAGGTTTCAGAAGTCCTAATCAGAGTGAGTGAGCTTGTACATGCCTACTTGGCTTTACAGAAAATTTGAAGGGAGAGATGCATGCTTTAAACAAGTAAATTTCTTTTTTTTTTTTTTAATTAGTGAGACATCATGAGGTACAGTTGCAGACTTACAAATTTTTGTGCTTGGGTTTCAATTATACAATGATCAAATACCCATCCCTTCACCAGTGCCCATTTCCCACCACCATGGACCCCAGTATCCCTCCCACCCCCCATCCCCCCATCCCACCCTGCCTTTTGTTCTCTCTCTCTTATTGGGTTAAACAAGTAAATTTCAAGTAAGTCAGACAGTAAATCTCAAGATCAGAAGCTACAACATGAAATAAGAATACAAAATAAAAAAATGGGAAATAAGAAAATAATATAATAATAGACTTCAGCACATAAACTTTGAATTACTGGTAAATTATATTACAAATAAATATGGTGACTGAATAAATAACACAGTGAATTCACAGGTCTCTATAATTTTATATTGTATTTTCAACTTTGAAAGCCACTAAAACTAATACTAAAGCCAAACTAGATATAACAGATATCACTTAATATTAAAACAAACTTTTGAAATTAATGAAATTTATTTGATTACATTATTCTCTCAAATTATCAACGAGATATAAACCACAATATAAAGTGAATAATGTTATTAGAACTTATTAACAGACTATAAAGAATATTTTTTGTAATCAAGATTTATTATTATAATAATAAAATGCACTTTAAAAAAATGGGAAATGGGAGCAGAGTCATAGTACTTTTGTAAGGTAACTCATTTTCCTTGCATGCAGCCAAACCTGATTCAAATCCCCTGGCACTGCATATGGTTTCCAGGTATAGCTCCTCAGCACAGAGCCGAGAGAAGCCCCTGAACACCTCCAGGTGTGATCCCCCACCCACCCACCAAATAAATGTACTGATGATATTTGTTAAATGAAATGAAATGAAGTGAGAAATGATGAGGTCTTTCCAGGTCTCTTCTCTTTCACTGCAACTAAGAGGAATAAAGAAATCTTCCTCAGAGTAATTTCAGAGACAAGAACAGCACCCACGGGGATGTTTCACCTTAGAAGCAATTCCAAGGATAGCAGTAAGAGGTTACCCAACAACAGGAAAGGTAGGTTACAAAAGATGCATATTCCAAAGATGAGATTTAATCATCTCAACAAAAAGAATGACTATCTTCAATTACATCTCCAACAGTCAAACCTTCTCCTGAGAGAAGTGACTTCAGAGCATGTCACCCATGCCTGTCACACCAGTGGCAGAGAGTACACTCCAACTCAAAAGAATGCTCAAGGGTTCCCTTGGCTTCCCACTTACATGTCTTCTTTAGGAATTCATTCATCACACACATACACACATGCACATGCACACATACACGCACACATGCATGCACATACGCATGCACACATGCACACACACGCATGCACACACACATATCATTCTCCTCATCTCACTCCCTATGTTTCCCGACAGAGACCCAAAGGGACCAGGACTTCAGGATTCTCAAGAGTAATAGTTTTCCACTGACTTCCCAACTCAGGTGACTCACTCTCCAAGGAGATCCAGGTGGGAAGGGAAAGTCTCTTTTAGGATCTCAGAGGTTGAATCTTGGTTATAAAGTTTTAAATTGCTGTCCATTATTAACGTTGAACTCACAGCAGTCAGCCCTGCAATCTGCAATTATAACAATTCATAAAAACAGCCCCTTTGTTAGTCACACTTGAAGAGCTTTTGAAATATAATTGCAACGCAGTGCAAAGTAAAATAAAAATTCAGTTTTTCTTTTACCGAGGCCATGAACAATACTGTCCTTTTTACAGCAGCGGAAAGCCTCAAGACATCCGTTATATTCCTTCAATGAGCTTTGTTCAATAAATGCTAAGCCTTGAAGCTTTTAAATGTATTAAAGTGATTATGATATCATCACTCCAAAGGCACTTCAATAGAACATTAAGACAGAAACAATTTTCCTCCACACAAACGGCATAACAGTAACAAAAAGTTGATTAAATGCACATTGTATCAAAAATATTTTCAGTATTTATAGACATATGTAGATAACATTAACTGTAACCCATACCATGGGCATGGAAGAGAAAAAAAGTAATAATAGCATTAGGGGGAGAGCAAATTTCAACAATAAATCTTCAAAACTTAAGCTGTGGCCTGACTGTGACTTTGTGGATTTATAGCCAAAGTTACGCTACATAAATGAGAATAAGGTTCAAAATTAATAAATACCAAAAGGAACAAGTACGTGTTAGCTCTCCTCATAAACCCAAATGTATTCCCCATCAGAGATGCCATACTACCTTAAATGCCTCAAGGTGATAACTGGCAGAAACGTGAATCTATTTATTTAAAATGTTGTTTAACATACTGGAGGCAGGAGAGGACCGTGAAAGAGGCAGACGCTTCAAGTGTCCAACTAGGACGTATAGAGAGAGCAGGAAGGAGGCCAAGAGGTGGGGTCAGAGCAAAACCACAAGATCTAAGATTCTCTTTGTTGCAGACTCCCAACAAGAATGCTCTTAGCACAGATAAGGGGATTATGGATTCACATGTGAATTTATCCCCTATTAAACTTTGAGTAAAAGGGTCAGTTGACTGGAATAGCAAAGCCAATACATCATGGTCACATGTCAGGAAAGAAATGACTTGGAGGCTCTCCTGACAGATGGAAGTTCCTTACTTTCTTAGGGGAAAGTTGCAGCCCTTCCTTTGGCTGAATATAGGTCAACATTTACATCTATGTGTGCAATTCTGAGGCCTGCTACTTTTCTCAGCTTTATTTTGAAAGCATGTTCTCAAGGCAGTTAAAACTTCCAAATACCCATTTAATGGATGCACAATAAAGTACTGCTGGTTATTTTCTGTAATAGCTATTTACATGGTAAGATAGCTATTTATATCTACCATGCTTGTCATATTCAGCACAAACTTTTATCAGCAATTGTTTTTATCCTCTTTTAACTCTTTTTTTATTGAATCACCATGAGATACGGTTACAGACTCACAAACTTTCATGATTACATTTTAGTCATGCAATGATTGAGCACCCATCCCTCCACCAGTGCCCATTCTCTACCAACAATGTTCCCAGTATCCCTCCTGCACCCCCATCCCATCCCACCCCTTGCCTCTGTGGCAGGCACACTCCCTCTTTCTCTCTTTACTTTTGGGTGTTATGGTTATCAGCAATTGTTTTTGCTCTTAAGTTTTGTTTGTAAGGTTATAAAATATAAAGGAGTTTTATATCTTAAAATGGATGAAACATTTAAAACAATGGTGAGCGAGACTACAAGGAAGACAGCAAGTGAACCAGTCAGGACCAAATCCCTACATATGATCCAGTGCCATTCAACTTTTCTTACCCCCTAGGCCAAAGGAAGAGTGTCGGGAAAACATTCTATAAACAATGCAGACTGCACAAGAAAAGCCACTGACAAGGCCTTTTATTACCCAACTTGGGGCCCTTGTGATTTTCTTTATGAGGAGTGTATCCTTGTCCATCACTTCAAGCACTGCTCCCTGGCCCTGATGGCTTCTTAAACCAGTCCAAAGAAAGGAACACAAAACAAAGGGCCAAGAAAAATGGAAAATAAAGACCATACAGTGGGTGACAAGTTCCCCAACTCAAGCAACTAGCCAGTGCTCTGGGCCAGAATTGATTTTCTATACAACATCAGAAAGGATTACCTCTACCCCACAATACTGCCCAGGGGGATGGAGTAGAAATCATAATTAATTCAGGCAAATTCAATTCTGAGAGTCCAAGTGACAAATACTTTCCTTATAATATGAAGCACAGTCTCAAAACATCTTAAAAGAGTTAGTGGGAGCTATAGCAACATGTTCAATGCAAGAATGATATGAAGCGACACAATAAAATGCCTGTGATCAAATAATTCTTCCAAGTGGGGAAAAATATTTCTAAAATAAGTTCTAGCTAAATGCATTTTTATTAATAATGCCAACTCTTTCCCTTATGGAGATATGGGGTAGGTGGGAGAGGGAATCAATTTAATTACTTAACGATCTTTACCCATGAAGCCTGCAAAAATATTATGTATCAGAGGAACACGTATTATTGTGCTTCTGATGCAAAAATCAGATGAGAAATGTCACTTCCACAGCCAACATGACCTAAACCCACAAGAATCTAAAAATGCATGTCAGTCAACTACAAATTATGCACAGCAGAAGAAAATTAGTAACACTCATATTTCAAAACAGATAATCTGGGGGCCGGAACAATAGTACAGCGGGTAGAGCATTTGCCCTCCACGCAGCCAACCCCAGTTCCATCCCCGGCATCCCATATGGTCCCCCCAAGCACCACCAGGAATGATTCCTAAATGCTGAGCCAGGAGTAACCCCTGAGCATCGCTGGGTGTGACACAAAAAGCCAAAAAAAAAAAAAAGATAATCAAAACACAAATTCCTTTTTGTCTTCAGAGTTTATTCCTGTGAATGGTAGGGTTGTACAAAGGGAAAAGTACTGGATCATGATAGAGGCACCCCAAAGTCTAGTTTCAGTCCCAGTATTAATCTTGTACTTGTGACCAATTAATATCTATCTGGAAAATGCTCTGCATCAGTAGTCATCAGGGAGATGACGATCAAAACAACAATGAGATATCATTTCATACCACAGAATCTGGCCCACATCCAAAAGAACAAAAGCAATCAGTGCTGGTGCGGATGTGGCGAGAAAGGGACCCTCCTTCACTGCTGGTAGGAATGCCAACTGGTTCAGCCCTTCTGGAAAACAGTATGGACGATCCTCAAAAAGTTAGAAATTGAGCTCCCATTTGACCCAGCAATACCAGTCCTAGGAATATATCCCAGAGAAGCAAAAAAGTATAGTCGAAGTGACATCTGCAATTGTTTGTTCATTGCAGCACTCTTTACAATAGCCAGAATCTGGAAAAAACCTGAGTGCCCGAGAACAGATGACTCGTTAAAGAAACTTTGGTACATTTACACAATGGAGTACTATGTAGCTGTTAGAAAAGATGAAGTCATGAAATTTACATACAAGTGGTACTACATGGAAAGTATCATGTTAAGCTAAATGAGTCAGAAAGAGAGGGAGAGACAAAGAAAGATTGCATTCATCTGGGGAACATAAAGTAACAAAATAGGAGACTAACACCCAAGAGTGGCCGAGATTAGTACCAGGAGTTTTGCTCCATGGCTTGGAGGCCAGCCACACATGCTAGGGGAAAAGGGAGCTCAGATAGAGAAAGGAGCACCAAATAAAGGGTGTCTGGAGGATCCTCCCAGGAGGGGAGATGCATGTTGAAAGTAGACTATGGACTGAACATGATTGCCACTCAGTGCCTCTTTTGCAAACCACAACACCCAAAAGGAGAGAGAGAACAAAAGCTCTGCCACAGAGGCAGGGTGGGGTGAAGGGATGGGGGGTGGGAGGGATACTGGGACCCATGGTGGTGGAAAATGGGCACTGGTGGAGGGATGGGTATTTGATCATTGTATAATTGAAACCAAAGCACAAAAATGTGTAAGTCTACAACTGTACCTCATGGTGTTTCACTAATAAAAATTTAAAAGAAAAGAAGAAGAAGTAACCCTGAGCAAACAACCAGAAGTAATGCCCGAGCACAAAGTCAGGAGTAATTCCTGACTACAGCAGGTGTGCCCCCAAAAAAGTATTTTTCCTAGTATAATATTTAATGGGCTGGATCAGTGGAGACACTACCAGTGCATACTCAAGCAAATCGATGAACAACGGGAGGGCAGTGCTACGGACAGTGTTGTAATACTTAATGAGTTTCTATTCCTTCACCCCAACAGCAAAGGAAAGGTGAAGAAGCATGGGGTTTTAAAAAAGACAGCATCCTAGAATTAACAGATATCCCTGAAGTACAAAAATCAGAAGTTGATTATGTGTGTGTATGTGAGTGTGTGTGTGTGTGTGTGTGTGTGTGTGTGTGTGCGTGTATAGACGCATATACACAAGCATGCATCTTTGCGGCCAAATACTTCTCACTTCATCATTGCAACCCAAAATTCATTAAGTGCCCATTAGGAATTTTGTTTTAGCCAATCACTTGTGATCTGAAAGGGTGACAAAAACACGGTTGACACATGGATAGTCTTTGGAATAAGATGACTGGTTTACATTCCTTGGGCAAATTTATATAACTTGTCTGTGCCTCTGTCTTCTCATCTGGGAAATGGAGAGAATACCGTGCTTGGGCTACAGAAGTAGTAGAGGGGTTAAAGCATTTGCCTTGCATATCGCTGACCCTGGTTTGACCTCCAGCACCACATGGCCCCCAGAGCATAACCAGTTGCAGCCCTGGAAACACTGAAGCACCACTGGAGTAGACCCAAGCACCTCAGGGTTTAAGCAACACAGCATCCTCTGGCCCACTGCATTGACCCTCCCCCCCACCTTGGTCAAGGACCACCAGCAGGAGTGCTGTGCCTCCTGAGCACCTTTTAGGAAACCCATTTTTAGGGGACTCTGTCCCGGGGTCACTCCTAGCAGTGCCCAGGGGTTCTGACAGTAACAGGGA
This sequence comes from Sorex fumeus, assembly GCF_029834395.1. Taxonomy (NCBI): domain Eukaryota; kingdom Metazoa; phylum Chordata; class Mammalia; order Eulipotyphla; family Soricidae; genus Sorex; species Sorex fumeus. The sequence goes on along the minus strand of NW_026606077.1, from coordinate 10,419,523 downwards.
TTGAACCCAGGTCTCCTGCGTGCAAAACTTGCATTCAGATTTTTGTGCTATCTGGTGCGGGAGCAATAGCACAGCAGGTAAGGCATTTGCCTTGCACGCGGCCAACCCAGGTTCAATTCCCAGCATCCCATATGGTCCCCCAAGCTCCGCCAGGAGTAATTCCTGAATGCAGAGCCAGGAGTAACCCCTGAGCATCACTGGATGTGACCCAAAAAGCAGATTTTTGTGCTATCTCTCTGGCCTTCATAGTATTATTTTGAAACCGAAGACAAATTCACATAAAGCAGACAGCAATTCTCTAATGATTACTGCTACTGCTACTACCTCTATTAATATCCCACTGAGTTACTAAAAGAGTTAATTGGAAAATATGTTAAATACTTAGCACTAGTACCACCTTCACTGGCACATAATCAAACTTAATTAATATTGCCATTATTTTTACTATCTATCACACTCACCTAAGAAGTATAATTTTATCATATGATAAACTAGTGTTATTTCTCTTTAATCCAATACTCCTTGTTTTCTCCAACACTGACCATCTTCCACAAAAATATTTTTTGATAATTCATAGCTTCCCAGCGCTGATGCTTGTCAAACCATCCACATCCTTTTCTGGCGAGATGGCATTGATCACTGCTTCGGTGTTGATGGGATTATCTGAATCTAAAGGGAGCTGCACTATGAACCCATGGACAGTGAGGTCCTCATTCAAAGATGCAATACACTTCAACACCTCAGCCTTTGTGACTGTTCTTGGTAACTTTATGTGGGTGGTTTTGATCCCAATCTCTTCGGCAGCCTTCAGCTTCACATTTATATAAAGATTGGAATCATCTGTCGCCAACCTGTAAAATTGCCAGTCCTGGGCTAAAACCAGGTACCTGCTCTCTCATTTGAGTAACCTGGTTCTTCAGACGCTCCCTTATTTGCGCGGAGACCGCCTTCCCGTTGAGGATTCCCGCCGGAGCCATAGCTGGTCCCGATCAGCTGCCCGCGACCACCACCTCTGAAGAACCAAGATTCAACTCGCTGGAGCGATAGCACAGTGGGTAGGGCGTCTGCCTTGCACGCAGCCAACATGGCCGACCCGAGTTCAATTCCTCCACCCCTCTCGGAGAGCCCGGCAAGCTACCGAGAGTATTCGATATGCCAGACACAGTAACAACAAAGTCTCCAATGGAGACGTTACTGGGCCCGCTCGAGCAAATCGATGATCAACGGGAGGGCCTTTACTTTTTCATATCCCGTTAGACACAAATCACAAACCCCAATTAATGTTAACACTTCTGATGCTAACCAAGGTTTGGTGAAGAGAAGACAAGGTTAAAAATCTATAATATTTTTCTTCTCTGGAAAGAAAGACAAGAGCCGATAAATAAGCTCAAAGATTCCCTTAATCTAACTTTGTATACAACCTACCATTCAACCATTTAAAAATGTATGTCAGATACCAAGGAGATAGCTCAGAGGGCTGGGGTGGACACTATGTATGCAGGAGCCCCAATTTCAATCCCTGTCACAGCATCGTCCCCCAAGCAAACTATGGAGTGATCCTGAGCACTGACTGGAAATAGCAGTAGCAACCTGAAAACCAAAAATAAACAATTTAAAGGGTCTGTGACATAATACGGCCAACTTCCTCTCTCACAAGAATCTTGATGCTCAATCACCCCCCAAAAAATAATCTGACACCCAAAAGAGCAACTTTCACATGCGGTTGTTACAAGAGTAACAACAGCTTCTGAGATTATTACACAAAATTGAAACCATTTTCTGGGTTTGGTCTCATTTTGCTCTTCACATTAAGCAATGAACAGATATTTGTTCATGGACACTGGTTCATAGATATAAAGAGTTTCTCTACCAGTTCTTTAGTTGCCATTAGAATAATATTCAGCAGCACTCAGACTTTATTTTAAGCCTCTACAGGTGAAATGTCTTTTCCCCCTGTAAATCCAATGGGGTTAGTGGAGAGAGTTTTGCCCCCAAGCAGGGTGACTGCTGCAAAGTATCCTAACTCCCCATGAGTGAAGCAATCCAAGAAGCAGGTACTTCTTAGCTCTTTTGAGACACATTTAAGAACAGTAAGCATTACCTGCTTCTTTGATTACAATTTGTGCAATTTTCTGGGATAAGTACACATGGATCTTGGAGAAGTTGGTGAAGGACTCGCATAAGAACTCAGGTAACATGTTACCATGATCATAGTTTGCCCATTCATTTAGCTCCTAATAAGGGGAGGAAGACTTAATTCTTCCAGGAAACAAGGCAGGTAGCACCCCAGCATCTGCACTGGGTACCCCTCCTTCCTACAGATACCCTAACCCATAACTTGAATACCCCTCTAAATTTTGCCCTAACTTCAAAAAGAACACTGCTCTGATTCTGAACCTTTAAATAAAAATATATTCTAGAGCCCTGCGACCAGGGGTAGACATCACCTTGCTCCTGCCACTTGCTAACTTCATGTCTGATAAATGAGTCTCAGAAATCAAAGGACAGAAAAAGAAGAAATGAAGAACAAAACATTAATGCGAACTTTTTATCCCCATCATTTACTTTATTAGAGTTTCCCGAACTCCTGTGCACAAAGGAAAGGATAAGCTATAGAAAACTCAGAGGCTTTGCCATCAAAAAGCCTTCTCCACACTGGCACACAAACACCTGTCAGTGCAAAAGATGCCTCTTTATCAACTCTACATTCCAACCAGGAGCCAAGTGTACTCAGAGCTTTCAGACTATTTTCTTGCAATGTTTTGAAATCCTTTCAGTTCACATGAAGTCTAACGATTTTTTTAATGTGGGGAAAGGACAGAGAAAGTTCTTTTTTTTTATTTTAAGAAAAAGGAAAAGATGCTGTGCCTTGATTATGAAGTCCTTTTAAAAGCCTTTTAGCTGACAGCATAGTCTTTCCTGAATAGTCTCTTAAGAACCTCCACTGAGAGATATAATTCTGCAATGAAACAGAGGCAAAGCATACAGTTGAGCACCTACAGTGACCAAAATTCAAATAGTTCATTTTATGCCATACGCCAGGTTTCTTCCCCATAGCCCTTTGGAACATTCAAAGTCATGGGTGGCATCTATACAACTGATATGTCATGTTCTGAGAACAGGGACATTTCTTGTACATTTCACTATTCACAATCCTACAATTAAAATCAGATTTATTTTTTTAAAAAAGTACAAATAGCCTAGACCCTGAGAGTGCCCTGTTTCCAGTCTCTATTAGTCCAATACCCGTGCTCTGTTCTCCAGGCCAAATGATCTTAGAGGAACTGCCAAGCTAAGATGGTCTTCTGCTTTTCCAAGAGTTTGCCCCCATCAGAAGAGCCCAGAGAACACATAGACTCAGCACTTAGGTATTCAAGGTATTCAAGGAACTCACAAAGGCTAGCACGAACATATTGGACAATTGTGGTCAAAGCTGCATAAAACCACGCACTTTTTAATTTCTTCCTGTACTTCCTGTCATTCCACTCTGATTGTTAGGATTCACCTATAGAGAATAGGAATGAGGAGGAAGAAGAAGAAAGCACACCAAGATTACATTAAATAACTGCACCTGTCTCCCACCCGCCTCCACATGAAACCCTAGTTTCAACAACATGTTGACTTGGGTGTGTGAAATACCAGCTTTTGAATGATGTAGCACTCATCCCTATTTCAGACATACCTTTTCACTGAAACTATTACATTTGGAGAGCTTCAAACTCCTGCTCCAGACCCATCCATCTAACAACAGAAAGCACCTCTCAAGCTCCTTTCTGACATGAGCCCATCATTCACCATTTGCTGGTACACACAGTTTTTTGCTGACAAAGCTCCATTACTAGAAAAAGCTCAGTAAGTAAAGCTGATTTGAAATAACTATATATTATATGGAGGCTGGATGAGGAAAACTGATTTGAAGTCTAGAAAATCATCATATAAAGAGGTTCTAGAAAGAACTGCTTAATTATTTAAATACCTTTGCTTCCTACAGGCCACACATCATTTGATTTATCATCAGTGCTAAATATTTGGTAATTTACTAGGGTCATCTGACAAAATAACTCCATATAGCAAGTACATATCAGACACTGTAATTCTTCCGTTGAAATGCCTACGCCTCCCTGATTAATGTTCTAATACTGAGCTAATGCTATCAAACTGAGGTGTGTGCCAATTTCAGCTCTTCGGTGAAGCTGCAAAGCTGCAAGCACACCAGTAGGGAATTCTTAAGAGCAAATTATCATGAACTATCCTCTCTTGCTGCAAGGTAGGCTGATAACATGACTGTGATGGTCCCTGCAAAGATGCTTATAACTCAACTGAATGAAGGTGGCTGGTCCCCCACCTGAGTCTCACTCCCTGGATCAATTGCTAAAGGAAATTCTAGAAAGCAAGACCATGGGGGGAAATTGTATACCTTCTCCCCTACATACCAGGCTCACTCCAAGCCCTACTCTGTTCATGTTGCCCCAAAGTAGAATGTCCTATTAGGGACTAGTCACTTCTTAACTCCAACTTGCACCTCAAGATCCTTGTCCTGCATAAAGCATAAAGCTTTTCCTCACTATTTAGATTACAAATTTAAATTCTCTCTCCAGTCTCTCAACTCCTACTACCAGTAATATTTTGGAGTGAAGTCAACAAATTTACCTTAGTACCTTTAAGGCAAAAATCTTCAATTTCTAAATATTCTCTGGAGTTCTGAGTATAATAGGGAGTAATACCAACTGTAAATTTCAGGCTATAAGATCAAAATGAAAGAATATAAGAATCTTACTATAAATTCAAAAAGATATCTAATTGATATATTTTTATTATTAAAGCATAAAAAGAGAGATACAATTTTTAAGTCCCTACTTAGAAACTTGACTATACTCTAGGTCATAAGGACCAGAATTCCAAGAAGCAGAAATCTTGGATCACATTTCATAGAAATTCCAAAACCCTCAACAACTTTTACAAAAGAAAAAAGTTAGAGTAACTAGAAAATTAAAATGTAAGACATTATTAATTAGAATTTCCAGAACACATTTTCATCTACGAGCTGCTCACTCGAGTTATCCTGAACAGGATTGGCAGAACACTTGTGAAGGACAACCATGTGAGCAAGCCAGGTTCCGAAAAGGATTCAGCACGATCAACCATATCCACACAATAACCAAGCTCATTGGGGTTTCTCGGGAGTTCAAGATGCCGCTCTGTCAAACATTCACTGATTTAAAGAAGGCCTTTGATTCTGTTGAGACAGAAGCGGTCATCGAAGCCCTAGCCAAACAGGGCATTCAAACTCAATAGATCAGGATCCTCCGTGAGCTGTATTACAGATTCACCACCAGGATCTCACCATTCTACAAGGAAGTGATCATCGACGTAAAGAGAGGGGTTTGGCAGGGTGATACCATTTCACTGAAACTCTTCAGTGCCACCCTCGAGAACGTCATGCAATGACTGGAATGGGAAGGAATGGGAGTGAAGATAGATGGTCAGCAACTACACCACCTCCTCTTCACTGATGACATCATTTTAATAACACCAAATGTTAGCCAAGCAGCACAAATGCTGGCCGACTTCAACCGTGAGTGTGGAAAAGTCGGACTGCAGCTGAATCTCACAAAGACAATGTTTATGAGAAATGGACTCGTTCCTGACATTCCATTTGCTCTCAATGGAATGAACATCTCCAAACGCAACAGTTATATGTACCTAGGTTGAAAACTCAACATGACAAATGACCTGGCACCTGAGCTGCACAGGAGGAAGAGAGCGACGTGAATTGCCTTCAGCAGCGTCAACGAAATAGCTAAGAGAACAAAGAACCTCTGGATCTTGGCACATCTCTTCAACTCCATTGTTCTTCCTGCATTAATATATGCCTCAGAGACCTGGGCCCTATGAAAACAGGATGAGAATGCTATTCAGGTCTCCCAAAGAGGAATCGAAAGAGCTATGCTTGGAGTATCACGCTTCACTCAAGTGAAGAAGGAATCTAGAGTTCCAACCTCCAACCATGATCGAGAATCAGGGACGCTGTCTCATTTGCCAAGGCGTCGAAAATCAGATGGGCTGGACACATAATACAATTTGGAGACAATTTCTGGACTAGAGCCATTACCGACTGGATTCCACAGGACGTCAAAAGATTGTGTCGCTGCCCACCTACCAGATGGCCAGACTTCTTCATCAAGACCCTGAACGATTGATTTTAGGCTCTTCATGTTCCTGGAGCAAGAAGATGCCATTGGGCCACACTAGCACGCGACAGGGATGAATGGAGATGTTACTGGTGCCCACTCGAGCAAATCAACGAGTAACGGGATATCAAGTGATCAAGTGATTTTCAGAGAAAAAATAATGACAGCTTTTAAGTTGGTCTTGCTCTACAGGAAGAGATTTAAACATGTAGTTCAAAAACAAACAAAAAATGAACATAAAGCCAAAAATAGCAGATATAAAATAATAAGAGAAAAAAATAGAAGTTCTAAAAACTTGATCTACAGCAATACCACTCCAGGGAATATATCCTAGAGAGGCAAAAAAGTACAGTCGAAATGACATCTGCACTTCTATGTTCATTGCTGCACTGTTCACAGTGGCCAAAGTTTGGGGAAAAAAAACCCAAGTGCCCAAGAACAGATGACTGGTTAAAGAAACTTTGGTACATCTACACAATGGAATACTACACAGCTGTTAGAAAAGATGAAGTTAAGAAATTTACATACAAGTGGTTCTACATGGAAAGTATCATGCTAGGTGAAGTAAGGCAGAAAGAGAGGGACAGACATAGAAAGATTGCATACATCTGGGGAATATAAAGTAACAAAATGGGAGTCAAACACCCAAGAATAGTTGAGATAAGTACCAGGAGGTCTGCTCCAGGGCTTGGAAACCGGCCTCACATGTTGGGGGAAGAGGCAGCTCAGATAGAGAAGGGAACACCAAGTAAAGGGTGTTTGGAGGACTCACTCAAGATGCAAGATGCGTGCTGAATGTAGACTATAGACCAAACACGATAGCCACTCAATACCTCTATTGCAAACTACAACACCCTAAAGGAAAAGAGTGAGCAAAAGGGAATGCTCTGCCACAGAGGCAGGGTGGGGTAAGGGGGATGGGGTGTGGGGAAGGGAGAGCTACTGGGATTATTGGTGGTGAAGAATGGGCACTGGTGGAGGGATGGGTACTCAATCATTGTATGACTGAAACCCAAACACGAAATTTTTGTAAGTCTACAACTGTGCCTCATGGTGTTTCAGTAATAAAAAAATAAATAAATAAAATTTAAAAAAAGAAAAATCCAGAAAAAAATAAAGAAAAATAAAGAACATGTGAATTTGGAAAAAAAATTTTAAATAAATAAATAAAAACTTGGTCTACTGGCTTGTATTTTTTTCATCTGTTCATCAATCTCATATCATTGTATACATGTAGGTAAAATCATGTATGCATACTTTTTCCTTCAGAGTTATTTCACATACTTCTCTCAAGTTCCTTCCATTTTGCTGCAATGGAAAATTTTCATCTTTTTAATGTTGATATTCAGTATTCTATTATATAAATGTACCACCATTCTTTTCCAATCATTTTTCAAAAGGCAATTCAGTTGCTTCAATTTTTTTGGCTATTATAATAATGCTAAAATAAGCAATGCGATGGATACAACTTTCTATGTTAACGTTTTTATATTTTTCAAGTAGAAACAAAAAAGTAGCACTGTAGCACTGTCCTCCCATTGTTCGTCGATTTACTCAAGGGGGCACCAGTAAAAGGTAAAGGTAAAGGCCCTCCCGTTGATCATCGATTTGCTCGAGCGGGCCCAGTAACGTCTCCATTGGAGACTTTGCTGTTACTGTGTCTGGCATATTGAATACTCTCGGTAGCTTGCCGGGCTCTCCGAGAGGGGCGGAGGAATCGAACTCGGGTCGGCCATGTTGGCCGCATGCAAGGCAAACGCCCTACCCGCTGTGCTATCGCTCCAGCCCGTCTCACAACTAGCAGCCTTACATTTAACTTTTTGAGGAGGTTTCACACCATCTTCCAACATGGTTACACCAATTTACATTTCAAAAAGGGGCTTTCTGTTTGCTTTCTGCACACCTTCTCCAACACTCGTTATCCTTGCTTTTGATGTCAGTCATTCACAGGTGTGAGATGGCATACTTCGTTGTGATATTTTATATTTACCTAATAATAATAATAATAATCAGTGAAATAAGCATTTTTCATATGCCTAAAAATTGTGTATTCAAATATTCTGTCCATTTTTATTGGGTTTTGTTTTAGGTCTTTTTGTGTTTGGTTTTTTGTTTGTTGCTGTTTTGTTGTTACTCACTTGTGTGAGTTCTTTATACACATGAGTCACCAATCCCTTACAGAATTTATGATGTACAAATATCTTCAGCAATTGAGTGTGCTACCTCTTCATTCTGCATATATTTGTGTGTGTGTATTTATATAGTTTATATATACATATTGCTGTTGTTTTTTGAGGGCCATACCTAGTGGTTCTCAGGGGTCATTCTTGGCTCTCACTCAGGAATCACTTCAGTAGACTTGGGGGACCATATGGGATGCCGGGAATTGAACCCAGGTTAGTTGTGTGCAAGACAAGTGTCTTACCAGCTGTACTATAGTTCCGACATCCTTTTGGTTTTTATGGTACAAAAGCTTTTCAATTTAATATAGTCAATTTAATATAATTTTTTTGCCTTGACTGTCCTCTACTATTGTAGTTGAGTAGCCAAAAACATATTATGTTTATTTCATGGAATTTTTCACCAGTATTATCTATGCATTTTACAATTCAAGGTCTTAGATAGAGGTAACTAATACATGAGATTAGAGTACAGATTCATTCTTTTATGTGGGACTATCCAGTTTTCTCAACACCACTTGCTGAAAAGATTTTCCTTTCTCAACATTACTAGATCCTTTGTCATGAATTAAATACCAGTAAATCTGTGGATTTATTTCCAGACTTTAAATTCTATTCTATTAGTGCATTCTTTGAAGCAGGAGGCAGAAGTTCAATTCCTGGAACCACGGGGTTCCCAACCACAGCAGAAGCAATGCATGAGCAACATGCCAGAAGCACCCCCCTCGGAACTAAAGGGTAAGGCACATAATAAATAAATAATAAAGAAAAATAGAAAACAAAATATATTCTATTGATCACTATCACTGTCACTCTCCTCCCTTTGTTCATTGATTTGCTCAAGCGGGCCCAGTAACTTCTCCATTGTGAGACTTCTTGTTACTGTGTTTGGCAAATCGAATACGTCATGGGGAGCTTGCCAGGCTTTGCCATGCGGGCAAGATATTCTCAGTAGCTTGCCGGGCTCTCCAAGAGGCGTGGAGAAATTGAACCTGGGTTGGCCCAGTCAGCCGGATACAAGGCAAATACCCTGCCCGCTGTGCTATCGCTCCAGCCCATCCCACCGCTACCACACTGTCCATGGTCTTTGATCACTGTATTCATTTTTATTCCAATACCACACATTTTTAACTACTGTCACTCTGTAATATAATTTAAGGTCAGGATACCTCTATCTTTATCTTTCTCAAGATTGCGACAGCCAGTCAAGATCGCTTATGATTACATATAAAACTAATCAATAAATATTTTTAAACTATGTGAATACATATAACATTAAAGTCTTCTTGCTTGGTTTCCTTTGGCATTTTTAATGCCTAAAACAAAGGCATTGTCAGGACCAGAGAGAAAGTAAAGTGGGTAAGGTGCTTGCCTTGCATACGGCTGACCCAGGTTCAATACCTGGATTCTATATGGTCCCCCAAAGATCACCATGAGTGATCCATGAGCACAGAACCAGGAGTAAACCCTGAGCTCCACCAAATATGCCCCTCACACAAAAAAGGGGGGGGCATTGTAGTTTTGATAGGATTACATCAAATTTATAAATTGCCATTGGTAAAATGGACATTTTAAATATGTGGAATGTCTTATCTCAATGTCTTATTCTTTTAACTGTACATTCATTATACAGAGGCCTTTAACCTCCTTAATTAAATTTATTCCTGGATATTTGAGTATTTTCATGCAATTATAAATGGATTGATTTCCAAATTTTTCTTATTAATTGCATTTTTAATGCAACAAATTCTTTTTTTTATTAGTGAATCACCATGAGGTACAAACTTTTGTGCTTACATTTCAGTCATACAATGATCAAGTACCCATCCCTCCACCAGTGCCCATTTTCCACCACCAACTTTCCGAGCATCCCTCCCACCACCCCCACCCCATCTCCCCACACCACCCTGCCTCTGTGGCAGGGCATTCCCTTTTGCTCTCTCTCTCTCTCTCCTTTTGGGTGCTGTGGTTTGCAATAAAGGTATTAAGTGGCCATCAGGTTCAGTCTATACTTTCAGGCCGCGTCTCCCATCCCAAGCGGGCCCTCCTAGCACACTTTACTTGGTGGTCCCTTCTCTATCTGAGCTGCCTTTTCCCCCAGCATGTGAGGCTGGCTTCTAAGCTGTGGAGTAATCTTCCTGGTACTTATCTCTACTACTTTTGGGTGTTAGTCTCCCATTCTGTAATGCAACAAATTCTTGTACATCTTTTAGCAAAAAGTCACTGTACTTATTTTTTTTGTCTGATCTTTTTAATGGATTCTTTAAGTAACTCCATATTAGTATATCATCTGCAAAATATTATAGCTTTATTTCTCTTTCTGATCTAAATTTCTTTTCTTTCTTGATGCTCCTATTTGCTTGGGCTAAGACTTCTAACACTAAATTAAGAGAAGTGGTGGTAATGAACGGCCTTGCTCTGGTCCTGATTTTACAAAAAAAACTTTTCATTTTTTTCACCACCAACTGTGATATTGGCTGTCAGTAGAAATAACATGGCTTAGAATAAGACCCACTGGTCCAGATGCATAACTCTTTTGATGGATTACTAAATTCAATTTGCTAGTATTTTGTCAAGAATTTTTGAGTCTGTTCATCAAATACTGGTCTATAGTTTTCCTGTGATGTTCCTTTCTGTTTTTGGTATGAGGATAGTGTTGGTTTCATTAAATTTATTCTGAAATATTCCTTCTTTGAAGCTGGAGTGATACACAGTGGAAGGGCACTTACCTTGCGTGTGGCCGGGTTGGCCGAAACAGGCTTGATTCCTAAGCCCCTCTCGGACAGCCCCGCAAGCTACGGAGAGTATCTCGCCTGCACGGCAAAGCCTGGCAAGCTACCCATGATGTATTCAATATGTCAAACACAGTAACAACAAGTCTCACAATGGAGATGTTACTGGGCCCACTGGAGCAAATTGATGAACAACGGGAGGACAGTGCTACAGTGCTATTCCTCCTTTGATAGTTTGGAAGAGTTGTAAAACTTAGACTAAAGTTCTTTTTTAAAGGTTTGGTAATTTAAAAAAAAAAATTAGGTCTGAGGCCAGAGAGATAGAACAGAAGTTAAGGCTCTTGTCTCAGTTTATTCTTTAGCCATGACCTTTATTTGATTCCTGGCAACATGTATGATCCCTGAGCACTTTCTTTAAGTTGTCTCTGAGCACTGGCAGGTGTGGTGCCCTAAAAACTAATAATAATGGGCTGGAGCGATAGCACAGTGGTAGGGTGTTCGCCTTACAAGCGGCCAACATGGCCGACCCAAGTTCGAATCCTCCGCCCCTCTCGGAGAGCCCGGCAAGCTACCGAGAGTATTCAATATGCCAAACACAGTAACAACAAAGTCTCCAATGGAGACGTTACTGGGCCCGCTCGAGCAAATAATAATAATTATTATTATTAATAATAGCAACAAACTAGTGTCATAAAAACTCAGTACCAGCCATTACAGAAAAGGAATTTCTAAAGGATCATACAATAGATAGTAGCAAAGTATTTTTTTCATATGACACAACTGTATGCCAAAACCAAGGAGAATTAAAAATAACTTCGAAGAAATAAGTATGACAGCAAATGGGAAAGATAGTACATGTGGTAAGGTGCTTGCCTTGCATGCAGTCAACTTGGATTCAATCCCCGCTATTTCATATGGTTCCTGAGCACTGCCAGGAGTGATCCCTGGTTGTAGTACTTCATATGACCCCCTGAGCACTGCCAGGTGGGTGTGAGCCAAAAAGAGGGGGTGAGTAAGAAGGGTTCTTCAAAATATTTTTAAATCATTTGTTTCACTCATTACTCAATACAATTTCATTTTCATTCGTTCTATTTTACTCAGCTATACTTTGCAAGCTATTTTATTTTTACAAAGCTTTTTCCATGATACTGTGAAGCAGATATTAATCAATCCCATTTCAAGAGATAGAAAACAAAATTCAGAAAAGTTAAATCTCTGTCACAGTCAGAGCTAGAAATGTTGCTCTTTCACTCCAAGCCCTATAGCCACATCCTTAACAATAAACCTTATTGCCTCCACCCTATTCCACCCATTGGCGTAAGACAGATGTTACCATGGATGTTACCTCAAGTCCTTGGAAAGTAATTTGTGGATCAATAGCATATCTTAATTACTTGATCTTTATTTCTTTTGTAAAAACTCCCGGTCCTCCCGTTGTTCATCAATTTGCCCGAGCGGGCCCACTAACGTCTCCATCATGAGACTTGTTGTTAATACGTCACGGGGAGCTTGCCAGGCTCTGCCGTGTGGGCGAGATACTCTCCGTAGCTTGCCGGGCTCTCTGAGAGGGGCAGAGGAATCGAACTCGGGTCGGCCATGTTGGCCACTTGTAAGGCAAACGCCCTACCACTGTGCTATCACTCCAGCCCTTGTAAAAACTACAAATGAAAATACATCCATTTTTTTCCCTTTATTTTATTTTTTTTAAAGTTGTAGATTTACAATTCTTTGTGCTTTGGTTTCAATTATACAATGATCAGATACCCATCCCTCCACCAGTGCCCATTTTCCACCACCATGGATAATATCCCTCCCACCTCCATCCCCCCATCCCCCCTGTCTCTGTGGCAGGGCAATCCCCTGTGTTCTCTCTCTCCTTTTGGGTGTAATACATCCATTTCTTAGAGGCAGTATAATGAATGCTATAATGTAGCACGGTCCTCCAATTGTTCATAGATTTGCTCAGGCAGGCACCAGTAACTGTTTTTGACATATCAAATTCATCACGGGTAGCTGGCAGGCTTTGCCATGCGGGCGAGATACTCTTGGTAGCTTGCCAGGCTCTCCGAGAGGGGTGGAGGAACTGAACCAGGGTTGGCCGCACGCATGGCAAATGCCCTACCCACTGTGCTATCATTCCACAGCATCAAATTATTAAATAATTTTAGCAAGACTGATTCGATGATTGACATACTCATTTTTTCTTCAAGATTTCAGATTTTAAACCACAAAACCTTAATTAAAAAATTATTGTATTGTTTTGCTTTCTGAATAAAAGAAAAATTAGTTAGCTTAAGAACCTTTTAAAAAAATTTCAAAAGGAAGATGCCTTCCACAGAGGCAGGGGGTGGGATGGGGTAGGGGTGACAGGTACTGGGAACATTGGCAATAGAAAATGCACACTGGTGTAGGGATGGGTGATTGATCATTGTATGACTGAAACTCAAACATGAAAACTTTGTAACTGTATCTCATGGTAATTCAATAAAAAATAAGTAAAATTAAAAAAATAAAGTTGTGAATAACACTAAAAGAAATAAATAAATAAAATAAAAAATTTTTTCATATGGAAGTGTTGTTCTCCACAGTTTATACTATAACCTCTACCACAAACCAAAGTTTCATCCAAAAATTTTTTAATGAAAAGGAATGTGCAACTCTAAAAGCTGTCACTTTGTTTCATGTCAGAAAAGCATTATAACTAAATGAAAAATATATCCTGATACCACTGGAGGTGGGCCAATTTGGACAGAACCAGTAGACTCCTAAAATAACTATGGAAAATAGAGACATACCACACAGACATCCCACACAAACCTTATGCAATCACTTAACAAATGTGTGGCACACTTCAGATACTGCACAGGGTACTGGAAAATATTCTGAATAGTAACAGACCTGGAACTTGCCTTCATGGAGTTCAATGTATAGTTGGAAATACATTCAAAATACTAACAGATCTATAATTCCAACTTGTCTGCTATTAAATAAGCCATCATTACATGATAGATTTCCTAACAAACTACCCCCAAACTCATTCTTTACAAATGAGCTACAACTTATGCGGGCAGACTAGACTATAGGTTGGAGACTAAAGTGAGGGCCCAATTTATGAGTAAGGATCAATCTCAGAATGGGAAATGGCAGAAGTGAAAAATGAGCAAAAAAAAAATGTACAATGGCTCTGATCTAAGTCTAAGTTCAGAACTAGCACTCTCTTGTTTGCACCTATGTTTTACTAGTCTGAGCCAAGCAGGTAGGTGGTCATGCTCAACACCAATGGTGTTGGAGAAATATACTCTGTGAGAACAGTTGCAAAGCCTCAAGGCTATTGGAAGGGGAGGAGTATAAAAACAAAACAATACAACCTGCCACAGCCACCAAACATAGACAGGTGACACTAGGAAAGATCTGAACCTGTGAGTAAAGCAAAGTAAGACCTTCCTAAAAAAATGCAGCTGGAACTGATATCAAAAAGATGTGGGAGTAAAGAAAGTTGACATACATTAATGAGAAAGAAACTTAAAAACTACGAAAAGAGCAAGTCCGAAGTCCCAGTGGTCAAAGGAGAAACAACCAACTCAAACATATGCAAGCACAGCTAAAAGAGTGCAACTCACACTGAACACTGTGCAAGCACCACAACCAGTATGTGTGACCTCTAGACATTGCAAGAACACCCAACACATAAGGGACCAAATCCTCTCTTTAAAAAAAAAAAGAGGTCTGTGTTCCAGGAATCTTTCCATGAGGCACTCAATAAAATAAAACCAAATAAAAACAAAAAAATACTAAGTAGGAAAGTAGCATAAAATTAGATTTATCGCTTCACACGATTATTCTTTCTTCAGAATAGAGACTACTTGAGTGGATAAATCACAAAACCATGAAAGTCTGGGTGAGAGATGACCAGGTCTTGAACTAGAATGGTTACTGATAGAAACAGAAATTAAACTGTTCAAGAGATATTATACAGAGGGCAAGCAAAGCATCCCTGCTGAGGTCACTAACTACTTTCCTAGTATTAAATCTTCTAACTACCCCAGACTTCATCCTGACTTTCCTTCTCAGCAGTATTTGACCTTCCTAAAGGTTCCTTCTTCAAATTGTTCTTCAGTTTCAGGCAAATCGAGTTTTTCTCCACCCTCTCTTGGCTGCACAGCCTCAGTTCCTTGATTCTTCAGATCTGTTCCATAATCTCATCACCCTTCCTTCCCTCCCTGCTCTCAACCCCCAAGCAAACACAGCCACTCCCATGAGACCAATACCTCCTAAGACACAATTGCCTTCTGGGCACTTCTTTGGTTATCCCCATAGATATGAGGTATCTCATGACTTTGAGGAACTCACTGAGCAATAAATTCATCTCCCGTTATCTCCACCTTGGAAACTCTGTCCCTGCCCCCTCCCTTTCCTAAGAGACAGCCATTCAGTTTTTCTAATGTGAATCCGAGAGTACAAATTCCTCCCAGATATCACCTTCCAACATCTGTTCAACACAAACTCTTCCAAAATTGCTTCCTAAAATGCTATTTAGGTTTTTCCACTCTTCATTTATACTACACTTCTCCCCATGAAGTCCGCCACTTCATCTAGAGGACTCCAGAGCCTCTCTCACAATAACAGCTACCTTTCTAAAAAACAAATAAGACTCTGCCACTCTCTTCCCTAAGACCATTCAATGGCAACCCTTACCATCAGATCCAAATTCAAACTCTTTTAACAGGAGATAAAAAAAAAACCCACTATGTGAATTGACACCTGCCTCTCTTCCTGGTGTGACCTCAGTATATTCATTCTACATGGGACCTGACTTTTTCCCTTCTGTCCCCTGCCTGAAATACTCCACCTCCCAACAGAACCTTACTTAGCTCTCCTCATCGTGGCTTACCTATGATCTCCATGAAGTCATGGACCCAATTTCCTCTCTTCTTACTATTTGCCAGAAATCAGTATGATGACTTGGAGTTGCTTGACTTTTTTCCTTATCACATTACTATATTTAATTGACTGAATTCAAGAATATTTGTTTCAAAGTATGTACTGAATGTTTTATATTTAAAAGGTGATCTTTAATCATTTTAGAAGACACTGGCTGATTTTGATGAAATATTACCCAATATGGAAGGCATTAACACATCAGGTTTTACTTCACTGTAGTCTTTCCTAGGCTTCCCTTAACATACGTTGGTTTTGTAAAGTGAATGAATGCATGAATGAATAGATCCTTAAGACTCACATTACTTATACCTCCTTCAGGCCCTGATGCAACTCCTTCTCCCTAAGTTAAACACACCTTTTAGGTGTTTCAGAGCAGCCTAAGTTTTTCCCATGGAAGCAGCACCTTCCTTTTGGCATGGTCACCCACCCCTTTCATTGGGGTCAAGGACCCCAGTTAAAATGCAAGCTCAATGAAAGGAAAAACTCTTTCTGTGGAGAACAAAAAATAAAAAGTAATTGTGTGCCAGAAGTAGAGTGCATGCCTCGCATCAAGAGGTCCTGGGTTTAATCCTCAGGATCCCTCCTTTGGAACAGAGAGACGGAGGGGAGGGAGGGGGCAGAAAATGGCATCATCTGAAGGGAACCAAAAGGGTAGATAGAAATGAAGCCAGGAAAGCAGCTGAGTACAATGACCGAAATCAAGTCCTGAGTTCAAATACTCATATATCATACTCCTCTATCACCAACTGCACTTCAATTTCTCTTTCTGTGCAGGAAGTTATAAAAATAAAATGATATCTCCATACCTTGTAGCAATGCAGAAATTTTCCACTGAAATCCATTACACATTATTGAAGGAATGGTCTTCTGGAGACTTATTTACCTATTGTCCTTTTGTTTCAAGGGGGTAGACTACATTGAAATAAAACCTGACATGTTAATGCCTTCCATACTGGGTAATATTTCATCAAAATCAGCCAGTGTCTTCTAAAATGATTAAAGAGCACCTTTTAAATAGAAAACATTCAGTACATATATTGAAACAAATATTCTTTAATTCAGCCAATTAAATATAGTAATGTGATAAGGGAAAAAGTAAAGCAACTCCAGAGGTTAACCCTCAAATAAAAAATCAAATATTAAAACTGAAGAAGTTAAAGTATTGGAGATCCTCTGTTGACAAGGCAAAAATATTGTCTCATTGGCTCTTCAATCTCTTAGTTATTAACAGCAGACAATGCCACATCAGTCATGAAGCCTGAACCAAGGACCTTTTGCCTGAGGTTAGGTTTCCAAAGCATCCACTCAGCACTTTCAGACTCTTAAATATGATGTTCCCTTTGCTATTTTTCTCCACCTGACTCAGAGCAGGTTGCAGTCTCGGGAGAGAGCTGCCTTCTCCCAAGGTGAAAGCAGACAGGAGACTGGGAGGCAGCGGCTTCTGTCCTTTGGCCCTCCAGAGCCAGGATCTGAAAATCAAAAAGGGTGGCACTCCATTTCATAAATGGAGTATGGAGCAGAAACCAGAGATGGGGGAGGGTGTAAGCCAGGAAAAAAAAGGAAAAGAAGGCCCACTGGAGGAGGGGACTGTGCCTCAGGGGCAGCCACAGCCCAGCGGCTACAATGGGAAGACAGACCTACGCCTTCACTACAGCTGAAAGGGACCGTCATGGAATAGTAATTACCACAGATAGGACAAGAAGGTCCGAAAGACAGGAAGTTCTGTCAAAGCCCATAATTCTTGCAAATGAGCAGCAGGCCCAGGGTGACACAAGTCCTCCCTCATGAATTATACAGCTGGCCGTGTAGAGAACACGCAGGGCTATTCCATACCAGAAGGGACTGCTCAGGTGGGCAGAGCAAGAACCCAGGAGTTAACCAGGCCTACTTTCCACGTGAGCCTTGAATATGAAGCTGTTTGAGATGCATAAATAAGGCTTTCTGAGGGAGATGTATTATAGGACAAACTGGCTGCCCCAAGATACGTATGTCAAAATCTAGTTCTCAGTATCTCAGAATGGGGCTGTTTTTGGAGAGAAGATCTTAACAGTAATCAAGTTAAGCTTTAATAGTAAAATAAGGTTAAAATAAGGTAACTGGGGTAAAATCTAATCCTCTGATTGGCATCCTCAGAAAAGTGATTACAGGACAGGGATGTGGTTCAGTGGTGTAGCACTTGCCTTGCATGTATGAGGCCCTGGAGAAGGGAAGGAAAGGGAAGAGAAGAGAAGAGGAGGGATGGGAGGAGAGGGAAGGGATTAGGACACAGACACACAGAGGAAAGATCATGTGATGACACAGGCAGAAGCGGATGGCTCATCTGCAAGCCAAGGAGAAAGGCCCTGGGAAAAAGCAACTCTCAGCCAACACCTTGACTGGGACTTCCAACCTTTCAACTGTGAGGTGGGGGAATCATTTCCTATTATTTAAGGTCTGTGACATTTTGTTAGCAGAACAAAAACAGGACAACACAAAGACCAAGAGCTGCAGAAAGGAAACAGAGACTCAGGTGTAGGGAGCAAAAGTCTACTCCCCAAACTGTCTTTAACAAAAGGTTAACTTCATGGGAAGGGCCCTGAAAAAAGGAAACTGTTTTGAGAGCCATAATTCACACAGGATAGGGTTAATTATGCCATAGGGTGACTATCTAGAAGGCCTATTCTCTTGTTTTTAGGCATCCTGATTTACAGTACTGATAGGATTTTATGCAAAACACAATATTTCATCACAGTCTACCCCAGTCCACTTTCTTCCACCATGGGATCCCAATTCCCCCCATCCTAATACCCCCCATCCCATCCCCACCAAGCTTCCTACTGAAGACAAGATCTCAGTTCCTGTTGTCTTTCATCATTTGTTATACCACCACTTTCCTTACATCCCACATATGAGACATCATTCTGTGTCTGTCTCTCCTAACTTCACTCAGCGTGACTCTCTACAGATCTATCCACATAGCAGCAATCTGCACGGCCTCATCTCTTCTTATATTGAGTAGCATTCCATTGTGTATGTGTACTACAGTTTTTTTATACAGTCATCTGTTCTTGGACACTTAGGCTGTTTCTAGACTTTTGGCTATCGTGACTAATGCTGCAATAAACAAAGAAGTGCAGATATATTTTCTGAATAGTATTTTGGGGCCCTTGGGATAGATATCAAGTAGTGGACTTGCTGTGTCACATGAAGGCTCAATTTCTAGGTTTGGTTTTTTGGTTTTTTGTTGGTTTTTTTGAGGGGGAGGGGTGTTTCTTTTAGTTTCATTGGTTTTCAGTTTTTTGCCACACTAGGTGATGCTCAGGGATTACTCTTTGCTCTGTAGTCGGGAATTACTCCATCACAACTATAACTGACTTAGTGATCCCTTCTCTATCCCAGCTGCCTTCTCCCCCAGCTCATGAGGCAGGCCTCCAACTTCCTGGCGCTTGTCTCTGCTGTCCTTGCATCCCCCAATTTTTGATGGCATTGGTTTTTGCTTGTTAAGTTCTACCAGTGCTTTGTGTATGTTGTATATTAACCTTTTTTAAGATGGGTGGTGGACAAATGTTCTCTTTTAACTCTGGTCCTAGTTTCTTTTGCAATGCAGAAACTGCTTGGGGTGATGTAGCTTATTTGTTTATCTTTGCTTTTGTTTCACTTTATCAAAATGGCACTGAATCATTGAAGATGGCTCTAGTTTCAATGTCATGGAGTGTTCTGTATATGTTCTCCTCAATATAATTTATGGATTCAGATCTGATATCAAGTTCTTTAATCCCTTTGATTTAACCTTTATGCATCTGTTAGAAAAGCATCTAAATTCTTTTTTCTTTTCTTTTCTTTTTTTTTCTTGTGTGTGACAAAGCAGTTTTCCAAACATCATTTGTTGAAAAGGTTTTCCTTGCTCTACTTCATACTTTTTGTTCATTTATCAAAGTTTAATTATCCATATACCTGAGGATCTGTCTCTGGACTCTAAGTTACATTCCATTGGTCTTATATCATGTCTTTACTCCAGTAACACAATGGTTTTGATTACCACAACTTGATAATACAGTTTGAAGTTGAGAAAAGAGAAGCCTCCCATCTTCTTTTGTCCTAGGATTACTTTGACTATTTGGGGAAGGGGTTATTACTCCATATAAATTTCAAGAGAGTTTGATCTATGTCTTTTAAAAAAAACCAAGGTATTTTTATAAGAACTGCATTAAATCTATATAATGCTTTGGTCTCTTACCTCTGTTCAAGGGAGAAAGCATACCTTAATTTACAGTGCTTTCCTGATAAGCTGCTTAACTGGCTTCCCCCATCATTCGAATATTCTCTGCTTTCAGCTAAGTTTACTTCAGCTTACTTGAAGGTATTTTCTGGATCCACAAAGGTGAGTTGCTAGAATGACTGCACTCCTTTGTGAGATTTAAAAAAAACACAGTATGAGACTAATACCCAAAGATAGTGAAAACAAGGGCCAGAAGGACTGGCCCACAGTTGGAAGCTTGCTCCAAGTAGTGGAGTGGGGAGGGCAGTTAGGATAGAGAAGTCCACTAGGACAGTGAGAGCTAGAAATGATTACTCTAGAGAAGAACTGAGTACTTGAGTACTGAAAGTAGGTAAAGGGATAAATATAATAACATTTCAGTACCTGTGCTGCAAGCCATAATGTCCAAAAGGAAAGAGAAACAAAGTGTGTGTGTGTGTGCGCGCGCGCGTGTGTGTGTGTGTGTGTGTGAGAGAGAGAGAGAGAGAGAGAGACAGAGAGAGAGAGAGACAGAGAGAGACAGAGAGAGAGAGAATTGCTTGCCACAGAGACATACTGGGGTGGGGGAGGGTAGGGAAGAGAGGTGGGTGACAGGAGGAAAACTGAGGACATTGGTGGTAGAAAATGTACACTGGTGAAAAGAAGGGTGTTGGAACATTGTATGACTGAACCCCAACCTTAAACAACTTTAAAACTGTATCCCATGGGGATTCAATTTTAAAAAATTAAGAAAATATTACTGTAAGAAAAAAAGAGCTGAGTTGCTCAGTTTTTCTGGGTCTATTTCATGTATAGGATATATTTATGTGGTTAATCAAGGTCTTCTTACATTTTCTATATCAATTTGTCTGATGCTTTTGGGGTTTGTTCGTCCAATCTCTGAAGGATCCAGAGGGGGGACAAGATAATTTCTTTTTCACTCTGACAAAATGCAACTATTTAAGAGCACAGAAGCTGAATTTTAAAATGTCCCTGGTAGGCTAGCATCCATAGACCCCCATTTCAAGCAGATGAACCAGTTGGATCAACCATGCTTCTAAACAATTCCCGCTCTGCCAACAGAATGGAAGAAAAGAAATGTGGGCAGCAGAGCAACTAGGATAATTTAGCAATTCTTGGGGATAATGTAGCAGTTCAAGAACATGAACTCAGAATTGTATTTAGGATGATGGTAATACCAGTAAATAAGATAAAGAGTACAAGAACAAATTGGGGAGGAAGCAAATGAAATCCAGTTTGGATAGGATGCATTTAACATAGGAAGGCAGGGCAGACTCCACTCCACCCTCTGTCTTCCTAAGGCACTGATGACCCCCACTCCCTTGTTGAGCTCCTGTGCAATCTCATCTCTTCTTATTTAGGGTTCCACATTCATAGCCAGTGGTTTGAAATTTTTTTTAATTTTTAAGAAAAACCCCACAATAACTACGACCAACCAATTTAAATCGTAAGCCATGATTTTTTTTTTAGAACAGAAACCCAGTAAATTTCAGTGAAGTTGAATGGTGCTGCTTTAAATTCAGACCCACTAACTCCAGAAAGGTTCACCTCCCATTTTCATTCTGATGGGCCAGATTACAGAATCTTGGGTGAAGCTGTCAGAACATTCTAATGTTTGCAAATTGTGAAAGTTCAAGCAAAAGTCAACCGTGTGGAAAAGAAACCAGGGGTGGGCTGGGAAGAGTTACATGGAGGGGCGGCTCTTAGAATGTTGTGGTCTTGGACCACTTAAGAAAAATAATCAAAAATCACTTTCAACACCTACGCTTTTTTTTCAGAAGGAAAAAAAAACATTAGAAAGCACTGCCTCTTTGGGGGGGAGGGAATGTATAAATCATTTTATTTCATGCTCCATCATTTACTCAGCACAGGCTTCAGTGACACCTCCTGATTAGGTTTAATTTTAAGCCAGCAAGAACACCACATACTGCATTGTCTGAGAAAGTTCCATTTCTCTCCAAGCCTGATGGGTGACTATTGTAATGTAAAACCCTGGGATTTAAATAACACAAGCGGATTCTATTGTGAGAAGAAAGGTTTATATTTTGGAGTCTTTTTACTTCAAAGGAGTCCAGATACCAAACTATGAATTACCTGAAACAATGGACTTCAGTGATCAGCTCTTTGCCAGTTTCTTTAGGAGAAAGACTACTTTACTTGACTAACGACCAGAACTACTGATCCAATTATCGTTATGAAACAGTCCCAGGATCTCAAAATTAACACTGGTCAGGAAAAATTGAAGGAACGAGGAGACTGGCTTATCCTGGGAAGGCAAGTGATTCACCCAGGCTTAAGGGGCAGAGTAAATTTGCCCCTTTCCCAATGTCTGGTTTCCATAGACTGAGCTCTGACCACCTCACACCCACAAAAATTTCCTGGGATAGTTTCCCAAGAACTAGCTCACAGGAGGTCCATCTCCCCCAGGAAACACAGAAAGGAAGCAATTCGACCAAAGGGGGGAAATCAGTTTAAGAAAAAAAAGGATATCCTCCTGAATCTTTATGCTCCCTCAAGCTTCCAACCAGGAGCAGCCCAACACCATTATCCCATGAGGTCATGCCCTCTCCAAAGACCCCATCAACAAGATAGGACTTGCACTGTGATACCCCCGGAGAACACTATAAATCTCTCAAGGATGACTCTGCACGTGGATGTTGTGATAGAGATCAAAGAACTACTTTCTACCCTCAAGGAGCACAAATCTGGTGGGCAAATAGCTCCACAAAGCAGTGCTTGTTCTCTTATGTGATACATACTGCCAAATATCATGGACGATGGATGATCAGGAGTAAGTTCCTCTAAGAAATGACACAGCTGCAGATGCTGAAGATGTGCCTTGAGATCATGTTTATCAAATGAACAAAAGTACAAAGTACAAGGGCTAAGGCACATGCCTTGCATGTGGTCAACCTCATTTCAATCTCCAGCACCACATGGTCCTCCAGGCATCTCAGGATGCAGCCCAGGAGGCACCTAAGCACCACTGCATCCGAAAGTTCTTGCAAAACTGCTGACCTGTTTGACCAAGAATCACTGGGAGGGACCCCCAGGTCTTCTGGACACTGCTTGGGAGACCCAAAAAGAAAAAATCCCATTGAAGAGTCCAGCCCCTAGGAAAAAAAAAAGTGGTACCAAGTGAAAATGGTAACATAATATGGGGCATAGGATAGGTCTCACTATAAGCATCCTATAGAAGATCTAAAATTCCCTTTTAGTCACCTATAAAGCATTAGCAGTCTGTACAGTACCCAAGCAAGGTATAAAGAGGAAAGCACTAGTCCTCCTACTTACATTGGACGATGTTTTATTGTACTACTAGGTTTTAAAAGGAGTTCTGAGAAATAATCTTAGCCAATCAGAAGAGATTGCAGTGGGAGGCACAGCATATACAACAACACACTATAAATTATGCTACATATTTAACTAAAGAGGTAAAAGACCTGTACAAAGAAAACTACAAAACGCTACTCCAAGAAATAAAAGAGGACATAAGGAAGTGGAGACATACTCCCTGCTAATGAACCAGGAGAATTAACTTTGTCAAAATGGCAATACTTCCCAAAACATTATACAGATTCAATGCAGTACCACAAGGATACCCATGGCATTTTTCAAAGAAATTGATCAAACACTCCCGAAATTCATACAGACCAATAAACCCCCACAAATGACCACAGCAATCCTTGGAAAAAAGAAGGTAGAAGGCAACACCTTCCCCAACTTCAAACTGTACTACAAAGAGGTAGTACTTAATACAGCATGATATTGGAATAAAGACAGACCCACAGCCCAATGGAATAGAGTTGACTATCATGACACATACCTTCAAATATATGATCACTTAATCTTTGATAAGAGAACAAGAAATATTTAGTGGGGCAAGGAAAGTCCCTTTAACAAGTGGTGCTGGAAAAACTGGACAGCTACCTGTAAAAAATGAACTTAGACCTCTAACACTTTGCACAAAAGTCAGATCAAAATGGATTAAAGACTTCAACATCAAACTTGAATTCATAAAGTATGTGGAAGGAAACATGGGCAAAACCCTCCAAGACATTGAGGTTAAAGGCATCGTCAAAGATGAAACACCACTGACCAAGTGGAACCAAAGATAAACAAATGGGACTGCCATAAACTAAGAAGTTTCTGCACCTCAAAAAAAAAAAAAACCAGTGATGAAGATACAAAGACAGCCTATGAAATAAGAAAACATAGTCACTCAATACTCATCTGATAAAGGTTTAGTGTCAAAGATATATAAGGCACTGGTAGAAATTTACAAGAAAAAAATTTACCCTATCAAAAAAATGGGAAGAAATGAACAGATACTTCCTCAAAGAAGAACTTCAAATGGCTAAAAGGCACATGAAAAAAAATGCTCTTTATCATTATCATCAGTGAGATGCAAATCAAACCAACAATGAGATATCATCTCACACCATAGAGATTGGCATACATTCAAAAGAACAAAAACAACCAGTGCTGGCTTGGATGCAGGGAGAAAGGGACTCTCCTTCATTGTTGGTGGGAAGGCTGACTGATCCAGCTTTTTGAAAAGCAATGGACATTTTTCAAAAAACTAGAAATTGAGCTCACATTTGACCCAGCAATACCTCTTCTGGTAATATGCCTTCAGGACTCAAAAAACACAGCAGAAACACCATCCGTACTTCTATGTTCATTGACCACTACTCACAATAGCCAAAATCTGGAAATAGCCTGAGTGCCCAAGAACAGACAAATGGATAAAGAAATTATGGCACATCTGTACAATGAAATGGAATACTATGCAGCTGTTAGGAAAAGTTAAGTCATAAAATTTGCCTATAAATGGATGGATATATGGAGTATTGTGCTGAGTGAAATGAATCAGCCGGAAAGAGACAGAAACAGAATGACTACATTCATTTGTAGTATATTTAAGAAAAATAGTATGAAACTAATATCCAAGGTCAGGGAAAACAGGAGCCAGGAGAAATGGTTGGAATCTACAAGTGTGTGGGGGGCAGAGGGTAGGTAAGATACAGAAGGGACCAGTATAAATAATAAACAGTTGGAAATGATCATGCAAGTAAAGAACTGAGTGTTGAAAGTAGGTAAAGGGATATACATGATAACATTTCAGTATCTGTATTGCAAACCAAAATGCCCAAAATGAGAGAGAGAAAGAGAGAGAGATAGAGAGAGGGAGGGAGGGAGAGAGAGAGAGAACAAAAGTGCCTGCCACACAGGTAGGTTGTCGGGGACTGGGGGGAGTTGGGGGTGGTGGGAGGGAAACTGGGAACACTGGTGCTGGGAAATGTAACTGGCAGGGGGATGGGTGTTGAAACACTGTATGACTGAAACACAATCATGAGCAGCTTTGTAATAGTCTATTTCATGGTGATTCAATTTTTAAAAAGTTTTTATACATTATGCTACATGAAACACAGGTGCAAAGAGATGTTCCCCCATATGGTTCCCAGCCAACGAATATTAGCATCACCCAGACCAGCTGAATCTAAAGAAGACATTTCACCAATGGAACAGAGAGCCCAGAGATAACCCCTCCTATATACCTAATAGCCCATTTATGAGGAAAGAACCAAGAGCAAAACTGGAGGACAAAAAGTCTCCTCACAAATGGTGCTGGGAAAGTTAAGTTACAAGCAAAAGAATGAAATTAGACCTCCTTTTCAAACCACACACAAAAGTGAATACCCAGATCCATAGATTACTTCAAAGAAAAATTGGCAAAGCACTCCATGAAATTGGCTCTAGCAAATCAACTCCAAAGTAAACTAAAGGGAAAAAAAGATAGAGGAGGAAATAAATTATATCAAACTAAAATGTTTCTGTCTACAAAAGACACTATTTCACCAAGACAAAAAGACATTTGATTAATGGGGGAAAAAAACATTCCCACGTCACACATCTGACAGAAGGGTAAGATCCAAGATTTACAAATCATTCCCAAAACTCAACAACATATGTCAAAAATAGGGAGAGAAACTGAAGAGACACTTCTCTAAATGACATGTAGACAGGCAATAGGCACAAGAAAAATAATAGTATCCGTGATCTTCAGGAAAGCACAAACTGTAATGACAATAAGGTTTCACCTAACGTCAGTGAAAACAGCCTATCTCAAAAAGGCCAGAAAGGTAGGGAGCAAGGAACCCTCATTCACAGAAAGGTAGGGAGCAAGGAACCCTCATTCACTATTGGCAAGAACAACAACTGGTTCTACCTCCCTGGGCAACAGTATGGAGATGTCCTAAAAAAAAAAAAAACCCTAAAGATATGACATCATACCATCATATGATACAGTAATCCCACTCTTTAGTATTTATACCAATAAGCTTTCAGGTGGACCCCACTCTAGTGAAAGTACCTCACTTAGAGCCTGGCTCCCACTCGTGTGAAACGCAGAAAGCCTCTGGTTTTCTCCCCTCTTGATGTAAAACTCTGGTTCATTCCAACTGGGTGTACATCCATTGGGAAACCGCTCCTGGGATGCCCCTCCTTTCTTTGGGTCCTACTTTTTTTTTTATTATCTTTAGGATATTATTTAAAACATCTAATAAAAATGAAGACTAAAAACAGTTTACATAAGAACATTTTTTAAGGTAGGAGTACTGCTATTTATTCAGCCATTGATTAGGCTGATTGAATTGGGCATGAACTCCACATCTTTGGATCCTACTTTGATTCGCAATCCAGTCTCCTCTCTCAAAGAAGTACTAGTAGCAAGAAGAAAGACCTCTCTAGCGTTTCCAAAGCATTCCACACAGTCAAGCAGTGAAAACATCTGTGTTTCAGAATCATCGTGAAGAAAGTAAAGATGCAAACCTTCGAGTCACCACACAGGTCAAACTCTGCTCTGGGTTTGGCACCCAAAGCTAAGGACAATCATACCCCCTAGGTCCTTCAACTCCCAAACACATACCTTTCCACTCTCAGATATGGCCACATGCCCCCTCGCCCCTGCTGTCAGGATCTCAGCAAGAGAGCACAGGGACAGAGACAAGGAACAGATGTGGGGGGTTGCTCTTGCTGGGGCAAAAGCCATCTTCAAGATGTTTTTCCCTCCTCTTCACCTCTTGTCAATGCCTGGCCCTTGCCGAACTGCAGAAATCACTGTTTGAAATTGAAAGCACACACTACATGCACAGTGGACTAAATTTTTCCTCCCTCATTCAGCAGGGCACAGAAGGAATTTTCACCCTCTACAAAGGAAGGAAATTAATCAACATTTCAATTCAACAAGCATTTCCTAAGTGTCTACTATGTGTCTTGTCCTGCACACCGATCCCTACAGGGAACAGATAGGAAGTTAAAGAAATGGTCCCTGCTACTGGGGGTTCTCCACTAACATAGTTCTTGTACCCCAACCTGGGATAACTTGGACCACTCCTCACTAGGGAGCAATGTAATAAATCACACCTCCCAGTGTTGTTTTGAGGTTTAGAAAGGCAAAAGTGGACGAATGCCCAGGAACAGGAATGCAAGACTCCGCTCACCTCTTTCCTGATGCAGATTCCAGAGACAGGTTTTCATAGGCCAGGGTATAATTTGGTGACAGCTGAAAAGGGCCCAGTTTCAGGCATCATGGGGCAAAAATAAATCAGCTCTGGTGAACAAGTTTGGAGACTATAAATGTTGAATTTAGGTTCTAGAGGTGGGAAGAACTAGGTAAAGAAAGATTGGAAAGAGGGAAGGCAAGGAACAATCTAGATAAAGAGAATAGATTTGAGACTAGAGAACGAAGTGGTAACACTGCGGGGGGGGGGGGGGGGCACCAGCCTAGCAAGAAGGTTTGGTTTATAAAAAAAAAAAAAAGAAGAAGAAATTGAAGATTTCTGAGAGGCCCAATAAATAAGTTTGACTTGAACCAAAAGCCAGTGGGTTAAGAACAAGAAGTAAAAGACCTCCTCCCATGAGTCCTGAGTGACGGAGGACAACCAAACTATCCAGAGACCTCACATGTCACAAGCTCCATCTATACAGCCCAGTTGCTCCTTTTAGGGAATAGCCTGGTGGGGGAGGGGGGAGGGAGAGAAGGGGCGCTATGACAGAACTCTCCACTCGATTTCCAACATCAAAGAAATTAGAAATAAACATTCAATATTTCAGGGACTGGCTTACATTAGAGCACATCAGCATGGAGAGCAAAATCATGTAGTCATTTTTTTAAAATTATCATGAATAATATAGAAACACAGAAAAATGCTTTTGACATGCTAAGTGAAAAAGAGCAGAACCTAAAACAACATGCATTCCATTATCAAGAGCGCAGTGGGTGTGGTAGCGGGGGCAAAGGCTGGGAACAGATGGAACTGAGTCCTAACTGTGACCGCAACTTAAGAGCCAACAGCAGGTTTTACCTCTGTTCCCCTAAAGGTAATGGGGAGATCATAACAACCACCTTCCTAAAGGTTTTCAAATGCCTGCCAGAGCCCTACAACATCCTCTATTCTCACAATAATAAAATCTCACAATAATAATTCTCACAATAATAAAGTCAAGTGACCCCCTCACTCTTCGCGGTTTGATATTTCTGATTTGAATAGGGGAAAAAAGCAGCACTTTTATACCCAGGAGACAAGCTTTCTAAAGGCAGGACTGCATCTTTCTTATTTCTGTGTATCCAGAATTCAGAAAGAAGGCAGTAGGATAATGGGTGGGTTATTATTACCACTACCTGCAGTAGTGAAAAAGGTAGTTGGCAAATGCCCCTCTCTAGCAGACAACAAAACTTCACTATGATCAGGCCACCCCCCCCTCCTACACCCCCTATAATCAAGTAAGAACCAAGGCAAAGTTCCCAAAAGCCAGCCTCTAGGTTGAGGAGTACCCCAGCTCACATGGGAGATTAGCAGCGTCACTGCATCACCAGGAAGCACAAGGCCGGAGCTGGTGATTCAACATGAGAACTCAAAGTGTTGAAGACCTCCCAGGATTGGACTGAACTCTTTCCAGCCTAGAGAAAAGGGTCAGGGCCTGTTCCAGGTGGTCAACACTGAAGCCCAAGGATCCAACCATCATCTAAGAAGTGGTTGGCCATTCTCCTAGGGAAGGATTCTCCAGCCTCAAGTTGCGTGTGGTTATGAGTGTTCAAGTGGAAAATCAGTGAGAAGCAGTGAGACTGCTCATTCTGAGGTGTCTACAAAGAGAGAGCCACACCCCATGGAGGTTCTGAAGGAAGAAGCTGCACACCACAGACACCACAGCTGGTCCAACCAACTGGCCTGATCTACTCCCACTGGTAGCTCCGAAAGACACCAAATCATCCCAACTCCACTACTCCAAAAGGTACTTTGAAGCTGAGACCATTCAAAAGCAATTCTGGCTTTAACTTTAGATTTTACTTTTCACTGAAATGCAAATATACATAAACTCCTCAGATTGTTTTTGAGCAGAAGGAAAGAATGAAAACTCTACTACTATCTTCTTTCCCTCTGCTACCATGAAAAACATTCTGAAGATGGGGTCAGGAGTTCTTTCACATTCAGGTAGAGTTTACAGAAACTGGTAGAGTCTTAGAGAGAAAAGAGAGATGCATCAAAGTTCTAAGAGAATAGAGCCAGTGAAAACCAATGTTATGGTCCCCATTATATTGTCGAGATTTGGGGATGGTACCCTGTGTGTGATGAGCTATGCCACGACACACATTCCCTGGAGAACAACACTAGCCTCTGAACCTTGAGACTCAAAATTAGCATGATTCCTTGACCCAGAAAACTGCATGAAACTTTAGACATGGTACTGGATCCCTCACCCCAATGCCAATCTCCAGCTTGTCCCAGTGCATGACCAAGATGACAATTCACATCCCTCAGCAAAAGTGAAGTATTGTTGTGCAACTCCAAGAAAAGCATAAAAATTTCTAATTCTCTTCACCCCATTATCCTCCTCCAATATTTACCATTTGAACACACAGAGATACATACACACATACACACAGAGACACCCCAGAGAAGCCAGCACAATCCCTGCACACCCACTTCATCCAAGAGGAAGCTAAGAACAACATGTCATGCAATCAAATTCAGAAAGGGCTGAAGGAGAAGAACAGAGGGAAGCCAAAAGAAAGCACACTCTGGGTTCAGATTAAGCTCAAACTCTCTAAACCCCTTTACAGCAAGGCCCTAAAAGCTGCCAAGGCCTCCAGTTGGGTTGGGGGAGGGAAGAGTTAAGTCAAATAACTAAAGTCATTTCAATTGATGATGCTCCCCCAGTGACTCACTGTTTCTTTATTGCAACATGCTCTCTATAAAAGCCATTTTCCTCTCGCAGGATCTGCTTGGGCAACATGTGATGTCATCATAAATCATCTCTCTCTCTCTTTTTTCCCCTTTAAAATGTCAGCAGATTTCTCAGAGTTTCTAAAAAGCCAAGAAAGCCAGCACCATCTCCCAGTCTTGGCAGGGAGACCCGTTTTCTTTCCCAAGACGTCTGTCTTCACTTTTTCCCCTTGCTCTCCCGCAGGAGCCCTGCAGAGATAAAGCCTTGAAGAGTACAGAAAGTCACAGAAAGCATTTATGAAAAGAGTTTTCCTTTCTACCCTTTCCAAATGCAGGCTCTTTCTCTCACTCCCTTTTTTCCCCTCGTCCTATTTTGGTGCACTTCCAGAGGAAGTGAATGTATAGCAAGCACTTTTAGGCAGGGTCTAATACAATCCATGCCTCACAGACATGGATGCCATTAATCAGAACGAAGGCTTTGTGTGAGAGAGGCCACGAGCTGGATGGATGCCACAGAGCAATAATGCAGGCAGGCCCCTACCTACCCACCCCTGTCCTCTGTTGGGGCTTGGCATTCATCCTTCCCATCCGGCCGCCTAGCAATTCCTGTGCCCAACAATCTCCCAGTGACCTTCAAAGCCCATTTACCATAGGAGAAGAAAAAAGTTTCCTTTCATTCCAAGTTCCAAAAATAATAACAATAATGATTATCATCACCTTAACTGCAGAACCTCCAAGCAAATGAAGAGCCATCAAACTTGGAGGACCGTGGAAGAGGGGGAGACCATAGGTGTATGCTGTGTAGAGCGTACCTCTAGAGGCAAATCGACCTTCTGGAAGACCTTCTTACAGAAATATGTCTGGATAAAGACAATGTCTCCTGAATGTGGTAAAAGGATCACATAATAACAAGGATGACACTAATTCCTGGTGCTCCTTGTACATCCTTGGCAAGGAAAGAGTCTACCCCATCCCTGAAACCATTTTATAAAAACCAATTAACTAAAGGGCTGGAATGACAGTACAGTGGGCAGGGATCTTACTTTGCGCATAGCCAACTTGGGTTCAATCCCCGCATGCTTTATGGCCCCCCAAACACTGCCAGGAGTAATTTCTGAGTGAAGATCTAAGAGTAACCCCTAAGTATCACCAGGCGGTTGCCCAGAGAACAAAAAGAACAAAAAATAAACCAATTAACTAAAGACAACTGAGAGCAAAAGAGTGTGTGTGTGTGTGTGTGTGTGTGTGTGTGTGTGTGTGTGTGTGTTGAAGTAGGAATGCTATATGGGAGAATGAAAGTAGAACACCCACCTATTGTGAAGTCCTTTGGGGCTTTTATGAGCATCCCCTAAGCACCTACCACCCCGCCCTATAAACAAATTATCATTCCCAATACTCTACCATTAGTGTTTGATCCATCAGAATTAATCTCTGGAAACCTGCATCTATTCCTTTAGGATTTTTATACAGTTGTCAGGACTTCTATACTGCTATTAAACATTCCCAATGCTGATAAGTGGCAGGTGCCTCAGCAAGCAGAGAAGAAGAGAATGGAGGCAGCAATCAGAGTTAGCCAAGAAGCTCCTCATGTGACATAGGATCATCAGATTCCCCACAATTAATTCACACACATAAGTGTGAGGCCTTCCAGGAATCCATCACAGTACATATTTGAAATATTCTGCACACACTATTTCCCTCTCCTCTTTCTCATTATCCTGACTGAGCACAACTTCTTATATTAAAACAAGGGGCCAGAGATGGCACAGCAGGTAAGGCACTTCCCTTTACATGAATTCAACCAACCTGATATCACATAATCTCCCCCCATATACTGCCAGGTGTGGCCTGAGAACATAATAATAATAAGCAAAAGTGCCAAGAAAATTAAGCAGGAAAAATATATGGTAAATAAAAGGAAGGGAATAAAAAACATAAAATAAAGTAAAGCAGGAAAAACATAGGCCAAGTCAATGGTTGGAAGCTTGCCACAAGTGTGCAGGGGGCAAGGGCAATTTGGATAGTGAAGGACCAGTATGACAATAGTTAATATGATCACTCTGAACAAGAAATGAGTATTGAAAGTAGGTATAGGGATATATATGATAGCCTTTCAGAATCTGTATTGCAAACCATAATCCCCAAAAGGAGGAGAGAGAAAGAGAAAGGGGGAAAGAGAGAGGAGGAGGAGGAGGAGGAGGAGGAGGAGGAGGAGGAGGAGGAGGAGGAGGAGGAGGAGGAGGAGAAGGAGAAGGAGAAGGAGGAGGCAGCCTACCATAGAGGCAGACAGGTGGGGTGAGGGGAAACTGGGGACACTGGTGGTAGGAAATGTACACTGGTGAAGGGATGGATATGGAAGATTGTAGCAATGTAGCACTGTCTTCCCGTTGTTCATCGATTTGCTTGAGCTGGCCCAGTAACGTCTCCATTTTGAGATTCGTTGTTACTGTGTTTGTCATATCAAATACGTCATGGGTAGCTTGCCAGGCTTTGCCGTGCGGGCGAGATATTCTCAATAGCTTGCTGGGCTCTCCAAGAGGGGCGGAGGATTCGAACTTTGGCCAGGTCGGCAGCATGCAAGGCAAATACCCTATCCACTGGGCTATCGCTCCAATCACGAACCTTGTAACTGTGTATCTCACTGTGATTCAATTAAAAATTTTTA
Source organism: Sorex fumeus (assembly GCF_029834395.1). Lineage (NCBI taxonomy): Eukaryota > Metazoa > Chordata > Mammalia > Eulipotyphla > Soricidae > Sorex > Sorex fumeus. The sequence continues at coordinate 10,386,348 of NW_026606077.1, read as the reverse complement.
GAAAAAAAAAGAAATAGCTAAGAGGATGAAGAAATAGCTAAGAGGACGAAGAACCTCCAGCTCTGGGCACATCTCTTTGATTCCACTGTTCTTCCTGTATTAACATACGCCTCAGAGACCTGGGCCCTACGCAAACAAGATGAGAACGTTATTCAGGTCTCCCAAAGAAGAATAGAAAGAGCTATGCTTGGAATATCACGTTTCACTCAAACGAGAGAAAGAATCCGGAGTTCTGACATCCGTCGACGATCAAGAATCAGGGACGCTGTCTCATTTGCCAAGGTGTCGAAAATCAGATGGGCTGGTCACGTAATGAGATTTAAAGATGACCGCTGGACTAGAGCTGTTACCGACTGGATTCCATGGGATGTGAAAAGACCGCATGGCCGCCCACCTACCAGATGGTCAGACTTTTTCGTCAAGATCATAAACGATTGGTTTGAGGCCCTTCATGTTCCCGGAGCGAACAGATGCCATTGGGCTACACTAGCACGCGACAGGGATAAATGGAGACGATACTGGCGCCCGCTCGAGCAAATCGACGACTAACAGCAAGTTAAGTGATTAAGAAAAAAAAAAAGCAAGAGACACAGAGGGCAAAGGCCTTTGCTCTATTCCTTGGTGTTGCCCAAGCACCTGGAATGGTACCTAACTTAACCCGGTAGTGACACTGTAATGCATAGCTTACAACAATCTACTTCCCAGGAAATGTCATGGTTGGCAATTTCATGATCAATCTATGAAAACACCACAGAATGTAATTACACATACCTAGATAGCACAGCCTCTCCTTACTTGCACTGTCACAGTACCTGGAGTACTCCAGACCTGGAGTCCACTGTTGATAGAAATACCTTTATGAGGCTCATGTTGATAAACACTGAATAAATCTGAAAGAACAGGGCACCAAATGCTTTGCTGGTCAAACAAAAAAAAAATAGCTTGTCACCACTAGAACACACAGCCTTGGTTCCAGCTTCCCTGACATTGCTCAGTGTCTCCTCTATCATGGATTTTTTTTTTCATCCTCCTGAAATGGTTCATCCTGCTTATCTTTCCCAGAAAGCTTAAACATGCCAATACTTCGGGAAACCTTCCCCAACCCTCCAGGATGGATACACTGTCATTCCTCCACATCAACATTACCTCAAGATTTCATCATTTCACTGGGGCGTCATCACCAATTTCTATATGTCTCCTTATGGAGCTGTTAGTTTTTTTCGGTTTTTTAATACCCACCCCTCCACTAGTAAGCATTTGGCAACTACTGAATCCATTCAACAACAAAAGAAAAAATAATCACCAGTTAAACCTCATTATTAGTTTTAGTTTGTTTTGTTTTCTCTTTCCATTTCAGGGCCATTTAAAAAAGAAAAAATTAAACCATTCCAGTGCTTCCTGGAAAAGCTTCCCAATTGCTAAAAAAAGGAGCTTCCACCAAGTAGAAAGTGATTTTAAAGTGGAAGAGATCCATGTCAAATATCTAGCTGGGGCATTCCCTTGCGTAATTAAGGAACTTTCTGGAATCTATCCACTGGACTGAATTGCAACATCCAAGATGGAAAACACTGCCGGGGAGGTGGGTACAGCCTCACGCAGTCAAGACAATCCAAGTCCCTCATCTGCAGCAATACCTATACAGCCGGCCAGAAGATTCTGAGATGCCTTCAACTGATGAAAAGACTGTGGACAAAATCACATTAATGAGTGCTGACCAGCAAAGGATAGCACCCAGATAAAGCAGGGAGCTATTGTAGAAATTTACCAAGTAACAAGAAAACAGTGCCTTCAGGGTTCCCCCACATTCAGATGCAAGCAAGACCCCAATCTCCCGGAACTGCCATCACTACAGACTTGGAGCAAAGAGATGAAGGGAGAGAAATAAAATAAAGCCAAATACATAAGGCAACCGCCCACCAAATCCTGCTGTCGAACGCCTTATTACTACCTTTTGCAATTTCCCAGACTCGTTTCTGGAAAGTTTCAAAGTCACCACCAACCACCCTTCCCAATGCACAATGGCATTTAATAATTGCTTATGGTTCTCGCCTGGGAAGCCAGGCAAGCACCCACAATTCATTACACGTGTGACCTTTCAAGCCCTCAGCCCCCAAATGATTTTCACTCACTTTAATCTGACTCCGATTCAAAACAGATCTGCTGTCAGCAGCCCGAGTTTTGCAGCCCCATCGATGGGCAGTGCCTACGGCTAATCTTTTAGTGCCTTAATCATAAAATGCAGCACTTCCCCGGCTGTTTTCACCAAATAGCCAGAAACAGGGGTGAGCAGGGTGTGAAACAAAGATGAATTATGAACTCCAAAGTAGTATTTCATTAAGCAAGATCGGATGCTAAAACTTTAACTTTACTACCTTGCAATTGAAAGGTCATTTTATGTAAACCGAGAGAACTCTGAATCTCTCCAACTCACAAGGGAGCTCCCCCCCAGGTGCCAGACTGACAGGGTGTGGGGAGAACATGAAAGCAGTGGTCAGCATGTCTCTTAAGCCACGGCCACTTTAGATTTTTGCCACATGATGCCAAGCACACTCAATGGGGCCTACGAAGGCACCGCCAGCGCCTAAATTTAGTGGGTGTTAATTGAAATCAGAGCTGCAGTCGTTACCACCGACATGTTTCTAAACACTACCCAATAAATTTTTGTCTGTTTCAGATTCTGTGACAGCTGGCAATGAAAAACCAAGAGCGGGTACGTAAAATGGTCTTCTTATGGACCTGAGTTCATGGCGTGCATACAAAAGGATGCCTGTGTATGGATCTGGCCCACGTCTGCACACACAGACTTGTGTGTGGAGAAACAGAAGATAGAGATGCAGGCTCTGCCTCTTCCCAGGAGGCAAACAGGGAAACCTATGCCGGGACACTCACCTACACTCTCATCAAGCCACAGTCTTTGTCCTCAGGCACCTCCACTCGGAGTGGGACAAGTCTCTCTCCACAACAAAAACAATTTAGGAGCTTTTTTTTCAAATGGGGGGCTGTTTCCGGTCTTCTGTGTCTGGCTTTCCTCATTCCCTTCAGGTAAACCTTGTTTCAATTTTAACAGCAAAATTAAAATTTCCCCCAGAAAAGAGCGGTTAAGGGTCAGCCAGGAAAAGGTCTACAATACACAGAATTTGAAAGGAATAAGGAAGGAGGAAAGGAAAGAGGCTCAGGTCCAAGCCCAGATGAAAGATCTGAGGGAAGAAAAAAAAAAGCCTTTGGTTTTCCTTAGTGACTTCAGAAAAATGTTTGATCCACTCAATTACTCATTAGTTCATTCTTGGTTTATGTGAAAAGAGGTGGCTTTGGGCTCTGAGTCATGTTTCTAGCTGGAAAAGAAAACAAGGGGGCCAAGAGATTGGCCTTGAGGCTCCACATTTTTTGTCCTTCCTTGATCCTCTGATGATAATTTGAGGATTTCCCAGATGCCAACAGTATTGTCTAACTTCGCCGGGTGGGTCAGTTCCATCTGAAAATAAACACTGCAGTCAGCTTCCACACGGTGGGCTAGGATGAACCTTAGAGGTAAATATATTCTCCAGAGACTAATGGCAGTAAAGGACCATGTTTTAGTCAAACAGCAGATCCTTATGCAGCTTCCCCCACATACAGCCGGCAATCAGATTATTCAAATGTGCTTCAGCTAAGGAGCCCTAGCGTTCCTTCCACAATCTCTCTCTCTCTCTCTCTCTCTCTCTCTCTCTCTCTCACACACACACACACACACACACACACACACGAACACAGAACATCTCCCAGTCTGATACATGCCTGTCCCTAAACATGCGATTACATATCACGGAAAAAAATGTGCACTCAGGCTTGCTATATGCCTATTCCCAAGCAGACCACACAGATGAACAAAAGCGTGCCTTCTCTGTCTGACAATATGCAAGGCTCAGTACATGTCCTCCCTCACCCACACAACAATGAGCAAGTCTGCACACAGATACATAAACACACATGCTAATACCTTCTGAAAATGCGGACTATCATGGACTATGCAAGAGACCTGCCTCCTACCCCTTACACTTACACTTATACACACACACACACACACACACACACACACACACACACACTCCAAGCTGCAAAAATAATCCAGAGCAGTCTAGTACAACACAGCACCCAAAGCTCCCACTCCTACTTCTACTGAGAAAAAAAAAACACCTCCACTGCCCACTCCTATCATAGATACCTGTGGGAAGATGAACTGAACTCCTTGAGACTCAATTCAGGTCCACAGAGCAACATGTCCCTCTCAGGAGTATGTGTGGGGTATGCAGGGGGTCAGGTCCAAGTCCGGACTTAGTCAATCAGACAATGCACTTTCACAAGACCTCAGAACCAAGGTTAGCACCCCTTCAAGGGCATCATCCCTGAACCAGGATATATCCAGCTGAGATCACCCTCCTGCCCTCATCAGCCCCATCTGCCTAGGCTCACCACTCATAATGGACCGAGAAGCAGGCACGGGAGCGTCTCCCTCAGACCACCTTTCATTTTGAAAGGGACTCCCCCTTCTCTCTTTCCAGCAACAACTTAACAACTGAGTCTCAGGTGTCCAGACTCGCCTGCATCTCTAACCCCCCAGGAGCTCAGTGATACTAACCGTTTTCTCCCCACTAATTGTCTCATCACTCCACAACTGCTGCTTTTTATTTCATTATGCTTCTCATCAGTCTCAGATAGGAACATAACCAAAAGAGAAATTGGAGGGGAACAATTTCAATATTTCAAAACACATGCAAATCAACGCCCAGAATCCTACCTGGAATGTTTTTATTGAGACAATTCTGTGCTTGTCTGAGACATGACCTTATAATAAATAAATTCCGATCTTGCAAAGGTAGAATTTTCTCCCCACCTGATAAAGCTAATTATACCAACAAAACAGAACATTTTCCTAAAAGCCTGATAACCTCATCCTGTTACTCAGGAAATATTATTTTTAAATAGGTGTGATAGATACAAACTGAAACACTCAGATTTCAATTTCAGCCCCAATTCCCGGATCCCCTCTCTGAGTAATTTAAGGACTTCCTCCAGATAGTTTTTCATATTCTTTTAACTGACATTTTATCTTTATACAGTATCTCACAGAATGAGCACGCACTAAGACAATGACAGCCAAGAAGGCCTGTCATTTCTCATTCCGACAAAGACAGATGTCTTACACTGGCTTATGCCAATAATAGATCCAACAAAAAACAAAAGAGACTACACCTGCCGCTGATGTAAAGGCACCAATTCACATTTGTGACACTCATTTGTCAATTAACAGATTTCTTCCATTGTTGACACACGAGACTTAAAAGATGTGGGCTCGAATGTGATGAATTAAAAAAGACAGATGAGTAAGCTATGAGCTGCAAAGTAATGCTATAATGTGCTTTAGATATGAATATCAACTGACACCCCTGACAGGCCATACAAGGTTTTATTTCATTTTGCACTGTATCCAGGCTTCATACTTTGTCTTCTTTGTTCGCTTTTCATCAAGCTCCTAACATCTCATTCTGACAGCCAGAGACATTTAAGGCACTTTCGTTTCAAATGCAAGTTAGCGTACTTGATTTGTCATTAAAATGCAAAACGATTGCGGTTGCAGGTGAATGTAGGTATGCTTAAAAGGTTGGATCTGCAAAGGAAAAGCTGAAAACAGTCTGGTTCCCTTCAAGACTTTCTTCACTAGCCTGGCCACCCAAAGAGACCCCCTCTCATGTCCCCTGGACAAGAGCCTGCTGGGATAGGCCTTGGGAGCCGGGAGCCCCTGCCATGGCCAGAAACGCTGAGGGACAGACCCGTGGACTCAGGTGAGTCAGACCTGAATAAAGAACAGCTTTTCTCTCCCCACATGCCCGTAGGCCTCCGTGGGCCATACTAATCTCTGTGTTTACCTGTCTCAGGCCCAGCGAAAGCACACACAGGCAGTCAGCCCATGAAGAGAAAGTGCGGCAGCGGTAGGTGCTCTAAGACCAGTGTCTTCAAGCACAATGCAAGGACACAGCTGATCCACTGATACAGAAATGCTCAAGACAACGGGCTATCTGATTCTATAATGGCTCAGCAGTGAGTCGGGCAGGTGCTGGTCCACAGGTGTGAAAAGGTTGAAGAACACTGCTCTAGAAAAATCTCTTCCCTCGAGCCCCACCTGATTCTCCCATCTCCCACAAGAACTGAGAAAACTCTTCCCAAATCTCTGCTACAGAAGAGGGACGGAGAGTCAGAGAGGGGCTTCAGTGTCAGTTTTACTCCTGGAGAAAATTTTGTTTATCTGGGGGCTACATCCAGCTGCATTCAGGGATCACTCCTGGAGGCTGGGGGCCGGGGGGTGGGGGGCTGTATGTGGTGCATGGTACAAAGAGCATGCAAGGCAAATGCCCTTCCCACTGTACTCTCTCTGGCCCACTCCCAGAGAAATTTTAAGGAAACCATGAAACAACAAATTACAGGCAAAGATGTTCATAACAGCATTTCTTTTTAGCACCTAAAAGTGGAAACACTGTAGAACTGTAGCACTGTCCTCCGTTGTTCATCAATTTGCTCCGAAGGGCACCAGTAACATCTCACAACAAATTGTGAGACTTGTTGTTTTTGGCATATTGAATACATCATGGGGAGCTTGCCAGGCGTTGCTGGGTGGATGAAATATTCTCAGTAGCTTGCCGGGCTCTCTCAATAGGGGCGGAGGAATTGAACCCTGGTCAGCAAAGCCAGCTGTGTGCAAACACCTTACCCGCTGTGCTATCAGATGTAAGTGGAAACAATGTATGAAATATATGTCAAAGAACCGTTCAGTTATGGTCTATGAAAAAATTATGTAATTATGGAAAACATATTAACCGAGAAAATGGAATCATATGATGATTAGACTTTATATATGGCCTGAACCCTATTCTGTAAAAATATATACATACTGAATGTTATTCATGGAAAAGTAAGTGATTTATTATATACCAGGATGGTCGTGGGTTGTTTGTTATTTATCTTTGCATATTTTCTGCATGTTGAAATTTTTCCGGAAATGAATTGTTAGCACTTCATAATCAGGAAAAAAAGGGGAAAAATCTTGAAAAACTACTTTTGAAAAATAAACATTTCTTTGAAATAACTTCTGTTCCCTGGCACCAATTTACCACTAAGTTTTCTGGGCTCAACATCCTTTGTTAAAATAAAGTATTAGGGGCCAGAGAGATAGACAGCAGGTAAGACCCTTGCCTTGCACGTGGCTGACCCTAGTTCAATCCATGGCACCACACAGGCTCCCCTGTGCACCCTCAGGAGTGATCCCTGAGCAAAGAGCCAGTAGTAAGCCTGGTGCGGCTGAGAAACATTTAAAACCCCAAAGTATTAAACCAATGTCTCTCAAACTGTATTCCATGGAATCTTGGGGTGCCACAGGGGGCTTCTGAGTTTCACTAAATGACTAATTTAAATTTGACTTTTAAATCATGCAAATCATTTAAAAGTAGTCTCAAATATGTTAGATACCACATTTCAACACATCAGAGAACAATGGCATATTGTGCTGCCAAAGTAACTCGTTTGTGCAGCTCTCAAATCAAATATCTCCTTCAAATGGTCTAGCTGAAGAATCTCCTAGCTGGGGTGTGAGGTGCTATGAGGAGTCACAGCTACCTAATCAGGTGCATTAGCATTTATGCATTAAACATTGGGCAGTGGAACCAGTATAAAACTGCATTTTGGAACTAACCTCAGTATTAAACTAAGGGTCCATCCGAGTAGTTTCACTGTTTTGTTGACTCGAGGTCAAAAATCAAGTCCATTGTGAAAGTTTATAACAGCAATCACCTCATCTCCTTCCTGTAAGGTACTCTGTGGCTATCCCTGGGACAAAAGCATTAGGCATTATCATCAATAGGGATCTGATGATAATACTCAATGCTTAATCCCTTCCCCCTACACACTCTCAAACACAGGGTCCTGTGAGAGGCCAACATCAAGTTTGAGGAGAGGCACAGCACATGACAGCAAAAACAAATGATTTTTCTAGAAGCTGCAATAGTAGATGTTTTGTTTCAGCCATTAAAAAAATAAACAAACCATAAATCAATTAAATATTGAAACCTTTCATTCCCTAACAGTATTTCTATATAAAATTTTGTTTCACACAGGTTCTGTCACTAGAAACTACAAACTACAGGATTAAACTACACTGTGTGGTTCTCTGAAGTGCAAGGAGCCCTGGCAGACACCAAGCGCAAGACCATGGACCAACTTTCACATGGTTCCTGGTTGACTTTGAGCTTATAACTTGATCATTCTAAATCTCAGCTCCTTTATCCACAAAAAAAGGGGATTAAAGCTCTCAGGAATGGGAGTGTTCAAAGCAACAGTATGGTAAGCACTACATAATTATTAGCCAGTATGGCACCATCATACTCTGAATACATAGAAGGAAGAAATGTCTAAGTAGTGGATGGCTGGACATGGCACAAACAATTCTCAGAGGTGACAGACCACAAGGCTTTAGTCAAGAACAGAAATTTCCTGGGGCCAGAAAGATAGCACAGTGATTAAGGTACTTGCTTTGCAGGCATCCAGGATCAATCCCCAGTACCACATATGGTCCCCCAAATCCCACCAGGATTGATCCCTAAGGGCAGGGTCAGGAGTAAGCCCTGAGTACACTGGGTGTGGCCCAAAAGACCAAAAAAAAGAAAAATGGAAAAAAACAAATTTAACCAGACTGATTAAAAATCTATACTAGTCTCTCTAGATCCCCTGACCCAAGTTTATTTGGCTTCTTTTTTGTTTGGGTTTTGGCTGTCCTTTGAAGCTATTCCCCTGTGCTCAGAAGATCATACAAGATCATGCAATGCTGAGAACCTAACCCAGACCTCCAGCATGCAAAGCATTCACTGCTACCTTTTGATTCATTTATTCCATTTCTTCATCATCAAATGACTTGTTCATATACTCTATATGAAGCATTATCATCAACAATCCCTTTATAGTATATCAATTTCAAATCTCCATATAATATCTAAACACTGCCTATATGTGACTTTTACAGTTATCCTCTGGGAAGATGTTTAAACAAGCTCTTTTTTAAAAACAGATAACACAAAACTATTTGATGAGCATTAGAAATTACATAAAAGCAAATGTGTAGTAAAGGCAAGAAAATCTGACAGAGAAATTGTAATTGTAAAAAACAGTCACATGCTACTTGCAAGGCTGCAAACTGTAGCACTGTGATATACGCTTGATTTGTAAGAGTCAAAAACAACAATGCCTGCGGCCAGAGCAATAGTACAGTGAGGAGGGAATTTGCCTTGCTTGCGGCCAACTTGGGTTCGATCCTTGGCATCCCATACAGTCCTCTGAGCACTTCCAAGAGTAATTCCTGAGTGCAGAGCCAGGAGTAACCTCTGAGCATCACCAGGTTTGACCCAAAAAAGCAAAAACAAACAAGCAAAAAAAAAGAAACAGCAACAATGATCACCATTCTGTTCAACCTGGTATAGGCCCTGGCCCCCAAGCTCCACCAAGCATGTGCCTCCAACCCAGTACTACAACAATAACAAAAACATATATAATTCTGCTTAAAAAACACAAATCAAAAATGAAATCATGGTTCAGAGAGGTAGCTCAAAGAACTGGAGAGTATGTTTTGCATGTAGGAGCCTGAGTACAATCTCTGGCACTGCATGGCGTCCCTAAAGCAATTGCTGGAGGGATTCCAGAGCACAGAGCTAGAAGTAGCCACTGTGCATAGCTAGGTATATGAGAAAGGAAGGAAAGAGGAAGGGAGAGAGTGAAGGAGGGAGGGAGGGAGGGAGGGAGGGAGGGAGGGAGGAAGGAAGGAAGGAAGGAAGGAAGGAAGGAAGGAAGGAAGGAAGGGAGGGAGGGAGGGAGGGAGGGAGGGAGGGAGGAAGGGAGGGAGGGAAGGAGAGGAGAGGAGAGGAGGGAAGGAGGGACGGAGGGAAGGAGAGATGGAAGTATGGATTCTGAGGATAGCTGCTCATCCTTCCCTTTCTCTCTGTTGTTGCAGTGACCAGGGAGGGATTGCACTTGACACTGGTGATGGCACATCAGTTTGCGATGCTCCCTCACTTGGCTGTGGTGGTGGCCAAGTGTCACATACCCTTAGTTGCAGTGCTCACACACATGTTTGCCAGGGTTCACTCTCTTTGCACATGTATGTTCTAGTTCTGGTAGTCACCAGGAGACACTGTGATACTCACAAATATACTCACAGGGAATGTGTTCTTGGTGGTAGTCGGCACATAGTTTATTTGTGGTGCTTGCTGGAGCCACACACTTTAGTTTCAGTGCTGGTACACACCCGCTGTGAACCAGAGAACCAGTTATAGCCCAAGGGATCTCAGACAGCAGAGCAATTGCAACTTTGCTCTGTGCACGTAGGGAGCACCAGGGGCAAAACTCATGGTCTCACACCTGCGAGGCAGGAACTTTTACCACGGAGACATCCCCCATCCCTAGCCCCACATCTGCTCTTCTTACACATTGACCACAAGAATAAAATTCCTACACATTTAGTATTTCATCTCATCTCTACAACTCTGATAGGTATCATTATACCTTGTTTGGGAAATGGCAACACATTAAATACTCATTATCTCACAAATAATTTGTGATGCCCTGAAAACTAATAGAGACACTATCTCATAATCTCTTTGCTCTTTTTTTTTTAAAACCGTCAGATAATGCTCCAGCCAGAACTCTACTGGCCTCTTGGTCTCCAACTCTGAACTTAAAACAAGAGCTCTGTTTCTTATTTCAAAAATAATAGCAACAGGTCCAGGGATAAGTCAACAGTAGAGAGCCTGACTCTAAGTCAGGAATTAGAAGGCAATGTGTTCAATCTTGGCTTCATTCCACATGCCCCTCCCCCCCAAAAAATAGTGTGTGATGTGTGTGATCACTAGTGTAGTGCAAACAAGAGTATGTAAGCAGGACACTAAGACGACAAAGCATGACACCAAGTGTGCACCCCTCACCTCCCTGGGGCAGCACCACACCCACATATATGCAGACCCCAGTCATCACTGGAAAAGGGAAAAAAGGGGAAGGGAAATAAGTAAAATAACTTTTTTTAAAAAAGAATTTATTCTAGCCATGGAGTGTTTAGCAATTTACACAGCATTTGCATTCAAATAACCTATCATCTGCGCAATTCCAAGACACCTAGGAGTAAAGTCCTTCACACTCTTTGTCTGTAAGAGATGGGAAAACAGCCTCATAGCTCCCTTCCAGAGTCAGTAGCAGTGGGATTCAGACACGCGTAGAGTCTATCCCAAAAGTGAAGGAGTCAAGCTCCAGATGCCCTCGGAGAGGATATTGTATAAGCTGCTGCTGCAGATCATCAAGGACCAAGACAATAAAAACTAACCCAATCTAAATTTCTACAGACCTGTAAAAAAATTATTTATGGTCTCACTAACTGCAGTTTTTCTCTCTCCCTAAAGAATGAAGTCAAGGGGTTGGAGCAATAGCACAGCGGGTACAGGGTTTACCTTGCTTGCGGCCGACCTGGGTTCGATTCCCAGCATCCCATATGGTCCCCTGAGCACTGCCAGGAGTAATTCCTGAGTGCAGAGCCAGGAGTCACCCCTGTGCATTGCCAGGTGTGACCCAAAAAGCAAAAAATAAATAAATAAATAAAGTCAAATGTGTTTGGGAAGTTAATAAAACAGAATGAGCTTTGAAAGGAGGGAAAGGCATGTTCCGTTTTCATGGGCCTGGAATACATAATTTTTCTCTTCCTTACAATGTAGTTGCCCAACCTACACTAGATTACAAATGAAGACCATGAGAATGACAGAAGGGGGGAACCTGCAGTGGAACAACACAACATAGGCATAAGAATCTGGGCCTTGTGGCTGGGTGAAGCTGTCCAAGAGTACTGCCCAAGAGTCCTCCAGACCAGCTCTGTGTCTCTGGGGAAGTCAGCTTCACTTCCTGTCCTTAAACTCTGACCTACCTAGCCATAAAAATTTGAGATGGTCATCACAGGAAGCTGATGAATGAACAGTGGTTACCATTACTGCTACTTACGAAAGTAAGTTGCTACGTTTAAAAAATCCATTTTTGCACATGAGAAACTCCCAGGTTAGAAACTGCTTTCCAATAGAGATGGCACCTGCCAAGCCTGAGCACTCCTGAAAGAGAAGCTGGAATCCCATCCTGGAAAGGCTCACAGTCCAGTGGGAGGGAGGGAACAAAGGCTCCACAGCATTCTTAGAACCAGGAAGTGAAAATTCTCAATGGGAGAAGAATCCACCCATAGGTGCCAGCCTGCAGAAGCACTGTAGCATTGAAAAACAAACAAAAAATGTAACAAATGCAATTCTAAATGATGAAATTTTGAGTTTTGGTGCCTCCTCTTCTGAACAAGTCAGGGCCAGCAGGCAGGGCCTGGCTGGGTGCAAAACAGCACAGTACGCTTGCGGCAGGAGTCAAGGGAGAACTGCATTAACCGTGACCCTCCTAACAGCATAATTGCCATGTATAGATGTCAGGGCCAACACGCAGGCCCTACTCGGCTGGGAATGGGCTGCCCTGCACCACTAGAGATGACTTGTCTCCCCCATGTGCCTGTCACTCCAGGGTGAGGTTCTGAGATGTGCCTCTCCTGGGTTTCCCTGTGATTCGCTTCATCAAAAATGCCTGGCATGTCACCTCCTCTGTCCCGCAAGCTAACCTGCTCTGCACAGTATGCAGGGCTAAGGTCTGTGTGAGTGGCACGGGGCAGACTCTAGACTCCAGTTTCTTATATCCTAGACTCCCCCCACAAGTTCCTGACTGCACACACACACCAGAATTCAGTATCTTCTCTCCCAGCAAACGTGACCCAAATCCCTAACATTGCATATGCTATTTCCCATACACGGACATCTTTGATTTGGAGCTAGGGGCCTTCAAAACAGTGCTCAGGAGACCTGGGGAGCTCTCCCAACAATTCTCAGGCAATTAGGCCAGGAGTTCAACGTTAGGGCCCAAAGATGAGGTGCTGCCCAGGCTCTACGTGCTAAGGGTTATGATGGCTACCCTGAGGTGCTCAGGAGCCACCTGAGTTACATCAAGAAATTCTTGGAGCATCTTGTGGTGCCAGAGATTGAACCAGAGTCAACCACATACAAGTCAAGAACCTAAATTCCTATAATGTCTCTCCAGCCCCTGCCCAGACATCTTGATGTTGTCATCAGGTATGGGGTCCCCACTCCCAATCTCTTCCTTAAGTTTCCTTTGAAGAATCCTCCATCCTGAGACATTCTCTGGAATGATAATCAGAGTATGTCCCTGGCTTATCACCAGACTAGGCTGCCTAGGGATGTCTTGGGAGACCATCCCAAAACTCACTGGGCCAACTTGCCTGATCTTCCCAGTCTGGACGCTTCCTTCCATGTGTGGCTTCCCAAGACTGTTCACTAACTCAGAGACTAAGTTCTGTAGATGGTGGATGGATAACTGCACCCAAAAATGAGAAAACTACGGAGTCCTTGGAGTAGAATATGACAACAGCTCTATATGTTCTCTAATAATTTCACCTGTGTTAGCTTAAGCTCCACACTGAGCATATTTAAGTATGGGGTGCTAGGAACTCCAGCACACACTGCATATGTATAAGAGAAAGAACAGCTATCCAGTCCATACAGCTCTGAGAGAACCATACTCTCTTGAAGAAAGTCCCCATCCCACTTAGCTGAATGACTGTATATAATGGCTATATGTATTCACTATTAAAAATCTTTGAGGGAGGGAGAGGGAGAGAGAGAGAGAGAGAGAGAGAGAGAGAGAGAGAGAGAGAGAGAGAGAGAGAGAAGAGAAAAGTGCCTGCCATTGAGGCAGGCTGGGGTTGGGGGTAGGTAGGGAAGATGGCAGGAGGGAAACTGAGGATACTGGTGGTAGAAAATATACATTAGTGAAGGGATGAGTACTGTAATACTGTATGACTGAAATATGAACAACCCTGTAACTGTGCATCTCATGATGATTTCACTTAAAAAAATCCTTGAGGATCTCCTGCCTAGAGGTGCATCCATGGAGGGATTCAGTTGCACATGGCATCTACAAAAACTGTTGTAACCCTGTTGGCATCTTCCAAAATACAAACCACCCCAGGCACAACTTCCATCAGATGAAGAGGAAGAAGGTAAGAGAAATATTAGAGTATAGGGTTGAGGGCTGGGAGTGATAGTACAGTGGGTACAGAACTTCCCTTGCACTAGGCCACCCAGGTTTGATCTGTGGCATCCCATATATTTGCCCCAGCCTGCCAAGAGTGATCCCTGAGAGCAGAGTCGGTACTCCTGAGCACCACCAGGTATGGCCTCAAAAAAATTAAGTATAGGTTTAAATATGTCCCTCCTATATTATGGTCCCCCTTCATGTCAAAGATTAGAGCAAACATGGTACCCAAGAGGCAGGAGAGCCGACAGAGCATCCTTTGGGAGTTCTTTCCAGCCTCCACTTTTCTATATCTCAGATCAGACCAACTTTTTTCAACTCTCCATAAATGGAATTCGAAGTGTTGGTTTGCTATTTCCAGTTACAGTGAAAAGGATGACAAGTCTTCTGTGATCTTAGTCTGGTTCACACATCTGGAAAAAATTTCACAAGAGCTAACCAGGTTGGACCTCTCAATGCCACCGTCAGCACAAATGCAGACTGCCCTCCTAGACAGCTCCATCAGCATCCCTGCCATCCACTGCTCTTGGGGGATTTAAATCCTAAGACTCTGAGAACCACACTGATAGCAGGAGACACGGAAGAAACATCCTAACTACTCACTTCCTGGGCTAGGGATGAATGGGCAGATACTGCATGAGGTGGTCCAGGTTTGATTCCCAGCTGTGCATGGTTCCCGCTCCCCCCGCCCCAAGCATCACTAAAAGCAATTCCTAATCAACATGGCAGGAGTGGCTCCTGAGAAGGACCAGATATGGCCCCCCAAAACAAAACAAAACAAAAAGTCAGCCCAGTCCCTAAAATAAAACGAACCAGATAACTGGCTGTATCCTCCTCAAAGACTGACATTCAAGTGAGCAAATGCCCACTCACTTCCAGAAGGCAGGCAGAGAGCAAAAGCTCTTATCGCCATCACCTCTCACCTTCTAATCCACAAATGCATTTAATAGCTTCCACCAACAGAGCTGGTGCGGAATAGATGTAAAAGAAAAAAAATCATTAGAATTTCTGAGGAACAAAGCACCTCAAAACTCCCATATTTAAATGTCTAGAGTGGTGTATGTCTCAGTGAAAGAAAAGACTCTTGAGAAAATGGTGCCTTTACAAACAGCATTTTATTTGAAAAGAATACATCTAAATTATCCCTTGTATTCTTATTTCTTTGACGACACAGGGACAAAATAAAGCTAGCTCCAATTAGGGCAACTTTAATTTTAAAAGGCAAATGAAAAGAAGTGTCCTTTGCTGTAATCCTGTGTTCTTCACTTGTATCTGTTGCTCATCCGAGTGCTATTCAGGAGCAAAGACGAACTGCCGCTGAGTGGAAACCACAAAACAAATATAAATGTCTCATTTTGACAATGGCCAACAGCAGCAAAGTTTCTCTCACCTATATTCACTCATATTCAACCTCTCGGGGGCAGAGAGACAGTACAATGCTTAGAGTGCTTGCCTTACACATGGCCAACTGGGGTTGGATTCCCAGAACCACATATGGTCCCCTGAGCATCTCCAGGAGTGATCCCTAAGCACAAAGCCAGGAGTAGTAAGGCCTGAGCATCACTGGGTGTGACCCCAAAACCAAAATAAACATATTCATCCTCTCCGACTGCCTCTCAAAGGTACTCAGTGCACAATGCACAGTCAGGATGCAGGTATCTAATACCTCAAATTTATCCCCTACTCTTTTTTTTTTGGGTAAACAAAGCTACTACACGTACAAATCTCCAATTTATCTTGAACACACATACAACTATATCAGGCTGAAGCTCCAGATAACCTTGTACCTCCTCCACCTATGAAAAGCTTTTCCCCTCAGAAGGTCCACATATTTGCTAAAATAATTTGAGACTTCATCAGAAAGGCCATAATGCCAGAAAACTTTAATAATTTAAATAATTCCTTGCCCATAAATATTTCATTTCAGAAATTGATTTCCAAATGAACTGCACGTGAAAAATGACCGTGCTACACTGTGTCCGAGCACTGCATGGTGTTCTGAAGTTGCATTCAAATGCAATGAGCAAACTGAATTCCACACGAGCTCATGAATGGCTGTGTACCACCTACATAAAACTGCTGCTTCTAACTCCTTCCCTGTCAGACTAGAAACATATCCAGAGAGATGTTCAGGGAGGAGAACAAAACAAAAGGCTCCGAAATAAAATTCAGTTTACTTAACTGAATTTTTCAGGGATAAGGAGCAGAACTGATGTTGGATACCTTTTAACTGCCGTGTCCTAAAAGCACTGCATTTTCACCTTGACTAAGACGAAGGCAAGATTTTAAGGACTTCTAACGCTTAAAAGGCTCTGGCCACTGGCCTCCATTCTTGAGTCAAGAGGCAAAGGAAGGTGGGGAAAGAGCTGTTGTCTGAAAGTTGTGAAGAAAAGCAGGGCTGTGGTGCAACCCCTAATCTCCAAACGTGCACAGGTTCTCTCTGAGCGGCGTGAACGGCATTTACGCTGCAAGGGGTGAACAAAGAACAGAGATACACGCTAAGCACCAGTAACCAGGGCTCCAGGCAGTGCAGAATAAACCAGCACGAAACAAATGAGCACTGAGACCCCAACAAAAAAGTTTCTAGGCAGCCTCAGGACCTGGAGCAGCCTGACCTGTGGCAAAGGAGGGAAAGAAGGCAGGGCTCTGCCCTTTCTGATAACCATGGCTGCTCTTTCCTCCATCTCTCTCGGGGGTACCACAGGAAGAAGGCAAAACAAGACCAAGCAGGGCTGGACTGAGTGAAATATGCCCCCTTACACCGAGCCAGAGGCACAGAATGAAGCAAATCAGCATGCACAGGCAGCCCCAGATGTAGACCCAGCAAAGCACCACCTCAACGATGGAGACTTCAGACTCACAAGCACATACCAACCAATGAAACTTTCTTTTACCAGAGCAAAGCTGAGAGGAAAAATAATCACTTCGAACTCCTCAAGCCTTAGCAAAAGCTACATCCTGTCTCACCTTAGCTGCAGCATTCAGTTTGATGCAGATAAATTAACAAAATGTTCCCCTGGCATTTAAATTCTTTTTTTTTTCCTTTCCTTTTTCCTCCCTTGTAAGCAGAGTGGGGGATGACGTGTAATAAGTCAAAAGACAAAGCAACTTCAAAACAAAATCAGTTATTTGTAAACAATCCTTGTGAGGATTTTTTTCCCCTCCACTCCCCACCTCACCCCAAGAAAATCAGCCCTGCCAGTTGTAATAGAAAGCCAAGTAAAGATAAATCAATTAGCTTGCTAATTTCTCCCCTCTCATTTATTTAGCTCTGCACTGTATTTGTCGTAATTGACTACAATTATGTTAATTACTAACTCCAGTATAATTACTATATTTATTGTCATTGAGCACGCGATGTACCCACAGCAAAGCTGGCATTTGTCGGGCATCAAGAAAGCAAACTGTCGAGAGGTGATTCTCGGCAAACTGGCGGATGTGGCTTCAGCAAATGAAAGGGCAAGAGAGATTTCATGCAATGTTAGTTTGAAAGCACCGGTTCATTAAGGATATTAATTTTCTGATAACTACACATTTAAGCATGACACACTAGTGCGGTATCTACAGGATTTTGCAATTATTAATGCGTGACAGTTTCAAATGCTAAGTGAATCAATTAAACAGCAGCATTCACAATTTGAGAAGAGATAACTGCTTCATAACTACCTAAGACTACAATTTTCACATGACAAAAAAGAGCCATTGAGGCGCCTTCAAAACCTGACAGGTCAAGAAAGAAGTTTGAAACAAAAGCACCTTACAACCATCATCTCTCCTCTTTACTTGTCAGATCAACTTTGCTAGTGTCTCCCCAGAAACGGCATCACATGCCAGCTGCCACAAGGTGATTTTTCATGTCTTGTCAAAGAAATCTTTTATTCTATTTGCTCTGCATTAACATGTTACATTTATTGATCAAGGGCCTGTTCGCAGCCACAGCAGGGCACTGAGCTCTCCATGCCTACGGGGCTTTGATGTCCCAGTGACATTCGAGCCCGAATAATGCACATACTAAATGGATTTAATGCAGAAATGTGTTTGGGCCTGACAGTTACATTAATAACAGCCCCTCACACTGATAAATATGCAATTGCTACTATTAAGAGTTACCCAATTATGGGGAAAATATTTCTTTACCTTATAAATAAATCCATCAAGGGGGAAAAAAAGTTTTAACAATGGTACATTTTCCTTTATTACATTTACTTCTCTGGCTGCAAAAATTGGGCTGTGTAGGGGTTAACACCCCCTCTCCCTACCTCACCTCCAATTGTTTTTAATAAGTCTTGCTTTGTCTCAAGAATGGTTTGGGAAATTTTTTTAGCCTTTGTTGGTCTTCCCTGTTCTACCGTCTCATTTCTTCAGAACCAGAGAAAAAGCAGATACCCAGGAGACTGAAAAATTAGGTTCTGTATAAGCTCAGAGAGGAGCTTAAGGGAGGTGGTACAAAGGTGGGGGGCACATGGCTGATCTCCATAATGATGGGTCTGAAGGAGGAGGACTTTTTCGCAAACTCCAAAAATCTGAACATGTGCACGTGTGTCTCCCACACTCAAACCCGAAGTGACCTTGTGCAGCAATGGGGGTGGAGGCACAAAGGGAAAGAGAAAGCAGCTGGGATAAAGACCTTATATTAGGAATGCCTTGACCAAAGAGAATTTGCAGTAATTATATCCCTGCAATTAAACAGACACCCAGAGAAAAAGCCTAATCACTCCCCCTTTCATCACAGAGAAGCAAGGAACAGCTGAAATCACCCGAACTGCAGTCCCTGTGGAGCCATGAGGAAAAAAAGTCTTTGCAGAGGGTGGGCATTGGGTGTGTAAGAGAGAACAATATACGCAAAGACAGAGGGATGAGGGACAAATGAATGGGGACAAACACACCACAATCCACCTCTTCTTTTCCCTCCAGAGTCAAAACTCTCTCTCTCTCTCTCTCTCTCTCTTCTCCCCCGCCCCCAGCCCCTCTAGGCTAGGTGACTGACAACTGCTGAGCTATTTCTTCCTGTGACAGGGACCTTCTTCTGAGCCACACCTATAAGAAGAGAAAAAGAGAGGACAAATTCTCTGGGACTTTCCCTGAGTCTACACCCTCTGTGCCATCCCAGGTTTC
This sequence comes from Sorex fumeus, assembly GCF_029834395.1. Taxonomy (NCBI): domain Eukaryota; kingdom Metazoa; phylum Chordata; class Mammalia; order Eulipotyphla; family Soricidae; genus Sorex; species Sorex fumeus. The sequence continues at coordinate 10,367,049 of NW_026606077.1, read as the reverse complement.
ATGAGGCCTTGGAAACCTAACCTACATCGCACTGCAAGTTAGAGGGATCAAAGTCACCTATGCAAAAGCTGAACATCAGGAAAAACCCAATGATTCCTTGAACCACCCTTCACTCACCCACCACTTTCCCAACCTGTCCTGCTGACAGGGGCTCAATTCCTCACTCTCTCTAGCAAAAGGGTAGAAATCCAGAAAGTCAGAACATTGGGTAGGTGGGAGGTAGCATGCACACTCCCCTTACATTGGCATAATCCCTGCTCACACAATAATTCTCCTTCCCAGACCCCCACCACCACCACCACCACCACCACACCCACTGCATACACTTCCAGCCTGCTTTGCACGGTTCTACAGTCATGGAGGTCAATCCAGAAAGTTTCATTAGTAAAGGAAATCCAAGTCTTGCTACTGAGACATAGCTACTCCAAATTATTTTTCACTTCCCCTTCTGAAATTATGTTCTATTGTTTGCTGGAGACATTAGAATGGCCAATGACATTCTTGGAACAACAACAAAAGAAAACAAACAAATATCCTTCTCATGGCCCTGCTTGGCTTAAAAAGGGAGTTATTCCAGCATATCTAGACACTTGCCTCCTCAGAATCATTCAGGCTTATCAGTGCTCTCGAAGTATTTTGGAAATTCATTAACACCTAAGATCTCCTTCCTATCAACATTTCGTCCTCAAAAGTCTTGCTGAAATAGTTTTAGTGTAGCCCCCACCCCAATATCAGAGTGTTCCCAAAGTACAAAAATTGCATTTGTATTTTGGAAACAAATATGAACAAGAACTCTAATGCAAAGAAACATCAGGTTGAAGTGCCAACTAATGCCAACAGATAATGCCCTTTGCACTGCTCTCCTTAAAGTCTGGGTTGAGAATTCTCTCACCTACATTCACTATAATGTGAACCAATGCACACCCCTAGCTGGGCATGAGTAATGGGTATGTATGAGATAAAAGATTCAGCCTGTGAAAATGCCAGAACAGTAGTAAACAAAGATGTTTATAACAGGATACGCAAGGTTATGCTGCACTATCAAGTACCCTAAAATATAATCATCAGATTGATTTTTCTCTTATTATCTATATTCAATATGAAATCAGCAAGAGAGAACTTATTTATGGCTTACTTGTTTATGGTCAGAACCCTAGACTGATAAGCATAACATATGAAAAAGAAAGTGGCAAATTTTACACTTTCTTTTAGTTTCTGCAAATGGTGTCAAAGTGTACATGTACAAACCATAGGCTGAGGAGAGAAAATTCTGAATTCTGGAAGAAACCCCAAGTATTAGGAGAAAATTTAAAGGCCCCTATATAAAAGGGTCAGGACTGGACTTTTAGCCACTCTAGAATGAAGACGTTTTAGCTATCACTGTGCTTACCAAAGGCCTACTACAAATGCCAGGAAATGTCCTAGGCACATTACACAGAGTTTACACTCTGTGTAACACAGTTACTCTCTCAACATTTTGACAATGAGCCTAGGTGCAGTTAAATAAATAATGCATGATAAAAGAAGGATTTCTAACCAGGATGGTGTGACCCCAAAGTCTTGGTTCTCTTCATTACATTGCCCTTTTTCCCAAATGAGCAGAAAATTCACAGGCCCAATTTCATCTTCCAGTTCAAAACACAGTAACAGTAGACTGCGTTCAAAGCTTTGGGGGCAACTCACTGTGGAATGAAGAAAGGCAGGTAGGGAGGAAAGAGACTGTTTGTCTACTGGGACAGCCCAAAGTCCACAGCACTTCTCTTTCCTCCTGGACCAAGCCAGGAAAGCAATAAGCAAAGCTTCCATCGAGGAAATTTTCTCCTAAGCAATTCCTCCACCCAGAGCATTTATCAGTGTGATGCTAAATAAGACAAGACTGAAAATAATTTAATTTTTTAAAACGTAAGCTTCCTGTTGCCATAGATCAATTAAACCATCTCCATTTTTATTGCCATATTGACACGGGTATATTTATCACTGTTTGCCAGGGGAGCCCTGCTCTGCCAGCTGTGTTCAAGCTCAGCAGGCAACACACTCATACCACACAGGGTCCTTGGGGGGAGGGAACGAGGCCACCAAGAAGGATTGTGCCCTTTCTCAATCAAAGGACAAGGGGAAACAGCATTACTGAGCCATTTGCCTTGAGCAAACCAAAGAATATCACTGGCTAAGGCAATATTTCATAACCTTTTCCTGAACTTCTGATCTTACATCCTTCCTGAGGATCCCTGCCCTACCAGTTGGCCCCTGAATCTCTCATCTCTCCCATGCAATTGCCCCACCCCCATTCATGTGATTTTGACCTGTGGCCTCCTTGGAATATCCTGAAGGCTCACAGGAACCACAGGACCATGAGTTGAGAAATTAAGGCTGAGGTACAGGAGTCTCTCTACTGAACAGCAAAGTAAAATATAGAAGCCTCAAACATAAACTCAAGGAAGACATCAGGACAAAGAATTATTCAGATATTCTTGGTAGTAGAAATTGGTATGACCTGGTAAAGGCAATCTGACGTCTATACAAAAGCCCTCTGACAATTCTGTGTCTAGAAATTTTTCCTAATCATAAATGTATAAATCAACAAGTATTACAAGGATAGTTATAATACAGACTTTATACACACACAGACACACGCAAACACACCAGTAAAAATCTAGAAACAATATGAAAGTCTGATTCTGAGAAATAAATTGAGAAAACAGGAGCTGGAGAGATAGTACAAGGGGCAAGACACTTGCCTTTCATATAGCCTACCCATAGTTTGATCCTTGGTACCTACCATATATGGTCTCCCAAGCCCTTCCAGGAGTGATCCCTGAGTACAGATCCAGAAGTGATCCCTGAGCACAAATTCATATCTGAGCACACCCATATATGGCCTAAACTACCCCAAAAAAAGCAAAAAAGAAACTATTAAGAAATATACTGCAGGGGTTGGAGCGATAGCACAGTGGGTAGGGCATTTGCCTTGCACGCAGCTGACCTGGGTTGATTCCCAGCATCCCATATGGTCCCCTGAGCACCACCAGGAGTAATTCCTGAGCACAGAGCCAGGAATAATCCCTTTGCATCACTGGGTGTGACCCAAAAAGCAAAAAGAAAAAGAAAGTAAGAAATATAATGCGATATTTACTAAAATAGGAAACTGTTTCCAACACAATGGAAACAACCAGTCTTTAAATATCTGACATTATAAAAGACCTGAAGACTATGTTAATAGTGATTTCTGTGAGGGCCAGGAGATAGGCGCATGCCTGGCATGCATTTCAGCCTGGGTTTGAGTTCCAGTACCACATGGTTCACACACATACAGACAAACAGACACACCACATACTCTATCAGGTGTAACCCTTGAGAATGATGGAGTGGCCCAAGGAATCCCACGCACTGCAGGGTCCCAAGTAGCATCACATTCTCTGGATCTTGGGCTGAACCAACAATCTGCTTGGCCAAGAATCACCAGTGGGGCTCTGGACCTCTTGATCGTTGCTTGGGAGCACCTCCCTCAAGCCCCCCCCCAAAAAAATAGTGATTTCTGGGGGTAAGTAACTTACAACAAATGTTTTGTTCATATCTTCCTGAGTTTTCCAAGGTTTCTATAACCATCAGTTTTTAAAGAAAAAAAAAATTCTTCAAAAAATAAAATCGAAAATACCATTGCAGGGAGGGAATAAGGCCACCAGGAAGCATTGTGCCCTTTCTCAATCAAAGGACAAGGGGAACTGGCATTACTGAGCCATTTGCCTTGAGCAGACCAAAGAATATCACTGATGTAAACATTCAATTTATGATACATTCAAATTCTAGAGGCAAAACCTTAGTACTCTTTTCACCTAATTAGCTCCCTAAGCCCCATTTTCCTGTTGCAAGGCAGACTGCAGGGCCCTGCTCCAGGAACTGTGTCCCGGGAGCTGGTTCAGTCACCATAGCTCACCTTTCCACCTAATTCTGACGGAGGAGTGATATCTGGGCTGGAAGGGTAAGCAGAGGAATGGTTGAGGCTTTAAAAAAGATTCCAAATTTTTTTTCTGCCCTACTGTATCTTGCTTCCCCTTCTAACTTCCAACCTGACCAGACACTTTGGCTCTGACGATTTTCATTTCAACAGAGTCAGAAACAGCAGGGCCTGAATATGCATAACCAGAGCTTTATGTGATGTGGAGAGAAACCTATCTATTGGACAACCCAGCTGAGGCAGAAGTAGAGTCACCATTGTTCATGCAGAAGGGAAGGCTCCAAGGCGTTTACTGTCAAACAAGATTTTAGGTAAAACCTGTAGCAATACTACAAGGGCTAAGGTGTCTGCCTTGAACATAAGTGACCCTTGTTTAATCCCAGGATGCCATATGGTCCCCCGAGCACTGCTAGGCATGGTCCATCAGCATAAGGGATCACTCCCTCAGAAGCCAGCCCTGAACACAATCTAGGTGTAGCCCAAATCCCCCACCTACCCATCCATTCAAAAACAAATTTTAAGTGATTTCATTAAACAGTCACATTGAGAACTCTGGCTTGGATAACCTGAACCCAAGAACAGTTCTAGGGTTGCTGGAAAAATTTCTGAAGTCTTCCTTGTGTACAGGAGAGAGGAGGTTACAGCAAATGTCTTAGGAACTTTATAACAGTAACTGCTGAACAATATATCTGCTGACTTGGTGCTATCTATGCACTGAGCAAACAAATAGGGCTCTTTTATTTTTTCCCCAATTTTATTTTTTATAAAGCTGTTCATAATAATTTATTACATTCAATATTCCAACACCAATCCCACCACCATTACACCTTCCCACCACCATTATTTCGAGTTTTCCCATCATCACCAAAGTCTGCCCCAAAAGCAGGTCCTAAATAATTTATTTTGTATTGCTTGTTATGAGTAATCCATTAAAAATGAATCAAAAAAGTTTCCTTAGAGGAAAATATGTGAAAACTGTTGTATCTCACCCTGGTGCGATTAAGTCCTGATATAAGAGGTTACTAACATGTTGTTATATGTTGAGCTTAGTGTGTGCTTTTATTTATTTCTTTATTTCTTTATTTATTTATGTTTGATCAAGATCGGTTGCCTTTTACCTTACCTCAAATGTGATGTGCTACTGTTGGTACATCAGTGGAATAGTGTATGAAATCTCCCATGGCAGCGAATGTGGCCATGTGCTCCAGGATTTCTAAAATCCTAAATAGGGGTGATACAACCCAAGATGACTCTGGGGTCGGAGGCATCTCTGCAGCTTGCTGCTCTCTTCTGAGAGTTATTTGTAAGTCATGGCCACTTATGAGCTTCTATGGGGCTGGAGGCAGTTCGTGGGTGTGGCGCCAGGCTCCCAGAAAGACAGGGAATGGGGGTGATGTAGGCAGGTAGATAGGGAAAGGCTCTCTGCAATGAAACGAAGTCTCATAGAAGAAGAATTCTAGGACCAACCCACCCTGTGGAGACAGAGAATAAGGACTTGATAAGACCATCCCCAGACCCTGAAGATATGGGCCTCCTCCCCATGAAATTCCTCCTTTCCGAGAACCCCCCTTTCAATCCGGTTGACTCCAGCAACCCAGCCCCAAGGTGATTCCAGGACATTCCAAGTCAGATGATTCTCGAACCCCTTTTCAATCCGGTTAACTCCAGCAACCCAGCCCCAAGGAGATTCCAGGACATTCCAAGTCAGATGATTCTCGAACCCCCTTTCAATCCGGTTGACTCCAGCGACTCAGCCCCAAGGAGATTCCAGAACATTCTGAGTCAGAAGGATCTATAAGAACCAGCTCGAGAGCCCACTTGGCGCTCTCTCCACCCTCGGAGAAGCCCGCGTTCCCTCTGGATGCGTTACTCTCCCTCTCTTACTCTCCATTCCCCCGCTTATCTGCTTATCCCTTTCTCTCCCTCTCCAAAAGTCTCCAAATAAAACCTGTTACTTCACTGCTCGTCTACTCCTGAAATTCTTTTCTGCGAGCGAGACAAGAACCCCAGAAACCTCGGGTAAGGCTTGGGACTGGTCTCTCCTTTCCTGCGAAGAGCAAATTCTCGCCCCAGCTTGAGTCCGTGGCTCCCCGAGCAATCGGGTGGCGGGGATTAACTCCCGTGCCGAGAAGATCAAGCGGACTTCAGGTGTGGCTTGACGGCCACCTCGTGGGGCTGGCGGGGCTTAGGCCCGTGCCGAGCAGCTGCTCACTGCAGACTTTACCGGTCCTAGCCTACCCAGGGTTCCGGGTGGCAGAGGTGGGTGGGGAGAAAGTGGCCGTCTTTCTCCTCCCCACTTCACATAAGTCACCCGTGGGGCCCACCGACATCAGGGGGAGGTCGCCCAACCCTTTGAGAGTCAGGCTCTTTTAATTTGCTCCTTTCACTCACTCTTCTAGAACCTAAAGTTTTGTATCTCATAGCATGGTGGTTCCTCTGAAGGAAGATACAAGCCAGACATGGTCTGGTGCAGGCCGGATCTCAGGACACTATGTCTTGCTCCTTCAGAAAGACAGCAGGGGTGCGAGTGGGGGGGTGATTTTTTTTTTGAGGGGATGGTTGTTCTGCTGAGTTTTGGTTTAGGTTATACCCAGCTGTGCTCAGGGTTTACTCCTGGCTCTGTGCTCAGTAACCATATGTCTGATACCAAACTGGGTCAACCACATGCAAGGCGAGCTCCTTAAACCCAGCACTACCTTTCTGGCCCAGAGTTGGCAAGGTTGAGTATGGCCTATTCACAGAGCCAGAGCAGCTGCATCTGAATATTAGAATATTAATATCTGTTAATTTTTGGTGCCTTTATAAGCCTTTTGTTAAAAAGTAATAACTAAACAAAAAGCTCAGAGCTAATAAATTCATAATCACCTGTCCTTCCAGCACAAACTGGTGGATACAGGGAGCATCAAGGGCACCATCACTCTTATAAATGAGATTAACTGTGACGTTGGCATGTGGTGATGAATAAAGGTAGGACAATGAAGAAGGAGGGAAAAGGAGGCTTTTTTTTTCTTTTTGGGTCACACCTGGCAATGCACAGGGGTTACTCCTGGCTCTGCACTCAGGAGTTACTCCTGGCTATGCTCAGGGGACCATATGGGATGTTGGGAATCGAACCTGGGTCGGCCACATGCAAGGCAAACGCCCTACCTTCTGTACTATCTCTCCAGCTCCAAAGGAGGCTCTTAACATGAGTGATTAACTGAAGCCTGATATCTTCCCTCCTTTTAGTGAAGGAAAAAATCACTGTCACTGTCCTCCCATTGTTCATCTATTTGCTCGAGCGGGCGCAGTAACATTGTGAGACTTGTTACTGTGTTTGGCATATCGAATACTCCACCAGGAGCTTGCCAGGCTTTGCCGTGCAGGCGAGATACTCTCGGTAGCTTGCTGGGCTCTCCAAGAGGGGCGGAGGAATCGAACTCTGGTTGTCCATGTTGGCTGTGTGCAAGGCAAACACCCTACCCGCTATGCCATCGATCCAGCCCATGAGCAAAAAATAAATATAATACATATGAAAATAGTATGTTCATTATGCACAAAATATCACAAAAAAGGTGACTAACAATAACACTAAAATGTGTGCCATGTGTACATATTAACTACTCAAAAATGAATTAACAGAGTGTCTTGCCTAAAAACAAACTGTTTTTAGCCCCAGACACAGAATGCCGCTGATTTTGTAACCTATGGAAGTAGCAAAGCTTGTATTGGGGGTGTACTGCATACTGCTCTGTCTGATGTGACTGTTCAGGTGTGAAGCAGGGGAGGTTTAGCAATATGAGGAAAATAGTGTTTTTGAGGGCAGCTCTAGAAAAAGGGCAAGTGGCATGGAAAAAAGAGAAGAGGGACTTGGGGAGAAAGGGACCCCATCACTCACTGGAGACTTGACTAGGGAGAAAGTTTTCCCAAAGATTTCCAGGAACAATGCTTCCCCAAACTTTTTTTTCTTTTTGGGTCACACCAGGCAATGCACAGGGGTTACTGCTGGCTCTGCACTCAGAAATTACTTCTTGTGGTGCTCAGGGGACCATACAGGATACTAGGAATCAAACCCAGGTCGACTGCGTGCAAGGCAAATGCCCTACCTGCTATGCTATCACTCCAGCCCCATGCTTTCCCAAACTTATCTAAGGCTTTGTGCCACAATTACCACCTCCTCCCTCCCTCCAGTCTATCATGAACCACAGTAAAAGTCTATAGCACATAATAATATATGGATGGTGGGTTCTGGAAGATGTGTCCCAGTGGGCACAGGGAGACTGCTGAGATGTAACCACAGCAAAAACCGACAAGGGGAGTAGGTAATGCAGGTGCTGTGATGAACCCAGGTGGTAGACAAACCGCCCAGGAGAAAGGCCCCCCTCAAGTCCAGGGAAATAGCGAATGGAAACTAGGAAGAAACTTGGCACAAAACTTGGGGTGGGCTTCACATGATTTCACATGGCTATAATGATGTCCACAGTCCAGTGGGCTTGGGTCCTCTGCTCCACAGACAGAGCTGAATGGCATGTTTGTGAACATCTTTCTCTTCCCCTCTCCCTCTTATCTCCCTTTCTTCACATATTTTAACAGAAATCTGATACACATCTAAACCATCTGTGGCTTTGCTCCAGCTGAAGGCAAAGACAGAAACTAGTGCCTGAGTAATGCAGAACCTTCCTCTGAAACCCCAGAGAAATGGCAGTGCCACCTCCCATCACCACAACCTCCCTCCACGTAGATCTCTAAGACAGTCATCAAGATCAGCCAACAACCCCCCACTCTCCCCCGCCCGGCATCTCTCCAATTAAGGATCCTTGTACTCCATTCAACTCAAACTCCTTCCAGCCTAACTGGGTCCTAAAGTAAAACCCTCCCAAACCTTTGACCTCACTTCATCACTCATCCCCAACCTGACACAATTACATTCCAGCATGCAGATCCCATACTGGCCATGACTGACAAGAACAGGCTCTGACCAGAGATGATAGCTCCCAGGACTCAGCACAGAGAAGTCTTCCCTCTCAACCTTTAACCTCCAAATCCATTGACCAAACTTTATCTCATGAAGTTTTCCTGCCTTTAGGATGCATCCTTTTCTGATAAATTTTATAAATCCAGCCCCTCAAAGTCCATCACACCTTTCACTGACTTTAATCACCCACACACACCTGTTAAGGTCCAACCCCTTCTCAGTCATACACAGATAGCATATGAACCTACTTACCCCAGGTGTAGCAAAGATGGCTCTGTGTCCACAGACTCACTGCCAGCCTTCTGGCCTGTGCTAACACACTACCTCCCAGGACTCAGCCACTCAGACATAGGTGTGGACTCCCACCAGCAAGGCACAGTCTGAGCCACAATGACCAACTCCTGGAGCCAATCACAGAGGAGGACCTTCCTTCAGTGTCCAAAGGAACCCCATCTGCTCTGAGGAGTTAGTTAAGGAACAGCCCACACATCTTAGGCATGGTCCAGTCCAGGCTGTAGAATCTGTCTCCCATGGGGACCGGGACCAAAAGCTATCTTAACTTTCTTAGAATTCATGCTTACTTGTTTTCATTTTCTCATCACAATGTAATTTTTGGACTTTTCTATTTCCACATCTCCATCAGTCATACACAAACACTAGGAGAATTAGGGAAGAACATGCACTGTGCCCACCCTCCATAACTCTCGGATCATCCCTTCTCCATGGACACCTCCAAGCACGGCTGTATATGCTTAGTCCAGGCTGCTCTACTGGCTTCACATTTACTTCAAGTCCTACTTGCTAACGCCGGCTAGTGAGGTCAAAGGTTTGGGAGGGTTTCACTTTAGGACACTAACTGTCTTACATTGTGTCTACCTTCTCTCCATCATGTATTTCCAAGTAAAAAAGAAGCTGGAAGAAGAAAAGAGACTGAGCAAACCGGCTCTTTACCTCACCTACATCCCAAAGCAATTTGTTTCATTCAGAAGAGAGCACAGTGAGGGGCAAGCAGATTAAGTAGTAAAGCACATTCCTTGCATACGCAAGGCCCTGAGCTGGATCCACAGAGCACATGCCCCACCCAGTACAACTAGAAGTGGCCCCGGGCTCCAAACACTTGTGGGTGTGACAATCCATAACTCATTAACGAGCTCATAAACATGGAGACAGACAGCACAGCTCAGGGGGAACCGAGGGGGGAAGTCCTGCAGGAAATCGGTTAGGAAAAGCAGCAGAGCCAGGTGTAAGCCCTGAGCACCAGTTGGCGTGGCCCTGGAAAGAAAGAACAATCCACTGGACTTGTTCCAGAGACTCTTAAATAAATCTCAAAAGAGATCAACTAGTCACCAAAATTTCTTAGAACGCTGTTCCAAGCTGAGACCTCCAGGAAGATCTCAGGAGGTGGGAGGCCAGCTCCCTCCCTACTGAAATTCTAGCAGACCCTTCCATACCCCAAAAGCTTCCACAGTGTCTCTCCCTGGCCAGACCTCACCACCTCAGAAACTTAACTCCACAGAGAGCTTAAGTACAGGTTTTTTGGCTGAAACTACAGGCCTTGTAGGAGTCAGGATGGGTAACCACCGTCCACCTCCCCACACTTCTAGAAGACCCAGCAGCCATACCCATGTCCCCCTGCTGCTGCCAAGTAAACTCACAAAAAAACAAAGAGTCAGAGAGATAATACAGCAGGTAAGGCAATTGCGTTGGACACAGCTGCCTCAGGTTCAATCCCTGATGTCCCATATGGTCACCCAAATACTTCCAGGAGTTATCCCCAAGCACAGAACCTGGAATAGTCCCTGAACACCACTGGGTGTAGCCTAAAAATCAAAAAAGGAAAAAGAAATAAAGCAAGAGGCCAAAAACCCAGCCCTTGCTTATTTATCAGACCAATGACATCAACTTTTAAAGTTCCTAGGAGCCTCCTACTTCCCTCACTCAAGTCCCCAAACCAGCCATAATTTAGCCACATTTTAGGAAGAAAAAATAACTGTTCTCCATTTGGAATAATATATAAGATCACACTTACCTTTTGCCAAGACTGGAACAGTTGGTGGAGAGTTTCCATAAACACTACCCACCCCATTCCAAAGTGTTCTAATTATTTTGAAATGCCATCTGGGAGAAACCATCATTGCAAATATTTAAGGTTCCAGTTTATGAAAAGGCAAAAAAGAAACACACAAACATCCCATACCTGTGACTTGGCAGTGGTCTTTTTTTTTTTTAAAGGGGGAGGAGGATGCGTATACAGTTATCTAGAATGCATGCCTAACCACCACCACCCCAACAAACATTCTGGCTAGTTCCACTTTAATACTTCCTCAAGAGGGATTCTAACTTGTCCACATGGTATCGTGGAGAAAGGAAAGAATGACATGAAGCTACAGTACCCTCATCACTCATGTAAGATGGCCAATGTCGAAATGCTCATTGGTTCTTCAGTGGCTCAGAAGAGGCTAGCCACGGAAACACCAAAGGCAGAGCCAAAACCTTGGGGTGCAATTACACACATCTCAGACTCCTACACAAGGTACAGAGCTAGAATGTTTGACTTTCATCTGCAGGCTATTAAATTATCAGGGGGTTGCTGAGTCTCCCAGACCTGGTCTGTATCTTGTGAAGGTTACATACCTCAGAAGGTTAAAGCTCAGATCAAGCCTCTTTGCAAAATGTCCACAGTCCCTGCCAAGGTGCTCTGGAATTTCTCTGCAGTCCTGGCCTATGTAGGACACCTGGAAATTAAATGGAACAGAAACAATGTGGCAAACGGAAATCATCCAGCTGCACACAACCCTGTGTCATTGATCTGATGATTGCTTCCGCAACTTTAAATGCACACTCCTCACCCACACAAAGGCCACATTGGGGGCTATTTTCTTGATCAAATCAGCCTTGGGGGCTTCAGGGACGCTGCCAACAGCTCCCCTTTCCTGGCACATTTAGCATAATGAAGACTCATCCCAGCACAATGAAACTGAAACAAAATTGGCCCGATTCAGGTGTCCAAAAAAACCCCAATGTCAGAGCATGCTGATATAATTGCAGCAATCAGCCTCTTGCTGAGGGGCCTCTCCAACAGCTGCCCCTCTGGCTCTTCTTCTCCCTCTCCTCACTGCCCCCCCACGCACCCTGTTATGCACATTAAAGGACATAGCAGATGCATGCGCCAGTACTCAGCCTGCAGGGTGCTGGAACAGAAAGGGCTGGTTGGACAAGAAAACCTCCTCAGACCGCCAATCCCATCCTATTACCACAGTGTAGAAACTGTCCTCCACACTCAGAACAAAACTGATCTGAAAGCGACAGGGCAGTGACAGGTGGTCAGAGCTTCCAAGTCTCCTGCTCCAGGGAAGGCGTCTTTTGCATTCAGACCACTCTGTTCACAGTGCCGCTTCTTCCTTTGGCATTCTTTTAATGATAACTGTTGGTATTATTTGTCTGATATGTGCCCAAATATTAAGAAGTCGGACTGAAATTTGACCCCCAAACTTCTGGCAACAACAAGGTCCAAAGGGCTTTCTACTCCTCTGTCCACCGTGGTTTACAAGTAGCACCCTGCAGGCAGGACCCAAAACTCCAAACTCTGTCAGACAAACCTGTCAGTTAGAATTGTCTGGTCAGTGCCAATACATACTTCTGAAAGGACTCCACCCTCAACCACCAGCGCTACCCATCACATGGCTCAACCTTGATCCCTTCCCCTTACAAACACACACACTTCTACCTATACAGAGAACTTTTGGACTAACTGTAAGATTCTCAGAAGTTATGATACCTAAGGGGGGAAATTAGGAATCTGGTGACCATCTCATATATTACTGATAATTCAACCATATGAATTACTAACAATAATTTACTCATTTCTAAAAACAGCATTTTATATGACTCAACCGAACACAAATCACACTGCACCCTAGTATGACCTCTGTCTTTCAAATTACTTCTCAACCTTTTTCTATCCAGTGGGGATAAAGTGCTAATGATTCAGTGCACCATATTCACCTTCCTTAAGCAACTTTATTCCTGGAGCAGAGAATGTAGGGAGAAGGGCAGGAAGGATGGATAACTCCACTAAGATAATTTTGACACAAAAAGATACAAGCTAAAACATAAAGAACACTAAGAGCTATCTCTCCTCTTTTTACATAGGATCTTTATTTTCTCAGAGCTCCTTGTACAATAAATCTGTACTTCCAAGTCCAGATCAAAATCATACCCCAAAGGGAGATAAGGAATAGAAGACCCAATCAATCTAGGGACTTCCATTTTCCTCAAGATGTCTACTCAACCAGAAGTTTCTTCTCTGATTAGAAGCTCACATTGAGCTGCAGAGATGCCTTCAGACTTTGCAATAGGTCAATTACACTAGGCTACTCCAGATGGGAGCAGGTGCTGTCCCTCCTCCTGCCCCCTAGGAATCCCAGTGGTTGCCATCTTCCAGAACTCAATGAGAAGCCCGGGTACACGGGAGCAGCAACGGCAATTGCCAGGTTTCAGGGGATGGAGGATGGACCAGCCCTTCTCATCGCTCCACCCCAATGGAACCTTGAGATGACGCCCACCAACTACTTCCAGCTACTATTTAAGCTCTTTAACGGCCGTGACCCAGAGATACACAAAAGAATCTCGGAACCAAGCAGCTCGCAGCAGAGATCTCTCCAGGCCCTACTTATCTAAAATTTAGAATTCCAGGAGCACACAGCCACTCTCACAGCACTGCAACATCTTATGCTATTCATAATAAGCAATACAAAATAAATTGTCTAGCATTGCCTTTTCAGAAGGTTTGAGTGGTGGTGGGAAAACTCCAAATAATAATGGTGGGACTGGTGTCAAAATATTGAATGTAACCAAAGTAGAGATAATTATGAAAATTGTCTGCCACATAGGTAGAAGGAGGGTTGGGATAGAGGAGGATACTGGGGATTTTGGTGGTGGAAAATATGCACGGTTGAAGGGATGGCTGTTTGATCATTGTATGACCAAAATTCAAATATGAAAGCAGAACAAAGAAGGAAGAAGACAATGAAGACAAAGAAGTCAAAGAAGATGAAGAAGATGTAGACGAAAAAGAAGACAACAACAAAGAAGCAGCAGCAACAGCAGCAGCTCACATTGATGCCCAGGCTCATGGTGCTCACCCATCTCTTTCACCCAAACATGAACTACCATCTTGTTCACATCATCAACATTCACAATCTCTGTGATATATGTGGCGGAAAGGCTGAGCTTCAGATGTGGAAGCTGAGTTCGTTCTTCGGAAGCTCACCAAGAATCTTGCAGGGACCCTGTTTGTCATGTTTTATCACTTCAAAGTGATTCTTCCTAGCTGAAAAGCATGAGAATTACCTTATGAAGCCATGTTGTCAACTCCAGAAGGGTATCTGAACCTGGGCAGAGAGAATATTTGCTCCTTTTTTTTCTGTTATAGAACTCTCCATCTCAAAGGAAACAGTAGCACCATGAAGAGTTATCATGGTCACTCATAAAAGGTCTAAAGAGACTTTTATCATCATATTTTATGATATGGTCTTAGCACAATAGCCCAAGAAAATATAACAAAGCATTATTTCTCTCCCCTTCCATAAAAATAAGGATCAAGTCTCAAATTTAGAATTTGATAAGCCAATTTATTAAGCCATCTGCATACTTGGACTACCTCTGTGGTCAACAGGGAGCTTTCAGAGATATGGACTAAACTGACCACAATGATGTAGTTTCAATTGGTTAGAATAAGCTCAAAAGCAGCAGCATCCACTGACAGATACTGCAAGCAATACTCATTTAAGAAATGCTGCTTGCTAGTAGGAGAGATGAAGTCATGAAATTTGCTTACAAGTGGACAGACATGGAGAGTATCATGCTAAGTGAAATAAGTCAGAAAGAGAGGGACATAGAAGGACTGCACTCATTTGTGGAGAACATAACATGAGGTTGACACCAAGCATAGTAGATACAAGGGCCAAGAGGATTTCCCCATAGCTGAAAGCTTGTCTCATGAGCGGAGGGGAGAAGGCAGATGGAATAGAGAAGGGCTTACTAAGAAAATGATGGCTGGAGGAATCAGTTGGGATGGGAGATGTGTGCCAAAAGTAGATAATGGACCAAACATGATGATCTCTCAGTGTCTGTATTGCAAAACATAATGCCCAAAAGTAGAGAGAGACTATGGGGAATATTGATCCTCTTAGATCACTTTCAAAAAAAAACCTGGAGAGAAAATTAAAAATAATAATAAGAGCAAGTAAACACTAGACTTGCTTAACTTTTCTTCCTTTCTTAATGTAAATATTTTGTATGTATAATGTAGAATATATATGTGAAATTAAAGTAAATAATAAAGTCAAGATCAGGGCTTGTGACTGAAATCTCCAGGTTCTCACAGTCAGGAATGGGCAACCTTCCCCCATCTCCCTGTTATTCCAGGAGTCTGGCAGTCATACCCAACAACTGCCTCTGGCTCCATATAAGCTCATTAAGGGTCCTGATCCAGAGACTCACAAATCTCAGAAAAGAGCAATCAGCTGCAGCAACGTCTCCAGATCCCAAAATCACCATCCAGTTAAAAATTTAACTCCAGCTCTATCACCCTAAAGTTTTAAAATTCCTTGAGCAGGCAGCAGCATTCACATTCCAAGCTGCAGGACATCTCATACTTTATGCTACTGATGTATCAAGTGTAGCACACCACATTTGATGGGATATAAAATAGAAGGCAATTGATCTTGAGCAAAAAAAATATACATACATATGTATACATATGTATAGAAATATACATATATATGAGATACCTCTTTCTATTTTGTCTTCAATAGAGACAAAATAGGGTTTGATTCATCTAATCCTCAGAGTGTGTGTGTGTGTGTGTATATATGTGTGTGTGTTTTATATAGATATATAGATATATATAAGCACACAAAGCTCAACCTGTAACAACACGTTAGTAATCTCTTATACAAGGGCTTAATGGCTCCAAGGTAAGATACAACTATTTTCACACACTTTCCTCTAAGGAAATCTCTTTGGATCATTTTAGCAGATTATTCATAACAAGTAATACAAAATAAATTATTTAGTATCTGCTTTGGGGGCAGGCTTGGGTAGTGGTGGGAAAATTCAAATAACGGTCGTGGGAATGTGTAGTGGTGGTGGGATTGATGTTGGACTATTGAATGTATTAGATAATTAAACAACTTTATAAAAACAAACTTTTTTAAAATAAAATTTAAAATAAATAAAATGAAGTCAAGATCTTGGTCACTATCATTCAGCTTAAAAAGTATCATCTTTTCTTTTTAATTTTTATTAGTGAAACACCATGAGGTACAGTTGTAGACTTACAAATTTTTGTGCTTGGGTTTCAATTATACAATGATTGAGTACCCATCCCTCCACCAGTGCCCATTTTCCACCACCACTAATCCCAGTATCCTTCCCACCCCCCACCCCCCCATCCCATCCTGCCTCTGTGGCAAGGCATTCACTTTTGTTCTCTCTCTCCTTTTAGGTGATGTGGTTTTCATTGAGTGGCAATCATGTTCAGTCTATAGTCTACTTTCAGCATGAAAAAAGAAGTATCATCTCCAGGCCTCCTCCAGATACCTCTTCCCTATTTTGTCTTCAATAGAGAAAATCAGGGCCACAGAGATAATAAAGCCAGTATTTGCCTTGTATGTGGATGACTTGGGTTTTATCCATATGGTCCTCAGAGTACTGCCAGGAGCAATTCCTAAGTGCAAAGCTAGAAATAATCCCTGATCATTGCCAGGCATGGTACAAAAACCAAAAAATATTTTTAAATAGAGGGAATCATTATGAACATACTAATTTTTAAAGCATTCGAAAGCATATACAGTCAATGGCAAAGAAGCTGTCAAACTGGAATTAGAGTACATGGACACTTGAGAAAACAGAATTAGAGTCTCCCTTAAATTTAGGTATGGTCATTAATATAGGATTCTATTAAGAAAGATAAGTTGGAGCTGAATAGTACATTAAGCAAGGTGTTTGCCTTGCATGCATCCAGCTCTGGTCTGATCCCTGTCATCCTAAATGGTATCCCAAGCTCCAGCAGGAGTGGTCCCTGAGCACAGAGGCAGGAGTAAGCCCTGAGCATGGCCAGGTGTGCCCCCACAAAGACAAAAAAATAAAGAGCATAAAAATAAGGTAGATTATAAATGGTTAAGAATAGGGCTGGACACCAGGAGGATTACTCCATAGCTTAGTGGCCAGTCGGGCATTCTAGAGGAAAGGGCAGCTCAGATAGAGAAGGGAACACCAAATAAAGGGTATTTGGAGGATCCCCCCAGGAGGGGAGATGCATGTTGAAAGTAGACCATGGACTGAACATGATTGCCACTCAATGCCTCTTTTGCAGACCACAACACCCAAAAGGAGAGAGAGAACACAGGGGATTGTCCTGACACAGAGGCAGGGGAGGATGGGGGGATGGGGTTGGGGGGGATATTATCCATGGTGGTGGAAAATGGGCACTGGTGGAGGGATGGGTATCTCATCATTGTACAATCAAACCCAAGCACAAAAAATTGTAAATCTACAACTGTACCTCATGGTGTTTCACTAATAAAAAAAGAAAAATAAAAAAAAAAATTTTTAAAAAGTAAAAAAAAAAAGAATAGGGCTGGAGGGAGGGTTGAAAGGGGAGGTATATTGGGGACATTGATGGTGGAGAAGGTGCACTGGTGGATGGATGGGTGTTTGATCATTGTATGATTTACACTCAAACAAGAAAGCTTGTAACTGTATCTCACAGTGATTCAATAATAATTTTTTTCTAAAAATAATAGGGCTGGAGAAATAATGGAGCAGGAAGAACACATGGCCAACCCAGGTTCAATCCCTAGTACTCCATATGGTTCCCAGAGCTCACCAGGAGTGATCCCTGAGCACAGAGCCAGTAGTAAGACCTGAGTACCACTGGGTGTGCACCCCCCAAAAAAGAGTAAACACCACAGTTTGCATTTACAGAGAAAATAACAGTAGCTTCACTATTAATAAAATGACCACGAATCCTTTTCAAGTGCAGTAAGATTTATAATTTACGACTACAAAATACAGTGCTGCTAAAGGTCAGGAGATAGTGGAATATACAGGATTAACCTACGTTAGCATGCATTCAACCTGGGTTCCACCACTGGCACCGCATGGTCCCTGAGCATTGCCAGGTATAGCCCTGGGGGCCCTGAGCATTTTAACCTAGGAGAATCCCTGACACTGCAGGGCTGAGCAGTATGGCACCCTTGCCCCCTTATACTGAGCTGCCAGCCAGTAGCTGAGAACCCCTGGAGGTGGGAAGCTGGACTCCTGAGCACATTTTAGGAGGCATATCTCCCCACCACTCCCACTAACCCTGCAAAAAAAAAAGTGCTACATCATGGAAGACATTCCCTCTCAGGTTTTCAGGAAACTTCTTAGAGCACAAGGCCATCTGCAAAGATGATAGGAGAGGAGGCCAGATGCACCAGACCAAACATAGTTTGCATCTTCAGCAAACAGAAATATATATTAAATGGTACAGAAGAAAACACATCTAGAATAGAAGTCTTTGGTCCAGGGAGACAGTACACTGGGACATTGGGTAGGATATTGGGGGACCACACTCAACAATTCTTAGAGGTTACTTTTGGCTTTGAATTCAAGTAACACTTCTGGCAGTGCTTGGGTGACCATATGGGATGCCAGTGATCAAACCCGGGTCGGCCACATGTAAGGCATGCACTCTACTCACTGTACTATCTCTCTGACCCCTCAAGAACACCTGTAATCAAAAACTATCAACATTGTGAGCTCTTAGGGCATTTTTCTTTTATCCCTTAAGAAGAATCTTCCAACACTGGAAAGATACCAAGTGGCACACATTCAATGTTCCACTTCCTGTAAGGTCTATAATTAGAAACTATGCGGTGAGGAATGAAAAAAAAAAACCCTAACTTCAGGGAAATCCACTCAGATTCACTGGCCTAGGAGGATTAGGCACAAAAGTCTAAGGAGGACGCCATGGCCCCAGAAGCACAAGGACTTAATACAGAAAACCGGCAGCTTGGAGCAGAAAAGCAAACGGACTATGCATTAATCTGCGCCATCTTGCCTGCCCGGAGGGGAAAGGGTGTTGCCCCATTCACCCTCTCCTCTCTGGAAAGAAAGATGGTGGCCGCATGGGAGCCTTGTGGAGAGCAGGTCTGAGCCGGGGGTGGGGGTGCGATGGATACCTCATGGGACAGGGGGCGTTCCGGCCCGTCCTTCACGCCCTACTGAGGTCACCAGCTGCCCCCCACGAGCAGCTCTCCGGCACGGCCACGGCCCCAGAAGCACAGAGACCAATCTCTTAATTATCTGACTCTCAGTAGAAATACTTGCAGGGTTAATAAATAAAATAGCAGAAATCCAAAACCACGCGGCCGCAATAGCAGCCGCGTGACATCATTTAATTCTTGAACCCAGCTGTAGAAAGCAAATCATTTCACAATGCTTTTTCAGCATGGCTGATTTTGGGGGGGGTAAAGTCTAAATAATAATGGTGCAACTTTTTTCAAAACAATGAAGCTAGTCAAAGTAGACAGAGTGTTAACTAGAATTAATCTACCCCACAGACATTGGGGGGGGCGGTAGGGGGGTGGAGGTTTATTGGGGTTCTTCGTGGTGAAAAATAAGTATTGGTAAAGGGAAATGTGATTGATATTTGCATGACCGAGACCTAAACCTGAAAGCTTTGTAACTTTTCCCACAGCGATTCAATAAATAAATAAAAATAAATAAATTTAAAAAAAGTCTAAGGACATTTTTTAATTTTTTAATTTTATAAGGTGGTTCACAATATTTAATTACATTTAATATTCAAACACCAATCCCACCACCATCATACCTTCCCACCACCATGTTTGAGATGTTTCCATCCCAAGCCCCAAATCCTGGAAGGACAATTTTTCAAGTTGCGTTCTGAGCACTGTCACCTTAAAACCGTCCCCAAGGATTGAAGAGATAGCTCAAACATGTGGGAGGCCCAAGTTTGATTCCCAACACTGCATGGCTGCCCATGCACTTATAAGAGAAGCCCCCAAGCATGGAGCCAGGAGTAGTCCCTAAGCACTGGAAAAGAGGGACCAAATCCTCAAAAAGTAAATAACATAGTCCAAAGGGTCCAAAATGCTACCCACCCACACCAGTGAGTATCCTTAGACTGGGATAGGCTCAGTAAAGAGGAAGAAAACATCCCCCCCCAAAAGTTTGGGGGAAAGGCACATTCTCTGTCCTAGGGATTCATGCACATATCAACCTGAGATGTGTAATTCCTTTTATTTACTTTAGGGTGCATTCTCCATCTTGGGACCACCCACATCACACCCGAAATATGTACTCTTGACTCCTTCACTCTGGAGAATTCTGTACATGGTCCATGTGCTCGCTCATGCTCACTCGTGCTTTTTCTCTTTCTCTCTCTCTCTCTCTCTCTCTCTCTCTCTCTCTCTCTCTCTCTCTCTCTGACCCCTCACATTTCTCTAAGTTTAAGTATTTTACCTTTTTAAAATGGAAGAAGAGAGGAGATAAAGGAGCCTGAGACAGCTCCCATGGAAAGTGCTCCATGAACGCAGAAGAGGCTGGCCTGAAACAGAAGCTGAGCGTGTAGAAAAGGGGGGGCAGTCCTGGGCAGAGATAACTCCTCAGCCTGTCCCTCTAGATGAACATCTTAACTGCCAGCAACACTTTTTCCCTGCTAGCTAAGTAAAGACCCATCACTTTTTTTTTATAGTGTGTAGTGCTCAGTGGGGCCAGTCCCCCAGTGCCGTTCTGTGCTACTGGCTCTTGGGACCCAGGGATGATCCAGGATCACCAGGGCTACTCTAGCAATGCTCAGAGGCCACATGTTGTCAGTGATCAGCCTTCAGACATCACATGTAACTAGGCGTGTGTTCTGCCCCTTTAAGCAATACTATTTTGAAGAGATGGGCACCCTGTGGTACTCAGGGGTTACTCCTTGCTCTGCACTCAGGTATCACTCCTGACAGTGCTTGGGGAATCATATGGGATGTCAGAAATTGAACCCAGGTCGAATATGTGAAAGGCCCTACTCACTGTACTATCACTCCAGGCATCCCCGTTAAGGGATATTCCTGGCTCAACACCACACCAACCTTTTTTTTTTTTTTTGGCTTTTGAGTCACACCTGTCAATGCACAGGGGTGACTCCTGGCTCATGCACTCAGGAATTATCCCTGGCGGTGCTCAGGGGACCAAATGGGATGCTGGGAATCGAACCCAGGTCGGCTGCATACAAGGCAAACACTCTACCCGCTGTGCTATCACTCCAGTCCTCCATCTTTTTTTTGGGGGGGGGGAACGCCTGGTGATGATCAGGGGTTATTCTTGGTTCTGCACTCAGGAATTTCTCCTTATGGTGCTCAATGTTCCTGGGGAACGAACCCAGGTCTTTCGTCTTTATGCCAATGCACGCAAAGTACCCTACCCACTTCACTATCACTCGGCCCCCGCAGTCATCATTTTTAACCTCTATATTTGTTTGTTTGGGGGTCACACCAGATGGTGCTGTGCTGACTCCTGTGTCAGTGCTGGGGGATCACTCCTGGCAGGCTACGAGGATGATATGATTGCGTCACTCAAACTATTGCCTCACTGGTCTGTTCACTTCTGAATTAAGAAGGAGGAAACATGTCTTTTATTTTTTTTTTTTCTTTTTTTTATTAGTGAAAAACCATGAGGTACAGTTATAGGCTTACAAATTTTGTGCTTGGGTTTCAGTTATACAATGATCAAGTCCCCATACCTCCACCAGTGCCCGTCATCCATCCCAATGGGTCCCAGCATCCCCCCCACCCTCATCCCCCCCCCCCCCCGTCCCATCCTGCCTCTGTGGCAGGGTATTCCCCCTTGTTCTCTCTCTCTTCTTTTGGGTACTGTGTTTTGCAAGAGAGGCTTTGAGTGGCAATCATGTTTGGTCTATCGACTACTTTTAGCATGCTTCTCCCACCCTGGGAGGGCCCTCACAACACCCTTCATTTGGTACTCTCTTCTCTATCTGAGCTTCCTTTTCACCTAGAGCCTGTGGCTGGCCTTCCATTCATGGAGCAAAATTCCTGGTACTAATCTCAGCCATTCCTGTGTGTCACTCTCCCTTTTTGTTGCTTTATGTTCCCCAGATGAATGCAATCTTTCTGTGTCTATCCCGCTCTTTCTGACTCATTTCGCTTAACATGATACTTTCCAGGAAACATGTCTTTTAGGCCCAAGGCTTCTCCAATCATAACTGCCAGGCTCTGTCTGCCTTAGGCAATCCAACGGGAAGACTTCCAAAACTCAGATCCATTTCTCTGAGTGCGCAGGGAAAGGTGGGGTATTGAAGGTTAGTCTAATTAGAGACTGGAAAGACTGCCCCTTCTTTAGCAAGTAAGAGTTCCCATTCCCTGGGGCTGCAGCAATGGTACAGCAGGTAGGGAATTTTCCTTTACATGCTGCAGACTTAAGTTCGATACCCAGCACCTCATATGGTCCCCAGAGGCTGCCAGGAGTGATTCCTGAGCACTGAAGCAGGAGTCAGCACTGAACACCACCTGGTGTGACCCAAAAGCAAACAAAAAAATCCCACATCCACCCTTCCCCCCTCCTAAACAGGCTGATTTGATTGACTAAACACACCTGAGTCCTCGCTCAAGGCTAAAAGCAAGTGAAGCTTAATGTTTATCACCCAGGGTTGAAACGGGAAGGCCACATCCCACAGACACCTGTTCAAGAAGCTAGGTGTCCAATCAAGCTGAAGCGCCCACCTGGGTGGTATATGACACCAAAAGCGCTAAGCAGTGGAGCCCCCCAAGCCCAGGTCTGCAGGGAGGCTGCAAGTTCTCAGGCCCCTTTGGAAGGCCAGGAGACAACTGAGCCCTCCTGGACTCCCTCCTCCACGGAAAACAAAAAATTCTAAATTTATATTTTCTAACTGCATTGGCATAAAGACGAATATACATACTAACATTCTATATAGCAACATGTTATATTGGACCAAAAACGTCCTGCCCCCACCCCTGGCTTTGGATTAGAAAATAGACTGTTTTATTGTTTGGGGGCCACACGCACTAGGGCGAAGGGGCTACTCCTGTGTCTGCTCTCAGGGATCACTGAACTATACCTGTGAACTCTTTGTCTTTTTTTCGCCAGTTGAAAACCACTGATCTAAAGATCTAGTCCACCTTTGTCTTCCCACCTGTCCCTTCTAAATTTTAAAATAATAAAATAAAGCTTGTTTTATTCACACCTGGTGATGCTCGAGGGACCATATGGGATGCCGGGATCCAACCCCGGTCAGTTGGGTGCAAAGCAAATGCCCGGCCCACGATGCTACCTCTCCAGCCCCAGAAACTTAAACTTTTTTGTGGGTCCTGCAAAGCACGGTGGGCGGTAGGCAATGCCCAGCCTGCCACAGAGAGAAATTGCCACGCCGGGGCTCGTCAGAAAGCCAGGGGAGAGAAGTGGAGGGAAACGCGGTGACCTGAGGCAAGGCAGGCCAGAACTTGTGCTGTGTCCTGCCTTGGCAGGTGCAGCCTGGGTGGTGCTGGCATCCACTTGGGGACAAGTGGCGGGAGGGCCGGTAGGAGGGGCCTCAGCACTCTCGGGGGACCCCTCGGCTTAGGGCTCCCTCCCGGACCCGCGGTGTCCAGGGCGGGGAAGGCGCTCGCCCGGACGGACGGACTTACTTGAGTGCCACTGACCACGAGCCCAGCCATCTCGACGGGGCGGACGCAGCCGAGCCGGGGCTGGGGGCCAAGCAGAGACGCGCGGGCAGCAGCCGGCCGGGCGCGCAGTTCCGCACTGGCGGTCAGCTGACCCGGCGGAAGCCCGGCCGGCCCGGCCGCCCCACGGCGCCCCAGGCCGCTGCCCGCTCGCCCCCCGCGGGCCCGGCCTCCGCTGGCCTCGCGCTACTGACGGCCAGCGCAGGTGAGGGCGCAGCTGGCTCTTGGCATCGCGTCCTGGCCTAGGGTCTGATCTGCCCCCCGCCCCCCAACACACACACACACACACACACACACACACACACACACACACACTGCCCCTTGCCCCTGAGTCTGCTGGGCCCTTGTCGCCCTACAGGGAGTCAGGGGATGAGAATTTGCAGGCTCCAAACTCCAAAGCCAGAGAGCAAAATAAGAAGGGGGCAGGGGTGAGGGTGGGGGTGGGAGGCGAGGGGGAGGGCGGGGAGTTCCACTAGTCCGGGGGCGCAAAGCACGGGGCCTTTCCTAGATTTCACAACCCACATTGCATCATCGCCCTCAAGGGCAGGGAGCAGGGGCCACCTCCCCAACTTTGAAGGGAAAGCGGAAGTCTCGGTGACACAGTGAGTGAGAAGGGTTATTACTTACACAGGCAAGGGGCAATTGAATTTCCCTCAGAGTGCTGGCTCAGCTAACGGAGGATCAGGAATAAGCCTAGTGAAGGAGTGATGGGCCCAAATTTCAGGCGTGCCTTAGTCTCTCCCTCCTCCCTGGAAAGGTATCTGTGAGGCTGTCATCTGTGGTCAGCCACCACCATCCCTCCCTTTCCCGGTCCCCCCTTCCCCCCATACACACACACTCTGCCCTCACTTCTAGTGAGGGGTATCCTGGCTGCCTCCTGTCTGGATGACTGCCTACCCAGTGGGCAGGCAACTAGAAACTCATGTCTGACCTCAAATGAAAAGATCCAGTTTTTTCCCCCAGCCTATTTGACCTTCCCACCTCTATCCCCCACCGGGTGCACAAAGCTATTACAAGATACTAATTCATTGTCGTATTATCATCTGCCCCCATCACAGCTAAGGCCCAGCCTAGCCTTAACTAGCCTCTCCACCCTGCTCTCTTGATACCAGTGGATACAGGTACCATCCAAAGAGAACGAGGAAGAGCCAGGGATGTGGATCAAGAGAGCATGCTTTCCACACGCAATGCCATGGATTTTGTCTCTGTGGCTTCCGAACACCTCCAGGTGTAGCACAGGTGTGTCCCCAAGCACTGCCAGCAGTGGCCATTTCCAAAAAAAAAAATGCATTGGGACTTTGAGATGATTCAATGGCAAAGCATCTGCCTTGCAAAACTGAGGCTGCTCAAACCTGAGTAGAGTCTTGGGTACATTCCACCACTGAACAACCATTCCAGAAGCACTGTAACCATTAGCAGTGAGCACTACAGTCAAAATACACACTAGCAACGCAACTAAACAGAGCAACCCAGTATGGGGAGAGACCTCAGCAGGGCAGGAGGCATGCTTTGCCTGCCCTAGGCTCCCAGAGGGTCCAGCACCACAGGGCCTGAGCAGTACTGCCTTGCCAGGTCCTAACATCAAACCTTCCAATGCGGTTGGTCACATATATCCAGAGAGGCCCATGGAGCCACCTAATACTGCTTGGGAGACACACACACACACACACACACACACACACACACACACACTACCCCCTGCAAGTGTGCATGACAGCCACAAGAACAACAGAAGAGAAGGAAAGGGGAATTAATAAATTAAAATTTAAGAATAGAAAAGGTTTCTATGTCTATCCCTTTCTTTCTGAGTCATTTCGCTTAACATGATACTTTCCATGTAGTACCACTTGTATGTAAATTTCATGACTCCGTCTTTTCTAACAGCTCAAAATAGGAGACTAACACCCAAGAATGGCCGAGATTAGTACCAGGAATTTTACTCCATGACTTGGAGGCCAGACACACATGCTAGGGGAAAAGGGAGCTCAGATAGAGAAGGGAGCACCAAATAAAGGGTGTTGGGAGGATCCTCCCAGGATGGGAGAAGCATGCTGAAAGTAGACTATAGACAAAACATGATTGCCACCCATTGCCTCTTTTGCAAATCACAACACCCAATAAGAAAGAGAGAGAGAACAAAAGGGAATGCCCTGCCACAGAGGCAGGGTGGGATGGGGCGGATGAGGGGTGGGAGGGATACTGGGATCCGTGGTGGTGGGAAATGGGCACTGGTGGAGGGATGGGTATTTGATCATTGTATAATTGAAACCCAAGCACAAAAATTTGTAAGTCTACCACTGTACCTCATGATGTCTCACTAATAAAAATTTTTTAAAAAAGAATGGAAAAGGTTTAACCTATTTGGAGAACTATATGAACACTTCTCAAAAACTAAGGATTGAGCTTTCTGCAATGCTATGTCTTGGCATCTATTCCAAAGGCCCCAAAACTCTGTTTTGAAACGACATTTGTGGTCATATGTCTATTGCAGCATGATTCTTAATAGTGAAAAATCAGGAAACAACCCAAGTGTACAAAAAAAAAGACTAGATAAAGAAAGTGTGATATATGCACAATGGAATACTACTCAGCTATAGGTAAAGATTAAATGATATTATGCAATTTGCCACAATGTAGAAGGAGCTGGAGAGTATCATGCAGAATAGAATTAGAAGGATAGAGGTAGAAACAGAATGATCTCTCTCATATGTGGGATATAAAAAAAAAATAGTATAGGAATTGCAAATGGCCAAAGGCGACAGAACCTGAAAATTGTTATAGAGCTGAGCCTACCAAGGTGGAGGGAGAATTGTGGATTGTGGTCCAGAAGTGGGGCTGGGGGTATGGGCCACTGAAACAATGGTAAAGGAAGTGGACACTGAGGTGGAGGCTATGATATTGGAATGCTGTTTGCTTGCTTGAAACATTAACAGTACTGTATAAATCATGGTGCCACAAATAAATTTTTTTTAAGAAAATGACTAGAGATGAGGAAATTGTCTTGCCAGATTGCAGGTACCACATGAACGTATTTCAGGCACCTCAAATCATGAGCCGGCTGGCAATTACAATACCCGACCTCAGTTTTCATAGGGCTTTAGTTTTTACTGTTTATTGTGTCTAAACAGCACTTTGAAACCTCTAGTTGTTTAGCTGATGGTGATGATTATGATTCTGGTTAAGCATTTTGCGGCTAACATCATTGTCTCTCAGGCCTGGTGCCAACACATTGTAATGTGGGCCCTTATTGTCAGCGTTCTGATGAGGGTATTGACCTCTGAGGGTTGACCCTCCTGCCCCTCTCTCTACTGGGAGGAGCAAACACAGCAGCCTGGAGCTGTAAAAATACAAGCTTGGCTGTGTTTACTTTGGGGGCTTCCAGGAAATGCTGCAACAAAAGATCCAAAAAAAGAAAGCTTGCCCTCCAGAGATAAGGGGGATCAAAGAAAATCTTCCAAGGCCTACTGCCTCACAGAACAGGGCGTCTGGCTCCACCCTCTGGAAGCGCCCCCTCTGGTCCACTGCCCACTTTTGTCTGTTTTTCCTGCCTGAAAGGAGAAAGTAGGTTGAAGCCCTGTGGGTTATGATGCTCTACCCTCTGGAGGCACCTTCCACCTTGGACTTCCTGGAAGGATTTTGAGCAGTAGGAGAGGACATAGACTTGACCTTCTTAAAGATGAAATCGTAGAGCCACACTCCCTACCCCACTGTCCTATGAGGGCAGTGTTCCAGGTCATCTCATCCATGTCCCCTCTTCCCTGTGTTCTAAAGTAAACTGTCCTGCAGATACTATCAACCCGTAATGCCAAATGGGCAAGAATATTGTCCCATTTCCAGACCTCCTCACTGCCGATCCTTCCTCTCAGAGCCCCAGGATCATTATTCTAAAAGCTCAATTTGATCTTACTTAAAATACTTCAGTAGCTCCTGATCCACTCTTCATACAATCCGATGTCTCTAGTATGTCCCTCAAGTTCCAGTCTGAGCCCATCCTGCCTCCTGTCCCACTCCTCTCTCATCCCCTTTCATCCTCTGTATGGCTTTTGTGAGTTTTGCCTACAATGCCACTCCACACAATCTTTTCCACTAAGTGTAGTCTGTAGGAGAGAGATACTGGGGCAGGGGTGGGAGTGGGGTGGGGAATCTCCCCAAAATTAAGTCCAGGAGAGTTCAGAGTGAGGGAGGCTTGAATGTTTGAAACGTAAAGAGGAGTTATTGAAAGTCCTAGAAAAAAAATTGTCAAATGTAGAGAGAGAGTATAGAGAGAGTTCCTCTAGAAACAGATTGGATTTACCTTTCTCCCTGAGCTCTGGTGGTTTTCAGAACAGAAGACAAGGAGGAGGGTGGGGGGCAGGGCATGAAGAAAGGCAAAGAGGATGTGTTTATAGTGGAGAGAACAAAAAAATGTGTATCTGTAGAGTCAGGAATGTGACTAGTAGTGACAACACATGACTTGCACATGTTCAATGGAGAAAGAGAAAGAAAGAAAGAAAGAAAGAAAGAAAGAAAGAAAGAAAGAAAGGAGGGAGGGAAGGAGGGAGGGAGAGAGGGAGGGAGGGAAAAAGAAAGAGATCTATATCTCTGAAACTAGAAAGACTGGAAGAGGAAGAGGGGAACAAGGAATGTTCTTCTATTTCCTCATATCCCTCTTAGAAAAAAATGAAGATTAAATAAAAATAGAAAGGTAATAGAGATAACAATGGCAAGATTTTTCAGGTAATGCAA
The DNA here is from genome assembly GCF_029834395.1 of Sorex fumeus. Lineage (NCBI taxonomy): Eukaryota > Metazoa > Chordata > Mammalia > Eulipotyphla > Soricidae > Sorex > Sorex fumeus. The sequence continues at coordinate 10,338,659 of NW_026606077.1, read as the reverse complement.
ATCTCCCTTTGGAAGAGGTGAGAGTATATTTATAGGAGATGAATAAATGATTTCTTTTTTTTTCTTTTTTTTCTTTTTGGGTCACACCCGGCGATACTCAGGGGTTACTCCTGGCTTTGCACTCAGGAATCACTCCTGGCAGTGCTCGGGGGACCATATGGGATGCTGGGAATCGAACCCGGGTTGGCCACATGCAAGGCAAATGCCTTACCCACTGTGCTATTGCTCCAGCCCAGATAAATGATTTTTTTTGAAATACAAGGAGTTCACAAGAATGAGCAGAGGCTTCTTGGGGTTTCTTTAGAACTATTCCCCTTTTCTGGCCCCTGACCAGGTACTGATGAAAGGGAAGGTTCATGCAGTCATTCAGGTACTTCCTCAGTCCCCTCACCCCATTCCATGGACAACTGAGAGTATTGATCACCCCCTGCCAGCCAACCACTGCCTGACCTCATTTTGTTCCATCATTCCCTCTGCCCCAGCTTCCACAGACCAAGGCAGTGTGGTACATTCGTGGCTAAGACATACCCTTCAAGGGGCTGGAGCGATAGCATAGTGGATAGGGCGTTTGCCTTGCACTCAGCCAACCCAGGTTCGATTCCCAACATCCCATATGGTCTCCCAAGCACTTCCAGGAAAAATTTCTGAGTTCAGAGCCAGGAGTAACCCCTGTTCATTGCTGGGTGTTACCCCCCCCCTCCAAATAAAAAGAGACATACCCTTCAAAAGAGAATCATGCTTAGACATTTGCAATACCGTCATCACATGGTATGCTATAACTAATGGTCCTTTTATCTGCACCCAAACTGTAACAAGTAGCCCAATTTGTACAGTGTAGTAACAGGCACCACAGAACAGAAAGTTCAAATCAGAACTGAGCTGGAAATCCTTGGCCTACATATTCTGGAGCTGTAATACAGGCATACCAAGAGTGAGAAGGCTCAACACATACAACTGGACATTTCCTCATTGTCCTTGATGAAGAGGGCAATATTTTATCCCACTGTCATCTTTGATTGTTATTCTTTGGCAGAAGAGGCCCTTTCCCTTAGAGTTCTTCCTCCATCGCATTCCTGGGGACAAAAAGGAAGATCCTGTTTATTTCCAATCAAGGGAGTTGATTCTGGGGTCGGCCAGAACTAGTGAAACAGGAACTGATTTTTTAAATCTTTCAACCCTGTGCCTCAACAGCTAAAAGAGGGACAGGGCCACTTAGCTAAGTTTTATTACACTTCTTTAAGTACACTGCTACCTGTACTTACCCAACTTTCTGTTTCTCCTGGACTGTTTTCATTCATTTAAGATGGGCAGGTGAAGATGGTCATCATAACTAATCTTACTTTAGGATCCTAATTCAGAATCATCATAATCAGAATTCAATTTTTAAAAAACAAATTCTGAACACAGCCGCAGAGAAGAAGGGCCACGTGGAGGGCTGGCTCCACAGCTCCCGGAGAAGACACCAGGTTCCAAAAAGAGCCAAGATCACCGGGAAGTCCCAGATGAGGTAGGTGCCGCATCCCGCCTCCCCCAGATGGAACCCCAGTGACCAGAAGCCTCTACAAGCATAGCTCCAGTATGCGGGAACTAGGACTTTTCCTCCAAACCCGCAGCCGCTTATGCGGCCGCGCAACATCTCCGTATATACAAAGTGATCAATGGGAAGTAAATCACCCAACGTTTCTCCCTGAAAATCAGAGTTAAGCTTGGAGCAGAAAAGTGAACGGACTATGCGTTAATCCAGGCCATCATGTGTGCCCGGAGGGGAAAGGGTGTTGCTCCCTTCTGCCCTCCTCCCTCTGGAAAGAAAGATGGCGGCCGCATGGGAGCCTTGTGGACAGCAGGTATGAGTCGGGGGTGTGGGGGTGACTAAAACCTCATGGGAAGGGGGGTGCGTTCTGGTCCATCCTTCATGCCCTACTGAGGTCACCAGTTTCCCCCCACGAGCGGCTCTCCAGCATGGCCACGGCCCCAGAAGCACAAGGACTTAATGCAGAACCCAGCAGCTTGGAGCAGAAAAGTGAACGGACTTTGCGTTAATCCAGGCCATCATGTGTGCCCGGAGGGGAAAGGGTGTTGCTCCCTTCTGCCCTCCTCCCTCTGGAAAGAAAGATGGCGGCCGCATGGGAGCCTTGTGGAGAGCAGGTATGAGCCGAGGGTGTGGGGGCGACTAAAACCTCATGGGAAGGGGGGGCGTTCCGGTCCGTCCTTCACGCCCTACCGAGGTCACCAGTTGCCCCCCACAAGCAGCTCTCTAGCACGGCCACGACTCCAGAGCACAGAAACCAATCTCTTAATTATCTGACTTTCAATAGAAATACTCCCAGGGTTAATAAGTAAAATAGCGGAAATCTAAAACCAACATTTAATTCCTGAACCCAGCTGTAGAAAGCAAATCATTTCACAATGCTTTTTCAGCATGTCTCATGGGGGGGGGGGGGTTAACTCTAAATAATAGTGGTGCATCTTTTATTGAAACAATGAATCTAATCAAAGCTGATAGAGGGTTAACTAGAATTCATCTGCCTCGCAGGCATTGGGAGGGGTGGGGGGTGGGGTTTTATTGGGGTTCTTCGTGGTAAAAAATAAGTATTGGTAAAGGGAAATGTGTTTGATATTTGCACGACTGAGACCTAAACCTGAAAGCTTTGTAACTTTTCCCACAGTGATTCAATAAATAAATAAATTATTTTAAAAAATATTGAATGTGATCAAAGTAGAGAGTAATGTGGAAATCATCTGCCCCACAGGTAGGGGGAGGGTGTGGGGTGGGGGCATACTGGGGTTTTTGATGGTGTAGAATGGGCACTGGTGAAGGTACGGGTGTTTCATTGTATCACCGAGACTTCAACCGAAAGCTTTATAACTGTTCTCACAGTTATTCAGTAAATAAAATTATAATAAATAAAAAAATTCTGATTTGCTTTTTAATTTGCCTACAAATTCTGAAGCAGCCTCCTTCTACCTAAAAAGGGGAGTTTGTAGAAAAAAAAATTTCCCAGGACCCATTCGGCAGTGTTTCCACATACATGAGCACTGAGGATGATTTATGCTCCAAAACACCTTCCCAATTTCCCAACCAGGACAAATTGAAATTTAAAAAAAAAAATATGAAACATAGTCATAATGTCAATGGAGATGTTACTGGGCCCACTCGAGCAAATAGATGAACAACAGGAGTGACAGTGACAGTGACAGTCACAATGTCTTACATGAGTATCATTGTACAAATGTTAGTTTAGTGTAGTTATTTACTGTGCTAATAATTGTTATTATCATTATTATTACTCTCTGGCTTCTCTCTCTTTGGAGTTTCTGAATACTCTATGAAAACATATGCAGGAGGAGGGATGGGAGTAAGTAGGAAAGAGGCTGCTTCCTTCATTTCAATACAAATCTTCTGTGATTTTTGCAACAGGCATATGATAGTACTTTGCACCATGTTTGTGGGCTGGAGCAATAGCACAGCAGGTAGGGCATTTGCCTTGCACGCAGCCAACATGGCCCACCCGAGTTCAATTCCTCCACCCCTCTCGGAGAGCTGGGCAAGCTACCGAGAGTATCTCGCCCGCATGGCAAAGCCTGGCAAGCTACCCATGACTTATTCCATGTGCCAAACACAGTAACAACAAGTCTCACAATGGAGATGTTACTGGACCCACTCGAGTAAATCGATGAACAGTGGGAGGACAGTGACAGTGACCATGTTCGCAGGCACTGTTAATCATTAAGAACTAGAAGGGCAGGGCAGGAAGATGGCTCACTGGGATGAGCACAAGCTTTGTGTGCAGGAGATCTGAATGAGATTCCTGGACAAGGTCCTTCAAGAACTGCTGGGACTGCTGGGAGCAACCCCCAAGCCTGACTAGATGTGCCTCCCTCCCCAAAAAAATGAGCAAGAAGGAATGCGGTCACTCTGGCAGTTTTCTTGCTGCGTCCTAAACATGAATGCTTGCTCCAGTTCTCAAGCTCCACATCCCCATCTGATCAGGCACCAATTCCAGCTGCAGAGTAGATCCCACTGCCTGTGGTGGTGCTGCCATGTGCTGTGCTGCCACGGCCCTGAGCTCACTGGTTCCCAGCCACAGCCTCCCAGCCAGTGCCCTTTCAAGAGACAGAGAGACACAGCAGCCAAGCTCACTGCAGCTGGGGCTGTCACAAGGGTGTAGCTGACTCTGCAACTGGAACGTGGTGGGGAACCTCATCACTCGTGATGCCAGTAACCTTTCTCTGAAGCCACAGTATCTATCCCATGCGGAGCTTTGCCCTCTCAGAAGCCATGGGGCTCTTTTGCCTGACTGTGGCCTCTTCAACAGACTGGAGCGATAGTCGGGCTGGAGCGATAGCACAGCGGACAGGGCGTTTGCCTTGCATGCGGCCAACCCGGCTGACCCAGGTTCCTTCACCCCTCTCGAGGAGCCCTGGCAAGCTACAGAGTATCTCACCCACTTTGATATGCCAAACAGTAACAGGTGTCACAATGGAGATGTTACTTGGCCCACTCTAGCAAATTGATGAACAACGGGAGGACAATGACTGTGACAGTGGCCTCTTCAGCATGGCCTCCACTGCCCAATGTCCTGTGTCTCATCTGCCCTGTGTGTTCCTATTTCTGAATTTCCCAGGCAGACTGGGGAAAATGGTTAGCCAGGGTTTGACAAATGGAAGATAAAGAAATACAGTGTTGATAATAAGGAGGGGAAAGAATGAGAAGGAAAGAGATTGGGGTGGAATGGAAGGGGCTATAAAACTTTTTGTAAATAAAATAAAGATCTGCTAATCTCTTGATAAACCCTGAAAAGAACAATTATAAATCTGTTCTCCAGGTTACCAGGAGCATTTGCGATACTCCACGTTTTCACCTGAGCTCAGGATGAAATTATCTCTCATTGGGAAAATGAGCTCAATTTAGACTTGAATGAGAAAAGTGAAATATGTACCATAAGAGAGTGGCTACACACACACACACACACACACACACACACACACACACATACCTCACTATTTCATAATGCCAATTGGCTTGGGGAAATTCTTCCATTTAGAAGTTGAGGAAATTACCACCCCCACAACACCGCAAGTAAAATATATGGAACTTGGCAGCAAAAGAGATCCTTATTTACGCACAAGTGGTACCTTAGCATATGTATTTCTCCAAGTAGGCCCAAATAATTTGAATTCGTGATCTTCAAACTAACTTCTTGAGGAAACAAACTGTTCCAAATACTGACTGAGGAAACTGAGGCCTAAAAGAGTGAAATGGACTTGTCCAGTAGTGAGCAACTATCTCAGACCAGACTCTGATTCTCTGAAGAAAAGAAAATAGGATTCCTCCTCCATCCCAGTAACAATAGGATGAAGTGCCTGGGGAGGAGTGCCAGAAAATGCCATTTCCCATCTAATCACTTCTTGTCACGTTGTAACCATTTTCCTCATATGGAGCCCCACGCTGATGGATCAGAAATAACATTTCCAAAGTTATATCTGCAAGGAAATAGCTATTAATGCTCTTCCTCTCCTTTTTGAGCACAGAAGAATACATATTAATTTTCTCTCTACTTATATTGCCTATTTGCAAATTGTATTCACTACCCAGTGTTCCAATTTGTTCTACCCCTGAAGAGATTATGATGAATAAATGTGTTCCTGGAAATAAAATAAAATAAAAAATTTGTCACTGAGATTTATTTTTATAATTATTTACAGGGATTATTTTAGAATATATAGGGGGCAATAATAATAATGCGCACACGAGGGTTCTGGCGTGATTTACCAATATTAATTCAGAGTCATTCCACTTCTCTGAAGGAGCCCTGGCTCTCTCTGCAGCTCTCTCTATGCCAGGGGCAAAGCAAGTGCCAGAAGCACCGAACACGGTCAGTGCCTGCAGGCTGAGGATCAGAAAGAGCTGTGCAAAGCTCAGGGTGGCCAGTCTCCTGGCCCAGGTGTCTTGGGTTCAAGATCTTGACTAGTTACTAACTGTCTGAGTGCCTGTGGATGGATCCTTTTACTCTTAAGGCCCTCTGTTTTTGTAAGTGTAAATTCACTGAATTTACAAAAATACTATAAAACATGCGCCTCCTTTTGGGCTGGAGCGATAGCACAGTGGGTAGGGCGTTTGCCTTACACGCGGCCGACCTGGGTTCAATCCCCAGCATCCCATATGGTCCCCCAAGCACCACCAGGAGTAATTCCTGAGTGCAGAGTCAGGAATAACCTCTGAGCATCGCTGGGTGTGACCCAAAAAGAAAAAAAAATATGTGCCTCTTTTGCACAAACAAAGGGAGTGAATTTGTTAAGCACTGGGGGCAGGGGCAATAAGAAAGAAGACACAAAGCTTATATTTTGATGGGAAAATACATGTAACGCAAAAATAAAAGATCTTTCAAGGTTGTGAGTGCAGACTTTGAAATAGCACTGACAGGGGCTTATGATGACAAAAGCAAAGAGAGTGTGTGAAATCCTTGATGAGCAGAGCACAGAGAAGGCTTCTGCCCCATATACAATGCTTTTGAGCTGCACAAACTACGCAGCCACAGACCGCTGAGGAATGTTCTGGGAAGCCTTCTCTGAAAGGAGCAACATTTGGGCTAAAGTCTAAATAAGAAGGGGGCAACCGTGAGAAGATCCGGGAAAGACCAGGTGCAGGGAACAGCAAATGCAAAAGCTACCAGTGTTCTCTTAAATTGGCTGTTTCCACTTTGCTTATGTTTAAGGGGTGAACTTGAACTCAAGTGCTTCCAAGGTCAAGTGTGACACCAGCCAGGCAGAAGTATGTACAGCTGCACCAGGCATTGGGTAGCTCCTGACAGAGCCCAGGCTTCACTATGCAGCCGCTGGAAAGAGAAGCTTCCCCGAGAACGAACAGCGGGATTGCCAGCCCTTGCACTGCGACTGCACCAACACAGCCTCTCACAGCAGCAAACAGACATGCATGCATGTTCACAGACATGCAGCACATGTCAAGAGGAGATTCATGGGTCCCATCCCAATACCACCATCCAAACCCTGAATCCCAATCCAGTGCACACTGTTGCAGGCGGATGGGGGGCGCTGGTAACACATATTGGGGGAAAATAGCATCCGAAACCCCAACCGGCCCCAAGGCATGGCAGCTTTTGACACAAAGGACCCATCTCAGGAGCCAGGAAAGTCAATGGGATGCAAAATTCAAGGGGAGTGTGAGGAGGCTTCCTGAGCAGTGGCTGGACCCCCTGGGAAAAGGGGCTCCACCACTGGAACAGAGCCCAGGTGATGAATATCAAAGGACCCTCAACTGCTCCCAGCTCTCCCCCTTGGCAACCAACCTAACAACAGACTATTAGGAGGAGGAGCAGTCTGGGAAAAGGTATAGAAACTAAGTTGGCAGAGGAAGAGGCATGTGCATATGCCCATGCCCACGTGTCTATGCACATGGTGCCATGAACAGGCCGCGGATATCTTCCCTCTAGAGTGTGAACTTTATATTTTAATGTTGAGCATCATGCTGGAGAAGCCATATTCTCTCTTGGTCTTAACTTACCTCTCCTTACCTCCCTTTACTTCCTTGATAATCTTGTTAGACTTCAGTGTCTCCTGAAATTCTTTCCTGTGAGGGAAAAGACAACCAACCCACAAGCTCTGGGTAAGATTAGGACTGACTTTCTTTTGCTGCAAAGAGCAATTCCTCACGTCAGCCTGAGTTCACAGCTCCCCCCAAAATGGGGGGACCCACACCGTGAAGAGCAAGTGGATGCCATGCACAACTTGATGCCCACCCCCGTGGGGCTGCGGAACATGAATGACCATGCCGTAGCAAACTTTCGCTAGTCCTAACGTTCCCAGAGGCTTCCATAGGAGACAGAGATGGGGAGAGAAAAGCAGTAGATTTCTTTCTGGAGGTTACTGCCTTTCTCCTCCCCACTTCGCATAAACCACTCAGGGAACCTCAACCAGCAACACCACCTAATCTCCCACGTATATCAAGAGCCTCCAGGGGACCATGAAGACATCTGAGAGTGTCAGTACTTACTGCAAACCCAGAGGACTTATGGCTTATGTTGAAGTACTGAAAATTTGTTCACTTAATTTGTTTATTTAACAAATATTTATTGTAGAGACAGAAAGATAGCCCGTGGATCAGGGTTCATGCTATGCACAGGAAGGAGCCCCAGTTTTGATCCCTGGTACCACATAGCTGTCCAAGCACTGCCAGGTGCAGTAGCCCTGGAGCTCCTCTGACATCACAAACCCTGAGCAGCACTGTATCCTGCGGCCCTGATATTGAATTGCCTGACCAAGAATTACCAAGAATACTCCTCTCACCCCAATCCCTTGAGTACTATTTGGGAGTCCCCCAGAAAAAAAAGAATTATGTATGCATATATATGTAATAGAGCTCTTGTCTCACATATATAAAGCTCTGGGTATGATCCTCAGCACCACAAAAACAAAACAAAGGAAATACAGAGAGAGAGAGAGAGAGAGAGAGAGAGAGAGCATGCTGTTTACCTGACACCAATCTAAACTCTGGAGGCAGAGCAGTAAATAAAAGACTTTTATATTCCTATGAAGCTTCCTTTCAGTAAAGGAATCAATAATAAACAAGAAACTATAGGGCCAGGGAGATGGCTCAAAGGTTCTGAAGCACATGCTTAACATGAATATGTGCTTTGACCCTTGGCACCAAATGAACTCCTGAGCTCCACTGGGTATAGGCCTAGTGGTCCCCAGCCTCACTGCGGAGGTTCCCCAGAAACAAAACATACCAAAAAGTAACAATAGAGAGTGAGAGACAGCGAGGAATGCTGTGAAGAACAAGGCGGCTGGGAAGAAATGTGGCTAGAAAACAGGGGTCAGACGGTGCTTAGGAAGGACCTCACTAAGAAAGTGATGATTAAGCCAAGACCTGCAGGAATCAAGGGAGAGCATTCCAGGCATCCAGAACAAGTGCAAAGGTCCAGTGGCAGGAAGTTTGCAAAACATCAAGGAATTTCAAACGGCTAGAATAGAGTGATGAAGAAAAAGTAACAGTAAATGAAGTCAAGGGGCACTAATGGAACAGGGATGAGGGACAGATCGATCACCCAGGGCTTAATAAACCAAGTTTAAGACTTGGGCTTGTCTCTCAGTATCTATATTGCAAACCACAACGTCCCAAAGTAGAGAGAGAGTATGGGGGAAATTGTATGAGACGGGGGTGTTGGAAAAGGGTGGGGGGTAATACTGGGGACATTGGTGGTGAAGAATGTGCACTGGTGGAGGGATGGGTGTTAAATCATTGTGTGACTGAAACTCAAACATGAAAGTTTTGTAACTGTACCTCACAGTGATTCAATTAAAAAAAAAGACTTGGGCTTGTGCTCCAAGTGAGATGATGAGTTGTGAAGGAGGACTTACATTTTCTAAAGACCGTCCTGGCTGCTGTATTGAGACTGGACAATAATCAGGGAAGGGCAGAAGCAGTAGGACCATACGGCAGATTATTACAGAAATCCAGCAAATAGGCCCTTGATATATTCAGAAAATGATTTATCAGAGTTTTCTTTTGAATTTGACATAGAGAGCAGGAGAAACAAAGAAGTCAAGGGTAACTCTAATATCTAGAAGATCTTGAAAGGTGGACTAGTCATACTAAACTGAAAAAGCCTATTAGGGGATGGGATAACCAGGTGTGGCTACTAGATCTGAGAATTTAGAGGTGGTTTTGAGATATGTAAGCAGAAATGTCAAAGTGATGGTTGCTTACATGAGTATTGAAATAAAAGCAATCGGAACCAGTGTTGAAAGTGTAGGAGTCTTTAGCTTTCAGGTGACACTTAAAACCACGAGACATACTGTAAAAGATTAGGTCCTTGAGGACTGACTGTTGGAGGTCAAGGAGAAGAGGAGGGACCATAGAGATCATGAGAACGAGTAGCTGAGAAAGTAAGGAGTTAAGATCTCACAGCCAAGGAAAGAGTGCAGTCAGTGACGCTGACCATGCTCTGTGTCCTGTGAGACCCAATGAGTATCAGCTGCAGACAGCAAACTGCCTCCTCAAAAGAGTCCACAGCCTGTAAGGGCTATAACAGAGGACCTTAGAGACAGTCCTTTGCCATGGATGTTCCTATCTGCTCTCACATTGGCCTCAATCCAAGGCTCCAAACAGATGTGGGGGCCTTTGGAAAACCCCAGAGCACAGTGGCTCAGGTCCACATTGGCCATTATGTCCATCTGTACCAAACTGCCGAACAAGGAGCCTATGATTAAGGCTCTGCACCAGACCAAGTTCAAGTTTTCTGGTTGCCAGAATATCCACATCTCCAAGAAGTAGGGCTTTACGAAGTTTAATGCAGATGAGTTTGAAGACATGCTGGCTGAGAAGTGGCTCATCCCAGATGGCTCATCCCACAATACACCCTGAATTGTGAGCCTCCAGACAAATGGCAGGCATTTACTCCTGAGAGCTTTGGAGCTGCCCGTACAGTCCTTGCTCCCCCAGCCCAGCACTCAACCACCCCATCCCACCCACCACAGTAAACCCTGCTTGAGAGAGAGAGAGAGAGAGAGAGAGAGAGAGAGAGAGAGAAAGTACTCAAAAATGATGATGTTCCAGGTAATGACAGATTCAGCCATGGGTCATCCAAGGTGTTGAAAGCATAGGGTAAAGAGGAAATTTATCCCACAGATTATAATAAATTGCCTGGGGGAAATGTGCCTTTACCCTGGGGATACCTGGTGGTCATAGCCCTACCTGAGGGCAAGATAATGCAACAATGTCATCTCTCATCTAGACAATATTCTTGCCAAGATGTTTGACCAGAATCTACTCATGCCAAATGGTACATTCTTTTGCTATTGTTGTTTTTTGGGTCACACCCGGCAATGCTGAAGCCTTACTCTGGCTCTGGCTCTCAGGGACCTCTCCTGGTGGTGCTCAGGGGATCATATGGGTAGCAATGAACCCAGACCTGCTGCATGCAAGGCAAGCATCCTACCTGCTGTACTATCTCTCCCTGGGGGGGAAAAAAAGTTACATTCTTCAGGGCAACTGGGACAGACCATCCAAAACTGCCAGTATCATGTAGGGGTGGGAATCAGGAAGCAGGAAGCAATAAAAACTGACTGAAGAGACATGACAACAAAGTGCAGTGCATAATCTTTTTATCTTGTACTGGAACTGGGGGGAGGGCTGAGGGAACAGCCAAAGACATTTAAATTTCAACAATTTTACATTGCTAATTATCCTAAATTAATAGTACTTTTCTTCAGTACCCTAATTGTATTATAGTTTCATAAGTAAATTTCATTTCCTTAGGAGATACAAGCAGAAGAAACTATGGATAAACTTCAAGATGGACACAGCTTTCTACTGATTCTACGGGGTGGAAAATTACATGTGTGTCAGAGAGAGTGTGTCAGCCTGATAACACACTGGTGAGTCTAAGAATTGGACATTTATTCCTGTATCTTTTACATTTTTTTATAATTGAAATTGTTCATTAATAAGGAATAAAGGAAAGAAGAAATCATCAAGTGTCCAATGCTACTTAAGTTCAAGTCAATTGACAACAGAGAATGAACCCTTGGATTTAACTACATGTAGGACACTGGTGACCTTGAAGGTGGGGTAGAGAGCACAAGAGGCACCAGAGACCAGAGCATAGTCGAGCTACCATGGCCTCCATGAGAGTGCCTGAAAGTAACGTGGTGACATTTGTGTTTTAGAGCAGTTGGTCTGACAGTTGTAGGGAAATGAATAGGAGGAAAGGGGAGGGTCAGGAGGATGTCCTGAAAGTGCATACCCAATTCATGAGGAGTGGTGAGGGCCTGAAGGAAAAGACTACAAAGAGATCGCAGTTCTGACGCCCCAACTTAATATCTGTCTGGGAATTGAGGCTGGAGAAGTCAGGGTAGTTCCACTCACCAAAGTACCAGGTGGAGTTGGGGGGAGAACTGAGGCATTTTAGGAAAAGATTTGGGGCTTGGGAGATTGTGCCACACCCTGCAGTACTCGGAGGCTATTCCTGGCAGTGCAATGGGGATCATAGGTGGTGCTGGGGACCACAGTTGGCCACATGAAAGAACATATCCTTAACCCCTGTACTATCTATCTCTCTGACCCAAGACCTGAGGCATTTTCGAAAGTCTGTAAGCATAGAGCCCAGCTCTGGGGATGCAGCAAATGGGGCCCTCTAGGACTCAAAGCAATATGTGACAATGCCAAGGGGATCCCTGAGTCATTCTGACAAGGAACTCAGAGTCAGCCATGTAAGCCATGGCTACTTGACTTTGGGGTGACAGTGACCTGGCAAGGCTTTTGAGTAGTCTCCTCACAATTGCTCTCCCCACAATCCTCCCCAAGAGACACTTGCCCTTGTGAACAAAGCTGTCCCTGTTCCCAGCCCTCAGAGAATGCTCTATGGTGATCATTGCAAATAACTTCCTGTGTGCCTGCAGTGTCATGGTGGCAAATATATTCATACCCGTCACTAACTTCCAAACATGGCAGTGGACTTCTTGACTACATAGAACCCAGTTTACCTCAAAGCATCCCAGTCTTACCTTAGAATGGATAATCTATAGATCTATAAACTGCAAAGAGGGAGGCAGGGGTAGGAGGGCAGATTCCAGCCCATGGGGACCACTCCTCACTTCTAAGGGTGGGAATGCAATCATTTAAAGGCCATGACTGGTATCCCCCCCCACACACAAATACACGTACATACACACATACACACACATATACACACTCACATACATACACACACGTACATATTCACATACACACACACACACACACACACACACACACACACACACACACACACACACAGCCCTCTAATTCCCGAGTTAGTATCCCTAGTAGCAAGCCTCACTGAAGCAACCCTGGGTGCTTTCTTCCAAAGCTGTTTGCAGTAAGTGACTCACCCAATTAAGAGCATCTACATAACAAAGCCTCACCGGGCTGCAGAGGTCACAGAGACTGTGAAGTGTGTCTTTAGTGTGTTCTGTGGAGAAGGTTCACTAATTACCAGTCATTTCCACCCCTCAAGAGCCTGTCAGCCTTTGAGATGCAGGGGAAAAAAAAGAATCCCTAAATCCCCACCCATACCAATCACTTCTCCCTCCCCAGCCCTCCCCTGCATTTCAAACCTGTGACTAATAAGTGCCGGGGATGGGCCTCTGCCCACCTGGCTCAGAGCCTGGAGGGAGGAAGAAAAGAGAGGAAAGAAGGTGCCTCTACTGGGAGCTTTTTTTAGTGGGGGGGGAAAAAAGGGGGGGGGAGGGACCAGAAATGGAAGCACTGCATCTTCTCCGTGATAGAGACTCAAAAAAATTCTAGTCGCTTTTTCTCTAGGTATAAAGGCAGGAACTACGGTGGAAAGTATAGATGTATAAAAAAGTTGAAATCACGCACGATCCCGCACCCTGAGAGGATCAGTGTCTGGCTGTATAAACACTTTTGCAGGCTACTTTCTAGATGCCATGTATGAACTGTGAGCATATGTGCAGCCTTGCTCTTTCAGAACTAGCTGTCTTCATATGATGATGAATATCTCCTGTATGGGCACATGCCAAACTGGGTTAGCAGAGGTTTCTTGGGCCTTACAAGACAAAAGGAGGCATTGCACAAATTTATGGAAAGAGTTCATAGTGAGGCTAAAAAAAATAAGTAAATAAAATAAGGACCTTTAGAACCTGGGCAAATGATTTCCTCTCTATGAACCTCAGTATACTCATCTGTAAAGTGGCAGTAACAGTGGACCTGAGAGACAGTACAATGTGCAGGGCACTTGTCTTGTGAATCCCAGCACCACATATCACTCCCCCCCCACCGATCCCCAGCACTAACAGTAGTCATCTCTGAGCAAAGAGCCAAAAGTTAGCCCTGAGCGTCGCCAGGTATGACCCAAACCACCCCCCAAAAAAGGGTCATAACAGAACATGCTTTATAGAATTGCTGTGAAAATTAAGGGAAGTTGTGTTTGTGATAGGACTATACTGGCTTTGTTTTATTGTTCATTTTAATAAATGTTCTTTTGTGGCTATATTTTTACTTAGTTCTTTGCAAGTTCTTTGTATGGCAAATATAAATAAAACATATAGTTCAGGTCTAAAAAGCCTGTAATTTGGGGGCCAGAGAGACAGTACAGTGACTAGGGCATTTGTCTTACACGCAATTGATTGGGGTTTGATCCCCAGCACCACAGATGATCCCCTGTGTATACCAGGAGTGATCCCTAAGCAAAGAGTCAGATAGAAGAAGCCCTGAGTACTGTTGGGTGAGGCCCAAAAATAAAACCAAAAAATCTTAGAATCTAACTGAGAAGTTGAATGTACACACAAAATTAAACACACATTTAAAAGATAGTATCAGATAATAGATCATCTAAATGCCAGGCAGCACTCCAAGGGTTCAAAGAGAAGAAAGCATGGAAGATAATAATAATATATTGCTATAATATAAATTATTATAAGAAGGAGGAGGAGAGAAGAAGAGGAAAGAGGAGAAGAAAAAGAAAAAGAGGGAAGGATAAGAACAACAAGGAGGGGGCTGGAGCGATAGCACAGCGGGTAGGGTGTTTGCCTTGCACACGGCCGACCCGGGTTCAATTCCCAGCATCCCATATGGTCCCCTGAGCACCGCCAGGGGTAATTCCTGAGCGCAGAGCCAGGAGTGACCCCTGTGCATTGCCGGGTGTGACCCAAAAAGCAAAAAAAAAAAAAAAAAAAAAGAACAACAAGGAGAAGAAAGAGAAGGAAGGAAGGAAGGAAGGAAGGAAGGAAGGGATGAAAGAAGGAAAGAAAGAATCTCTTTGAGCATTTTCTGTATGTCAAGCACATTTTCTCATTGAATTTACCCATTGACCTATGGACACAGGTATCAGAGAACAAAGGTATCATAGAATATTTAAAATACTAAATAGGTGGGGCTGGAGCGATAGCACAGCGTGTAGGGCGTTTGCCTTGCATGTGGCTGACCTGGGTTCGATTCCGAGCATCCCATATGGTCCCCTGAGCACCGCCAGGAGTGGTTCCTGAGTGCAGAGCCAGGAGGAACCCCTGAGCATCGCCGGGTGTGACCCAAAAAAAAGCACAAAAATAAAATAAAATAAAATACTAAATAGGAGATGGGGCTGGAGCAATAGCACAGCGGGTAGGGCGTTTGCCTTGCACGCAGCTGACCCGGGTTCGATTCCCAGCATCCCATATGGTCCCCTGAGCACCACCAGGAGTAACTCCTGAGTGCAGAGATAAAGTAACCCCTGTGCATCGCCAGGTGTGACCCAAAAAGCAAAAAATAAATAAATAAAATACTAAATAGGAGAAAAATCAAAACTGCAGAGAGGTTAAGAATTTGGAGTACAGGGAGCCAGAGCAATAGTAAAGAGGGAAGGGCATTTGCCTTGCATGCCAACCCAGGTAAAATCCCTGGCATCCAAAACACCGCCAGGAGTAATTCCTGAGTGCAGAGCTAGAAGTCACCCCAGAGCATTGCTGGTTGTGACCCCCCCCCCAAAAAATTATGGAGTACAAAATTTTACACATTGACCCAGAGACCACCATGCACTAAAGAACTATTATCTATTCTGATGGGGGCAGGGAGGAGAGGAATTTAGATCTGAACCAGAACCACCCAAAAAAAGGGCCCAAGAAAGATATGTTAGTGCAAGAGGGAAAATCCAGTCTGATTGGGTGACTGCAATGGAAGACAAGCTCTCAGTGTGAAAGGACTAACGTGTGGAAAAAAATTTTTTTCCAGTGTTGAACATAGAACCTAGATTTCATGTATGCAAGGCATGAGCTTTCCTTGGAGCATATGTGCAACAACATAAGAGCTACAGCTTGACCCACAATGTTTTATTTGGTTCTGCTTTTGTACCACACCCAGCAGTGCTGAGGGGCTACTCAACCTGCAGTACTCAGGAAACCATGCGGTGCCAGAAATCAAACCTGGGACACTTGCGTGTGAAACATGCTTTCCAACCCTTTCAGCCACAGTATATGAAACATTTCTTAGCAGACAATGTGGTGCCCGTGAAAGTTAGCAATAATGCAGGGTCCAATCAAAACAGTGTTTTGGGAAGCAAAGCTAAGAATGGACATCTTAGGAGACTTTCAGATAGAGGTCAGGAATGAAGCTAAAGTCAATGCACCGGGCAGGTGAGTGGTCACCATTGTTTCCCCCGGGAGCTCTTACTTCCCTATTTTTTAGCTTTGTGTACTTTGGGCCAGTCTACATTTGGCTCCATGATCTCCAGCGTCAGGTTAGCATGTTTATAACCCCTCTCAGGCTTTGTTCAGCAGGATGTGGCTCGTTCATTTATTCATTCCATAAGTGTGTGTGGAGCATCCTGTCAAGAGATTCAAGCTATACTATCTGAGGCTAATTATCCTTAAAGGGCAAAAAGGTTGAAGATGAAGCTGCTGCACTGACAACGTGGATCCTTACATATTCCCCAAAGTCTCTCCACTTTCCTAATTGATCAAACCCATCTTCCCAACTGCTTCAACTTCTTACCTCTACACCTACTCACTGCTGATGAGTGGAGTCTGGTCTCCTACTAGTAGGTGATGGAAAGCCTCCCCCCAAAAAACATCTAAAGAATATCCTATCTAAAGAATAGGATAAGGGAGAGTTAAGGACATGGCAAGGGAAACTGTAAAACAAAATATGGCACAAAGACAGTGAGGTAGAAAGATTGCCTGGTTGAACATATGGTTCAGCCACAGTGGTGGACACTGAGAAGAAAAATTATTTGAAAACATACTCACATAGCTGCCTCTCACCAGTTACCGTTTATTTACATGGTAGTCTCTGCAAGGAAGAAAAGAGAGATAGTACAGTGGAAAAGGTACGTGTCCTGTACTTGGCTGGCCCAGGTTTGATCCTTGGCATCCCCTATTATCCCCTAAGCACCGCCAGGAGTAATTCCTGAGTGCAGAACCCAGAGCATCTCTGGGTGTAGCCTAACCTCCTCACCATCACCAAACAAAGGAGTCCCTTAATGCTTTGGGAAAGTGGACAGAGAAAAGGAAAACGTAGCAATAGAGGCAGGAAAAAGAATCATGAGTGCAGGAACATGGAGTCTCTTGGCCAAGGTCAGAAGTTGGAGACAGCAAAGTGAGTGCATAGAGGAAACTTTCCACACTTCTTTTTGTTTGGGGGCCATATCTGGCCATTCTGAGGGTTTAATCCTGTCTCTGTGACCCAGAGAGGGCTCAAACTCGGATTAGCTGCTAACAAGGCAAGTGCCTTACCACCCTTCTCCCCTTCATTGTTGTTGATATTGTGGCAGTGACTAGGGATTGCATACTCATCTAATTGTTGTAGTCATCAGGGATTATACATCAGGTTGTGATGCTCTCACACTCAGTCACAATGCACACAAAGGTTTGTACTCCCTTAGTTGGTGGACTTCCACACATGCTTACTGGAATCCATGCATGCCCCCTTAGTCGTACTCAAGACTTCAAACGCTTCTGACCACCTCCTCTCAGAAAAATGTGGCCTAGAGGTACAAACATTTGGGAACACTTATTTTTTTAATACCAGGGACTTAAGTTCTTGAACTCTGCTAAGAATCAGAGTTGATTATCATCTGAGGTAGTTGATATTTACAATATCCTTTGAGGTAAAAGAATACTTACTAAGACATAGGGAGTGTCATAAAGGCATATGGAAAGAAAAACCTAAAAAGCAACAGGAGAAATATTCTGAACATTCTTGAACCAGATAGGGAAAATGATTCTTCCTCACTGGGCTTTGGTATGTGAAAATCCTTAGAATAGAGTCTAAAATAGTGTTGTCATTCAATAAAAGTATCTGAATATTTAGTATGTTCTCTCACTCATTTATGGTCCTCTCTACTGAATTAACTGCAGTAATTAAAAAAAACTAGGTTGGAGATAATTAGCCAGGGAGTTTGGTGTCTGTGTTCCCACCAGTACCCATGATAAGAGCCCATTGGCACAACAAAGTAGTAATCAGCATGTATCACATCTGTTTGGAAGCCGTCTAAAGAGCCAGGCTAAGGTAAATAAATTGATATTTCAGTTGTGACAGGAACTGGTCTTATCTAAGCAGATTCCTTTATCAGAAAGAGATTGGAAAGGAGAGTGAACCAGCAGAACTTTAGAGACTCAGAGCTGGAAATGTACAGGAACCAGAAGTAGTTAGGAATTAGAAGTCACATGGTGGACATGTGACTGCAGCTAGGCACTACCTGAGAGGCTGCAGTGTCACACTGGCCTCCCCACCACCTCCCTTAGACAGCAGGTGCCTTTTCACCGGGTTCAAGGCTGCTACCAGGCTATCAGAGTTTTTCTGCTAGTGAGAAGGGTTTTCAACCTACCCCAATCCTCTTTTCACCCCCTTAAAAGCCAAAGATTCTATTGGAGATGTCTCCGTCATCAACTATCAGAACAGGGAGAAGGAGGAGTTGGCCCCTCAACTTCTATTGTTTGAAGGTCCTATATTATACTAAAAGAAAAGGGATTCAAATGGCAGGCAGACAAAAGAGGTAAAATAAACTGTCCACTATTAAATAGTTTTAATAACACTAAGAACTAACAATATGATCAGATTTGATTATAAGATTCTAAAAATACCAAACAAAAATTTCCATGAAGAATGTTTATTTGATTCTAGGGTTATTTCAAAAATTACATTTGAAGGCAATTCTAGTAGGTTTCAAAACTTTAGGGGAGGGCAGGCAATATGTCAGTATTATAATGGAAGTAAGATTCAATAACCCCACTGGAAATAAGAGTTGCTTAAGAGGTCAACTAAAAGATATATAGTAGGCTTCATATATAAACACTCCCAATATCCCTGATTTAAGCAGAGAGTGTTTAATTTTTCTAATATAAGAAAAGTTTTGGTGGTGGATGACTGTTGGAGGTAACTTGGTGTCCCAGCGATGTCTTTATGAAGTATCTGGAAATGAAGAGATAGTACAGCAGGTAAGGCACTTGCATTGCATGCAGTCAACCAAGGTTCAATTCTTGGCATCCTATATGGTCCCCCCAAGTCTCACCAGGAGTGATCCCTGAAGTTAGAGCCAGAAGTAAGCCCTGAACACTGTCAGGTGTGACCCTGAACTAATGATGATGATGATGATGATGATAACTTGTCTGCTAGTCTCTTAGATTCATGGTCACAGGTAGCTACTAAAGATCTGTGTAGTCTATCCAAGTTTGTAGGAGGAAGAAGAGAACAGAGAAAAGGAAAAGATCAAAATCCACTCTCATTGCTTTTGACAAAGAAAACTAGAGAGTTTCCCAATGCTGTTCACTCCTTCATTGCTATCCCCACTCACGCTTCATTTATCAAAATGGGCATTACTATTCCTAACAATAAAGATGGTTGTGAAAGAGGAAAACAGAATTCTTATGGTTGGTCTACACAAATTGTGAAACCTTTCCTGTGCCTGGGAAGGAAGTAGGTATTAAACAACTAAATTCTAGTACTGAACTTGGGTACTGCAGAACAAAAGTATGAGGTGGGGTGCAGGCATATACAGGAAGGAAAGAGACGAAGTAGAACAGTATGAGGGTAACTGAAAGTTTTGAGCAAGGGAATGATGTGATCAAGAAAATTCATATGGGAGCTGGAGAGATAAGATAGTACAGTGTGTAGGGCATTTGCTTTGCACATGGCCAACCCTGGCATTCCATGGGATTCCCTAAGCTCACCAGGAGTGATTCCTGAGCACAGAGCCAGGAGTAAGCCCTGAGCACCTTCAGCTGTGGCCCCAAATCAAACAAAAAAACTAAATTAAAGTTTTGAATGTCAGGAATGTGTACAATGAGTTAAAGTCAAGAGAGGATGGTGGTGGGCAGAACAGAAAGATTTTGTAGCAGAAGCTACATCATCAGCTAATACTGAACTATAATAGCAATATGTGAGGTGAGACAAAGGAGCATAGTCCCAAACTTGGGACATATATGTTTGGGGTCATGGTGCTTCCCACTCAATTGCACAAAAAGGATATCTTGCATTTTGATTGTACTTTGGATAAAAGGTTGAGCACATATAGGTGCTATCCTCTAGTAATTTCCTGATTTGACATTTACCCTAGATTCAAAATAATCATTTTCCCCATGAGATTTGGATTATCTACTTTTAAATAGAAAAAAAATCTTAGGAACTGAGATCACAGGAACACTTACTAGTGCCTCCCCCCCCCCCAAAAAAAGGGAGTGCACACCAAACTTATCATTCATTTATTCTGCACAGATAGAAGTAAAAAAGCTCATAAATGCTTTTTTCCTCTTCACTCCTTAAAGGACTAGCACAAGTCTCTGTCCTCTTGAACTTAACCTCTGGTGAAAGGAATAGACCCTTAACAGTGAGTCCCCAATGTGGTTCTGGCTCTAAAACAGGATTACTTGAGGGCCCTCATCCAGTAGCAAGGAGAAGATGCAGAAGGTGTATAAACTGAAACCTGAAGGAAGAGAGCAGTGAGCACTGACAGAAGAACAGACGGTCATGCTAGAAGGAAAAGCCTTAGTAAGGCCCCCAGCTTGGACAGTGTCTTGGCACATAACAAGTAACCCAAAGGCACCGTTTGATAGAAATAGATTCAGCGGTGGGAGTTTGGGGTGGAGTTTAGGGGTGAAGGGGGTGGGGGGCAGTGGGAGAGAAACAAAGAGAAAGTCCATTTGCCTGCTATGAGCTCAACTTGAAATAAAAAACCCAGGGGCTTTAACAAAAAGGGGAACATGGTCTGATTTGCTTCTTTTTTAAATAATAGTAATAATAAAGTAGGGGCCTGAGAAACAAAACAGTGGACAAAGCTCTTGCCTTGCACGTGCAAGACCAGGGTTTGATCCCCGGTACCCCATATGGTGGTCCCTGAGCACCTCCAGGAGTGATCCCTGAGCGCAGGGCCAGGAGAAAGCCCTGAGCACACCCCGGTGGGACCCAACAAAACAAAACAAATACATAAATATATCAAAGCCTCGCCCTGGCTTCCTCCGGGATTAAGGGACCAAGTCCCACGGTCACACCACACCGGCCCGCTTCCGCGAGGGCCGACGGGAGCGCGCGCCTCGGGCCCTCCCGGCGCGGCCAGGTGCCTGCTGTGGCTCTGGCCACTACTGGGCAGGACGCCGCGTGGGCTGAGCCGCGGGACCCGAGCGGGGCTGAGCCGAGGCTGGCGCTTCTCGGTCAGACAGCGCCGTACCTGCAGGCGGGCCTGAGGACTGGGTTCCTGCCTACCTCCTAGAAAGGACCTGAGCGCGCCCAGCCTGAGCTCTAGCTCCTCGGGAGGCAAGTGGGGGCCGGCGCGTGTCCCCCACTGACTGCGGGGGTTACTGGTCGGACCCCCGAGGATGCTTCCGAGCGCCCGGGTCAGTGGGGATCAGGATTCCCGAAAGCTCCGTCAGACGGACAAGCCTGAGAGTTTGAGCCGACGTTGCAAATGCTCCTATGCTTGGGTTTCTGAGGTTTAACGAGAAACCAAAGACAGATCCCCAAAGTGGGCAAAACGGAGGAGCCCCCCGGTCGCGCGCGAGACCCGGACGGGGCGTTACTGCCTGCTGGAACCCAGGCGTGAGATACGCAGCCCCCGGCGGGGGCGGAGCCTGGAGCGCCGAGGGGCGGGGCTTCACGGCGAGGGGCGGGACGGCGCGGCGGAGGGGCGGGGCCAGCGCCGCGCGCTCGAGCCCCGCCCCCAGCGGAAGTGCAGCCGGGCCCGCCCAGCGCTTTGCAGGCCGGTTCCCTTGACTCTTCCCCGCGCAATTCGGCTCCTCGAGTGAGTTCGGCCAGGGCCCCAACGCTAGGTCCGAAGAGGAGGCCCTGGGTGTCCGTAGCAGGCCAACCGGAGCAGTGCTTTCGGTCCCTCCTACTGCCCCACCCTCTTCTGTGCTTCGGTTACGGCGCGGCCGCGGGCGCCGCGGGGAGCCACACAGGTAACAGACTCGGCTAGTGAGGGCGCAGGTGTGGGAGTCCCGGGCCCGAGCGGGAGAGGCAGTGCTGGTGGCAGGTGCCCGACCTTTTTGCAAAGCGTCCGCGTTGACAGCGGGGTTCCGGAGGGCTAGTTCGCGCCCTAAGAGCGCTGCAGCACTCGGAGGAGGCAGAGGGGGCGGGACTGAAGCCCCCCTGAGCTTGGGGGCCGGGTTCTGTGTGTCCCCGCGTCTTGCGCAGGCTCCGTGGTGCCGGGAGGTGGTGAGCTGGTTAGGTGGGGGTGCATCCCAGCTAAGGGACTCGAAAGTTACCCCCCCCCCGTCCCAACAGACCCCCCTCGGCGAGTCGGGTCTCGCAGTCTCTCAGCCCGGGCGTGCACCGTCGCGGGTTTGCAGAATGAAAATCAATAAAATCGATGCAATGCAAAGAACACGAAACACGTTGGATTGTGATTATTTGCGTTTGTTAAATTCTTTTTATTTGTATTGTTTTTTTTACTCCCTTCTCGGAAAAGGTGGCTTCGGCTGTGATCGGGATCTCCTTCATCCCAAGTCGCGCAAACTTCCCAGGGCGGCTTGCGGGGTGAGGCGGCGGGAGGGTGCGCTCGACTTTGGGGTATAGCTCGCTTTCGCGTCCCATTGTCCGCACTTTAGGGACGTGCGCACCCCCACACCCCGAGTCCAGCTGCGGTGCTTCCCCGGGTTCACCATTCCCCACCCCCGTCCCGGGAGCTGCGCCCCCTCCTCCTTTCCCAGCTCTCCCTGGCGCTTTAAATAATGATATTTGCATGCAGGGAGCGATTCATAAATATGTCAGGGCCGGTGAAATATAGGCAACATTTCAAACTTTCTATTTAAAAAACATGAATTATGGCCGCGGAAAATGTGTTCCCATTTAAAGGCGATACGAAGTATTTGGTGTCTCGTCCCCGGGCCCATCCATCACGCAGACAATAAAGAGAGTTTTTCGCCCTGACACCCGCGATTTATGGGCGCCCTTCTCTGCCCTCATCACTCACCCGCCGCGGCCGGCCCAGGCGACAGGCCCCTCCGAGAGACCCCGCGGCTGCGTGTCCCCCTCCCGCCCCTGCCCTGCGAACTTTTTGCCGACCCCCCAAGACTGCGGCTCCCCGGGGCTGGCTCCCGGGAGTGCGGAGCCTGCGAGCCTGGCGGTGACGGTCTGGGCAGCTGGTGGGAACCGGAGCCACACTGGTCCTCTCACCTCCATCCCAGCCTCTGCTTCGTGACCAGTACCGACCTCGCCCGCAGAGCGGGGCACCACCCGGGGGAAGTTTTCAGGGCCTGCGGCGGTTGCCTATTGAGTGTGCGGGTTCCAGGCAAGCGGGGAGGAATGCATGCTCTGCTCGGCTCCCCAGGCCGATTGCTGGCCATTGGGGTCTGGGAGAGGCGAACGGGTCCCAGGCTTTCTTGAGCCTCGTTGGGCGGACGCTTCTAAGGCAAAGCTTTCTGCAACTTTTACAGAGCCGCCGCCTCCCAGCTGCGATCCCCGCACGCCTGTCCGGGTCCTCCGCAGCCCCTTGAAAACTGTCTTTATGGCAGGGGACCGAGAAGTTGGCAAGAATTAGAAAGGACAGGCCCCTTCCCTAGCTAGCGTGGGTCCAGGGTCAGACCCTGCCCACCAGATGCCCTCTTTCCGCCTCTCCCCACCTTGAGAGCACACACACTACACACACACACACACACACACACAGAGAGAGAGAGAGAGAGAGAGAGACACACACACACACACACAGGAGTGCGCTTCTCTTCCCCACGCCACCTCCGAATCTACGGGCAAAACTTGCATCGAAGAAAGTTCGGGCTTCGTCTGCTGCGAAATGTGCTTTCAGTTTTCGCTGCGGGCGGACTCGGCGGGCGGGTCCAGGCGCGCCAGCAGGATGGGTCTGTCGGTGGCAGCAAAGCGAGGGGCCTGTTGGCGGTAGACGGTGAGTCCAGCCTCCCGCAGAGGTCCGATCAGCCGGCGCGAGCACCAGGAGCCACCTCGTGTCGCGCACGGAGCCCGTGCGTCTGCTTACGGGAACCAGGAGCCGTTCCCTGCCAGATGACTGGGAGCTGGATTTATTCTGATACTCGCAGGGGGGTGTGGGGGGGAAACCAGCCAGAGAAATCCCATCGATTCTAAAAATGACAAGAATGAATTTATTAGATCGAGATTCATGTGTTAATGCAGGGAGACTAAAATTATACCAACTCCTCCACGCCCAGTGTGAACGGAAAATCCCTTCCGACTTCAAGAGCATGCAATATTTAGGTCTGAATATTTAGGTCTATAGAGAGATAGGAAATGTTTTTAAATTCTCGTGTGTACCTAGGACTAATTTGGAAAAATTCCAGATTAAGTGTTTCACGTTCCCTGCTTGAGTATAATCTGGGGTTTTAGGGCTAAATAACCACCGGATGCCTCATTCCTAAGGCCAGAGTGAATTTCACATTGTTCAAGGGTGAGCTATATCTATCTTTTAAAAAATAGTCACTGCGTGACAGAGTAAAATAAGTCCATTTAAGAAAAGCAAGTGTACCGATAACTGAGCTGTTACATCCATGCATTATTTCTGGGTGTGGAAAAATTCCTAACACATCAGCTGTGGAAAATATACAAGAATAGGGAGGTTCTCGGGAAGCCGGCATGTGGGGACCCGGTCCTGAAGCTCAAGGCACAGAGCACACTGAAGCTGGTTCTCCCCACAAGCACAGCCTCGGCACTGGCTTGTCTGGTGGACTCTTATGGGAGAGTCCATACTGCAGCGCCCTGGGGGTGCTCCCTGTACACCTGGGGGGCTTCCAAGCCAAGCAGGCTACCAGGCACAGTTCTTTCACACCCCCTCCCTCCACACACCCCCTTAAATCATCCCTCAGTTCTAACTGCACTAGCCTGGCAGCAGTCTTTGGGGCCTACGGATTTGTAATAGGAGCACAGGAAAAGGCAGACCATGCTTGGTTCCGAAATGACCCAAAGCCGGAAGCCAAAGTCCACCAGGAAGAAGACCACAATTTTGCACTGGTCCAGAATTCAGGCCCCACATGGTCCTCCCCAGAGCATTTAAGGGCCAGAGAAGTAAGAGAAGTAACGTAGGTGTCATTCATTACTTATCAACTGTTAGTCAGGCACTTATTCACCCTCTCAGGGCAGGCAGGGGCCCTCTTTCCTGGGGGTCTCATCCGCATATGCGCCAAGCTCTGGCAACTGCCATCAGCTGAGGTCAACCACGGAGAAGCTGTGAAATTCCAGCACCAAATGCCAATTCCAGAAAGGGCACGTGCAGTTGTGGACCCATCTTGCTACTATGGTCTCTATTTTTTCTCCCCCCCTAAACCTGGCAACCTAGTACACAGGTATAAAGTTTCCGAGAACCCTTGCTTGGGGGGAAAAAATGAGCAAGGACTTTATTCTGAGTTCCCAGGGAATTATATGCACTTCTGAGGCCACCGTGCCTCAGAGATCTTCCCCCGGCCCTGGGAATGCTCTGCTTCAGAGGGACTGTATGGACTTCTTGGTATATATGGGAGACTTAGAAATGGGGAGAGAATGGAAAATATTCACCGCATGTGGAAAGAGGAGAGAAAAGGAGAGAGAGAGAGAGAGAGAGAGAGAGAGAGAGAGAGAGAGAGAGAGAGAGAGAGAGAGAGAGAGAGAGAACAGGGGAAGCAAGCCCAGAGAGGTCCCGGGATGAGGCCAGGCCATGGCTCCAGCAAGCCGAGTGCTCTGAGCCTGAAAACTGCCCGGGAAGGTGCTCCCCTAGGCCGGCGAATCTAGGCCTGCCTCCCTGTCCGGAGGGGCGGGCCTCAGTCCCGCGGCCTCGGAGCGCCCTTTCTGCTGGCCCTCCCGGGGGACCACGAGGCGGGGCGGGACCCGGTGGGGAGGCCCCCAGGGGCGAGCGCCAGTCCCAGGCTGTTTGGGCGCTCTGGGCCAGGCTTTCCAGCTCGCCGGGCCTGACCTGTCAGGCGGATTATCTTCGAGGGAGATTAATAGGGGAGGCGGGCTGCAATAATAATCGTTTTGTTTGATGTGACAACTCTGATAGGCGTTGATTTACTTACAAACTGATAGGCTTTTAATTGAGCGCCTCCGCCGAGCCCGAGATGAAAGGGAAGCGGCGGTGAAAGGCGGCCCGCCTGCCCTCCGGCCTCAATACTGATTAGCCATCTCGACAGTGAATAGTTCAAGGCATTTTCAAACTTTTTTTCCTCAGCCTTCTCCTCTTCCTTCTCCCACCCCCTCCTCAAATATCGCCCATGTCCTCTCTCTCTCTCTCTCTCTCTCTCTCTCTCTCTCTCTCTCTCTCTCTCTCTCTCTCTCTCTCTAACAAATCATCTCCATTGTGTGCAAATAAAATCCCCAGGACGTCCACGCTAACCACGGCTGGGGGTTGGCGACATCAGGCCTGGCGCGGGCTAATTAGCAACTTCCACACCCCCCCAGCCCACGTCCCGAGCGGGCTGCGGGGACTTGGGCTCTCCCCACGAGGTGCTCAGGTTCAGCGCGGGAACCCAGCGAAAGTCCGGGGCGCGCGGGCCCCCAGGCGCCCCCGTGCGCTCGGACCTTCCGAGTTGGCGATTGCGAAGAGCCAAGGCGCGCCGACCACCGTCCGCGCGCGCGCGCACCCACGCACAGGCCCCGCAGCTCCTTCCCCGTGGGGCGCGGGGACCGTTCCCGGGTCCCCCAGGCTTCGGGTGCTGGGGCTGCCTGCCCTCAGCCGTCCCAAGTGAAAAAGAAAGCCGGTCCAATTCCAGGAAGGGAGCGATCCAATCTGGTGACCTCGGGGAAGGGTGGAGGTGGAGAGACGCCCGCGGTCACCGGAGCAGGGCTCGCCACCCCGGGTTTTCAGAGTCGGGCGCTCGTAGGGACGCATGGCCCGCTGCTGCGCTCTCGGAGCGGGGCGCCGGCACCCCGACAGCCGCACTCTCCAAGACACAGACGCGCAGCAGCCCGGCGGCCTTGCCGACGCGCGACCCTGGCGGTACCTGGGACTCGCCCCCGAAGACCGCTGTGAAAACCTCCCGCCCCCCGCGTGGCCTCGCTACCGGCTCGCCCGTTCACCTGGCTCGGCTGTCGCACAGACACCTCAAGCCCACCTCAAGCCCACTTGAACGTCCGTCCGTGTATTCTTACACCTTTACCCCACACACAGGAGCGGCAGCCCCTACACAGACCGCCTCGGGCTCCTGTCCCTTCTTCAAATTTCCTGTAGTCAAATTACCATCTCCTGAAGTTCACCAACCCAAGGGATCCACGGGTACGACTGAAAGGCAGAAAGTGATGCCTATGAGAGAATTCTAAAACTCACCCCCCAGAAAGTTCTCGGTAGCTGTGCGCAGTGGAGTGACACACCAAAAGGGGGAGAAGGGTGTTTAGGAGAGGGGAATGGGGTGGCCCGCGAGGAGAGGGTGGCCTTGCCGGAGGCTGGTTCCACACCGGACCCGGCGCTTTCCCGGCTCTGCGCGGGCCCCCGCCCTCCACGCGGGTACAGACTGGTTCCTTGCTCCGCAAGCTCTCTGCCCCCACCATTTATCAAACGGATCTGACAACAAAAGAGGAGCTGGGGAGGAAAAGTGGGGGAAGGGAGATTCCAAGTCTCCCTATCCCCCCGGAGGAAGAAGAGGTGCCCTTCTCTCGCCCCTGTGCAGTTTCTGCGAGTTTCTTGAGACGCCCCCCCCCCCCCCGCCCCACATACACACACCCAACACGCTCCGGACGCTATCCGAGCCCCGAGAACTCACACACCTGCACACTTGTGCACCGGCCCAGGTACACGGAGCACACAGCGCCTCCCCTCTTCCTTGCAGACAGCCCTAGTGACGGTGCAAATCAAGGGGAACGCGGCGGTCCTGCCCCGCTTCCCTGCCAAAGCCGCGTTCCCACCGGCGGCCGCCCCCTCCCTTTCCCAGTTCCTTCCCTCTCTTCTCCCTGCACAGGGTCTCTGCCCCAGCCCGCGCGCCAACAAACTCGAACGGAGCCGCCCGGGCCGGAGTCACCCCAGCTACTCCGTCTGACAGCGCGGGTGGGAGAGACTAAGCCCGCCCGGGACTTCATATCCCACCCTCGCTCCCCAGACAGCGACGCTCAGGCCTCACTGACGCGGGCCTTTGCACTTTAGCTGCGATCCGAGAGGGGGCAAAGAACCCGAGCAGAGGGGGATGCGCCCCTCACCGCCCTCCAAGACTCAGGGTTACACTGGTCGTGGGCTCCGAGAAGTGTTTGAGTCTGGAGACAGTACGGAGAGTGGGGTCCGCGACAGGGCAGTGGCCTTGTGCCCGCATGCCGCGCGCCCCGAGGGACTCCCGGGCGGGAGGCGGGGCGGGGGCGCATCTCCCGGGTTAGACGTCATCGCCGCCCTCTAAGCGACCCCTCTGAACTCCGCGGTCCCCACGGACCAAAGTCCCCGGGGGTGGAAGCGGGTATCACTTTCTCAGACACAGGTCGGGCGAGGCGCGCACCCTGGGCCTGCTGGGGCGCACCTGCGCACTTTCCTCTCACTATCCCTTTTTCTGGCACGGAGCCCCTCTTTCCCTTCCTCCGTAGACCCCACCCCTTCCCCACAGCCGCCTTCCGTCCCGGGAGGCTGCTTCTCTTTCCTCTCCTCCGGTTCTCCCCCGGTCTCTTCCTCTCCGTCTCTCTCTCCCTCTCTCCTTTTCCCTTCAAGTCGCACCCGCCTTGTAATCAGCAACAAAAGCTGACATAAATCACGGGCGGATTGACAAGAGCTGACAAATAACTGATTGATTGCGGTCGAGGAACATTGACAATTGATGGAGGGGTGGAGGTGCCCAAAGAAATGGGGGGGGGGGGGAGGTGGAGGAGAGAAGAAGAGAGGGTGGCAAGGGAGAGTAAGGAAGGGGGGCGAGAGTGTGAAACAGAGGAAACATGTGACCCCGGCTCCTGCCCCAATCTGCTCGTTCGCGAGCGTCACGTGAGCGGGAAGGGCGGGGTGCCCGGTGCGCGGCTCCGAGGAGCGCCGCCGCCGCCTCCGCTGCCCACCTAGCTTCTGGTTTCTCCGCCACGGATTCTTGGGAAATCCAGGCGGGCGGGCGGACTTTCAGCATCCGCTCCCCACCTTTCCTTATCCCGGCGGCCGTTCCGCGAGCAATTTTAATACCAAATAGAGAATACTTGAAGTGCGAAGACCCCCCCACCCCGCATTCCGTGCGCCCCTGCAGTGAACTGTCTGGCAGTTGTCCAGACTCCGGCGGGTCTGGACACCCCGTTCCATCGCTTCCTCATTCGCTCTCTCCTGCGCAAGGTTTCAATTTATTTTCGATCTGGGGGCGGGGGGGGGGGAATGACGCCCAGGAGGAAAAACAGAGGGAGGCGGCAGATAGCAACCGTAGAATAAATGTCCAGCTCGTCCTCGAAGCGAAGCCTAGGGAGGGGACACACGAGCTGGGGGCGGGGGGGGGGGCGGCGGCGAAGAGAGAGCTGCCCATTAAAACCTGCGCTGAGAGTCCTGGCGGCGGCGGCGGCGGCGGCGCGGGACGCGTCACATCCCCTTGACCCTCCAATCACCTCGGGCTCCCATTTGATTGGAAGGCGGCAAAGGCTTTAATCTCCCCCTCGGTGCAGCTGCTTTTGAAGTGAGTTTCCTCGCCAGAGCCCCGGCTGGACAGGCAGCAGCTCACATCGCAGAGCGCAGCGGCGGCGCGGGGCCGCGAGTGCGCAACGCAGGGGCGCAGCCCGAGGCGGACCCCGCCAGCCCCCCCGGCGCTCCCGCAGTCCGGCCGGCTCCTCCCGCTCGGCCCCGGCTTCTCCGCCCGCCACCCAGGATTATTCGCTTCGGGATCCCGGCGCCGAGGAGGCGCGCTGGGCGCTGGTGGCCGCCGCGCCAGCTCCTTCTGCTGCTGCTGCTGCTGCTGCTGCTGCCGCCGCTCCTGCTCCCCGGGCGAGCGCGCAGCCCCGAGCCCGCCCCGCACCCGGAGCCCTCCCCCCCCGCTGCTCCCATGCGCGCGGGTGGGTCATGAGCACAGCGCCCTCGCTTTCTGCCCTACGAAGCAGTAAGCACAGCGGCGGCGGCGGCGGCGGCGGCGCCGCGGACCCTGCCTGGACCAGCGCACTCTCTGGAAATTGCTCCCGCCCCGGCCCCGGCTCGTCCCCGGCCGGCAGCACCAAGCCTTTTGTGCACGCCGTGCCCCCCTCTGACCCACTCCGCCAGGCGAACCGCCTGCCCATCAAGGTGCTGAAGATGCTGACCGCAAGGACTGGCCACATTTTGCACCCCGAGTACCTGCAGCCCCTGCCTTCTACTCCTGTCAGTCCTATCGAGGTAAGGACCCGCTCCAAAGGCGGACCGAGGCCCCTGACCCTGAGACTGCCGCCCCACGGAATTTCTTTCTCGGAGTGTGGGAATGGGAGTTGGGATGGGGGGGGAGGTCTGAGTGATTCAGCTCCACGATGGCGGTGGCAGGAGGTGGGGGGGGGGGGAGCCAGAGGGTGTTCCGCACCTTAAAACTAGGGCTGAACGGAGGAAGGAGGTAGAACGAGGTGTGAAAGCTAGGGGGCAAGGTAGCTCAAACTTGTTTTCCCCTTTGGTATTAAAGCCCCCCACCTAGGCGCCCCCTCAGTCTCGTCTGCTGAGAGTCGGATATACGGTTCCCAAACTCGCAGTTCTCGGGGTCGAGCGAAGCTGGTATTTGTGCACAGCCTTGCAGGCGCCAGCGCCCAAGCCCTTACTCAGGCGTTGGGGTGGGGTGGGGTGTGGAAGTGCGGGGTAGAGTTCTAGGTCTGGGACCAGAAGCCAAAACATTTCGTATTTTTAAAATCCGGTTCGAGTTTAAGACAGGAAAGATCTATGGGGAGGGGATGTTTGCGTCCTTTCTGCAAGTGTGTGTGTGTGTGTGTGTGTGTGTGTGTGTGTGGGAAGTGTCGCGTAGAAACGCGCTCGGGGTTGGAGGGGCGTTTGAGCAGAAACCAGGATTCTGAAAGGTTTCCCCTTCTTCCTTTTTGCGCCCCCCTCTCCCAGCTTGATGCCAAGAAGAGTCCGCTGGCACTGTTGGCGCAAACATGCTCGCAGATCGGCAAGCCAGACCCTTCGCCCTCCTCCAAACTCTCCTCGGTCGCCTCCAATGGGGGCGGCGCGGGCGGCGCCGGCGGCGGCGCCGGGGGCGATAAGGACGCCAAGTCGGGGCCCCTCAAGTTGAGCGACATCGGCGTGGAGGACAAGTCGAGTTTCAAGCCGTACTCCAAACCCGGCTCGGATAAGAAGGAGCCGGGAGGCGGCGGCGGCGGCGGCGGCGGGGGCGGCGGCGGCGGCGGCGGCGGCGGCGGGGGGGTTTCGGCGGAGAAGTCCGGATTCCGGGTACCGAGCGCCACCTGCCAGCCGTTCACGCCCAGGACAGGCAGCCCCAGCTCCAGCGCGTCGGCCTGCTCGCCAGGAGGCATGCTGCCCTCGGCCGGGGGCGGCCCCGAGGGCAAGGACGACAAGAAGGACCCCGACGCTGGCGGCGGCGGCGGCAGCAAGGGCTCCGGGAGCGCGTCGGCCGAAGGGGGCCCCGCGGGGCTGGCGCACGGCCGGATTAGCTGCGGCGGCGGCATCAGTGTGGATGTGAACCAGCACCCAGACGGGGGCCCGGGCGCCAAGGCGCTCGGCTCGGACTGCGGCGGCTCCTCGGGCTCCAGCTCGGCCTCCGGCCCCAGCGCGCCCACCTCGTCCTCGGTGCTGGGCTCTGGGCTGGTGGCTCCCGTTTCGCCCTACAAACCGGGCCAGACAGTGTTTCCTCTGCCTCCCGCGGGCATGACCTACCCGGGCAGCCTGGCGGGCGCCTACGCCGGCTACCCGCCCCAGTTCCTGCCCCACGGCGTGGCCCTGGACCCCACCAAGCCCGGCAGCCTGGTGGGGGCGCAGCTGGCGGCCGCCGCGGCGGGCTCTCTGGGCTGCAGTAAGCCGGCGGGCTCCAGCCCCTTGGCCGGGGCGTCGCCGCCGTCGGTGATGACCGCCAGCTTGTGCCGGGACCCGTACTGTCTCAGCTACCACTGCGCCAGCCACCTGGCCGGGGCGGCGGCCGCCAGCGCCTCCTGCGCGCACGACCCCGCCGCGGCGGCCGCGGCGCTCAAGTCCGGATACCCGCTGGTGTACCCCACGCACCCGCTGCACGGCGTGCACTCGTCGCTCACGGCGGCCGCGGCGGCCGGCGCCACCCCGCCCTCCCTGGCCGGCCACCCGCTCTACCCCTACGGCTTCATGCTCCCCAACGACCCGCTGCCCCACATCTGCAACTGGGTGTCGGCCAACGGGCCGTGCGACAAGCGCTTCGCCACGTCCGAAGAGTTGCTGAGCCACTTGCGGACCCACACGGCCTTCCCCGGGACAGACAAACTGCTGTCGGGCTACCCCAGCTCGTCGTCTCTGGCCAGCGCCGCCGCGGCCGCCATGGCGTGCCACATGCACATCCCCACGTCGGGCGCTCCGGGCAGCCCCGGGACGCTGGCGCTGCGCAGCCCCCACCACGCGCTGGGACTCAGCAGCCGCTACCACCCCTACTCCAAGAGCCCGCTCCCCACCCCCGGCGCCCCCGTACCGGTGCCCGCCGCCACCGGACCCTACTACTCCCCCTACGCCCTCTACGGACAGAGACTAACCACGGCCTCGGCGCTGGGCTACCAGTGAAGGCGGCCGGGGCCGAGCCGGGCGCCCGGGCGCGGGCGGAGGGGAGGGGCCGCGGGAGGGGCGGGAGCGGGGCAGAGGCGACGGTCACCCGTGCGCGGGGAAGGCCAGGGCCAGCGGAGGAAAACGTTCTATGCCCGCCGTATCCATCCCCCTAAAGCACGACGGAGAGCCGGTGGGAAACACCACTCCCCCACCCCACCCACCTCTCACTCCCCACCCAAACTTTCTAAAAGTTGGAAAAATATCATTTGACTTTTTATAGAAAAAAAAGAAAGAAAAATAATCGAGGTGTTCGTCTAAGGACTGCATCGATGGGCACCGGTATTTATTTATGTTAGCTCCAAGCGGACCCGTGGTTCAGAAGTGCATTATTTAGTTTGAGCTCTGTAGGTAAAGAGGAGGGGGGATTAAAACTCGAGGGTAAGAAAAATGTGGAAAACAAACCCTCCCATCCCTTGTAGATTATAAATAAATACAAAACCGCCACAGAACTAGAGGTCTTCTCTTTAATGTTACTTTAAACTTGCTATGATTGTATTGTACGTTCTTATTTAATGTCTGATCGAAACACCAATTTACATGCATGTTTGTTACCAAAAAAAAGAAAAAGAAAAAAAAACAAGTCACAATTTGTTCAACTCTGATTTCAAATTGCAATTATTTTTAAGGTGTATACCATCGAAAGAGAATGGGTATTTTTTTGTATGTATTCTGGAAGAAAACAAAAAAAAAAGGAAAAACAATTCTATTCCAAAACCTCATTTGCCTTATTTTGTTCTTTAAAAGGAACACTTAACTATTTTTAATTTTTAAGTCCACCCGCTGAGAAGGGGACAAGTAAGGTTTACGTCATGTACTAAAATAATAGACAATGTATCGCTTTAAAGATTAAAATTCCGTATATTTGATGTATTAAAAGGTTTTACTTCTTCTTATTATCTTTTTATTTTTGGGGTTAAAGGAGAGAGAAGAGCACGGCCGCCTCAGCCGCAGTGGGCGCCCCGGGGCCCTGGCACCCGCTCCGCGGGACGCAGGCCGCTTTGGAGCCGGCTTTGCTGTGACTTTCGGGAAGCCGCAGCGGCGGGGCCGGGCTGCCCGTGGGCTCGGCCTCGGGGAAGGAATTTTTAAGGAGGGGGTTTCACCGTTGAAAAAGTGTCCCGAGCTGCCGCTCATTTCGTTTTTAACGTTTCTCCCGGCTGTCGGTTTGTTTAAAGTGCAGAATAAAGGAAGGAGGGGGAAGGTTGCTCTGGCGCTCTGGGGGAGTTTGGGTTTCGTTTTGTGCGGGGCGGGGCGCGGCCGTGCCTAGCGGCCTCCCGCGACGTCCAACCCGGTCTGCCGCGCGCGTCCCGAACCGGTAGCCGCGGGACGGGGACGCGGGGGGCGCTTGGGCACCTTTTTCCACGCTTAGGGGAGCGCGCCGAGACCCTCTTGTCCCTGGGGAGGAGGCGAGTCGGCTCCCCTTTCCTTCGGACTGCCGAGGGCCAGAGGTGGCCGCGGGCTGACCCCTTCTCTGGCCCCGGATGCGGGCGGCGTCCTCGGCCGAGCCGGGCCCCGCAGCAGGCGGGTGCTACTGCCGCGTTTCCGCGTTCCGGCCGCTGCGCACCGCGCGCCTAGGCCCAGTCCGCGCCGCGGGACAGCGCGCCGGGGCCTGGAAGCCCCTTTCACGCGGCTCCCTCGGGGATCCGGCGCCCCTCGCCGCCTCGCGGGGGCAACCAGGTGCGCCCCGAGGGCCGATCTGGGCTGCTGGCTCGGCTCGGCAGAAGCCCGCCGGGACGGGGATCCCCACGCCGGTGCACAGCACTCATCTCCCGAGCTTGATCGGCTGGGAAGGCGGTGGAGCCACGCGGAGAAGATCTCTAATCGCTAGGAGGGTGGGGTGGGGTGAGAGTGCGCAGCGCCCCTGCCCACTCCCTTAAACACATTCAGATCGTCCAGACCCGGACGTGACCCGACTCCCCCCACCCCCACCCTCGGGCTCTCCAGACGGGCGCTCGTCCTTCGGAGCCCAGACCCAGAGCGCACCTTCCCTGAGATCCCCGCGTCGCGGCCCTGAGGCGCACCCCGAGCGCACCCCGCTCCTGGACTGCTCTGGGTTCCGGGAGCCCGCGGCCTCCCGGCACCAAACTCCCCCTGCTGCTGCGTCTGCGAGGGATTCACGGCCGCGCAGATTCGCGCTCAGTCTCGGGAGACCCAGTGCGTGGCCCCTGCCTTTACTCGGGCCTTGGGGGAGCTTTGGGATTTTCCACCGTGCTGGACGCTGTCGCCTGGTTAGAACCTCCTGGTTCCTGGGCCGTTCTCAGGTCCCCCGAAGCAGCCCCGCGACCTTCAGTAACGCGCCGCGGGGGAGCGTTTAGGCAGACTTAGGCTCCCCTCCGCCTCCGGAGCCGCCCAAAGTCTCACTCTGGCGCCCCGAGTGCGGGTACTGGAGCGGGCGACCGAAATGGGCCCGGGCTGGCGCTGCGGTTGGGTGGCTGCAGCCCTGCTCCCTCTTTGGTCCCACTAAGAAGCTGAACTGGGCCTGGCTGAGCCTGGCTCCTTGAGATCCCCAGGTGATGGGAGGTCTGTCACCCGGAGCCTCCGTGAGAAGCAGCCCCCACTCCGTGGCGAGGGAGCACGTTGGAGGTGGTGCTGAGACTCGAACCCCAACAGACTCCAGTATCCAGGGTTTGGGACCTAAAGCCAGGCCCTCCAGCTCGTCCCCTCACTAGCCCCGGCCCGAGCCTCTTAAGGAAAGATCCTCCTTATCTGTGCATCTTGGGACCCGGGTCCTGGGAGCACCACGCCACATCCCGTGGGACCGCTTTTCCTTGGCGTGCCAGCCAAGACCTTGAAATCCCCCCCACCGTGGGACCAACCGGAGAGACAACCTGGGCAGCCTTGTACATTCACGCCCCTCTCTTAGAATTTTATTGACAAAATCAAAAGCCAGATGCCTTGACATTTTACTGAGACACCAGCCCCCCACCCCGCCGCCTTTCCCGGAGAAGCTACTTGGGAGGAACAAAATGCTGCAGCTTCAGGGCTGGGGGCGCGGGGAGAGGGTTCCCCGACGTGTTGAGCTGAGTCACCCAACACGGGGACAGTGAAGAGAGGATGTGAGTAGGTGCTGAGGGTGCAGACAGATGCTCGAGCCCCTTCCCGGACTCACGCCCCACCCCGCGGCCTGGCCCGCTCGCTCCCGCCTCTCGCTCTTTCTCCCGCGCCGCCGCGGCATCTCGGGCGCGCTGGCCAGCGGCCACCGAAGCCCGAGCGGAGCGCGGCGTGCCCGCCAGGCGGCGCTGCGGAGCCCGGCTGAGCGGGAAGGCTTCCAGAACCGCGGTGGGCGCTCGCCGGCCTTCCGCTGGGGGTCTCCGGAGACCCCCTCTTCCACCCTCGCTTGGCTTTGGGGAACGACGTCCTAGTGTCCACCTCCTGCTGCTCCTCGCTTCTCTCCTGCTGAATACCACGTGC
Source organism: Sorex fumeus (assembly GCF_029834395.1). NCBI lineage: Eukaryota > Metazoa > Chordata > Mammalia > Eulipotyphla > Soricidae > Sorex > Sorex fumeus. Next base: position 10,302,717 of record NW_026606077.1, on the reverse strand, counting down.
TCTGCACGTCCACACCTGCCCTAGCTTCTGCTACCGCGTCTGTTTCCCCTGCTCTCTTTTCTTACCCCAGGGCCGACCCTTCCCCAGCCCAGGAGCAGCCGCCGGCACCCTTGGGCCTCGACAGGTCACTATGTCTGTCCACTGTCGCACCACACACATTCATGAATTCATTCACTCACTCACCAACCCCTGCCAGGAGCTGTCCATCTCCGTCACAGATGGAGAAACTGAGGCCATGTCCTGGAAGCCAACAGAGGAAGGCTGGGCCTCTCCCCTCCTTTCCACCGGCCCCAGACTGAGCCTCTGGGCCTCTAAGCAGTGAGGGGAGGCAAGTGCAAAGGCCGACAAGCTGCTGTCTAGCGTGCTTCGGGAAACGTGTGAAAGGCTCCAAGAAGGTAAGGTCTGTCCCTGGAGGGGCAGAGGATGTCTGATGGGCTCTTCCCCACGTACTGACCTAAGTCCTCCTGCTCTTGGCTACAGTTTGTCACGCTCAGGGGCACTGCAAAGCCCCCACCAGCCCAAGCACACCTGTCACGTCCAGTCCGCGTTGTCCTGTAATATCCCACATAAATGTCACCACAATTCCATGAGGTCTTAGAATCTTTCAGCCCCATTTACAAAGCAGGAAATGGAGACTCTGAAGGAAACAGCTACTAGCTTGAAGTCACATCGCCAGTGAGTGACGGCACATATGCAGACTCTTGCATACACAGGCTGCTCTCGCCTAGGATTTGAAAGCAAGACAGTGTTGGGGAGAGAGCAGGGTGAGCACCATTGTTTTATTTATAGATGTTATTATTTTGTATTTCATTACGGACAATTTCAAATTAGGGAGAATGGGTGGAAAGTATTTCCCAAAGCGGGTAACTCAGCTGGAAAGATAGTAACCTTGGATGTGTTTTCTGTTTGCTTGCTTAAAGACAGCAGTTTTCAAGGGTGGGTCCTGAATAATTTTTTTTAAGGGCACAATAATTCCAGTAAGTTTGAGAACCTCTGATGTAAACCATGACTCAGTTTCGACAGTTATCCACTCAGGGCTGGAGCGATAGCACAGTAGGTAGGACGTTTGCCTTGCATGTGGCCGACCTGGGTTCGATTCCTAGCATCCCATATGGTCCCCCGAGCACTACCAGGAGTAATTCTGGAGTGCACACCTAAGAGTACCGTTGTGCATTGCCAGATGTGACCCCCCCCCCAAAAAAAGAGAAAAAATGTCCACTCCTGGGTTTCTCTTCTTTCCCCTGTCTCTACCCCATGATTCTGAAGCACCCACACACACCTGGTATCATTTCACCTCTGGGGCATTTGAGATCTGGGTCTGCGATTGGGCTGGCTCTCACCCTGCTGCCTTGTCTGGATGAGGTTGAAGACTTTGGTCAACTTTAGTTCATGCACAACCAAATTGAGGTTTGACCCTGTTTCTGTCAGACCTAGAGCCCAGGCAGGTCCACTGCTATGTCCAGGAACAACCCTAAAGGCCTGAAACTCCTAAGGCCTCTCTGCCTCATGAACCCAGAGTTTGCCCAGGGGGTGTCTGAGCTGCAAAACAGTTCCTGAGCCCCTGTTAAGGTTGCAGTGAGGCTGCCCTCAGCACCAGGGACACTTGAGAGTGAGAGTGACTTAAACCCATGTGGCACTCTGGGAAGAGCACAGATTAGACCCCAGACTAATCTGAACCAGACTTTTAACTCTACCACTAACTCAGCTCCAACTGAGTACTCTAGGTTTCGGTTTTCTCATCTATAAAATGGGGATATTATACCAAGATGATAGGGTTGTCGTGAGACTCCAGTGAAAACACCCAACCCGATGCCTGGTGCATCTGGTTCTCCACAAGTGCCAGGCACTCAGTTAAACAGACTTAGTTCTTGCACAGCTAAATTGGAGTTTGAGCCATTTTTTTAATTTTTTCTTTCCCTCCTTCCCTCCCTCACTTCCTTCTTACGTTCCTCCCTCCCCTCCTTCCCAGAGTCTCAGTTCATTCTGACCAGACCTCTTACTCAACTGGAACTTACTCACTGGAATACCCTGAAATTGTCAGGCTCAAGTTCTCTGTCACCTGAGCCACGGTGCACTCATCATGGCTCTCTTCAGATCTGGTCCTTCTGATTATTATGTCTGCCCCACCCCTGCACCTGTACAGCCAAGGGAGCTGAGACCTAGGGAGGTGTAATAAACATCACATTCACCCAGCACTGGGTGTTGAATCTCTGTACTATGATATGTTGGCCCTGTTTCTGGAATTCTGTCCTCTGCCTTTAACTTCCTCTAATTTACTTCTTCAAGTTGCAGGTCAGTGTCACCTCCTCCTTGAAGTCTCCCAGGTCCTTCCCATTAGATTCAGCGCCTGTTTGTCCTTGGAATCATTCTCTCTTCATATTTCATTGAAAGCCTGGACTATGAGACATGAGGGAGAAGGCATTCTGTCCTTTACATATTTCTAGTCTGGCAGTTCTTTTGGTTTCTGAAACATAGGAGATCTTCAGTACATGGTAGAAAGAGAGAGGAGGAAGGAAAGATGTGAGGAATAAGAGAAGGAAAGGCAATGGAAACATAACAGAATATAGGAGAGGAAATGTGCAAGAGAAGGGCCTCTTGGGAGAGCTGACTCTTAGGAAGAGAGAAGAAATGGCCTTAGAGGAACTTCAAAGTCATTGCCAGTGGCACAAAGCCCAGGGCTGGGTTAGCTTCTTTGGATCAGTTATAAATTGCCTTTGCTAACAATAATAAATATCCTTACGCATTAGCTTATAGAAGATAAATGGGAGGCGGGGGTATGGCTCAGTGGTAGAGCATTTGCTCTGCATCATTAAGGCTCTAGTTTGATTCCCAGCACTGCCAAGATTCACCCCCCAAGCACTGAGCTTGGAGTACCTCCTAAGCACAATTCACAACATAATAAAGATGAAGGGGGGGCAGGGAAGGAGAAAAATGATGAGTGCTTCCTTTTACTTTGTAAAAAGTATTAATACTGGGTCGGGGCAATAGTACAGCAGGTAGAGTTCTTGCCTTGCATGCAGATGACTTGGGTTCAATCTCCAGTATTTCATATTGTCCCCCGAGCCTACCAGGAGTGATTCCTGAGTGCAGAGCCAGGAGTAAGCCCCGAACACTGCCAGGTGCACCAAAAAAAACAACCAACCAACCAAGCAACCAAATAGAAAGTATGAATACTTTAAAAAATTATCTTTTAATTTAATCACTATGATTCACAGCACTGTCAATTAAAGGGTTTCATGCATGGAATGTTCCAACACCAACCCCCCCCCAACACCAGTGACCACTTCCTTTCACCATTGTCTCAGGGTCTCCCCTCTCCCCTCCCTACCCTTCCCCACCCTTCTGATAAGCTGAGTTTTATAGACGAGTTATCAAGTTCTGTTGATTGTGGTCACGGTATTCTCTCACTGTGTTTCTTTATATCGCACATATAAGAGAGATCATTCTGTATCTGTCATCTCCTTCTGGCTGACTTCTCTTGCATGATGTTCCCCAGATCTATCCACATAGCAGGAAACTGCATGATGTCCAAGAACTGATGACTGGACGGAGAAACAGTGGTACGTGCACACAGTGGAATACTCCTCCAGTGTGAGAAAAGATGAATGTTCTGTTGAATGTGGAGGTGGGGAGCCCAGGCTTAAACAATGAGGACCAAGGATCTTCTGCCTCTGCTGTAACAGTCAATCAGGAAACTGATCCTCTAGTCCCAGGGCTGATCCTCTGCCTGGGCTCAGATCCTGTCACCTCATTCCAGATAACAGGAAGGAGGAATGAAAAGACATACTTTCACAGGGACTTTCTGGAATCCACACTCATCTTTTCAGCTTGTACCTCATTGGATGAAATTAGTCACGTGACCTAGTTTAGCTGCAAAGAATTCTGGGAAATATAATATTCACCCAAGAATTGGGTCCAAGATTTCTGCTGCCTTAAAGAAATCCAAAAGTCTGTTACTCAATGCAGGAGGGAGTGAGAAGAAAGGGAATTGGGGTAGAAATGACCCAATTCTGGAGCCAAGTTTGATAATACAAGGATTAAGCCACTTGCCTTGTTTATAACCAATCATGGTTCAATTCCTGACACTGTGCGTGGGCTTCTGAGCGGTACCTGGAGTGACCCCTTAAGAGAGAGCTAGAAATAGTCCCTGAGCACTACTGCGTGTGGGATTCCCCCCTTCAAGGGCAATAACAAATTCTCCTGCAATCCACAGGAAGAGTCCCGCAGAACTGGAACCAGCTGTGGCTTCCATCGGGGTGGTGGATGGTGACCTCTACCTCTCAGTCTCAGTTCTTGCTGGTGAAGAGTCTCGGTGTATTTGCTAAGTCCTCAGAAACTGTGATTCAGGATTGGTGGGGCTTTGTTCTTTTTGATGACTGGAGGTTTATACTGCAATGAATACACGTCCAGTAGATTTACAATGATGATAATGAAAGGGTTTTATGCATACAATGTTCCAACGTCACATTCCCCTCCAGAATGTCCACTTCCCTCCACCGCTGTCTCAGGATCTCTTCCTAACCACTCCCAGGACTCCCTTGCCCTTGACAAAGCTCAGTTCTGTAGACCAGTTCTCAGGATCTGTCACCCTTGAACCATTTGTTATTCCCGTACTATGCTTCTTTATATCCCACATATGAAAGAAGTCATTCTCTATCTGTCTCTTTCCTCATTTTTTAAAAATAGAAAACATTTTTACAAACAAAAACAGGTTATCAATAAAGTTAAAAAATAATAACTGATTATAACCTCACATCAAAATTGATGCAATGCTAAATTAACTTGGCACTAACCTTACCTTAATTGTAATTATAGAAACATCCCCCCCCCCCAAAAAAAAACCCACAACCACAACGAATTCACAGTCTGACTGATTCAGAGCAACACCTGAGTGAGTTTGAATGCAAACACCTGGTGACCTTCAGGGCATACACTACTGGTCCAGGTAGAAGTGGCTGGTAGCAGGTGTCTTGGAGAAGGACAAGGACTCTTGGGACTAGGATGGTTAATGGGAAAGCAAGAACAGGGATGCATGTAGGGGAGCATTTTGATTGCCTGATTGATGGAAGCTTTGGTCCCACCTAGGAGAGACATTTCAGTGTTCTGCACTGATAATGCTGTGGGTCTTTCTGTGTCTCTGCCATTTTTCTTTAACATGCTTTATGAAGATTTCTCCTCACTGCATATTCTAGGGACAATTCCTGAGATCTGGGAATTTGACACCCTCCGCATCACTAAATCTTAAGCTTTTTTGTGGGTTGAGGGAAGAGTACAGGAAACCACAGCCTTTTTTCTTTAATCCAGTGAAAGCAATGCTGTCTCTTCAGATAAATTAGTGGAAACAGAGTTCCAGGTAGTTTATGATCCTGCAGATTTTAAATTCTTGATCTTGAAGACTATTCAATATTTAAATATAAAAAGATCATAGCCTTGGGAAAGGCCCCAAGGGATTCTGGGATTTCTTTTCTAAAATATTCCTTTTTAAAAAAAATTGACTCACTGTGAGTTATAATTACAAAGTTGTTCATGATTGATTTCAGTCATACAATGTTCCAACACTCTAACCTAGTCGGACCAAGGCACATTCTCACTGCTCTGTGGGATTAACTGAAATAAACATTCTTGTAAACTCACCACATGTCAGTATGCAACCATCACTATGACTATGAAATGAGCACCATCATTAGCTCCCTTTTAGGAGAAATTGAGATATACCGAGAGGTGATGCTCAAAGTCACACAGCCTAAAATTGGCAGAACTGGAATTATCTTAGGTTCTCAGTCCCCAGGGCCATTGTTTTTGTGTTTTTCCCTGGTGCATAGTAGCCTCTAATTCTCTGGACTTTGAAATCATGAATTTCTGCTTTTCTGCCCTATTGCAAGTGCCAAGCCCTCAGCAAGGGCCTCCTAGAATCCATTCACACCTATGCCCAGAAAAAAGGTAATTATGCCTCTCTCTTCCCAGCTTTTCATTCTGATGTTATGTTGATGGTTTGCCATTGGCTTTGGTGGGAGCACTTACACCAAGGGAGTTGCAAACATCACAAGTGTTTTGGTCCCAGAGAGTTGCTTCTCAAACGTGTACTAGCACACCCTTGGAATTGCCGTTTTAGTCACTTAAATGGCTGCAATATATAGATCCAGCCACTCAGCCTCAAATCACTGGGAAGAAATGATATTTCTCCAGACTGGTGAGGATGATTTGGACATGGTTTGTGTGCTGTGCTTTAGTGTGGGCTCTGTGCGTGTGTGCGTGCATGTGTGTGTGGGGGGTGGGGTGGGGTGGGGTGTGTAGTGTATTAGGGGATATCTATAAGAAGTTTTGAGGGAGAACAGGCTTTGGAAGGAAGATAGAGTTTGGGCTCTTTTTGTTTGTAATTTGGGCCACATGTGATGATGCTCAGGAATTACTCAGGAATCACTTCTGATGGTGCTTAGGAGAACATATGGGATGCCAGAAATCAAACCTGGGTTGGCTGCATGCAAGGCAAGTGCCTTGCCTACTGCTACTATCACTCAGGCCCCGAGTTTGGGTTTGTATGATTGAGTTTCTGGTGCCTGCAGTAGGTCAGAGTTAACATGCACATTTGCCAGCTGTAAGCAGAGAAGAGGCAAATGCAACCTCGGGTGTGAAGAATATATGCCCAAGGAGAGACAGAAGAAGAAGCAGGGACTAATGCTGACACCTGTAACTCTGGAGCAAAGTTTCCAGGAAGCAATCATTTTTTGTGTTTTCCAAATTTGATGACACTATTCTCCTCCTTGTACCCTTTGACACTAGAGAGTTGACAGTCCTTTCCCAGAAAATGGGATCTCCCTTCTCTCCCCTTGAACCAGAGCGTCCTGTGATCAGAGTGGAAGTGATGCTACTGACTTCTTGTGGATCCTCACCCTAGAAACCTCATTTTGGGAGGAAGGAAGCAGCCACTGGGGCTATATGTGGGTGTTCAGCCGACAGCTGCAGCATCTGCCCACAGTGATATCACGTGCCAGAAGTGGGGGTAGCGTTGGAGGCAGGAGATCACATTGGCAGGAGGTGGGCGTGGCTGCCTCTGAGCATTACCACAGGAGCTATAGCTCTTTCAGGATCCTGACCCAGAGGGCCCAGGGTGCATAGGAGGGAGCATGTGACAGGAAAGATTAGTCCTTGTGACACCGTGTTTTTGAATGCACCCTGCTTGAGGTGGGCGCAAACACCCACCCCCTGTAAGCAGGCCCTCCCCACTCCACAACCCCGGAGCCTGAGAAGGCTTCTCTACTAGACAATAAGCAACAACGCTGCACAGCTTCTCTGCTCTCACAAGGGCCAGGTGGCTCAGCTCGAGAGCACGTCTCGGAGCAGCTCTGGGCCTCCTAAACCCCTTCAAGAAAGAACCGAGCATCCAAAGCAATAGTACAGCTGTGGGGCACTTGCCTAGCACATGGGTTCAATCCTGGCACCACATATGGTTCCCAAAGCACCCCCAGGAATCCCTGAATACATAACCAGGAGTCATCCCTGAGCCAGATATGCCTCTTTGCCAAAATGCACCAATAACTATACTGATTTCTATATTTTTAATACATAAAAGTTTAAGGAGCCACATGATATTCAGAAAAATAAAAGAAACTATAAAACAAAATGCTTCATCATCGATAAAAAGGCCCTCCCGTTGATCATCAATTTGCTCGAGCGGGCCCAGTAACGTCTCCATTGGAGACTTTGTTGTTACTGTGTCTGGCATATCGAATACTCTCGGTAGCTTGCCGGGCTCTCCGAGAGGGGCGGAGGAATCGAACTCGGGTCGGCCATGTTGGCCGCTTGTAAGGCGAGGGATGGAGCGATAGCACAGCGGTAGGGCGTTCGCCTTACAAGCGGCCAACATGGCCTACCCGAGTTCGATTCCTCCGCCCCTCTCGGAGAGCCTGGCAAGCTACTGAGAGTATTCGATATGCCAAACACAGTAACAACAAAGTCTCCAATGGAGACGTTACTGGGCCCGCTCGAGCAAATCGACGATCAACGGGAGGGCCTTTACCTTACCTTACCTGCTTCATCATCTTTGAAAGAACAGGATCATAGATGTTTCCCTTCTTTGTGCACTTGTCTATCTTAATTTTTAATCTTTTAATTGATAAAGGATTGACAAATAAAAATGTTTATATTTAGATTATAAGCCATGCTTTTTCAAATATATTCAATCTATGAGTTAAAGTGTTCTTGTTTATCACAGTCAAATTGATGAACACATCATGTCACACATTTCTTTTGTACGTGTGTGGTGACAACACTAAAGAGATATACCCTTAGCAAATTTCAAGTGTAGAGTATAATGCTGTTAGCTATAATTACGCTGATGCACATTAGAACTCAAGCATACTCATCTTGTAACATTAAGTTTGTACTCTTCAACCAACAAAACCAGCTATTCCCTATCCCCAGCTCCAAGCTTATTTCATACAGCTTAATTTTCTCCAGGTTGTTGCAAATGGTCTGATTTCCTCCTTTTTATGCCTGAATAATATTCCATTCCATATTTATGTGATGGTCTGTGCACATGCATGTGTGCACGCACACACACGCACCACTGTGTTTTCTTTGTTCATTTATCCATCCACACTTAGACTGTCTCCATATCTTGACTGTTGTTGAATGATACTGCAATGAATGAATATGAGAGTACAGAGATATTTTGAGATACTGGTTTTATTTCTCTTGGATATTGCCCAGAGTTGGGATTGTGTTGTTCTATTTTTTATTTTTTCAGGAACCTTTCCATTATTTTCCACTTTTGCTGTCTCTACTTAAAGTCCCACAAAAGAGTTTCTATGTTTAAAAGGGTTTTGTTTTCTCCATACCCTTGCTATTTTGTTTTACTTTTTATGAAAAATAATAGCTATATTAACATATTGAAGATGATATCTCAATGTGCTTTTTGATTTGCATTTTCCTGATGGTGAGCATCTTTTCATGTACCTATTAGCCATCTACCTCAGGAAAATGGTCCTTTGTCTGTTTTGGTTTGTTTTTTTTTTTTGCTTTTTGGATCACACCCAGCAATGCTCATGGGTTACTCCTGGCTCTGCACTCAGAAGTTACTCCTGGCGGTACTCAGGGGACCATATGGGATGCCAGGGATCAAACCCAGATTGGCTGCATGCAAGGTAAATGCCTACTGGTATAATTGCTCCAGCCTCTTTGGTTCATTTTTTAATAAGGCTATTTTTTAAATTTGGATTTTATTTGCTATTGTTATATGAGATCTATATATAATATATAATCAATATTATATAATCAACATTATATATAATACCAATTTTATATTTATTATCAACTTGATCAGCTTGATAATATTTTTCTCCATTCCAGAGGTTACCTTTTCATTTTTGTTGAGTATTTCTTCTGCTGTATAGACACTTCTTAGTTTAGTATAGTCCCACTTGTCTATTTCTTCTTTTGTTGCTTGTGTCTTGAGTGTTACACCCAGAAAACCATTTCTTTCTAAGACAAATGTCAAGGAATTTCTTCCTTACATCTTCTAGAAGTTTTGCAGCACTAAGTTTTACACTTATGTCTTTAAGCCATCCCAAGATCATTTTAATATGGTGTAAGTAAAGGTGTGGTTATTACTTGGGGGAACTCATCCCTCTGCCTAGCATTCAACTTTGCAACACTCAGGATTGTGTCCCAAACATCTCCTCCCATTTTTTCACCTGACTCAATACTAAGACTAATGCCAACAAGAGCAAAGAGACTGATCACTGGTCACACGGGTGACTGCTGATTGATAAATCAAAGAAACACCTGACAGATTGCTAGATGAGTGACTGATGAACAGACTGGCAATCTGGATAGCTATGGACAGGGATTGCTCCTAACACAGATCAACACTTAGCACAGGACCTGACTCAGTATGTGCTCGATAAATAATTGCCTTGTCATATAGTCCACCTAGCTATGAGAGATGGCAGGTAACGCAGGCATCATTTTCCTGAACCCAATTCAGAGACCAGGATGATAGCTCTATTCTAAACTTCATGCCTAGTCTGGGTAAGACCCTGAGTGCCATTCCTGCCACCATGCCTCTTCCTCCTGAGGACTGCCATGAGTAGTTCCTATAGAAATCACTGTATCACTATATCACTGTCCTCCTGTTGTTCATCGATTTTCTCGAGCATGCCCAGTAACATCTCCATCGTGAGACTATTGTTACTGTGTTTAGAGATAAATAGAAATAAAATTAACTAGTACAAAGAAGAACAGGAGAAACAAAGATTGGAGGGTTCCGCATGTCTTCTGTCATAAGAGGACAGGGATGAGTTCTTGGCTGCAGACCTGTGAGGGGGAAACATCTCGAGGTCAGAGGTGAGGTTGTATGGAGTTCTGGGAGAGAATGACATCATTTATTCAACTTTCTGAGCACCATAATGTTTCCCCTTTACTCACTGGTATCCTAGAGATGCTGAACTGAGAAGCAGAGAGAAGCCACCTTTGTCCTTTGAAATGATTGCTGGTGCTTCCAAAGGCCTGTTCTCGAGGAATTATAGTAGTCTGTCCTCTGTGATTCTATTCATTACAAACTCTTACTCAAGTTCACATTTGAGGCCTGGTTTCAGTGCTCCTGGTCACTGCTGATTCTAAATTCTTTGCACAGGATATGTTTGGGGTCATGGGTTGGGACCTTTGGGAGTAAGAAGCAAGACTCTACAAATCCTCCCAACAGACCTCTGGCCTCCTGCTGAGTTCAAAAGCAGGTAGAGGAGCTGAACCAAGTGCTAGGGTCCTGTGGTCTGGGTTCAAGTTCCAGCTCTGTCACTGGCTGGCTCTTTAAGGGAAGCCACATTACTTCACCTCCCTCCCTCCAAAGCCTCGGTTTCCTGGGAAAGTGTGACAGTCATGAAAAGATGACCTGACAACGGTGAGGACTCAGAAATGTGTAGATGTTTGCAGGAATGAAAAGTTAGTTCAGGTTTATGCCTCCCCAGCTTTATGGGAGTAAAACAGGGCTGTGTTTTCCTTCTCACTACCCCTCAACCCACGCAGAGCACAGAATTCCACTGCCAGGCGTGTCTGGCACAGAAATGCCAGAGGTGGCCCAGTGGGGAGGTGGGGAGAGGAGGGGCACACACCCTCTCTCTCTCAGTCTACCTGAAGGAAGAAGGAAGAATGAGGGCTGAGGACCAAATGCACAGGGCCCTCTACCTCGCCTACAGATATCCTCTCCAAGAACAATGGCTTAAGGGGCAAAATTGAAATTTGCTTCCAAGCTTAAGTTAATTCCTTGAGTGCCACTTTTCTGCATATTTATGGTAATCATCCTTGCAACAAAAACAGTGACTTCACTGTCTAAATAATAAGGTAATTTGTTACAGCTAATTACGCAGTGACTTCCTTAATCTCAATTAAAAGATCCGAGAGGATTCCTGCCCTCTCTCCTTCCAATGTTCTTGAAGATCCCCCTAATGTATTCTGGATCACAGATTAGTGGGGAGCCAAGAATGGTCCGTGCTGGGCAGAACTGCTAAAATCCATCCCAGCAACGGGAAGCGGTGATTTATTGTGACATGGAATGTGGGACATTTCCCCAGCTTTTGTGATTGTGGTAATGAAGCTGTAAACCAAATAGCATGAAATGAGGCAAGGCCTTACAATTTAATCAGCTCGTAAACAGATCTACTGCATCAAGCAAATGACATTATTATCCATCCGAAGTAAATCATGCTAATCTCGGGAGATAAAATCAACATCGTTAATGGTCACATGTCATATTCATCAACACTAAACCATCCCCTTTGACAGATTAATCCTAACTACAGCTCCCAGGATGTATGGTAATAGGGCTTGTAGCATGCATTTCACTCCGCGCCAGGCTAACCAGCACTCTTAGGCTGCTATTACAAATAATTTTTTTATTGATTTACATATTTTAAAATGCATTTAAGGTGAGGCACCATTAAAAACCCTGTCACCCACCCATATTTCTTCCCTCCATTCCCAGACTTTATTAATAGGAACAGGAAGACAAACGCAGTAAGCCTTATAAATACTTTGTTTAGGGCACTGTTAGGTGTAATTAAGATCTGGAGGAAGGTGCTTTTGGGGGGAGAACAGGTGAGAGAGTAGAGGGATGTTAGGAAGAAGGAAACTTCTTGCGGTTCAGGGATAAAAGAAAATCACAGCTTCCTCGACTTTCACTAGAGATGCCAGAAAAAAGATGCCTTCTCCCTCAAATCTGCTCTCGGATCCTTCCTTCTCCGCCTTTCTCCCATAGCCTACCTCCACACCCTCAGCTCTGCCTCATAGGTACATCTGTGCTTGCCTTTCGGTCATTGTATCATGGCTGCTGATTTCAGATGCCAGATGTATTTATTTATCATGAGACTGACCTAGGATGAATGCTCCTGAAAAAGTATCCACTATTCAAAATGTCACTTCCCCTCAACAGGCCATGCATTATATTGACAGGCACACTTTCAGAGACCCCTGAATGACGAGGATGGATGGAGGCTGCCTAGCAGTCAGCACAACTGCCCAGGGGAGGGAGGGAGTGAATGAATTCAGGAGGGGGGGAGAGGGAAAGATTATGTGATGAAGGAAGTGAGTGAAGAAAAGAGGGAAGGAGGAGAGAAGAAGCCTGGGAGGGAGTAAGAGAAGGAGTGAGTGAGTGAAGGAGTGAGCAATGGAGTGAGTGATAAGGAGGAGGAAGGGGAGAAGGAGGGACAGAAGGAGTGGCGGAGTGTAGGAGTGAGTGAATAAAGGAGTGATGGAGTGAGTGATGGAGTGAGAGAGACTGAGTGAGTGAATAAGTGAGTGAGTAGACAAATTGTTCACACTCTCCCAAGAGCCCAGATGCCCTTGGGAGCCAAGAGCATGCCTAGCAAAGCAAATGAAGGTTTTCAGACTGCACTCAATGGCAACTTGGTGACACCCACCCTACCCCAACTAACCTTCCTAGGGGCGCATGTGAAGGGCCCTGTAGAGTTCACTAACAGGGGTGAAGGAAAGACATATGGACACAAACTAGAGAGCAGGAAAACAACGTTCAAGAGGGCAGGATCCAGGGCCACCCTCTTGACCAAGAAGACCTCACATTGACAATGGCTCCCTTGGGGCTCCAACTCTGAGTCGTCAATGACTTGTGCAATGACATCAATCTGAATGACAATCTAAAAATTAGGTTTTTTGAGGGAATTATATCGGAATTGAGTTAATACCCTTATTTAAGACACTTCTGGGGCCGGATTATTTTTACAGAGAGCAAAGGACTTGCCTTGAAAAGTGCCAACTTGGGTTTAATCTCTGGTATCCCATATGGTCCCCTGAACCTGCTAGGAGTGATTCCTGAGCACAGAGCCATAAGTAAGTCCTAAGCACTGCTGGGTGTAGCCCCAAGCCAATAAATAATTAAGTAAGGTCCCTCCTATTTTAAAAAAAAATTATAAAGCACTTGTCTTGATGAAGTGAAAAGACCCCACATCCACATAGACTTCCAGAACCCCCAAAGGAGGTTGGATATAGTATTCTTATGGCCATGACTTGTTTCAGAGATAAGATGTTTTATAGGTCCAACAGGAGCATTAAAAACTCTCCAGTCAGGATCCTCCCAGGATGAGAAATGCATGCTGAGAGTAAACTATAGACCGAACATGATTGCCACTCAATGCCTCTTTTGCAAACCACAGCACCCAAAAGAAGAGAGAGAACAAAAGGGAATTCTCTGCCACAGGGGTGTGGTGGGATGGGGGGGGTGTGAGGGATGCTGGGAGCATTGGAGAGGGGAATGGGCACTGGTGGAAGGATGGGTATTCAATCATTGTATAACTGAAACCCAAGCACAAAAATTTGTAAGTCTACAACTATACCTCATGGAGTTTCACTAATACAAATAAATAAATAAATAAATAAACTTAAAAAAAACCTCTCCAGTTGAGGTCTGTACTGTAAAATTTTACCTATTAATCAGATCAAATAACATTATATGACTGAGATTCTATCATGAACAACTTGGTAACTGTATATCTCACATTGATTCAATTAAAAATAGAAACAATCAAGTCAACTAATGATATGATGCAGAGTGCAAATTAACTTCAGGGTTTAGGTGACACAAAGTTCAAGTGTCAGTGAGACCCACTGAGAGTTTCTCAGGCTGGAGAGATAGTACAAGTTTAAGGCACGCACCTCACACACGCTGACCCAGTACCACATGCTGATCATGACCAGCAGTGGTCCTTTGAGATTGGCTGACCCACTTGTTGGATCCTGAGAGGATAAGAGTGTCCTAACCTCGAGCTTCTAGGTCTGAGTTAGTGAGGGTTACAAGAGTGGTCCTTCCATTTAGTCATAGTCAAAGAGAGCTTCTTGGCCTATCTATAGAAAGTTGACCTCCAGTTTCTTCCACAGGTCTGGATAAAGTTCTAGCAAGTTCTCAGGTAGTACTGATAATACTGATCCGGAACCAGGATTTGGGGGCAGGAACACATCAATCAGAGGGAGGCAGAGGGAGCAGACAGAAAGTAGGGGTGGGGAGTGTGGACCTCCAAGTCAGCCAGAGGTGAGCTGTGGCAGGAAGCTGGGACTGAAAGCCAGAACACTGGTGAGGGGTGAGACTTCCTTGGAACTGAGACCTTTCCTGTTCAGAATTTATGACAGTCTAAGACAGTAATTGACCAAAGCTGGCTCAACCAGCCTGTGGAAGTGCTGCATCAAGAGCAAAAGCAGCAGGTGTCCCGAGGATTATATCCCCCTGGATTATATCCATTCCAACTTTCTGCATTGTTGTGTTTCTGGCTCTGCTCTGTTCCCTCCCTGGGCTTCCCTTCTTTGCTTCCCATGTGAAGAGGAAATGTTGCAAGGCCACAGCAATAGTACAACGGATAGGGTGCTTGCCTTGCACATGGCCAACAAGGGTTTGATTCCTGTCATCTCATATGGTCCCCGGAATACTGCCAGGAGTAATTACTGCGTGCAGAGCCAGAAGTTACATCTGAACATGGCTGAGTGTGACCTCAGCCCACCTCCCACCCCAAAGAGGAAGTTTACACTAGAGTCCCTCCCAAGTTCCTTCCATTTCTGATAGATGTGAGATTAGGCCAAAGTTCCCCATAGACTATTCTATTAAAATTCGGGGTTTTTTCCCTTTCTACAGCAAAATTAATCTTGTCACTGATTTTGTTTAGGCACTCTTGTTAACAATATTGTTCATAATAGTTAAATAGAAAGACAGCGCAGCAAGTAGGATCAGGAAGATCGCTGGATTTTATTTACTTGCTTTGCATGCAGCTGACCCAGTTTCAATTCCCATCACCAAGTATTGTCTCCCAACCCCAGCAAGAGTGATGTCTGAGCAGGGAGCCAGGAGTAAACCTTGAGCAAAGCCAAGTTTGGCCCAAACACCCACCCTCCATCCTGTTAATAATAGAATTTCGGCATACAGTGTTCCAACTTTAATGAAAATTTGTTATCCTTAACAGTTTGCTTGGTTCCAAGTTTGGAGAAGTTTTGAAATATGACCTCTATCTCAGATTTATAATTTATATTATAAATGTAATATAAATAATATACAAATTTATATTATAAAGACGTATTAAAAGTCTTTTGTACTCCTAAACTTTGGACTGGGTGTTGGCCCAGTGGTTGGGGTGTATGCCTTGGATGCACCAGGATCAGAGTTAAATCCTTGGTGCCACATGTGGCCCTGGAGGCCCCCAAACATCCCCGGGACCAAGCGTTTACCCAACCATCCCAGATGTCCAAATATCTCTGGGAATGGTCCTTCAACCTCCTCAACACTGTCTGAGAGGCCTCCTTCATTAAAAAAAGTATCCTGAAATCAGGAAGATCACTTGATTTTATTTAACAGCATTTCTCAAATGCATTTGACCACAACTTTTCCCCATTAAACTTCTATTAGCATCTCTAACACCACTTAACATCGAAGTTCTAAAGAATAGGCTTTGGAACACAGGCCAGTGCCAAGGATGGAAGCAAGAGACCGATGAATGTGTCTGCGTTGTATCTGCTGATGTCTTTATTCTGCAGCCACGGAAGCAGGCTTCTTTCCTTCAGCTCCCAACACCTTGATGTGTTGGCACAATCAGCTAATATCAGTTGCGCTCTTGTCACATGCATGCCAGGGCTTGCCACCAACAGACAAACAGCTCCTGCTGGGCTTGGAAGGTGACTTTAGGGGTTCTAGCCAAACTTGGGGACTTTTGTACCTCCTTTTCTTTTTCTTTTAATTTTTTTATCTGTGAATAGTGTTTTTGAATTCTACAGTGGTATGCAAATCTCTTCTCCTGGGCATTTCCCCTCATGATAATTAGTTTTTAAAAAAGTGGGGGAGAATCATATAAACACAGACATTGGTTTTCTTGTTTGGGGTTTTTTTTTTTTTTTGTCTTTGGCTTCTCAGTTTCTGACTCCAGAAAAATAAAACAGATGAATGTACACACACACACACACACACACACACACACACACACACACACCCTTCTTACACATGAAAGTATAGGGAAAATATACAGCATTTCTTTATATAGAGTATAGAAATATATCACTTAATCACTTAATCACTACCTCCACTACCCAGCCGCCGCCACACTCCAGGATGCTTTCCGGACATCGTAAGACACTAAATACCCATCTTCCGGAATTGTCGTACCATATTTGATAGGGTTCAAATATGGTAACACCTACGAGGGCGATTAGAGGTCCCCCCCAAAACCCTCTATCCCTCTCGGAAAGACTGGCAAGCTACCGAGAATATTCTGCCAACACGGAAGAGCCTGGCAAGCTATCCGTTGTGTATTCGATATGCCAAAACCAGTAACTACAACTGGTCTCATTCACCTGACCCTGAAGGCTTCACCGACATGGCAGCACTGAGAAGGATGAGAAAGGAGAGGCCGATAAAATCTCAAGGCCGAACTAGGTTGCCACAACAAAGGAAGACAAAAATGATCGTCTGTACTTTCAATGCACATACGCTAGCATCAGATGCATCCATCGAGGACCTGATGGTACAAGCGCGAATGATCAAGTACGACATCATTGGTCTGACCGAGACAAGAAGGCACGAATCTCACCATGCCGTTTTCGACACTGGAGAAGAATTGTTCCTTGGAACATGCAATAAAAGAGGTGTCTGAGTCGTCAGTGTCCGTGTCAACACAAACTTGGCCATGAGCATTGATTCATTTGAGTGCCTAACAACCCGAATCAGACGTTTACATTTGAATAGATGTGGTGCACTGCCGGCAGTTTCTATCTTCGTTGTCTACGCACCAACATCTCATTATGATGAAAGAGAAATTGAGAAGTTCTACATGGAGCTGGAGAAGTTCTATAAAGAAGACCACACCTTCTACAAGAACATTGTGGGTGATTTTAATGTCAAGATAGGAGCGAGAAGATCAGCTGAAAAACTTCACATCAGGACCCATGGCCTAGAATGTAACAAACAGGGTGAGAGACTGTCTGAGTTCATCATGTCAACCAAGACCATCCATGGGAACTCACAGTTCCAGAAGGCAGAATCTAAACATTGGACATGGGAGTCTCCCGGTGGACAATTCCACAATGAAATAGACCACAGCATATTCAATCGACGGTTTTGCCTGACCGATATCGCTGTTGTCCCAAAATTCTGAACGGGATTGGACCACCGTCTCCTTCGTGCAAAATTCTACTTCACAGAGCGGGGGGAAAGGGATGCAAAGTTTAAAAAGAGAACTCCCAGAATGACCACCAACTGGGAGCTCTTTGGCACTATTGCGGCAACATGGAAAGATGCCATTGTTGACAACATTGACGAGGAATACGATCGACTGGTATAGCACCTCCATGAATGTGCGAGGAACGCCAAAAGAGAGATAGCCACCAAAAAACGCCTGTCTTCAAAAACTCTTGAGCTTATTCGCCAGCGTGGTTTGGTGCATGCCTCAGGCAATCATAAGCTAATGTCCGAGCTCACAAAGCAGTGCAGAGATGCAATCAAAGAAGACCTCAAAGAGAAAAGAGCAGAAGTGCTGGTAGATGTGGCAGAAGCCAGGAAAAGTATTCGTAACACCCGCCTGTGCTTTAACTACAAGACCAAGATGACTGCCCTCCGACGTCCTGATGGATCCATCACATCCTCCAGAACGGCAATGGAGAAGATTATCCATGACTTCTACTCAAATCTCTTCCATAGCCATGTCCACTTGCCGACATACCAAATTCCACAGGATGGATATGTCATTCCCAACGTTCTCCCTTCCGAAATCCGACACGCCATTTCGTCGGTAGAGACACGAACAGCACCCGGCCCAGACAAGGTCAGACCTGAACACCTGAAGAACCTGCAGTCAGTACTCATCAATACTCTGTCTCGGCTCTTCACACGCTACCTGTCTGAATGCAAGGTTCCGTCCCAATGGAAAACCAGCAGGACCGTACTACTGTTCAAGAAGGGAGACATCCATGACATTGGCAACTATCGCCCGATCTGCCTATTGTCTGTCATCTACAAGTTGTTCACTCGAGTCATCCTAAATAGGATTGGCAGAGCACTAGATGAAGGACAATCATGCGAGCAATCCGGGTTCCGCAAAGGATTCAGCACCATCGACCATATCCACACGATAACCAAGCTCATTGAGGTTTCTCGGGAGTTCAAGATGCCACTCTGTTTAACGTTCATTGATTTAAAGAAGGCCTTTGATTCTGTTGAGACGGAAGTGGTCATTGAAGCCCTAGCCAATCAGGGCATTCAAGCCCAATACATCAAGATCCTCCGTGAGCTGTATTGCGGATTCACTACCAGGATCTCACCATTCTACAAAGAAGTGATCATTGATGTCGAGAGAGGGGTTCGGCAGGGTGATACCATTTCACCGAAACTCTTCAGTGCCACCCTCGAGAACATCATGCGACGACTGGAATGGGAAGGAATGGGAGTGAAGATAGATGGTCGGCAATTACACCACCTCCGCTTTGCTGATGACATTGTTTTAATAACACCAAACATCAGCCAAGTGGCACAAATGCTGGCCGACTTTGACCGTGAGTGTGGAAAGGTAGAACTACAGCTGAATCCTACGAAGACAATGTTTATGAGAAACAGCCTCATTCCTGATGTCCCATTCGCTCTCAATGGAACGACCATCTCCGAATGCAACAGCTATGTGTACCTAGGTCGAGAAGTCAACATGACAAATGACCTGGCACCCGAGCTGCGCAGGAGGAAGAGAGCGGCTTGGAACGCCTTCAAGAACGTCAAAGAAATAGCTAAGAGGACAAAGAACCTCCGGCTCTGGGCACATCTCCTTGATTCCACTGTTCTTCCTGCATTAACATATGCCTCAGAGACCTGGGCCCTATGCAAACAGGATGAGAACGCTATTCGGGTCTCCCAAAGAGGAATTGAAAGAGCTATGCTTGGAATATCACGTTTCACTCAAATGAGAGAAAGAATCCGGAGTTCCAACATCCATCGACAATCAAGAATCAGGGACGCTGTCTCATTTGCCAAGGTGTCGAAAATCAGATGGGCTGGTCACGGAATGAGATTTAAAGACGACAGCTGGACTAGAGCTGTTACCGACTGGATTCCACGGGATGTCAAAAGACCGCGTGGCCGCCCACCTACCAGATGGTCAGACTTCTTCATCAAGATCATGAATGATGGGTTTGAGGCTCTTCATGTTCCCAGAGCGAACAGATGCCATTGGGCTACACTAGCACACGACAGGGACAAATGGAGATGTTACTGGCGCCCGCTCGAGCAAATCGACGACTAACAGGAAGTTAAGTGATTAAGTGATTAAGTGCCCACTTTCAGTGCATATCTCCAATCCAGAGCAATCCCTTCCAACCCATTATTGTCATAATGGTCCCTTCTCTGTCTCAAATACACTCTCCCCTGGTCCTTGAGGCAGGCTTCCAGCTGTAGATCATTCAACCTGACATTTATTTCTACTTTCCTCATGTGTTACTCTCTTACTATGTTTTGTTTGTTTATATATATGTGTATATATAGATGTATATATATATATATCACTTAAATCACTTAACTTCCCGTTAGTCGTCGATTTGCTCGAGCAGGCGCCAGTAACGTCTCCATTTGTCCCTGTTGCGTGCCAGTGTAGCCCAATGGCATCTGTTCTCTCCGGGAACATGAAGGGCCTCAAACCAATCATTCATGATCTTGACGAAGAAGTCTGACCATCTGGTAGGTGGGCGGCCACGCGGTCTTTTGACATCCCGTGGAATCCAATCGGTAACAGCTCTAGTCCAGCTGTCGTCTTTAAATCTCATTCCGTGACCAGCCCATCTGATTTTTGACACCTTGGCAAATGGGACAGCGTCCCTGATTCTTGATCATTGACGGATGTCAGAACTCTGGATTCTTTCTCTCATTTGAGTGAAACGTGATATTCCAAGCATAGCTCTTTCTATTCTTCTCTGGGAGACCTGAATAGCGTTCTCATCTTGTTTGTGTAAGGCCCAGGTCTCTGAGGCATATGTTAATGCAGGAAGAACAGTGGAATCAAAGAGATGTGCCCGGAGCCGGAGGTTCTTCGTCCTCTTAGCTATTTCTTCGATGTTCTTGAAGGCGTTCCAAGCCGCTCTCTTCCTCCTGCGCAGCTCGGGTGCCAGGTCATTTGTCATATTGACCTCTCGACCTAGGTACACATAGCTGTTGCATTCGGAGATGGTCGTTCCATTGAGAGCGAATGGGGCGTCAGGAACTAGGCTGTTTCTCATAAACATTGTCTTCGTAAGATTCATCTGTAGTCCTACCTTTCCACACTGACGGTCAAAGTCGGCCAGCATTTGTGCCGCTTGGCTGATGTTTGGTGTTATTAAAACAATGTCATCAGCAAAGCGGAGGTGGTGTAATTGCCGACCATCTATCTTCACTCCTATTCCTTCCCATTCTAGTTGTCGCATGATGTTCTCGAGAGTGGCACTGAAGAGTTTCGGTGAAATGGTATCACCCTGCCGAACCCCTCTCTTGACATCAACGATCACTTCTTTGTAGAATGGTGAGATCCTGGTAGTGAATCCGCAATACAGCTCATGGAGGATCCTGATGTATTGGGCTTGAATGCCCTGATTGGCTAGGGCTTCAATGACCGCTTCCGTCTCAACAGAATCAAAGGCCTTCTTTAAATCAATGAACGTTAAACAGAGTGGCATCTTGAACTCCCGAGAAACCTCAATGAGCTTGGTTATCGTGTGGATATGGTCGATGGTGCTGAATCCTTTGCGGAACCCGGCTTGCTCACATGGTTGTCCATCTAGTGTTCTGCCAATCCTATTTAGAATGACTCGAGTGAACAACTTGTAGATGACAGACAATAGGCAGATCGGGCGATAGTTGCCAATGTCATGGATGTCTCCCTTCTTGAACAGTAGTACGGTCCTGCTGGTTTTCCATTGGGACGGAACCTTGCATTCAGACAGGTAGCAAGTGAAGAGCCAAGCCAGTGTATTGATGAGTACTGATGGCAGGTTCTTCAGGTGTTCAGGTCTGACCTTGTCTGGGCCGGGTGCTGTTTGTTTCTTTACCAACGAAATGGCATGTCGGATTTCGGAAGGGAGAACGTTGGGAATGACATATCCATCCTGTGGAATTTGGTATGTGGGCAAGTGGACATGGTATTGAAGAGATTTGAGTAGAAGTCATGGATAATCTTCTCCATTGCCGTTCTGGAGGATGTGATGGATCCATCAGGACGTCGGAGGGCAGTCATCTTGGTCTTGTAGTTGGCGAAGGACAGGCGGGCGTTACGAATACTTTTCCCGGCTTCTGCCGCATCTACCAGTACTTCTGCTCTTCTCTCTTTGAGGTCTTCCTTGATCGCATCTCTGCACTGCTTTGCGAGCTCGGACGTTAGCTTGCGGTTGCCTGAGGCATGCGCCAATCCACGCTGGCGAATTAGCTCAAGAGTTTTCGAAGATAGGCGATTTTTTGTGGCTATCTCTCTCTTGGCATTCCTTGCACATTCATGGAGGTGCTGAACCAGTCGATCGTATTCCTTGTCAATGTTGTCAACAATGGCATCTTCCCATGTTGCCGCAATAGTACCAAAGAGTTCCCAGTTGGTGGTCATTCTGGGAGTTCTCTTTTTGAACTTTGCAGCCCTTTCTCCCCGCTCTGTGAAGTAGAATTTTGCACGAAGGAGACGGTGGTCTGATCCCATTCGAAATTTTGGGACAACAGCGATATCAGTCAGGTAAAGCCGTGGATTGAATATGATGTGGTCTATTTCGTTGTGGAATCGTCCACCGGGAGACTCCCATGTCCATCGTTTAGATTCTGCCTTCTGGAACTGTGAGTTACCATGAATGGTCTTGGTTGACATGATGAACTCAGACAGTCTCTCACCCTGTTCGTTCCATTCTAGGCCATGGGTCCCGATGTGAAGTTCTTCAGCTGATCTTCTAGGTCCTATCTTGGCATTAAAATCACCCACAATGATCTTGTAGAAGGTGTGGTCTTCTTTATAGAACTTCTCTAGCTCCATGTATAACTTCTCGATTTCTCCTTCATCATAATGAGATGTTGGTGCATAGACAACGAAGATAGAAACTGCCGGCAGTGAACCACATCTATTCAAATGTAAACTACTCCCACTACCCAGCGGTCGCCACACTCCAGGACGCTTTCCTGACACATCATAAGACATTAAATACCCATATTCCAGAATTGTCATACCGTATTTGATAGGGTTCAAATATGGTAACACCTACAAGGGTGATTAGAGGTCGCCCCAAAAGCCTCTATCCCTCTCGGAAAGATTGGCAAGCTACCGAGAGTATTCCGCCTGCACGGAAGAGCCTGGCAAGCTATCCGTTGTGTATTCGATATGCCAAAACCAGTAACTACAACTGGTCTCATTCACCTGACCCTGAAGACTTCACTGACATGGCAGCACTGAGAAGGATGAGAAAGGAGAGGCCGACAAAATCTCAAGGCCGACCTAGGCTGCCACAACGAAGGAAGACAAAAATGATCGTCTGTACTTTCAATGCACATACGCTAGCATCAGATGCATCCATTGAGGACCTGATGGTACAAGCGCGAATGATCAAGTACGACATCATTGGTCTGACCGAGACAAGAAGGCACGAATCTCACCATGCCATTTTCGACACTGGAGAAGAATTGTTCCTCGGAACATGCGATAAAAGAGGTGTTGGAGGCGTCGGTGTCCTTGTCAACACAACACAATGCCAAGAGCATTGATTCATTCGAATGCCTAACAACCCGAATCGGACGTTTATATATATATAAATATATATATATATATTGAGTGCACAATATGAGTGCAGTCATTCTATGTCTGTCCTCCTTCTGACTTATTTCACTTAGCATGATATTCTTCATTTCTGTTTATTTTATAAGTGAATTTCACGACTTCATTTTTCTAATAGCTGTATAGTATTCCATTGTGTAGATGTACCATAGTTTCTTTATCTGTTCATTTGTTCTTGAGCACAGATTGTTTCCAGATTCTTGCCATACTGAACAGTGCTGCAATGAACATACAGGTGCTGATGTCACTTCTGCTGTGTATTTTTGCAGCTCAGGGGTATATTTCCAGAAGTGGTATTGCTGAGTCATATGGAAGCTCAATTTCTAGTTTTCTGGGGAATGCCTATATTGTTCTCCAAAAAGGCTGGGCCAGCCAATACTCCCCACAACAGTAAGTGAGATTCCATTTCTCCCAACATCTGTGCCAGCACTGGTTGTTTTTATTTTTTTAATGTGTGCTATGTATCTCCTTTTCTGACATCTATAATTTGCAATTACTTCTATTAGTAGAATTTGCTCTCTTCAACATACTGCTTATAAAGCTTATAAATATCGGGGACTGGAGAGATAGCACAGTGGGTAGGGCATTTGCCTTGCACACGGCCGACCCAGGTTCAATTCTTAGCATCCCATATGGTCCTCTGAGCACTGCCAGGAGTAACTCCTGAGTGCAGAGCCAGGAGTAACCCCTGTGTATCGCCAGGTGTGACCCAAAAAGCAAAAAAAAAAAAATTAAGCTTATAAATATGTTCATTAATTCATTTAACAAAAACATATTGGGGTTGGAGAGATAGTACAGAGCTAAGGCACTCGCTTTGCATGTAGCTGACCTGGCTTTGATCCTCAGCACCCCATATGGTCCCCTGGGCCCTGTTAGGAGTGATCTCTGAGTGCAGAGTCAGGAGTAAGCCAGGTATGGATCACAAACAAAACAACAACAAAAAATATATTGAGCACAAATGCCGTGCCAAATTCCACTGTTGGCACTGGGATATAGGAGAAAGGAAACAGGTCCAAAATGAGCTGACGATATAGCACAAGTGACAGAGCATATGCCTCAGGTGTGCGAGCTTCTGGATTCAATTCCCAGCACCCCTGTCCCAGAGCACCACTAGGTATAGCCCTTGTGCCCCACTGGATTCTGCTAGGGACAGCCCATGTGGAAAAGTAAAGGCAAAAGCCATGCCCTGTGTAGTGTATATTCTAGCGGGAAAAGCCAATAAGTGAATACACAAAAACAGGAGACGTGAGATGGTAAAGAACATTAAGGCAGAGAGCAGGCAGGCAGCACCAGGGCGGCTTTTCTCTTTTCTCTCCTCGCTTCCCTTTGTTGCTGCTGCTTCGGTGACCAGGGCTCAGGCATCTGGCCGCAGTGCTCACACTCTCAGCACAGTGCTCCCCCAAAGTTGCCCTCATTTAGTGATGGTGCTCACGCACAGTCTGGGTATGGTTCCTGCCAGCGGGTGCTGTGGTGCACACACACAGGCTCATCAGGGCCTCACATCTTTAGGTGCGGCACCCACACACCCCGAGTGTGCGCTGGAGCTGGGCACTCCTGGCTGCACTGCGGGTCCCAGGCAGCACAGCCACCCTATGCCATGCTCAGCACAGAGGGGAGCATCAGGATCAAGTGTACAGCCTCCCATCTGCAAGGCCTTTTGCCACTGAACCATTCCGCTGCCCACTTGCCTTTCTCTCTCTCTCTCTCTTTCTCTCTCTCTCTCTCTTGCTCTCGCTCTTGCTCTCTCGCTCTCTCTCTCCTCTTTTGTTTTATTTGGGGCCACACCCAGAAATCCTCAGAGTTTACTCCTGCCTCTCCACTCAGGAATTACTCCTGATAGGCTACAAAACCCAAACCTGGGATGCTGGGGATCAAACCCGGGAAGGCCATGTACAAGGCAAGTAACCTACCCATTGTTCTTTCACTCAACCCTTCATTTTTTTCTCTTTCAAGTGGGGATGGAGTGTCGAGAGGGGCTGAGTGTTGTTTATAAAACTGAAGAGGTGATAAGTGAGCCAAGTGGAAGAAGTTTCTAGAAAAAGGGAGCAGTAAGTGCCAAGGCCCTGGGGTGTTGTGTGTTAGTATGATTGATACACAGCCAGGAGGTCAACATGACTAAAGAAGATGGAAGAGGAGGATTATCCCAAAAGGATGAGAAAGCTCATGGGGGGAACATCCCTGACAGTGATGACAAGCAGAAGACAAAACACCGAAGGAGACAAGACCAGATACAGCAGAACACAAGACACAATAGGAGCACGTTGCCCATCTGACGTGAAAGAAAAAAAAGAAGACACAAAAGGAGTTCCCTGATAACGTGAGGGCATGTGACTGATTCAGCAAAGCCAAGTCCCTATGGAGAACTGAGGGATGTGCTATCAGTTCATGACGCTCTTGAAGGGGTTGTCATGTGACCACAGCATCCTGGTATAAAAGGGTGGGAAAGGGGTCAGGATAGAGGGAAGCAAGTAGAAGGATGAGTAGGAAGTTCTAAAAATTAAAATTGTTTACATATGTACAGCATTTCTACTTTATGCCAAATCCTATCTCAGGCCAGCTGACTTATGTCCTTGTTATGAACTCTGAATTAATGCTACTTCGTAGGACATTTCTCTCTTGCCTTTGCATTTAGAATCTTGTGCTCATACTCACCCGCCAGAGTTTCCTGGTTCTCTAGTGGCCGTGGCTAGTGGCTATTGTGGGAGAGGACATTGGTTGCATCACTCTGTCCCCAGCTCCCCTCTTCCAGCATGGATAGTGAATCTGTATCGAAGTCCGACTGGCCTGAGCCACTGGGCTAAAGCTCCTCGGTCTACACAGAGGAATGAGTGGTCCTTCCTATCCCTGAGCTCCCTGCCTATTGGGCCCATACAGGTATGAGTGAGAAAACATAGATAGACGCAAAGGGGATTGGAGTAGAAAACCACCCAGGTGCCCTGAGGACCCAGAAAAGACTCCAGTTGGGGAAATAGGCCCTGAACTCACTGGCCTCTGAGCCTGATTCAGGAAACCAGGATCTGGGGAGGGGTCTTTGCCTGTAGTAGCTTAACCCAATCATGCAGTCCCTCTGAAAACACACCCCTCTACTCCACTAAACATGACAGATTTTTTTTTAATTGTGTGTTCCCAGAGCTTGGCTGTAAACCATAAAATTACCTGGCCCAGGCTGAATGGATCTCTGGAACACTGTGGTAGGTTGTGGTGTGGTGCCTTGCTCGTAGCATCCTCCAAATGACCAAGGCACTGACTTGAATGAGGGTGTCAGGAGGCATTTCTCCCACCTGGAGGTCCTCTCTTGACTGAATTAAGGCCTGTTCTCAGTGAGAATACTGCTAGCTTTCTCCTCCTTCTCCTTCAGGAACACATAATTTTTTTCTTTTATAAATCTAGGGAGCGATAGCACAGTGGTAGGGCGTTTGCCTTGCATGCAGCCAACATGGCCGACCCGAGTTCAATTCCTCCACCCCTCTCGGAGAGCCCGGCAAGCTACCGAGAGTATCTCGCCCACACGGCAGAGCATGGCAAGCTACCTGTGATGTATTCGATATGCCAAACACAGTAACAACAAAGTCTCCAATGGAGACGTTACTGGGCCCTCTTGAGCAAATCGATGAACAACAGGAGGACAGTGATACAGTGATAAATCTAGCAAAGTTCTATTTCTTGACACATCAAACCCTTTCTAGGGGGCAGGAAGGTGCAACAGGATAGGGAACATCCTTTACTCTCAGTAGACACTGATTTCCATTTCTGACCTTGCATGCCCACCCAACACCACCAAGTGAGGTCTTGGTGGCCCCCAACACTTCATTACCAAGCTGCAGCAAGAATAAGGACAGCATAGTTGGGTCAGGAGTGGCCCCCAGGCCCGTTGAACATTGTTTGACATCCCCTCAAAGCCTAGCATTTGTTGCTTTTGATATAAGAGAATAATAGACAACAAAATACATCTGTCAGCTAGTCAGTGTAAGCAAGTATGTTGAGAAAAGAAGGTAGATGAGGCAAACTTTGAAAACTGGAGGGAAGTTTTCAGGCCTTGCAAGAGCAGCTGAGGAGGAATAATCCCTCAGTGGCCTCTCGACCTTACCCATCTGTATCCTGAATCCCTCCCCACCTCGAGCACTCTGATCACTGCAGATTGACTTCAGTCGTGCCCCAGTCCCAAGCACAGCAGATTGGTGCAGAAATGGCCCCTGATGGGCCTGGACCAATGGCTGCCCACTCAGGAGGAAGGCAGGATTGCTAAGAAGTTAGTCTACCTGCATGAGCCTTAAGGATGTTGAGCAGTGAGAACAAAGAGTAACACAGGTGCACAGGGAGTAGGGGGAGAGCTGGGCCCCTTCCAAATCCCTGCAGAGTCCTGTGCCTTTCTTTGTAGAATTTTTTTCCTTCTGTAGTGACAAATATGGACCTCACTCATGCAAGGGTTAGGCAGGTCCTCCACCACTGAGCCACATTCCCGACCCTCCAGGCCTTTCTTAGTCCCTGTCCCAGCTCTGAGAGCCTATGGACCAGGGACTGATGGGGGGCTGGATTTGCAAAGCTCCTTAGATCTGGCTCTACTGCATCAAGGCCACCCCAATACTCTCAGCACTCCCATCTCACACCCCAAATTTGGGGGTGTTTGGGGGCCACACCCACCAATACTCAGGGCTTACTCAGGGCTCTTCACTCAGGAACTATGTCTGACAGGCCCAAGGAACCACATGGGGTGCCTGGGATTGAACCTGGGTCAGCCATTGCAAGTCAAATGCCCAACCTACTGTACTATCGCTACAGTATTGTTCTGGCCCAGACCCCATTTTTTTAAACTTTATTTATCACCATGAGAAAGTTACAAACTTTCATGTTTGGGTTACAATGACACAATGATCAAACACCCATCCCTCCACCAGTGCACATTCCCCACCACCAATCTCCACGGTATACCCCCCCACACACCCTTTCCCTGCCTCCATGGCAGACAATATTCCCCATACTCTCTCTCTACTTTTGGGCATTATGGTTTGCAATACAGACACTGAGAGGTCATCATCTTTGGACCAGACCCCATTTTAAATTTTTTATTTTGTAATGAATCACCATGAGATACAGTTACAGACTTAGAAACTTTCATGATTGTTTCAGTCGTACAATGATCAAGTACCCATCCCTCCACCAGTGTCCATTCTCCACCACCCATGTTCCCACTATCCCTCCCGCCACCCCCACCCTTACCCCTTACTCCCCCTGCACTTCTGTGGCAGGCACATTCCTTTTTACTCTCTCTCTCCTTTTGGGTGTTATAGAACTAAGCTGCCATCATGTTTGCTCCATAGTCTACTTTCAGCATGCATCCCCCTTCCCGAGCGAGCCCTTCAAGCATCATTCACTTGGTGGTCCCTTCTCTATCCCAGCTGCCTTTCCCCCCAGCATATAAGGCCAGCTTCCAAGCTGTGGAGTGATCCTTCTGGCCCTTATGTCTATTATCCTTGGGTAATAGTCTCCCATTCTGTTACTTTATATTCCACAAATGAGTGCAGTCATTCTATGTCTATCCCTCTCTCTCTGACTCATTTCACTTAGCATGATACTCTCCATTTTGGTTCATTTATATGCAAATTTCATGATTTCATCTTTTCTAGCAGCTGCATAGTATTCCGTTGTGTGGATGTACCAGAGTTTCTTTAACCAGTCATCTGTTCTCAGGCACTCTGGTTTTTTCCAGATTCTGGCTATTGTAAATAGCTGCAATAAACATAGAGGTGCAGATGTCATTTCTACTGTATTTTTTACATCTCTGGGATATATTCCCAGAAGTGGTATTGATGGGTCAAATGGGAGCTCATTTTTAGTTTTTTGAGAAACGTTCATATTGTTTTCCAAAAAGGCTGAACCAGTCAGCATCCTCACCGGCAGTGAAGGAGAGTCCCCTTCTCCCCACATCCACTCCATCACCGCTTGCTTTTGTTCTTTTGGATGTGTGCCAGTCTCTGTGATGTGAGATGATATCTCATTGTTGTTTTGATCTACATCTCCCTGATGATTAGTGATGAAGAGCATTTTTTTTCAAATTTTTATAAGGTAATCACTTGTCATCCCTTTGTTCGACGATTTGCTCGAGCAGCCGCCAGTAACATCTCCATTAGACCTGTCGCGTGCTAATGTAGCCCAAGGACATCTGCTCACTCCAGGAACACGAAGAGCCTCAAACCATTTGTTCAGGGTTTTGACGAAGAAGTCTGACCATCTCATAGGTGGGCGGCCACCTGTCCAGCATGGAATCCAGTCGGTAACAGCTCTAGTCCAGCGGTTGTCTCTAAATCGCATTACGTATCCAGATTTTGGAAGGTAGAAAGTTGGGAACAACACATCCATCCTTTGGAATTTGGTATGTGAACAGTTGGACGTGACTATCGAAGAGAACCGAGTAGCAGTCATGGATAATCTTTTCCACTGCCCTTCTGTAAGATGTGATAGATCCATCAGGACATTGGAGGGCAGTCATCTTGGTCTTGTAGTTGGCGAAGGACAGGCAGGCATCACGAACACTTTTCCCAGCTTCTGCCGCATCGGTCATCACTGCTCCTCTTCTCTCTTTGAAGTTTTCCTTTATTGCTTCTCTGCACAGTTTTGTGAGCTCGGCTGTTAGCTTGTGAATGCCTGAGGCTCACGCCGAACCATGTTGGTGAATGAACTCGAGAGTTTCTGAAGACAGGCGTCTGTTTGTGACTTCCCCACTCTCGGCATTCCTCGCGCAGTCATAGAGGTGCTGAACCAGTCGATCGTATTCCTTGTCGATGTTGTTAACGATGGCATCTTCCCATGTTGCCGCATGAATATTGTGTTTTTGAATGAGATGTGTTTTTGACTCTTTGGCACTATTTTATAAGGGATTTCACAATATTTGATTACATTTAATATTCAAAAACCAATCCCACCACCATTACACCTTCCCACCACCATATTTGGGATGTTTCCATCCCTGTCCCAGAGCAAAACCGAAGTAATATATTATTTTTGTATTGTTTATTATGAAAAACTACTGAAAATGCTACCAAAAAAGTATCCCTAGAGGAAAGATTCTATTTTGGCAGGGGCCATTAAGACCTTATGTAAGATATCACTAACATGTTGTTAATGGTTGAGCCTTGGAGCTGGAGCAATAGCACAGCGGGTGGGGCATTTGCCTTGCATGCGGCCAACCCTGGTTCGATTCCCAGCATTCCATATGGTCTCCTGAGCACTGCCAGGGGTGATTCCTGAGTGCAGAACCAGGAGTAACCCCTGTGCAACGCCAGGTGTGACCCAAAAAGCAAAAAACAAAAAAAATAAATAAATAAAAGTGGAGCCTTATGAGCTTTCATATATATATATCTGTAAATATACATATATGTGTGTGTATATATATATATATATATATATATTTCCCTCTATGACTGGTTCCCTACTATTTAATCCCCATCAAAAGTGGTTTGGTACTCTTGGAGTATGGGTAGGGTATGTCTTATGATGTGTCTTGAGGCCATGAAGTGCAGTCCAGGAATAGGTTCACTTGTACATGAGGCTCGGCCCCAAGGGTGTGGGGAGTGAGTGGCCTTGAGCATGGTGGTGGTTGGGTTCTGGAGGTTTTTGGCTGCTGGGGCTGGGTCACTTGGGGCGGAGAGGCCTCTCACACACCCCGCTCTGATCTGGGGTGCTCCAAGTGAAACAGCCTGGCGCAGGGTCCGTTCTCTGCATCTATTGATATGATCATATGGTTTTTGTCTTTTCTTTTATTGATATAATGGATTATGTTGATTGACTTGTGAATGTTAAACCATCCTTGCATCCACAAGATGAATCCCACTTGGTCGTGGTGTATGATCTTTTTGATGAGTTGTTGGATTCTATTTGCTAATATTTTGTTGAGAATCTTCGCATTCGTGTTCATTAGGGGGTTGGCCTGTAATATTCTTTTTTTGTGGTGTCTCTGTTTGCTTTTAGTATTAGGGTGACATGCGCCTCATAAAAACTGTTAGGGAGTGTTTTTGTTTCTGTTTCTTCAGTTTCCTGTAAGGACTGGCAATAGGTCCTCCTTAAATGTTTGGAAGTGTTTGCTAGTGAATCCATCTGAAACTGGACTTTTGTTTTTGGGAAGACTTTTGATTACTGTTTCAATTTCCTTGATAGTAATAGATCTATTCAGATATTCCAAATCTTCTTGGTTCAGCCTTGGAAGGTTACAGGAATACAGGAATTTATCCATTTCTTCTAGGTTCTCTTGTTTCATGGCATACAGACTTTCAAAGTAATCTCTGATGATCTTTTGAATTTCTTTGGTTTCTTTTGTGATGTCTCTCTTTTCATTTATGATTTGGTTTATTGGGGTTCTCTCTCTTTCTTTGTGAGTCTTGCTAGTGGTTTATCAATCTTGTTTATTTTCTCAAAGAACCAGCTCTTGGTTTCATTGATCTTTTGGATTATTTCTTTGGTTTCCAGCCAGACTCCATTTTTTGAGTGACATATTCCCTCTAAATTTGTTTTTCTTTCCCTGATTCTTTCCTTTTTAGTTTTCTTGTTAAGGTGAGTGGTTTTTATTGTGGGGGGGGGGGGCACCTGTTGGTACTCAGGGCTAACTCCTGTCTCTACACTCAGGTATCACTCCTGTGGGGATGTAAGGAGAGGCATATGGGGTGCTGGGGATCGAACTCGGGTCAGCCACATCCAAGGCAAGAGCCCTATCCACTGTATTGCTCCTGCCCCTCTTACCCTAAGTTTTGAAAACTAAAAGCCAAGATGAGCATGTTGTTCTCTTTTTTCTCTTCCATCTCTTCCCTTTGGCATCCAGTATAAAATAGCAGAAAAGGGGAGAGGCAAAGATGAGGAAACAGCCAGGATTGTTCAAAGTAATTAATATTTCAGCATGCCTTCTTACCATGAAATCACAGCCCTTTTTTACTTGTTTGTTTTTTGGGCCAGCAGTACTCAGGGCTAACCTGGCTCTGTATTCAGGGAACATTCTTGGCAGGGCTTGGGGGACCATATAGGGTTCCAGGGATCAAACCAGGTCATCTATGTGCAAAGCAAGCACCTTACCCACTATCTCTCCAGCTCCGCAATCACAGTCATTTTAAAAACGTGTATGTGCGAGACTCAAACACACACCAAACTCTGGACTATGCTACCTTCCCAGGTGAGCATTCGTGCTCTGGGAGACCAGATAGTGAGTATCAAGTTCACTGAGTGATTTTTAAACCAAAGTAGACAGCCAGAATTTCCTGAGGAAAAATTCTTGTCTTAGTTACAGACTGCTCTGACCTACTGCCTGGCGAAGGTGGGGTGGCCATTCCTTTAGACAGCTCTTGATCTGCCTTCTTAATTGTCCGAAGAATCTATCAACCTGACAGTCCCCAGGCTCACTTTAGATGTTTTTTTAAAGATATTATTATAAAAGTGATACACACTTGCCCTAAAATATTAGAGAATTGATTAGCTTAGGAATTGAGTGGTCAGAAATTTTCTTAAAAAATAACATGTTAATGCATTTGATCTATACCCAGATCCTCCCTCCATAGCTGAACTGAAATGCTTGCTTTTATTTTTTTAACAAAATATTATTGGTTTCTTGATTAACTGAGACATTTCTCTTTTTTCATAGTTTTATTTTATTAAAGCACCATGAATTACAAAGTTATTCATAGTTGGGTTTTTGACATATGATGTTCTATCACCAATCTTGCCACCAGTGTCAACTTCCCTCCATCAGTGCTTCCAGATTTCCTCACCCCACTCCAAGCCTAATCTTGAAAGGCATCTTTAAATTTGGCTATTAAAGGTTGGGTCTCATGATTACAATGTTGTAACTCTGTATGGAGATATTTCTTTTCAAAAAAACTAAGTAATCCAAAATTATAGGAGGTGTTCTGAAGTGAAAAATAAAATTCTCTCTCGCTCATACTTAAACATTGTTACCAATTGTATTCTTCCAGAAAAATTTCAGAACTGTATGTCGGTTGGTTGGTTGGTTGGTTGGTTGGTTTGTTTTGGGGCCACACCCAGTGATGCTCAAAGGGTGATGCACCTGATTCCAACCATATTTTGTTTTATTATTTAATTTTAATATAAGCTGTGTCTTATAATATCTGATGCTCTGCAGTTTTTGCTTTTTTCTTAATAGCACACAACCTTTCCCAATCGCATGTGTTGATTCTCTGGTTGCTGCTGATACCCACGTGTATAGGACCATCCAGGGGTGCTCTGGTGTGTAGATCTACATCCACAAGCAACACCCGCTTTCCAGGTCTTTGAAACAGGAGCCTTCAGTGATCTGCTGCCCAGTCTTGATTAAAATCAGGCTTCAAAGAAACACTCGATGGGACCAGAGAGATAGTACCATGGGTAAGCCACTTGCCTTGCACAGTCAACCTGGATTCCATCCCAGGCACTCCTTATAGTCCCCCTAACACTGCCTGGAGTGATTCCTGAGGGCAAGCCAGGAGTAATCCCTGAGCATCATGGGTGTGGCCCCCAAACAAAAGAACAACAACAACATAAAGATTTTTTTAAAAAGAAACACTTTATGTGAGAGTCATTTGAAGCTGAGGTTGAACTTAATCCTAGCATCTGTATCACAGCCTTGGTTTGGGCCAGCTGTCAGTCGACCACATATGTGATTCTTGTCCCCTGGATTGCCCTAAGAGTTGCATTTTCCAGGTTAGGGCCTTGATTGCCTCTGAGGGACCTTTATAGGATGTCATGGAGGGTTTTGTCTTCCAAATGATGTCCAAGCACAAGAAAAACAAAAAGTCTAGTTTCCTTCTAAAGTGCTGGTTTAGTTTTTCATTAGACCATGTGGGAATTGTAATGAATCATGGTTTTAATTTTCCTTTTATGTTTTTGCATCCAGGAATTTTAGAGCCAAATTTTAGTAAGTTAAATGAATATTTGTCAAATTACATGTAAGTTTGCATATCTGGTTGCTACTTTTATTTCATATTTTATAAATATGGAAAATATGTACATATATACATATATTTATATATTTCCGTGGAATCGAACCCAAGTCTCACACAAATAACCCATGGGCTTTACCACTGAGCCACTTCCCTGGTCCAGAACTTTCTTTTTAAACAGAAATACTATAAATGCATGAGCAAGTCTCCTTCTCGCTATCAATATTGTTTTGTCTGATCACATGTAGTCACCACAATGTTTATAGATTTTGAACATTTTCTTCTTAATTATTGCTCTAAATTGTTTTTCTTGCTCTAAATTTTTAAAACGTTTTCTCTTTTTATTTTTGTTGGTTCTCTTGAAAGTTGCTTAAATTTTTGAAATCACAGAATGAGGCAGAGCATTAGAAAAAGTAATAAGTGCTTATTTCAAAAAATAACTTCTTCAATATACCCTTTTGTTTGGATGCCTGCCCCTCCCCTGCCCTGTTGGTGGGGAGAGAGGATCATAAAAAACTATGGAGGGGCTGGGGCTATAGAGGCACTTGCCATACATAAGCCTGACCAGGGTTCAATCCCAGGCTTCCCATATGGTGCCCTGAGCACTGCCAGGAGTAATTCCTGAGTGCAGAGCCTGGAGTAACCCCTGAGCATAGTCGGAGTTACCCAAAAACTAAAAAGGAAAAAAATAAAGAAAAGGAAAAAGAAAAAGAAAAAGGAGGAGGAAGGTGCTATGGAGACCAAGAATGGGGGAGGGGGAGGGAGGCAGCAGGCCTGAGAGAGAAGTTCATCTCCAGGTTATGGGACTGCTCAGAGTCTTAGAAAAGAGTTGGCGGGAGGGGGGCAGGGGGCTATGATGCTGCTTAGCAGGGCTCATTGCCTACACTCTGGGTTTCAGGGGCCTTGGCCAGCCTGGGAAGAGACTCGTCCTGAAAGGGCTGGTTCTCCTGGAATCAGCCAGGAAGCCCAGCACCAAGTGAACCCTGAATGTCTTTCAGAGGCAAAAGCAGAAGGACCCCAGGTCTGCCTGAGTCACAGGGTGGGATGGCAGACCCCAGAACCCAGTGGGACTGATGCTGTCCTGTCATCTTCCATGAGGAATAGCTGTGATGAAATAATAACCAGGAACAGTAGGTGACCCAGTTTGAACAAAAGGGGCGGAGGATCGATGCTCACGGCCTCTGACTGCTTTGTGGGTCCCTTTTCTACAACGTTATATACTATATGCAAATCTTGGCACAAACTTCAGGCTGCTCTTCACGTCAAGCTTCTTTAAGCCTATATGTTATATTGTACAGCTCTTGGACAGTAACATTTTTCTTTTTAGTGCAAAGTTGCGCAAGGTTCATCTGAGACTCTTTTAAATTGCTGCTTTCAGAGAAATAACAATGTAAAATGACACAATGATGTATGGCCCCCGGCAGGCCAGCCAGGGCTGCTGCGGCCGCAAACGCCACCGCACCTCTGGGAATGAAGCGGTCTCCGGAGCGCCATTGTGCAATTGTCCTAACCGGATCATTTTTAATTAGTTGCAATTAATTTCCAGTGACAGCGTCTTGCAGTATCAAGTCGGAGAAGCTCCGGCGCGTGGGTGGGGTGATTAGGAGCAGAAGGCTGGTGAGAGGAAGCCAGAGGGGGGTCGCCTTGCTGGCCATCCCCCCTCATACACACCCCTCCCTGCCTGCAATCACAGTGCCCGGGGCTGGGGGCGGGGATGGAGGGATGTTGGTCTCCGAGCCTGCCTGCGTGGGAGCCAACTCCCTAATGATGCGAACACTCTGTTTCTTTCAGGGCGGAGTCCGTGTGTCCATCGTCCCCCTGGCACTTAGGGACGAGCGTGTAAGAAGAGGACATGGCAACACAGAGAGGAGCAAATGCACTGCTCCCACCTCGGTCTGCCAGAGACAGCCCCTGGGCTCAGGCTTGGGGTGGACCCTTGATGTGGACAGTGGCCCCCCGCGAGTAGGGAGGGTTAAGGGTGTGCCGAAAAGCAAGCCAGGCTTCTGGGACCGGAAGCCCATTCCTGGTGGAAAACTCTGGGAGATGATCTAGCAGACACCCCAGGGCGAGCCCCTGGGCACTGAGGGCGACGCTGTTGGGCCAATGATCCCAGGGTAGGGCTGCAGGAAAGCAGTGCCTCACAGGCTGGGCGCAGGGATTGCGGGAAGCTGGTGGCCAGCGGGCTCTGGGCACTGGCTGTGACTGGCACCCCTTCCCGTTCTGAAGTGCTCTCATCTCCATCACGCCTCTCAGGTACTCCTGGAAGGCATTTCTATGGAGAGAGGCAGGGGAAAAGGGTAGGTGGGTGGGCAGGCTTGGAGACCTTGCAGCTGAG
Organism: Sorex fumeus; assembly: GCF_029834395.1. Lineage (NCBI taxonomy): Eukaryota > Metazoa > Chordata > Mammalia > Eulipotyphla > Soricidae > Sorex > Sorex fumeus. The sequence goes on along the minus strand of NW_026606077.1, from coordinate 10,266,184 downwards.
AAGTCAGGAGGCAGAGTCCCCACCTGCCACCTTCAGGGATGCAGATTCTCTCTTAGTGCCAACCAGTCCTGGTCCTGTGCCCCAATTGACAGCACTAACCAAGTGACCCTAGGGACCTCACTGGGACTGCTACTGCATAGTAGTTAAATGCACAAAAGCTGAAACTAGAGAATCTTTCCTAAGCTAAGAGTTCTAGAATCAAAATGTCCTTCAGGATAGTGACAAAGAATTTAATCCTATACTAAGTTCCTCCCCACAAGGGGAGTTCCTTTTGCTTTCTCTTCTACTTTCCAATAAATTTATATTTTCTTTAAAAAAAATAGTGCCATAGAGCTAGAGAGGTAGTAAAGGGTGAGGGCACTTGTCTTGTATAGGGTCAACCCTGATTTGAATTCCTGGCACTACCTGTGGCTCCCTGAGCAACGCAGGGGTCACTCTTCAGCATAGAGCTAGGAATACCCCTGGGCACAGGCAGGAGTGACCCAAGCCCCCCAAACAGTGATACAGTCAGTCTTAGTTCCTGACTAACTGGATCTTTGGGTCCAACAGGCAAACTCCACTTCCAATGCCAAAGTAGTGTGGTTAGGGCAGGCAGCATCCACTACCTAACCCCACACTCCATTTCTCTTGGGAAGGGCGGAACACACATGCCTCTGCTTCCCATCTTTCTATGCTCTACAAATATTTGTTGTCTAATCAGCAGGGAGACAGTGGAGGTTTGAAAAGCTTTTCCTTTATCACAGAAATAATAACAGCCACAAACAAACCTCTTTTGAGCATTTACTATATGCCCATCACTTGTTCGCTTGATCACTTGACATCCCATTACTCATTGATTTGCTCGAGCGGGCACCAGTAATGTCTCCATTGGTCACTGTCATGTGCTAATGTAGCCCAATAGCGTCTGCTCACTCCAGGAACACGAAGAGCCTCAAACCTTTTGTTCAGGGCTTGATGAAGAAGTCTGACCATCTCGTAAGTAGGTGGCCATGCGATCTTTTGACGTCCCATGGAATCTAGTCAGTAATGGCTCTAGTCCAGCGGTTGTCTCCAAATCGCATTATGTGTCCAGCCCATCTGGTTTTCAACACCTTGGCAAATGAGACAGCGTCCCTGATCCTTGATCATCCACAGAGGTCGGAACTCCAGATTCCTTCTCTCACTTGTGTGAAGCATGATACTCCAAGCATAGCTCTTTTGATTCCTCTTTGGGAGACACAAATAGGGTTTTCATCCTGTTTTCGTAGGTCCCAGGTCTCTGAAGCATATGTTAATGCAGGAAGAACGGTGGAGTCAAAGAGATGTGCCCGGAGCCGAAAGTTCTTCATCCTCTTAGCTATTTCTTCGACACTCTTGAAGGTGTTCCATGCCACTCTCTTCCTCCTGCCCAACTCAGGTGCCAGGTCGTTCATCATGTTGAGTTCTCGACCTGGGTAAACATAACTGCTACATTCAGAGATGATCGTTTCATTGGGAGTGAATGGAATGTCAGGAATAAGTCTGTTTCTCAAGAACATTGTCTTGGTGAGACTCAGCTGCAGTCCGACCTTTCCACACTCATGGTAGAAGTCGTCCAACATTTGTGGCGCTTAGCTAATGTTTGGTGTTATCAGAATGATGTCATCAGTGAAGCGGAGGTGGTGTAATTGCAGACTGTCTATCTTCACTCCCATTCCTTCCCATTCCAGTAATCGCATGATGTTCTCGAGAGCGGCACTGAAGAGTTTCAGTGAAATTGTATCACCTGCCAAACCCCTCTCTTGACGTTGATGATCACTTCCTTGTAGGATGGTGAGATTCTGGTAGTGAATCCATAATACAGCTCATAGAGGATCCTGATGTATTGAGTTTGAATGTCCTCTTTGGCTAGGGCTTCGATGACCACTTCAGTCTCAACAGAATCAAAGGCCTTCTTGAAATCAATGAACGTTAGACAGAGCGGCATCTTGAACTCCTGAGAAACCTCAATGAGCTTGGTTACCGTGTGGATATGGTCTATTGTGCTGAATCCTTTTTGGAATCCAGCTTGCTCACATGGTAGTCCTTCATCTAGTGTTCTGTCAATCCTATTCAGGATGACTCGAGTGAACAGCTTGTAGATGACAGACAACAGGCAGATCAGGTGATAATTGCCAATGTCGTGGATGTCTCCCTTCTTGTACTGCTGGTTTTCTCTTGGGATGGAGGCTTGCATTCAGACCAGTAGCGTGTGAAGAGCCGAGCTAGTGTATTGATGAGTATTGATGGCAGATTCTTCAGGTGTTTGGGTCTGACCTTGTCTGGGCTGGGTGCTATTCACTTCTTTACCAACAAAATGGCATGTCAGATTTCAGAAGGGAAAACTTTGGGAATGACACATCCATCCTGTGGAATTTGGTATGTGGGCAGGTGGATGTGACTATCAAAGAGATCCGAGTAGAAGTCATGGATAATCTTCTCCATTGCCCTTCTGGAAGATAGATAATAGATCCATCAGAAAGTTGGAGGGCAGCCATCTTTGTCCTGTAGTTGGCGGGACAGACAGGCATTGCGAATGCTTTTCCCGGCTCCTGCTGCATCAGCCAGCACTGCTGCTGTTCTCTCTTTACAGTCTTCCTTTATCACTTCTCTGCACTGCTTTGCGAGCTCGAACTTTAGCTTGTGGTTGTCTGAGGTTCTCGCCCAGCCACGTTGGTGAATGAGCTCGAGAGTTTTTGAAGACAGGCGTCTTTTTATGGCTTTCTCTCCCTCAGTGTTCCTCGCACAATCATGGAGGTGCTGAACCAGTCGATCGTATTCTTCATCAATGTCTTCAACGACGGCATCTTCCCTTGTTGCCACAATAGTGCCAAAGAGCTCCCAGTTGGTGGTTGTTCTGGAAGTTCTCTTCTTAAACTTTGCAGCCCTTTCTATCCACTCTGTGAAGTAGAATTTTGCACGAAGGAGATGGTGGTCCAATCCTGTTTGGAATTTTGGGACAACAGTGACATTGGTCAGGCAAAACCATCAATTGAATATGATGTGGTCCATTTCGTTGTGGAACTGTCCACCGGGAGACTCCCATGTCCAACGTTTAGATTCAGCCTTCTGGAATTGTGAGTTACCATGGATGGTCTTGGTCAATATGATGAACTCAGACAGTCTCTCACCCTGTTCCTTCCATTCTAGGCCATGGGTCCCGATGTGGCGTTCTTCAGCCAATCTCCTCGGTCCTATCTTGGCATTAAAATCACAGGCAATGATCTTGTAGAAGGTGTGGTCATCTTTATAGAACTTCTCCAGCTCTATGTAGAACTTCTCAATTTCTTCTTCATTGTAATTGGATGTTGGTATATAGACAACAAAGATAGAAACTGCCAGCAGTGAGCCACATCTATTCAAGTACAATCGTCCGATTACAGTTGTTAGGTTTTGTCACATGTTCTGAGGAACAGTTCTTCTCCAGTGTTGAAAATGGCGTGATGTGATCCACGCCTTCTCGTCTCAATCAGACCAATGATGTAGTACTTGATCTTCCACGCTTGCACCACCATCAGGTCCTCAATGGATGCTTCCAATGCCAGCATACATGCGTTGAAAGTACAGTCAGTTTAGTCCTTCTTCGTTTTGGCAGCCTAGTTTGGCCCTCAGATTTTATCAGCCTCTCCTTGCTCATCCTTCTCAATGCTGCCATATTGGGGGCTCTTTCAGGGTCAGGGAAATGAGACACATTGTATTTACTGTTTTTGGCATACCGGCAGCCGAAGACCTCCAGGACCAGCCACCACCATGCTGAGACCACTCTCCGCACACATGAAGGTACTGGCAGAGGGACAAAGCCACGCAGGTTCCGGGGCCGAGATCTCCAAGCCTACTCGGATTGGAGTCGAGCATCTTCCACCCAGATCCTCCAAATTCCAGTAGGCGGGGGTCACACCCACCACGTGGCCCCCTGGCGCCGTGAAATCCCATCAACGGCCAAGACTCAGAGACTATAAAATCCAGCTCCCAGAACCGTGTGGCCGCATTTGCAGCCGCGCGACATCTTATCAGGATATCTTTTTATGACATCTTATTATCTCATTCCTACTTTGGACAAACTTGCAGCCTATCGAATGTAGCCTGCCCAAAGGGCAGAGTCTGGCAAACTCCCTGTGGCGTACCAAATATGCCAAATACCAGTAACAATGATGGGTCTCATTCTCCTAAAGAGCCTTGAATATAATCTCAGGGCTAGGATGAAAGAGATGTTACAGGGGCCTGCTCGAGGCAATCGACGAATAACAGGATGATGAAATGAAATGAAATGAAAAATATCAAATACACCATGGATAGCTTGCCCAGCTCTGCTGTGCGGGCGGGATACTCTCGGTAGCTTGCCGGGCTCTCTGAGAGGGATAGCATATAGCATACATTGTTTTAAGAATTTTTATATACTATGCCCATATAGCATAAATTGTTTTAAGAATTTTTATGTACTGTGTGAATTATTTAATTTTCCACAACCCAGTGAATTTATATTATTGTAAAAGATATATTTATATATTATTATATTATTGTAATATATATACAATTGAAACAATTGGAGCAAAAACTGAAACACAGAAATGTTAAGTAACACATCTGAGATCACTTATCTACACTCTCCAGATCATCTACACCCTCCAGATTATCTATACCCTCCAGATCATCTACACCCTCCAGATTATCTACACCCTCCAGATCATCTACACCCACCAGATCATCTTTATACTTCAGATCACCTACACCCTCCAGATGATCTACAACCTCCAGATCATCTACATTTTTTCAGGACTCTTGATTTTCAAGGCTCCTGAAATCCAGGTGATTTATTTGTATTTTCAGTGATTTCTTACTAATCATAATTTTCCAAATCAACCTCGTATAGTTTCCTGGGCCTTTCCATTTTGCTCCCACTCTCCCCTATTTAATCTCAGGGATTCCATTTCCGTAGACTGTTTCAGATCAGAAAACCCAGTGACTGTATTTCTCCAGGGTCTGGGACAAAGTCCCAAAAGTGATTACTTCCAAGCTGTCTGTGAGAGGTCACATACTTATTGGGACACAAATGACAACATTGTGGGGTGAGGAGAGAGCTCGAGAGGTAAGGAATGTGCTCCACATGTGTAAGGCCTTGAGTTGAAGCACCAGTACCGCATGTCCCAGGAACATTGCCTGGCCTAACCACCTGGTGGCCAAGTATTATGGGCAGTGGTTCTGGAGTCCCCAAACTCCACTACATGTGGTTCCTAATCAATTTCCCTTAATAATAATAATAATATAAAAAATAATAGCATTGTTTGTGAGATGATTAAAGAAGAAAAAAAGTAAAAGAAAAAAGTAAAAACAAAAAGAAAAAAGTAAAAAAATAAAAAGAAGGAACTGGAGTGATAGCACAGTGGGTAGGGCATTTGCCTTGCATGTGACCGACCTGGGTTCGATCCCCAGCATCCCATATGGTCATCTGATCAGTGTCCCGGGAGTGATTCCTGAGTGCAGAGCCAGGAGTAACTCCTGTGCATCATCGGGTGTGACCCAAAAAGAAAAAGAAAGAAAGAAAGAAAGAAAGAAAGAAAGAAAGAAAGAAAGAAAGAAAGAAAGAAAGAAAAAGGATCTTCACTTCGGGGAGCAAGGGAGAAATTCCAGGTATGTGGTCGAGGACTCTGGGCAGCTAGAGGCTTACTGGAGAGGTTGTAATTCTCTAGACCAAAACTCAGCTCCCAGACCCACCAACTCCTTCTATTACCAGGTTTCTCATGCTTCATTTACTACCCCAGGATGGAAGGCAGAGATAACATAGCAAAACTCATGCACATAATTTCCTCCCAAAGTCAATATATTGACCTAACTGTAATACAGAGAAGGAACTGAAGGAAAGTAAGTCATAATAAAAATAACCCACATACCGGCATGTGAGTGCTCAGGAGCAAGACTGGCCACTGCAGCTGTCGTGGACTCCCATGACGGCAGGACAGCCTGTACCAGTGACTGAGGGTGTGGAGATGACCCAAGGACCAACCCTCGACTTCTCCCACATACCTCCACGCCCTAGCTCCCCCCAACTGCCTTCTTAGCCACATCTGGCCCCCATGCCACCTCCTTCCCCACCTCTGCCCTCAAATACACCTTCCCCCCAGCCTTTACCAGCATTCCCTCAAACTCTCATGGACCACAACCCCGCTGGAGAGCATTTGTCTCTCTTCATAAGTTTAGCCCTCACCAGAGCAAGAAATAAGACTCAAAGCTCTTGAGGCTTCATGTTGGAAATCCATGTGCTCAAAACTGGGTGTGGGTACAGCACTCAAAAGGAGAGAGATAACAAAAGGGAATGCCCTGCCACAGTGGTAGGGTGGGATGGGGGGAACGGGGATGGGAGGGATACTGGGACTGGTGGTGGTGGAGAATGGGCACTGGTGGAGGGATGGGTATTCGATCATTGCATAACTAAAACCCAAGCACAAAAATTTGTAAGTCTACAACTGTAACTCATGGTGTTTCACTAATAAAAATTTAAGGAAAAAAAAAACTGGGTGTGGGTAGGGCTGGTTGAGAAAAGATGTGGGTCCAGTCCCTGGGCCCCTAGGAGTCACGTGGCTTCTGAGAAGGGGCTGATGGGAAGAAGTGCATGGAGCCTGCTGTGGCAAGGGGCAGAGCATGGAACTGGGCTCTCATGTGAGGGCCATGATAATCCTGGACAGGAAGAAAATGGCTGCATCTTCCAGATGGGAGAAAATCTCAGAAGAAGCCCTGAACCCCCTCAGTCCACAGCATCCTTCTTGCTGTAACTCGTCAGGGCTGTGATGGAGTGAGTACTGAGCTCAGTGCCAGCCAGCATTGCTCTCAATTCACTCAAGTGCTCCTACAATGGGGCCAATATGTCAGCAGGAGCCAGAAAGAGGAAACTCACTAGTGTGTACCAGGGTAAGTGAAATTCGTATTTGTGTGTGTGTGTGTGTATGTGTATGTGTGTGCGTGTGTGCTGCAGATTGAACCCTGGGCTCATACACACTCTATCACTACCACTGAGCTCTAGCTCTGGCCCCAGATTTTAAATCATGAGTGTGTTGGGGTCGGAGAGATAATACAGGAAGTAAAACACTTACACGCAACCCCAGTTCAATAACACACATTGTCCCCCAAGCCCTGCCAAGAGTGAGCAAAGAGCCAGGAGTAACCCCTGAGCACAGCTAAGTGTTGCCCCCAAACCAAACACACAAATAAATCAGTCATGAATGCCTTTAAACATCGCCTGATCTCTTTAATCCACCTCTCCTATATAACCTGAGTAAGTGACCTCACCATCTCTAGAGAAAGACATCGCCAGAAGGTGTCCTTTGCTCAGTGGCCTCTCTGCTGTCATCTTAGCCTGGGCCAGAAAGGGGAGGGAATTGGCCAGGGGGAGTGCAGGGATTTTGGAGAACTCTGGCCCTGCCCCACCTTCCTCGCTGAGGGACCCTATATCTTCTGTCACCAGCACTTCCAGCTGGCCAAGGGTTTGGCCAGGGGCAAGACCCCAACCCCTAATCTGGTCCCAACAATGGATGAGCAGGATGGAACCCAAAATAGGCCACAAGAGCCTGACCCACTGAGTTCACCTTGTGGGCATCATGATCTGGGATCTTGAGAGAGCCGAGTAGGGGCCGCTGAGTAGCCATGAAAGTGACTTTGTCACTCAAGTGCTCTGAGGGCCTCCTTCCCAAACCCTCTGTCACAGATGAACTTTAACCTTTGTCATCCTTCCCTGCAGCGCAGAAGCCGCCAGACACAGATACGAGACTGCACTGTCTTCTTGTTAGACCCAAGAAGACAGTTTTGGGGAGCCCCACAGACCCCAGCCTGAGGCAAAGCATGGAAATCACCTGACAATCAGGTTTTTGAAAAAACAAACAAACAAACACCAGATGATTGTATCCCCATCCAAAGAACTGAATTTGGCAGACAAGAGTGGAGCTTGGACATTTTGTTTTTGATTTTGAATCTCTAAGGTGATTTCCCAGAGAGAAGGAAGTCCAGACTGCAGACTCTCAAGGCCCTGAGCAGAAAGGCAGGTCCTGTCCTCTTGCAGCTCAGCCTCTCACAAGGCCCGAGGCATGCCAGCTGCCACTGAGAACCTCAGCAGCCCACTAGCAAGGACATCCCCCACGGCTGGGTCTCCGGCCATGCTGGGCTGTCTCCCTAAGATAAGGCCTCATGGGGTGAGGCAGGTTTGCGCCTTCTCTAACTGGGTTGACATAGCAATGCGGGATGGGGCAGGCCCAACAAATTCCTTAACCGAGAAGGGAAGGGTGTGTGTGTGTGTGTGTGTGTGTGTGTGTGTGTGTGTGTGTGTAGCTACTGCTTCTGTTTTGAGGTCTAACAAGAAGGCAGACATTTAAAGCTCTTGCTTTCTGTGTTTGTGTGTGCCGGGGACGGGGTACCTGCCCAAGACTGCGATGGCATTGGAATTAAACATGGAACGAGAGAAAGTTGAAGAGGCAGAACCCTGAGATTTCTCTCTGGGCACTTTGTGCAAGACCATGTAGGGGGAAAGGAAGGGGGAGCCCTGGCAGCAGCTAAGGCTGAGCAGTGGGTCTCCCCCACCCCCGCCTCTGCACAGGAGCTGACTCTAATGTCTTCTGATGGGACAAATTGGTGAGCACGACTATTAGCTGGGTGACATCAAAAGGCATTAATCTCTAGTTCCCGAGCAAGACCAGCACCACATTAGTGCCTTGCACCCAGTCATTATTAAGACTTTAGCCCAAGGGTGTAATAAATGTTTTATGGCATGCAAACCAAGGTAATGGAATGCAAATCCCATAATATAGCCATACATTTATTTTCTAATGGAGCAAATGATGATGTATTTTATCTAAGAAGAGCTGCCGATAGGGTCTGTTTGAGAAATGCAAAGTTAGGGACCCAAAGGGAGAGTGGGTGGCCCTGCAAGAATGAGGGGACGTGGGTCAGTGAGGGCAGGAGCCACGCAGGGACTTCCCAGCCAGGGTCAAACCTCCATGCATGAAAACCTCCCAGACAAGCTGATTGTTCTTATTCTCATGCCCCCAAATGCCCTCCTTTTGGGGCATATATCGAACATTCTAAGGCTTAATTACATCCCTTTTGCAGAGTACCCCCCTTCCCAGGAGCCCACCCCCACCCCACCCCCGAGCTGCATACCAATAAGCTACTCAGCTCATATTGGCTTTCCAAAAATATGGCCCCATTAAGGTGTGAAATGTTAATGGGATCGAGGGGCGCGGGGCTATTTCTCCAGTGGAGTAAAACTTGGCACTGTTGCTGTGTTTATTAAGAGGCCGGCATTGCTCAGTCACAGCCTGGGGCTGCCTGGGCGGCCCGGCGGTGTACCTGGGGTGGCTTAAGACTTCAAGGGCTCTGGCCAGAGTGCCCCACCCCCAACCCACCCCCACCATCCCATCCCCATCTCTCTAACTGTTGCTACTTCCTAAAGAAATCTCTGGTTCTTCCAGGTGGTTTTGTTGTGTGTGTTTTTTTTAAGTCTAGGGCCACTTTGGTGACCAGAGGGCAAGTCAAACCTAGGAATCGTGTTGGGCACTTGGGTTGTTTTCAGAGTTGGGCTATGGTGAATAATGCTACCATGAACATAGGAGTGCAGGTGTCTTTTCTACAGTGTGCTTTTGAGCCCTCAGGGTATATTTCCAGGAGTGGAACTTTTAGGTCCTACAGAAGCTCAATTCCTATTTTGTGGGGTGTGGAGGAGGTTAGGGAAGGGACCGTTACTACAGTGTCCGAGGGAAGTGGACCGGGAATGGGTGCTGAAAGGAGGTAAAGAAATATGCATGATACCCTACCAGTAATGGTATTGCAAACCACAGTGCCGAAAAGGGAAAAGAAAAGGAAAAGAAACGAGTGCCTACCATTGCTAAAGCTGGAGGCAGGAGGGAAACTGGGGCCGTTGGTGAAGGGAAGTGGACGTGGTGAAGGATCCACTTCCCACATTGTACACCTAGAACTCAATCATGAATGGCTTTGTAACTTTGTAATTTGCAATGATTCAAAACAAGAAAAGAATGTGTGCTGGGGCTGTGTTGCCCACCGACCTGAGCACACAGCATCTGTGCAGCAGCTCATGAGCCAGATCCTGGAGACTCTGAGCCTGCTCCGTGCCACACGGAGGAGAGACGCTCATGACTTGGCCCTGCTTTCGAGGTGCTGATGCTCAAACCAGAGAAAAGCACACACATCTGAAAAGAAGTAATCTATGTTATGAGGAAGGTGCGGTGGCTAAGGAAAAGAGGTGTTGGTGGAAGAGTTCCGGGATACAGAGGAGAGAAGCGTCCATGGGCGCTGGGGAATAGGGCAAGGAATTCTCACAGAGTCACTGGTATGAGGACTGCTTAAAACAGAAAAGGACTGCGAGTTTCCCTCTAGAGAGCTCACAGTAGGGATTTAGGTACGTGTGTGTGTGTGTGTGTGTGTGTGTGTGTGTGTGTGTGTTTGCTTGCTTGCTTATGGTGGCAGTTGGGACCCAGGACCTTAGACATTCAGAGCATATGCTCTACCTCTGTGCCATAACCCCCAACCCCTCCTCATCCAAGAAAATAAACGTTCTCAGAGGATGGGGACTGCACCAGACATAGCTCCTCAGTGCTCTGCAGTGATTGTGGCTTTCAAAGTGCCCACTTGTTTTACAGACTAATAGTAACACTAAGAATAATTAAATAATTGAAAAACTTGTATCATATCCCATGCTAAGCACTTGGTTATCCCATTGAGTCTTAAAAAGAACACCGAGGAAAGTACTTCTATTACTCCTACTGAGGAATAATAGCTGAAAGACAAGCCTCAGAGTGAGACTCGACTAAGGGCTGGAGTGCAGGCACTATGAGATCAAGATAACAGAAATCAGAGGTCTAAAGACCTGTGTTGTCTCAAGGACAATAGAGACAAGGGCCAGGAATACTGCTTCATGGTCAGAAGCCTGTCTCATGTGCTGGGGGAGAAGGCAGCTGGGATAGAGAAGGGATCACTACGTCAATGATGGTTAGAGGAATTGCTCGGGATGGGAGATGTGTGCTGAAAGTTGATAAAGGACCAAATGAGATAGGCTTTCAGTATCTGTATTGGAAACCATAACGCCCAAAAGTAGATGGGGGAAATTGTCTGCCATAGAGGCAGGGGGAGGGTTGGGATGGGGGGGATACTGGGAACGTTGGTGGTGGAAAATGTGCACTGGTGGAGGGATGGGTGTTCCATCGTTGTTTGATTGAAACTCAAACATGAAAGCTTTGTAACTGTATCTCATGGTGATGCAATAAAAAGAAAAAAAAGACCTATGTTGCAGGGCACAGGGCCAGTTGGTATGATCAAGGGAGAGCCTCTGGCCCTCAGGGAGCCGCTGCGGGTCCTCAGTCTCCTTCTGCCAGTCTGCCATCACCTCAGCCAAACATGAACAGACGTAGAAGAATAATGGTAACAGAGAACTGGTGTCTGCCATGATTGGGAGCCCACCCTATTGATTAGATTGATCTGTTGCTTTCCCTGTGCCTGAGGCTCTGCACAAACCTGGAAATTGTAGCTTGATTGCCCCCCAGAGGACACTCGGGCTGGGGTGAGTTGCACTGGGTTCTGCCCTAAGAAAGACCCTCAATAAGCCTTTATGGAACATTATCTTCAGGCTCTAAGAATGAGGCAAGCCACAGCTCAGGGAAGGAAAAACAGCTATTAACTTTGAAATCTTTTAGTTTGATCAAAGTCAAAAAGGGGTGGGTGCCCAACCAGGGCCAAGGCAAGGATGTGGCAAGTATGACATCCAGACATACAAGTGCAGACCTTAAAACCAAGGGCCGGCACTAGAGGTGAATCTGGAAAGTCTCAGGCAGAGTGATATTAGCCAGAAGGAGGGGATAGACACAGAATGGTCTCTCTCATATGTGGGATATAGAGAAATATGGCCTGCACGGAGCAATAGCACAGCAGGTAGGGCGTTTGCCTTGCAGACGGCCGGCCTGGATTCGATTCTTAGCATCCCATATGGTCCCCTGAACACTGCCAGGAGTGATTCCTGAGTGCAGATCCAGGAGTAACCCCTGTGCATCTCCAGGTGTTACCCCCCCCCAAAAATATGGCCAAAGGCCAAAGGTGACAGAATTTGAGAGCTGGTCTATGGAACTGAGTGCACTACAACAGGGGAACAGGGTTGATAATGATGAAGAAAAGTGGGCACTCAAGTGGTGGGTGTTGTGCTGGAACATGAAGTTCTATCACCAATACTATTGTAAATCACAGTGCCACAATAAAATTTAAATTAAAAATATAAAAATAAATAATAAATAAAAGAAACTTTTTTAAAGTGAGGGAGAGAGAGAGAGAGGGGGAGGGAGAGAGAGAGAGAGAGTGTGTGTGTGTGTGTACAGAGGTTAAGGCACTTATCTTGGACACAGCCAACCTCAATTCAATCCCAGCATAGTATAGGGTTTCCTGAACCTTGCCAGGCATGATCCCTGAGTACAGAGCCAGAAGTAAGCCCTAAACAACACCAGTTGTGACTCTTAAACAAAAAGTAAGTAAGTAAAAGTAAAGTAAAGGCCCTCCCGTTGATCACCGATTTGCTCGAGCGGGCCCAGTAACGTCTCCATTGGAGACTTTGTTGTTACTGTGTCTGGCATATCGAATACTCTCGGTAGCTTGCCGGGCTCTCCGAGAGGGGTGGAGGAATCGAACTCGGGTCGGCCATGTTGGCTGCGTGCAAGGCAAACGCCCTACCCGCTGTGCTATCAAAATGAGTGTCTCTTCACTTTGATGATAGTGAGGTAAGGTAATTGTGTATGCCAATAATATCAATGTCAGGGGCTGGAGTAATAGCACAGCGGGTAGGGCGTTTGCCTTGCACGCGGCCGACTCGGGTTCAATTCCCAGCATCCCATATGGTCCCCTGAGCACCGCCAGGGGTAATCCCTGAGCACAGAGCCAGGAGTAGCCCCTGTGCATCGCCGGGTGTGACCCAAAAAGCAAAAAAAAATAAAATTAATGTCAGCCCCTTTGTAAATACATTACCTTAACTATGCCAAATTAAAACAAAAATTTTTTTTCTTAATCACTTGATCACTTGACATCCCGTTACTCATCAATTTGCTCGAGTGGGCACCAGTAACATCTCCATTCATCCCTGTCGCGCACCCAATGGTATCTGCTTCTTCTAGGAACACGAAGAGCCTCAAACAGATCGTTCAGCATCTTGATGAAGAAGTCTGACCATCTCGTAGGTGGGCAGCCATGCAATCTTTTGACGTCCTGTGGAATCAAGTCAGTAACAGCTCTAGTCCAGCAGTCATCTCTAAATCTCATTGCATGTCCAGCCCATCTGATTTTCAACCCCTTGGCAAACGAGACACTGTTCCTGATTCTTTTTTTTTTCTTTTTGGGTCACACCCAGCGATGCTCAGGGGTTATTCCTGGCTCTGCACTCAGGAATTACTCCAGGTGGTGCTTGGGGGACCATATGGGATGCCGGGGATCAAACCCAGGTTGGCCGAGTACAAGGCAAACACCCTACCTGCTGTGCTATCGCTTCGGCCCCTGTCCCTGATGCTTGACCGTCGACGGAGGTCAGAACTCCAGATTCTTTCTCTCATTTGAGTGAAGCATGATATTACAAGCATAGCTCTTTCAATTCCTCTTTGGAACACCCGAATAGCATTCTCATCCTGTTTTCGTAGGCCCCAGATCTCTGAGGCATATGTTAATGAGGGAAGAACAGTGGAATCGAAGAGATGTGCCTGGAGCTGGAGGTTCTTCATCCTCTTAGCTATTTCTTTGATGCTCTTGAAGGTGTTCCAAGCCGCTCTCTTCTTAATTATCAATTCATGGTCACGGTCTTCCCATTGTTCATCGATTTGCTCGAGCGGGCCCAGTAACGTCTCCATTGGAGATTTTGTTGTTACTGTGTTTGGCATATTCTGCTGTGTGGGTGAGATACTCTCGATAGCTTGCCAGGCTCTCTGAGAGGGGCGGAGGAATCGAACTCGGGTCGGCCATGTTGGCTGCTTGTAAGGCAAACGCCCTACCGCTGTGCTATCGCTCCAGCAAAAAATTATTTATTTAATTATTTATCATTTAATCATTATTATTTGTTTGTTATTAATACCATTTAATTATTTATTAATTAATAATAAATAATTATCAATTTTTATTATTAATTGATTGGCTATCAATTATTTTTCTTAATAAAATAAAATGTCTCCTAAAGTCTGAGCTCCAGGAAGCTCTTTGCCAGGGCCCAAGCCTAGATTTTTCTATCTCTATACAAATGAGAAGGAGACTCTATGTCCTTGGTCAACCATTGAGTAGAGTGAGGAGAAGAGCTGCCAACTAATCCCAGACATCTTCTACCTGCATGTAGGAAGTTTTGGATTAGGGAACCGTATTGGTGACAGAAAGTCTGAGGAATCTGACCTATGCAGGGATAAACAGAGTTCCCTTTTGAAAACTTGAAGCACCAATTGGCAAGTGTAAGTGAAATGTCCAGGGTTGTCTGCCCTCACGGAGGGCTGGATCCAATTTCTTAAGATTCTCAAGAGTTTGTCGTTGCTGTTGCTCCTTCTCTCAGCCCTGTTTTCCTCAGTACTCCTCTTGAGCCTGGACCAACTGAAATAGACAGAGATTCACTTGAGCTTGGGATAAGCCTCCATGTAAAAACCAAGAGCTACTAATTTCAGAAGACAGCCAGGGCCTGGTGCTGAAGAGTCTCCTGCAGGAGGAAGTGAAGGGATGGCCTCGTCTAAAGCTCCAGAAGCATCTCTCAAGTGAGAGCAAGGCAACCACTAGCAGCTCCAGGAGACTTCTGGGCCACACCAGTGGAATAAAGAGTTTCTGTATCCCAGTAGTTGCAGCCAATAACTTACATTTATTATTGACTGGAGCGATAGCACAGTGGGTAGGGCATTTGCCTTGCACGTGGCCAACCCGGGTTTGATTCCTACAACCCCCTCGGAGAGCCCGGAAAGCTACCAAAAGTATCTCACCCACACGGCAAAGCCTGGCAAGCTACCCGTGACATATTCGATATGCCATAAACAAGTCTCACAATGGAGACGTTACTGGTGTCCGCTCGAGCAAATCAATGAACAATCAGGAGGACAGTGCTAACAGACAGTGCTAGCTTACATTGGCCCAGTTCCTGTCTCCAGCCCATCAATGACCTAATTAATCATCACAGCCTGGGGCTGACCTGCTCTAACCAGCTACTTCTAATCATGTCCTACCCCTGGAGACCACAACATAAACCATTTGGTATTGCACAGACTTAGTAAAAGAGACAGCTGGAGCGATATCACAGCGGTAGGGCGTTTGCCTTGTACGCAGTCAGCTGGGCCGAGCCAGGTTCCATTCCTCCGACCCTCGACCCTCGTGGAGAGCCTGACAAGCTACCGAGATTATCTCGCCCCCACGGCAAAGTCTGGCAAGCTGCCCCTGACATATTCAATATGCCAAACACAGTATTCAATATGCCAAACAAGTCTCAAAATGGAGACGTCACTGGGCCCGCTCAAGCAAATCAATGAACAATGGGAGTACAGTAAAAGAGATACAGGTTCCCCAAAGAGAATCTGGATGTTCTTGGAGGAGGGAATGAGTTTGGACATCCAAAGTCAAGAGTTGGAGGCTCTTCTAAAACTTGGGGGGCAGTTAGGATAGAAAAGGGACCTCTATGACAATGAGAGTTGGAAATGATCACTCTGGAGAAGAAATGAGTGCTGAAAGTAGGTAGAGGGATAAATATGATAACCTTTCCATACCTGTATTGCAAACCATAATGTCCAGAAGAAAAAAGTGAGAGAAAGAAGAAAAGTGCCTGCCATAGAGATAGACTGGAGTTCAGGGAGTATTGGCAGGAGGGAAACTGGGGACATTGGTGATAGGGAATGTACACTGGTGAGGGGTTGGGTGTTGGGATAATGTTCAACTGAAACCAAATCATGAACAACTTTGTAACTGTGTATCTCACAGTGGTCAATAAAAAATAATTAATTAAAAAAACACTCTTGTTGTACTTGAGTTCTTCTAGGTATAGTTGCTGCCAAAATGCGTATCATTTGTAAGCATCATCTGGAAGAGTGAATTATCTCTTGTTCATCTTTGGTCGCCAAATTCTCTCCCCTGAGGACTGGCCAATAACTTGTGGACTCCAATCTCTTAGTAGAAATTTGCTGATTTTTATGAAAGAATGACAGAGGCACTGTGCTGGGGCTGGGCCTCCAACTTTTATTAACTACAAAGTTAAAAGCTATCAAGGGTCAGGGGCACCTCAGAGGGGCAGAGAGAGGGAGTCAATTAACACCTGCCTTTTTATTTCCAAATCGAATTGTTGCTTAAGGTTTGAGGATGATGTAACCACTCACCAGCATTGGGACAGGATTTATGAGCCCTGGTATGTGGGGCGATGGTCTGAGCAGGCAGCCGATGAGAGGCACTTACCCTGGCTGCCCTCGCTTGCAAATCTCCCTCAAATAATGGCTCTAATACATGAAGGTAACTTGGCCGTTATAAACTCGTACCCCTGTGCCCAGAGTGGATCTGAGTTAAGTCACTTTTTCCTAAATTGGTTTGGAATGGTGACTGGTTCAGGCATGAACGTGGGCTGAGAAAGGAAAGGAGAGGGAACATCTGGGAAGGGAGGAGTGTTGGGCGGAACAGGGGATTAGCTCAGGTCTGGAATGGGCCAGAAATGGGCAAATGACCCCATGGGAGCCTCCTGAGGCTGGTTGGCGTTTGAGTATGGATTGGTATTAACCAATGCAGAGAGTCCATTGGTTATGGTGCCTCTATTGTCTTCTATCTGAAGTGAGTAGTTTTAGCCTCTGGTAGAAGTTTCTGGGAATGCAGCGGATGTTGGTTGGACTCACTGGCCACTTCATGGTCTGCTTGTAGGGCTGAGGAGAGAAGGGGGAAGGTGAGGTCCCCCTCCCCTCTTTGCCCTTCCCACCAGAGCCTGGATCCAAATGATAGATTTTTGAGTGGGTCATTAAGTGCTGATTAAAGTACTGGAGAAAAAGAACAGGAGGGGGGAAAAACCAACCTAGAGTGTTGTACATACACACACATTCCCGCCCCTAGCCCCCCTTCTCTTTTCTCAAGCTGCCTCAAATTTCTTTCCAACCCTCCATTGGAAATGCTATAAAAGGCCAGGCTAATTAAGTCCTATATATTACCAGCACAAACACTTCCAACTTTATTCCGGCAGCTCCGTGAGTGAGGAGGAGGCCAGGCAAGGTCCAGGCGGCTCAGGGTAATAAAACAGAAGACTCAATTACCTTGTACATTTGCAGTTTTTATAAAAATCATTGAAAGTTCTCCCAATGAAAATCACAGTGGAGAGGGACTGGGGCTCTGGAGTCCAGCAAAAGCTTAGGGAACCAGGGGCTTAGAGCAAGGGTGGGGTGGGGGGAGGCAGCTTGGCTAGTCGATGACTTCTGGGAAGGGCAAGCCCCACGCCAGGGGTAGTCAAGGCAAATGACGGAAGAAGAGAAAGGGAAGAAGGGGGGCGGCTCAACCAAGCAATAAGCCCGGAGCATTTGACTGGGGCTTTGCACACTTTCCAAAGGAAGACACAGAGGCAGCAGGATGAATCTTTGGCCCCTCACAGAGACCTAAAGCCTGTTGTGCTCTGATTGCTGGCCCTGCTGTTAAGCTAGTTTCTGCACAGTCTGCTAATGTCTGGGACCTATGGGTCTGGATTCAAATCTCACTTCCTAGCTGTGTGTCCTTGAGCAAATTGCTCAAGCTCTTTGGATCTTAGAAGCAATCTCTCCACCTGTGAACATAGTTGTAGTACTTCCTGACAGCATTGTTGAGAAAATGAAATGGAACTCTACTCAACACAGGACCTCAAGGAGTATGCGCATGTATGTTCATTGTGATTATAATGCTTGGTATTTCTCAGTTTACCATTATACCTTTTCCAGAGGGATATCAAGTGACTCAGTTATACCAGGTATGCCCTCCCACATTCTTCCTTGGCACCACAGTGATCCTAATTCACAAACGGATTCTCTCATTCCTGAGTCCCACGAGAGGCTAGGAACCTCTCTCCTACCGAGGAGTCCAGTTTTCCCCCCATGAAGGCAGCAACAATGAGAGCTATGATATACGTAAAATATGACTCATTTCATTTTCTTCAATAAACAGAAACTGTTTGATAGGCCTGCATTTTCAGAAATGGGAATATAAACGTGCAATTCAACAGCAGCCCCTAAGGGAGAAATCATTCTCTGGGCTGTAGCCACATGAGTGACCCAGAGCAATGTTTCCCAGAAGGCTGGAGAGAATGGAGGTCAAAGTTCCCCCATCTTGGTCCTCAGGGCCTGAGAGATAGTACAGTGGCAGGGTGCTTGCCTTGCATGCAGCTAACCTGGGTTTGATCTCCAGCACCACATCTGTTCCCCTGAGCACTACCAGGAATGATCCCTGAGTGCAGAGCCAGGAGTTAGCTCTGCACATAACTGGGTATTGAAAGAAAAAAATCTCCAGGGCTCCAAAGGGAAGGACCGGGATGAGGGTGACGCTGAAAGATCATGCAAGGTCCAGTTTGGAAGATGGGCTGGGCACGTTGGATTTGTGGATCATGAAAAGTGGACTGAGTGAAGACTGTTACATCTGGATCCTTTCCCTACATGAAAAACTCCCTCCAGTGGGTCCACTAGGAAGGCCGACTTTTACAAGGATGGTCACAGAGATGATTCCACTTCTTTTTCTTTTGGGGGTGGGGGTTGATTTTGAGGCGACATCCGGAGATGCTCAGGGGTTGCTCCTAGCACTGCATCCAGGAATTACTCCTGGCAATGCTGAGGGTACCATTTGGGATGCCAGGGATTGAACCCCAGTCGGCCTCATGCAAGGCAAGCACCTTACCCACTTTACTTTCTCTCCTGCCCCAGATGATTCCACTTCTGTCTCCTCTTCTAGAACCTTGACACTATCTCATCAAGAACGAGTCTTTTTTTTACTCCTTCCCCTTGAAACTGGGCGGGACTTTGTGGCCCCCTCAGCAATGAGATGTCACTATTACATATATATATATATATATATATATATAGAGAGAGAGAGAGAGAGAGAGAGAGAGAGAGAGAGAGAGAGCAATACTGAGTCAGAGGAGATTTGGCTCCCCCATGGAACTTCAGACATCACACTGGAGGAAGCTAAAGGGAGAGGAAGAAGCCACATTTTGACATTCTGGCCAAGAATCCCAGGCAAAGGACTAACTGCCAACAACTGTCACCAGCTCATGTACAGCCTTCAGATGATTCAAGTCCTCTAGCCGTATGTAACTCTCCGGGCTGAGACAGAGACGTAATGGAGTAAAAAAATATAGCATCCCAGCTGAATGCAGACTGAATTTTTTTGTTTTGCTCCACTTTAAAAATAAACCCAAGGGTCCTCAGGAACTACTCCCAGAACAGAAGAGGTCAGGAGTCACTCCAGGTGTTACTAGAGAGGTTATGCAGTGCCAGGAATCAAACTTGGGGTTCTCACATGGGAAACATGCTCTCAAGTCCTTAAGATCATCTGCCTGGTCCTTCCATCTAAACTTCTGACCCACAGAATCTGTAAGCATAAGAGATGCTTATTTTACACCAATTTTGGCCTAGAAATAGATAACCACAACAGCCTTTTAAAGTTAGATTCAGTCCTGAGGGTTGCTTAATATTCTCATAAGTCTTAGAGTTTATTCCTTCAAATCTGCAAATCAATGACCTTCCTTTCCCTGAGGACAGAGCAGGTAGTGCTGGGGCACAGCAGGAAAGAAAGCAGTTTTTGGAGTCGCCTTGAAAAGCCTCAGGCTTCATCCTTCCTTCCTTCCCACTAACTCTGTGATTTGTACAGATCAGTTCCTTTCTCTGAATCTGAGATGGGATAATACCGTCTCTCTTGCAAGATGTCTATGCAGATTAAGACCATCAACGGTGATTTGCTCAGCACATATGTCCTTAATATTCTCAGGGCAGGTCTCATGGCCACCTATTGGGACCTGCAAGAAAATAAGAGCTTATGAAAGTGATGCTGTTAAGATCTCTTCTGTCTTAAGAGTGGGAAGGAAAGGCTGGGATGCAGCTCAGGCAAACACTTGCCTTTCACAGGTGAAGTTCTGAGTTTGGTCCCCAGCACTGCCCAAATAAAGGAATTGGTGGGAAGGGGAATTAAAACATAGGTCTCCACATCTCAAACTTTTAATATGTAAAAAACAGGCATACAGAGGTAAATCACAAAATCAAAATCACAAATCATCCTGTTATTCGTCGATTGCCTCGAGCAGGCCCCAGTAACATCTCCTTCATCCTGGCCCTGAGGTTATATTCAAGGCTCTTTAGGAGAATGAGACCCATCAGAGGTAAATGTGTCTCAAAAATCTCAGCTTTATGGGCAAAGAGCAGTGAAAAGAAGGACGTGGAGCTTCCTTCTGTGGGAGATTTGGCTAAAGATGCAGATTCTTTCATAGTTATAGGATTTTGTAGACTTTCTATGACTTTGGATCATTAGTCATTAGCATTTTACTAGGACTTTATCCATTGTGTCTAAATTTTCATTTTTATCAAATTAAAGTTAAACTACCTTTTCTGTCATAAAGTGTCTCCTTCTTGTAAGCCTTTGAAATTATGCTGGGAACAGGGGTCACTTCATGTGCCCTTGTCCCGAGGATGATTAGGATCTGGGGTTCATGAAGACATCTCCCACCCCACTTTCAGTGTGCAAGACCCTTCGCATCTTTCCTCACCAAGGATTGGTGGAGAGGGGAGGGAGGGAATGTCTATTTATCCCAGAGCAATTTCCTGTGTGACCTCATGCTAACATAAGAATAAGAAATGGGCAGGAGTAACTTTAGCAATGATTGCAATGAGGTGCCCCTTTGGATTTTTGTTTCTTTGGGGGTCATACCCAGCAATTCTCATGGATTTCTCCCGGCTCTGAACTCAGGAAATATTCTTGACAGTGCCCAAAGGTCCATATGGGATGCCAGGGATCAAACCCATGTCGGTCAGGTGCAAAACAAAACGTCCTACCCATTGTACTATCTCTCCGGCCCTAGAGGTGCCCCTTTGGAATCACAGTACTCTTTTCCATTCTCAGGCGGACCCCTTTCTTATGGGAATTTTCAGAGAAATCATAAACCATGATATTGGGACTAGGGATATTTCAAGGTACCACTTTGGCGGACCCCAAAATGAACTTTCAAAAAGTAGGTTTAATAAAGTAACAAAATAGGAGACTAACACCCAAGAGTGGCCAAGATTAGTACCAGGAATTTTGCTTCATGGATTGGAGGCCAGCCCCACATGCTAGGGGAAAAGGGAGCTCAGATAGAGAAGGGAGCACCAAATAAAGGGTGTTGGGAGGATCCTCCCAGGATAGGAGAAGCAGGCTGAAAGTAGACTATAGACCAAACATGATTGCCACTCAATGCCTCTTTTGCAAATCACAACACCCAAAAGGAGAGAGAGAACAAAAGGGAATGCCCTGCCACAGAGGCAGGGTGGGATGGGAGGAATGGGGGGGTGGGAGGGATACTGGGACCCTTGGTGGTGGAGAATGGGCACTGGTAGAGGGATGGGTACTTGATCATTGTATAATTGAAACCCAAGCACAAAAATTTATAAGTCTACAACTGTACCTCATGGTGTTTCATTAATAAAAATTTTTTTTAAAAAGTATATTTAGGGGCTGGAGAAACAGCACAGTAAGTAAGGTGTTTGCCTTGCTTGTGGCTGACCCAGGTTCAATTCCCAGCATTCCATATAGGCCCCTGAGCACTGCCAGGAGTAATTCCTGAGTGCAGAGCCAGGAGTCAACCCTGTGCATTTCTGGGTGTGAATCAAAAAGCAAAGCAAAAAAAAGTAGGTTTGGCAGAAAGTGGTCCAAAGTTGATGTCTCCTGGGAGGTCCCCAGTGTACAGCCCTCTCTGCCCCTCTGCCTCCTCAGCTGGGGCCTCCCTAGCCCAAAGTAGGTCTCCTCTCCAGAAAATCAGAGTCCAGCATTCTGCCTTCCTCTGAGGAGCCCCAGGATGTCCCACCTGGCATCCCAGCTCAGGAGAGCAGAGGACAACTGTCTCAGGGACAAAGGTCTCTGCAGAATCAGTTCAAGTGGCTGCTCAGTCAGTACTGGTACTGTTTGGGGCACCGCAGGGATTACAGGAGTGTGGTGGCAGATAGGGGGCTGGGGTCCCCAGAGCAGCACTCAGCTTGTATGTATGGGCAATTAGAACAGAACATCAACAAACAGTGCCTCTCCCCTCATTAAAGACAGAGCTGTAAGTATAATGCACCTTTTTTCTCTTTCATTAACTTAGAAATGGTCACAGCTTTGAAGCCATTTAAGCAGCAGTTGTGGGCTGACCATCAGCTTCAGCTCTAGGACGACAGTGTCCTCTTCTCTCCCCGCAGGCAGTGTCCACCTCACACATCCTGCGGGACAGAAGCTGCGGGGAGCCTCTTAGAGAGCACAGGCTGAGTTCCAGCAGCTTCCAGCAGTGTCTGGAGAGGCTCTGAGGAGCTGTCTTCCCCCTCCTCACACCACCCCATTCACTCCAGGCTGCTTTGTCTTATGTCTGAGGTGCTGGAGGATCTGAGCACATGGCCTGTGGACACACATCCCTCAGGAGGCCAGCTGGGCGCTGGACCAGAGGTCCCAAAGAAAATGCACTGCCCCTGGAGAGAACAGCACACACATGAGAGAAAGGAGGAAGAGGTGCTGCTGTCAGAGGGCGCCAGGCCAAGTGGATATCACAGGGACCCCCCGATGAGAATGCCTCCTCCCTCAGACTGGAAAGGTGCCTGGGAAGGAGTATCATGTCTCCCCCATCAGACAATACCCCAGGCAGAAGCCAACTCCGCTTCTCCCATTAGACAGGCAGTCCTTAGAGGCAAATACCATGCTCTGCCCATCTGACTGGAGACTCCTGAGCTAGAAGTGATGCTCCCACCAGAGCAAGAAATCCCAGCGAGAGAGCAGCCTGTGGGAAGGCCTTGTCTCCCTGTCTGTTCCTGGACGTGTCCCACACCTTTGCTAGGAGAGGGCTAGAGACCAGGGCTGGGGGAGAGGGCTGCAACAACATCCAGAACTGAGGAGCACCCTCAGGCTTTTCAAATTCTCAGTGACCCTGTCCATACTCGGTGAGATAAGGGAAAGGAGCTGGAACGAACAAGCCCCGTCACCCACTTTGAGGCAACAGGATGGCACAGACACAACCTGTTCTGGATTCAGGTAAGAGCTTCGAGAGCCAGGAGGCGCATAAAGTCCCACTGAGCTAAGATCCAGGGAGAGAAAGCAAGTTCGTCATGGTCACACTGTCAGGCGTGGACCTGGGAATCGAACACTGGCCCAGCTCAGAAGAAGAGGCTCCTCCCACCACATCAAGAGGCTCCTCCCCTTCAGTGCTCCTCCTCTGCCTTGGTTGAGTGAAAGCACCTCAAGAACAGTTGTGGTGATAAGACATAAATGATCAGTGCCTAAATTCTAGGGCAGATTGAACCTGCTGTCGTATAACTGCCCCAGCAATAACCTTATCTGGTCCATGACTCACAAAGTTTTCATTATCAAAGACCCTTTACTAAGATTCCTGGGCAGGAATTGGGCAGGAATGAGTGCTATGTGAAAGGAATCCAATTTATGGTCACAGAGTGGTACCAGAAAAAAACAGCCAACAGGCTGCTTCTGTATAAAGGACATATGATTAACCAAACAGGTAACTAGAGAAGAGTGAATAATCAAAAAACACATTTACATTATATACAATAAAAAGGGTAAGTGTGGACCTGACAACAGAGAATGAACACAAGAACAGGAAGGACAGAACTACAAATTGACCATTCATCTAACCAATCAGGAAAGACTCTCTGGATAAGGTGAACTTCAGATTCCTGAGGATGTCTGTTCTCTCTGTAATGTGATTAAAATCGGTCTAGAAATTTGTGCTCTAAATATATGGAGCAGCAACTACTGATGGGGGTGGGGGTGAGAGGGAGCTCTGCTGCCCTCACCTGCAGGAAGAACCTGAGGCCAAGGCACTGGAAGAGTGATGGCAAAGCTGGAGAGAGCCCCACTTCCCTACCCCACCAGGATGGAGAGAACAGGGGCTCCACCGACCTGCTCCTAAATCCAGCTATTATCCCACGTTGCCATCTTCTGCTAATGCTTTCATGTGAGATCAATTCTGATGGATTCGAGCCATCTACCCATGGGGTGCGATTATCATCCTCAAGATCATTAGTGTGATCCATAATTCCAGAGGGTTGGAAACAACCTGAGCATCCACCTACAGGAGAATGGAAAAACAAGCTCTGCTCCCTGTGTGGGAATAAAATCGGTTCCTCTGTGGGATGCAAACAGGGAGCAAATAGAGGAAATGTTCCTATGTGGGCTTGACATGCTAACTCGCTAATAGAGACAAAAACTGTTGAGTGAAAAACAAGCAGCTTTGCCTGTTGACACACAGAGGGAGGCATCATGGGAAAAGAGAAACTCCCAGAGTTCATGCAGTGGCTATCTCTTGTCCTTAGAGGGTCTGTAAAGCAAGCATGGAACTGATAGCTAAGCTTATCTCGGACTGGGGCTGGCCATGACCAGGCTGGGGGCAGGCAGTGATCAAAGGAGACATTAGGTTGATGGGGTGGCCACCTGCTCAGGTTTATCCAGATCAGCCACTCTTTCTTCTGTCACTGGTGTAACTAATAACAGTCCTTCCCTTCACCCTCCCCGAAGTGTTCAGTTTAGGTGATAAATTATATAATTACCTACTTATCTGAGTGTTTAATTTTTTTGTTTGTTTTACAAAAAGAGTGTGCTAATTGATCACTTGTGTCATTTCTAATCGTTCATTGGTAGAAGGGAAAACACCCCTGCCGGCCTCCAGGCACCTGGCCCCACCTGTCTGAATTATCCTTAGAGGTTCTAGCATTCTTCCTGAAACTGTAAATCCACAGAGAACCACATAACCTTACAACACAGGCGGAGACATAGGATTATGTAGCCCACACAGGGCTAGAACTTCCTTCTTTCACTTAATCTTTTCTCTATCAGGTTCATCAGTAAAACCCAACTAACATATTGATCTAACAGAGATGCAAGTTCCAGGGGTTGGCAGTGAGGCCTGTGGATGCTCTGAAGAGCTCTCTTGGGGCTTCTGCTGCCACCTGATAATCCCTGAACTCTGCCAATCTTGGCCCAGTGAGTGCTCATTCACTTTCTTAGTGACTGATGCAGTGATGCAGTGAACATTAATGGGCTCTGATTTTGACCAGGGTTAAGTTTGGATTTTATTGTTGTTATTTGATTTGGGGCCACAGTTGGTGGTGCTCAGAGCTGACTCCTAGCTCTGAATTCAAGGATCACTCCTGGCAGTACTCTGGAGACCACAAGAGATGCCAGGGATTGAATCCGGATTGGTCATGTACAAGGCAAGCTCCCTATCAAGGCAAGCATACTATCTATGGCTCCAGCTCCATGACTAGGGTTAAGCTTGAGCTTCAGCAGAGAATTCAGGCAGCCCCTTTTTTCCAGGCCACAGATTCAGGTCTCTTGATGGGACCTGGAGGCACTGACAACAATTAGAACTGAGGCGAGCCTGGGCATTGGATTCAGGCAGAACAGATGCTGGCACTGGCTCTTTTTTATTATGAGACCTTGGTATAAGAGTACTTAGCCACTCTCAGCCTCAGTTGTCTGGTCTACAAAATGAGTGTGGTAATCTCCACATCACATGGTGGACACACACCGTACTATGGCCACCATTAATAAAAAATTAATTATAAATCACATATAGTAGCACTGTCCTCCCACTGTTCATCGATTTTCCTGAGCAGGCACCAATAATGTCTCCATTATGAGACTTGTTGTTACTGTTTTTGGCAAATCGAATATTCCACAGGGAGCTGGCCAGGCTCTGTTGTGCGGGTGGGACACTC
Organism: Sorex fumeus; assembly: GCF_029834395.1. NCBI lineage: Eukaryota > Metazoa > Chordata > Mammalia > Eulipotyphla > Soricidae > Sorex > Sorex fumeus. The sequence continues at coordinate 10,240,292 of NW_026606077.1, read as the reverse complement.
TAGGTAGCTTGCTGGACTCTCTGAGAAGGACAGAGGAATCAAACCCGGGTCAGCCATGTGCAAGGCAAATGCCCAACCCGCTGTGCTATCACTCCAGCCCAATCAGATATAATTAACAATAAAACTTCTGTATTACTCTTACTAAGGTTAAACTTAGTCTAACCATGAGAAAAAAGACAAATCCAAATATAGACTTTTTCTAAAAAATGTCTATAGTCTCAAAAAAGTCAATGTTATAAAGCACTGTCCTCCCGTTGTTCAGCGATTTGCTCAAGAGGACCCAATAACTTCTCCGTTGCGAGGCTTGTTGTTACTGTGTTTGGCATATTGAATGTGTCACAGGTAGCTTGCCAGGTTTTGCCGTGCAAGTGAGATACTCTCATTAGCTTGCCAGGCTCTCCGAGAGGGGCGGAGGAATCGAACACGGGTCAGCCGGGTTGGCCGCTTGCAAGGCAAATGCCCTACCTGCTGTGCTATCACTCCAGCCCAATGTTATAAAAAGAACTTTAAAAATCATTCTAGATCTATTGGCAGAGTTATGTCTAAATCTTGAAAAAGTTGCAAACCAAGCCACTAAAATGCATGGGTACACTGTCCTCCTCAATGAAAGCTCTGAATGGGGACCAGCTGAACCCCCACTGCCCAAACTCTACACCCACAACTGCCGCCATGCCAATGGCCCAACAACTCCTAACTCTGCGTTAGGCTTCTTGGCTAATCTCTGTAGAGACACCAAACCCAACAAAATTTCCAGGTACACTGGTGTTCAGGCTGAGTCCTTTGGAATCTTCTTGGAGTGGGGGTGGGCAGCCTCTCCCCGCTCTTCCCCAGGACTTTCAGAAGCCTGGCAGCCACATCCACACTCCCAGTTGCCATCATGCAAACCCATTCATGGGCCCAGTTTTACTGATTCTAGAGTTTCTGAAATACATGACCACATACGTGGCCACACAACACCTCCAAATTTCACTATACTAATGTCCTGGTAAGAGCACACCAAATTAGATGAAAAAGTAACATTAAAGCAACTAAGCTCAATAAACAAAATCAATAACACAGAAAGCTCAATGGGCAACAAATAACTTAGTATCCCTCATGACTTAATGAAGCCATGGTGAGATATAACAATTTTCACAAATTTTCTTTTACTGTAGTATTTCTTGATAATTCCATTTGCAACTTGGTTGTAGCAAACAATATAAAATATAAGATTTTATGCATACTAAGGAGGCAGGCGTGGGGGCATGATTGGTAAAATGAGGACAATAGTTGAGGGAAGGTCATTCTGATGGCGGGATCGGTGTTGGAATATTGAATGCCCATAACTGTTTTGTGAACAACCTTGTTGTAAACCATGGTGTTTAAATAGATTAAAAATAAATAAAAATTTAAAAGAAACATCCTAGATTAAATAAAACTAAAGGTACATGCAACTAAATGCAAAGTATATGTATTCCAGGTTTTAACTATAAAGTTATGAGCCAGGAATGTGGCATGGTGGTAGAGCACTTTCCTTGCACTATGAAAAAAAAGTAGTGATCAAATAAAGACTTTAAAATATATCTATAAGGGGCTGGAGTGATAGCACAGCGGGTAGGGCGTTTGCCTTGCACGCAGCCAACATGACCGACACAGGTTCGATTCCCAGCACCCCATTTGGTCCCCTGAGCACTGCCAGGAGCAATTCCTGAATGCATGAGCCAGGAGTAAGCTACATTACAGTGGGTAGGAAGTTTGCCTTGTAGATGGCTGACTCAGATTTGATCCCTGGCACCCCATATAGTCTCCTGATCCCAACAGGAGTGATCCCTGAGCACAGGGTTCAGTGCTCAGAAATAATTTGGCCAAATAATAATAATAATAATAATTAATAATAATAAGACAACCAGGGTGAAAATTGAGCAAAATGTTACAACTGATATATGTAAGTGCATAATTATGGATATTTTTATTCTGTTTTTCCAGTTGTTTTGTAGATTTGAAACTTTTCAAAGTAAAACATTTGAAAAAACAAAATCAAGCGGCATTTCTTTTTATTTGGGGGCTACACCTAGTGATCCTCAGGGCTTACTCCTGGCTCTGTGCTCAAGGATCATTCTTGGCAGTGCTCAGAGGACCACATGAAAGCCAGGGATTGAATCCAAGTCAGCCGCATGCTAGGCAAGTGCCTTACCTCTCTGGTCCCTCAAATGATTTTTAAAAGTCACATACAGGAGAATGGTTGACTAGGGTAGGGTTTTCCAGGCATCAGAGCATGGCTGGGAGCTTCTAGGAAAGTTTTAACTTGAATTGTCTTTGTAAGACTTCACTGAATTGGGCCCTTATTATTTCACTGGAAACATTATATGCTGTTAGATAAGCATCTTTCACAGTCCTATTTTCTGGGTCCATAAAGTCAAGACAGGCCTGGACTGGTGAGAGGCATGGGGCCCAGTCACTATTCTCTCACTGTGCCACATCCAAGAGCAGGATTTGGGGGCGCAAGTTTGGTGACAGCCTCCTGCCCTCAGCCAAGGCCCTTGCAGAAGAGAGGCTGCCAGTGCCCAGTCCAGCCCTCCAAGTGCACCCAGCTCTGGCCTGTGGCCCAAGGTCGGCCTCAAGTCCACTTTCCTCAGGCCTCCTCTCTGCTCTTCACCTCTCTAGCCAGAAGCTGGGGGCGGGGGTGGGGATGAGATACCTTCTTATAGGAGAGGTTAAGTCCAGGGTTACATTTTCCATCCGCATGTGCTTGATCTGATCTGGCCCCTGAACCAGAGAAACAAATGTGGTCTAACCACTGTGTTCTTTCAAATTAGTGGAGTCCTCATCTTCCTGAATCAGTAGAAGTGCTAACATTTTGTAAAAGTGTTAACATTACATGGTACTTAACTACATGCCAACCCTGTACTTGGCTTATATAACTCATTTAATGTTCCCAACTCACTAGGGCAAGATTTTTTTTACCCATTTCACAGATTGGGGATCTGATTTACCCAAGCAAATTAGCTATATAATTTGGATTCACTGGTGCAAAGTTAAAATGGGGATGGAGGGCCCTTGTTAAAAATGTTTTAATTTTTCAGGAGACTAAACATTAAACCACGCATGGAGCCTATTTAAAGACAGCCTTCTGTGAAATCACACGGGTTTCCCTGAAGCCAGACATCTATACAAGGTAAACCAGAAAGTAAAAGAGCAGGAACTTGAATCCAGAGTCTTAGAAAAAAAATATTAATTAAATTAAACTAAAATCCTTTTAAATGACACAGTGCACCGGAACCAGCTAGAAGCCAGACGATGGAAATGAACACTGTCACAAGGGGTCGCTGTTGAAAAGTGACCCTGCACCGTCTGACACAGCTGCAGTTAGCACAGCCCTGGACATACAGAATCACTGCACCAGAGCCGAACTGACTTTGGGGCCGGACAGGTTGGACTCAGAACCCAGGTTACAACTCTTCCCTTACACAGTCTGTTTTAGCAGTGGTTCTCACAGAAAGTTTTAGTGACCGTGGCTGGAGTCCCAGCCCATCCCAGAGGCACCAGCCTTCCCAGTAAAGCCTACTTAGTCCTTTTGGCCTTTCCCTACCAATGGTCTTGGGAGGGACTATCTCAGTACACCAGGAAGGCTCGGGTGACCTTCAACACCAAAGGGGAGAGTCGTTCTTCCCTGGAGACTTCCTGGCTTCTCTGCAAATATCCCCACTTCCATAACTAGCTCTACACACCAAAACCTTCTTTTTTATGGGTGTTAGGGTGGGGCAGGGGGCCACACCTGGTGATGCTCAGACTGACTCCTGACTCCTGGTGGAGCTCGAGGGACCATATGGGATCTCAGGGATTGAACCCATGTCTGCTGAGTGCAAGGCAAATGCCCTGTCCACTGTACTATGGGCCCCTCCCTCCCCAAAGAGTGTAGAATCACAACACTCCTTGTTGTCCCTTTTCCTCAAATCAAGTTTGCCTCCTCACCACACATTCACATGACTAAGAGAAAAAGTATTACTTCCCAGAAAAATCTAGCTTGGCCCCATTATTGAGGGTTTCATATGGCTGATACATCCAAGTCACACAGATATCTTCTTAATAACATAGATGGCTTATGGGTTTGAAGAATGAGACTTTAAAGAATGAAGGGTTGGAGGAGGCAGCAGACAAATGGCCTCTGGACACTAAATCTCTCTGCCCACTAGCTGGCAAGGTCCCAGGAACATCTGGATTGCCCTGGGAAGCCTGCACATATGTGTAGTCAAGCAAACACCATCCATGTTTCTCTGTACTGGTTAGATATTTATTCACAGAGCCTGCAGGTAACAGAATACCAACAGTTAACCAAACAAATAGATTTATTATTTTTACCTAAGCTCCCTGTGACGTATTCGATATGCCAAACACAGTAACAACAAAGTCTCCAATGGAGATGTTACTGGGCCCGCTCGAGCAAATCGATGATCAACAGGAGGGCCTTTTTACCTAAAAGAGACTTGGAAGGTGGGATAGTTTGGTTTAGTAGTTCATGGCTAATGTCACTAAAGTTTTCTTGGCCTGTGCTGTATAGAGGCTGAGAGCTGCTGCAGCTCCAGCCTTCGAGTCTCCATCCAAGGCAGAAGGCAGAGGACAAGAAAGGGCAACACCAACAGATCCAATATCTTTTTCTACAAAAGGAAAAAGCCTTCCTAGAGTTCCCACAATGCAGTGCCTGACGGGTCACGGAATGTGTCACAGGCTTTCCTTAGCCGCAAGGGAGTCTGAGAAAGTAAGCCTTTGTCTGGGGCTGACATGCTCACCAAAAGCAAGCGGCAATATTGGAGCAAAAAGGAAGAGGAAATGCCTCAGTGCTGCCCTGACTATTTTTCCAGATGGCCAACGTCCTCAGAGCCCTCCAAAGCGCCCCAACAGCCTTCCCAGAGAAGCCCTGCATCCCTGCAGCCTTCCCTGCACCCCAGGACAGAAGGGCCCACCCAGGGTGCCAGATTTCCCCTGAGCTGAGGTCCAGCTGCCGGCTCTCTCCCGCAGTGATTAATGGCAGCCGGCAGAGCTGGGGGAGGCAGCTAATTAGCTATAGACTGATTAGGGACAAGGCAGGCAGAGACTCAGGCATGATGAACGCACTCTCCATCTTCCTCCCTCCCTCCCCATCCGGCCACCACCCATAGGGGCCAGACCTGAGGCCCTGCCCAGCTCACCTGTCCAGGGGAGCCAGCAGGTGTCAACCCAGCCACTGCCCACAGCACCTGGCCCCAGCATAGGGCCTATTGGCAGAGGGCATATTTGGTGGCAGGGTCGGGCATATTTGGGTTTTCTTTCAGGGTCTGACGTCTTCCGCCAGGCTTCTGCATTCTCCTGGCTCTCAGTCCCAGCGTGGTGTCAGGCATGTGATTCTAAAACAGCCTCTGCAGGGACCAGACAACAGGGAGGGTGCTGGGCTTGCACATGGTCGGCCCGGGTTCGATTACTGGCATTTGTTATGGTCCCCCATGCACCGACAGGAGTGATCCCTGAGTGCACAGTCAGAAGTAGGCCCTGCACATCACTGGGTGTGGCCCACAAATAAAACAAATAAATGAAACACTCTCTGCCTAGGGCTGGAGAGATAGTACAACAGGCAGGGCACTCGCCTTGCACAGCAGCGGGCCAGGTTTGGTCCCCAGTGCCACATATGGTCCTCTGAGCCCCACCGGGAGTGGTCTCTGAGCACAGAGTCTGACATTACCCCTGAGCACCACCAGGTGTGCCCCCAAACTAAACAGCCTCTGTCTGAGAATGCACAGATGAGGGCTATAGCAAGGCAGGGGGGAGGGGGGTGCTGCACTCAGCGGGACACAGAATCATGGACCAAGGCTCTGCAGAGGGGCCCCTGTGGGTTTGGACCACAAGAAGAAGGATCCTGGAGAGACAATTCAGGTGGACACTAGTTCTGCACGGTCTGGGCTGAGGTTTGCAGCGGTCAGGGGCAGGGAGTCCAGACATATGACTCTCTTACTATGCCTAAGGTGGTGAGGATCCCAAAGGAAACATTTTATTTATCAGGTTTGGGGGGCACAGCTGGCAGTGTCAGGGCTTTCTCCTGGTGCTGTGCTCAGGGATAAGCCCTGGAGGGCTCCAGGAACCCTGTGTAGAGGCACAGGTCAGTGGCTGTGCAAGGCAGGTGTCCCCCCCAACTTTGTTTGGTCACTCTCCCGCAAGGTCTCAGGTCATTTCTCTGGGCAAGGGTCTCTTGAGTCCCCAGATTAGGTCAAACTCCGTTTCTCTTTGCTAAGATTCCTGCTTTACACTGCTGAGTGCCCGAACCAACTGGGCTGAAGTCGTGGAGTTTGGGGAGAACCCGCAAGACACAATCTCCCTCCATCAGGCTTAGATCTAGATCTAAGTTCAGCTGGCACTGAAGTGGGGGCTTCCCCTAACTCCATAAATGAGACACCTCCCACCCTCAATAAAAACAGGAGGACAGTTCATCATAGCATTGGACCATCCTCAGAAGGGTGTTCATGTGTGGTTGCTCAAGTTGTGCATAACACAAGAGGACTGGGGGATGCTGGTGTGTCCTCACCTCTCTCATTCACAGCTGAGTCATTCATTCTTGGTAGGAGGGTTGACAGTTGGGCTGGCAACTGAGTCCCTCTCAGGAACTGTCCTCAGTCAAAGAGGTCTGTTCTTCCTCGGGGAAGCCCTCCCTTGAAATGAGTGGCCCTCCCTTTGGCCTCCATCAGGGGCACCTCAAAGATTCAGTGCAGCCTTAGGGCTTCCTGGGGCGCTGTCGTTCATCTTCGCCCTCTGCCCATCACTGCTTGTAGAGGCACGTGGGGCCAATTCCAGCTGGTGTGGGACTGCAGGGCCTGGAGGAAAAGACCCTCATTGCAAATGCACAGGGAACTGTCCCTTTACTTGCCCGGCCCCCCATGCCCTACCCCACGGTGTTCAGTGCCAGGAGGGCCCCAGGAAGGAAGGGAGCCGAGTGATTTAAAGACCCCAGAGGAGCATATATCTGTGGTCAGAAGCCCACCAGCCCCCAGAGCAAGACTCTGGCTGATTAAAAGGCACCCAGGGCCAGTATTTCAGCAAGACAAGTCAGAAATAAGCTGAGGGAAACTGGTAATCTGGGCCTTTCTGGGCGAGGCAGAATGCAGCAGGGGAGCCCCAAACCTCACTTGGGTTCAGTGTGCGGGAACCTTGCCGGGAGTGGGCGGGAGGGGGTGGGACCACAGGAGGAATTCGCCTGGCACCAACTTCATAATTGAAATCATTAATAGCAGTAAAATAAGTTGTCCATCCCACATGTAATTTGTAGTAATGTTTGGTTACTGAGATTAATTCCTAGTAATGAAATACTAATTAAACCATTTATTGAGTAATGTATTTGCTCGGTGGTGTTTTATGGGTGTTCGCTTATAAATATTTTAATTACTTTTGCTAAGTAATTAGAATTTACTAAATAATTTCCAAACTATTTATTAATTTCTAGCAATTCTCAGCCAACCAACCAGCAATTGTTTTACTTTATATTAATAATTAAAGTCTTTCTTTTTAAACTTTGAGTGAAGAAAAAACAGTAATAACATTCTGTTATACAGTATAACATTCTGTTATATCACACAAAGTTGAATGCATTAAAAGCAAAAGAGATACACAAAATTCTTCATAATCCATTATTCAAACATTGTTATTATTTCTATTTATGTCTTTCTAACTTTTGCTATGTGTGCATTTATTTTCTCAAAATTCAAGGTATACTAAATAAGACACTTCCTGCCATCAAACGTTACTAAATTTATATTATACTTTTTTTTATTAAAAGCTAAACCATGCTAGAGAGGTGTTATCTTTAACAATTTGAGAGACTATCTGAAAATAATATATGCTCTACTTGTATATTGTAACTATGTGTCAGAGACTAAGCAAAAAGATTCACATACTGTATCTCTAATCTTCACAGCATAGCAATAGCAAGCTATTCATGGCAGTAAACTGTGTAGAACTGGGCCTCCATGTGGTACAGTGGTATAGCCATCTTCATCACCAATAAAATAAGGTTCTATAAGAAAAAATAACTACCAAACCAAATGAATACATCTGCTTTACCTATAAAATAATATGATAATAAATATAGTTTGCATTATTAGAATATATTTTCTCACTTAAATATAATTATATATACATATCAGACACAGTAACAACAAAGTCTCCAATGGAGACGTTACTGGGCCTGCTCGAGCAAATCGACGATCAACGGGAGGGCCTTTACCTTTACCTTTACCTTATCAGAAATATGGGGGATTATCAGTATTATTTTTCATTGCTACATAATATTCCACCAGTACACACTTACTATTTCTTAAATCATGGGCACTTCAGTTGTTTTCAGTTGCTCAATATTGGAAAAGACTAAGAAAAGAATTCTGGATCAAAGGGTATTAATATGTTTAAGACTTCTGATTCAGACTGCTAAGGCTCAAGAGTAAATTGAAAAAAATTATATAACTACTCCTAGAGTAGAAAGACATATTTCCAACATTCTATGAAATTATTATTTTTCAACTCATGTTGATTATTCTTGATCCCTACTAAAGCAAGGAGGAGGGGGCCAGAGAGACAGTACAGCAATTAGGGTGCTTGCCTTGCAAGTGGCCGAGCCTGGATTGATACCCAGCACCCCATATGGTTTTCTGAGCCAGGACAGGAGACAGAAGCCATAAGAAACCCAGATGTGGCCCAAAAATCTTTATTTAAAACAAACAAACAAAAAAAAAACCAGGGAGGTGAGCCGGGAAGCCATTCAGAATCAAAGAGCCTCACTTCCACCAGCTCTGGAGATACATACATGTTAGGTTGGCTTATGACAAACCTTATGCTCTGTTCCATATCATACGTAGCACCAAAATGCTGAAAACTATTTTCCACTGCAGTGTTACTTTCCTACCTCCCCACCAGTCTCCTTTCTATCAAGCAACTTGGCCTACATAAGTGTTTGGCCAACACCTGCCGATGCCCATGTGTGTTGGCAGAATAGACCTCTATCTCTTTGACTATAGTGGCACCCACCAAGCATTTCCTAAACATTAAGAGCCTCACGTAGGTGACCCTTTATGACCTATGACATCTTTCTGGAACCCTTTCCTGGCCTTTCCAATGCTCCTCTCTCAGCTACGGCTAAGTCACCTCACGCCCTGAACCACTTACAGTCCCCATCTTTACCTCCAGCCCCCTCTTCCGACAGAAACTGCCGAGAGAATTTCTCAGTCCAGGTAAGAAGCAGCCTCACACAAACAGACCAAACTGTCTTCTCACAAAGCAAAGCTCCTTAAACTTCTTCCACTCGGGGCCCCTTTTTGCCCCAAAAATGAACTCAACAAAGGCAAGTCCTGCCAGAAACACCTCAGATTCACTATGCGTTTTTGAATTGATTTTTGGTCATTCAGCAAGCTTTCACTGTTGCCAAACTTTTCATGACTGCCACCTTCAGTGCTACCCACAGTTTAAGAAGGTGAGCTTTAGGGGCGCCCCAGAGGGGAATGGGTGAGAACCTTCCCTGCCCCAAAGGACCCAGCTCTGGCAGCCAAAAACCTCCACAACCCAACTGCTGCCACGCTCAAGGCCTCTCTCCATGCACTTGGGTCGAGCCTCACACATGAGTGCAGTCCTACAGAACCCAAGTAATGTGGAACATTTTGAACTTGGACTCTGGGCTCAATGGGACCAGGAACAGAGATCCTCTGCCCTTTTCCCTCCCAGCCACCCCCCAGTCTTTAGCGACCCGGGGTCACTCCCATCAGCATCCTCCTGCCAGCATCAGTTAATCTTGTCATCAGCCACCATCCAGATCACATGTCTGCTTCTCCCGAAAGGGAGCATAACATGAGGCCCTCATAATCATGCCACCAGACTCCATGCCAGGCTGTTTCATCTGAGGCGCCCCAGAGGGGTTAGGTGAGAGCCCTCCCTGCCCCAAGGATTAGCTCCAACAAGCCAAAAATCTCCATAACCCAACCGCCGCCTTGCTCAAGGCTGCTCCCCACGTGCTCAGGCCGAGCCTCACATATGAGTAAACATGGGTTGAGTTGCGGCCGCGCAGCACATCATAAAACAATGCCTTACCCATTCTCCATAATTACCACACAACATTTCACGGGGTTCAGATAGTAGGCAACAAATCATAGAAAGAAATATATATATATATATATATATATATATATATATATATATATACAGCACCCGGCCCAGACAAAGTCAGACCCGAACACCTGAAGAACCTGTCATCAGTACTCATTAATACACTGGCTCGTCTCTTCACACACTACCTGTCTGAATGCAAGATTCCATCCCAATGGAAAACCAGCAGGACTGTTCTACTGCACAAGAAGGGAGACATCCATGACATTGGCAACTATCACCCAATCTGTCTGTTGTCTGTAGTCTACAAGCTGTCCACTCAAGTCATCCTGAATAGGATTGGCAAAACAATAGATGAAGGACAACCACGCGAGCCAGCCGGGTTCCGAAAAAGATTCAGCACAATCGACCATATCCACACAGTAACCAAGCTCATTGAGGCTTCTTGGGAGTTCAAGATATTGCTCTGTCTAAGGTTCATTGATTTAAAGAAGGCCTTTGATTCGGTTGAGACTGAAGGGGTCATCGAAGCCCTAGCCAAACAGAGCATTCAAACTCAATACATCAGGGTCCTCCATGAGCTGTATTATGGAATCACCACCAGGATCTCACCATTCTGAAGGAAGTGATCACCGACCTAAAGAGAGGGGTTCGGCAGGATGATACCATTTCACCAAAACTCTTCAGTGCCATCTTTGAGAACATCATGCGACGACTGGAATGGGAAGGAATGGGAGTGAAGATATATGGTTGGCAACTACACCACCTCCGCTTCGCTGATGACATCATTCTAATAACACCAAACATTAGCCAAGCAGCACAAATGCTGGCCGACTTCAACTGTGAGTGTGGAAAAGTCGGACTGCAGCTGAATTTCACAAACACAATGTTTCATGAGAAATGGACTCATTCCTGATGTTCCATTTTCTCTCAGTGGAATGAACATCTCTAAATGCAACAGTTATGTGTACCTAGGTCGAGAACACAACATGACAAATGACCTGGCACTTGAGTTTCACAGGAGGAAGAGAGCAGCTTGGAATGCCTTCAAGTGCATCAAAGAAATAGCTAAGAGGGCGAAGAACCTCCGGCTCCGGGCACATCTCTTTGATTCCACTGTTTTTCCCTCATTAACATATGCCTCAGAGACCTGGGCCCTACGAAAACAGGATGAGAATGCTATTCGGGTCTCCCAAAGAGGAATCGAAAGAGCTATGCTTGGAGTATCATGCTTCACACAAGTGAGAGAAGGAATCTGGAGTTCCGACCTCTGTAGACGATCAAGAATCAGGGACGCTGTCTCGTTTGCCAAGGCATCGAAAATCAGATGGGTTGGACATGTAATGCGATTTGGAGATGAGCGCTGGACTAGAGCCATTACCGACTGGATTCCATAGGATGTCAAAAGATCGCATGGCTTCCCACCTACAAAATGGTCAAACTTCTTTGTCAAGACCCTGAATGAATGGTTTGAGGCTCTTCATGTTCCTGGGGTAAACAGACATCACTGGGCTACACTAGCACGTGACAGGGATGAATGGGGATGTTATTGGTGCCCACTTGAGCAAATCAATGAGTAATGGGATGTCAAGTCATCAGGTGGTATACATATTTTCATATATATATATGTATATACACACACACACACACACATATATATATGCCAAAGCTGACATCACCCACTTTAACAATATGTTAGTGATATCTTATAGAATGTCTTAATGGCTCCTGCCAAAGTTGAACAATCTTCACACTTCTTCCTATATGAACACCTCTTTGTAAGCATGTTCAGCAGTTCTTCATAACAGACAATTCAAAATATATTATTTTGGTTGTGTTTTGGGACAGGGATTGGAGTTTGGAATGGAAACATCCCAAATTTGGTGGTAGCAAGGTGTAATGGTGGCGGGATTGTTGTTTGAATATTGAATGGAATAAAATATTGTGAACTAACTTATAAACTTTAAAAATTAAAAAAAAAGGTGAACTTTAGAGGAAGGAGATATTTTAACAAGTTTTTAAATGCAGAGAGGGAGGCATTTCTCTTCCAAGTGAAAACCTGCTGTGGAGACAAATTGAGGTTCATTAAAACTGATTTTTCCCAAAAAGAGCACCACAAAGCAGAATATTGGATGGGCACTCAACCCCTGTTTGTGGTTTCTCCAACAGGTGGATAATTCTCACAGGCACTGCCCTGTATGGCCTTTCTTCACGCCTGTGCTTATTTTCTTTCCGTTCCAAGGACTGTCCCATCTTTTGTACCTCTCTGCGCTCTCACAAGAGATGTGGGGGAAGAAGTGTAGGCCCCAGGCCTCCAGGCACTGCTGGGCCTGAGCACTAAATTGTCTGGCCTAGTTGGCCAAGGATCAAGGACCTTCCCACTGTGCTATTGCTCCAGACCTAATTATGTATGTTTAATAATTACAGTAACCCCATAAGACAGATACTGTTATTACTACCATTTTAGTAATAAGAAAAGTTAGACTTTCTTCTAAGAAAAAAAATTTTTTATCATTCTATTAGCTATTTATTGGTAACAAGCAATATAAAATAAATTATTGCGAGCCTGTTATGAAGGTCAGGCTTGAAGGATTGTTGGAAAGTAGAGACAATGGTGGAGGAAAGGTGACAATGGGGATGAAATTGGTGCTGGAATATCAAATGCCTGTAACAAATCATGAACAACTCTGTAAACCGTGGTGTTTAAATAAAGTGTGATGGAAAAGAAAACACCTATTATAGGTGTCCAATAAGTGTTTACTAAAAAAGAAAAGAAAAGAAAAGAAAGATAAATGGGGTTCATAAAAGCTAGTAATTTGTTCAGTAACACAAAGTAAATAATGGAGCTGCAATTTGAATCTTGGAATTTTGGTTTCAAAGTCCATGCTTGTGATTTTGTTTCTGGCTGAAGTGGACGAACCTGCAGAAAGCAACTAGTTAAGCAAGTTTAAGCAGAGAAAAACGACCAGGGAACTGAAGTTGGAGGAGTTCAAGTCCACCAAGAGTTTCGAGCAGCATGCTTGAGCCAGCCTGCTGCCTGGCCTCAGTCTCCTCTGCAAGCACTGCACAGCTCTCAGCTAGCATCCAAAGGTCCAGCGGTCTGCTGGGACTGAGATTTGATGGAAGGATCTCAAAGAACTGGAGCTCATGCTTGGCTTGCAGAGGCCAAGTTTGGTCCCGAGAGCTGTGTGGCAACTCCACTCAATACCACAAGGTGTAGACCTGTGGTCTCCTCAGCACCCTGGGTGTGATGCAGCTGTTTCCCAGCTTTGCCAGGCCCAAACACTAAGTCATCCAGCACATGACTGGGGCAGGGCCTCCAGGGCACCCTGAGGTTTCAATGCTGTAGAGCTGAAGAAATAGCACAGGAATTAAGACTCTTGATTTACATGCAGCCAACCCCAATTCAATTCCTGGCACTACATATGGCCCCCTAAGCACCTCTAGGATAGATGCCTCCATTAGTAGCCCCCAGCACTGTTGGGCATGGCGAACCTCCTCTGAAAAAATGTTTAAAATTTTTTTAAAAAACCACCCTAAAAAGGAATTTGAGGCTGTCATAAGCTTAGGGACTCTAGCAAACATTCCCTGCTTTTTAACTGGAACTCCTAACAAGGTATGACCTAAAAGTAAGTTCTAACCTTACTTCTAGGATATGTAAATAATGAACCATCCCAAAAGCCAAAAGTCATATTTAAATCAGCTCCACCAAAGATTCAATTAAGATGAGCTGATCCTGACTTAAGACAAAAGCAAACCTTCTCTGAAGAAGATAACATTCAAGGAAAATGGAGAGAAAGACAGGAGGAAAGGTGCTTGCCTTGCATGAGACCTACCAGGGTTTGATCTACAGCACTCCACATGGTTCCCCCAAAGCCCACCAGGAGTGATCCCTGATCGCAGAGCCAGTAAACCATGAGCACCAGAAGGAGGAAGAGGAGAAGGAAGAGGAGGAGAAGCAGGAGGAGAAGAAAAGGAGGAGGATGAGGAGGAGCAGGAGGAGGAGGAGGAGGAAATTGGTAGTATTCCATCTCAGTTTTTCACTGTTTAATACACATGGCTGTAATTCAAGAATCATATATGAAATTAGCAGGTAAATTTTAATTTAATTTATTTTTTCATGGTGACAGTGCCCATGCCAGGGATAAGGTTGTGGGATTCGTGCATGCAAAACATGATCTCCAGCCCTTTGAGCTATTTCCTTAGCCCTATCAGATAAACACTTCAAATAACTATCATCAATCACTGTATCACTGTATCACTGTCATCCCGTTGTTCATTGATTTCCTTGAGAAGGCACCAGTAACGTCTCCATTAATCCTAGCCCTACGATTGTAGCAAGTGCCACATTGAAGACTCTTTCAGGGTCAGGGGAATGAGAACCATCATTGTTCCTGGGATTTGGCATATCGAATATGCCATGGGGAGCTTGCCAGACTCTGCCATGCAGGCAGGATACTCTTGGTAGACGGCTGGGTTCTCCAAGAACGAGAACTAGACAGTAAGAGGTAACACTCTTTTCCAGGAACTTGGTTTTATAGTCTCTGGATCTTGTCCGTTGATGGGATTACACAGTGTCAGGGGCAGTTGGTGGGTGTAACTGTCTAGCTATTGGAAGATGGGGGATCTGGGTGAAGGAGGCCCAGACCCGATCCAAGCAGGCTTGGAGATCTCAGTCCTGGGTCTTGCACACCTGGGTTCCTCTGCTGGTTCCTTCCTGCGTGAGGCTCGTCTGAGCATGTGGAGAGTGGTCTTGAGTATGACTGTGGCTGGGTTCCAGAGGTCTTCAGCTATACCCTTAAGAAACTAAATTACAAGTAGGCAATATCAGTGGAGAATTAGAATCTATCAAAAATCATGTAGACTTCTCCCCCGCCCCGACAAAACCCCAAGTTGCAGCCCATGAACGGCTCTTCCAGCTACTTATCAAGCTTCTTAATGGCCATGATCCCAGAGGCACACAAAACAATATCAGAACCCAGCAGCCTCTGGCAGAAATGCATCTGGACTTTGCATTAAGCTACTGCACTGTGCCACTCCTGATGGGAAAAGGTGTCATCCCTTCAGCCTATTCTCCCCGGTGGCACAGTGGCCGCCATATTTCAGAGTCAGGTACGAGCCAGCAGTGACAAGACATGCAGGGCCTCATGGGATGGGAGATGGAACCGGCCCTTCTCCCCCACCCCAAAGAGACCCGAAGCTTCTGCCCACGAAAGACTCCTCCAGTTATTTATCGAGCTCCTTTACATCCATGATCCCAGAGGCACACAAACCAATCTCAGAACCCAGCAGCTTTGGGCAGAAATTCCTCCAAACTTAATTACTAAAATATCAGAATTCCAAAATCGCGTGGCCATGACAGCAGCATCATATGCTCTTCATAACCAGCAATAGAAAACAAATTATTGAATGATGCCTTTTCGGCAGGTCTGATTGTTGGGGAAAATTCCGAATAATAATGGTTGGTCTTGGGGCTGGAGCAATAGCAGAGCGGGTAGGGTGTTTGCCTTGCACGTGGCAGACCCATGTTCGATTCCCAGCATCCCATATGGTCCCCTGAGCACTGACAGGGGAGATTTCTGAGTGCATGGACCAGAAGTAACTCCTGTGCATCACTGGGTGTGACCCAAAAAAGCAAAAAAATATATAATAAAATAAAATAATGATGGGTCTTTTGTCGAAATATTGAATGTAATCAAAGTAGAGAAAGTAAAGTGGAAATCATCTGCCACACAGGCAGGGGGAGGGTGGGATAGGGGTATACTGGGGTGGTGGAAAATGTGCACTGGTGAAGAGATGGGTGTTTGATCACTGTATGACAAAGACTTAAACCCAAAAGCTTTGTAACTGTTCTCACAGTGACTCAATGAATTTTTTAAAAATCATGTAGAAATATTAAAACTGGAGAACATAATAACTGAAATTAAGCACTGGATAGATGTAAGAGTAAACACAGAATAAAGACAGCTGAAGAGAGGATCAGAAGTCTACCTACGGGCAGTAGAGAACATACAGTCTGAAGCAAAGGGGGAAGATGGAAAATATAGAGAGGAAATTAAAGATAAAGAAAACATGGAGGCATAAGACATGTATAATTGCATTTCCAGAAAAGAGAGAGATAAAATAGCTCAAAGATAATATCTGAAAAATCATTAATTAATAAAAGTTTCCAAAACAAACAAAAAAATTAACTGGGAAGACAATTCAAAGGGCTAGAGTGCTTGCTTTACCTGCAGGAGTACCAGATTCCTCTTGGCACTATGTGGCACCCTAAGTGATACTGGGAGTGAGCCCGAGCACTATTGGGGTTTGTCCCAAAACTTTTAAATTAAAAAATTTTTAAATAGGGGCCATAGCAATAGTACAGCAGATGAGCTATTTGCCTTGCACATGTCCAACCTGGGTTTGACCCCCAGCACCCCATATGGTCCTCCGAGCACCACCAGAAGGGACCCCTGAGTGTAGAGCCAGGAGTAACCCCTGAGCTTATGTGACCCAAAAGTTAAAAACAAAAATAGACATGAGAAATTCTATGCAAATTCTAACCAAAAGAGAACCAATGTCACTATATTAAAGTCAGAACAAAATAGAATTTAAGGCAAAAGATATCACACACTATAGAGTGACAATTCATAGTAATTAAGAACTCAACCAAACTAGCTATATAATTATGGATATATATTCATATAACAAAATAACCCAGGGGTATGGTGCCACCAGCAGGTCAACCTGTACCTGTGGGGCAAGTGCATCAGCAGCCTGTGCTTTGGCCAGACCTCAACAACTCGGGGCCAAGTTTACCAAGAAATTAAAAGGCCAAAAATTAGGTATGTGGGAGACACACCCACAAACCACCTCTGGCTCAGCTATATAAGTTCATTTATTGGTCTTATTTCAGAGACCCATAAATCTCAAGAGATCAAAAGATGCAGTTCGGGCCTGAAGCGTGGAGGTAGGCGGGAACCCGTGACTGAGATCTCCAGGCCTGCTTGGATCGAGACTGAGCTTCCTCCCCCCAGGTCCCCAGTTTTCCAGTAGCTTGGCAGTCACACCCACAAATTGCCTCTAGAGTCACGTAATCTCATCAACGGCCAAGACCCAGGAACTATAAACTAAAGCTCCCAGAAGCGAGTGCCACAGAGTGTCCTGACCCCACACCAGGCTGTCTTCACCAGGGCACCTCAGAGGGGGTGGGTTGAGTTTCCCTCCCCACCCCAAGCTGAGCCCCAGCAGCAGAAAACCTCCAGAACCCAACCACCGCCATGCACAAGACCATTCTCCACACGCTCAGACCACCTCTCCCAAGAGGGGATGAGCCTCACCCAAGACGAGATGAACCTCACCAGAGAGCAGACTAGGAGGAAAACCCAGGTATGTGGGAACCCATGACTGAGATCTCCAAGCCCACTTGGATTTGGACTGGGCCTCCTCCCTCCAGGTCCCCAGTTTTCCAGTGGCTTGGCAGTCACACCCACAACTGCCCCAGGCACTTATAAACTAAAACCCCCAGAAGAGAATGACACAGAATTTCCTGGACGTTATATTCTATCCTTAACAAGTAATACAAAACAAATTGTCTAGTATTGCCTTTTTGGCAGTTTTGAATGGTGGTGGGATTGTTGTCAAAATATCCCATGTAGATTCAACCAGGTACAGCCCAGAGCCCAGGGCTTGGGAGTCTCTCTGGGCATGCGCAGCTAGCTCGATCCCCTAAAACAGCCAGTTTTCTCTCCCTTGATCTGCGCCCTTTTCCGGAGCCGCGGCCGCTAATGTGGCCGTGAAATACTCTCCCACTACACATGCCATAGGAACCATAAGCTACCCTCTTAGATAGAACTCTCTCTAGGTTAGCTAAGCTACTAGAAACACAGTAGCCAATAACTCATAAGCCTATCTCAAATCACACTGCATATCAAGCAGAGTAGTAACAGTGAACGTGAAGTCCTAAATCACACTGGTCACAATGGTAAAGCAACCAAAAAGCCCACCAAACTTTCTTATTGAAGAGTCTAGCCCAGAAGACACCAACAGTACTGTAGTGTTAGACAACCTTTCTGACAAGGAATTCAGAAGGGAGCTACTTAGGATGCTTAGGGAACTAAAAGAAACAATGGAAAGGAATGCCAATAGAAGACAAGAGGATTTGAAGGCAGAAATGAGGAAAATGCAATCGGAAATGTCAGACCTGAAAAACCTGGTAGGTGAATTGAAAAACTCAGTCGGAAGGCCTCAGCAGCAGAGTAACAGCTGCTGAGAACAGAATCAGTGAACTCGAAGATGAAGTTCAGAGACTCTCTAGAAAAGAGCAGAAAATGGAAAAGAGACTCACAATTCGGGAACAGATGGCAAGAGAAGACCATGATGAAGCCAAGAGGGGTAACATAAGAATTATTGGAGTCCCAGAAGGACGGGAAGAAAACCTTGATGAAGAAGAAACTGTCAAAGACATCACTGCTACAACGTTTCCAGAGCTGAAGAAAACCTGTGGCCACATTCAGGAGGCCCTAAGGGTACCAGCTAGAAGAAATCCGAATAAAAATACCCCAAGACACATTTTGATCAAAATGACCAAAACCTTAGACAGAGACAAAATTCTGAAAGCAGCAGATCAAAGAAAGAAATCTCTTACAAAGGAGCATCGTTAAAATTCACAGCTGATTTTTCTGATGAAAACCTCATGGCCTGAAAACAGTGGTGGGACCTAGTGAAAAAACTCAATGAAATAAATGCCTCTCCAAAAATACTTTACCCAGCGAGATTCTCATTCATAATAGAAGGAACAACACACAGTTTCACAGACAAACAACAGTTCAGGAACTTCATAGACTCAAAATCATGGCTACAAGAACAACTAAATGGGATACTTTAAGGCAAGACAGGCCCCTCAAATACACCAAACTTCAACAGAACAATGGGACAAAATCCCATAACAGTAATCTCTCTCAATGTCAATGGGCTAAACGCACCAATTAAAAGACACAGAGTGGCAGGATGGATTAGAAAATTGAACCCAACTTTCTGCTGCCTGCAAGAAACACATCTCAATAGTCAAAGCAAGCACAGACTCAGAGTCAAAGGCTGGAAAACAATCCTACAGGCAAACAGCTCCCATAAAAAAGCTGGGGTAGCCATCCTAATATCAGACCACATCGATTTCAGAGTGAAGAAGGTCATAAGAGAGAGTGAAGGCCATTTCTTATTGATCAAAGGATCTGTACAAAAGGAAGAAATTATAATAATAAATGTATATGCACCTAATGAGAGACCAGCAAAGTACTTAAAACAACTACTCATAGATTTGGAAAAAGACATCAATAGGAACACAATACTGGTGGGAGACTTCAACACCACTTTGTCACCTCTTGATAGATTAACCAGACTCAAGCTTAGCAAGGACATACTTCACCTGAGGGAAACAATGGAAGAAAGGGACTTAGTAGATATATACAGGATATATACACTTCATCCTCAAAATGCTGAATACACATTCTTCTCAAGCGTCCATGGAACATTCTCCAAGATAGACCACATGCTGAGCCACAAAACATGCCTCCATAAAATTAAAAAGATAGAGATTGTATAAAGGTAAAGGCCCTCCCGTTGTTCGTCGATTTGCTGGAGCGGGCCCAGTAATGTCTCCATTGGAGACTTTGTTGTTACTGTGTCTAGCATATCGAATACGTCACGGGGAGCTTGCCAGACTCTGCCATCTTCTCAGACCACAATGCGCTGAAGTTAGAAGTAAATCACACACAAAAACAGAAAACTAAATCAAACACCTGGAAATTAAATAGTGCTCTATTGAACAACGAGTGGCTTAGAAAGGAAATCAAAGAGGAAATCAAAAGATTCCTAGAAACGAATGAAAATGAGGACACGAGTTACCAAAACTTATGGGACACAGCAAAAGCTGTGTTAAGAGGAAAGTTTATAGCTCTACAAGCATTCCTCAGGAAGGAGGAGCGAGCACACATAAATAACCTAACCTCACAGCTTAAGAGCTTGGAGAAGGACCAACAAAAGGAGCACAACCCAAACAGGAGAAAGGAAATAATAAAACTCAGAGCAGAGATTAACGAGATGGAAACCCAAAAAACAATTCGAAAGATCAATGAAACCAAGAACTGGTTCTTCGAGAAAATTAACAAAATTGATAAGCCTCTAGCAAAACTCACAAAGAAAGGGAGAGAGAAAACCCTAATAAACCAAATCAGAAATGAAAAGGGGGTCATTACAACAGAAACTACAGAAATTCAAAGGATCCTCAGGGAATTCTTTGAGAAGCTTTATGCCACGGAACATCAAAACCTCGAGGAAATAGATAAATTCCTAGACTCCTACAGACTCCCAAGGCTGAACCAAGGAGACCTGGAATACCTGAACAGACCTATCACCATCAAGGAAATTGAAATGGTAATAAAAAGTCTCCCCAAACACAAAAGTCCTGGCCCAGATGGATTCACTAGTGAATTCTTCCAAATCTTTAAAGAGGACTTACTCCCAATCCTCTTTAAGCTTTTCCACGAAATTGAAATATCAGAAACACTTCCGAACAGTTTCTACAAAGCAAATATTACACTGATACCAAAGGCAGACAGAGAAACCACAAAGAAAGAGAATTAAAGGCCGATATCCCTGACGAACACAGATGCAAAGATCCTCAACAAACTACTAGCAAATAGAATCCAACTACTCATCAAAAAGATCATACTCCATGACCAAGTAGGATTCATCCCAGGGATGCAAGGATGGTTTAACATTCAGAAATCAATCAACATAATCCATCATAACAACAAAAGAAAAGATAGAAAGCATATGATCATATCAATAGATGCAGAGAAAGCATTTGACAAGATCCAGCACCCCTTTATCATGAAAACCCTAGCCAAAATGGGTATAGAGGGGACTTTCCTCAACATCGTTAAAGCCATCTACCACAAGCCTACAGCAAGCATCATCCTCAATGGGGAAAAGCTGAGAGCCTTCCCTCTAAGATCAGGGGCGAGACAAAGATGCCCACTCTCTCCACTGCTGTTCAATATAGTACTGGAAGTACTTGAAATAGCGATTAGGCAAGAAAAAGATATAAAGGGCATTCAGGTAGGAAAGGAAGAAATCAAGCTCTCACTATTCATAGTTGATATGATACTCTACTTAGAGAACCCAATAACCTCCACCAAAAAACTCCTAGAAACAATAGACTTGTATAGTAAAGTTGCAGGCTATAAAATTAATACCCAAAAGTCCATGGCTTTCCTATACGCAAACAGTGAGAGAGAAAAAAGCGACATGAAAAAAACAATCCCATTCACAATTGTGCCCCAGAAAATCAAGTACCTAGGAATCAGCTTAACTAGGGAAGTAAAGGACCTGTACAAAGAAAACTACAAAATGCTACTTCAGGAAATAAAAGAGGACATGAGGAAATGGAAAGATATCCCCTGCTCATGGGTCGGGAGACTTAACATTGTCAAAATGGCAACACTACCGAAAGCATTGTATAAATTCAATGCAATCCCTATAAGGATACCCATGGCATTCTTCAAAAAAAATGAAGCAAACACTCCTGAAATTTATATGGAACAATAAGCCCCCACGAATAGCTAAAGCAATTCTTGGGAAAAAGAAAATGGGATGAATCAACCTCCCTAACTTCAAGCTCTACTACAAAGCAGTAATAATTAAAACAGCATGGTACTGGAACAAAGGCAGAACTGCAGACCAATGGAACAGGGTTGAATACACTAACATCTCCCCTCAATCATATGATCATCTAATCTTTGATAAAGGTGCAAGTAATGTGAAGTGGAGTAAGGAAAGCCTCTTTAACAAATTGTGCTGGCATCGCTGGACGGCTACATGCAAAAAAATGGGCTCAGAACTCTGCCTAACACCGTGTACAAAAGTAAGATCAAAATGGATCAAAGACCTCAACATCAGAACAGAAACCATAAAGTACATTAAAGACAAAGTTGGCAAAACCCTCCATGACATTGAAGCTAATGGTATCTTCAAAGATGCCACACCACTGGCCGAGCAAGTGAAAACAGAGATAGATAAATGGGACTATCTTAAACTAAGAAGCTTCTGCACCTCCAAAGAAACAGTGACCAAAATACAAAGACAGTCTACAGAATGGGAAAGGATATTCGCCGAATACACATCTGACAAGGGGTTGATATCAAAGATATACAAAGTACTGGTTAAACTCCACAAGAAGAAAACATCCAACCCCATCCAAAAATGGGGCAATGAAATGAACAGAAACTTTCTCAAAGAAGAAATCCGAATGGCAAAAAAGCACATGAGAAAATGCTCTACATCATTAATCATCAGGGAGATGCAGATCAAAACCACAATGAGATACCATCTCAGACCTCAGAGACTGGCCCACATTCAAAAAACAAAAGCAACCGATGCTGGCACGGATGTGGTGAGAAAGGGACACTCCTTCACTGTTGGTGGGAATGCCGACTGGTTCAGCCCTTCTGGAAAACAGTATGGACGATTCTCAAAAATTAGAAATTGAGCTCCCATTTGACCCAGCAATAGCACTCCTGGGAATATATCCCAGAGAGGCAAAAATGTATAGTCGAAGTGACATCTGCACTTGTTTGTTCATTGCAGCACTCTTTACAATAGCCAGAAACTGGAAGAAACCTGAATGCCCAAGAACAGATGACTGGTTAAAGAAACTGTGGTACATCTACACAATGGAGTAATATGTGGCTGTTAGAAAAGATGAAGTCATGAAATTTACATACAAGTGGTACAACATGGAAAGTATCATGCTAAGCGAAATGAGTCAGAAAGAGAGGGATAGACATAGAAAGATTGCATTCATCTGGGGGATATAAAGTAACAAAATATGAGATTAATACCGAAGAATAGCTGAGATCAGCACCAGGAGGATTACTCCATAGCTTAGAGGCCAGCCGGGCATTCTAGGGGAAAGGGCAGCTCAGATAGAGAAGGGAGCACCAAATAAAGGGTGTTTGGAGGATCCTCCCAGGAGGGAAGATGCATGTTGAAAGTAGACTATGGACTGAACATATTTGCCACTCAATGCCTCTTTTGCAGACCACAACACCCAAAAGGAGAGAGAGAACAAAAGGGAATGCCCTGCCACAAAGGCAGGGTGGGATGTGGGGGGTGGGAGGGATATTATCCATGGTGGTGGAAAGTGGGCACTGATGGAGGGATGGGTATTTGATCATTGTATAATCGAAACCCAAGCACAAAAAATTGTAAATCTACAACTGTATTTCATGGTGTTTCACTAATAAAAAGAAAAAAAATATCCAATGTAACCAAAGTAGAGAGGGAGTATGGGGGAAATTGTCTGCCACACAGGCAGGGCAAGGGTTAGAATAGGGGTAGGTGTATGTGGGGTGGAATACTGGGAATTTTGGTGGTGAAAAATGTGCACTGGTGAAGGGATGGGTGTTTAATGATTGTATGATCAAAACTCAGACATGAAAGCTTTGTAACTGTATCTCACAGTGAATCAAAAAAAGGGAAAATTATAAAATAATAAAATAAAATTAACATTCAGAATAGAATAAAAAAATTAATGTGGAGTTCATGCCCAATTCAATCACCTTAATCAATGGCTGAATAAATAGCAGTACTCCTACATTATAAAAAATAATAATAATAAAATAACTTCAAAATAAAAAAGCAAAAATTGTAGACCTAAAAACATAAATAAATCCTCACTAGCCATAATAAATTATCTTAACACACTTTACTTAGAAATTGATTTGAAAAAACTATAAATAATAATGCCAATTATTTTTATTGTGGGGGCTTTTGGGGGAGGGAAACAACAGCCAGTGGTGTAAGAGAACCTTGCCCTGCTGGAGATCAAACTCAGGTTTCCTACATGCAAACCACATGTTTCAGTCCATTGATCTCCCTAGCCCTTGATACACATTTTTTGACACAACTAGCAGTGTTCAGAGAACTGTATGAAGTGCCATTGATCAAACTCAGTTTGACCGTATGCAAGGCAAGCAACCTATCATTCTGGCCCCCTGATATACATTTTTAAATAAACAATAAATAATTCCCAGGTATCACATTTGACAGACACAGGTGACTAAGATAGTGAATGAAACCTTTTAGTTAATAGCAAGTAAACCTGTGTACTCTTTATCCAGTTTCACTGAATAGCTAATATCTTGCAAAACACCCACAATATCATAACCAAGATATTGGCATTGATATAATCAATGTACAGTACATTTTTATCCCTTGTATTATTTTTAGAGCCATACCTATTTACCTAATACTCTTCCATTTCTATGATTTTCTTATTTCAAGATTCAAGGCTGAGTCTCTTGCCTCAGCGCCTGGCTGTCCTCACCAGGGCCCCTTGGTGGAAGATGGATTGAGTTTTGCTCCCCACCCAAGCAGAGTCCTGGCAGCTAAAGACCTCCGGTTCCAGACACAGCCATGCTTAAGACCACTCTCCACATGTTCGAATGAGCCTCACGCATGAAGGAACCTGCAGAGAAACCCAGGTGTGCGGGACCCGGGGCGTAGATCTCCAAGCCTGCTCAGATTGGGACTGGGCCCTCCTCCACCCAGATCCCCCACCTTCCAGTATGTAGGCGTTACACCCACCAACTGTCCCGGCGCTGTGTAATTCCATCAACGGTCAAGACCCAGAGACATCTTCTTATCTAGTTCTTACCCTGGAGAACCTGGCAGGCTACCAAAAGTATACTGCTCACACGGCAGAGGCTGGGAAACTCCCCGTGCCGTATTCTATATGCCAAAAACCAGTAACAAAGATGGGTCTCATTCTCCTGACCCTGAAAGAGCCTTGAATGTGGCACTTTTTAAAATCTCAGGGCTAGGATGAAGGAGACATTACTGGGGCCTGCTTGAGGCAATTGACGAACAACAGGATAACAGTGATTCAGTGATCTTATTTCAAGATTATTGGGCCAGAGAGACAGTTCAGTGGATAAGGACTTACATAGCACATAGCTAACCTGGGTTCCATCTACAGCACTGCATGTGGTCCCCCAAGCACCACTTAAGAGTGTTCCCTAAGTGCAGCCCTGAGCACAGCTGGTGTGTCCTCACCCCCCCCCAAAAAAATTAAAATATTATATAAATGGAAAAGGAGTGGTCATTTTTCATTTAGCTTAATTATCTGGCAATTCACCAGGTTATTGTGTCTATCAATAGCTTGGTTCCATTTTTTCATTGAGAAGTACCCCTTGACATGAACGTATCACAGTTTGTTTAACTATTCACCTACTGGAAGACATCTGGGCTATTTACCATTGTTTGGCTGTCACTGTCATCCCGTTAATCATTGATTTACTCGAGCAGGAGCCAGTAGCATCTCCATTTGTCCCAGCCCTGAGATTTTAACATCGTAAACTTCATGCTCTCTCTCCACAATGCGGCACGCCAGCTGGATGTCCTTGGGCATAATGGTGATGCTCTTGGCGGGAAGTGCACAGAGGTTGGTGTCCTCGAAGAGCCCCACCAGGTAGGACTGACATGCTTCCTACAGTGCCTTGACAGCCGAACTCTGAGAGTGCAATTCGGTCTTGAAGTCCTGCACGATCTCATGTACCAGCCGCTGGAATGGCAGCTGGCGGATTTCGCATAGCGCCACGGTGTACGGCCAGCTGGTAGCAGTGCGGCTTCTTCACTTTGCCTATGGCTGGCGTGCTCTTGAGGGAAGCACTCCCGCCCGTCGACTTGCACGCCTGCTGCTTAGTACAAGCCCTGTCATTCTTCCCAACTCAGCTGGAGACTCCTTCAGGGTTACAGAAATGAGACCCATTTTAGCTGCTGTTGTTGGCATATTTGGTACGTCACAGGTGGATTGTCAGGCTCTGCCGTGCAGGCTGGGATACCCTCGGTAGCTTGCCAGGCTCTCCAGGGTGGGGAGATGGAGGCTTTGGGGGCAAGATCAAGTGTAGTATCTTATTTGGCTAGTATTCAAAAAATGCTATAAACATTCGATCAGGATTCTTATCCGAACTTCATTTTTTATTTATCAGTAGTGTCAAACTGTTTTCTAAACTAAAGGGTTTTTTTCATCAGTAGGCCCAAACCCTTTCATAACCTCAGTCTTTTCTTGCCTTATTGCTCTAGCTAGAACTTCCAGCACTGTGTGGCACAACAGTACTGAAACCAGACTTCGCTGTTTTGTGAATTAAGAGGGAAACTGGGTCTTTCACTGTTGATTATAATGTTAGTTATAGAGTTTTTACAGATGCTCTTCATTGAGTTGAGGAGGTTCTCATCTATTCTTACTTTCCTGAGCATTTTCTTTTAAATCATGAATAAACACAGTCATAAATCCATATAATGGAATATTGTTCGACCATAAAAAGGAATGAAGTTCTGATACATGCAACAACATGGATGAATTGAAACATTATGTTAAGAGAAAGAAGTTAGACACAAAAGGCCTCATACTGTATGATTTCATTTAAATGGAATGTCTAGAACAGAAATGCAGGCACAGAAAGTCAATTAGAGAGTCTCAGGGATTGTGAAGATTGCTAATGGGTATGGGGCTTATTTGGGGGGTGATGAAATGTTTCCAAATTAGATAGTGGTGATAAGTATACAACTTTGTTAATATACTAAAAAGCCACTGACTTTTGCCTTTTTTAAAGGGTGGTCTTTATGGTATGTGAATTACATCTTTCAAAAAAAACTTTTATAAATGGATCACAGACTTAGATGTAAATACTGGTTACCTATGACTGAGCTGAAACCAAATACCAACTAAAATGGGCCCAAGAGAATGTGGGAGATGATGAAAATGTTACAAATGTGGATTATGGTCATGGTTGCACAATTTTGAGAATTTACAGAAAATCATTGGCTAGTTCACTTGAATGGATGATTTTATGGTATATAAATCTTACCTCAATAAAGCTGTTCAAAAAAACACACTGAACACAGAAATCAAAATGTCATGGTAAATAATGGGTGAAAAGTTTGGCTGGAAATTTAACTTTAAAATGAAGCAAAGTGAGAGACAGGGAAGTTACTGGAGTAACTGAATCTTCTTGAACTTACTGCAACTACAACTTGTGAAAACTGACGCCACCCTACATGTTTACTACACCACAATGGCACTGTGGCACTGTGGTACTGTCCTTCCACTGTTCATCGATTTTCTCAAGTGGGCACCAGTAACATCTCCATTGTGAGACTTGTTTTTACTGTTTTTGGCATATTGAATATGTCATGGCATATCAAATACTTGCCAGGCTTTGTCGTGCGGGCGGGATACTCTCGGTAGCTTGTCAGGCTCTCCAAGAGGGACGGAGAAATCGAGCCCAGGTCGACTGGGTGCAAGGCAAACGCCCTACCCACTGTGCTATTGCTCCAGCCCTTACACCACAATACAAAGTTTAAATGGGGCCAGAGAAATAGCAGAAGAGTTAAGGTGCAATTAAGAAGGAAACTGGGGGAGGAGGGTTGGAACGATAGTACAGTGGGTAGGGCATTTGCCTTACATGTTGCTGACCTGGGTTTGATTCCCAGCAACCCATATGGTCCACTGAGCATTGTTATGAGTAATTCCTGAGTGCCAAAGCCAAAGGGGGGTGGGGGAAACTGGGTCTTTTAGTATTAATTGTAATGTTAGTTGTAGAGTTTTGAAGGTGACTGACCCAGTCTGGCACCACATTTAGTCCCACAAACCCCACCAGGAGTAACCTCATGAGCACAGAGCCAGGGAAAATTATTGAGCACCGCTGAGTATGGCCCAAATCCATCCTTTCCTCCAAATGGCAGAAGAGGTTGGAAGGACTCATGACGGAGTTAATTATGAGTTATAGAAGCTGAGGGGCCAACTGTACAGTGGTTCTTAGGGCTCCATTAGATTTTTACCTCCAGACTGGTGTGGCCTTATAATAACCTTTACTATTAGAAGTAATCCAAGTGAACTTCTGTTTCTTACTATAAAGACGCCTCATCATTATACCCACATTTATAGCTACCAAAAATATCTGGTCGTTGAGGAGGGAAATTTTGCCTACATTGCTAAATCCCCCATGGCTCGAACAACATCTTACATATAGTAGGTCCTCCATACACATTTCTTAAATGAGTTAAAAGTGAACAGAGGAATAGTTGTAGAAAAGGGAGATGTTGAGGGGAAGGCTTGAAATACAGACATCTTCCAATACAGCCTGGAGAGCATATTTACAGCAATATGCACAAAGCACTGTGGATGGCCAGAGAATGAAATAATCACCCTGCAGAGTGTCAGGAGAGTATGACAGAGAACACATGGGAGCTGCATCTTGAGGGATAAGGAGCAGTTTGCCAAAGGGGGGGGGGGGGGGGGGAGAGTGCCAAGTTGTGGAATAAAGAGGGATAAGCAAAGACAAAAAGCACATGGTTCCAAAAGAACCTAGCATTTGCAGGGACCCTGAAAAGGCACAATCGACAGGAGGGCAGGGTTCAAGGCTGAGAGCAAAGATGGCCTAGAAAGGTAAGTCAAGGGCAGGTGGAAAAGGGTCATTGATTCCCAGTCAAGATACCAGACTGACTCCTACAGGAAGCACAATCAGCAGGTCTAAGTGGAGCAAAATTTGCTCTGGGGGGAGTTCACTTTGGGTAGAGCAAGAGTTTCTCTGAGTTCATGAGCCACCCAGACCTGTTGGTGTCTATATTTCTGACCTCTGCATTTTTCTCTTCCTTCTTTTTGCCCGGGTCCTCACATGACTGGGTCTCTGCTCCATTTATGTCTTTCCATTCTTTTTTCTCAAGACACCATCCATCCCAACCACTCCATCTTATCTGTCCCCCAAATAGCTCTCAAAGCTCCATGTCCAGATCTCATGTTCTCCAGAACACCCCGGGCAACCAGCTTGGATCAAACAACTGGGGATTTCCTCTTGAAGAGCAACCTCTGTGGGCTCCCTAAAGGCAGACAAGGCATCTGGTGGAAAGAGGAGGCCCTGAGCCACCCTCTGCCACCAGGCTGGGATGCCTGCACAGAACCCAATGAATCTGGAGCAGCGTGACTCTCTCCACGACTCATCACAGAGATGGGGCCGATGGCTCTCAAACCAGGAAAGGCCACTGTTCAGTTTCTCCTGCTGACCTTAATTTAGCTCAGGACGTTTCCGGGATCTGCAGCGACTGGTCAGCTGGCCCAGGAGGCGTCACCTCTTCACCGGGCTGAACCTGGGCGCCCTCTCCAGGACAATTTTCTCCTCTAGGACAATTCTCTCCCTGAGGACTGGAGGGTCAAGCCGTTCTTCTAGACATGACCTCTGAGATGTGCAGAAGGGCCCAGGCCCAATTTATCACCACGGGGCTATAATTAGGTTTGTTAACATACAGTCGAGTGTAGTCTTCTTGACTAGCAACTTAATCACGTTACTATTGAGTTCCTGTACGCATTGCTCGGGGTGACTGTTTTACTTGTAGAGTTATAGCCAAGCCCAACGGGAGGAAATTAGCTTTGGACACAAGTTTGGGGGAGGGCGTTCTTTCTTCCTCCTGACTTTGTCTCCCTTCCCGCCCCTTCCCCACCCCCCACCTTCCATGTGAAAATATTTAGCAAACAGTGACAATGATGAAAAACAGTAGGAAACAAAATGTTCTACATTAGTATAAAACATGAAAAATGCAGCAAGGACCCTTAGCGGTACAACATGTGTTATGCTGGCTGGCAGTCCATTAGCTCTGATAGACATTTCACTTACCTAAGTCAAATATAACAGTCTAGTATTCATTAATATAAGAAGGGGCTGTGGAATCAGAGCTACCATCTGGCCGGGCCGACAGAATAATCTACAACTCATGATTAGGTCTAAGGAGTGGGGTTTCACTTTAATCTTTCTCATTGCTCGAAATTTCCATCTGCGCAGTTCGGCACATCATTTTTCTTCAAGACAAATGTGCTGTTTTTCATGTTCCAAAATTAGATCAGAAGAAAACGATTAATCATGTCACGGCCTGGGAAAGGAAACAAAGCTCCGATATTCTCCTGCTCGCCCCTTCCCCCCCGCCCCGCCCCCTCCCCCGTTCCCCAGCCCCTCCCCGGACCGGACCGGACCTTGCAAGTTTGGCTCGTGGTGTCCCCACCCCACACCCTTCCCCAAACCTCCGGGTCTGGAGCCCAAGTTCAGGAGCCGCAGCAGCCGCCGCCGGCGCCAGGCCCGGGGAGGTCGGTGGGGCTGGCTGGAGAGCCGCGGGCCCTGCGGACCCCCACCCGGGGGAACCCCCGCAGCATCCCGCCCGGCGCCCCCTCCCCCGCCGCAGTCCTGTCTGTCAGCCCGCTCGCAAGTCATAACAAATCCCTGGCGCGGAGCTGAAGCTGAGCATTTGCCGGAGCGTCATGGGGATGATGAATGACCCGCAGGCCTTTGAAGTGCTCTGCCAGTTCAGCTGGGTCCGCGGTGCTGACAGAGAAATATACACAACAGCGTAACCAATAATGAGAACATTAAACATTCCTGCGCCGTGACAGGCTGACAGAAAAACCCAGGCTCCCATCAGTCATCGCCCAGATAGAACCTTGACAACTGGCCCCTTCCCCAGCGCCGCGGTCACCTTGCCCTCGCCCCCCGCGCCCTCCTCCCCAGCTCCCCGCGCCCGGCCCAGCGCCCCCTCCCGCCCCTGCCCTCCGGGCCTCGCAGAGGTCAAGTGAGGTTTGCTGGGCCGCTCGGGTTTGGCTCGGCTGGCCCGTAGGAAACAATGAATGTCCCATCTGAGCGAGCGGAGCGGCTGGAGACGACGATGATAGTAATACCATGACCCTGTATGGACCGTTTCGGAAATACTCCCGCGGGGGGAGCAGGTCCGCACCAGCCCCCCTCTCCCTCCTCTGCAGGGGTCCTTCCTGCGTGACTTTGGCAGGGACCCTTGTGTTGTGGCAGCCTCTGCCTCTTTCTTTTCAGCAGGGCTTATCTGACAGCATCTGATTTCTGATCTGTCTGAAATGGAAAAAACAGCGGAGAAACACAAAGATCTCTTCCTTTTCCTCCCAGGGGAAATGAAATCTGCTTAGATAAAGCAAATTGCATGAGCATTCTTCATGCTTCTCCTTCCCCGAGGAGACGCTGATGACCCCTCAGCCGTGCTCGTGCGCTGTGGGTGCTCAGACGCTGGAGAATGTGGCTTGGGCCAACCCTGAGCTGAGTCTCCCTCCCGCTCTCACTCATCTCAGGCATCTCACTCCCGCGCCCCCCTGCCACCCCTTGCCAGACCCTATGATGCCCCAGCCAGCAAGCACTCAGGGAAAGAGCTGATGACCAGACCCACGGCTCCCGGTTTGCCCCCCCACCCCCACCCCGTCTCTGGATGAGCTCAGCCTCCCCAGGCCCTGATCTCTCCACCCATAGTCCTGGTGAAAACGTCCTTTCAGCTCATACAAGGCTATTTATCTTCTCTTAGATGAAAGGCATGTTTTTCCTCTTTAAAAAAAAAAAATTTTTTTTATTTGTTTTGGGGTCACGCCCTGAGCTGATGCTGGTGATGGTTACACCTAAACTTCTGGATCAGAGTCATTCCTGACAGGGCTCCAGTGTCAGACACGAACCTGTGTCGGATGTGTGCAAGACAAGTGACCTACTGGCTATACTATCTCTCTAGCCCTCTTGGAAACTTTTCTGTGGTTTTGGTTTCCGGGCCAGGCCCAACAGTGCTCAGGGATTACTCCTGGATTTTTGCTCAGGTATCACTCCTGACATGCTCCAGGGACCGTATGTAGCTGAGAGATCCCAGGTCAGCAGCATGCAAAGCAAGGGCCTGACCCCTGGACTATTTCTTGGGCCCCTTTTCTTGGAACTTTTACATTTTGTTTTCTCTTCAATTCTTAGCTTTTGGAGAAAGAAACTAAGGCACGTTTCTTGGACTCTCATTAAAAAAAAAAAAAAAAAGGACAAAGTCCCTACAGCCTGAAAACTGCCCAGAAATGGCAAGTGGCAGAGGTAAAAGGTTATTTGATGGTAATGCAGGGCCTGAGGGTATCATGGGATGTCTGGTGAGACCTTAGCGGGTGGGAGGAGGAGGACAGGGTTAATGTGAGCCGCTGTCACAGGCAAGATCATTCAAACCCACATACTTGTGGGTTCATTTGAGGCCATCTTGTGTGTGAAGGAGATACCATTTGCTGTACTTTCTATCCAGTCCACTTTTAAAAGCTTCACCTGAAACCAGTAAATGCTTCTACTCTTTCTTTTATTTATTTTTTATTTTTTTCCCATAAAACAGAATTTTATTTAATCCATTTCTGAGCAGTGCTTACACAGGTCCTCAGCATTTTTTTTTATTAGTGAAACACCATGAAGTACAGTTGTAGACTTACAAATTTTTGTGTTTGGGTTTCAGTTATACAATGATCGAATACCCATCCCTCCACCAGTGCCCATTCTCTACCACCACTGATCCCTACTTTTTCTTTTAAATAGTGCTTGGGGATCTGGGCTGCTCCCAGCAACACTCAGTCGAGTGGGGGCCTGTCAGTACAGTGCTGCTCAGGCCCAAGGGAATGGGGGCCCACCAGAACCACCTCAGTGGTTCTCAGAACCCTCCCCGTGGAGCTGAGGACTAGCAGGGCAGCTTGAGAGTGCTCAAAGACCACTGAGGTACCACAGACGGAAGTCGGCTTTGTACCTGCAAGACATAAGCGCCACCCCTTGGGTCATCTCCCTGCCCCCTTCTGCTCCTTTCTGACATGTATGTCATGATATATAATATGAAGAATACATGAATACATGTGTGAATAATAACCCAATGAGGCCCAGACAAGGAGTGAAGCAATGAGCCTTATCTGGAGCTCCTCCCCCACAGTCCTTCCTCAGGCCAGGCCCAAGTGACTTCTACATCTAAGTCTGTACCACCCTCCACCCCGCTGCTGTCCCCATGCCCAAGCAAGAAGGGGACAGCATTCTGTCAGCAGTGACACTCCAGCTCCAAAGGAAACTATTCCCCATGCACCAGAAAGCCTGTCCACCATCCACATGCCTACGGTCCCCCTCTTCAGAGTCTCATTTGATCCCGGTTCTCTGGGAACCCCAAAGCACCTCAGGATAGTCATCCTCATTCTAATCCTGGCATGATAGGAAAGTTTCTGGATCAAGAGAGTCAGGGAGAACCAGGGCGTCTCAGACAGGAGCAGGTGTTGTCCCTCCACCTGCCCCCTAGGAATCCTGGCAGCTACTACCTTCCAGAACTCAAAGAAAAGCTCAGGTATGCAGTAAGCAGTGACTGCAAACTGCAGGCCTCACGGGATAGAGCATGGGCTGGCCCTTCCCATCTTCCTGCCCCTATAAGACCCTGAATGCCACACCCACAAGCTGCCTCTGGCAACTATTTAAGCTCATTAATGGCCATGATCTAGAGATTCGTCGATTGCCTCGAGCAGGCCCCAGTAATGTCTCCTTCGTCCTAGCCCTGAGATTTTTTAAAAAGTGCCATATTCAAGGCTCTTTCAGAGTTAGGAGAATGAGACCCATCATTGTTACTGGTATTTGGCATATTGGGTACGCCACGGGGAGTTTGCCAGACTCTGCCGTGTGGGCAGGCTACATTCGGTAGCCTGCCAGTTTGTAGGAATGAGATAATAAGAGAAGATAATAAGAGGATCTGGGTGGAGGATGCTCAGCCCCGATCCGAGTAGGCTTGGAGATCTCAGTCCCGGGACCCACATGCCTTTGTTCCTCTGCCGGTTGTGTAGAGAGTGGTCTCAGCATGGTGGTGGCTGGTTCTGGAGGTCTTCAGCTGCCGGAGCCCTGGTCAGGGCCGGGAGGGAAACTCAACCCGCTCCCCTCCAAGGGGCCCCGGCGAGGACAGCCAGGTGCAGGGGCAGGAGACTCTGCACTGTTCTCTTCCGGGAGCTGGGTTTTATAGTCTCTGAGTCTTGGCCGTTGATGGGATTACACGGCATAGATTCTCCTGCCCAGAACCAGCCACCACCATGCTGAGACCACTCTCCACACACATGAAGGTACCAGCAGAGGAACAAAGGCATGCGGGTCCTGGGACTGATCTAGAGACATACAAAAGAATCGAGGAACTGAGCAGCTTGCTGCAAAGATTTCTCCAGATCCTAATTATCTAAAATTTTAAATATCCTATGTTATTCATAGCTGGCAATACAAATAAATTATCTAGCATCTGCCTGTTCAGCAGGTTTGAGTGGTGGTGGGAAATTCAAAATAATGGTAGTGAGAAGGTGTGATGGTGGTAGGACTGGGGTCAAAATATTGAATGTAATCCATTATTGTGAATAACTTTTTGAAAATTAAAAAAAAAGGGGTCAGGGAAAGACCAGCAAAGGGAAAAATACAAAAGTTATGGGGGGGTGTCTTTTTTGAGAGGGGCTACACCTACTGGTGCTCAGGGCTTACTCCTGGTTCTGCACTCATCTGGGTCACTCCTGGTGGGATGCAGGAGAACACAGAGATGCTGGGGAATCAAACTTGGGTCAGCTGCATGCAAAGCAAACACCTTAACCCCTGTACAATCTCTCTGGCCCAATTGAGGATGTTTACATTTGTCTAAGATGAGGCAATCTTAAGTGCTGTAGCAATTTACCAAAACAGTATTAATAATAAGCTAGGCATCACATTGAAAAGGTGTTGCAAGAGTTCTGAGAAACTTTAACAGAGATAAAGGTAATGAGCAAGCAGGAAACCTGATTATTGAAAGAAGAGGTCTAGAGGCAGAGTGCCATCCCTGCCAACTCAGGCTGAGGGCATGCTCGGTCCTCCACGAGATGACTGTGAACCCCCAGCCCATAATCCTCACTCACAGCATTGGCTACCCTCTACCTTGCATAGTCAAACCGGTGAAAAGACTCCTCATGGGATACCCTTACACCCCACCCCACAGGGAGGAGCGGCAGATTCCCTGTCTGTCCCATCTGAGGTCATCTGTGACTGCATCTTCAAATAGAATGAGACAGAAGCATCACCACATGACTCCTAAGGCAGGATTTGGAAACATCACAAGCTTCTGTTGATGCTCTGGAGCCACTGGCTCCTGGACCCCAGAGTGGGTCCCAGGCTGGGAGAAAACTCGAACTCACCTATGCAATTTTCACAAGAGGAGTCCCTTAGGGCATGGGGATAGGGGGTCTGACCCAAAGCCCAGCCAAGCTCCAGTCAACAGCCCTGGCAATTACCAAACTCAGAAGGAAAGCCTTCTCCAGGTCTGCCAGCAGAGGTTGCAGAGACAAGACTCTGTGATGCAATGAGATGGGGAGTCTAGGAGATAAGCCTCAAGCTGGGTCCCATGGTGGCCAGCTGTTAGCCTCCACAGGGTGCTGGCCTCTGCCAGCATGGCCCTCTTTCAAGTCAGATGTTAGGTTTTCTCATTTGCTCTTAATTTTTATGCTCAGGAGACCGAATCCCCTCCCGACAATTCTTAGCTAATAGTTTAGCTGGTCAGTGTGCGGTCCAAGGATGTGATGCTGCTCCAAGCCCAGGGTGTCGGCACTACTTGGGGAAGACCTGCAGGCCTTCAGAGGCCCACCAAGGAGTTCTCAGGGGAGGTGGTGGTGCCCAGGACTGGATCAGAGTGCTCAAATGGCAGGTACGTGAACCCCGGTACTTTTTCAACCCCTTCAACTTGGTTTTATTCCAGTTTGAAATGCAAGGGCTGGAGAGCTAGTACAGTAAGCAGTGCACTTGCCTTTTATGCAGCCAACAAGGGTTTGATTCTGGGAACCGCATATGGACCTTGAACACCACCAGAAGTGAGCCCTGAGCTCAGGGCCAGGAGTAAGCCCTGGAATAAAGCACGGTGTGCCCCTTCCCTAAAGATGTAATAAATGGGGACAGAGTGATAGCAGAGCAAGTAGGGGGCTTGCCTTTCATGCAGCTGACCTAGGCTCAATCCCTGGCATCCATATGGTCCCCCAAACCCCATCAGCAGTGATGATGGGGCTTCTTGCACTGCCAGGTGTGGCCCCAAACAGAAATTAAATAAATAAACAAACAAACAAACAAAGAAATCCATTCAGGTCTTGCCCAAAATTAACCAGTTCTTTCCCATCTCCCTCTTGGCCTCAGAAATTCACTCTGGCCTACCAAATAGTGAGAAATCTGAAGGACACAGAAGTTGTTCTGCCTCAGAAGATTCCCCACCACCCCCACACAGGAAGACTCATCACAACCACCACCAATACACACACACGCATGCACACACACACATACTGCATGATTGAAACCAAATCATGAACAACTGTGTGTCTCACAGTGTCCAATATTTTTTTAAAAAACAAAATAAAAAAAAAGACACCCCCTGCCCTGCCCCCAGCCTTCTGCCCATGCCCTCCATCCATAGGTCCTCAATGTAGGAAAAAATACTTCCTGCCCCATTAATGCCCTTCAGAGCTCAGCTATGAATTCAAAACTGGAATAAATTTCTCATTTTACCCTGACCCATTTCTGCTGGGCAAGTGGACAATCCTGAGTCATCCCTTTATCCTGAGCAGCCCCTGGGGCCCATGCCAGGGTTCATGGAGCAGGTTGGGCCTCTGGTGGCCCAGGGAGCCTGAGTGGCAGCCTGGTTGGCATTGCTGCTGCCCGTGACCGGTGGACAGGAAGAAAGCCTAAAGGGAAGGGAGGTCAGCTCCCGGCCCACCGCCTGTAACCTTGGAAGGAGAGAAATTTGTTACTCGATGACTCAGTATTACCACTGCTGCGAAACAGCACTGAGGAGGATTCTGGCTTTATTCCTCACGGGGCAGAATTGCCTGTGTCTGACCCAGAACCTCCCTAGGGCTTTGCTTGTCTGTGCTACTACTGCTGGGTATTGAGATGACTAGGTGATGCCCGCCCCACTGCTGTGGGCTTAGGGCATCGCTCCCTCTCCTTTCCGCAGCAGCCCTGTCTGGCCCCGGGCCTGGCCTGCCCTTGTTCCCCATCTCTCCATCTGCTCAGCCAAAGATGGGTTCACATTGGAGTCCTGTCCAGAGGTGCTTTTATTGTCTTTGTTTCTTTGTTTTTGGGGTCACCCCCAGAAATTCTTGGAACCCACTCCTGGCTCCCCGGGACCCACACTCAGGAATCACTTCTTGCAGTACTTGGGGACCATATGGGATGCCTGGGATCAGACCCCGGTCATCCAAGTGCAACGTCAGTGCCCTACCTGCTGTACTATCACTTTGGCCTAACCCCAGGAGTTTTTAACTGAGCCAGAGGCAGAGCTTCCGTTTCCTTTGTGAGCACCAAGGTGAGACCCCAGCTCTCACTGCTAGGCCCCTGTGATGAGGAGAAGCGGCTGACTGGATGCAGCCAGCACAGAGAGAACCTCAGGAGAGACTCAGGAGAGAGACAGGAGTCGTCCTGATTTTGCCAGAGGTTCCATTTGGCTCTGCCCCACGTAGGGCTCCATGTGTCACGATCTCAAAGCCAGATGTCAGAAAGTAGATCAAGACAGTCGCTAACAGAAATGGGAGAGGAGAAAGCAGACAGAGGGGGCCAGAGAGATGCACAGGGGGACGGTGCTTGCCTTACATGTGGCTGACCTGGGTCTGATCCCCAGGACCCCATATAATACCCCCACTGAGCCCCAGCAGGCGTGATCCCTGAGCACAGAGCCAAGAATAAGCCCTGAGCACAGTCAGGTGTGGCCGAAACCCTCCCATCCCAAAGAGTAAAGTAAATAAGTAAACAGAGGGACCAGAGAGATAGTACAGAGGGTAGGGGTCTTGCCTTGCGCCCATGGTTTTATCCCCAGCACCATATATGGTCCCCCTAAACCCTCCCCCAGTAGTGTCAGGAGTAAGCCCTGAGGACCACCAGGTATTGCCCACAAATAAAAAGGCAAACAGAGCCAGAAGGGTAGCGAGGAACAGAAGGAGAGGCAGGGAGAGGATGGGGGAGCTGAGTGTGCGCTGAGATTGTAGACAGCTGCGTCCCATGTCAGGTGCCACATCAGTGCCTGTGCTCAACTGTGGGGCGACCATGGATCAGTGGAAGATGCTAGAGAGCCAGAATCTCTTGGAGCCAGAGCTGGAGAGTCCCACAGCCTGCTTGGTTTCCTTGCAGCTTACCTGTGCATGGGGTCTTTACCGACCTGCTGCATCTGCTCACCCCTGCCCACAGTGGTGGGGCTCTGGAACATGCAAAGTTCTTCAGGGCTGCTGGCGGGCCAGGAGGCTCCTGCAAAAGGGACCGGTTCCTGGGGGGGGGGGGGGGGAGTGTGAGGGCAGCCCCTCGGGCCCAGCCCTGGGTTTCGGCTGGGAGGTGAGTGTGGGCGTCTGTCTTCCCCTAGAGACAGTGCCGGTTCCAAAGAAAGGGTGTTGGGAGGATCTTACCAGGATGGGAGAAGCATGCTGAAAGTAGACTATAGACTATAGAACATGATTGCCACTCAGTGCCTCTTTTGCAAACCACAACACCCAAAAGGAGAGAGAGAACAAAAGGGAATGCCCTGCCACAGAGGCAGGGTGGGATGTGGAGAATGGGGGGTAGGAAGGATACTGGGATTAGTGGTGGTGGAGAATGGGCACTGGTGGAGGGATGGGTACTTGATCATTGTATAACTGAAACCCAAGCACAAAAATTTGTAAGTCTCAACTGTAACTCATGGTGTTTCACTAATCACGGTCACAGTCCTCCCATTGTTCATCGATTTGCTCGAGCGGGCCCAGTAACGTCTGCATCATGAGACTTGTTACTGTGTTTGGCATATCGAGTATGTCATGGGTAGCTTGCCAGGCTCTGCCGTGCGGGCGAGATACTCTCAGTAGCTTTCCGGGCTCTCTGAGAGGGGCGGAGGAATCGAACTCGGGTCGGCCATGTTGGCCGCTTGTAAGGCAAATGTCCTACCACTGTGCTATCGCTCCAGCCCATTTCACTAATAAAAATTAAAAAATAAAAAAAAAATAAACAAGAGACAGTGCAGGTAGATCAGAGTCTGAAATGAATGATCTCCTCAGTCCTCACAGCAACACACAAAGAAATACTAATGGGTTATCCTTGCTTGGCTGAGGGGGAAACCAAGGCACAGAAGGGTGGCAAGAGGCTGCCTTGATGGCTTAGTCTGTGTTGCTCCCAAAAAAGCTAAAGAAGAAAGGAGGAAGCAGGAGAAGATCCTCCAGGCCCTGCGCAGTTCACCCAGCAACATGGACCCTTCAGTCCCCTTCCGTACACAGAGGGTGGAACCACCTTCTATTTGTGAACAAAAAGTTAGGGTCACTTCAGCATCATCTGCAGGGCCACGAAGTAAGTTTACAGTGAACCTATGGCTACGGTCTACAGTGGCTAAGAGGACATTCAAGCAACAGCACATAGAGCTGAATTCCTCAAATCAGGATCCCTAGTGGCAAAGTCAAGTCTAGCTCAGATCTCTAGATTCCCTCTCCAGTGCTCTCTGCATTTCTGTCTAGGGGAGAGAAATCATGATGAGGTCACACACCATAGTATGTTTTCTTTTTGCCTTCATGTGTGCTGGTAATGGTTTTATTACCTGCTCATCAGAAGACAAACTTACGGAACAGAATACATGCTTCGGAGCACTTGCCCTTTCTGTTGTGTAAATTATTCCTGTCCTGGTCAGTTTCAAGCAACCAGCAGGATGTCTTTGAATGGAGTTAGGAGAATTCCAGCACACCACAATGGGAATCCTGAGGAAATCATAACCATAATTTCAAGCCAGCCTAGCAGTCTTCTCCCAATACAAGCTGGAATCACCCAGCCAGGGAGGCTCAGTGTGGACTTGGGGCTGGCTACTGAAGGGAATTGAGGAAATGGAGTCTAGAGAATTGGCTCTGGAGCTAGAGGGGAATCTCCCATCTCACCGTGGACACATACCCAAGGAGGATGGTACCAAGACCAACCTCACAGAGGACATGAGGTGTCAGCAGGGGGGAAAAAATTTCAATATAAGCACACAGCTCTCAACCTGGTGAATAGCACAAAACAAGCAATAAACAGATATTAGAGATGTGTACAACTCAATCTATGGGTGGGGATGGGGGGTGGCTGTGATTGTTTTGTCAGCCAGGGGAGTTTGCTTGAAAACACTTCACGGTCATACCTAGTGATTGCTTGCTAAGCTAGAAGCTCCATGAAAGCAGAAGTTTTGTCCACCTTGCTCTCTGCCGTGTCCCTGGGCAGTGTTTGACAGACACGCTGATGGGATGAAGGCACCCAATAAACACCTGCCATGGCGCTTGACGTCCTTAAGGTTTGTATTTCTTTAGCGGGCACTTTCACTGCACCCTGTTTTTAAGAAGCGTCACTAAGCCTGGCTGATGATTGTGCCTAGTCTTCTTACAAAGCAATGAGAGGCTTTAAGCCTGTTGGAGTGACCGTAGAACAGACTTGGGTAACCGCACCCATGGAAACCTCCTGGTGCGGATTATAATCCAGACAGTATGTCCGCCTGGAGGCGGGACGGCCAACAAAGGCCAAGGCTCCAGGGGAACCTCTGCTGCATCAGCCCCCACACACCCTCCCCCCTGAAGTGACAGGCCGGTACCCCCCGGCCACCACCCTCCCCATCGTGAGCCAAGAATGCCAGAGGAATGTTCTGGACCTGGGGAGTCGCTGAGAGCAGGGGTTCTGTCTTACATTTCTATTCTACTGCCTCCTTCACGGCCCCCTTGAGTCCCCTTCTTCCTGCCAGACCTCAGGCACGCCTTGCCACCTCCCTCAGACTGTCTCAGAGACTGTGAGGGCACGAACAATGGCTCTGTGGGATAAAGACGTCCCCGCGCTGATGAGCACATTTGCAGAGAATATGTCAGATCCTGGGGCGGGAGGCGAGGCGGGGCTCTAAAAAGTTGTTTTTTTCCCCTTCTTTCCCCCTCCCACCTTGCCCTCTCCCCTCGGCTCCCCTCCCTTGCTTACTTATTGGAAGAGTAATAAATATTGGGCCGACAGGCCCTTCTCGCAGTTACAAAGCCTACCTGTAAGCGAGCTCAATAATTAGCAGTCTTGAAGATGATATATGACTTTCATTACCCTTTGGGACTGGGGACTAAATGAGGACAGAGCTAATTGCCGTGCAAAGCAGTTTGGCATGAATGAGAAAAATGCAGGCCCTGTCTCCTGCCAAAAAAAGGGCCCTCTCGCCGCTCTGATCTCAAGGCTGGTTTCTGCCGCAGGAGTTCACCCGGTGTCCATAAATCATGGGCTGCTTACAGCTGGGCTGCCCTGAGTCGTCAGCGCGCTGCGCTGAGTGACAGATCCCAGCCAACTGCATTAGAACTTCAGTTCGCTCCTTTCTTCTCCTCCTCCTCGTCCTCGTCCTCCTCCTTTTTTGGCACTGACCAGAAAATTAAACCCAGGCTTCACAGAGAGGGCAGCGACATGGGCTGGCAGGGGCGGGCGTGGTTGCAGACTTGGGCTAGATCCCCACAGTCCCTGCAAGGCTGCTCACTCCCTGAACACAAACCCCCACCCCAGAGCCACGTTCCAAAAAGGGCCTGGGCCACCAAGGCCAGGGAAGGACGGTTGCAACCCGCGCCCCCAGCCACCCCCCACCCCCCAGTGCTAGGGCTGAGCCTTTGTCCTTGGTTTGTCATGGAGACAAATGTGGCCTCCCTTCTGGCTGTTGGGTCCCCGACCCCCACTCACCCCCAACTGCAGGAAATGCTTCATCTGCCTTAAAGGAAAAGGACCAGCCACATGTGTGCACAGCTGACAGATGGGCACAGGCCACAGAGGGCAGAGCCGGCCAGGCTGGGACCACTGAAAGGGTAGGGGGTCGTGGTCATTCCTCCAGGTCCCAGGTGGAGCAACATCCTGACCCTCCTTCCCTCCCTGGGCCACAGTGGGGGCCCCTCTCCTGTGGCTGACACCAATTTCACACTCAGAGCTCAGCTCTCTGGCTTTTCTAAGGGCCGTCACATAATTAGCTCTGAGTGTGGCCAAATTATATTTGACACTTCATTTAAAACTCAAGGTTCCGTGATGAAAAATCCTCTTCCGGCACTAAGGATGACATGCACCGAGAGAGAGAGAGAGAGAGAGAGAGAGAGAGAGAGAGAGAGAGAGAGAGAGAACCTGAGACAACCTGACAACTGGAGGTGGTGGGTAACTCCATGGGGCTCCCACAGAGGGAAGGGGGAAGAACTTTTTTTCTTTTTTTGTTTGTTTTTGTTTGTTTGGGGTTACTCCTGGCTCAGCACTCGGGGATCACTTCTGGTGGGCTCGAGGGACCATACTGGGTGAGGGGGATCAAACCCAGGTCAGCAATATGCAAGTCAAATGCCTGTATGCTGAACTGGGCTCCAACCCCAGGATAGACATTTATTGAATAGCTACTTTGCCTGCAGTGATGTCCTGACCTCACTTATTTATTCCACACCCCCATTTATGATCTGATTTCTTTCCCAAGCATCCCAGAAGGCTAGTGCTGTCTATCACCTCCATTATGCTGGCCAGGAAACCAAGACCCAGTCAGGTTTACACCCGTACAGATGAGGTCAAGCTGGGCCCTGGATCTTGGGAGCCACTCACTTCTTCAAGCCCTTCAATTCCTCCTGGAAAGATAAAATCAGGAGTTCCAAACTGAAAACCCCCGCTGCCAAGAGAACAGACCACCTACACATGGGCACATGGCAGCTTAAACAAGCAGATTATAAATCCCACAAAACATAAAGGCAAGTCACCCAGGATGTGTGCAGATCAGCTGTGACTTCAGGAAGTCGAACTCTCCCAACCATCTTTGCATTCCAGTTTCTTTCATTCTAGTGACAAAATGACCATGGTTCCACTAAACAGCATATCTTCGGTCCAGGGAGCCAAGAAGGGAGAGGGACTAGAGTGATAGCATAGTGGGTAGGGTGTTTGCCTTGCAAGCAGCCCACCCAGGTTCGATCCCCAGCATTCCATATGGCCCCCCGAGCACCATCAGGAATAATTCCTGAGTGCATGAGCCAGGAGTAGTCCCTGTGCATTGCTGGGTATGACCCAAAAAGCAAGGAAGGAAGGAAGGAAGGAAGGAAGGAAGGAAGGAAGGAAGGGAGGGAGGGAGGGAGGGAGGGAGGGAGGGAGGGTAAGGAAAAGAAAGAGAAAGAAAAGAAAAGAAAAAAAGAAAAGAAAAGAAGAAAAAAGGATTGTCTCCTGGGGCCGAAGAGATAGTACAGCAGTAGGATGCTCACTGGTTCAATCCCTGGCATCCCATATGGTCCCCTGAGCAACGCCAAGAGTAATTCCTGAGTGCAGAGCCAAGAGTAACCACTGAGCATTGCTGGGTGTGGTCCCAAACCCCAAAGCATCACCAGGTACACATACACACACACACACACACACACACACACACATACACCCCTACCTCATTATATATATATATATATATATATATATATATATGTATATATATACACATTTGTTTTCCTTCAAAATTGGAGAGATAATACATGCTTGCCTTGCATGCACTCAATCCCAGTTTAATCCCCTGCAGCACAACATGG
Source organism: Sorex fumeus (assembly GCF_029834395.1). NCBI lineage: Eukaryota > Metazoa > Chordata > Mammalia > Eulipotyphla > Soricidae > Sorex > Sorex fumeus. Next base: position 10,196,818 of record NW_026606077.1, on the reverse strand, counting down.
CTCACAAGCATAGCTGGGTATGGCCCTGGAGCCCCCAAGTATGGCCCTGGAGCCCCCAAGTATGACCCTGAAACCCCCAAGCACCACTTGGGTATCTGAGTCATCAGCAGTACCACAGGGACCAAGAAGCACTGCTTTCCCACTCTTGCATTAAACCACTGGCCTGGTTGGCCAAGAGTCTCTAGGAGGGGTCCTGGGCCTCCTGGAAACCCTCCAGGGGTGTATGCCTTGTTGCATGCTGAAAAATGTGAATTATCCCTGGTACCACATGGGCCCCCAATACCACTGGGCCTGAGCATTGAACTGCCTGGTCCAGCTCATACTGGAGGCCCTCCTGCTAGAGAGACCCCCTCCAAAATAAGGAGAGTCATTATGGGGGGGTGCTCCACAATCACAGTAACCAGCTTTCTAGCTTCCCACAGGCCCCCACAGGCCATGTCTAGCTCCTGGCTGCCTTGCACTCCAGACTTCTGATAATTCCCAAACCTTTTCCAAGCCTCCTCCATAGGAAGAATGACCAGGCAAGGGGCGGGGCAGAATGGGGAAGCTGCTAACTGCTATGGGGTTCTTCAGCCACACCGTACCCTGTCCTCCTCTCAGACTCATCTCCCTTCTCTCCAGGTCCCAGTGACTTCATATGTCCTGGAAAAGAGAACTCAAACTCTTTACCTTGACCTACAAGTACAGTGACCTATTATCCTGACATTATTAGTGGTAGTGACTCCCCTTTTGTCTCAAATGTGTCCTAGTTGGGGTGATAAATTATGTGGTCGCCTTCTCGAGCAATGGCTCCGTTTGTGCCAGCAGTGTCCCGGGTCTGGCCTCCTCCGTGTGCTCGCTCCCCTGCACGTGCTTCCTGCAGCCAGGCAGGGTGGCGGGGTGAAGGGCCACAGCTCCCGCACACCCACCTCATGCTCCTCACATGCCTCATCCCCCTACCCACACCTCCCAACTTCTGATGCTCACCTCTCAGCTCTTATTCAGTGAGCCTTAGCCATAGGGGCTTCCTTTATCTGTCTCCCACCCTCCCTAAATTGGCCCTACCTTTATTCGAGTGCTTTGCTGTGGGGTTGTTTATATTTTTGTTTTGTTTCGTTTTTGTGCGGAGAACATACCCAGCAATTCTCCGGGCTTACTCTTGGCTCTATGCTTAGGAAATACTCTTGGTGGTGCTCGGAGGACCATATATGGTACCAGGATCCAATCCAGGACTCAATGTGCAAGGCAAGTGTCCTGCCCGCTGTATTATCCCTGCAGCCCGGTTTTGTTGATTTTATTGGACAGCATCGTCTATTAGCTAGCGTGTTGATTGGTTTCACATTCCTTTCCCCCACTCCAGAATCTATATTAGCTATTGTCCCTAACTATTGTATGAAAGAACAAATACCCACAATTTCTCCTGAATGTATATGACCTACCCCAAGATACCAAACTACCAAACTCACTGTGATCATCCCCAGGGAGAAGTAGCTGGGCATACCCAGAGCTTTCCAGCAGAGCTAAAAACTGGAAACTCCTCCCAGCAATGGGAGGTCTTGAACCAGAGGCCACCACAGAATAGAAACTACACCACGGCCCTCCTCATGGCCTCCTCCCCAGAGCTCAGGCCAGCCAGCACCTGTCCTGCAGCATCCTGCAGCACCAAAGCCTATAGTACTGTACTGTCCACCCAACTCCACGGATACTTCTTAGTTGAAGTAAGTACCTGTTAACTCTTTAGGTCTACTTACATTCTGGAACTCTTGAAATGCTTATGTATCTTGATATGTAATGACTAGAACGAGAATAAATTGGATTTTTCAAAAAGAGATAGCTTTCTCCTGGGCCAGAGAGATAATACTGTGAATAGGGTGCTTGTCTTGTATGCTATCAACCAGCTTTGATCCCCAGCACCGATATAGTCCCCAAACTGCATCAGGAATGATCCCTGAGCACAGAGCCAGGAGTAAGCCTTAAGCACAGGCAGGTATGGGCCAAAAACCTAAAAAGGAAAAAGGGACATTTTTTAAAAAGAAGGAAGAAAAGAAGAATAAAAACTTTCTATTATTTCAAATATATGAGAATTTTGTTTCCTGTTACAAACATCTTTATATGCCATTATTCACCCTTTGGGGAAAAGCCTGCAGAGCCAGGGAGATGGTTCAAAGGGCTGAAGCACATGCTGAAGCCCTAGGTTTGATCCCCAGCACATGGTACCCTAACCACCGCCAGGTGTGTTCCTGGTGATAGAAAAAAGAAAAGAAAAGCCTTAGAATGAACTGAATACTAATAATGTGACCCTGAGCAACATTCACTTTAGCCCTTGCCCTCCCCTGGCATAGGCGAGGGAAGCAAGAAAAGAAAAGGAGAGAAGTTTGCTCAGGGCTGGATCTCCTAGAAGTCTGAAGTATGATGGAAAAGACTCATGGAGGAAAAAGAGCCATTGTCCATACACAGCGCCATGTCCCTCCAAGGCCTAGGATGGGCTGATAACAATAGCAGCAATAAGCCTTGCACACAGCTGACCCAGGTTTGATCCCAGATATCCTATGGTCCCCCAAGCCTGCCAGGAATGATCCCTGAACACAAAGCCAGGAGTAAGCCCTGAGTACCACCCGGTGTGGCCCAAAAATAAAACAAAAACCAAAGAACATTTCCAGGACACAGCACAGTGGAGAAAAATCCCAGGCAAAGTTGAGTCAAGATTCTGTAGATATGATGATCTCTGCAAAAACACGTTTGGGTCCCAAGAGGAGAGAGTTGCATTGAGATTCAAACTCAGAGGAGTACAATTCCCTTTCAGTACTCCACAAAGTACTAAGACCAGTGTATGGTGTGTGAGGTTATCTGAACCCTGGCAAAGAATTAATGAAAAGTTTAGAGAGTCAGGAGTATTTTCTGTTTTCACCAGCTAATCTAGAAATCCTCACTCTTCATTGAGTATTGAACAGAGTACTGTGATGAGTACTGTAATGAGTCTTGCTTCCACTGCAGGTAGAACTGAATTAATCTTAGAGTAACCTACTTGTATTCTACCTAACAATTCTTAAAATCAACACTCAAATGAGTTAAACTGTTTCTAAGTAATTTAGGGGAATCAAAAACAAAACCCAAGAAGATTTGTAACAGTACAAAAGCATCCAAAGCAATCAAAGTCAAACTTAAGATGTCTTCCATACATTCAAAATGACCATACATGCACAGAAAATAGGTTACTCTATACAGAAAATAGCAAAATATAAAAGGAGAAAAATCAATCAATATAAACCTAGAAGTGACACAGATACTAGAATTTCAGGCAGAAAATATAAAACAACTGCCAAAATGATATCCATACATTCAAATGCTAGAGGAAGACCCAAATAGCTCAATAGAAATGGGAAGACATTAAAAATGCCCAGCCAGTTATGGAACTGCTCAGTTTACTGTCCAGAGAGAAGACGATAACTAGCTAACTACATTGATGATAGATATTTTACCGGTCTAGATATAGATGACTAGCTCTCCAAAAGAAAGGAGAGGAAAAAATTGAATTAGGATATATCAACTGCTATAAAGAGATGATACATACATACTAGGAAAAAGAAGAAATATTAGCCAAAATTTTTCATCAAATTATTAAAGCTCACTCAAGAAGATATAGATAGCCTGAGTATTCCTGTGCCTGTTAACAGAATTTGAATTTATAGTAATAAATTTTCCCAGGTCCAGATGACTTCACTGATGAATTTATCAAACTCTTAAGAATTAACATCAATCCTATGCAGTCTACAAAAAAAACCTCAAGAGAAGAAAATATTTTTATGTCACCGTATATTAGTAGCATTATTGCTAAAACTATAGACATTACTGAAAAAGAAAAAACTTTTAGTTATTTGAACCTAAAACATATTTTTAAATATCATAACACATTATGATCTGACATTATAGCAGGTAGGATTTATCCAGGGTTGATTTAATATACCCAAATTAATTAATGTAATATAATGATATACCATATTAGCAAAATCACTTGATCACTTGATATCCCGTTACTCATCGATTTGCTCGAGTGGGTGCCAGTAACATCTCCATTCGTCCCTGTTGAGTGCTAGCATAGCCCAATGGCATCTGCTCGTTCTAGGAACACAAAGAGCCTCAAACCGATCATTCAGGGTCTTGACGAAGAAGTCTGACCATCTCATAGGTGGGCAGCCACACCATCTTTTGATGTCCCATGGAATCCAGTCTAGTCCAGCAGTCGTCTCTAAATCTTATTATGTGTCCAGCCTATCTAATTTTCAATGCCTTGGCAAACGATACAGCCTCCCTGATTCTTGAGCGTTGACAGAGGTCGGAACTCCAGATTCTTTCTCTCATTTGAGTGAAGTGTGATACTCAAGCATAGCTTTTGATTCCTCTTTGAGAGACCCGAATAGCATTCTCATCCTGTTTTCATAGGGCCCAGGTCTCTGAGGCGTATGTTAATGCAGGAAGAACAGTGGAATCAAAGAAATGTGCTCGAAGCTGGAGGTTTTTCATCCTCTTAGTTATTTCTTTGACACTCTTGAAGGCGTTCCAAGCTGCTCTCTTCCTCCTGCGCAACTCAGGTGCCAGGTCATTTGTCACATTGACTTCTCTACCTAGGTACACATAACTGTTGCATTCAGAAATGGTCGTTCTGTTGAGAGCGAATGGAACGTCAGGAACAAGACTGTTTCTCATGAACATTGTCTTTGTGAGATTCAGCTGTAGTCCGACCTTTCCACACTCACGGTCAAAGTCGGCCAGCATTTGTGCCTCTTGGCTGATGTTTGGTGTTATTAGAATGATGTTATCAGTGAAGTGAAGATTCTTGGAGGAGCACGCGGTCACATATGTGGCCACATGACACCATGTTCCACAATACTGACAGCCCAGTAGGAGCACAATAAATTAAATGGGAAAGCAGCATAAAAGCCAGCTAAACTCAATAAATAATAACATTATGTATGATCTCTGGGCGGCTAGGGAAGACCCCCAGCAGCTCACTCCCTCGCCATCCGCGTTTGGTGGGCCTTGGGCCGCTTCCCCGCCAGGGGCATCCCAGGCCATGGGGCAGACCGAGGAGAAAATGAGGGCCAAGCCGATTGATTGATCAGTTGCTGTTTATTCCGTTCTCTCCACATGCCTGTTCAGTCTCTCTGGGCCCCCATTCTAGTCTGACACTGCCCCTCATTCCCGTCTCCTCCTGTCTCATCTGCTCATCTCTCCACGCTCCACCTCGCACCCTGAGCTCGCTCTCTCCATGTGCCTGCTCATGTATTCTTCTTCTACATTCTTCTCCCTCTGTCCCTTGCTAGTCTCTCCACACTCCATAATGCTGCCCTGCCCTCTCTCTCATCTCACACACTCTTTCTTCCTAGCCCCTCATTCCTAGATCCCAGATCTCCAGATTCTGCCTCTCCCCCACTCATCTTTCCACGCCTCCAGCACTCTGGGCCTATGCTACACCCAGTCTGGTAAAAAAATCAACATAAGAAAGCCCTTCCTGACTGCCCATCAGGCTCAAGGGTGGAAACACCACCTAGGGGGTGTTCCCCTTCTTCTTAGTGCAATAATTTAATTAACATCTTGATCACTTGACTTCCCGTTAATCGTCAATTTGCTTGAGCAGGCACCAGTAACGTCTCCATTTGTCCCTGTCGCGTGCTAGTGTAGCCCAATGGCATCTGTTTGTTCTAGGAACATGAAGAGCCTCAAACCAATCATTCATGATCTTGATGAAGAAGTCTGACCATCTGGTAGGTGGGCGGCCACGCGGTCTTTTGACATCCCGTGGAATCCAGTCGGTAACAGCTCTAGTCCAGTGGTCGTCTTTAAATCTCATTACGTGACCAGCCCATCTGATTTTTGACACCTTAGCAAATGAGACAGCGTCCCTGATTCTTGATCGTCGACGCAGGTCGGCACTCCCGATTCTTTCTCTCATTTGAATGAAACGTGATATTCCAAGCATAGCTCTTTCAATTCCTCTTTGGGAGACCCAAATAGCGTTCTCATCCTGTTTGCGTAGGGCCCAGGTCTCTGAGGCATATGTTAATGCAGGAAGAACAGTGGAATCAAAGAGATGTGCCCAGAGTCGGAGGTTCTTCGTCCTCTTAGCTATTTCTTAGAGGTTCTTGAAGGCGTTCCAAGCCACTCTCTTCCTCCTGTGCAGCTCGGGTGCCAGGTCATTTGTCATGTTGACTTCTCGACCTAGGTACACATAGCTGTTGCATTCGGAGATGGTCGTTCCATTGAGAGCGAATGGGGCGTCAGGAATGAGGCTGTTTCTCATAAACATTGTCTTCGTAAGATTCAGCTGTAGTCCTACCTTTCCACACTCACGGTCAAAATCAGCCAGCATTTGTGCCACTTGGCTGATGTTTGGTGTTATTAAAACAATGTCATCAGCAAAGTGGAGGTGGTGTAGTTGCCGACCATCTATCTTCACTCCCATTCCTTCCCATTTCAGTCGTCGCATGATGTTCTCGAGGGTGGCATTGAAGAGTTTCAGTGAAATGGTATCACCCTGCCGCACCCCTCTCTTGACATCAATGATTACTTCTTTGTAGAATGGTGAGATTGTGGTAGTGAATCCGTAATACAGCTCACGGAGGATCTTGATGTATTGAGCTTGAATACCCTGATTGGCTAGGGCTTCAATGACCACTTCTGTCTCAACAGAATCAAAGGCCTTCTTTAAATCAATGAACGTTAAACAGAGTGGCATCTTGAACTCCCGAGAAACCTCAATGAGCTTGGTTATCGTGTGGATATGGTCAATGGTGCTGAATCCTTTGCAGAACCCGGCTTGCTTGCATGGTTGTCCTTCATCTAGTGTTCTGCCAATCCTATTTAGGATGACTCGAGTGAACAACTTGTAGATGACAGACAATAGGCAGATCAGGCAATAGTTGCCAATGTCATGGATGTCACCCTTCTTGAACAATACTACAGTCCTGCTGGTTTTCCACTGGGACGTAAACTTGCATTTAGACAGGTAGCGTGTGAAGAACCGAGCCAGTGTATTGATGAGTACTGACGGCAGGTTCTTCAGGTGTTCAGGTCTGACCTTGTCTGGGCCTGGTGCTGTTCGTTTCTCTACTGACGAAATGTCGTGTCAAATTTCGGAAGGGAGAACATTGGGAACGACATATCCATCCTGTGGAATTTGGTATGTGGGCAAGTGGACATGGCTATCAAAGAGATTTGAGTAGAAGTCATGGATAATCTTCTCCATTGCCGTTCTGAAGGATGTGATAGGACCTGATAGATCCATCAGGACGTCGGAGGGCAGTCATCTTGGTCTTGTAGTTGGCGAAGGACAGGCGGGCATTACGAATACTTTTCCCGGCTTCTGCCGCATCTACCAGCACTTCTGCTCTTCTCTCTTTGAGGTCTTCCTTGATCGCATCTCTGCACTGCTTTGTGAGCTCAGACGTTCGCTTGTGGTTGCCTGAGGCATGCGCCAAATCACGTTGGCAAATAAGCTCAAGAGTTTTCAAAGACAGGCGTTTTTTTGTGGCTATCTCTCTCTTGGCATTCCTCGCACAATCATGGAGGTGCTGAATCAGTCAATCATATTCCTCGTCAATGTTATCAACAATGGCATCTTCCCATGTTGCTGCAATAGTGCCAAAGAGCTCCCAGTTGGTGATTGTTCTGGGAGTTCTCTTTTTAAACTTTGCAGCCCTTTCTCCCCGCTCTGTGAAGTAGAATCTCATCATGCCGTTTTCAACACTGGAGAAGAATTGATCCTCGGAACATGCGATAAAAGAGGTGTCAGAGGCATCGGTGTCCTTGTCAACACAAACTTGGCCATGAGCATTGATTCATTCGAATGCCTAACAACCCGAATCTGACGTTTACATTTGAATAGATGTGACTCACTGCTGGCAGTTTCTATCTTCGTTGTCTACCCACCAACGTCTAATTATGATGAAGGAGAAATTGAGAAGTTCTACATGGAGCTGGAGAAGTTCTATAAAGAAGACCACACCTTCTACAAGATCATTGTGGGTGATTTTAATGCCAATATAGGACCAAGAAGATCAGATGAAGAACTTCACATCGGGACCCATGGCCTAGAATGGAACGAACAGGGTGAGAGACTGTCTGAGTTCATCATGTCGACCAAGACCATCCATGGTAACTCACAGTTCCAGAAGGCCAAATCTAAACGTTGGACATGGGAGTCTCCCAGTGGACGATTCCACAACAAAATAGACCACATCATATTCAATCGACGGTTTTGCCTGACCGATGTTGCTGTTGTCCCAAAATTCCGAATGGGATCGGACCACCGTCTCCTTCGTGCAAAATTAACATCTTAACATCTTAATTCTACGTCTTAATATTAGTTATTTTGTAAGGACACAGTAAGAGATACATTGATTGAGGCTTGTAGGCTGGCTCTCCTGGGAACATCTTGCCACAGACTCAGACTACAGTGTCAGGCCAGATTAATCTTTCCTAACCTTAGCAGGTTTACAACTTTGTAAACTATCTTTCAATAAAGTTGAAAAAAATTAAAATGGAAATTCAAATTCCATTATTGAGAAAATTAGAATGACTAGCATTAAAAAGACCAGAGATAACAAGATAGCAAAAATATGGATAAAAGGCATATTGTTGATAGAATGTAAATGATGCAATCACAGTGAAAAACAATATGAATCTTCCTACAAAAATTTAAGACAGAGCTATCATATAAGCCAACAATCCCATGTATGACCAGTATCCTAGCTAAAAACCTGCACTCCCGTTGCAGCACTATTCACAATAACAAAGATATGGAAACAATAACAAAAGTTTTCATATAAGAGTATGGGCTTAGAAAATATTATATATATGCATATATAATTAATAATATTTAGCCACAAAAGAGAAAGAAACATGATATTTTTAGCAACAGCATGGATGGGACTTGAGGGTATTATATTAAGTGAAAAAACCTGAAGAAAGACTGTGTCATATAACCTTTGCAGTGGAATATTTGGAATCTTTTAAAGAGTCAAATTTATGGAAACAAAGTATGGAAAAGCTATCGTCATATACTCAGTTGGAAAAAAATAGAAAGAGATTGATAAATAATTCAATCTTTTAGCATAAGAGCATACGCTCTGAGGACCTTAAATGGTGACTATAGTTGATAACACTGTATTATATAATTGAGATTTTTCTAGAATAGAACCTAAATACTCTGACATATTTTTAAAAAATAAGTATAAGAGATGATGGATGTGTTAATCAACTAGATAGGGAGCAATTCTTCCATTACATATACACATATCAAATCATCACAATGTATACTTTATCTTATGATGTTATTTTCTAATAAACCTGAAAAAATTAATCATCTACAATAGTATTAAAAATATGAACTGCTTAAGAATAAATCTGACAATGGATGTGTAAGTCTGTACACTGAAAACTAAAATCATGCTGAGATAAAATAAGGTAGACCTGAATAAATGGAGAGTTACACCATGCGCATGGGTCAGGAGAGACTTCATGTCATTTTCAAATTGATGTACAGCACCAAAGCTATCCCAGCCAAAATTCAAGTAGGCTTTGTTGTAGAAATTGACATGCAGAGCCTATGGTTCAGAAGACTTAGAATAATCAGACCAACTCTGAAAAAGAACAAAGTTGAAGGTCTTGCACTACCTGACTATGTGGTCATTATAGCTAAAGTTAACAAGATAGTATGCTATTGGCATCGAGATTGATAAATGGTCAATGGAACAGAGAGAGACCCACACATACATGGACAATTAATTTTCAACAAAGATGTAAAGGCAATTCAGTGAAGAAAGGATAGTCTTTTCAACAAATGATGCTGAAACAATTGGATATGCACATGTAAAAAATGAAGTTCGATCCATACTTCATACTGTAATTTACTAAAAATTAGATCAAAATGGGTCATAGACTTCAAATGAAAACCCTAGACTATACAATTTTTAGAAATCTTTGTGACCTTGAGTTAGGTAAAATTTCTTAGCTAACATCAAATGAAACATCAAACTATGAAACATAAAAGAAACATGATAAATTGCATTTCATCAAAATTAAGATTTTAGATTCTTTTAAAAAACTACTAAGAAATTGAAATGGCAAGTCTTGTACTAGGGGAAATGTGCACATCACATATCTGAAAAAGAATGAGTACGTAGATTATGTAAATAAGTCTCAAAATTCAATGAAAATAAACAATTTAATTTAAAAAATGTGAAAACTTTCCCAAAGAAGATAAATAAATGTATATGATAGTCAATTGGGAAATTCACATTAAAATTATAATCAGAACCCTGGCAGCCGAAAACGTCCAGAACCGAGCCACAGCCATACTCAAGGCCACTCTCCACATATTTGGATGAGCCTCATTCATGAAGGAACCGGCAGAGGAAACCCAGGTATGCAGAACCTGTGACTGAGATCACCAAGCCCGTTCGGATCAGGATTGGGCCTCCTCCACCCAGATTCCCCGTTTTCTAGTAGCTTGGCAGCCACACCCACAAACTGCCTCCAGCACCATATAATCTCTCCAACGGCCAAGATCCAGAAACTATAAAACAAAGCTCCCGGAAGAGAGCAATGCTCTTTTTCCTGGAGTGCAAATGCGGCCACGCAACCTCTTATACTCTAACCCACTGATGTACCTAAAGCAGCACACATGTGTTTAGTTTTAACATACTTGCTTGTTTTCTCTTATATACGAGCTTAAAGGGCCCCAGAATGAAATCAACAACCTTTACACACTTCCCTCTTATTGTGGCGGGAAAATGCTTACTGATTGGGTGGGTGTTTGAATATTATATGTAATGAACTATTGTGAACTACTTTATGAAAATAAAATGCATAAAAATCACAAAATAATTATAATGAGAGGTCACTTCCTACCTACTGGAATTCAAATGTAAAGGATTGGTCATGCCAAGTGTTTATGAGATTACAGAACTAGGATTCTCATGCTCTGCCCTTAGAAATGTAAAATGGTACAACTACTTTGAAAAAAGGTTGAAACTCTTCTATTTTTTTTTAATTTTTGGGTCACACCCAGCAGTGCTCAGGGGTTACTCCTGGCTCTGCACTCAGGAATTACTCCTGGCGGTGCACGGGGGACCATATGGGATCAAACCTGGGTCGGACGCATGCAAGGCAAACACCCTACCCTCTGTACTATAGCTCCAGCCCCTTGGATTGAAACTTTTTCTTTTTTCTTTTTGTGTCACACCCAGTGATGCTCAGGGGTTACTCCTGGTTCTGCACTCAGATATTATTCCTGATGGTGCTCGGGGAACCATATGGGATGCTGGGAATAGAACCCAGGTTGGCCGCATGCAAGGCAAGCACCCTACCCACTGTGCTATCACTCCAGCCCCATGGGTTGAAACTCTTAAGAAAGGTAAACATACAGCTGGCAGATGGTCCAGTCAACTATCAGATCCAGCCCAAGAGAAATGAAAGTACTGGTGCCTATGAAGACTTGGAGAAAATGGTCTGCAATAGCTTTATTTCTAATAGTCCCAAACTGGAAATAACCCATTTGTCTGTCAACAGATGAAAGGACAAACAAGTACTAACATAAAAGAACAAAATGCTGAAGAGATATATGTATGCCACATTCATGGCAACGTATCTACAACCCAAAGGTAGTAGACATTGACAGATGAATGGATTAACAAAATGCTGTTTACACATGTGATGGAATATTTTATTATTCATCCTTTAAATCTAGAAAGAAAATTCTCCAGCTGGAGAATTAGTTCAACAGGCTCAGGGCATGTTTGCATGCAGTTGGTCACAGTTTGTTGGCCAGATCACATGGTCCCCCAAGCACTGCTGGGAGTGGCCGCCTAGAGTGGGGCCAGCCAGAAGAAGCCCCTAGCACAACACAATGTGGCCCCAAAACAAAACAAAACAAAACAAATTTGAAATCAGTTGTCAAGGGTAGGAGGAACAGAATCTCAGTGTGGGGGGGAGGGGTTGTTCTATTTTTGTTTTGTTTTGTTTTTTAATTTTTATTTCTGAAACACCAAGAGGTACAGTTGTAGACTTACAAATTTTTGTGCTTGGGTTTCAGTTATACAATGATCGAGTACCCATCCCTCCACCAGTGCCCATTCTCCACCACCATTAATCCCAGTATCCCTCCCACCCCCTATCCCCCCATCCCACCTTTAAGGTACGCTCCAGACAGTACTCAGAGGGTCGAGAGGCCACAACTGTAGACACTTGGGCAAACCTGGCCAGAGGGTTAAATGGACAGGCCCAGCCATGCTGGGGACTACCAGGACCACCCCCCCCCATAGTTCCAGAAAGAGGGAGGGCATGTGATCCCAAGAATTGAACCCAGATCCTTAGGTATTCAAGACCTGTACACTTTCCTTGCATGTATTAAGCCCTCAGTTCCATCCCCGATATCAGAAAAAAAAAGAGGTATTGGGGACCAGCTTGCTTGCTCGCATGGTTGTCCTTCGTCTAGTGTTCTGCCAATCCTATTTAGGATGACTCGAGTGAACAATTTATAGATGACAGACAATAGGCAGATCGGGCAATAGTTGCCAATGTCATGGATGTCTCCCTTCTTGAACAGTAGTACGGTCCTGCTGGTTTTCCATTGGGATGGAACCTTGCATTCAGACAGGTAGCGAGTGAAGAGCCGAGCCAGTGTATTGATGAGTACTGACGGCAGGTTCTTCAGGTGTTCAGGTCTGACCTTGTCTGGGCCGGGTGCTGTTTGTTTCTTTACCGACGAAATGGCGTGTCGGATTTCGGAAGGGAGAACTTTGGGAACGACATATCCATCCTGTGGAATTTGGTATGTCGGCAAGTGGACATGGCTATCGAAGAGATATGAGTAGAAGTCATGGATAATCTTCTCCATTGCCGTTCTGGAGGATGTGATGGATCCATCAGGACGTCGGAGGGCAGTCACCTTGGTCTTATAGTTGGCAAAGGACAGGCGGGCGTTACGAATACTTTTCCCGGCTTCTGCCGCCTCTATCAGTACTTCTGCTCTTCTCTCTTTGAGGTCTTCCTTGATCGCATCTCTGCACTGCTTTGCGAGCTCGGACGTTCGCTTGCGGTTGCCTGAGGCATGCGCCAAACCACGCTGGCGAATTAGCTCAAGAGTTTTCGAAGATAGGCGATTTTTTGTGGCTATCTCTCTCTTGGCGTTCCTCGCACATTCAAGGAGGTGCTGAACCAGTCGATCGTATTTCTCGTCAATGTTGTCAACAATGGCATCTTCCCATGTTGCCGCAATAGTACCAAAGAGTTCCCAGTTGGTGGTCATTCTGGGAGTTCTCTTTTTGAACTTTGCAGCCCTTTCTCCCCTCTCTGTGAAGTAGAATGCGAGCAAGCCGGGTTCCGCAAAGGATTCAGCACCATCGACCATATCCACACGATAACCAAGCTCATTGAGGTTTCTCGGGAGTTCAAGATGCTGCTCTGTTTAACGTTCATTGATTTAAAGAAGGCCTTTGATTCTGTTGAGACGGAAGCGGTCATTGAAGCCCTAGCCAATCAGGGCATTCAAGCCCAATACATCAGGATCCTCCGTGAGCTGTATTGCGGATTCACTACCAGGATCTCACCATTCTACAAAGAAGTGATCGTTGATGTCAAGAGAGGGGTGCGGCAGGGTGATACCATTTCACCGAAACTCTTCAGTGCCACCCTCGAGAACATCATGAGACGACTGGAATGGGAAGGAATGGGAGTGAAGATAGATGGTCGGCAACTACACCACCTTCGCTTTGCTGATGACATTGTTTTAATAACACCAAACAACAGCCGAGCAGCACAAATGCTGGCCGACTTTGACCGTGAGTGTGGAAAGGTAGGACTACAGCTGAATCTTACGAAGACAATGTTTATGAGAAACAGCCTTGTTCCTGACGCCCCGTTCGCTCTCAATGGGACGACCATCTCCGAATGCAACAGGTATGTGTACCTAGGTCGAGAGGTCAACATGACAAATGACCTGGCACCCGAGCTGCACAGGAGGAAGAGAGCGGCTTGGAACGCTTTCAAGAACGTCGAAGAAATAGCTAAGAGGACGAAGAACCTCCGGCTCCGGGCACATCTCTTTGATTCCACTGTTCTTCCTGCATTAACATATGCCTCAGAGACCTGGGCCCTACGCAAACAAGATGAGAACGCTATTCAGGTCTCCCAAAGAAGAATAGAAAGAGCTATGCTTGGAATATCACGTTTCACTCAAATGAGAGAACGAATCCGGAGTTCTGACATCCGTCGACGATCAAGGATCAGGGACACTGTCTCATTTGCCAAGGTGTCGAAAATCAGATGGGCTGGTCACGTAATGAGATTTAAAGACGACCGTTGGACTAGAGCTGTTACTGACTGGATTCCACGGGATGTCAAAAGACCGCGTGGCCGCCCACCTACCAGATGGTCAGACTTCTTCGTCAAGATCATGAACGATCGGTTTGAGGCCCTTCATGTTCCCGGAGCGAACAGATGCCATTGGGCTACACTAGCACGCGACAGGGACAAATGGAGACGTTACTGGCACCCGCTCGAGCAAATCGACGACTAACGGGAAGTTAAGTGATTAAGTGATTGGGGACCAGAAAGCTAGTTATAGCTGGTAAGGTGCATGCCTTGTACACAACTGACCCAGGTTTGATCCCCAGAACCAAAGTTCCATCTGGAAATCCTAAGCACAGAACCAGGAGTAATACCTGAACAGAAGTTGATGTACTCCTCCCCCCCAAAAAAAAATAATAAATGAGGTCTGTGGGTTGAATGGTGGTGAAAGCTTCATAGCATGAATGTCCGAGAAATACTGAACTGTGCACTTTAAGATTGCAGTGATGAGGGGCCAGAGCAATAGTACAGTGGGTAGCACACTTACCTTGCACCTGGAAAACCAGGGTTTGATCCCAAGCATCCCATATTATCCCATATAGTCCCCTGAGCACTGCCAAAAGTGATTCTTGACTCCTGGCAGAGCCAGGAGTAACCCCTGAGCACTGCTAGGTATGACTGTCACTGTCACTGTCCTCCCATTGTTCATCGATTTGCTCGAGCGGGCCCAGTAACGTCTCCATCATGAAACTTGTTGTTACTGTGTTTGGCATATTGAATACACCACGGGTAGTTTGCTAGGCTCTGCCGTGCAGGTGAGATACTCTCGGTAGCTTGCTGGGCTCTCTGAGAGGGGCGGAGGAATCGAACTCGGGTTGGCCATGTTGGCTGCGTGCAAGGCAAATGCTCTACCGCTGTGCTTTCGCTCCAGCCCCTAGGTATGACACAAATGAATAAAAAGTTTATGATGATAGATTTTTATAACTTGTGTATTTCATCAAATTTAACTTTTTTTTTTCAATACCAGGGTAGGAATTTTGGAGGTGGGGGTGTTTTGGGTGTATGTGATGGGTGGGTACACCTGGCAATGCTCAGGGATGGTGGTGGTCAGGGGACTATACTGCCAGAAACTGCACTGGGACTGGTCATATGCAAGGACAGCACCTTAACCCCCAAACTATCTCTCTGGCCCAAGGAGAGATTTTTTTATATATCTTTAAAAAGTAAGGACTACAGCGATGGTATAGCAGAGAGTGTGCTTGCCATGCATACAGCCAACCTGAGTTTGAACCCCAGCATCTCATATGGTTCTACCAGCTGCCAGAAGTGATTCCTGAATGCAGAGCCAGGAATAGGCCTAAGCTCTGCTGGGTGTGCACACACCCGCCCCCCCCCCCAAAAAAAAGGGGAAAAAATAGGGACTTAGGACAGAGAAATAGCACAGCAGATGGTATGCTTGCCTTAGAGGTGGCCCACCAGGGTTCAATCCCCGGCACCCTACACAGTCCCCCAAGCACCATGGTGAGTGATCCCTGGGTGCAGAGCCAGGAGTAAGTCTTGAGAACTGCTGAGCATGGCACATAACACAAAAAAACAGACAAACAGAAAAACAGTATAAAAGCTTCCTGGAGGAGGTGATATTTAAGTTAGAAGAACAGAACTCATCTGGTGAACAGGAAGTAGTGTCCCAGGCAGAAGACAACTTGGGCAAAGTCAGGGAGACTGGAATGTGCTGTGACAGAGCTGGCAGCAGACACCCAGGGTTCTGGAGACTGCCTTTGGAATGCCGACCCAGCCCCCTGAGGGCCTTCCAGCCTCTGCTGGAGAAGAGAGCCGTTTGTAAACAGCAGCCTGACTGAGCCAGAGCCTAGCACCCTCGCTCCATGGAGACGGTCATTTGGGAAGGGAAAGGTTTGGGGTTGGCTCTGGACAGTCATTGAAAAATAAACATGTCCCTGGACATTCAGGAAACGCTCTGTGAGGCTGTGTCCAAGCAGAACTATTTGCTTATTTGTGACTTTCCTGCTTTCCATCACCCTGTCAGCGGCCACCCTGCCCCCGTCCTGACCCTGCCACCCGGCCCAGCCCAGCCTGGGACACTGGCTTCAAAGGAAGGTACGGGTCGGTGGGAGGGGCCCTGGGAAGGCATGTGGGCCTCAGCACCGGAGTGTTGGCACACAAAAGGTCATGCAGCATCGTGGAACATGTGTGGCTGTGACTGTGTCTGTGCCCACACATGTGCGTGGGTCTGTGTGGACACTGACACACAGCAGTAGATCATGGTTGTTCTTGTGCCAGCCAGTGTGGATGAAGGGCCAGTATGAAGCAGAGACGATGGGCCCAGCTGCTCGGTTCAAATCCAACGTGAGCAAGTTATGCAGCCTCTGTGAGCCCAGTTTCTCTATCTGTTCAGTAAGGGTAGCCAGTAGTAGTTCAGGGGTGTCAGAGGCACAGGACTTGCATGTGCAGGAATCCAAGCTGGACCCCAGCACTCTTGGGTGGGGCTCTGGCTCCTCCCAGCCAGACCCGAGCATGAAACCATCCATCCTGCTTGACCAACGCTCTCCTGAGTCCCCAAGTACTTCTGAGCAGTGCGAGGTAAGCAAAAATGAGGAAAATGACAGTCCCCATTTTGAAATGAACCCAGGATTAAAAGCACCTGATCAGGTACATTCCCCATTTTGGGATTTTGAGGATTTACCCATATCTCAACCTGAGAAATGGGTACTCTAGGCTCTCTGTAGAGGGGCCTATTTTCTCTCCTTTCTCTCTCTCTCTCTCTCTCTCTCTCTCTCTCTTACACAAACACACACACACACACACACACACACACACCTCTCTTTCTCTCCTATTTCTCTAAACAAACTGGGTTTGTTTCTTTGTTCCGGTGTGTGGGGGGGCTGGAAGGATAGTATAGTGGGTAGGGTGCTTGCCTTGCATGTGGCAGGCGTGATTTGTTTATTTACTTATTTAGGTTTTGGGGCCTCAGCAATGTTCAGGGGTTACTTCTGACTCTGCACTCAGGAATTACTCCTGACAGTGTCTGGGGGATCAAATATAAGATGATGGGGATCAAACTCAGGTCAGCTGCATGTTAGGCTAGTGCCTTACCTGCTGTACTATTGCTCCATCCCTTTAAAAAAAAAAAAAAAACACCCTGATCCAATGGTGTGGATATATAAGAAATGCACTTAGCCAGGCCTATTGCCAAGTCACCCCTGGGCACCTGTCTGTGTGCGTGCACAGCGTGTTGGGAGCAAGTACATCTCTACAAGGAGACTGCAGGCAGCAGGAGGTACTGAGTTTTGTAGGGAGCCACCGTAACGCACCAAGTGCCAGCAATTCCAAATGCTCTGCCTCTCTGCACCGCTCAGGCCTCTGGGCTCAGAGCTGCGGTTTCTCTTTCTGCCTCTGCCCTGCGGAGCTCTGCTGGGCCTCCGTCTTCCTGCCTGGACTCTTCCTGAACGCTACTTGAGCCTCTTGCCGCCTTCACGTTTCCTCTGCTGCAGTGGGGTGTTTTTATTTATTGATTGATTGATTGATTGATTTTCCTATCAGAGGGCACTGATCTCAAAAAAGAAATCAAGCTTAGGTGATATACATAAATCAACTTAATCTAGGAGCTGCTTTTCCTTAAAAAAATTAAATAAATAAACTCAATTTCTCTGCTTTTTAAATCAAGACTAGTCAGTGGCGCCAAATCTTATTTTAAAGAGTCCACAATTTCATATTACGTGGAACTGCTTAATGCAGGGTGAAGTAGCTTACAGATGTGAGGGATTCTCTTCTAGAGACACAGTGGCGAAGGAGAATAAGGGAATGAAGACAGCAAGAAGGAACTGCGTGGGGCCCGGGGATGTGGCTGGGGTGTGCTCCCCAAATCTGAACCAAGGCAGCTCTCCAGGTGCCAGGGTTACCCCATGCACTTGGTCTCCAGGGTCACCCCATGGTACTTCAGAATCAAGCATGCCCCCTCTGACATCACAACAACATAAGTGACGGGAAGGGGGAGAGAGAGCCCCAGAGACAGAGTAGTGCTGACCTCCCGCTACTGAACTTCGGGTCCATCTTGCAATGCAAGAAGTGCTGTAGCTCACGGACCTCTAAGACCAAGTCCTAGATGGAAACTGGACGATGGTCCCAGTTCTACCTCACCAACAGGGTTCCTGTGTCAAATACCATGTCCTGGTCAGGAATGTGGCTCAGAAGTGTAAAACCCTGAGTTAAATTCCCTGCAACAACAACAAAGAACAACCAACCTTGTCCCACCACCAAGGTGTCTGTATTGAGGGATGAATGATGACCCACAAAAATGACATGAACATGTAGTTAGTTATGAGACCCAGAGATCCTGCTTTGAGATTTGGGATGGCAATATTAATCTTGCAGTTCTGTCCCAGAGACACGACTCAGGTAAACAAGACAGAACCAGAATCACAGTGAAAGTTTTGAGCCTCATGGCCGTCTGAACCACTGAAATCCTGCTTCCCTGCCTTCCTTGCCTCCTGACTCCTGGAAACAGTCTAGAATAGAATTAGCCAGTCCCTTGTCTCTGTCCACTAGTACTCACTCCTACCTTCCTCTTGCTTTTATTTTTTGTTTTTGGGTCACACCCAAGCAATGCTCAGAGGTTACTCCTGGCTCTACACTCAGGAATTACTCCTAGCAGTGCTCAGGGAACTACATGGGGTGCTGAGGATCACACTCCAGTCAGCCACATGCAAGGGAAGAAAACAGTACTCTTCTCATTGTACCCTCCCTCCAGCCCCAATCCTGTCGCTTCCTTTTCATGGCAGCAACTGCTGAGTATCAGCTGGACATGTGACTCTCCAATCAGACTTCCCCAGACTTCCTGGCAGCTAGGCGTGGTCTTCCACCTTTCAACCAATGGGATGGAAGTGGAATTGATGTTACCCTCAAATGAATTTTCTTCTTCTCCTTTTCCTCCCCCACTTCCTGAAATCCTTGAGGTAGGTTGGTGGAGTCCTTTTCAGCCAAGCAGGTGCAGGCAACTCTTTAGATGTGTTTTACAGCAACTGGGCTACTCACCATATGTAGCTACTTAATTAAAATTAAACAAGGACCAGAGCAATAGTACAGCATGAGGGTGCTTGCCCTATGGAGATTGATCCAAGTTCAGTTTCTGGCACCCCATTTGGTCCCTCAGCCCTTGAGTAATGATCCTTAAGTGCAGAGCCAGGAGTAAACCCTGAGCATCACCTGTTGTGACTCCAAAATATTTTTTTTTAAAAAGAATGTTAATTCAGTTGCTCAGTTATTTTAGCAGTGTTTTAAGCATTCAACAGACACCTGCAGCTACTGACAGGCTAGGACACCACAGAAAGGAAATATGTCCATTATCAGAAGAACTACAGAATAGCACTGCCTTAAGGATGGAACAAGACAGAAGAAGCAAGTCTTTGAGTAATGTTGAGAAATGGAGCTGCCCTGCAGATTTCCCTGTCCCAGGGTCTGTCATTTTTTGTGTTGATTGAGGTACCAGGAATCCCCCCGACTTTGTGGGGAGCAGAGAGCGGGTGATGTGTGCATGCCAGAGTCTGACTCAGGGCGCCCATGTGCAAGGCTGCTCCCCACCACGGAGCCACATTCCTCGCACCCTCATCACATGTTTCTATAAGAAAGAAATAATGCCTTTATCTGTCAAGACTATCAAACCAACATCCAGTAAATAACTTCTTTTAATCAACCTTTCTCTCCTTTAAGTTATCAGTTATTTAAATCTTGGCTCAGACAGTCTTTTAAATCATGACATTAACAAAGCACTTGGAAATGAGGATTATGATCAGATGTTTGATTGTCTTATGCAATTGCTGTTCAATTTTTTAAGTATAATAATGACTTTTTTATGTATAATATTTTCAAATAAAATTATTTGTGCCATTCCTTCAGTATAATCTGGAAAAGGTGAAGAGAAAGGAGATGTGGACGAAAAAGAAAAGGTCATGATTGATAAAAAAGAAATGGCCATGATTGATGAAAAAGGCCATGAGTTGATTACTGCTGAAGCTGCGTTATGGATACACAGAGTTCATCAAACTATTTCTTATCTGTTTAGATATTACAAAAGTTCTGTTAAACATTATCTTTCTTTTATTTTTTTTCTTTCTGCATTTGGGTCACACCTATTGGTGCTCAGGGCTTGCTCCTGGTTCTGTGATTAGGGATCACTCCTTGAGGTGCTCACAAGGAAAGCAAGCACTTTACCTGCTGTACTATCTCTCCAGGTCACATGTTAAATATCCTCTGAAAGACTCCTTCGGTATATGCAACTATTTGAAATATTTTTTAATTAATTTTTAAAAAATAATTGTTGGGACTGGAGTAATAGCACAGCGGGTAGGGCGTTTGCCTTGCATGCAGCCAACCCGGGTTTGATTCCCAGCATCCCACATGGTCCCCTGAGCACCACCAGGGGTAATTCCTGAGCGCAGAGCCAGGAGTAACCCCTGTGCATTGCCGGGTGTGACCCAAAAAAGCAAAAAAAAGATAAATAAATAAAATAAAAAAATAATTGTTAAGTGCAAAACCCAGGACACATACCAAGAGAACTGGACCAAGGAAAATTTTTATTTCTGCTGTCATCTCCCTCCTCCCCCCACCAATCACCCCACCTGAGCCACTTCCATTCCAGCCAAACACTCACGTATTTTCTATGGGGTTTTTATCCCAGGACCTCAAAGCTTTCTCTGTCACAGTCTGGTTATTGGTGACTTTAATAATGTTTTCATGAAGATATGATTCACATAATCCATAAGTCACTCATTTAAAGTATACAAGTTTAGAGTAGACAATGCAAACATCCCCACAGTTCAAAACATCACTACTGTGTCTTTACAACTGACACATTCCAAAATTTCCTGACATCTTCAAATCTTTTTATTTTTGTATTTGCTTTTTAGGTCACACCTGGCTGTACTCAGGGCTTCCTCTTTGCTCAGAAATAACTCCTGACAGGGCTCAGGGGACCATGCGGGGTTCCAGAGAGCATACCCAGGCCGACTGCCTGCAAGGCAAGGTCCTCCCCACTATACTTCAGGCCTCAGAATATTTTTCATTGAGGAGGGATCGTGCCTGGGCCATGCCAGCAGTGTGTAAGTTAGTGTGTGAGTAAGCAGGGTTTACTCCTGGCTCTGCCTCAGGGATCACTCCTAAAAGTGCTCAGGGGACCATATGTGGGGCCAGAGATTGAACTTAGGTCAGCTGGATGCAAGGGAAGTGACTCACCCACTGTACTATCCCTCAAATCTTAAAATAAAGGAGATAAAGTATCATGTTTTCTCTCCAAAGGTTGAGTTCCAGGTGCCATTTTCTCCTGCCACACACAGTCACAATCACTTCCCTGGACATCCCCTCAGAGAGAACAGAGGTGATGGTCTTCCAGACACTCACCCGGTGGGAACAGAGGCTAGAAGCATGAAGCTGTGGGATCACAAGGAACCTTCAATTACTCATGGGGGAAAGAAAGCAAGAGACAGATTGCTCTGGATTGGATGGTCTAAGGAATCTGAGTCCAGCAGGCCAGCAACTTGGAGGGAGGGACTTGGGGGGCTCCTCCCTTGGCCCTCCCCCAGGAGGCTAGCCCTGTCCTCAGTAGTACACCCATCCATGCTCCCACTCCTCCTCCCTCCCTCCCCTGTGCTCCTGTTTTCCTGAGCTTCTGTCGTCCTCCCAACTATCCTCCTGCCCTCCCTCTCCCGTCTTCCCAGCTCCCCTCCTGCCCATCCTCCAGTTCCTCCTTCTACCTGTCCGCCCATTCATCCCCTGCTCCTCCTCCCTACCCATCCTCCCGCCCATCCTCCTCCTGTCCTCTGGCCTCTCCCAAGTCCTACAACCTTAGACGGCCTGGGAAAGTCCTACCTTCCAAAACAGCACTTTTAGTTATTTGAAGACAAGCAATGTTTTCACCATGGGCAAGGCAGTCAGGAGCCCTTTCTCCTTCCTGTCCTCCCTTACAGGGCATCAATCTTCTTAAACCTTATCCTCCCAGAGACCATCTGGATGAAACTGTTCAGGAAACTCTGTCGGGTACAAAGCCCAGAGCCCTCATCCATCTTGCCCTGTCAGAGCCCAGAGCTCCAGCCTTAAAGAATCTTTACAATGAGGCCACCCGGACCCAGCCACGGGAACAAACACTGCCTGTGCTCAGAGCCACAGCCCCCAAACATCTGAAACCCACAGTCTTTCCTGCCCACGCCCCACCTCTCCATTCCTGGTCCTGCTCTGCTGCGACGCCCAGTTAGAAGAACCGGAGGGAGGCCGGAGCAATAGTAGAGCGGGTAGGGCAGTTGCCTTGTACACGGTCAACCGAGTTCAATCCCCAGCATCCCATAGTCTCCTGAGCACTTCCAGGAGTGATTCCTGAATGCAGAGCCAAAAGTGACCTCTGAGCATTGCTGAGTATCCCCTGGCCCTCTCCAAAGAAGAGTCAGAGTAGGGCCAGAGTGACAGCACAGCAGGTAGGGCATTTGCCTTGCACACTGCTAGCCCAGGTTCAATCCCCGATATCCCATATGGCCCATCGAGCACTTCCAGGAGTGATTCCCTGAGTGCAGAGCCAGGAATAACCCCTGAGCATTGCCCTGGGTGTGACCCCAAAAGCCACAAACAAACAAACAAGATAAGTCAGAAAAAATGTTCTTAAGACTCTTAGGAAGGATCCATAGGAGGATTTTAGAGACCCTGGACTCGGACCTCTCTCTGCTGTGTGGCCTTGGCAGAGAAGCGCCGGGAGTCTTGATGCTCTCATCAGCAGAGCTGTGACCCCCTCCTGCCAGTGGCGAGAATTAAATGAAATCAAATAGAGTTTTAAATTACTCTCCCAGGGCAGGGAGCTGGGAGAGAGGCTAAGGTGTTTGTCTTTTGATCCCTGGCCCTGTGTCAGCTCCCCTGAGCACCACCAAAGTATGATCCCTGCACACGGAGCCAGAAGTAAACCCTGACCACCATCTTGTGTGGCCCTCAAACAAAAAATTAGATAATAAAAGTAAAAAGAAATAAAATTACTCTCCTCCTTGTTGGTTTTGCTCCAGCCTTTGCTGTCCCTCCATTGCCCCATCCCCGGGCCTTTACACATGCCACCCTGTATGCTCTGTGGGCATTACCCTTTTCCTTCACAGCTCAGCTCAGAGGTGACTGATAATCATCACAAGACCCCCCCAAGACCCCCCCCCCCGCCCATCCTGGGTTCATTTTGCAAAAAGCGTAGGATGCCACTATTATGTGATGCTCTTTTAAAGTTTATGCGCCGAAGGCAGCACCAAGTAAAGGGTGTTGGGAGGATCCTCCCAGGATGGGAGATGCATGCTGAAAGTAGACTATAGACCGAACATGATTGCCACTCAATGCCTCTCTTGCAAACCACAGAACCCAAAAGGAGAGAGAGAACCAAAGGGAATGCCCTGCCACAGAGGCAGGGTGGGATGGAGGGGTGGGGGGCGGGAGGGATACTGGGATCATTGGTGGTGGAAAATGGGTACTGGTGGAGGGATGGGTACTTGATCATTGTATAACTGAAACCCAAGCACAAAAACTTGTAAGTACACAACTGTACCTCATGTTTCACTAATTAAAAAAAGTTAAAAAAATAAAGTTTATGCACCAACTTATTTTCTTTCTGGGGTTTTGGGTCTTACATTCAAGTGTTTAGTCCATTCTGAGTTAACTTTTAGTATAAGATTCCAGTTTCATACTTTATTATGTGACTATCCAATTTCCCTAGCACCATTATTAAAGGTAGCGTTCTTTCCCCATTGTATATCCTCAGATTCTTCTTCAAAATTTAATTGTATTTGGCTTCCTATTCTGAGCTAAATATGCACCCATTTTTGTTTTGTTTTTTGTTTGTTTGTTTGTTTTAATTTTTATTAGTGAAACACCATGAGGTACAGTTGTAGACTTACAATTTTTTGTGCTTGGGTTTCATTTATACAATGACTGAGTACCCATCCCTCCACCAGTGCCCATTCTCCACCTCCAGTGCTCCCAGTATCCCTCCCACCTCCCCATGCTCCCCATCCCACCCCACCCCTGTGGCAGGGAATTCCCTTTTGTTCTCTCTCTCCTCCCAACACACTTTACTTGGTGCTCCCTTTCTCCCTAGCATGTGCGGCTGGCCTCCAAGCCATGGAGTGAACCTCCTGGTACTTATCCTGGCTATTCTTGGGTGTTAGTCTCCTATTTTGTTACTTTATATTCCCCAGGTGAATGCAATCTTTCTATGTCTGTCCCTCTCTTTCTGACTCATTTCACTTATCATGATACTTTCCATGTAGTACCACTTATATGTAAATTTCATGACTCATCTTTTCTAACAGCTGCATAGTACTCCATTGTGGTAGATGTACCAAAGTTTCTTTACCCAGTCATCGGTTCTCGGGCACTCGGGTTTTTTCCAGATTTTGGCTATTGTGAATATGCACCCATTTATGAACTGAAAAAAAATTATGGTGCAATGATTAGGAGGTGAAACAGGGTCCCTGAAGCAGACTTCCAGATGGGTGCCCACACCCCTTGGACCCGCTCTACCCTTTACCTCCTGCTTTAATTTCCCTCCTAGCCCCTAACTCCCCAAGGCCTAAGGAAGTAATGCACCTGCTGACTGTCCATCTATCATGCTAGAACGGGGAAGTTCACTGAGGACAAAAATCAGGTAGTCTAGTTCCTGCTGTCCACTGAGTGCCATGACAGGGCCTAGCCCACAGCACACACTCACCACAGATTCAACCATGAATTTAAGGCACAAACAGCAGACAGCCGCCTCCTCACACAGGGTTAACGCAGTGAGTGATACCTCCTGGGGTGAGGGTCCCCTCAGAGACAGTATTTCATCATCCTTGTCACTGGGGCCGACTGGGAATACACCTTACGACTCAGTGCCCCTGTCCAGGCTCGAGACCAGACCTAGCCCAGTTTCCCGCCCGTCCCAGACATCCCCAGCTTGGCACATTCAGGAAGTAAGACTGGGTTCTGCGTTCTCACACAGGGCCGGGCCTTCACTGTGTGCTCACTGGTTCTCTTTTGCTTGGTTTTTGAGCCACACCTGAAGATAACTCAGGGGTAACTCATGGCTGGGTGCTCAGCAATTACAGCTAGCAATGTTCAGGGTACCATATGGGGGTGTCAAGAATCGAACCTGAATCAGCTTCATGCAAGGTAAGCACCCTACCTGTTGTACTATCTCTCCAGCCCCTCGATGGCTCTTTTTGTTCCTGATGTGCAGGTGATGAGAGGCACAGTGGCCTGGCAGTTCCTGGGTGGGACTGAAGACAACTCAGAACTCAGGGCTGCCCACAACTGATGCCAAATCCTGCAGGACACATTCAACCAAGGATGGGATTTGCCACCATCAATTCCAAGCCCAGAGCCCAGTCTTGCCTCCTGAATGTGCCAAGCTGGGGATGCCTGGGGCGGGCGGGAAACTGGGCTAGGCCTGGTCCTGAGCCTGGACAGGGGCGCTGAGCCGTAAGGTGTATTCCCAGTTGACCCCAGTGACAAGGATGATTAAACACTGTCTCTGAAGGGATCCTCACCCCAGGAGGCATTAGTCACTGCACTAACCTTGTGCTGGACTCCAGGCCAGGTAGGCGAACAGATGACGCCCAGCAGAGAATGCAGAGAGCAGGGTAGAGTCAGCAGCCTGGAACTCTCCTCAGGAGCCTGGGGGTTCCCAGCTCAGAACTGGCTCGGTCGAAGGGCGTTGGAGGAAAAAGCAAACCTTCCAGATTCTCTCTCCAAACATCAGGTTCCTGGCTGTCAGGTAGAAATAATACCCAACTCAGAACAAAAGTCAGAGATACAGATTGGAAAGGGAGGGAAGTTTGGGGTGAGTAGAACGGGCGATGGAGGGCAGGAGGTTGAGGAGTCCTGCTATAAACAAACTCGGGGTCAAAGGCATGGCTTAGTGGGCTGCGCACGGTGGCTCTATCCCTGGCTTACACTGAGCCTGGAACTTCTCTGGAGTGACCCTGAAGCACAGAGCCAGAAGTAGCCACAAAAAAATAAAATCAAATCAAATCACATGTGGAGGGAGTTTTCACGGCATTGTCAGTAATACTGCAGCTCCATCACTTGAAAGTTGCCAAGAAAGAAAATCCTAAAAATTCCTAGAGCAGAAAGGAAAAAAAAATAATTGTAACTTTGTAAGGTGATGGCTGGCAACTAGATTTACAGTGGTGAATGCTTTGCAGCATATACAAATATTGAATCATTATGTTGTACAACTAAAAACTAATATAATGTTATATGTCAATTATACCTCAATTTAAAATAAATCTACCTCAAGATGTTGACAGGAGGACTATTAACAGAAATAACAGTTACCATTCATGAGCATGTTACCATGTCCTGAGGGTGTTCCATTAACTCCATTAAAAATGGCCTCAGGAAGATATTTATAGCCCCTTTTTTATATCTGGGAACCACACCCACGGGGTTGGAAAGATAGCACAGTGGGGAGGGCACATGGCTTGCACACAACCGACCCCAGTTCCATCCCTGGCATCCCATACGGTCCCCTGAGCCCCACCAGGAATGATCCCTGAGCGCAGAGCCAGGAGTGGTCCCTGAGCACCCCCAAACATGCGTACACATGCAGAGGCACGCACTCACATGCACACACACACCACACCACACACACACACACACACACACACACACACACACACACGGCTCATACCCAGCAATCCTGGGGATACTGAGTACTGGGTTTCTCCTGGTGATGCGGTGCTTGTACCAGGTGGGTCCTAAGTGAGGATGCTCAGGCCTGTGAGGTGCTGGAACTGGACTCAGGGCCTCACACGTCCCAGACTTGTGTTCTGACCACCCGAGTCCCTCCATTCCTTTTCCAGTGGAGGAAACTGAGGTTTCGAGAATGTGGTGACCAGCCCAATGCCACAGAGCTGAGAAAAGCCAGAATGAAACTGAACCTGCTATTTCTAAAGCCCGTTTTTGTTTTGGGGCCAGGCCCAGTGATGCTCAGGGAATACCCCAGGCTCAGTGCTCTATGGGCAGCTACTGGGGGCCCTAGGGAACCATGCAGTGCCAGGGGCCAAGCTCAGTTCTCCCACTGGTAAAGCAAGTGCTCCTGCCCTTCTGGCTGTTTCCCAGTCAAAAGCCCACTTTATCCACCCTGGAGAACAGTGCCTTTTTACTACCAGCCCACAGCCCTGGACTGGCCCGTGGGTAGTCACTGCCCCATCCATGAGAGCTGGCATCTCCGTCCCTGAGCATGAGGTCTGGGGCAGGTGAGATGGGACCCTGAAGCTGGGTGACCCTGAGGCTGCAGTCTGGGCTGGCTTCCTGCTTCCAGCGGCCAGAGGAGCCCCTTCCCCCACCCCTCCTCCCAGCACGGGGAGGCTGGGGCCCTCACCACAGAGGAAGTCCAGCCAGGTCAGGCCTGCCCTTTCCCACAGCCCCCGAGTGACCCTCGGAAGTTTCTCCCTCACCTCTGGGCTGAGATCCCCCCAGGGGCCCCTGGCCTGGGCCTGAGGGGTTATACTGCCCCTGTACTAAGGGACAGCCTAACTCATGTATGACCCACACCAATAAATCAGGGAGGGATGGGTGGGGACCTTCATAAATTCATATCAAACTGCCCCCAAATTATGACAGATGACACGGCAGTCATAAAATTGCACAAGCAAAACTCACCAAGTCATTAATTTCATGGCCGTAGAAAATAAACAGACACATTTTTTCGCGGCCCTAATAAATTTTTTAAAACTCAAAGAATGGTCCATCTGCTTCGAATAATTTTTAATTTCCTATTCTGTCTCATTCCCATTAGCTATTCCACTGAGATATTTGCTAAATTCTTTCATTTACCTCCTCCCATCTGTATTCAATTACCCTATTCCCAAATAGAGTGAGTTTTTGTTTCTCCAAAGCTTGGGACAAAATACCCCCGCCTGTACCTTAAAGCAAATGTTCTGTGTGTTTTATTATCTGTTAGACGGTATGAGTCATTCTAACTCGGTTGCCTGAGCAGAAAGGCTTGGAGAGCAATCTGATTTTGATGTTTTCTGGCTTGGGTGGAAAACACCTGCCCGATTCTCAAAGCTAATCTATTAACATGGTAAATGCTGTAGCAGATGTTCGGGACTGAGCACGGGCGTGCTGGGCTGGGCTGGCCTGGGTGTCGGGGCCCGCTTTGGAAGTGTCCAGGGGTCAGAGGGCAGCCGTGCCACAGGGGGCTGAGCTGGCCTGAAACGCTGTTTGGGGGCTGTCCCAGGCTCTGGCCGCCTCCCTGGGGCTTGCAGCAGCCACTCCCCACAGAAGGACATTTCAAGGGCATCTGCCCCATTCCCCCATAGATCCTGTTTTGTTTTGCTTTAAATTTTAGGGTGGGAGGGATACTGGGATCAGTGGTGGTGGAGAATGGGCACTGGTGGAGGGATGGGTACTCGATCATTGTATAAAGGAAACCCAAGCACTAAAGTTTGTAAGTCTACAACTGCACCTCATGGTGTTTCACTTATAAAAAATTTTAAATAAATAAATATTTTTTTAAAAGATTAAAACTAGGAAAAAATAAATAAATTTTAGGAGCCGCAATCTGGAGAGATAGCACAATGGTTAGGGTGATTCCTTGTTTAAGGCTGACCCAGGTTTGATCCTCGGCATCCCATATGGTCCTCTGAACACCACCAGGAATGATTCATGAGTGTAGAACTCCGAGTAAGCCCTGAGCATTGCCTGGTGTGCCCCCACCCAAAAATAAATTAATTTCAGGCAAGAGGGGCTGGAGTGATAGTACAGCAGGTAGGGTGCTTGCCTTGTAAGCTGCTGGCTCATGTTCAATCCCTGACATCCCATCTGGTCCCTTGAGCCCTGCCAGGAGTGATCCCTGAGCACAGAGCCATGAGTAAGCCCTGAGAACTCTTGGGTATGAACAATTTTAGACATCGTGATTTACAATGATAATTGACTGGTGATGATGGGGCTTTCTACCTGCAATGTTTCCAACACCACAGAGAGGGCCCTTGTAGCCTATCCCCTCAGGCAGGGTGTTCTGTGAGTGGGTCACAGGCATATTGGGTTTGGCAGTGCTCAGGGATCACTCCTAGTGGTGCCGGACTCAAACAGGGCAAGGCAAGCCCCTCGGATACTTCTCTGACAGACAGAAGGTGGCCAGAGCAAGGGCGCCTTGTCCCACAGTCACCCGCACACTGAGTGCAGGCACCTCACGGGGCCCCAGAAGCAGGAGCTGGGCCTCACTCTGTAGGAGGAAGAGGACCTGTGGGCATTCCTTCCCCTTCTGCCCGTGTGCCTGGACACCCAACTTGACCAGGAGCCTGGCAACGTAAAGTCATTATCTGGCCAGCCCCCAAATGAGGGTATTTTTGGTGGGGGTGCTGGGAGGGTTGGGCCACATCTGGCAGTGCTCACAGCTTCTTCCTCACGCCAAGAGCTGTGCTGAGGGCCAGAGAGGTAGTACAATGGGTAGCGTATTTGCCTCCCATGTGGCTGACTTGGGTTTGGTCCCCAGCACCTCGTGTGGTCCCATGAGTGCCACCAGGAGTGGTTAGTGATTCCAGAGCACAGAACCAGGAGTAAATCCTGAGAATAGCGGGGTGACCCAAACCACCACCCACACCCACACCAAAAAAAAAAAGAGAGAAGGAAAATAAGAATAGCCATACCTTGGGGGGGGGGCTTGAGGGCACCTTTGCAGGAGGTCCGAAACAGCGGTCTAATACAAACCTTGTCCTCATCTCAGATGCGTCTGCAGATGGAAAGTCTGGGGTGGGCGAGCCGAGGCCCTAACAATTCCAGCTGGTGGGGCCTATCAGGGGTCTTCAGAGCACTGGACTTGAACAAGCCTCCCCGCCCCAACACACAAATGGGGAACTGAGGCTCTCGGGCAGAGAAGTGACTTTTTTACACCATACCCTGCATGGCTCTGAATTTCTGTACTCTGGGGGAGCCCTCTTAGAGGAAGGCTCAGGCCGGCAACACACCTGCCTTGGGGTGTCCCTGAAAATAGTCTGAGGAGAGGGTTTCTACCCAGGTGATTTTCCGGGAGTCTCTAAGGAGAAGGGAGTGTGGAGGAAGGTGCGAGGGAAGAAAGAAGCCCGGCGTGATCTCAGACGGGCGTCACCTCAGCCTGGTGCCCAGGAGAGTTCTGGAACACAAAGAAGACAGCCATAGTCCACACAGACCACACAAGGTGGGGCATGGTGGGAGACCCAGGGGAGCACTGAGCTGGGAGCAATTGGGGGATGGGAAACCCCAGGGCAGGAGAACAAGCAGGAGACCCGGTCCAGCCTCTGGCAAAGGCACTCCCATCCCTGGGAGGGTCGGACCCTGGCCCATCTCCTCCGCAGCCTGTTTCCCCGCCATGGAGCGACCCTGTGCGCCCCTTGGGCTCTGCCGTGCTGACCTCTGTGATCCCGTGGCCACTTGTCCCAAGTGCCCCTGGGGCCCCTCAGTAGCTCGTCCACCCGTGGGGCCAGGCGGGCTGAGGCCATTGAGTGCCTCCAGCCGGCTGAGCGGGCCGGGGAGTCAGTATTTCTTGAAGTGTAAGCACCGAGACCACACCGGGGTGTCAGTAAATTCATTATCCCATTACGCAGGCCTGAATTATTCAGCGCTCTGGGGGCCTCAGCAGGAGCGCAGTCAATGCGGCATTAGCGGGATGGATGGAGCCAGGCCCGGCGCGGCGGGGGCCGCGAGGACAGATCTGGGCCCAGAGGCTGCCGGGGCCTGGAGGCACAGGCGGGTCCAGTGTGCAGGTCCTGGGCTCCTTGGAAAGGGTCCTGCGGACCACCCAGGAAAGAGCAGAGAGCAGCTGGGGGCCCAGACCCAGGCCACCTCCCCCCAGCTGGGGCTTCAACAGCTCTGCGTCTCTGTAAAAGGCAGCAGTGAGGACCCATCCTCCCTCTTGAATTTAATCATAGAAATTAGTTTTAATTGGGTATGAAAACCTCCAGAAAATCATCATTACTAGTTTCAGGGTTGGAGAGTGTCCATATGACTATGTGCGTCAAATAAATGCAGGTAGAAATAGTCAATGAAACCTTAAAGTCACATCCCTAAAGGAAGGAGAGATAAACCCTGTTTTACCCCTCTCTCCAGAAAAACCCGAGAAGGCGTGATGGCTGGAGCCCAGGCAGTTATTTTGCTCAATGAGGGGAAGTCACATGATGGTACCGGTATTGGTGACAATGGTACAGAATACAAATCAGAGTCTCTGTTGGTCCTAGAATCTCTTTACCTCCTCCAGACTATATTTATATATTATAGGAATCAATTTTTTATTTATTTTGGTTCTTGGGGCACACCCAGGGCTCAGGGCTTACCCTGGCTCTGTGCTCAGGCCTTACTACTGACTCTGTGCTCAGGGATCACTCCTGGGGACCATACAGTGTGCCTGGGATCAACACAGGCCAACCAGGTGCAAAGCAAATGCCCTATATGCTGTACTATCAGTCACGCCCCGAAAATCAATACACTTCTTCGTTAAATCCTTTTTCTTTTTCTTTTCTCTGTCATAGCCCAATTCAACTCTACCTCCTTGGTTAAGTCCAAGAATGACATAGGAAAAGCGGCTCAACCCAGTACACGTTTCCTTTAGAATGTTTTTACCCTTGGGGAAAAACACTTAAGTATTGACCTGGTGGTGGGTGTCGTTTGAAATGATCCCTCCATGAAACTATCGTTAACAGCATTAAAAATCACAATATATCAACAAAGACTTAAAAGAATGAAAGAACATAAAAGAAAAAATGATGAAAAGAGAAAATCACTTTAAAAGAACAAAGCAGTAAACATTGAAGGGTCAGGAATATAACTCAGTGGTGCAACAAATGCTTTGTGAGGTCCTGGGGTCGGTCCCTAGCACTAAAAAGCAAAGAACTGTAGGGCTGGAGCGATAGTACAGTGAGGAGGGTGCTTGCCTTGTACGGGGATGACCCAGGTTTGATCCCTGTTACCCTACATGGTCCCCTGAGCCCTCCAGGAATGATCAGAGCGCTGCTGGGTGTGGACAGAAAGGAAAAGAAAAAGGGGGGAAAAAGGATGGGAGGGCAGGGCAGGGGAGGGCAGGGCAAGGAAGGGCAGGGCAAGGAAGGGCAGGGGATGGGAGGGGAGGGAAGGGAGGGAAAGGGAGGGGAGAGGGGGTGGGAGGGCTGGCATCCTCTGAGGGCTGTGTGACTATCAGCGGGAGCATCCCAATCTTAGATACCCAGGCGGTCTCTGCAGTATCTCCCAATCTCTTCACTAGGATTTTCTCCTCCGGGGACTGTGGTCAGGGATGCTCTAAGCCTCCACTGGGATATCACCTCCCCTCCGGGGCAAGGACCCCAGGGGGCAGTGATGGGTGGGGGGCAGAGCCTGGGCTCCGGGGTCGGGGCGCCTGAGTGGGATGGATGGAGGAGGGTCTGTCTCCACCAGCAGAGAGAAATCAGGTCCCGTAGGCAGCCCCAGTGCCAGTGCAGATCCGGAAGGTGGCGTGAGTTGCCGGGTCAGGGCAGTAGGGAGTGGTGGGGGCAGGAGTAAGGGTAGGCAGGCGTGAGTCCACCAACACAGCAAATGCACCCGGGTGTCCAAAGTGCTCTTCCTGACCCACCCACTGGTGCTCAGGGCTGCCCCCTGGCAGGGCTCCCAGGACCCTGAGTGGCACCTGACTCGGCCGCGGGTAAGCACCCTCTGCGCCTTACTCAGGCTGCCGTGCGTGTTTGGGGCCAGCCCGGTCTGCTCTCAGGGGTCACTCCCGGGGTTCAGGGGACCATGGAAGGTGCTGGATTGAACTGGGTTCGGCCACAGGCAAGGGGTGTGCAGCCATCTGCTTAGCGGGCTCTGTCCCCGGTGCTCCTTGAGCTCTGCTGCTGTGACCAGGCACCACCAGTCCCGTCCAGCACCGTAGCCCTGCAGTGCCCAGCCCGGCCCTCTGAGAGTCTCGCGTTGCTCAGCCCTCCAGAGGCAGCTGCTGAGTGCGGGGTCAGTGGGCTCCTCCTCCTGGGAGGGGGGCAGGAAGCAGGGCTGGGGCACCCAGGAGGCCAGCAGCTCCTCTGGCCCTGCCCTGCCTGGGTGTGGGGTGACCTGACGCCCAGATCCTGCCCTGCCCCCGAGATCCTGTAGGGACCGCAGCTAAGCTACCGCTGTGACCTCCGCACCTGAGCGTGAATGGCAGATTCTGACCCACTGGACCCCCACCAATGCCCCCCACCCTCTAGGCTCCGAGTCAGGGACAGGGCTGCTGGCAGCGTCCCCTCCCTTGAGAGGCAGTCCCTTTAGAAGGCTCCAGAACGTGTCTCCTGTGCTGGGAGCAGTGGGGTGTCCCCGCCATTCCCGAGGCCTCATCCCTGAGGCCTAGACTGTCCTGGCGAGCCCCCCAGGCCCCCCTGAGCCTCCCTGGAGAGCTGGGGTACCTGGCAATGTGTGAGCCCTTCCATAGGGACACTCACCCCACAGAACGCGGGGCCTCTGCTTCAGAAGGCACCAGCTCGGGGAAGAATGGGAGCCAGCAGGGCAGGAATGGTCAGAACAAAAGCACCCAAGGGGACACTGCTGGATTCGGGGGAGGGGGACGGGGGGACAGCATGGGAGTGGCACTGTTCTAGGTTCTCAGCAGAGTCCAGTCAGGGCTGGAGGGACAGCAGGGAGGGCTGAGTCTGCTGCAGCCTGGCACCCTATATGGCCCCCAGCAGCTGGGAGTGACCCGTGAGCACAGAGCCGAGAGCAGGCCCTGCGCACCATTGGGTTGGGTCCCAAAGACCAACCAGCCAATGAACAACAGAGGAACCCACGGTTGGGCCCTGCTCCAACACAGAAGCTCCTTCCTGCACCCAACACAGAATAGGGGGACACAGCTGCCGTCAGGGTCAGAGGCTACAGTGTATCTTCAAGAACCAACTCTCTCCATCTCTCTGTCTCTGTCGCTCTGTCTCTTTCTCACCCTCTCTCTCTCCCCACCCTGTGTGTGTGTGGGGGGGGGGGGGTGAGTCTTCGAACCACACCTGGTGATGCTCAGGCTTGCTCCCAGCTGTGTGCTTGAGTGTCACTCCTGGTGGCACTTGGGAAGTCGTATGCAGTGTCAACGCCACCCCTGCAGACCATTTCCCTACCCCGAGGCAAGAGTTTTAGACAAGGACGGGCAGCTGCTTGATGGCCACACAGCTCCTGGACTCGGGCGGGCCAGGCAGGGCCCCAGGCTGAGTGGACACCTCTGGAGTGAGGGGGCGAGGCCCCCGGGGAAGCAGCAGGAAGCAGAAAGTCGGGCACTGACCACATACCACAGAAGGGTCTGCTGTGCATCTCAGAATTGACTCTGCAGCTGCCAAGAGCCTTTGACTCCTCTACCCTCCGCATAGACCCTGCTCTCTGAGAAGCAGCCCCTAACACACACACACACACACACACACACACACACACACACACACACGAGTTGCCTCCCACTTGGCTCCGTTTGAGCCTCCTGCACACTCGTGTGTGGAGGTCAGGGTGGCAACAAGGCACTGCATCTGGCAGGAGGGACAGCCGAGCTGGGGCCCCGTGTGCGGAGGGCCGAGCCAGGGGGCACAGGCCCAAGACACTCTTTGCAGTTCCCTGAAGGGGGCCCAAGAAGCCGTGACTGTGTGGGGGTTCGGCCCTGGAGCTGGGGGCCTGGCCATGTGCAGCCAGGAAGGCAGAGCCAGTGCTGCGGACCCCCGTGCCCCACGTGGAGGACCAGAACTAGCGGGCTCGTCCCGCTCATGCCCTGACCCCGGGTGGCCCTGTGGAGGCGGCATGGGTGGGGGTGCTGCCACAGGGCCCCCGGACGCCAGCGGTTGCTGAGAAGTGGGGCAATGGGCTCCCCGCAGCCTGAGGCAGCCAGCAGCCCACACACCCAGGCCAGCTCTGCTTTCCCCACAGCTGGCACCTTCCAGGGCATGGGAACCCTCCCCACACACAGCTGGCCCTAAGCTGGGGTGGGTGAGGGTTCTCGGGGCATCGTGCCACAGGCCTCTCAGGAGAGGAGGCGGCAGCCCAGGAAGATCGAGGGACCCTCACTGACCTCAACAGTGCAGAGGCCACAGCACAGGTGCGAGCTCTGCAGATGGCCAGCAGGCGGGTGGGCAGCTGTGGGCACACACCCCACCTGGCTGGGACCTACAGTAATGGGGTCTGTGGGGTGCACCCGAGTCTGCGCCCTGAGACTGTGCCCCAGGTCTGTACCGAGTCTGCACTCCGAGTCTGAGCCCCAAGTCTGCACCGAGTCTGCACCCCAAGTCTGTACCCCAAGACTATACTTCGAGTCTGTGCCCTGAGACTGAGTCCCGAGACTGTACCTCAAGTCTGCACTGAGTCTGCACCCCGAGACCATCGTGTCCCGAGTTTGTGTCCCGAGACTGTGTCCCTGGGTCTGCCCCACTTGGCACTCCCCATAGAGAGCACTGTCTACTGCTTCACCAAGGGATCCAACAGGAGGTGCCCAGAGGAGCAAGTCTGGATGGGACCTGGAGTGAGTGTTGGTGCAGGCAGTCAGCCCCCCCGGGGTGAGTGTGGCAGGGAGTCAGCCCCCCATCCCCTGGGATCACAGGTCTGCACATAGGACTCCAGTTCTACCCCAGCCCCGCAGGGTCCCCAAGCACCTGGGGCAGCCCCTAGAACCAAGGGGGAGAGAACTGGTGCATCGTGGTGGGAATCAAACCTCCCCCCCCTTACAGAAAACAAAGCCAGCCCAGGAGAGAGGCCGAGGGGCGGGGGGGTGGGGGACAAGACTGGGGCGGGGGTGGGTTCCAAGGCAGAAAGGGGGCCCCGGGCCAGTGGCAGGGCTTGGCCATACCGTGTGGGCCTGTGTCCTGGGGGCTCCAGGCCCTCTCCAGTATCTCTGCTCCTGGCCCTCCAGACCACACGCCTGAGGGGACAGTGTCAGCGAGACACCAGGATGAACCCTGCAGCCCCGGCCCCACAGCTAACAGGGCAGGACACCGGCCCCTCCCTAACCCGCAGCCCCCCAAACTGGGCCCATGGACCCCCCTGCCCTCCTTACACCCTCCCTCTCCCACAGGCCGAGCTTGAGGGAACTGTGAGGGGCTATTCCCGACCCCCCACTTGCTCCCCAGGACATCTGGGCTCCAACCCCTCATTCTCACCCCCTAACCCAAGCATGACTCCCCTGCCATTTCCTGAGCATCCCAGGGCCCCAAGGACGGGGGTGCGGGGTCACCACCCAGGCCTGAAAAGCAGAAGCTGGTCATTCGGGTGGAATTCAATCTGGGGGCCACTCCATGACCACTTTTATGGACACTCCCCAGTGACCCCCATGGCTGACCCCACGGGACGTCCCAGCCTGGACTGACACCCAAGTTCTCAGGCCTGTGAGCCTGGGCTCCAAGGGTCAGTGAAAGCAGCGCTGTCATGGCCCCCAAAGAGCCTGGTCTCCACCCATGTCCCCGGCCCGAAGCGGCCGGACCTCACGGCCTCCCGCCCGCGTGCGTGAAGAGACAAGAAATGAGCAGCGAGCCGGGGAGGGCGGTGGAAAAATTAAATTTTGCATGATCAGCAAGGCCCCGAACAATCGCGCGCAGCTGAAGTGGGTGCCGCGTCCATAAGTCATTCTGTTTTATAGACCATTAGGGTCTCCAGAGACAACCTGCATGGAGACCACTGCTTTTTGTTGAAATTAAAATGTCAGAGAAGAAGAAATAGAACAAAACAGGGAATCTGCAATTAATTACCAGGCCATAAAAATTCAATAATCAGGAGGCAGAGCGGCCGCGGGCCCAGCGGTATCGGAGCCGGCGTAACAAGAATGGAATACATTAATCTTTTCAAATTAGTTTTTTAATCTGACGGGGATGTATGGTGACAGGCTCCCCTCCCCGCCCGAACCCCCAGCTTGGGCTCCGTTCTGAAGCCAGAGGGGAGGGAGGCTCTGGCGGATCAGAGTGGGCCCTGCCCAAGACCCGCCGCCCCCCATCGGGGAGAGTGGGCGTCAGCGCCCAGGACACGGGCTGTGGAGGAGCACCCGGAGGTGTCGGGAGTACTACTTGCAAGTGGGGCTCCTGCTGCAGTCCCGGGGGGGGGGGCTCCAGGGGTATGCCTTTCCCGCCACTGGCTCACAGTTTGAGAGAGCAAAGGCAGGGACCAGAAGGCTCGGAGAGCACGCAGGGCGCTTGTTCTGCACAGGGAGGCCGAACCCCATCCCTGCCATCCCATACGGTCCCCAACCCCTGCCACACGCGACTCCTGAGAGCAGAGCCACAAAGAAGCCCTGAGTACTGCCCAGTGTGGAAAGAAAAGAAGGAAAAGAAACGTAGGGAAGAAAGGCCAGAGAGAGAGTTCAGCGGGTAGGGCGCTTGCCTTGCAAGCGGCTGGCCCGGGTTCAATCCCCGGCACCCCATATGGTCCCCTGAGCCTGCCAGGAGTGATTCCTGAGCATAGAGCCAGGAGTCAGCTCTGAGCACTGCTGGGTGTGCCCCCTCCATAAAACAAAGAAAGGGGAGGAGAGAGAGGGGAGAGAGAGGGAGAGAGAAGGGGAAAGAGATTGGGGGGGGGGGGGGGAGAAGGAGAGAGGAGAGAAAAGAGGAGAGGAGAGAAAAGAGGAGAGGAGAGGAGAGGAGAGGAGAGGAGAGGAGAGGAGAGGAGAGGAGAGGAGAGGAGAGGAGAGGAGAGGAGAGGAGAGGAGAGGAGAGGCCAGAAGACAGCTTGCAGGACTGTGCCCAGCACCACCAGGTGGAGGCCTACAGGCGCCCAGCAGCTGCACAGCACCAGGCTGAGCACGACCAGGCCTCAGGATCCCAGGGGTGCTCCCCACCACCAGCCTCAAAACCAGCAAGAGCAGAGCCTAGAGAGAGACACCCGGACTTAGATCCCCGGTTCCCAGAGGGGCAAGCTGCAGGGAGGGACCAGGGCAGGAGGGGAGGGGTAGGGTAGGGTAGGAGTGGACAGGGGAGGGAGAGGAGAGGAGAGGAGAGGGGAGGGGAGGGGAGGGGAGGGGAGGGGAGGGGAGGAGGAGGAAGAGGACGAGGAGGAGGAGGAGGAGGAGGAGGAGAGGGGAAAGGAGTGGAGGAGTGGAAAGGGGAGGAGGAGAGAAGGGAGGGGAGAGGAGTGACAGGGAGGAGGAGAAGAGGGAAGGGGAGGAGGTGGGGAGACACAGTGGCTGGAGGCCTTGGGTTCCATCTCCAGCATCAGGGGCGGGATGGGGCGGCAGAGTTGGGGAGCGAGAGGGAGGGAGAACAGCCCCCGCCGGGGCAGGCTGGTTGGGATGCTGCTCCCGAGCTGCAGTTTTCTCTGGACACCAGGCACGCAGGCTCCGGGGCACTGTTCCACGAGCACTCGGGAAGGCAGCGTTGAAGGTGACTCCCGCGGGTAGGAAGGGGCTGGGGTGCAGGCTCAGCACAGCGGGGGTCCCCTGAAGCCAGGCCTGCGGGTGGGCCGGCTGCAGCTGACTGGCCGGTCGGGGCTAGCCCCCCTACACCTCCTCTGATCTCCCGCCCCGCCTGCGCCCCAGCGCTGAGTCAGCCGCCTCCTACGGACAGCGTGGGCCAGGACAGGGGCTAGGGAGCCCCGACCCCTCCAGCTGGACGGGAGCGGAGCGGTCCTTTCTAGCACATTCTACGCACCCTGTGGCTCGTCCAGCCTGGACCTTCCCGGGAGGTGTGTGCGCTCAGGAGGCACACGCAGGGGGAGGCGCGTTTGGGGGCCACACCCGGGGTGTTGGGGTGGGTCAGGGCTCCCTCCTGGCGATGCTCGAGCACCCTCTGGGATGCAGACGCCCTCCCCGCCAGGAGTCCCCAGTTTCCGTTTCCCTCGGTGACCCTCAGGGTCACCCGACTGCGGGGGGCGCGGGGAGGAAGGAGCGGCGGGCCCCAGAGGCAGAGCGGCCGCCGCGGGGCGCAGTTCCGCGTGCGGCCACCAGATGGCGAGCGTCCCCCTGCGGCGGGCCTTGCGGTCCGCACGCGCGGCCACCAGATGGCGCCCGAGGCCGCAGCACCGCGGGCCGCGCGGGGAGGAGCCTGCAGGGAGCACGGGGCCATGTGCGCGGCCCGGAGCCGCGGAGGAAGTTCCCCGCCGGCCGCCGCCTGCCGCCCGGGCCATGCCCCAGCCCCTGCCCAGGATCTCCGTGCCCGCCGCGCTGGCCCTGGGCACGGCCGCGCTGGGCGCCGCCTTCGCCACCGGCTTCCTCCTAGGTGAGCAGGGCCCGGCCCGCGGCGCCGTCCGCAGAGGCCCCGCGCGGGGGCAGGCGGGGGCCGCGCCCGCCCCCCGACGGCTTAAGATCCCCCCTCCTGCCCCGCAGGGCGCCTGTGCCCCCGCTGGCCGGGCCGGCGGGAGAGGAGCCTGCTGCCCCCCGAGGACAGCCCCCTGTGGCAGTACCTGCGGAGCCGCTCCCTGCGCGAGCACCCGGCGCTGCGGAGCCTGCGGACGGTCAGCGGGCGGCCCCGCGGGTCACCTTGGGCGGGGCGGGGACCCCGCTGGGCTTCGGGGGCGCGGGCGGGCGCGGGGGGGGCGCGGGGGCGGCCCGGGCCACCTCCCGGCCCCGCCCCGCCGCGACCCTCTTCCCCTCTCCGCAGCTGACCCTGGAGCAGCCGCAGGGGGCTTCCATGCTGACCTGCGAGCAGGCCCAGCTGCTGGCCAACCTGGCGCGGCTCATCAAGGCCGAGAAGGCGCTGGACCTGGGTAGGCACGGGCCGGCCGCGCGGCGGACAGGCGGCCCCGCCGGCCCCCCGCCTGGACTCAGCCCGCCCGTGTCCCTGTCTGTCCCCAGGCACCTTCACCGGCTACTCAGCCCTGGCGCTGGCCCTGGCGCTGCCCCCGACCGGGCGCGTGGTCACCTGCGAAGTGGACGCGGGGCTCCCGGAGCTGGGCCGGCCCCTGTGGCGGCAGGTGGGTAGTCCCAGACCCCTGCAGTCCCGGGCCCGCCCCCCGCGGCGCGGCCAGTGCCCGCCCCGACGCCCGTCTGCCGCCTCCCTCCTCTCCCCTCCCCCAGGCCGAGGAGGAGCACAAGATCGACCTGCGCGTGCAGCCCGCCCTGCAGACCCTGGGTGAGCGCCGGGCCGGGCCGCCGCTGGGCACGCGCGAGTGACCAGCGCCGGGCCCGGGCTCAGCCGCGTGTCCCCACCTCCCCTTTCAGATGAGCTCCTGGCCGCGGGCGAGGCCGGCACCTTTGACGTGGCCGTGGTGGACGCGGACAA
This sequence comes from Sorex fumeus, assembly GCF_029834395.1. Classification (NCBI taxonomy): domain Eukaryota; kingdom Metazoa; phylum Chordata; class Mammalia; order Eulipotyphla; family Soricidae; genus Sorex; species Sorex fumeus. Next base: position 10,156,358 of record NW_026606077.1, on the reverse strand, counting down.
GGAGAACTGCGCTGCCTACTACGAGCGGTGCCTGCAGCTGCTGCGCCCTGGCGGCGTGCTCGCCGTGCCCAGCGTGAGTTGGGGCCTCTCCCCGCGCCCCTGATGCCAGGCCGCCCGCAGGTGCTGTGACTGGGACGGGTGCTGACCGCGCCCGATTCCCACCCGGCCGCCCGCAGGTGCAGGAGCCAGGGCAGGTGCTGACCGCGCCCGATGCCCGCCAGGCCGCCCACAGGTGCTGTGGCCAGGGCGGGTGCTGACCAAGCCCCTGATGCCCTCCCAGCTGCCCGCAGGTGCTGTGGCCAGGGCAGGTGCTGACCGCGATCCCTCCCTCCCTCCCCTCCCCGCAGGTGCTGTGGCACGGTGAGGTGCTGCACCCACAGGCCCAGGACGCCGCCGTCGAGGTGGTGCGCAGTCTGAATGAGCGCATCCTGCGGGACGCCAGGGTCCACATCAGCCTGCTGCCCCTGGGCGACGGCCTCACTCTGGCCTTCAAGATCTAGCCGCCTCGGGGAGGGGGACCTGCGAGGCCAGGGTGAACCCTGAGTTTACAGTCCATAATAAAGTGGGGGCTGGGACCCCGTCTTCTGGCCCCCGTGTGTGCACTGATGTGGGGGAGGCAGGGGGGCAGCTGCTCTGCTGGGTGCACGCTGGTGGTCACTGCGGCGGGCCACCCAGGTGTGGGCCAGACGCGGTGTCAGAGACCAAACTTTCTTCGGCCAGACCAAACGCAATCCGGCAGAGCCTTCGCTCCGCAGTTCAGCCGCCACAGGACCCCCTAGGCTGCAAGCGACCAAGTTTCTCAAGGCTCCCCTGAGCTCGCTGGCAGGGCTAGCCCCTGCCTGCAACGGGGCAACTGCAAGGCCAGTACTTTGGTGGGTGACGCCAGTTCTGAGGCCATTTGCCGGTCTTCATAGTACCCTCAGCTCAGCCCCAGTGGACATCCCCGGCCACTTGGCTGAGACTTGGAGCTGAAGACTAGTCAGCATGCCTCCCACCGCCCTCAAGTCCTGCAGGAGAGTCCCATGTGAAGGTGACCGCCCTCCAGGGGGGCAGGAAGACAGCACTGTGTCCCGGGTCCCAGCAGTGCCTGAGGAACTGTGTGCAAAACAAACAGGCCCTTGTCCCTGTGCTCTCTATGGCCAAGAATGGCAAGAATTCTGGGGGTGGGGTTTTTTTTGTTTTGTTTTTTTGTTTTTGGGTCATACCTCTATGATGTTCAGGGGTTACTCCTGGCTCTGCACTCAGGAATCATTCCTTATGGTGCTTGGGGGTTGGTAGGGGATGCCAGGGATCGAATGAGCTGGAATTGTGCCAAGGCAAACGCCCTGCCTGCTGTACCATTGCTCTGGTCCCAAGTACAGCAAGTTTTAACAAATCCCCCCCCAAACAAGCGTCTTACCCAGCTCTCTCTAGCTAAGACAACTGTGAACAAATCTCCCAGATTCAGGGGCAAGTCAGGCTCTCAGCACTGACATCACAGGTGTGAGTGCTTCCTCCTTCAGAGCTCAGGTTTATACCCGGTTCTTCCCACTAAATGCCACGGTCTGACAAGTCCTCGCCTGGACCACAGCTAAGAGGTGCCACTCCCTGGGTAGGGCTGGGCCGTGACAGGGAGCAGCAGTTGTGTAAGCTGCATGGCACCTTCATAACCCGAGGGCTACATTTGGATGACGCCCAGGGTCCAAGGTGCAGACTTAACCCTCACCCACCCATGAAAATCTATCAGCAGGCAAAAGGCGTCCAACAGTATTATTAATACTTGGCAGACTGGTAACTCAACTGAGATCTCATCTATGACACTGTCCAAAGCCCAGTCCAGGGCACTGCGTGAGGAAAGGCCACTGGTCACTGAAGGGTCAGCAGGCAAGAGAGAACCTCAGGTGCTCCACTGCAGGGCTCCTGACATTTCCCACCCCTATAGTCAAAAACTACACCATCGGGGATGCTTTTAGAAACACCTCATATTCATCACGGGATTGACTCAATTCATTTTTGGTGGTGTTCTGAAACCTTTCACTCTTGCCCAATTTTCCCATACTAAGCCCCAGTTTAAAAAGCTGAGTTCCAAAGTCTTGAGATTCCTCCCTTAGCCCTGCACCACTAGAGGTCTGAAAGCTGTTTGCTGGTCCCACCTCTCATATCAGGTACGGTACTTTCACACCACGCTTACAGACAGCCTGCCCTCGTTTTTCCCTTTGTTTTTGGGGTGACAGCCAGCTGCACTCAGGGGTCCCTCCTGCTGGTGCTCTGGGGACATGCGCAGTGCCAGGATGAACCGCAGTTGGCCGTAAGCAAAGCAAGGCACCTTAACCCCCACAACGGCTCTCTGGCCCCATCCCTATTTCTCTTATCTGGCAACAGCACCTAATTAAAACAAACTGGCTCACATTCCAGTTTCTGGCATCGTTCCTGCCAGACATCGATTCTCCCAGACGGTGTCTTTCCAGCCTTAGGGAGGGACCGGAGGGGTCTTTCTGCACTGCCACCAGCATCGGCATCTTGCATGGGCTTCTCATCGGCAGATTCTTTTGGACCCGAGCATTTGAAGCAAGGACCATTTTGTAGAGGCAACCCCGGTCTGTTCTAGCCAAGGCTTCAAACTATTTGAGTCTGATTTGTTTCAACAATCTCCCCCTCTCTCTAACCTTTGATATCCTTCACGCTATCTCCCCATTCAAAAACACTCTCCTTCTTTTACCGTAAGCATTTCCTATTTGCATGCACTGCAATCCAGAGGGCAGCAAGAGGCACTGACCCATCCTGCACTCCACGGGCCCCAGCCCACCTTTCCAGAGCCAGCTAAGTGCCTGGCAGGAGCTTGCGGTGGGCTACCGTGCGTGTTGTTAACTTTAGCATTGACCCCTAATTTTTCTCTTCATTTACTCTGCAACACTTATGGTTAACAAAGAGCCAAGGTAATTTTGCACAAACTTACAAACTGAAGATGTAAGGCATATATCCTCTTATTTTATTGTAAACTAAAAAACCTCATGGAGTTACTCTAGGGACACAAAGAAGTCTATGGCACAGGTTTAGGCAAAGAGCAAAATGCTCACTGGAAAAATAAAGGTTTACATTATACACCAGAGAGCTTGACCCTAGCTGGCAAAGTCTTCATTCTGCAAATACTTGGAGTCATTAATTATATATACTTGTTTTATTCATAATTTGTAATGTTTGGGGATACCAAAGTAATTCTAATGATAGCTGAATTTAACCAAAAGAGAAAAAAAAAACCCTCATCTTAAAACATCCACTGATCCGTCTCATTGATCCATCTCATTCAATGGCAATATTCAATGTTAAAAGGAACATAAAAACAAACATGCACACAACTGCACAGTTTTCATAAAGGTCTATTTCATTATTGGTGGGTAGCTCATTTAACAGTTAAATACATTTAAATAATGTATAGGTGACTGCATGGTGCAGCATTGGTAACTAGGTAGATATCCAATTCAACTAGAAACCAGCTAACGAGTGACTGTCTAAATATTTAAAATACAGTTCTTGTTTAGATTTAGATCATTTTTTGTTTTGATCACCTTCTCGGGGGGTGGGGGGAGGGAATAGAGAAGCCTGCTGGTCACGCTGGAAACATATTAAGGCCGAATCTGATGCCCTTTCCCAGAGATTCCTTCCAGCTGGGTTAAGCCTCCAACTCCAGGGCCAGCCCAAGCTTGTGCCCTCCAGCGTTGACGCTCTTCCCATCTACCAGAGCAGACAGCGTAAGCTTCACACCTGCGAACAGAAGCAGAGCGCGTGAGGTGGCTCCCCGACTCGTCGGCCCAGAGCCAGGCTCCTGCTCGGCCCGCAAGGGACCTACACCTTTGGCCAAGCCGCCACAGAGCACCAAGAAGTATTCCATTACAGCATCAGGACCCGGCAGAAAAACGTCAATACGGCTCAAAGTTTTCTACGAAATACAGTCTAATGTTCAGTGGACTACCCAGACTGCATCCAGAAAGACAATGGTAATGAACTCTAGGAAACAGAAAACTACGAAAAGGGACCAGCAGCAAACTCAAAATATAAATTCTATCAGGCATAATGTTGTTTTCGCTGTGATAATGGTATTAGAGTTAAAAAGAAAAGTTGGGGGCTGGAGCAATAGCACAGCAGGTAGGGCTTGCACGCGGCCGACCCGGGTTCAATTCCCAGCATCCCATATGGTTCCTTGAGCACTGCCAGGAATAATTCCTGAGTGAAGAGCCAGGAGTAACCCCTTTGCATCACCGGGTGTGACCCAAAAAGAAAAGACAAAAAGGAAAGTCAGCCTCTGCGTGCTAGAGTTAATGCATCTGCATGTATGCAAAACATCCATTTAAAAGCTTGCAGCCAGGGGCCAGAGATAATACATGCATGCCCCCAACCCGGGTTCAACCCTGCCAGCCCATAGGGTTCCCTGAGCACCAGCACAAGTGACTTCTGACAGCAAAGCCAGGAGTATGGCCTGAGCCTTGTGGGATGTGGCCCCAAAACATTAACAAAATGCTACAGTCAGATGTCGCAAAGGGCTCTCCAGAGTGCAGGCTCTGGGCCCGTGCATGTTAGAGCCCTGAGTTTGGAACCCAGCAGCATATGGTATGCCCAAATACCACCAAGAGCAATCCTCAAGCACCACCAAGTGTGGGCCAGCAACTCAAACCAAGTTCATGGCTGGAGACAGAACAGTGGGGAGGGCACTTGCCTTGCAGGAGGCAGACCCTGTTTCGATCCCCAGCACCGTAGAGAGTCCCCAAGCCCCACCAGGAATGATCCCTGAGCACAGAGTCGGGGGAAAACTCTATCATCACTGGGTGTGGCTCCCCCCCACAAAAAAAAAAAAATTCATTGAAGCATGTGGAGAAAAAAGAGCTAGTGTATATAGACACAAAGAAATCACAAATGTGCTAACTGCCAGTGTGATGTGGGGAAGCCCCATATAGATATATATATACACATGGGGCTATGGTACCAACCTCAAGGAACTGACACGATTTAATTCCCAGCATAGCTTATGGTCCCACTGAGCTCACAGCCAGAAATAAGCTTGCCAAGTATGGTCCCAAACCCAAACACCCCCACTCCCTATCTCCAAAAAAAGGAAAGCTTAAAAAAAAGGAGGAGGGATGGGGGCAGAGAGACAGTTATGGGTTAAGGCATTTGTCTTGAATGCTACGGCATTTGTTAAGGCATTTGTCTTGACCAGACTTGATCCCCAGCACCCCAAACGGTCCCCAGAGCACAGCCAGCCCAGGAGTAAGCCCTGAGCAATGCTGTGCCTAAAAAAAAAATTATCATATGTGTGTGTGTGTGGAGAGAGAGAGAGAGAGAGAGAGAGAGAGAGAGAGAGAGAGAGAGTGTCTATAGTTTTTTAAAAAAAGATTTCAAGTGCTTTAGAATCTTGTTATTCACATAAAAGCTGGTCAGGGACCCAGGGACAGACAGTGGGTAAGGCACTGGCCTTACAAATAATTGACCTGGCTGACTTGGGTTCGATCCCCAGCACCATATACATTTGATCAAGTCTGCCAGGAGTGAGACTGAGTACCACTAAGTGTACTGTAAGCTTGTAAACTACCTGTAAACTTGTCAGAAGAACACTGTACCCTACAACCACTGAACTGAATTGGAATCTGCATTTTGGAAAGTGTGTTTGAAGGCTACTCCTGGTTCTGTGCTCAGGAAATCACTTTTGGCAGTGCTCAAAAGATCAGGACCAAACCTAGGTTGCCCACAGGTAATGCAAGCAGTGCCTTCACCCCTGTGCTATCTCGGATGCTGAAATCTGAACTGTACAAGAGTTTTCTCAGGTAACTAGCTCATACACACTGGGACTGAGCTGGAAATACTAGGGTCAAAATATTGCATTATAAACAAAAGTAAAACTGAACAACTCAGTGAGAGAAGTCAAGATTTTCTCTATTAAGTTTCAGGTATAAGAAATGTGGGCCCAGAGAAAGAGTACAGTGGATAAGGTGCTAGCCCTGCATGCAGCTGACCCAGATCTGACGTTAGCACCCCTTACGGTTCCCTGAGCGCTGCCAGGCCAAGAGTGATGCCTGAGCACAGGACCAGGAGTAAGTCTCAGGCATAGCCAGGTATGGCCCAAAAAACAAAGCAAAAGAGAAGGGAAAGTAGGAAATTAGGTGTTAATACAAAAATCAACTGTTTTTTGTTGTTGGGGTTTTGGGTTTTTTTTGGTTTTGTTTTTGGACTGCACCCCGTCATGCTCAGGGTTTAAGTCCAGGGATCTCTGCCCTTAATCCTTACTCCAGGTGGTGCTTGGGGGCAGTAGAAGATGAAAAGGATTGAACCTGTGTCCGCGTGCAAGGCAAGTTTCTAACCCACTACACTAAGTCGTCAGCACCAAATCATTGTTAACTTTCTCCACTGTACTAACAGTTTCCTGGTTACACAGATAAGAAAATGACCTTATTTAGAGACAAAAGATAAGGATTTAGAGAAGTTTCAATCGAGGGGAAGTCAAACAACCAAGCAGGAAAAGAAACAGAATACACTGTAGCAAAAGGTAAATATGGCTATTGTGTTCCTGCCTATTGCTCCTAGGGCCTTCCCAGCAGCACTGGGGAAAGGGCGAAAACCTCCCTAGGGCTCCACCACCCCAGCCAGTGCCAATTCCAGATGCAGTATTGCTCAGGCCAATCCAGAGTGTGCAGGGGTCTGTGCAGTGCCAGGCATCTAACGAGACTGGCTGCATGCAAGACTAGAGCCTTAGCCCTATTCATCTCTCTGGCCCCTTGTCAGTTGTTGGTTTCTTGTAGGTTTTTTGTTTGTCTGTTTTTGTCTTCTTGGGACATAGGTGGCAGTGCTCAGGCCTTACTTCCGGTCTGCCTCAGAGTTACTCTCGGCAGAGACCGCCTGCAAGACCAATGCCCTATAGCTCCGTGTTATCGCTCCTGCCCACCCAGCCTCTTGTGTCAATTCTTTAAACCTGGAAAGTTTGCAACATAAGCTCAGAAATGACAGCAAAATTTGAAAAACACCAGAATAAGCCTACTTTACCAGGAATACTCACCAGGCCTCAGAGTCTGCGTGTAGCCCACTCCGATTAAACTAGAGTTGTTGACTTTTGCCTAAAAAAAATGCACAATAGGAGTGAAACAAAGCTTCAAGGGCTTCCCAAAGAATCAAAACACCAATGTTAAAATCCAACAAGAAAAAAGTCCTTCGTTTCACATTCTGACACTTCTTCCTAATGCCTGAGCTTGGCTGTCTGTAACCAGACTGAGGAGAGGGATCGTTCACCTTCTCAGAGCACCCACACCCTCCACAACTTTATTATTTACTCAGTTTCAAAGGCTGGACAAACACCGAAGAGCCAAATGTGGTAAGGAAAGTCGCTTCCACTGCCATGACCCACAGCAGGGAGGGCCTGTGTCTAAAGAAGCCGCTGACCCAGGCTGCAGAGCCGCGCTGTTGGCCAGGCACAGGACTCGGCCACATTCTGACTGTGCTAGTCTAAGGTGAGTGACAGCCGCCACATCGCAGCCTGCAAGTGTACTCTCGCTTACATTTCTCTAAAAAACTATTTTACTCAAAAGGGAAAAAAAAGATGAGCAACTACTTCTGGGGCAAAAACAAATTTAGGTAAGATTTGATGTTTATACTCTTACAAAATAAGTACAACACTGAAAGAGCTCAATCCAAAGGAAAAAGTCACATGTCACTTTTGTTCACTTAATTATACTGCCAAGTCTCCATGAACGCAATAACCATGTCAAGACAAGTGTCTAAGGAAGAAGTGCCCCACTGTGACCATCTTGTTTGTCCCCAACCAAGAGCCCCAGACAATCGGATATGAGGATGTACTCGTTTAGAGAAGGAATCAGACGATGGCGGGAGATTCTCCATTAGGTCAACTCTTCCGGTGGGAAACGCAAGAAGCATTTCCAAACCAATTCCCAGGAAACACTCAAAGACATGCACGCTGCAAACTGCTTCCTTCCCATTTAGACTCTCCGAGAGCTGCACCTTTGACCCTGACTAGGAAAACAAGCCCACAGATTTGAGGGCCTTGCGTAGCCTGAGGCTTTAACTCCTACAGTGCTGCTTACTCTCCCCACTCTAGGACAACTGCAGGAAGATCAAGCAACAACAGGCTAGAACTCAACTGAAGGCCTCAGAGATACAGACAGAAACAATTCTCACAGAAGACCTGACTTTCCTTCCTGCTGAGCTCATTACAGTAAGGGCAGCCTCCCCGCTCAAGCAACTGCAACACAAGATCTTCGGCTCTCTGGGGCCCCTCCATACCCAGGCACTGCACTTCCTCCTCCTCCTCCTCCTCCTCTTCCTCAGCTACCAAGGACCCTCCAACACCCCCAGACCCTGTACTTGATCCGACCCCTGACCTGAGAAGAGAAAGCAGAAGCTGAAGGCCAAGGGTTAGTGGACCCAGCTCCCCCAAAACAGGGGAAAGGGATGCTAGACTCTCAGTGTGAGCAAACAGAGCTGGTCACAGCAAAGTAGCTAAGCAGACACCCCCACAGGGGAAAATCACAATCCATTGATCGCGTGTTGGCTCTGCTTTGCCTTCTTCCCCACTCTGCCCCTTTCCCCTTAGGTGGGCTCCTTTCCCTTTCGGAGCTTCAGTTTCTTCACCTGTAAAACCGTATATGGACCACTGGCGACCGGATCAAATCTGAAGGTATTTTGGAGCCATAAAAAGACAAGTCAAATAAACCAGAAACTCCAACTCTCCGATACGGATGAGAACTATCCAGGGCCCCCAACACTGGCGTTCGTGAAATGAGATTCCAATTTCTTTGGCTCTGATATGTGCTGGGAGCTCCTGACGCCAGGCCTCCACCATAAAAGTCGCATTCCAGATTCCAGGCCCAGTCTCTTGTGAACCCTAGTTTAGACTCTACCCAGAGACTGACTCCCAACTCCGAGACCTGCGGCATATACTCACAGAAATGGAAGCAGTGGGATCCAACTGGTATTTGGCTGCGATGCCGAAGCGAGTGCAGTTGGTACCTGAGGTCCAGGCAAGGTTTACTGAGGTGTCAAGATCTTCACAGACTTTCTGGTAGATCGATCCTCCAAATTCTGTCCCATCATTGCTACAAAAGAGTCAATAAACAACACTAAGCTAATTCTGTAGCACTATATTTAAATAGGGCCATTGTTAATATGGGTCACCAATTTCACTAACTTGAACACCGAAGTTTCAAAGGTTTTCCAAGCTGATGTCCAAAAAAATATATTTTGGCACATCCACCTACTGGGATTGCCACAGTGTCACTAACAATCATGCAGGAGATTATACAATGCTATAGGGGAAAGTGCAGTAAGGAAAGAAGGTTAGTAATAGTCTTCCGGGCATGACATATGTGTATCTACATATCTATACACACATAAAAAAGAAACCCATTAGCATGATTATGTGTGTACGTGCACACATAAAGGGAGTAGAGATAGCAGAGCGGGACGGACGCCCGCCTTGGACACAGCCAAGCCAGTTTCCGTCCCAGGCTTCCCTTACGGCCCCAGAACCCACCAAGAGTGAGCTCTGTGCAGAGCCAGGAGTAAGCCCCGGGTGTAGCCTCAAGACAAAAACAATGAAGGGAGTAGGACTAGGGGAAAATCTGGCTTCCTTCTTTATACGTCCATTATCGCGAAGATGTCTTCATTACAGAGCTACACGCACACACATATACACCAGCACACATGTATCCAGCGTGGGACAGGTGAGATGCCAAGCTAGATGGCAACCCCACCATATCAGGACCCCAAACTCTAAGGCAAAGTAACGCACTGGCAGGGTTTTGGCAATATCTCGGCATCTTCTAAAAACCCAAAGCTTTAAACCTCACATGAAATGAAAAGTGATCCAGCACCAGATGTAAGACTACCATTTTTAGTATTTCCTTTTCATCTGCTTCTGATCCATACCTGGCAGTGTTCAGGGCTTATTCTGGACAGGGTTCAGACAACCATATGTGGTGCCGGGGACTGACCCAGGTTGGGCTCCTGCAAGGCTGAGCCTCACCCATGGGCCGAGCCCCCTGGTTCTTTACCATTATTCATGAGGGCCACCCTGGAAATACTCGAGGAGGAGGAGGAGGAGATTTGGGGGCCACACCTCACAGTGCTCAGAGACCATATGCGGTGCTGGGGACTGAAAGTGGGTCTGCTGTGGGCACGCAGCAAGCATCTTACCTCATGCACCATCTCTCCAGCCCTGCATGATGATCTTTTTATGTCAAGACATGCTTTAGGAGCTGGGCAGCTTGCTCAGAGCCAGAGCGAGCTGGCCTGCCATGCATGGGCCCAGCATCATTCCCGAAATCATATGGCCTGAGCGATGCCAGGGAGAGCTCTGGCCACCCACACCCCAACCCCCCAAAGGAAAGAAATCCTTATTATACCTAAATCATCACAATTCCCCAAACTTTTTGTCTTATTGCCCATTTTCGGGGGGGGGGGGGGGGGGAGTGACAGCACTTCCCTGGAAACTTAAATTATGTAAACAAAAAGACAAGAGGGCCCCAACTGGCTACTACCGCTGTCCTAGTCATTCCACTGTACCCTTCCACAATCCCCCCAAAACACAGTAACTCTACTCTAGAGAAGGAGAAGCTAACAGACTCAAGTAAGATATGAGATAACTATCCGAGGTCACACACGTAGGACCTACAAAAGAAATACTCACACATTAGTATGTAGCTGGAAGTCCCCAGTCCTGTAGCCCACTGCAAAGTTATTCCTCGTCAGCTTTGACTTGGCACTGTCAAAGGTCATCTGGTACCCAGCGAGCCAGCCCTCATAGCCAAAGACAGCTGAACCGTGGATTGCAGGCCCAGCAAAATCAAAGTCGATATCACAACCAAGGTTTATACACTCCCTCTTGTAAGAAGACTTGATTTTACCACTTTTCTTTCTGGAAAAAGAACAAATTGACTTAAAATTGATGCCAGTGGGAAAGATTTACCTATGTAACTTCTGCAAAGAAAATATAGAACATTAATTTTGTTTTGCTTTGGGGCTCTTCCCAGCTCTGGGGATCCTGTGTCCACACACCACACCTGGGTCTCCTGAAGCACAGCATGTGCTCACCCCATTGAGCCTTCTCTCGGGCCACAGAGAACTGCAGAGGCACTGGAGTAAATGCAGTAGCAGGGCAATCCTCAGCAGTTAAATAGAAGTTCAACCAACTAAGAACTCAAGAGCACGTGGGTAAGTGAACTGCCACCAGCAAAGACGACTGCTCTGCAGAACTGGCACAGTCACAAAGGCCTCTCAGAAACACGCTCATCACCCAAACTGGGCACAGAAAGAGGCAAGTATCTGGCAGCAAGCCAGTGATAGTGACGTGGTGCTCCTGCTCCAAAGGCAGGAAACAATCCCTCAGAAGGCAGCTGAATCAGCGAGCAAATATTACCCCCACCCGTTCCCCTGCTTGATGAGGGTGTTTTAGTATGAGATTCCTAATACCCAGAGCCTGCCCGGATACTGGCTAAAAGGGCTTTAGATGGGGCTGTGGCGGACCTTGATGTGCTGAAGCTCACCAAGAGCATCCTTGTCGTGAACTTGTGCCAGCAAACATTTAAGTGTGCATCTGGCCCCAAAATGTAAGCAATTTCAAATTCAAGCAGTTAAAGAAATACACATGCTTACCCCGTGTTTGGTGAAAAAGTGGTATCAAACGTCAGTTTCAAACCTTGACAAATCTATTTTGAAAGAAAAATTTTTTGCTTTTTAGCTTTACTTCCTTTTGAAAATATGAAAATAAAACAGCCAATACAAAAGCACACTTTCAAAATATTACCTGGTCTTCAATTGCAATTTCTGTTCCCAGAGTGTTATCAGTGTTCCATTTTTCTGTGAAAGTCAGACCATACTCACACCATTTATATTTGGTTTCCAAGGTCCCAGTTACTTTACCAGTGTCTGTATTAGATGAACCAGATGTTGAGAATTCCTAGTAAGACAAAAACTTCATGAATTTTTCTTATATCCCTGAAAGAATGCAACAATTTACACAAAAACTTTGTAACAGTGAACAGCTTCAAGTCTCCCCAATGTAACTCTCATCTTCTGCTACTGAGTATCAACAAAAGTGACAAACTAACCTCCACACTACCACATGCCAACTTGTTAAGTTAGTATTTCCAAGCTACCACAAGTTAAACTCTTAATTCTCAAGTGAACAACAAACTGTCTTTCAAGGAAACTCTGTTAAGGCGAAGGACAGAGAAAGCTCAGACACGGCGTGGACAGAGAAAGCTCAGGAGCAGAGGACGCGGCGTGCATCCCAAGGCCCTGAGGTCACTTCCAGAGCTGAAGGGTGGCCCTGGCAACCCCATCACTGGCCCAAGGACTGACCCAGAGGGAGGGTGACAGTGTTTGGCACTGCATCTGATCTATTCATAACATTAAGCAGGTCAATAAATTACAAATCCTACTTCTGATAAACAGAATTTGTAATAAACAGAAACTGATCATCTATAACCTACTGTCTTCTGAAAATCATAAAATTTGAAAGCACCCATGAGAATTCACACCATGAACAAAATTTATATGAATTACTTGCTAATCCCAGTACTATTTTTCTGATCTGTAGTCTTCACGAAGTTTCATGCCTTTCAAACATCTTTCAATTTTTATTTTTTAAACTTTTTTAATTTGGGGGAGGTAGAGTTTGTTTACCCATCGGTGCTTACTCTGGGTACTGTGCTCAGGGGTCAAACCTGGGTCAGCCCTGTACAAGGCAAGCAACCTGCCCACCATACTATCTCTCTGGTCCAGGACTGTGACATCCTAAAAAATAAGAATGTGGGGCCGGAGTGACAGTACACAAAATAGGGCACTTGACCCAGGTTCAACCCCCAGCCTTCCAGATGATCCCCCAATCACCACCAGAAATGATCCCTGGGTACAGAGCCAGGAGTAATCCCTGAGCACTGCCAGGTGTGGCTCCTCTTCCCCATCCCCAAAAAAAGAAAATTAAAAAATGAGAATATGAGCCAAAGCTTCGTAGTGGCTCTGTAGCAAAACAGACTTAAACCATTCAACCTTATATCCAAGCACCTAAAATTAGATGCTTTCATTAACAGGAATTTCAAGTCAGGGCTTGGCATTCCATGCCTATTAAAAAGCACTGGTTTATGTTAAGAAAGAAGACTGGGTATAAATTAGGAGCCCTGGCGTCCAGTTCTGGCTTTTACTAAATGAATTAAACTGCAGCAGACACTTAACTTTCAGGGGGAGGTCTGTTTCCTCACTTGTAAAAACAGCACCTGCTTCAGGAGGATTAAGTTGGACTGACACTGTGAAACCTTTGCGGATTTTCATGTACTCAACAGAAAAGGAAAGCATTATTAAAACAATAGACATGGAAACCTGTCCTTTTGGCAGACATTGGGAATGGATAATTTCTATGAGCAGCTAATTTTAATCCCAAGTGACATTGATTAGTGACTCTTACAGCCCCACCCACTGCCGTAGATCAGCCTGAATACATGTCAGGGAAGCCTCAAGACACAAAACCAAGATCACAATGTGTACCAAAACTGGACTGTGATACCCCTGGTGTCGCTGATGCCTTCACTCTCTCGCCAGACATACCATGCTGGGCTTGTCTAGGCATCTCTACAGATCATGTGAATAAACAGAACCAGGCATCATTGGGACATATTTGTGATCAAGGACGTACTACAAATTAAAACCATACTAGATGAACTGATACACATAAAATGAAAACAAGAATGTGGTTTTGTATCTACTCCAGCTCCTATACATTCATCTTAAACCTCATTCCATAAAATGTCCCTTAACCCTGTCCACAATAATCCTTTCCTTTCCTTTAACAAACAAGCCAGTACTTGATAAACTTCTATTGTCCAACTTTAAGTTTATTTTGACTCTCCACCTAGCCAGAAAGCTTTTTAAAAATAGTAAGTTGCTGGGACTGAAGCAATAGCACAGTGGGTAGGACTTTTGCCTTGCACCAGGCTGACCTGGGTTCAATTCCCAGTATCCCATATGGTCCCCCGAGCACTGCCAGGAGTATCTCCTGAGTGCATGAGCCAGGAGTAACCACTGTGCATCACCGGGTGTGACCCAAAAAGAAAAAAAAAAAAGTAAGTTGCTTTTTGTTTTGCTTTATTAAATGTTTCAAGGTACAAATGTTTCAAGGAAGTGATAAGGAACCCTGGCAAGTTAACAGTAGAAAGACCAAGTCACTACTCTGGAGTCTATACCTTACACCAGTCCATCCCAACCACAGCAAATACTCAAGGCTTCTTTCAGATCAAAGGAAACAGATGGCACATGCGGCTAATATATTCCACAAACTCAAGTATTTACGAAACTACAACATGACTGATTTTAGTAAAATACTAACCATATATGCTGAGGGCTAACTACAGCAGAATTCATCAAAATAACCAACAATATTCAACTTACACAAAACAGTCCCCAAAATAGCAAAACGACAACAAAAAAGATTTAAGGGGAAAAAAAATCACACAAAAATTAAAAATTACTTTACTCTCTTTGAGGAGACATATTATGAAAAACTAGAAACTCCCAAACACTAAAATAGTACCCACTTTCAAAATACACTACCAGGGGGCTGGAGTGATAGCACAGCGGGTAGGGCGTTTGCCTTGCACGCGGCAGACCCGGGATCAATTCCCAGCATCCCCCGAGTACTGCCAGGAGTAATTCCTGGTGCATGAGCCAGGAGTAACCCAAAAAGTGCATCGCCGGGTGTGACCCAAAAAGCAAAAAAAAAAACCCACTACCAGGGTACTCTCAATTCACAAAATATACTTGAATATCTTCCCCCAGAAAGGATACAACCATTATATACGTTCTCTGTACACTCAAATAAGGAGTTAAACGTTTTATGACTAGAGCCGTTAATGAAGGTAATTGGCATAGAAAGTTACAACAATGTGTAAAACACGTAGCTCCCTGCCTTTGAGAGAAAAGGAAGTCCCACACAACTGATGTCTTGCCTCCTAGTTCCTTGTTTGCAGCAATACAGCAAAGGACCAAAAGAAAATCAGAAATCAAATTCGAAGTCAAAAACGTCAAGTTACATGCAAACTCCTTACAACTACAGCCTTCCTTTCCTTTGGAGTTGAGGTTCAGCTGCAGAAAGGCTTGGCAGAACTTAATGGACTAACACTCACCACGCCACTGCAGGACTTTGTTTTCACATCCAGCTTCACCAACCCAAAACCTTCAAGAGAGCAAAAGATAAAGGGGTTCTTTTGTAAAAGGTAACACTAATTCACTGTCTCTACATTTTAAAAAAAGATGTCACATTCAGAGTGAAATAAAACCACGCACTGGCACATAATATTTACGGGGGGGGGGGGGGGGGGGGAACCTTTGTGTTTTCAAACAATATTTAAGTGAAAAAAAGAATTACAAAAACTGCCAGAAAAAAACTTTGTATGCAGTTTTGCTGAGTATTTTACTGTATAGTCAGCAACCAAAATAATGCTTTCAAACCACTGAAAAATTTAACCGATTTAAAAAAAAATCAATTCAAATCACAGAATACCCAATGGTTATTATAAAACAGGCACTTTTTAAACTCTTATCGCAAAGGCATATTTATCTCTTTTTAGTAGCTTAAATGGATCAATACTCTAGGAAATCTAAAGAGGACATACATCAGTGTGTGGAACAAAATCTTCAAGAAGCAAACAAAAATTTGACTTAAATACGCCCTCAAACCATTAGACGTCATTAACCACAAGAGCAGAACAGTAATATATGATAATTCTAGTCACACAAGGACTAGGGAAAAGGATGAAGAAAAACCAAAAAACTGAAATCCTTTAACTATAATCTGGGGGGAAAAAAAAAGGAGAACAGGCATTATCACAGAAGCTTTATTTAAAATAGAAGTTTGATTGAAAGTAAAGCAGATATAAAAGTTAGCTCGGCGTGAAAAGTCAAAAGGAATGACTGACTTCACTTCCCTATACAATTCCAAACCGACTTCTGAGCTGAAAAAGTTTCCAGTCCTTACCAAATCCTTTGTTGAAAATATCTCTGGCGGCTTTGCCAAGGTCACAGTACGCGGGGGGTACACACATCGCTAGAAGAAAGAAACGTCCCAGTCAACGTTACTGATGCTCCCGTCGTCCTCCCATCTACTGTCTGTCGGACCCGCGCCGCGACCAACCGCCGCTCTCGAAACTCGGGGGGCTGCCGGGGCAGGGCCAGGGGGAGCCCAGCACGGCCGGGGGCGCCTCCTCGACGAAAACCAACCAATGGAATCAAACAGAACAGCCCGGGGCGGCGGCTGGAAACCGTGTTCTAGCGCCCAATCCTCCCTTTCGGGTTCCAAACACGGTATTCCACGGACGGTATTCCACGGTCCCGCCGGGGGTCCCTCTCTAACGGCGGGGGACCGCCCCCCCAGGGTCCCGGGCGGGAAAGGCGACTTCGCCCGTCCGTCCACGGGGCTCGGCCGGCGCGGCCGGGCACGGGGCCAGCGGCGCTCACTCACCGCGGGGGGCTGCTGGGACCCCGAGAGCGCCCGGAAAGGCCCGCGCCGGGCTCCCGCTGCCCCGGCCGGCGCCCTCGGAGGCCTACGGGCCCAAGCCGACCCTCGGGAGCACAGGGGGGAGGTTCCGGGAGCAGGACCCCGAGTCTTGGAACTCGGCGAAAGCGCCCATGCTTCAATTGTCGACGTCAACGAAGCCTCCCTGGAGACGTCGAAGCCGAGGCCGGGCGGCCGCGCCGCCGCCGGCCGGGGCAGCTCGGGGCAGCTCGGGGCGCCGGGCCGCGGCCCATTCATTCTCGCGGCCGCGCCCACGCCCTTCCCCGCACACGCGGTGACCTTGCGCCCCGGCCGCGCCCCGGGGTGAGTAGCCCCGGCTCCGGGTGCGAGCGGGGCCGCGGCGGGAGGAGCCCCGGGGGGCTGGGGGACGGGCACGCGCGCCCGCGGACCGACCCCCGGGAGGACCCCACCCCCCGCGGCGGGGGCAGCCCCGACCCCCGGCCCCGCCCGCAGAGCCCCGCGCTACTCACGCCGCTTGCAGCCCGATCCGTAGGCCGCCATGGCGAGGCCGCGGGAGGAGGTGATCTGCGGGAGGAAGGAGGACAGGGGCGGTGAGCGGGGCCGGCGGGGCCGGCCAAGGGCAGGGCGCGGGGTCGCGGGGCGGCGCGGCCATCTTAGGGACCCGCGGCCGACCCCGAGTGCGGCCTCCAGCCGGGCGCCGCCCCCCGGGCCCTCGGCGGCGGGGGACGCGGGCGCGGCGCTACCTGGGGGTCTCCGGAGGGGGCCGCCGCGCCGCTCGGAGCTCGGGCCGCTGGGCTCGCAGGCGCTCAGGCTGCAGCTGCCGCGGCTGGAGGGCGAAGTGAAGGAGACACCGTTCCGCCCGCCGCAAGCCTGTCCTCCCCGGCCAGGACCCCGCCGCGGCCGCCGGGGCTGCCCGCCGCGCCGCCTGTCCGCGCCGCGCCGCCCCGCGCCCACCCCGGCCGGTTCCGGGCCCGCCCGGGGCCCGCGGGCGCCGCCGCCTCCGAGATGGCCGGTGGTCGTCCGCCGGCGGGCGTCGCCGAGGCCGAGGCTTCGCGCCCTGGGGTCAGGCAGCGGCGAGGGCAGCCCCGGAGGCCAAGGGGCGGGGAACGGCGGAGGCGGCGCGCTGGGGAGCGCGCGGCGGGGGATGGGGCGGAGGCCGCGCGCGCGCGCCCGCCGCGGGTGGGCGGGGCGCCGGGCGCGTGCCCGCGCGGGCGCGGCAGTCGGGGTGCGTGCGACTCCGGCCCGCGCAGGCCGTCTCGCCTAGGGGCGTCTGCACCGAATCTGCAGGGGGACCCCGGGGGTGCTGGGCGCGGGCTGCGTGCGTTTGGATCCCGGCACGCACGGAGAGGAGCCGGAGGGGCGCCGCGCCCCCCTTCCCGGCACCTGCGGCCTAACTGCCCTGTTAGGTGCCTAACATCCTCCGGGTGCCCCGCTGCTTCCCCTTCTTCCCACCCCAAGCCTGGGGTTCCTCTGCTTGGGAGAGAGATGCTTTCCACAGGCACGGACCCGGAGCGGTCTTGGCGAGTCAGACCCGCAGGAAAGTAGGACTCAGGCTGACGAGGGGTCCCTGGGCGTGCGGGAAGCGTGAGGGACCGGGAAAGCGCTCCCGCCTTTGAGATAGGAAAAGAGAGAAACTGAGGCTCCGAAATCAGCCGCCCGCTTCCCCTTCTGTAAAATGACAGAGGATCGGCGCGTGGCATCACCGGTTTTTGCCTGCGGGCGGTCCGGAATGCATCCCCAGCACTGCACAGGGTACCACCCCCCAGCACAGCCAGAACTGTCCGTCCCTCGCCTCCCCAACTCCTAACATCAAAAATAAATAAAATGTCAAGTTTCAAGTTTGATATAAGGCAGTTAGGCAGTCTGCCGCCGGCTGTGAGCAAAGCCTTCCCCCTTCGCCTTCGCTCTGGCCGCAAACTCGGATGCTGCTCAGGCCCCATCCTCCCGACCCGGGGAAAGAAGAACTCCATGTGTCCCCTCGATGTGTCCCCACGATGTGTCCCCCACGGCCTCAAGCTGCAGCGGGCGGATTCTACCCCAGCAAGCCCAGTCAGCAACCTTGCACCATCCTGGTCCGATTACTCAGCGGAGTCCGCTCGGTTCAGACCCGGGGCAGCAACTGGGTGATCCCGTCCTGAATTCAAGCTCCGGCAGGTTGGTGCGAATCCATCCTGCGTGGGAGCTGGTTCGACTATCTTTGATGCCACTGTAAGGCCAATGTCAGAGACTGTCACGCGTCCCAACTGCAGCCACCTCCCTGCCCCCCCCCCCCAGTCACCTCCATGACTTCTAATTAGGCTTAGTCATGTTGTGAATTCACTGTAGCATTTCCCACCCTGGAGAATTTCACTTGTCTCAGAAGCCAGACTGAGGCCTCTCCCTGTTCAAGTCCTGACAGTACTAGAAGAATCAGCGGGAGAGACAGGGTGGAGGCTAGCTGGCTTCACATGCAGCCAGCCCGGGTTTATTTCCCAGCACTGCATATGCCCCCAACCCCCCACCACCACCACACACACACCCACCACCACCACCACCACTACACCTCTGCACCTCCAGAAGTGATCCCTGAGAGCAGCAGCCAGAAATTAGCCCGGTGGGCTGAAGAGATAGTACAGCAGGTAGGGCTGCCTGGCTGGCAGGCTGTGAACCAGGGTCGGATCCTGGCATCATATATGGTTCCCCACCATATAAGCAGCAGCAGCAGGAGTCATTCCTGAGCATCACCAGGGTGACCTCCCTCTCAGAGAGAGAGAGAAAGAGAGAGAGAGAAGCCCTGAGCACTGCTAGCTGTGGCCCCAAAACAAATGAACCAAAATCAAAACCATGGTGATTGATTTTTTTATTTCAAGGTAGGACCTAGAGGCTGGAGAGAAGATAAGGGTAAGGTGCTTATCTTGCACATGACCTACCTAGTTCCATTCCTGGAGCTCCCCAGCACTGCCTGGAGTGATCCCTGAGCACAGAGCCAGGAGTAAGCCCTAAGCATCACCTGGTGTGCTCCCCCACCCCAGAGCAAAAACAAACAAAAAAAATCTACATAAGATTTGGTAAACTTATCAGAGTGTTTCCATCCAAAGCCCTTCAACCCAACAACCTTGCCAGCAGCCACCACTTACAGAGAACAGCTGCCTGTGTTCTCCCGCAGGAAGCAAAGTCCAGTTTCTGCTCTCAAAGCTCTTAGGAGTTGACTATGTACAAGTATCAAAACCTATGAAAGATCCAGTGGTTTATTGATCCCCTTGCAAGGTAGCTGCCATGGCTTTATCATTTCATAGATGCTGACAGGAAACTCGAGACTGTCACGGACAATAGACTTTATTATTAGTGGCTCCACTGGCGATTCAAATCTGGTCCCCAGCCCTCTGTGCCCTATAGCAATGACGCAGAGCACCCTGGGCAGACATTGGGGACACTGTGTGTGTGTGTGTGTCACAGCTGAGGAATCCTGGACTGAAGAAACCTGCCCTCTCACCCCCAGTATTATAAGGAGCTGCTCTACCTTTGCCCAGAGGGAGACATTATCCCTCAACTCAGGAAATAAAATCTACTCTGCCCCAGAGGGAGATAATCGTTACCTCAGATTTTTGAAGCTGTTTGCTGAGTAAACATCCTCAAAGAGACAGTTTGCAGTAGAACCCATTGCAAGACATGCAGAAACTCCATGGAAAAGGTCTCAGCACCAACGGCTGGGGAATGTCAGGTGCAATGCTGCATCCAAGCACAGAGGACTTCAGGCACATGCAAAGTGAGGATATTAGCTCTAAGTGTTGAAAGTAGCCAGAGATGTAGCTGAGGCACTCACACGGGGCTTTGTATGCATGAGACCCTTGGTTCCACCCCACTACACACATACTTAAGTGTGTAGTAATAATGTTTATCAAAATTAAAAATATCAAAATAAAAAAGCCCACAGTTCAGAGGAAAGCAAAATTTTAGGAAGAGACATGTGCAAACCTATATACATTGCAACATGTTGCAATGTGCAACGTGCACATTGAAAGGACATTGAAGGGGCAAAAATCATTTAGTTTTTGAGGCTACAGAGAGAACACAGGGGTTCAGGCACTTGCCTTGCATCCTGCTGAATCTCTGGCACCATATATGGTTCCTTGAGCGTTGCCAGGAATTGCTTTCTGAGCAGAGAGCCAGGAATAGCCCCTTCAGTATCACTGAGTGTGGCCCATAAAAATCGCTTCGTTATTATTATGACTACCCACAGGTGAGAATGAAGTCAATGAGAGATGGAACAGGAAGAAAGATAATAGTCTTTGGAACATTGGTGTTTCAGGGGCCAGCAACAAGAAGTTAATGAAGAAAACTGGCAAAGAATGAATATGTGGCAAAAGGAAAACTCAGGGGAGTTTTTTCCTGGAAGCCAAAAATATTTGACAGTGCCACATTCCAAGAAGCAGTCCAATGAGGTGACATGATTAGTTACTATAGTACAAATTATTCCCAAACTTAAGAGCTGGAGACAGTAGATGTCTTATTGTCTGAAAATATCTGTGAGTCAAAAATAAAGAATGGGGGCTGGTGGGGCTGGAACAATAGCACAGTGGGTAGGGCATTTGCCTTGCACACGGCTGACCCGGGTTCGATTCCCAGCATCCCATATGGTCCCCTGAGCACTGCCCGGGGTAATTCCTGAGTGCATAACCAGGAGTACCCCCTGTGCATTGCCAGGTGTGACCCAAAAAGCAAAAAAAAAAAAAAAAAGAAAGAAAAGAAAGAACGGGGGCTGAAGAGAGTACAGCAGCAAGGCAAGTGCCTTGCATAGTGCTGACCCAGGTTCGATACCCAGCACCTCAGATAAATCCCCAAGCATCACCAGGAGTGATCCCTGAGGACAGAGCCAGGAGTAAGCCCTGAGAACCTCCAGGTGTGACCCCCCCAAACAGACAAACAAAACATGTAATGGTGCTGGAGTGATAGTAGAGTGGGTCATGTTTGCCTTGCATGTGAATGACCCCAGTGAGATCGCTGGCATCCATTTGCACTCCAAAGCCTAGACAGGAGTGATCTCTGAGCAAACAGCCAGGAGTAAACACTGAACGCTGCTGGGTGTGGCCCAAGACCAAAAACTTTAAAAAATAAAAAAAGGATTAGCGGGTGGTTGGGGCCCAGAGCGTGAAGTGCAGTCAGTTAACTGGACAGAAGGACTGAGAGGTTGGCTGTGCTTGGACCCACTTCCAGCATGGGTCAGTTGGTGCCTCTTAGCAAGAGGCCTGGCTTCCTTAGCAGGCAGATCTGTCCATTAGGCCTGCTGGCTGACCTTGTGACATGCCAACTGGCGTCTCCCAAAGTCGGCTATCCCAGAAAGTCACAATGTCTTTTATGACCCAACCCCAGAACTCACGGTCATTTCTGCCTTTATTCTATTTGTTAAAAGTAAATCACTAACTGGCACCCATCCAAAAGAACAAGAGCAACCAGTGGTGGTGTGGGAGGGAGAAAGGGACTCTCCTTCACTGTTGGTAGGGATGCCGACTGGTCCAGCCTTTTTGGAAAACAATATGGACATTCCTCAAAAAATTAGCAATTGAGCTCCCATTTGACCCAGCAATACCACTTTTGGGAATATACCCTAGGTATATTCCCAAAAACACACAGCAGAAATGTCATCTGCACTTGAATGCCCATTGCATCACTATTCACCATAGCCAGAATCTAGAAACAGCCTGAGTGCCTGAGAACAGACAAGGGGATAAAGAAACACACATGGCACATCTACACAATGGAATACCACGCAGCTGTTAGGAGAAATGAAGTCATGAAATTTACCTATAAATGGATGGACATGGAGAATATCATGCTGAGTGAAATTAGTCAGAAGGAGAGGGACAGATATAGAATGACTGCATTCATTTGTGTTATATATGAAGTGTATATAGTAGAAGACTAATATCCAAGGCCAGGGAAAACAAGGACTAGGAGGACTGGTCAGTGGTTGGAATCTACCACAAATGTGTGTGGGACAGAGGGTAGGTAATATAGAGAAGGGACAAGTATGACAATAATAGTTGGAAAAGATCACACTGGACAAGAACTGAGTGTTAAAAGTAGGTAAAGGAATACACATGACAGCCTTTCAGTATCTGTGTTGCAAACCACAATGCCCCAAAGAGGTGAGGGAGGGAGGTAGGGAGGGAGGGAGAGCGACAGAGAGAGAGAGAGAGAGAGAGAGTAGATGTCTCCTGTCATGGAGGCAGGGGGATGGTGAAATGACAGGAGGGAAATTGGGAACTCTGGTGCTGGAAAATGTACACTGGTGTGGTGGAGGGGATGGGCGTTGGAACATGATATGACTGAAACCTAATCATTAACAGCTCTGTAAGAGTCTATCACAGAGATTAAATAAATGAAAAGAAAATTTAAAAAGTGGGAGCAAAGCATTTTAAGAACTAAACAAGTATTGCAGACAATGTGAGGGGGGAGAACGTGAGTCACTAAGATGTAAGAGAAGAATTAAGTCCCAGCCTTTGAATGCAATAGCCACGAATTGAAGGCAGGACTGGGGAGATGGCTCAAAGGGTTGGAGCATATATATCTCGCCTGGGCAAGACCCAGCACTGCTGGGCATGGTCCACAGCCTGAGCACACTGGGGAGCACCCCCTAGTCCCCCAAGAATCATAACCATATTTTATTCATATCAGAGTTGATGCTCTGGTCACATTGCCATATTTATAATGTATAATATAATCATAGGTTGTAATCTTTTACATATTATATAATAGTATGTGTAACAAATAAACATTGTGTTCTTAATATGTTATACTCTATCTTATTATTTCTAAGAATTCTACATGAAAATATACCAGCTCCTTCACAAGACCTCACCCAAACCTCTAGCCTTTATGGCAGCATCAAAGGGCTTCTTAAGTATAACAGTTCCTGCATAACTTTCTGGGGGGGGCCAAGAAGGGAACCAGGACTTCACGCATTTAAAGGCATGTACTTAACCATTGAGTCATGCTTCTGGCCCTACATATGGGTTCTAAGGGCGTATTATTGGCGTCTGTAGGAGAACAACCCTGGGGAAGGAGTCCAGACCCCAGAAGCCAATTGCAGCCTCTTCCCACAGGGAGGATAGGGCTTGAGTTTGGAGGATGAATCCAGAGTTTGATCCAGGGGCCAAGAGATGGTGCAAGGGGATAGCATGCAGGAAGCCGGGCTTCAGTGCCTAGCACTGTGTGATCCCATGAGCACTACTGGGCACAGAGCACTGAGCCTGGAGTAGTCACAGCCCTGCAGATTGTGGGCCAATAACAAAACCAGCACAGAAGTAGAGTCTGACCCAGGGCTGAGCACAGGCTCAGTGGCCGCGCACACACCTTGCTGGCATGAGTGGGGCCCTGGCTGTGATCTCTGGCACAGCAAAGCAAGTTACACCCAAAAGAATACAAAACAGTTTTGCGAGGATGCGGAGAGAGCGGGCACGGTCCCTGGTCCTGCAGAGCCCTCGCCTCGGAGGAACAGACTCTGCAAAGGGTTATAAGGGTCCTCTGGAAGGGTTAGAAGGGTCCTCTGGAGCAGGAGGCCCAGGTGCACAGACAGACGGTTGTGTGATAGAAACGCCAGTTCCAGGGATCGTCCCAGGCTAAACACACATGAGACGCATGCTGTGTGCCTTGAGTTCCCTCCTCACCTGCAACTGGGCTGTGTGATTCAGCAGGGCATGTGGGTGGCGAGGAACTATGAAAGGATGGAGTGGAAAAGTCGAGTTCACCAGAGTGGAGGTGGCCATGAACCCCAGGTGTGCCCAGGCTATTGGGGCTCTTCCCCCACAAAGGTGGGACCAGCGCAGGCTGTTCGCACAGTACCGGTGGTGCCCGGATGTTGTTTTATGATAAGAAATGAGGGGAAAACTATGAGTCAGGGGCCAAAGTCCTCAGAGAACTGGAGGGGTTGGAGGGGTGGAGGAATGACCAGGAAACTGTCACCAAGGATCACAGGGATTATGGAATTGATGGCAGGAACTTCAGAGGAAACCATTTGGCAGGAAGGGGGGAGAACGGAGAAAGCGAGCACCTTCTGAACCCCAGCTCTTGCTCTCGGTGGAGGAGGAGCAGTTCCCTGGCATCCACTTCCCTGACAAGGGTCATTTCTCCCTCAGGTGAGGGACGTGGAAAGCATTTTGTGGTGAAGCTGAGGACTTAGTTTGTTCATAACAGGAACAGTTTTTTTTTTTTTTTTTTTTTTTTTTGCTTTTTTGGTCACATCTGGCAATGCACAGGGGTTACTCCTGGCTCTGCACTCAGGAGTTACTCCTGGCGGTGCTCAGGAAACCATATGGGATGCTGGGAATCAAACCCGGGTCGGCCGCGTGCCACGCAAACGCCCTACCCGCTGTGCTATCTCTCCAGCCCCAGGAACAGGTTTTAAGGACAAGAGGGGAACATCCAGCCCAAGTTTCTGAAATCCTAGAGTCTGGCCCTAATCCATTATGGGACACACACAGATGCTTCTATCAGCTCCCCACAGCTCTTCTGCCTATATTGTATGTTCTGTGAACGATGTTATACATATCCAGTGGTCCTTGGCAGAAGAAAAGTTTCCCTGCCTTGAGACTATGGGAAAGAAAAGAGGCGCAATCTGTGCTCTGCAGGATCTATCCTGAGGGGTTCCCTCCTAGGGCTGGAGAGATGGAACAGTGGGTGAGGCACTTGTCGTCCACTTGGCTGACTTCACTTCGAGCCCTGACCCCGCAGATGATCCCTTGAGCACAGAACCTGGAGTGTGGCCCCAAACCCAAACCAAACAAAAACAGAGATAAATTTAAACCACTCTGCCCCAGCCTGGAGCCCGTGCTCTATTTCGTTTTGCTTTGCTACACCTAGTGGTGCTCAGGGCGTACCCAGGCTGTGAACCACCAGCCATGATGTGGCGGCATGGCCCAGGCTGGCCGGGACACTGACTCATCACGCAGATGGAAGGTATCTGTGAAACACGCAAGAGTCCATTGCTTTGGGTCACCCTTGTTACGGCCTGCGTTCACTCTCAGACACACTTTCCCTCTTTCAAAAACTGCCTATTAGAACTGGGCGACAGCACAGGTCTCCTGGATGACAGTGAAAGGCAGCTGACACCCCCACAGCCTGTCACTGGGCACTGCTGGAAGTGAGTGAGGACTGGCATCCTGTGGCCACAAGAGGTTCTGGCGGCTGCGCCAAGACTCTGGGACTGTGTGGGAGGCAGAGGAACTAGAGGGCCAGATCTGAAGCCTGCGGCAGTCACAAGGAGAGCTTGGCTCCCAGGACACAGTGCACAGGGAAGCCAGAGGGACAATAGGCTATTCTTCCTGCCTGAGGAGTTGGTCAGTTTGATATCAGGTGACCCTCCATCCCTCCCTCTAATTTGAGTTCTAGACCTCTGGCTAGAAGCAGAACAGCTGGATTCCACACGATTCCTACGCTGTCTGGAGACAGGCAATTCTGCA
The DNA here is from genome assembly GCF_029834395.1 of Sorex fumeus. Taxonomy (NCBI): domain Eukaryota; kingdom Metazoa; phylum Chordata; class Mammalia; order Eulipotyphla; family Soricidae; genus Sorex; species Sorex fumeus. The sequence goes on along the minus strand of NW_026606077.1, from coordinate 10,130,420 downwards.
CTCGCTCCGACTAAGTGATTAACTGTGAGGGCTACCCTCTTGCCCCCGTCCCAGATTCTGGGTGCAGAACCCTGCCAGGGCTGGAGGAGAGTAGGGCACTCTTGCTGCCATCCCACTGCCAGATAACCAGACTCTGAGCACAGAGCCCCGCCAGGGCTGGAGCATAGTACAGCAGGGAGGGGGCTTTCCTTGCTCACAGCAGACCCTGATTTGAATCTCTGGCATCACACATGGTCCCCTGAGCACATCAGGGATCACTCCTGAAAACAGCACTAGGAATAGCACTTGAACACTGCAGAGATGGCCCCAAATACTCAAACTGAGCTCTAAGCTTATTCTACCTAATCAACAAAGAGCTATTAAATTTAATTGGGGGGGGGGCGGTGGAAGAGAATGAGAGACAGAGAGAGAGAGGTAGAGAGAGATGGAGAGAGAGAGCGAGGGAGAGAGAGATGTAGAGAGAGACACACAGAGAGACTGGGACAGAGAGAGGGAGAGAGAGAAGGCCATTGGCAGGAGGAAAGAGGCATTGCAAAGAAATGCAAATGAGTAAATCAGGAGTCTGCAATGGCACCAGAAATGCAAATATTCCAGATTGATAGAATCTATATAGGATTGAAAATGTCTATGCAATGTTTAAATATACAAAAGAACCTTGAGTTTATGGTAACTGCCTACGAGGAGATTAGGAAGAACAAATGTGCGCTCCCAGCCCCTTAGCAGATATTTGCATTTTAGCTAATAATGCCTCATCCCAACTGCACAGGAGAAAAGGGCAGAAAGCAGAGGAAAGAAAGTATAAAGATTTTTGAAAAATAATGTGTCAATGAAAGAACACAGTAAAAACATCCAAGGCACAAAGGTCTTCCCGGCCTTTCCGGTTCTCGGGTTGTACTGGGGAGTCTGACTGGGTGGAGACCATGTCACAGAGGTGGCCCTCAAGGTTGCTGTGAGTCTTTGCAGGAGGAAACCCCTGGAATGCCCAGAACTACCAGGATGCCCAGCTGTTGATCCACCGCCAGGGAGGTCCAGGGAAGGGTGTGATCTGTCCCTGAAGCCCAGACTTGCTTTCAGGTGCTTTCAGCTCAGACAGGTCATTTACCTGAACACCTCATCACCCCAGAGCCTCAGTTCCTTAGAAACCCTCCCTCGTGCCAGGAAATTGTAACCAGGAGCAGGAAGGTCACGGCTGCAAAAATTCTATTTGGAGGAGGTAGACGGCTTCCCTGAAAGGGAGTGTGTGTGTGTATGTGTGTGTGTGTGTGTATGTGTGTGTGTATGCTGTATGTGCTGTGTGTGGGGGGGGGAGTGTACCTGTGGTGTGTACCTTATGTGGTGCTAGGGATCAAACCTGCATTGGCCATGTGGCAAGTGCCTTAACCTGCTGTACTGTCCCCTGGCCTCTCATAGGAATCTTTTGTGTGTGTGTGGGGGGGGGGGGGGGTGGCAGGTTGGGCCACACCTGTCAGCGCTCAGGTCTTATTCCTGGCTCTTCGTTCAGGGATCACTCCTGGCTGTGCTTGGTGGACCATATGGGACGCCAGCGATCGAATCGGGTCAGCCACGTGCGAGGTCACAATTGTACTATCACTGCTCCATCCTCATTTAGATTCTCAAGTCACAGGAAAGGTCTGTGGGTTTGATATAAAATAGGGTTTAGATTTTTGCTCTCTGGGAAGGGTCCCTGTGAAGGCAGAGCTTCTGCCTGGTGCTGAGGACTTTCCCCAAAGAGCAAATCTCACTCCAAGAATTTCCATCCTGTCCAGAGAGACGGGGGGGGGGGGGGGGGGGGGGAAGACCAGGAGTACCTGGTGTGGAGCCCCAGGCCCTGCTCCCCGGATGTGAGGTGCTGAACAGCACTGCTGTCAGCTTTACCCAAACCCTGTGTCTGTGTTGCTCCTTTCTCCCCTCCCAGACGCAGGAGGAAAATACGGCTTCTAGAAGGATGCTCCTGCAGAGAACCCAGGGCCTGAGACCTGCAGCATGGGGAACGAAGGTCATGGCTGGAAGTGCTTGGAGGGGGCACGTGGTGCCGGGAACCAAACCAGGATCAAGTGCATGCAGGACAAATGCCCTAAAGGCCCCCACCCCCTCCCCTGCCCATCCTATCATACCCTCGGGCCTTCTTCAGCGTGTCTTATTCTTTTGTATTTTTAGGTCACACCATGTGGTGCTCAGGAGTCACTCCAGCAGTGCTAGAGATTTGAACCCAGAATACCTTTGGAACTCCTTCCGCATTCCCTCCCTCCCTCCCCATCTGTCTCCCTACCTTCCAGGACTATGCACCATATGGGGTGCCAGGGATCGAATTGGGGCCAGCTGCATATAAGCAATGGCATTACCAGCTACACTCGGCCCCCTGAGTATGTCTCAAGGGAAATTTGTTTTAGTGACTGTTCATACTATTTTTTCTACTATTTTTAGTTCCTTAACTGTTCCTATGAAAAGGTTACTCATGAGAGGTTTAAAGTTATTAGGCAAGCTTGCTCTTGTTTATATCATAGCATTTTTAACTGAACAAACTTTGTGCTTATAAATGATACTAAACAAACTATTAACTTGTCATTCTCAATTATTGATGTGCAATTAAAACCTCTGAGGTGCCACTGGATGGAATCAAGTCATGGTCCTCATCACTTAGAGGTACGCTCTGCTTCTGCATAGCTTCTTCTCTCAGACAGGATCAACCATTTTCTTTTCTTCCTTTGGTTTTTGGGCCACAACACTCTGCTCAGGGCTTAACCCTGGCTCTGCGCTCAGGGATCACTCCAAGCAGGCTTCAGGGGAACCATGTGGATTAGCAGGGACAGAATCCCCATCAGCCACTTACGAGGCAAGCACCCAACCCTCTGTACTACATCGCCAGTCTCTTAACTGGATTCTTAAAAACTAAGAGTGTGGATGAGGGTGTGTAACTTAAGTGGCAGAGCACATGCCTTGCAAACGCGAGGCTCTGGGTTTGGTCCCCAGAATGCCACGTGCCCTGCCCCAGTACTGCTGAGTGTGTTTCTGGCGACATGTCCACAACCCCAGCACCACTAGGAGCATCTTCCACAAGCATCACCAGCAGCAAAATGAAGGCAGTGTTTGTGCAGCAGAAAGAAGGGGAAGGAAGCACAGAAGCACAGAAGGAAGAGACTGGGATGGGACAGAATGGTCTGTTCACAAACTGAAAAGTGTTTGGCAAGAGTGGAAATTGTGGACTTTTTTTTAAAGCTCATTAATGGCCACGATCCAGAGACTCACAAATAAACCTCAGAAGAGGATGAGAGCAACATGCCACAGAGATGCCACCAGATGCCATGCTGGGCTGTCTTATCTAGAGCAACACAGAACAGGGCAGGTGGACCCCAACAGAGCTCTGGCAGCCAAAAACCTCTAGAACTCAATCGCCACCATTCTCACCGCAGCTCTCCACAGGCCCAGATGGGCCTCATCCATGAGGGAATCTGCTGAAAAACCCAGGTATGTGGGTCCTGTGACCAAAATCTTCAGGCTCACATGGAGTCGGAAATGGGCCTCCTCCACCCATCTCCTTGTCTTCCAATAGCCTGGCAGTCACGCCCACGAACTGCCTCTGGTGCCATATAAGCTCATTAGTCCATGATCCAGAAACTCACAAATAAACCTCGGAAGAGGGAGAGAGTAACACACAGCAGAGATGTTTCTGGACCTCAAAGTCACCGTCCAGTTAAGAATTTAATTCTAGCTGTATCACCCTATTAAACGTCTTAGAATTCCTGGAGCACACGGCCTCATTTGAAGCCATGCAACATCTCATACTCAGGAATCATTCCTTGCAGGGCTCAGAGGATCATATGGGGTGTTGGGGATCTAACTCAGGTCTGCGCATGCAAGGCAAGTCCCATTCTAGCCTCATTCTAGCTGCATCACCCTATTAAACGTGGGCTTAATGACTCCAGGATGATACAACAATCTTCGTGCATTTTTCCCTAAGGAAACTTTTTTTGGATCATTTTTAGCAGATTAGTCACAACAATCAGTACAAAATAAATTATTATGTTTTGCTTTGGGAGCAGGCTGGAGCAATAGCACAGTGGGTAGGGTGTTTGCCTTGCATGCAGCTGACCCAGGTTCAATTCCTCTCCCCTCTCGGAGAGCCCAAAAAGTTACCAAGAGCATCTTGCCCGCACTGCAAAGCCTGGCAAGCTACCCATGATGTATTCGATATGCCAAAAACAGTAACAATAAGTCTCACAATTTGTTCTGAGACATTACTCTGGTGCCTGCTAGAGCAAATCGATGATCAACAGGAGGACAGTGCTACAGTGCTTTGGGAGCAGGCTTGGGGGATCGGGGTGGAATAATTCAAAATTTGGTGGTGGGAAGGTATATTCGTGATGAGATTGGTGTTGGAATATTAAATGTAAACAATTATTGTGAATAACTTTATAAAAATAAATTTAAATTAAAAAATGGAAATTATGGGGGCCACAGAGCTATAGTACAGCAGGTAGCGTACTTATTTTGCACACAGCTGATAGGGTGTGATCCCTGGTACCCCATGTGGCTCCCCAAGCCGGCCAGGAGTGATCCCTGAGTGCAGAGCTGGGAATAAGCCCTGAATACTGTTGGCTGTGGTCCAAACCTCACCCCTACCCCAAAGGTGGGGGGGGGGAGTATGGGAATTATAAAGTCTGAGGTGTTGGGGGTGCAGGGAGATGTCACCCACAAGTGCCAGCTGAGACCACGCCACCACTCGCTGTGGACCTTCCTGCTCAGGCTCGGTGCTCCCGAAATCAAAGGACAAGATGACAGACACAAAGTCCCTAGAAGGGGAGCTGGTGGCCCTCCGTACTAAGCTCCAGGGCACCTGGAATCTATTATTTACAAGGAAGGGGACATATCGGGGCATCATCAATGAGGTGGGAGGATTAACCTAGTCCCTATAACTCCATCTGGGTCATGGAGAGATGTTCAGTTGTTGGGCCAGAGTGATAGTACAGTGGGGAGAGCTTTGCCTTGCACATGGCTGACCTGGGTTCGATCCCTGGCACCCCCATATCATCCCCTAAGCACTGCCAGGAGTAACTCCTGGTCTCAAAACCAGGAGTAATCCCTGAGCATCGCCAACTGTGACTCAAAAACAAAAACAAAAAAAGAAGTGTCCAGTTGGGCAAGGTGCCTGCCTTGCACGTGGTTGAGTGGCTTTGATCCCTAGCCCTACCAGGAGTGACCCCTGAGCACAGCTGGATATGGTGCTCCACCAAAATAAAAATCAAACAAAACCTCCAAGTAAAAGAGCATGTGCATTTATACATTTAATTCCAACCCAAGCCAAGTAAGAACACACCAGTGAATGAGACTCAATTTTTTTTATTTTGGAGGGGACCATGCTTGGTATTGTTCAGGCATTACTCCTGACTCCATGCTCAGAGGTAAGGGACTTGCCTTGCATGCGCAGACCTGAGTTAGATCCCCAACACCCCATATGATCCTCTGAGCCCTGCAAGGAATGATTCCTGAGTGTAGAGCCAGGAGTGAGCCCTGAGAAGCAGAGTGGCCCCCAAACCCCGAAAGGGAAAACAAAACAAAACCAGAAAACCAGCCATCCATTGCCTGCAGCCTAACACCACTGGCAAACCTCTCTGGTAAGGTTAGTTACAGGGCAGAGGTACATCTTCTCTGCTGACATTCTTTGCATGTAAACGGTGACCCACCTTACTGCTACATGAAAGGATGTCAACTCATTAACCCCCACAATAATCACAAGAGGTTACTCCTATTATCATCTCAAAACCAAGAGATGGAGTTTAAATAACTCCTAAGGTTACACAGCTAGTTAATCAGAGAACAAGATTTGGATCCTGCCACTTGGCTCCAAAATTCATTAGAAAAAAATTGGGGGCGGGGGCTGGAGATATGACAGTGAGGAAGCCTTTCATCTTGCACATGGTCAAGCAGGTTTGGTCCCTAGTACCTTGTTTAGTAACCTGATCCCCTCCAGGAGTGAGCCCTGAGTGCAGAGAGCCAGGAGTGCCCCCTGTCCACAGCTGGGTGATGCCCCCAAAACATTTTTTTCTTGGTGGGGGTTGATTTGGCCCACATACAATGGTGGTACTCAGCAGTGACCCCTGGGAGTAGTGGAGGAACCATGTGGGGTGCTGGGAATTGAACCTGAGTTGGTAGGATACAAGGCAAGTACCTTAATTCTTGGTTTCCCAGAATCCATGCTTTAAGCATCAATGAACACAATCCATGAGATGATGCCAACAGAACTGAGAAGGCCTCGCCGGGAGGGGTGGTCAGATAGAAGGGAGGAACAGGCATTGCCTGGGGGCGGGGTGCCATAAGGCCACATTACTAAAGCATCAGCGATGTTGGAAACCGAATCTCAGGTGAGAGGACACGGCCATGTCTTTTGCCTTCGGTCCTCTCTAGCAGTGCTCCAGGGAGCATGGGGACCACTGGAGATTCTTGGCTGCTTGGCCAGTGCTCAGGCTGCTGATGCAGTGCTGCTCGGCCTCCAGGGGAGGCCCAGTGAAGCTCAGGAGTACAAACTCAGGCAAGGCATGCAAGACATGCACGCTTCAAAGAGTGCATGTCTTTGAGTCCCTACACCAGAGTACCTGCACCTCACCACATCAAATGTGAGGAAATGAGCCTAAGTGGCGGGGTGCCCTGCCCAACCACACATGGTCCTGCTACTTCACTGTTTGTGAGACAGAACCTGATGGTACCCTGGGACCCAAGAGCAACAGTTGAGTTTTCTAGTTATTTCAACCCCCACCCCCTGCCCCCCCTCTATTTCTCTCTCTCTCTCTCTCTCTCTCTCTCTCTCTCTCTCTCTCTCTGTCCTGGGGCTGATCCAAGGGCCTCACACACTCAAGGTAAGGGTTCTGCCACAGAGCTACATCCCCAACCCAGCCATTTCTAGTTTTATTTTTTGATTTTGTGCTCAGGAATCACTCCTGAGAATGTTTGGGGGATAATAAGATGTTTCGCAACCGCACGACATCTTATTATGACATCTTATTATCTCATTCCTACTTTGGACAAACTGGCAGGCTACCGAATGTAACCTGCCCACACGGCAGAGTCTGGCAAACTCCCCGTGGTGTATCCAATATGCCAAATACCAGTAACAATGATGGGTCTCATTCTCCTAAAGAGCCTTGAATATAATCTCAGGGCTAGGATGAAGGAGACATTACTGGGGCCTGCTCGAGGCAATCGACGAATAACAGGATGATTTGTGATTTGTTTTTGTGATGTGGTGCTGGGGTTTGAATCTGGATCAGCCCCTGTGAAGCAAGTTTCCTGCCTGCTGTCCTGTATCGCCGGCCCTTATTTTTCTCCCCGAGAGAGTGACGGATGAGAGAGGAAGAATACAAGGCAGTGTCGATTTTGAATCTACTACAAATGTAATTCCCTGTAGCTAGGGATGTAAAACCGCGATGCATTTCCGACACTATAATCTTCCTAGAAAAGACCAGGGCTACCTTTAAGTTTAGAAGCAGAGGAAGGGACAGGCTGTGAAAACGGGAGGGGACCCCCTAAAAAGACTATGACACAGTTGACCCAAATAACAGCACTACCAGCTATGTCACAGCTTATAAAAAATGACAAAATTAACAAAACAAATATAAACCCCACTTTGTTGGGCTTACCTGTGTGCAAAGTAATCAAATATGAGGCAGATGTGTTTGAAAGAATTGAATAAATATGGGAGCCATTAAAAAAAAAAAAAAGGGAGGGGATTGGTGAGCGACCTCAGAAGCTAGTTCCCAGGAAAAGCGGTTTCGAAAAACCACAGGAGGGCGCTCTTGTTCTCAGTACCAAGGTCTAAAGACACCTGGCAGTGTGCAGGAAGGAACGAAGACACACACACCATCATCCCACCTGACTATGCCAAGAAAGGGGAAACATCTCAGCCCCTGCTCTGAACTTGGGCGTCTTATTGTTTTCCCTATCACAATGCCTTTTTGCATGACCATTTTGTTTGTTTTTGTCATACCCAGCAGTGCTCAGGGCTGACTCCTGGCTCTGTACTCAGGGATCACTCCTGATGGTGCTTGAGGGACCACATGCAGGACAGGTCAACTACGTGTGAGACAAATGCCTTAACCCCTTAACCCCTGTCCTATCTTTCTGGTCCCCGCCAGAGAAACCTCTGTGCATTCCCAGGTATACAGGTCTATAAAATAGGTGTGCAACCAAATACCCACTAGTAACAAATCATAAACTTCTTTTAAAATGAGCCCCACATTCAGTTCCACGATCCCATATGGAATTGTGACCCACAGTTGAAGAATCTTTTTTTTAAAAAATTTTTTATTGAGCCACCATGAGATACAGTTACAAAGCTTTCATGTTTGATATTCAGCTACACTATGATCGATCACCCATCCCTCCACCAGTGCACACCAATATCCCCATTATCCGCTCCCCCCCACTTCCATCCCAGTCCTTATCCTGCCTCTATGGCAGACAATTGCTCGGATATTCTCTCTCTACTTTCGGGCGGACACTACTTCCACTACCCAGCCGTCACCACACTTCAGGACGCTTTCCAGACCCGCGTGGCAGCTCCGGCCGAGACTCACGCATGACTGAAGACCCACAGAACAAGATAAGCGGAACTATCTGAGATCTTGGACTCCAGGCTCGGCAGACCCAGGGACAGACCTTCTCTGCTTGCCCCCACTAACCACAGGTGACAAAGGGATTCTAATCAGGAGCCCCACCCTACCCTGCCCTGTCTGCTTCCATCAACCACCCAGGGATCAAATTGCGCACAGGAGACCCACCCTACCCAGATAAATACCCCACTGGCAGACTTCCACTCTCGACACTACTTCCACTACCCAGCCGTCGCCACACTCCAGGACGCTTTCTGGACCCGCGCGGCCGCATAAGACACTAAATACCCATCTTCTGGAATTATCGTACCATATTTGATAGGGTTCAAATATGGTAACACCTACAAGGGTGATTAGAGGTTGCCCCAAAAGCCTCTATCCCTCTCGGAAAGACTGGCAAGCTACCGAGAGTATTCCGCCCGCACGGAAGAGCCTGGCAAGCTATCCGTTGTGTATTCGATATGCCAAAACCAGTAACTACAACTGGTCTCATTCACCTGACCCTGAAGGCTTCACCGACATGGCAGCATTGAGAAGGATGAGAAAGGAGAGGCCGATAAAATCTCAAGGCCAACCTAGGCTGCCACAACGAAGGAAGACAAAAATGATCGTCTGTACTTTCAATGCACGTATGCTAGCATCAGATGCATCCATCGAGGACCTGATGGTACAAGCGTGAATGATCAAGTACGACATCATTGGTCTGACCGAGACAAGAAGGCATGAATCTCACCATGCCGTTTTCGACACTGGAGAAGAATTGTTCCTCGGAACATGCGATAAAAGAGGTGTCGGAGGCGTCGGTGTCCTTGTCAACACAAACTTGGCCAAGAGCATTGATTCATTCGAATGCCTAACAACCCGAATCGGACGTTTACATTTGAATAGATGTGGCTCACTGCCTGCAGTTTCTATCTTCATTGTCTACGCACCAACATCTCATTATGATGAAAGAGAAATCGAGAAGTTCTACATGGAGCTAGAGAAGTTCTATAAAGAAGACCACACCTTCTACAAGATCATTGTGGGTGATTTTAATGCCAAGATAGGACTGAGAAGATCAGCTGAAGAACTTCACATCGGGACCCATGGCCTAGAATGGAACAAACAGGGTGAGAGACTGTCTGAGTTCATCATGTCGACCAAGACCATTCATGGTAACTCACAGTTCCAAAAGGCAGAATCTAAACGATGGACATGGGAGTCTCCCGGTGGACGATTCCACAACGAAATAGACCACATCATATTCAATCGACGGTTTTGCCTGACCGATGTCACTATTGTCCCAAAATTCCGAACGGGATCGGACCACCGTCTCCTTCATGCAAAATTCTACTTCACAGAGCGGGGAGAAAGGGCTGCAAAGTTCAAAAAGAGAACTCCCAGAATGACCACCAACTGGGAACTCTTTGGTACTATTGCGGCAACATGGGAAGATGCCATTGTTGACAACATTGATGAGGAATACGATCGACTGGTTCAGCACCTCCATGAATGTGCGAGGAACGCCAAGAGAGAGATAGCCACAAAAAATCGCCTATCTTCGAAAACTCTTGAGCTAATTCGCCAGCGTGGTTTGGCGCATGCCTCAGGCAACTGCAAGCTAACATCTGAGCTCGCAAAGCAGTGCAGAGATGCGATCAAGGAAGACCTCAAAGAGAGAAGAGCAGAAGTACTGGTAGATGCGGCAGAAGCCGGGAAAAGTATTCGTAAGGCCCGCCTGTCCTTCGCCAACTACAAGACCAAGATGACTGCCCTCCGATGTCCTGATGGATCCATCACATCCTCCAGAATGGCAATGGAGAAGATTATCCATGACTTCTACTCAAATCTCTTCGATAGCCATGTCCACTTGCCGACATACCAAATTCCACAGGATGGATATGTCGTTCCCAAAGTTCTCCCTTCCGAAATCCGACACGCCATTTCGTCAGTAAAGAAACAAACAGCACCAGGCCCAGACAAGGTCAGACCTGAACACCTGAAGAACCTGCCGTCAGTACTCATCAATACACTGGCTCGGCTTTTCACTCGCTACCTGTCTGAATGCAAGGTTCCGTCCCAGTGGAAAACCAGCAGGACCGTACTACTGTTCAAGAAGGGAGACATCCAGGACATTGGCAACTATCGCCCGATCTGCCTATTGTCTGTCATCTACAAGTTGTTCACTCGAGTCATCCTAAATAGGATTGGCAGAACACTAGATGAAGGACAACCATGCGAGCAAGCCGGGTTCCGCAAAGGATTCAGCACCATCGACCATATCCACACAATAACCAAGCTCATTGAGGTTTCTCGGGAGTTCAAGATGCCGCTCTGCTTAACGTTCATTGATTTAAAGAAGGCCTTTGATTCTGTTGAGACGGAAGCGGTCATTGAAGCCCTAGCCAATCAGGGCATTCAAGCCCAATGCATCAGGATCCTCCGTGAGCTGTATTGCGGATTCACTACCAGGATCTCACCATTCTACAAAGAAGTGATCGTTGATGTCAAGAGAGGGGTGCGGCAGGGTGATACCATTTCACCAAAACTCTTCAGTGCCACCCTCGAGAACATCATGCGACGACTGGAATGGGAAGGAATGGGAGTGAAGATAGATGGTCGGCAACTACACCACCTCCGCTTTGCTGATGACATTGTTTTAATAACACCAAACATCAGCCAAGCGGCACAAATGCTGGCCGACTTTGACCGTGAGTGTGGAAAGGTAGGACTACAGCTGAATCTTACGAAGACAATGTTTATGAGAAACAGCCTTGTTCCTGACGCCCCATTCGCTCTCAATGGAAGGACCATCTCCGAATGCAACAGCTATGTGTACCTAGGTCGAGAGGTCAACATGACAAATGACCTGGCACCCGAGCTGTGCAGGAGGAAGAGAGCGGCTTGGAACGCCTTCAAGAACGTCGAAGAAATAGCTAAGAGGACGAAGAACCTCCGGCTCCGGGCACATCTCTTTGATTCCACTGTTCTTCCTGCATTAACATATGCCTCAGAGACCTGGGCCCTACGCAAACAAGATGAGAACGCTATTCAGGTCTCCCAAAGAAGAATAGAAAGAGCTATGCTTGGAATATCACGTTTCACTCAAATGAGAGAATGAATCCAGAGTTCTGACATCCGTCGACGATCAAGGATCAGGGACGCTGTCTCATTTGCCAAGGTGTCGAAAATCAGATGGGCTGGTCACGTAATGAGATTTAAAGACGACTGTTGGACTAGAGCTGTTACTGATTGGATTCCACGGGATGTCAAAAGACCGCGTGGCCGCCCACCTACCAGATGGTCAGACTTCTTCGTCAAGATCATGAACGATCGGTTTGAGGCCCTTCATGTTCCCGGAGCGAACAGATGCCATTGGGCTACACTAGCACGCAACAGGGACAAATGGAGACGTTACTGGCGCCCGCTCGAGCAAATCGACGACTAAAGGGAAGTTAAGTGTGATTAAGTGTGACTTTCGGGCATTATATTTTGCTCAGATTTTCCCACCACCATTCAAGCCTGCCTTCCAGGGGCAGATGCTAGATCTTTTTTTTTTTTTTTTTTTGCTTTTTGGGTCACACCCGGCGATGTTCAGGGGTTACTCCTGGCTCATGCACTCAGGAATTGCTCTTGGCCGTGCTCGGGGGACCATATGGGATGCTGGGACTCGAACCTGTGTCGGCCATGTTGGCTGCGTGCAAGGCAAACGCCTTACCCGCTGTGCTATCGCTCCAGCCCCATAGATCATTTATTTTCTGTTGCTCACTTTGCATATTGGAAAAGGCTGTGTGGCTGCTTATGCGGCTACGTGCTTCTGAGATTCTAAATTATAAAAATAGTTCAGTTCCACAGACATCTCTGTAGGAGGTACTCCAACCCGGTTTGGAGAATTAGCCTGACACCCATATATGGGAGCCATACTTGTAGAAGCTCATGGTCGCCAGGATTCCATCTGGAGAAGGCTGGGAGACTGCACCTGCTCCATCTGGGGCGTCCCGGTGATATCGGCTCGGTATGGGGCCTGGAGAATTCTCCGGTGTTGTGGTGCCCACCAGGACTCTTCACTGCTGTGTGCAGCAAGATGGCATCGGGGGTGGGCTGAGGGCGTGATTTCTGGCATCAGGGGCAGACTGGGGGCTGGGACTACAGCTGAAGAATCTTAACTCTAGATTTAATTTTTTTTCCTTTTTTGGGTCACACCTGGTGGTGCTCAGGGCTTACTCCTGGAGAGGCTTGGGAGACCATATGGGGTGCTGGAGATCAAACCTGGTGGGTTGCCTGTAAGGCAAGCACCCTACCCTCTGTACTCTCCTTACCAGCTCCATCTAGGCAGGATAAAGATCCACCTCTTGCTTCTGCTCTGTTACTACTGCAGGTGGGAGAGGTGATCCCATCGAAATTTGTTCTCTGGGTGGCAAATGTGCAGTGAGGGGAAAGAGGCAGCATCTACCACTTCGTCTCTTACCGCCCGACCTGTCCCCAGGGAAGTCTGGACTGCGGAGAGTCTTCGATGAGCCCCCAGGATACAGACTGAATGTTTCACCGGCCCTGCACAGCAGGTGCCAAACTGCAAACTGCACCTGAGTCCTGCTTGTTCTACCTGACTTGGGAAATAATCCCTGCTGCTCAATTTCTCGGGGAGCCATGGAACTCAGGCTGGAACGAGGAGCTGCTCTTCACAGGGCAGGGAAATCAGTGCTCAATCTTACCCAGCTGGGGCTGGAGAGATAGTGCAGTGGGTAGGGCACTTGTCCTGTATGCAACCAATCAAGGCTGGACGTCGGCACCCCATATGGGCCCGAGCCTGCCAGGAGTCATCCCTGAGTACAGACCAGAAGTAAGCGCTGAGTGCCACTGGTTTGGCCCAAAACACATAAATGACAACCAAAACCAAAACCACAACCAAAAAAACCACTAAAAAAAAAAAAACCCAGATCTTACCCAGGCTTGCCAGGTTCATTGCCTTCTTTCCTAGGAAATAATTTCAGGAGGAAATGAATAGTGAAATAAAGTAAGTTTATCTTTGGGCTGGGCTGGAGTGATAGCACAGCGGGTAGGGCGTTTGCCCTTGCACGCAACCGACATGGTCGACCCGAGTTTGATTCCTCTGCCCCTCTCAGAGAGCCTGGCAAGCTACCAAGAGTATCTCGCCCCCACTGCAAAGCCCAGCAAGCTACCCAAGACGTATTCGATATGCCAAACACAGTAACAAGTTTCACAAGTTACTGGGCCCGCTGGAGCAAATCGATGAACAACGGGAGAACAGTGACAGTGATCTTTGGGCTGCTCCAGCGAGGAAAAGGCAAAGCAGGTCTCAAGTAGATGGGCATTCTCAAGAATCTTCAGGAGATGGTACCTATGTGCAAGAGGTAATCCATGTCACCACAGGGGTGTGGGACCATTGCTCCGGAGTGTGGAAATGTGCCTTAAAGTAAGTCCACCCAGAGAACCCAACTTCTGGTGGGATCACCTCCCACCTGCAAATGCACTCTTTGCCTCTGTCAATTCAATTTTTATGTAATTTGCTCAAAATGCCCCAATTTAGGTACTTGACCCATTCATGAACCCACTCATAAACTGATTCAGAAGGTCAGCCTTGTGCTCTGTTGTGTCAGGGTTACATGCTACATTCTGCCCACGCTACTCCTGGCTGATGTCAAAATGTCTCCTCTACGATTGCTCCATGGTTGGAAGCCTGCCTTATGAGCTGGGGGAGAAGGCAGCTGGGATAGAGATGGGATCACTAAGTTATTGATGGTTGAAGGGCTCACTCGGGATGGGAGAGGTGTGTTGAACATAGATAAAGGACCAAACATGATAACCTCTCAGCATCTGTATTGCAAACATAATGCCCATAAATAAAGAGAGAGTAAGAGGAAAATTGTCTGCCAAGAGGCAAGGGGAGGGGTGGGATGGGGTGGGGGTGGGGCGGGATAATGGGGACACTGGTGGAGGAAAATGTACACTGGTAGAGGGATAGGTGTTGATCATTGTATGACTGAAACTCAAACATGAAACCTTTGTAACTGTAGCTCATGGTGATTCAATAAAAATAAAAATAAAATTAAAATTAAAAAAAAATCTCCTCTATAGCCAGGGGGAGGTTCTACTTCTGGCCAAAGAGAACAAACTTTTGTCAATGCCCAAATTTAGAGCCAGTATCCCTATGGGAATTTTAGATTTTTTTTCTAGTGTCTTCTTTGTCACTTGGGATTGAGAACACCATCAATTTTGTGTGTGTGTTTGTGTGTGTGTGTGTTTTTGTGAATTCGTCCATTTGTTGCTGAACAGTGACAGGAGAGGGCTGGCAGATCAGAGGCACAAAACTTCAAAATGCAATGGGGAAAGGTCATGCTGGTGAGATCACCTACAGCAATGGAAAGTATTGCTAAGAATACAAATAACATAAACAAAACAACTTACAGAGCCAGAGAGATAGCACAGGGGGTTTAAAAGGCACGACCCCAGTTTGATTCCCGAGTAGCACCAGCAGTGATCCCTGAGCTAGTGAGGAGTAAGCACTGAGCACCGCCAGATGTGGCCCAAACCAAACCAGAACTTCTAGAACTACAAACTCTGGCAGTGTCACAGGATAAAAAGTCACTGTCCAAAATTAATTGAATTCTTTGTCATCCGAAGAAGCTCAGAACAACTGAATAGAAAAGAAGGGCTTTCCTGGCATGGAAACAGTTCAGGCTGGAAAGGGTGTCTACAGCTCAGGCTGAAAATGTGCTTCTGAGAAGGTCCAGGAGGGCATTCCTTGGCTGGAGCTGACCCGAGGTTCTACTGCGCAGTTTCCTCTGACTGCTAGGGGCCTGGAGTCCTTCTCCTCACTATATTCTGGGGGACATTTGGTGGCATATTTTGCTGTCTTCAGGGATCACTCTGGGCAGGGTTTCGGGGGGAGCATCACCTCAGGAATCAAACACAAGGTGGGCGAGGCAAGCACCTTACCTGCTGCACTGTCTCTGTCCGCGCAAAAAACATTCTTAAGGACCAGTCCTGACCCAATAAGACAAAAGAATGTATAGCAACCTGGCATCTGGGGACAGGGGTGTCACACCCACCAAACTATATGCCTCTGGCCAACTTGTAGCTTTTTCTAACCCCAGAGAACCCTTCTAAATTTGGGGGGTTGGGGTGGGAGGTGGGGAGGAAAAAAAAGAGGCCAAGTGGAATATTTTTTGACATCGTATAACTAGTAATGTACAAATGAAAATAAAATTAAAAGATGGGGTGTGGGAGCAATAAAACAAAGATGCTTACACTCATCATTTCATACGGAGCTTAACAGTACAGAATTCACTACCTCCTACGAACAGAGAGAGGGAACTTTGTGAGCACCCACAGTCTCATGCCATCCCTCCTGAAATTCCTCGGGAAGGGTAGGTAACCCTTGGTTTGGAATCCTTCGCCTAGAACGGGGAAGCAGCGAGAAATCAAGTTCCTCCCTTCTACCAAACCAGTTGGCAGTGTGTTGAACAAGCCCAAGGCAGTGTGTTGAACAGTCCTGAGACAAAGGTGGTGCAGGCTGCCAGAGGTTTGCAGCACCCTCTGCTGGCACCCTTCGACAAAGGCCAGAGACCTCCACACCTTCAGTGATCAAGAGAAGAAAAGTTAAGAAAAATTCTCTTCTGGGCTGGAGCAGCAGTACAGCAGCTGGTAGGGCGCTTAGTTTCACACGCCGCTGACCCAGGTTCAATCTTAGGCACCAAACATGGTTCCCCAAGCCCAGGGAGGAGTGATTCCTGAATGCAAAGCCAGGAGTAAGCACTAAACACAGCTGGAGGTGGCCCCAAAACAACAAAATAAAATTTTTTAAAGGAAAAGAAAAATTTTGAGGGGGTATGGTGCCGCCAGCAGGTCAATCTGTACCTGTGAGGCGAGTGCATCAGCAGTCTGATGGCACCTTCTGATACCCCAAAATTGCTGCTGTGCCTTTGGCCAGACCCCAAAAACTTGGGACAAAGTTTATCAAGAAAGTAAACAGCCAAAAGTTAGGTATGTGAGAAACACACCCACAAACCACCTCCGGCTCAGCTATATAATTGGAGGCAAGGACCTTCTGGTTCCTGATTGAACTGCTTAATGGCCATGATCCCAGAGACTCAGAAACGAATCTTGGAAACCAACGGCTTTAGGTAGAAATGTATCCGGTCCCTGCAGTAGGTTACCGGTGCTGGGCCAACCCAGGTGGGAATAGGTTTCGTGCCTTGGCCTGTTCCCCCTGGCGGCCCAGTGGCCGCCATCCTTCAGAGGCCACTGGACAGTCAGGTTTGGGACGCCAGTGATGAGACACACAGGGCCTCACGGGATGGGGGTGGAGCCAGGCTTGTCCTCCCCACCTCAACGAGACCCCAAGTCATCGCCCACGAATGGCCTCTCTGGCTCCTGATCCAGCTGCTTAACGGCCATGATCCCAGAGACTCAGAAACAAATCTCAAAACCCAGTGGCTTTTGGCAGAAATGCGTCAGGACCCCACAGTACAGTTACTGTCACAAGGCCACCCCAGGGGGGAAAGGGTGTTGTCACTCCACCTGCTCCCTCTTGGCGGCTCGGTGGCCGTCATCCTCCAGAGGCCTTTTGACAGTCAGGCTTGGGCTCGCAGTGACGAAACTTGTTGGGCCTCGTGGGATGGGGGAGGGGAGCCAGGCCTGTCCTCCCCTCCCCAACGAGACCCCAAGTCATCGCCCACGAATGGCCTCTCTGGCTCCTGATCAAGCTGCTTAATGGCCTTGATCCCAGAGACTCAGAAAAAAAATCTCAAAACCCAGCGGCTTTTGGCAGAAATGTGTCCGGACCCTGCAGTAGGTTACTGTCGCCGGGCCACCCCAGGGGGGAAAGGGTGCTGTCCCTCTCCGCCTGTTTCCCCCTGACAGCTCGGTGGCCGCCATCCTCCAGAGGCCATTGGACAGTCAAGCTTGGGTCCGCAGTGACAAAACTTGTTGGGCTTCACGGGATGGGGTGGAGCCGGGCCTGTCCTCCCCACCCCAACGAGACCACAAGTCATGGCCCACAAACGGCCTCTCTGGCTCCTGATCAAGCAGCTCAACGGCCATGATCCCAGAGACTCAGGAACAAATCTCGAAACCCAGTGACTTTTGGCAGAAATCCCTCCAGATTTAAGTGTTAAAATTTCGGAATTTCAAAATCACATGGCCCTACTGCAGCCACGCGACATCATATGTTATTCATAACCAGCAATAGGACACAAATTGTCTATTGTTGCCTTTTCAGCAGATCTGAGTGTTGGGGTAAAATCTCAAATAATAATGGTGGGTCTGGTGTCGAAATATTGAATATGATTAAAGTAGAGAGAGAGTAATGTGGAAATCATCTGCCCCACAGGTGGGGGGAGGGTGTGGGATGGGGGTATACTATGGTTTTTGGTGGTGGAGAATGGGCACTGGTGAAGGTACGGGTGTTTCATTGTATGACCGAGACTTAGACCCAAAAGCTTTGTAACTGCTCTCACGGTGATTCAATAAATAAAATTATAAAAAATGAAAAAAAAAGTAAGGTGGAGTTCATGCACAATTCAATCAGCTAAGCAGTGGCTGAATAAATAGCAGTGCTCCTACAAAAAAAAAATTTAAAGAACAATTCTGCTTTCTCTTCCACTGAGCACTTTTCTTTTTTGGGAGTCACACCTGGCAATGCACAGGGATTACTCCTGGCTCTGCTCTCAGTAATTACTCCTGGCAGTGCTCAGGGGACTATATGGGATGCTGGGAGTCAAACCCGGGTTGGCCACGTGCAAGGCAAACGCCCTCCCATTGTACTATCACTCCAGCCACCCCACTGAGCATTTCTGAGATCAGGAAGGAGCTAGTTGCC
The DNA here is from genome assembly GCF_029834395.1 of Sorex fumeus. Lineage (NCBI taxonomy): Eukaryota > Metazoa > Chordata > Mammalia > Eulipotyphla > Soricidae > Sorex > Sorex fumeus. Next base: position 10,111,994 of record NW_026606077.1, on the reverse strand, counting down.
TCTGCTGCAGCTTCCACCTCTTTGTGCATCCTTCTTTCTTTCAGACCCCTCATAGAAGACCCCAAAGAGCAGGGTGACACTTTTAAAGTGCACCATCAGTAAGGAGTTGGGAGGTAGATGAGGCCTAAAGTAGCTGCTCACTGGCTACAACAAACATGGGCTCGGGGACAGTCATCGCCCTCACCAAACCAAACTTCCTCACGGCTTCCCATTAGACTTTCCTGGCAAGCTGGGGAGGCCAAATAGGATGCTGGGAATTGGAACCAGGTCATCCGCATGGAAGGCGAACACCCTACCTAGTGTACTATCTCTCAATCTATCTACTACTCTCAATCTATCTACTACTATCTATCTACTATCTCTCCCCCCCACCCTACTCTTTTTTTGTTGTTTATTTATTGAATCACCGTGAGAACAATTACAAAGCTTTCAAGTTTGTCTTGGTCATACAATGATCAAACACCCATCCCTTCACCAGTGCATATTTTCTACCAAAGAACCCCAATATACCCCCATCCCACCCCTCCCGATGCTTGTGAGGCAGATGATTTCCACTTAACTCTCTCTCTACTTTGATTACATTCATTATTTCGACAAAAGATGAAGATGCACCATTATTATTTGGAATTTCCCCCCAACAATCAGACCTGCTGAAAAGGCATTGTGAAATAATTTGTTTCCTATTGCTGATTATGAAAGAGCGTATGTTGCACAGCCACGATAGCGGCCACGCAATTTTAGAATTCTGCTATTTTAATAATTAAGTCTGGAGGAATTTCTGTCAAAAGCCGCTGGGTTCCAAGATTCGTTTGTGTGCCTCTGGGATCATGGCTGTTCCAGAGCTGGAGAGTCGCTCATGGGGGGCAATTCGTGGTCTCGGCGGGGCGGGAAGGACGGGCTGGTCCCACCCCCCAATCCCATGAGGCCGCAGGTGCCCCGTCACCGCCGGCTCATACCTGGCTGTCCAAGAGGGTCTGAGATGGTGGCCACCATGCTGAGGGGGGGAGTAAGGCAGAAAGGACAAACACCCTTTCCCACCCGGGGGCGGGGCACAGAACCGTAGCTTAATGCATAGTCCAGACACATTTCTGCCAAAGCTGAGTTCTGAGATAGGTTTGTGTGCCTCTAGGATTATGGCCATTCTAGAGCCAGAGAGCCACTCGTGGGGGGCAACTCGTGGTCTCAGTGGGGTGGGAAGGATGCCAAACCTACTCTTTATCAAGGCCTTCAGTGCCTGTGTGATCAGAGTTCTGGAGAGTTCTCTAAGTTCATTCCCCTCCTCAACCCCCTTTTCTCAGCCACATCTGATAGTGGTTAGGGATCATTACTGGTGGGGTGGGAGACGAATAACAGAATGCCGGGGATTGAGTCTGGGTCAGCAGCATGCAAGGCAAGCATCCTACCCACTGACTATCTTTCTGGCCCCTCTAAGTTCATTTTTTCTTGTTTTTGGGCACACCTGGGGCTGGGGGCAGGGAAACGCACATGGGTTACTGGAGATCAAGCAAAGCAATGGCCCTATCCTACTCACTCTATTACTACTCCAGTTAAAAAAAAAGCCCTCTAGTACTTTGTCCTTTGCTCATTCTTTTGTTTTGGTTATGGATCACACCCAGAGGGGCTGGGAGGATCCCATGATACTGGGGACTAAACCCAAACAGGAACTCCAACACGTAAAGCATATGCTCCAGGCCTGAGAGGTGACAGACCAAGGGGCTGGAGCACTTTGCATGCAGCAAGCCTGGCTTCCACCCCTGGCTCAGCTGCCAGGAAGGTCTTCACCTGGATTTGGACTCGTTAAATGACTTCAGGGAAACTTTTCAGTGTGGGTATCTGTGTCCTTTCAGACAGCTGGTGCCATTTAGTTTGTTTGGGGGCCACACCCAGGTGTGCTCAGGTTCACACCTGGTGAAGCTCTGGGAACAATATGGGGTGCTGGGAATTGAACACGGATCAGCTGTGAACAAGGCAAGCACCCTACCCGATGAACTTTCTCTTCAGCAGCAATCCCTTTGGTATTTTTAAATTTTTTAAAAATAAAATCACTGAGGCAGTTACAAAATTGTTCATGATTGAGTTTCAGTCATACAATGCTCCAACACTCATCCCTTACCCAGTGAACAGTTCCCACAACCAATGTCCCCAGTTTCCCTCCCAACACGGTGCCTCTCTCCCCCAGCCTGCCTCTATGGCACATACTTTTCTTCTCTCTCTCTCTCTCCCCACTCTCCATGTTTTAATTTTTTTATGGAGGCAAAGCAATAGTTACTCGTATTAAACAAGAGAGGGGCATCTGGTTATGCTGCAAAGTAATGGCTGATTAGGAATAAAGCTGGTCCATCACTATCTCAATCTAGTTACTCTAGAAATCTATTTTGGTTCAGTGGGGAGCACCGCTGTAACTAAGCTGGTTGCCAGGGGATAGCTATTAGGAATGCTGTTCTTTTTTATTCGTATTTGTTAATTGTGTAGAAAGTCAATTTCCTAATGGCAGGAACTTTCTTTGGTCACACCCAGTGGTGCTCAGGAGACCATATGGGATGCCGAGGATGGAACCCAGGTCAGCTGTGTGGTAAGGCAAACGTCCTTCCTGCTGTACTATTACTCTGGGCCCCTGGCAGAAACTTTATTAAGGGCTGGAAATTTTTATTTTCTAATTATTTTTATAGGCCCAGATTTTGTTTATTCCTTTTTTGGGAGGTGGTGGGGAGGTCACATCTGGCTACGGTCAGGGGTTACTTCTGGCTCTTCATTCAGAAATCACTTCTGGTGGTACTCAGGGGACGATAAAGGATGACAGGGATTGAACCCAGGTTGGCTGTGTGCAAGGCAAACGTCCCCAATTTTTTCCCCTTTTTTTGACTCTTTGGGTCACATCTGGCGATGCTCAGGGGTAACTCCTGGCTCTGCACTCAGGAATCACTCCTGGCAGTGCTCGGGGGACCATATGGGATGCCAGGGATAGAACCTGGGTTGGCAAGGCCAACACACTATCCACTATGCTATCATTCCACCACCATCCCCCCACCTCCCAACCCCTACAGCGCAGGAACATTTTAAATTGAATTACAGTGAATTACAAGGTTATGGAGGTATTTATAACTGTTTCAGGCATATAGTGTTCCAATACCAATCCCTTCACCAGTGACCACTACCCTCCATCTATATCCCTAGTTTCCCTCCCACTCCGCAGAATTTTTACTTACCACTGAAGCTCCAATGCTTAAATAGTGCCTAGTTGGGGCTAGAGAGATGGTACCGCAGGTAAGACACTCGCTTTGCATGTGGCTGACCTAGGTTTAATCCCCAGCACCCCGTATGGCTGCAAGACCTGGCAAGGGTGATCCCTGAGTGGAATAAGTCCTGTACACTGCTGTGTGCACCTCCCCTGACAATCGCACCTGCTATATAGTAGGTGCTCAATATGTTTATCATTCTTTCAGAACACCTTACAGAAGAGAGTGCAAAAGGCTGAACGTATGCTATGCATGTGGGAAGCTCTCAGTTGGATCTGTGGCATCATATGCCCCTGCCACACCCCCAGCACCACCAGGTCTGGCCCCAAATCGAACAAACCCTTCCAAGCCTCAGGTCTCATACATTTGCACAGAAGCTATTTATCTGGGACAAGTAAACTTGAGTGCTTTCCCGAAGGGAGAGATAAAGAGGGAATGTGCCTGCCACAGAGGCAGGAGCTAGGGAAGGGATGGGGGTGGTGGGAAGGATACTGGGAACATTGGTGGTGGAGAATGGACACTGGTGGAGGGATGGATATTCGATCATTGTTGTATCTCATGGTGATTCATTAAAAAAAAAATCTGGGTGCTTTACTAAAACAATGTCTCAGAGTTGAAGGCAGAAATGACAGTTGCTGTGGGCAGGCAGGCAGGCAAGTATTAACATTTTACAAACTTCAGAAGAGAGAGACCAGATGCACACAGCCCTAAACTAAGGAGGGAAGGAGGACCCCGAGAAGACAGCACCTCTCCAATGGAAGATGGAGAGAGCCGCATCTGCTCAATTCTCTTCCTGTTCTCATTCAGTGGCATACAAGCACATGGATTTTTAAAACAATTTTTTATTGAATCCCTGAGTATAATCATCACTTGATCACTTGACATCCCGTTACTCATTGATTTACTCGAGTGGACGCCAGTAAGGCTTCCATTTGTCCCTATCACATGCTATAGTAGCCCAATGGCATCTGCTCACTCCAGGAACACGAAGAGCCTCAAGCTATTCATTCAGGGTCTTGACGAAGAAGTCTGATCATCTCATAGGTGGGTGGCCAGGCGATCTTTTGACGTCCCATGGAATCCAGTCGGTAACAGCTCTAGTCCAGCAGTCATCTCCAAATCGCATTACATGTCTAGCTCATCTGATTTTCGACGACTTGGCAAACGAGACGGCATCCCTGATTCTCAATCGTCGACAGAGGTCAGAACTCCGGATTCCTTCCAGTATTTGAGTGAAGTGTGCTACTCCAAGCAGAGTTCTTTCGATTCCTCTTTGGGAGACCTGAAGAGCGTTCTCATCCTATTTTCATAGGGATCAGGTCTCTAAGGAGTATGTTAATGCAGGAAGAATGGTGGAATCGAAGAGATGTGCCTCGAGCCTGAGGTTCTTCGTTCTCTTAGCTATTTCTTTGACACTTTTGAAGGCGTTCCAAGCCATTCTCTTCCTCCTGCATAACTCAGGTGCCAGGTCATTCGTCATCTTGAGTTCTCGACCTAGGTACACATAACTGCTGCATTTGGAGATGTTTGTACAAATGAACGTCAGGAACGAGTCTGTTTCTCATGAACATTGTCTTCGTGAAATTCAGCTGCAGTCTGACCTTTCCACACTCATGGTTGAAGTCGGCCAGCATTTGCACTGCTTGGCTAATGTTTGGTGTTATTAGAACAATGTCATCAGTGAAGTGGAGGTGGTGTATTTGCCGACCATCTTCACTTCCATTCCTTCCCATTCCAGTCATCGCATGACGTTCTCGAGGGTGGTACTGAAGAGTTTCGGTGAAATGGTATCACCCTGCTGAATTCCTCTCTTGACATTGATGATCACTTCCTTGTAGAATGATGAGATCCTGGTAGTGAATCTGTAATACAGCTCACGGAGGATCCCGATGTACTGATTTTGAACGCCCTTATTTGGCAAGGGCTTTGATGACTGCTTCAGTCCCAACAGAATCAAAAGCCTTCTTTAAATTGATGATTGTTAGACAGAACAGCATCTTGAACTCCTGAGAAACCTCAATGAGCTTGGTTATCGTGTGGATATGGATGATTGTGCTGAATCCTTTGTGGAACCCAGCTTGCTTGCATGGTTCTTCTTCATCTACTGTTCTGCCAATCCTATTCAGGATGACTTGAGTGAACAGCTTGTAAACGACGGACAACAGGCAGATCGGGTAATAGTTGCCAATATCGTGGATGTTTCTCTTCTTGTACAGTAGAATGGTCCTGCTGGTTTTCCATTGGGACGGAACCCTGCATTCAGATAGGTAGCGTGTGAAGAGCCGAGCCAGTGTATTGATGAGTACTGACAGCAGATTCTTCAGGTGTTTCGGGTCTGACTTTGTCTGAGCCAGGTGGTGTTCGCTTTTTTACTGATGAAATGACATGTTGGATTTTGGATGGGAGAACATTGGGAACGATACATCCATCCTGAAGAATTAGGTATGTGGGCAGGTGGATGTCGCTATTGAAGAGATCTGAGCAGAAGTCATGGATAATCTTCTCCACTGCCCTTCTGGAAGATGTGATAGATCCATCAGGACATCAAAGGGCAGTCATCTTGGTCTTGTAGTTGGCAGACAGGTGGGTGTTGCAAATGCTTTTCCTGGATTCTGCCACACTGGCTAACAATGCTGCTCTTCTCTCTTTTGAGGTCTTCCTTTATCGCATCTCTGCACTGCTTTGTGAGCTGGGACATTAGTTTGTGGTTGCCTGAGGCTCATGCCAAGCCACATTGGCGAATGAGCTCGAGAGTTTCTGAAGGCAGGTGTCTTTTTGTGGCTTTCTCTTTCGGCATTCCTTGCACAATCATGGAGGTGATGAACCAGTCTATTGTATTCTTCCCCTGTCTCTGCAATAGTGCCAAAGAGCTCCCAGTTGGTGGTTGTTCTGGGAGTTCTCTTCTTAAACTTTGCAGCCCTTTCTCCCCGAAGTAGAATTTTGCACAAAGGAGACGGTGGTCTGATCCCATTTGGAATTTTGGGACAAGAGCGACATTGGTCAGGCAAAACCATTGATTGTAGAATGTGGTCAATTTCATTGTGGAACTGCCCACCGGGAGAGTATAATCATGTTTTTTTTTTTTTTGCTTTTTGGGTCACACCCGGCAATGCACAGGGGTTACGCCAGGAATTACCCCTGGTGGTGCTCAGGGGACCATATGGGATGTTGGGAATCGAACCCGGGTTAGCCACATGCAAGGCAAACACCCTACCCGCTGTGCTATTGCTCCAGCCCCAATCATATGTATTTTTAATAAAATTTGACCTCTCTGTACTTGTTTATCTTCCAGAAAGATTTGTACACCAAAAAGTTATCACCATTCCTTTTATAAAAAATGTATACATCTTACTTATGTATAAAAGGAATTATAATACCATTTAAAAATCTATTAGATTGGCAAAAAGAAGTAAGTTCAGAAATACATTATTTTGTAAAGGTGTGGATTAACAGGCAAACCAAACACTGCTAATGAAACAAAAATTGGTACAGCTTCTACTCAGGTCAATCTAACAAAATCTCAAAAAATAAATGGACCAACCTCTTCACTTTTAGCAATTTGTAAACTTGCACATTTGCAGAATAACGTGTTATTTATTGTGGTGCTGTTTGAAAAGTAAACAATCTAAAGGACGAGACAAAGGAATATCATGCCGCCATCCTTGATAATGAAGCAAATCTCATCTTTGGGTACATCTATGGAGAGAACATAAGAAGAAAAAAGGCAACTTCTATCTCAGGGATCTGGCCTGGACACCAGGTAGAAGCTGGAGTTGCTAAAGCTGACCTGGTACAGAGAGATCTTACTGTTCTCCTGTCAAAGATAGAAAGGAAATTTTAGACGTTTTGAAGAGATAGTACATTGGGTAAGCCCTTGCAGCCAAGTGGGGTTCCATTGCTAGCACTATATAGCTGCCATGGAGTGACCCTACAGGAGTGATCCCGGAGACAGTAATAAGCCCTGAGCACTCCAGATGTGGACCCCAAAACGGAACCAAAAACCACTGAGACACTGGCACCAGACATGATGAACTTGATACAAAATTGCAACTGTAGGAAAGGGATCACTAAGAAAATGAGGTTGGAAGAATCGATCAGGATGGGAGATGTGTGCTGAAAGTAGATAAAGGACCAAACACGATGGCCTCTCATCTGTATCACAAACCATAATGCACAACAGTAGAGTATGGGGAATATTGTCTGCCATGGAGTCAGTGGGAGGGTGGGAAAGGGGGTATACTGGGGATATTGGTGGTGGGGAATGTGCACTGGTAGAGGGATGGGTGTTTGATCATTGTGATTGTAATTCAAACATGAAAGCTTGTAACTATATCTCAAGGTGATTCAATAAAATAAAAGATTCAACTGTAATTGTGTCTGAATACAAACATACGAACATCGATGAATTCACAAAAACAAAACATTCATCTATCCTAATATGAATAACATCTTTATAATTACATTAGCCTTTATTCACTTGTCTTACCAAGCTATTAGGAAAATTGGTAGAATTGCACCACTTGATCACTTGACATCCCGTTACTCATCGATTTGCTCGAGTGGGTGCCAGTAACATCTCCATTCATCCCTGTTGCATGCTAATGTAGCCCAATGGCATCTGCTCATTCTAGGAACATGAAGAGCCTCAAACTGATCGTTCAGGGTCTTGACGAAGAAGTCTGACCATCTCATAGATGTGCAGCCACACGATCTTTTGATGTCCCGTGGAATCCAGTTAGTAATGGCTCTAGTCCAGCGGTCATCTCCAAATCTCATTACGTGTCCAGCCCATCTGATTTTCGACACCTTGGCAAACGAGACAACCTCCCTGATTCTTGACCTTAGACGAACTCCGGATTCTTTCTCTCACTTGAGTGAAGCGTGATACTCAAAGAATAGCTCTTTAGATTCCTCTTTGGGAGACGCAAATAGTGTTCTCATCCTGTTTGCCTAGGGCCCAGGTCTCTGAGGCGTATGTTAATGCAGGCAGAACAGTGGAATCAAAGAGATGTGCCCAGAGCCAGAGGTTCTTCATCCTCTTAGCTATTTCTTTGACGTTCTTGAAGGCGTTCCAAGCCATTCTCTTCCTCCTGCACAACTCAGGTGCCAGGTCATTCGTCATATTGACTTCTCGACCTAGGTACACATAACTGTTGCATTCGGAGATGTTTGTCCCGTTGAGAGTATATGGAATGTCAGGAACGAGACTGTTTCTCATAAACATTGTTAGATTCAGCTGTAGTCCGAATGGAACGAACAGGGTGAGAGACTGTCCTAGTTCATCATATCGACCAAGACCATCCACAGTAACTCACAATTCCAGAAGGCCGAATCTAAACGTTGGACACGGGAGTCTCCCAGTGGACAGTTCCACAACGAAATTGACCACATCATGTTCAATCAACGGTTTTGCCTGACGATGTCACTGTTGTCTCAAAATTCCAAACAGGATCGGACCACCATCTCCTTCGTGCAAAATTCTACTTCCACAGAGTGGGGAGAAAGGGCTGCAAAGTTTAAGAGAACTCCCAGAACGACTACCAACTGGGAGCTCTTTAGCACTATTGCAGAGACATGGGAAGATGACGTCGTTGACAACATTGAGGAATACGATCGACTGGTTCAACACCTCCATGATTGTGCGAGGAATGCCGAGAGATATCCACAAAAAAGACGACTGTCTTAGAAAACTCTCGAGCTCATTTGCCAACGTGGCTTGGTGCAAGCCTCAGGCAACCGCAAGCGAAGGCCTGAGCTCGCAAAGCAGTACAGAGAAGCAATAAAGGAAGACCTCAAAGAGAGAAGAGCAGCAGGGCTGGCAGATGCGGTAGAAGCTGGGAAAAGCATTCGCAACGCCCGCCTGTCCTTCCCCAACTACAAGACCAGGATGACTGCCCTCTGACGTCCTGATAGATCTATCACAACTTCCAGAAGGGCAATGGAGAAGATTACCCATGACTTCTACTCAAATCTCTTTGATAGCCATGTCCACCTGCCCACACACCAAATTCCGCAGGATGGATATGTCGTTCCCAAAGTTCTCCCTTCCAAAATCCGACACTCTATTTCGTCAGTAAAGAAGCTAACAGCACCTGGCCCAGACAAGGTCAGACCTGAACACCTGAAGAACCTGCCGTCAGTACTCATCAATACACTGACTCGGCTCTTCATGCGCTACCTGTCTGAATGCAAGATACCATCCCAATGGAAAACCAGCAGGACTGTACTACTGTACAAGAAGGGAGACATCCACAACATCAGCAACTATTGCCCGATCTGCCTGTTTTCTGTCGTCTCCAAGCTGTTCACTCGAGTCATCCTGAATAGGATTGGCAGAACACTAGATGAAGAACAATCATGCGAGCAAGCTGGTTTTCGAAAAGGATTCAGCACGATTGACCATATCCACAAGCTCATTGAGGTTTCTCGGGAGTTCAAGATGCTGTTCTGTCTAACGTTCACTGAACGTTAGAGACTGATTCTGCTGAGACTGAAGCGGTCATTGAGGCCCTAGCCAAACAGGGCGTTCAAAGTCAATACATCAGGATCCTCTGTGAGCTATATTGTGGATTCACTACCAGTATCTCACCATTCTACAGGGAGGTGATCATTGATGTCAAGAGAGGGGTTTTGCAGGGTGATACCATTTCACTGAAACTATTCAGTGCCACCCTCGAGAATGTCATGCAACAACTGGAATGGGAGTGAAGACAGACGGTCGGCAGCTACACCACCTCCGCTTTGCTGATATCATTCTTATTACACCAAACATCACCCAAGAGGCACAAATGCTGGCTGACTTCGACCGTGAGTGTGGAAAGGTAGTGTGGAAAGGTTGGACTACAGAATTGCACCAGCATCCTGAAAACCTCTAATCCCAAGCAAATCCATGCTTCCTAAAAAACCTTAATCCTAATCCACCTACTTCAAACCAAAATATTGCTGAGTCTCTTTCCAGCACCCTCTACTGAAGTACTGTAGAGAGGAAGGAATAGAAGTATTCCAAAGAAAGGATGTGCTTAGTAGTGAAGCCACGGACATAAGGGAAAGGTGCAAAACCATGTATATATAATCCCATGTATATACATTTTATGTATATAATGTAAAAATGTTCATGCACAAAATTCAACTAGTATTTCACCATTGTGTACATTATATAATATTACACATTATGTATTTAAGGTACTGAGCCCACAAGACAATATTTGCTTTTCTGGGGGTGGTGGTCTTGGGTCACATCTGGTGTTACACAGGGATCATTCCTAGAGATACTCAGGGCATCATATGTGGTGCCAGGGATCAAATAAGGGCTGGCAACATGCAAGCAAACACCTTACCCCCTGTACCACCTCTTGGTCCTATAGTACTTTCACATGTCTATGAAGTAAGCATTTACTCCTTCCACATATGATTAAGTGAAGCTGGAAGAAGAGATCCAACTTAATCAACAGCAGTGACTCATCTCCAAGTCTTCAGAGTATACGTCTAATACATTTCCCATTCCCCAATCACAGCCTCTAGGTTTGCTTTGGACTTTTTCATTTTGGGGGGGGGGGGGGGGGTCGGTTCACACTGCTAGTGCTCAGGCGCTACTTCTGTCTCTGTGCTCAGAGGGCCATATGTGGTGTTGGGGACTGGAACTGGGGTTGGCTGCATGCAAGGGTCCTTTGCACTGTCTCTAGGTTCTGTTTTGGACTATTTTTTCCACAGACCACAAGACAGCGAATACCAGAGTGGCTACAAACAGTGTTTGTGACACAGCGCAGTCTTGAATTAAGCTAGTATCATGTTGCACCTGGGTCAGTGTGGCGTGTTCCCACTACTACATGGTTCTGGCCTATTCCATTTTCCTTTCTCCAGAACAGGATCTGACAGGATGCAGATTCATGTATAATCTACAATTAAGTAGCTATTTGCTGTAGCCTTTTTTTCCTTTCACCTTCACCTATAGTCATTCAAATACCTGCAGGAAGATCAATTTACCTTCTAGTTTACAGAAAGGAAAGGAAAAAGAGACAAGTATTGACTTAGGATTTAAAGTTGCAGGACCCAATCATTTGCAAAGATAGAAACTCACTATATAAAAGAGACCAACTGCACTAATAATACGATATTTAAATAAGAGACTGCAATTAAATTTTTCAAATATTTTATTTTTAGTGTTTTAAAACATTTCAATACAACAAAGATATAAAATAATATATTAGTTAAATCTGGATTTAATTTAGAATCAAGATATTTCCTTATATACAAAACTGTGCTTCAAGGTATGGCTACCACAGGGACTTTCACATCTTCAAGTAATACTAGTTTCTCTGTGGACAGGGTGGCATTTAGGTAGAATAAAACAGGTCCATTTTAGGTCAAGCTAACTTTGCTTCCCCATTCAGTACTGGTTTCCACTTCCTTTGTTCCATAAGATCAGTAATACTTCAACTGTTGTAGTAATCTATAACTTTTCAAAATAAATATCACTAATGTCCAGCATTTTAAGATGACTTTACTTTTGATAATATTGCTTGATTATAGTCAAGACAACCCAGTACTTCAGGATTGAAAAAGATCCCAAAAACACTGAAATTGACAATAATTCTTCTCCTTCTATACAAAGTTTCCTTGTGCTTAAATATGTCATATGCTGAATAAAAAATCCTTTGGTTAAGTTAGGGAAGACTACATCCTTAAAATTAACATTAGTGGTAGCTATGTATGGCTTATAGACATCATATGTATTTTTAAAATTGATTTTGTTGCAAAATATTGATTCACATTTTACTTGAAATTAGTGTCACTCAATGGGGTGATGACAGGTTGGGGAGGGGGTCAAAACCTTACTTCCATAGTAATCTCTGTTATTCAAAGCCAATCAAAGGCAGAGGAGAGGAAAAGGCTTCAATCTCTTTTCCTCTCATATATCACCCAAGGCAACCTGTTTTTAGATGTTACGAACATTCTCCTCTACAGAGGTACTGGGATAATTTGTGTTAAACTTTTTTTTTTTTAAAAAAATGCAAACTGCCTTAAAAGCCAAGTAAAGTCATTAAAGTGACATGTTCTGTTGGCTTTGAAACCATCTAAACCAATACTGTTTCAGAAAGCAAATGGACTTTTCTAAACAAGAGCTTATCTCAAATGTCTGAATACCCTGAACTAACAAATGACTATATTACTATATTTTTAATAAGGGATAACAAGTCTACAAAAAGGTTACCAAAGGTTTATTAGATCAAAGACTTTAAAACAAGAAAATTGTTAATATTCTCAAGCATTTTGGAATTAAGAATCCTTTAAAAAATGTTTTCTATGACATTAATAATTAAACTGCCTTTTGCTGAAAACAAAGTAGCTGTGAGTATGTTATGAATATGACTTGGAATATACAAAAATCCCCAAGCTGATAGCCCTAAAACTGACAGATTTTACCAGCTAAGAAAGGGTTTTACCCCTCTTTTCTTTATTTACAAATGGGAAGATCTTTAGGCTCCTAAGTCTCAGGTAGGTCCAGGGCAGGAAAGAACAGACTGCAGTGTCCAGAGTTACAGTGCAGGCTGGTCTCTTTGCCAGTTGTGGAGTTCGTGTGTTGTGTATGAGTATGTATGGGGACCTGTGCATCTAAGTGCACACATATGACTGGCTCTGAGGCTAATAGTCTCATTCCTTTGTAACTTAAGAAGATACGAGTAAGCAGACCCAACATATGAAAGCTGAATTTTTACCCCGGAAATTCTGGCTACAGAAAACTAAAAAGACAGTTACGCTAATAACTGTGCAACATTGCTCCCCCCCCCAATTTCTCTTAAAGTATTGGTGATAACATTAACCTTCACTTCTGTAAAACCTCTTAATCCCTAGAAGCTTCAATTACCCTTCAGTAATATTGCCCAAATATATGGATTTACAAAAAGAAAGAGAAAAAAGGCAATGGTGGAGCTGAGGAGGATGCTCAGGAGGCGGGGACACGAGTTTTCAAGTGGCAAGGCCCTGCGTGCTGCTCTCCCCCGAGCATCACTGGGTGGAGCTCTTGAACTTCCCCTTCCACAAACCACAGCTGTGGCACGGGGGTCCCCAGCACCTCTGGGTCCAAGCACTGCCAGGCCTTAGCACTGACTGTCCAGCTCAACTACCTATGTATCTCCAGTTGTCTCCAGACTCCCTGAGCACTGCATGAGCACCCCCCCCCCAAACACTCCAAAAGGCAACACTATTTCAGAATACTGAAACGGTTTCTTTTCCATAGATTTCAATCCAAGGCTTTAACTAGAATGTCCAGTTTGCATTCTCCACCAAAAACTTACCTGGTTTATCTATACTAAGGACTCAGTATTAATGATGTAAGACTCACATGTTTGCAACTACAGGACACAAGGTCAAAAAATATGAAAGCCTAAGGCATGTAGAGTCTCTACCTAGCTACCCTTAATGTAAATATAAAAACTACCTTCACTGTGGACTAGATTTTAACAACAAAACATAGAACCTGGAAATGTCTGGACAAAACAAAGTGACTAAAATGCAGGCTTGAGAAATGTGTGTGTGTGTGTGTACACACACACGCACACAAACACACACACACACAATATGTATATATATATAAAATTTTTTAAAAGGAGAAGATTTTTGTCTCAAAGTTTTCCAAGAAAAAGACTTGAAGGGTTGGAGGTGTGGCTCAGTGGTAAAGTTCATGCCTCTCATGCATGAGTCCTGGGTTTTACCCAGACACCACAGGAAGAAGGAAGGGACTTAGGGAGGAAGGGGATCAAGAGAGAGAGGGAGGCAGGGAGGGAGGGAGTTAGGGAGGGAGGGCAGGGCAGAGGGAGGAAGAGGAAGGGAGAGAGGGAGGGAGGAAACCTGAGAGACACACAGAGGGAGAAGGCAGGGGGAGAGGGAAGAGAGACAGACAGACACTGGAGACGATTACTCATGTAAACATACTTTGTAATGGTTATAACAATAAATAATAATCTAGCTTACTTTTCCCTCCCTCAAAACAGCAAGGTAAACGAAATGAAGACTTTTATAATTTTACTGAAGTCTGCTGGTAGGCACTCTCAATGCTAATAACTACAAAAAAACCTAGGTGCATTTCCATATGAAGGTAAGAAAACTGATAAAAAAATTTTTATCATTAATTAACTAGTTAACATTTTTAATTAATGTTGCCATGAACTTTTTCAAACATTTTTCTACTTTCTAGCATCAGTTCTCACCTAGTCAATTCAGTCCTGTTCTGTCATTTGGAAAAATAGCAGTGACAGATCTACCCTTTGACTTCAAGGATCAAATTTCTCTACTGGCATAAGAAACCCTTCACTCTTCATGATTATGCATTTTCCTTAGATGAAATGTTGGTGCATTTGTTTCTAGCATGTAATGGAATAAAAAAAACCCTTGTGATTATAAGATACTGAAGCATAATAAAACTTGAATTGCATTGTGCTGTTTCTTAAGTGAAAAAAAAAAATTGTTCAGAGCCAGACCCAAATTGAGGTCATTCGGCACTTACCGAAACATATTTGCATAACATTCTTTTCCGGTCACTTCACTCAATTTTCCCTATAGCTTATACTGGAATGGGAATATGACTCAAAGTGCAGAATTAACATATTTCACCTATATAAGAAGCAGACTTTTTCTAAGAAGCTTAACTGTAGACTACAATTTGCCAACACCTTTTTCAACTCCCTTAAAATGGAATGTAAAAAAGCACACAAGTATTCTAAGAGCTAAGGTCAACAACTGGGGTTCAAACGCCAATCCCAAAACCATGCTATTATCATAATATCTGTACAAATCAGTAAAAATAAAGTGACAAATGTTATCAGAGGTCAAATTCCTTAAGGTACTAAATTTCTGGTGCTGTAAACTGCAACTACTATCACTTCCTGACTTCCAAAGACTAAATAAAAAGAATTTATGTACACAAATAAATTGTATTTAAAAACAAAACCAAACCTTTTCTTAACAAATATATCTAAGACTGTTTACTACCAATAACCAAGAATGAGAAATTTCAAAAACCAGAAAAGCTCTATAATGCCTGCAACCTGTTATAAATTGCTCTTCATAAGGAGAAAAAATATTCTATGCATGCATACCTCCCTACTTAAGAATATATGAACTTTAACACCTGGCAAAACACTCCATTATTTGGCTCATTAAATAACATCATTACAAAGCATAAAGTTGAGCATAACCTGTCTAACAAACAAATAGAACAAAGTTATTCTAGGTATCAACATTGTTAAAATTAAGCCCAAATTATTTTTACAAGGGCAACAAGTTTTTTCCTTCATGAATACTCACTGATGGTCATACTGAACATATGAACAAAACAGAAACTAACTCTGTTTTTCATCTTTGGTGAAAAGTGTCAATACAGTTTTCCAATTTCTCAGGAGACCAGGGGCTCCTCCTCGGTACTTCGCACACTTTTGTATGGCCCCTTCATCTCGTTTGTTCCAGAGAGCCCAATCATGTTCAGTTTGCTTTTCTTAAAGATGGTTAAGAGGAGAAAAATTATTTGTTATGGATGACTTCCTAAAGCTGCATTAAAAAAACCCAAAACCCAAAAAACAAAGGGATCATTCAAAGAATAATTACTGCTCACTTGGTAGGAGTTTTCCTTTGAAAATAAGGAATTTTGTAAAGCATTGTTTCTTGAATGAATTTCTACTTAAAAAAAATTCCTTCAAACAGCAAATTTCTTAAATTGACTTGCTTAACTTCAATAAGCAAATACTCAGCAGGTAAGGGTAACACCTTGACTTCATTTACAACATTAAGTCTGCTTAAAGGGGCAGAAAACATCCACTTAAGCTTTCTGTTCAAACAGATACAGAAGAACTCTTGATTGTACTTTCTTGCTTTCAATAATGGCAGTCTTGCACAGAATAGGGAACTTTACTTCGAGAATATTTAACCCCCAAAGCAAGGCATCCAGGAACAGTCTAGGGGAGAAAGCAAAATTTTTCATTTTCAACAGCTACTGTATAGTTAACCACAAACCTACTGCAAAGATTATTTTCACCCAATTAGTCTTTTCATTACTGTTGGTTTTGAAAATGGCCAACAATATTCATTAGGTACTGTACCATTAACATTACATTCAAAAAATGAAAACATGGGGAACCAAATCCTTGCCCTCCTACTCTGATGATATGCTCTGGTATTAGCCAAAGTATGGTAGTACAGAAAGAGTCTTGTTGTGATATAAAAGGCAATGAACACATCAATGGAATAATGTTCATGGGCAGCCAAAATGAAGAAGATTCCAAAGAGGTTGAGGACCCAGGATAAAGTGTGCAAGAAATTCCAACTTCTTGGTGTATCTGGGAAAAGGACAGAAAGATCATTTTTGAAACCATAATGCTTTTCAATCATTTAAGAACCCTATATTGCTTTCCTTTTTCTTTTTTCTTTTTTTTTGGGGGGGGTGTCACACCCAGCAAGGCTCAGGGCTTACTCCTGGCTCTGCACACAGGAATTACTCCAGGCGGTACTTGGGGAACCATATGGGATGCCGGGGATTGAACCAGGGTCGGCCGCATGCAAGGCAACCACCCTACCCACTGTACTATTGCTCTGGCCCCCCTATATTGCTTTTCAATCGTGTCTTAGGTTATTCTGATTCTTCCATTCTTTACAGAGCTTGACACCTTTCCCACAGCTAGTAGCTAGTAGCCTATATGTATATAAAATTAAGAAGATACTTACATTCAGTGACAAAGAAATTCAGCATAGTTAAGACGACTGTGTGGCCACTGAACATGTAATCTCCACAAGTGTGAACACCAGTCAGGGTCATACCAAAGCCACTCCAAATGGCAAAGGCCCGGTGTAGTTTCTCCCAGACGCTGCCATATACCTGCAAAGAAATTTATGGATTACTGCTCTAAATGTGCAGGGCACAGATACAATGAACACTGACACACACTGAATTTCAACTACTGAGTCAAAAGCAGAATGACTAGATGGAGCAAAAGCAGCAGGCTCCCAGTACAACTGCAAGCATCAAGAGAGAGGTGGGCTGCAGGCACAGCTCAGTGGGCTGGAGTGCATGCTTTGCACGTGGATCCCTGGGGTTTTCTGTTTTGTTTTGTCTGGGGATGCTCAGGGTTTACCCCTGGCTCTAGACTCAGGAACTTCTCCTGGCAGGGTTCGGGGGACCAAACGTGCCAGGACCTAACCCATATCAGACGAGAGTACAGCTGCTGTACTCTTGCTTTGGGCCCCAGGAGCCCTGGGTTTGCTCTCTGGCACCACATGGTCCCCTGAGCACAGCCTAGAGTGACCTCTAAGCACCATGCTGGGCATATTCCCTGAGCAACGCCAGGGTGATCCAAAAACAAAAAATGGGTTGGGAGCAGCTCAGTGATAGAACAGATACTTCACATGTGTAGCCCATGTTTGATCCCCTGAGGAAACCCCTCTCCACATCCCTTGCCAAAATGGATTGTACTCAGAAATATCTGAGCAATGAAATGGAATCAGTGTAACACCAATCTCTAGAAGTTTCTTTACAATGTATCTTTTAATTTCCAGTGGGATTGTCAGGATTGCCTCAGTGCATGAGGCAGCAAGAGGGATTAAAGGTTAGAGCCTTGGGGCTGGAGCCATAGCACAGCTGGTAGGGCATTTGCCTTGCACGCAGCCTACCCGGGTTTGATTCCCAGCATCCCATATGGTCCCCTGAGCACCGCCAGGAGTAACTCCCGAGTGCAGAGCCAGGAGTAACCCCTGTGCATTGCTGGGTGTGACCCAAAAAAGCAAAAAAAAAAAAAAAAAAAAAAAAAAAAGTTAGAGCCTCACACTTCCCCTTGATCCTGTAAAGCACTGGGCTTCTTCCAGTCACCTTTTTTGGAGATCCCAAACCACAAAGCTGTTAGGATTATCTTGACACATATGGATGACACCAGTGTTTGAACTCATGACTTCACAACACTTGCCTGGCAGGCATTTTAAGCTCCTGGGTCATTGAGGCAATAACAATTCTATGGTTTTGTTCTTGGGTCATGCAGGGGCTTCACACCCCTTGATGCTTAGAGGACGCTTCTGGCAGTGACTGGGGAACACTAGAGTGCTGGATCAAACCCAGGTCTCCAGCATATAAAGTATGTGCTCCAGCTCTTTCAGTTAATTAATTCCCTAGCCCCAATTCCAATGTTTAGTACACTCTCCTGGTAGCAGCTGCTTGGTGTTCCTGCCGATAAGGAGCCAAAGCCTGCTAGTTGGGATCTATTTTCCCTTTTTCATTGATAACACAATTTTATTTGAAGTGGCAATAGTCTCGGTAAAAATACTGCATTTTTCTGTTTCCTTTGCAGTTAGTTTTTGTGAAAATTCTATGTGATTTCCCATGTAATTATTAAAAAAAAAATTTTTTTTTTTGTTACTCAGGACTTACTCCTGGCTCTGCACTAGAGATTCTCCTGAATGGGGTTCAGGGAGCCATACAGGATGTTGGGGGCAGAATCTGGGTCAGCTGCATGCAAGGCAATCACCATCCCTGATGTACTATCGCTCTGGCTTCAAGATATGTATAATTAGATGTAAGTGGCAATACAAATGATTTCTGGAGAAGTGGGGCCTGAGACTAGCAGGCAGGGCGTTTGCTTGCCTTGCATGTGGCCAGCTCAGATTAAATCCCCAGAACCCTATATGGCCCCCAAAGCCTGCCAGGAGTGATCCCTGAGCACAGGGCAAGGAGTAAACCCTGAGCACCGCTGGGCGTGGACAAACCACCAGAACCCAACATAAAAAAAAAAAATCCTGGACAAGCTATTAAAAAAAAAAAGCTAAGAGGAAGTCTTGTCTAGATTTTCCTCTAGGTTATGACTCAGACTTGACAATCGAAGTTCTCACAGCAATCACAGACAAGGAAGTGCTTGTGAAAATGTAAGCTGAGTGCCAGAACAAAAAAGCAGAATAAAAATGCAGTAAAAATAGGAACTAGAAGTTTTCCCATGCTTGCATAATTTACAAACTACAAACCTGACCTGTGATACCTACTTTAAAATTTCTGAGACAATATAATCCATTAATATTATTTTTCTTTTTTTATGAATTTATTTATTGAATCACCATTAGAGCAGTTACAAAGCTTTCAGATTTAAGTCTCAGTCATACGATGATGAAACACCTGTTCGTTCACAAGGGCCCGTTTTCCACCACCAAAAACCCCAGCATATCCCCCATCCCACACCCTCTCCCTACCTGTGGGGCAGATGATTTCCACTTTACTCTCACTCTACTTTGATTACATTCAATATTTTGACACCAGACCCACCATTGTTATTTGGGATTTTACCCCAACACTCACATCTGCCAAAAAGGCAATCATAGACAATTTGTTTTCTATTGCTGATTATGAATAACATATGATATCACGCAGCCGTAGTAGTGGCCACACTATTTTGGAATTCCAAAATGTTAACAATTAACTCTGGAGGGATTTCCGCTGGGCCACCGAGCCGCCGGGGTAACAGGCCAAAGCATGAAACCTATTCCCACCTGGGGTGGCACGGCACCGGAATCTTACTGTGGGGACCGGACGGATTTCTTCCAAAAGCCCCTGGGTTCCTAGATTTGTTTCTGAGTCTCTTGGATCATGGCCGCTTAAGCAGCTTAATCAGGAGCCAGAGAATAATCCATTATTTTTCACACCACACTAGACTTTCCTGTTGTTAAATGCTTAAAGTCTAATTCCAATTCCCACAATAAGTTTAAAAAAGCAACCTGCCTAGAGAGATAGTATTAAGATACTTAAGAGATAGGATTAAGATGCTTGCTTTGCATGTGGATGACCCTACTTTGATCCTCAGCTCCACAAGCATTGCCAGAAGCAATCTTTAAGCAAAGAGCCAGGAGTAAGATCTGGCCCACTTGATTGTGGCCCAGAACAAAACAAAAAAGCAACTGGACTACTAAGAGTGGTCCCTGAGCATTGCCAGATGCGTCCCACTACCTTCAAAAAGAAATTAAGCCAAGCATGTAGCTAAGCAGTAGAGCACTTGCCTTTCATGTGTGAGATCCTGGATTCCATCCCTAGCAAATCCCCTGCTGTCTCCCAAAATAGCAACCCACAGGGCCAGGGAAATGTCACAGAGGGCTAGAATACATGCTTGGGATGAGCAGACAGAGTGAGATCCCCAGCGCTGCCATCAGTACTCTGAGCCTGTGGGGCCTGAATACCTCACATCAGCACCAAGCACTGACCCATCTATTCTGCTTAGGTGGACACTGCCCCAGCATCCTTGGGGCCTTCCTCCTCCCCCCACCCACCAAAGAAAGCTATTATTGCTCAATTACTTCTCTCCCTATTCTAATCCTAAATATATCAACGCTCCACTAGAAATGTAGACAGTGGAAACACAACAGAATAAAATGCTTTGATGAGGCAAGGTTTAAAAATCTACTTTAAGTGCTTCATTTTTGGGAAGGGGTTGATTCAGTGGTTCTGGGAGGACATGTAGCACTGGGGACTGAACTTGGGGAGCTATCCCCCAGGTCCCTAAATGGGGACTGTTAAATTTCAAAACAATCATGTTCTTGTCTTTGTCCCCAAATCTTTTACTCTGGGAATGAGATTTTAGGCAAATTATTGCAATGAATATACCTTACAAAATTCACTACAGCAGAGTTCGTTGCTAATAACTATCACCTGTCTATTTTTAATAGTTGCTGCAAATAATACAGGTCAATAACTAGGTTATATTATAATTCAAAGCAATTATCATTATTTAGGGCAGATTTGAATAGAAATGCCCATATATAACTAGCTGATGATAAAAGAAGTCATCAGAGACAGGGAAAGAGCTGGCCAGAGGGCTGATGTCCTTCCTGTAGCACACAGTGCAGCCCGATGCACATACGTCCTGCTCTTTAGTGGCTGAGACCTAGTAAATCCTTCAACTATAATCATTTATTTTTCCAAAGTATAAATTTACAATTTTTCTTTCAAAAATCTTTAATCAATTATCACCCTGAGGGTAAACTTAAGTTAAGTGATCACCCTGAGGGTAAACTGTTCTATCTCTCCCTCACACCATATACAGAAAAAAGTTAAAAAGTAAACAAAATACTAGTAAAAAAATTTTTTTATAAACCTGAAGAGAAAAACATAAATAGTAAGCTAGAAAGTATCTATCAGGGCTAGTGAGATAGTACAGCGGGCAAGGTACTTGCCTTGCATACACAGATCTGGGTTTCAATACCTGGTAACACATATGGTCTCCCAAGATCTGCCAGGAATGATCCCTCTGAGCAAGAGTCGGGAGTAAGCCTTGAGAACAACAGGGGTGTCTCAAACACCAAAAATGTAGAAAATTGAAACGTTTCCATCTTTGGGACCAGAGAGAGAACACAGAAAGGTAAGGCACTTGCCTTCTCTGTGGCTGTGGCTGCAACAACAGTTGGTCCAGATCCCTTTGCCACATATGGTACCCAAGGCTGCCAGGTGAGACCTGAGTGCAGTTACTTCCGCTCCCAAATAGTACTGATCTTGGGGCAGGAAGATAGCTCAAAGGCTAATGCACACGCTCTGCATGCTAGGAGGATCTCAGAGCACCAAGAGACAGGAGCAGCCCCTGAGCACATTTGGGCACGCATGCAGCACAAACACGCACAAGCACACACAAACACACAATCACATAAATCACAATGAAAAATATTATCAAAAATGTATGTGAATATGAAAGCATGCTTAAAAAGCCTCCAGGCTATGTACAATCAGCCAGCACTGACAATATTACTTTTATGGGGTGGAGAGGTTATGGGCTGGAAGGAAGAGGGAATTATGTTAGGCTTAGATCTTAATTATACATTTCTTTTTTTTTTTTTTCCTTTTGGATAACACCCAGTGATGCTCAGAGGTTACTCCTGGCTCTGCACTCAGGAATCACTCCTGGCAGTGATTAGGGGACCATATGGGATGCCAGGGATCGAAACCAGGTTGGCCATGTGCAAGGCAAATGCCCTACTGGCTGTGCTATCACTCCGGCTCCCTTAATTACACATTTCTATAAATTAAAAACTGTGCTGGGGGGCGGGGGGGTTGGAGCGATAGTACATTGGGTAGAGGGTTTGCCTTGCACATGGCTAACCCAAGTTTGATCCCCAGCATCCCATATGGTTCTCCAAGCACTGTCAAGAGTGATCTCTTACTTCTGCAGAGCCAGAAGTAAGCCCTGAGTATCACCGGGTGTGACACAGAAAGTCAGAAAGTCAAAGAGCCAAAAACCAAAAACCAAAAAAACCCTGAAGAACAAAAAATGAAACACACAAAATCAGTGCTGGGGATCAAATCTACACAAAGTATGTGTTCTACTGCTAAGACACATCCCCAGTCTAAAATTTGGATGCTTGGGGCTGGAGCGATAGCACAGCGGGTAAGGCATTTGCCTTGGACATGGCCAACCCTAGTTCGATTCCCAGCATTCCATGTGGTCTCCCGAGCACTGCCAGGAGTGATTCCTGAGTGCAGAGCCAGGAGTAACCCCTGTGCATCACCAGGTGTGACCCAAAAAGAAAAAGAAAAAAACAAAAACAAAAACGAGTGCTTACCAAAAGCTTATATAATTTTATTATCAGGGGGGAAAAAAAAACCCAAAAAACCCAAACCACCTTACTCTTTGGGGTGGGGAAGAAAAAAAAGGAACAGGACCAGGGAGATAGTTCAGCAGCTGGAGCACTTGGCTTGCATGTAGGAGACTGGGTTCAAATCCCAGCATCACATGGTCCCCTGAACACGAATAGGTGTACACCAAAACAAAACAAAAAGGTAAAACCTTTTTTTTTTTTTGCCATACCCAGCAGTGCTCAGAGCATGCTCCTGGCTCACCCTACCCACTGTGTACTATTTCTCAGAACCCCAAAATAAAACTTTTAAAAATAAAACATGTCCTTAACACTAAATTCTAAATATCCTCTTTTTCTTTCTGGCCAATCTAAACAATCCTAATAACTGAAGAACGTTTTGTTACTCTACAGCACACGGCTGTATTTTCAGACCCTGATCATATTCTGCAGTTTAATCTTTCCACTGATGTACCTAAAGCAGCACGCATGTGTTTGTTTTAAACATACTTGCTTGTACTCTCTTATATACATTCTCTGTCCCTCTTGAAGAGCCCAGCAAGTTACTGAGAGTATCCTGCCAGCACGACAGAGCCTGGCAAGCGCCCTGTGGCATATTCGATATGCCAAAAACAGTAACAGTAACGGATCTCATCCTCTGGCCCTGAAAGAGCCTCCAATACGGTACCATCGGGAAGGACGAGTAAGGAGAGGCTGCTAAAACCTCAGGGCTGGGACGAATGGAGACGTTACTGGTGCCTGCTCGAGCAAATCGATGAACAACTGGATGACAGTGACAATGATACAGTGAATCTTTCCTAACCTACATTTCAGCTCTTTATCTTGCCACAGAAGAACTAACAATTTTGTATTACACTTTACAAACAACATTAAAATAACAACAAAAGTGCTAATACATACATTTAGGTATTTGGGAACACATCACTAAAGCAGGATAACAAGACCTTTTGTCTAAATTTAACAAATCACAAAAGCTAACTTGGTATATAAAGTGAGGTGGTTTTTCAGAGTTTGCTTTTATTTTATTTTTAAAAAAGTAAGTCATTTCCGGTTTGGTTGTTCCTATATGTCTAATCTCTTCTCTCCCAATTTAACTAGCAGATACCAAATCAAGCTATAAAAAACTCAGTCATTAATCTATATCCCCCCAAAATGAAGTTTTGCTCAAATTTATGAGGATGGTGGAAAGATGAGAGTAACATACTACGGGAAATACAGATGCTGCGAGCATGGGGAGAAGAAAATAATCATCACCTTCAAGCCCCCCACCCCCACCCCCACCCCGGCAGCTCCATAGCATAGAACCACTATTAGTGGATAGAATTAACAGGGATACAGATTCTAGCTTAAAATTTGTTTACTTTTTTAGGGCACGCTTAGGGAACGAGGTGGTGCAGTAACCTGAACCAGGGCCCCTAACACACAAAACCTGTACTTTACCTCCCCAGTCTCTTCTGACTTCCATTACTGCGCTACACCCAGTGGAGCTCAGGGACTATTGCAGGCTCTGGGTTCCAGAATGGCCTCTGGTGGTGCTCAGAGGACTCACATATGGAGCAGGGGATGGTGGGATGCAAGGCAAGCGCCTTAATGCCTACACTCTCTCTCTCTGGCCTCGACTCAGTATTTTTAACAAATTATTTCTAGAGGCTTACTTATTTAAGATACTAAGAATACCGAAACACATGTTAATAAGAAAGTCAAAGTCCTAGCCTACTATATATATATAGGATGCCATCAGTCCACCAAAAATGAGAGGAAAGGCCGCGGATTTGACTCAAGTGGCAGAGCACATGCTATTCATGCGCATGGTCCCAATTTCCAGCAGGCACGGCACCCCCTCCCACCCCCTGCCAAAGGCGAGAACCAAGTCAAAGGATGATAAACAGAAAGAAGGTAGCGGGCTACCTTTCCAGTACACTGCAGGTGCTGTCCTGGCACGGAGAGGGAGGTCACAAACATGGTAAAGCAGCGAAGCAAGAATACAGTGCCCATCAGACTACAGAGCCTTCGCAGAAGGATTGACCTGTGAACAAAGCGACCAAAAAAAGGGGGAGAGAGATCAGAAGAACACAAAACAAAAAAACCCCAAGTAACAAATATTTCTCAAACAGAGAGCAGGCAGGAAAACTTCGAAACTTTTTGAAGAGGACAGAAATCTTATGAGACCATCTGAAGAGTCACTGTCCAAAAGACTTTCCCACAATGGATACATTCTAAAAACTAGCAAGTTATCAACATAGCCCCGGAGCTCTCTAAATGTTGCAGTACCTCTGAGAAAATAAACCTTAGCTTTCATTTTCATTAATTACTATTCAAAAGTTATAGATGGCCAGTACCTGCCATACTGGATGATGGTCTTTTGGAGTTTCTGCTTTGTTTTGGTTTTGGGGCCCACCCAATGGTGCTCTGGGCTGACTTTTGGCTTTGAACTCTGGGATCACTGTCAGGGCTTGGGGGAGCTTATGTGGGGCCAGGGAATCACACCCGGGTTGGGCGTGTGCAAGACAAGCGCCTTACTAGCTGTACCATCTCTTCAGCCCCAATGGACAGTGTTTTATTTTGTTAATACCCTATTATTATAAAAGAACAACTGCACTGATAAGAAATACTTATCTAAAAGAAAAAATCTTATGCACTAGAAGAAAGCATAAGATTTATGCAAGAAGGAAGAATTGTGGCTCAGCTGACTCTTAGTCTAGAGTTAGGCTTATTAGTCATATATTACTCGTACATTTACTTACTAGAGGTAAAGTTAAATAAGTGGTAGGAAGGGTATTTTGAGCGATACAGACATTAGCATGGCCCCCGAATAAGAATGACATGCGAGTTCGTGAAGCCTTCTGTATTTTTAGGGAGCATGGGAACACTGGTGGATGAAAGTCAACACTGGTGGTGGGATTAGTGCTGAAACACTGTCTGCCTAAAACTCAACTAACAATGACTTTGTAAATCGCAATTCCTTAAATAAAAAAGATTTAAAATAAGTTATGATTTGGTTAATAAAGGTAATACTATTTAATCATTTAATTTCTAACTTCAATTTATTAGGTTAATTAAATTTATTAACTTCAACAAATTTATTGAATCTGTTAGTTTGTTTTGTTTTTGTTTGAGGGCCACACCCAGTGATGCCCAGGGCTTATTCCTGGCTCTGCGCTGAGGGATCACTGCTGGTGGGGCTTGGGGGACCGTATTGTAGTGCTGGGGATCAAACCTACATCAGTCAAGTGCAAGGCAAGCACCCTACCTGCTATACTATCTCTCTGGTCCTTAAGTCTATTTTTTTTTTCTTTTTTTGCTTTTTGGGTCACACCCAGTGATGCTCAGAAGTTACTCCTGGCTCTGCGCTCAGGAATTACTCCTGGCTGTGCTTGGTGCTTGGGGGACTATATGGAATGCCGGGGATCAAACCCAGATCAGCTGCATGCAAGGCAAACGCCTTACCCTCTGTACTGTCACTCCGGCCCTCCTTAAGTCTATTTTTAATTATTTTTACTTTATTATTTTTGTGGTGCTAAGAATCAAACCCTTGCAAGGTATCACACATGCAAGGCAAGTGCTCTACCACTGAGCTTCAAAATTCTTAGCCCTTATTTAATTTTGTTATTTTTTTTAATGCTTGAAAGTTATTTAAGCCATAGTCTTCTGTGCTTCTGTTTTCATGCATTAAGCTAAGTGGGCTTCTATGCAACTTTCCTATCTAATTTTCTCTGCTCCTACTGGGCTGTCATTATTGTGAAATCTGGAAGCGTTCAGGCGCTGTGGAACTGGGATGTTCAGCAGCACAGCCCTTTAGCTAGATCATCTGTATGCCGCAGGAAGCAGGTGTGGGTGAAACGCAGGGCAGGGACTCAGCCCACCCCCAAACCAAGAAGGCTCCAGAGATCAAGGCCCAGAGACCAGGCCGATTTGGCTCTGCTGTGGCATCTTTCTACTTTTATCTAATTTAAAAATATTTATTTATTTTTATGGTTACAACACCTGGCCATACTTGGGAGCTATTCCTGGTTCAGAGCCTGGGAGTCATTTCCAGCAGGGACCAATGGCCACAGGAGACTGATCAGGCTACCTGATACAAAGCATGAACTCCAGCCCACTGAGCATATCCCTGGTCCCTAAAGTAATAAATTTTACATTAAGTATGTCTCAAATAAAAAATTCAAACAAACAGTTATATGGGTCATCATGAACTACACTGTGACATAAAGTGTACTGTGGTGTTATTTTTTAGCATCTTGGAACAGATCATACAACTCTTTGTGGAAGCTGGAGCGACAGCAGGTTGGGCACTTGGCTTATATACAAACCTGGATTCTATGCTGGGGACCACATATGGTTCTCCAATACCCCAAGGAGAGAATCCCGAGCATGGCCAGGTATGGCACAAAAACTGAAAAACAAAACATTTGGAGGGAGGTTTGGGAAGCTTCCCAGCAGAGCTCAGGGCCTTAGGCCACTCTCTGCTGTTCAGTGTTTGGCCTGGTGATTCAGTACTGCCTGGCTGGGGGGCTGGGGGCCAGGCTGGGCCATCCACACCCACTGGCGCAGATCAAACCTGTAAATATAAAATGTGCTCCAGCACTCGGGGCTCTCCCGAGTTCCTCTTAATTCTTTTTCAAAATTTTTGGGGAGCAGATAATCAGGCTCTTAAGTACAGAGATGATGCTTCACCTATTGTTGAAATGCTCCTCCGCCCTCTGGAAAGGCACTGTTAAAGGGACCAGGGAGGGGCCGGAGTGATAGCATAGCAGGTAGGGCATTTGCCTTGCACGCGGCCGACCTGGGTTCAATCCTCGGCATCCCATATGGTCCCCCAAGCACTGCCAGGAGTAATTCCTGAGTGCAGAGCCAGGGATAACCCCTGAGCATCGCTGGGTGTGACCCAAAAAGAAAAAAAAAAAAAACAAAAAACAAATTAAGGGAGCATATGACTAGCACAGCACGTCTGTGCCCTACGTTTGATCATGATACGATGGTGGGCCCTAAGCATTGGAAGCCTGGGCACCACCAGGCGCGGCCTTTATTTCATTTTTAGGCTTTTGGGGTCACATCTGACGATGCTCAGGTGTACTTCTTCTACTCGGCTGTCATGCCTGGTTCTGCACTCAGGAATCGCTCCCAGCAGTGCTCAGGGGACCATACAGGATGCCAGGTATTGAATCTGGTCGACCACATGCAGGGCAAATGCTCTACCAGCTGTACTATCATTCCGCCCTGGCCTTCATGTTTTTTAAAAGCACAAAACACATTTTTTTTTGTTTGGGGGGGCCACACCTGGTGGTGCTCACTTGACTCTGTGCTCAGAAATAATCCTTGTTGGGGCTCCGGGGGCCATATGGAATGCTGAGGATCAAACCCGGGTTGGCCATGTGCAAGTACAGCCCTGTCCGCTGTACTATCACTCTGGCCCCTGGTTAGGTATGTTTTAAACTTTAACATGTAACCCTGTGTAGAGCCTAGGAATCTAAAACTTTAACCACTAGTACAGAGAAACACTTTCTTTGAATAAACATTAAAACTTGCATTTAGCTGACCACTGCTAAGTTTTGCTGTATCTATCAAGATTTTCTAAACTCTTGTTCAGAAGAATGACTTCAAATTTGTAGTCTTCTGAGTCCAAGTTAAACTACAGAGCAATTGGAAACATGTATTGGAAAATAACCTACTTTTAAGCAAACCATAGATTTGCTGGAGATTTAGAATAATGACGTTTAATATAGCCATAAAAATCACCAACTCTTCTTTTCACCTTCAAACTAATAGCTACTTAGAACCAAAGCCTTCTGGTGAGGAGAAAGAATAAAAAAGTTCAGAAAGGTGTTCTTAATCCTCTTCACTGTCCAAAGGCAATGGATAGTTGCTTCACAAACTTTTATGGTTCTTTAATTTCTTTTTTCTTCATTACATTAAAAAAAAAAAACTTAATCATTTCGGAGCTGAAGTGATAGCACAGCAGGTAGGGCGTTTGCTTTGCACGCGGCCAACCCGGGTTCGATTCCCAACAACCCATATGGTCCCCTGAGAACCACCAGGAGTGACTCCTGAGTGCAGAGCCAGGAGTAACGCCTGAACATTGCCAGGTGTGACCCACAAAGGCAAAAAAAAAAACCTTAATTATTTTCCCCCACTGAAATTGGAAAGAACCTCTATACTTCTTTATTTTTGATTTAAAAAAGAATTTCCCTTTATATACCTTGAGTAAAAATACAGAAAAGTTGGAGAGAGAGCAAAACATGGCTTGCATGTGCAAGACCCGGGTTCAGCTCCCAGCATCACCAGTGTGGCCCCCAAAACAAAACTAAACGAGAAGGAGTCTGACAAACTACATTAGGGTTAAGATGCCTGCCTTGCATGCAGCCAAATCCCTGGCTCTGCATGGTGCCCAGGCAAGTCACGTGTAGCCCCCAGAAAAGCAACAAATACCAAAGAAACAGTTTCCCTATTCAGCAATTTTTATACCATCTGAACTACATACATAATATGTTTTTTAAAAAGAAATAGAAAACCTTTCTAAGGACTCTCCAAGTAAAGAACAATTCCCTCCCTCTACCATCCCTGCTGCCCCCTTTTGTACCAAACATTAAGCCAAAAAGTCCTTGGGGGAGACTGTTTGTTTTGGTTTGGGGGCCACTCCCAGCATTGCCCAGGGGTTGATCCTGGCTCTGCACTGAGCAATCACTCTTTCAGCTCTGGGATGCTGAATGAAGATCAAACTGGTTGGCGGAGTGCAAGGCAAACACCTACTCACTGCACTATCCCTCCAGTCCCTGGGAGTTTCTATTCTACAGAATCATGTTTATGATTTGTTTCCGAAGAAAGAAAAAGTCAGGGGCTAGCGTGACAGAACAGCAGGGAAGGTAGTTGCCTTGCATGCAGCCAACTTGGGTTGGTCCCTGGCACCCCATCTAGTCCCCCATCTACCCAGCCCCATCAGGAGTGATCCCGGAACACAGCAGGGTGTGGCCTCAAAACTAAACAAATCCCCTCCACAAAAAAATATAATTATAGTATCAACAACCCATGGCTGTCAGCACCATCTCTGCCTTCTTCCTGTAAAATACATTCATAATATTACTATGTAGTATATGTAGTTATTATCTTTGGCTAACTATTTTTGATCAAACCCTGATTTTCCTTCATCGATAAATATAATGTCACAATGAATGGAGAAGGAAATTAACAAGAAAAGTGCAAAGGGAAAGACCATGCTTGATGTTCACAGACAGTAAACACCTTGATCTTCAGAATTAAGTGAGGTACCTGTGCTTGTGAAGAAGAAGAACCAGGAGCCAAATATAGCACAGAATCACACCACATACTTCTGTCATGGCAAAGGCCCATGGGATCCGTGGAACGCTAGAACAGAAAAAGAAAATGACTTTTTGGGCTGAAGAGAAGTATATGCACATGAACAATACCATCCCTTTCTATAAAATATGCTTAAAATACTGATGTTAAATTGCTTTCTATAATTTTCCTCTCTTCCTCGTACTACATGGGCGAGGGTGGAGAAACTTCCCCCAAATACCTCATTTATCAGACCCTGTTTGTTGCCTGTGATCCACGTTAGGGGTTTCTATTAAAAAGCAAGAACCCTTTCCTCCCTCCCTCTAGTTGGCAAACCTGGATAAAGAGGAAAAAAGCTCACTGCATGCCCAGTGCACTCCTTTCAGATCCAGACAACCAAGCGTGAATTTACCTCTTTTTTCAAAAAAAATTTGTTTTAGTTTAACTAAGAACCATGATTTACAAAGTTACCAATAGTTGGGTTTTAGGCATACAACAGTTCAACATCAATCCCACACCCAGTATTCCATTCTCCCTCCCATCACCGACCCCCACGCCCGCCACCTTGACATTTCAGAGTTCTGTGGTTATAGTGCAGATCTCCTGTTTCCAATGTCATTGAGTCGTGCTTTGGATACACAGCTATATGGCTCTCCATACTCAACAAACCATACCCCCAACGCTCCTGACGCCCATTCCACCATTACATCCCTTTCTTTTCTTTCTTCCCCTCTTGATTTCCTTCTCTGTCCTTCTCCTCCCTATACTCTGGGGTCAAGGCTGATCTAGGATCCCTCTTTTACTACCTTACATTTCCTCATCCAGTTATTTTATATACAACTGACAAGTGGGGTCATTCTGTTTGTCCTTCTTCCGGCTTACTATACTCAACATATCTTCCTGTTCCAACCAGATTACAACAAACTGCGTGATTTCATCTTTCTTTACAGTTGCATATTATTCCATTTTGTATATATGCCACATCTTCAAAACTCATTCATCTGTTGTTGGACACCTAGGCTGATTCCATACCTTAGCTAGTGTACTAAGCGCTGCGATGAATATTGGTACACGTATGTCCTTCTGAAGGCATGCTTTTCTGTTCAACAGTGGAACTGCTGGATCACGTGGCAGCTCAATTTTAAGTTGACCCAATTCTAAGAGATCTCTTCACACTGTTTTCGTGAGGGGTTAGGTCCCCTTTCAATACACTTTATTGCTGAGGGGGCAATCTTTGGTGGTGCTTATGGTGACCAGGAAGTTCAAGGGACCAAACCCAGGGACTTGCACATGCAAAGCATTCCACCAAGCCAGGTCCCCAGGCTCCAAACAGGGAAACACTTATCGAAATTCATATTATCAAGCAGTGGGGAATGTGGGCGCAGGAATGAAGAGTTGGAGTAAGAGGAGTTTTGGGCACACTGGTGGTAGTGAGATATAGTAACTTTGTACTTCATACCATAAACACTAGTACTGTTGTAACCATGTTACACAAATTAAAGTGAAAATTAACTTCTTAATTTTTAAAATAAACACTTAAAAATAGCATATATGTATATACATTTACATGTAAACACACACATAGATGTCTACAATGTTTACAATGAAAATCCCCCCCCCCCCCCCGCCCATCCTAACCCTCATTCTTATTTCTTACTCCCAGAGAGGCACTTTCATTCTTAAGTGTCTTTATCTGTCTTATCTTGTAGTCATACATTACACACATTTTCTCTTTTCCCATGCTCTCATTATTTCACAATTTGCCTAAAACACATGTTGGCTTTAAAATTTAATTTTCTATCTTACTATCATTGGGGGCAGTGTTGGGGACCATATCCGAAATAACTCAGAAATAATTCCTGGAGGTGCTGGGCAATGAACTGTGATCAGCATGCAAGGCTTTATTTCTCTGGCCCATACATTTTGGCTTTTATTTAATGAACATCTGTATTTCTCGGGGGAATGAAGGTGTAGGCCATATCTAAGTGTACTCAGGAGACCATATATGGTGCTAGGATCAAGCTAGGTCAGCTGTTTGCAAGCCAAGGAAGTGCTTTAACCTCTGTACTATCCCTCTGGTCTCTAAATGTAATTTTATAAATATTCATAGCTTTATAAATATCTTTATGTTTATAAATATTCTTTATAAATATTTATAAATAAACTTTATAAATATTCATTGATCTCAAGAGAGAACAATGATTAATACATTCATTCTTTAAAGCTAGTAAATAACATATTTTTATAGTATTAGGGACTGGACCCAGGTCTTCACACATGCAAGGCAAGAGCCCTGTTTCTAAGCTATATGCCCGATCCCTGTAAATGTTTTTAGTTTTGTTTCCTGTGTGTCTATCTCCAAATTATTCTATCAATTATTCTGTCAATTTTAGTTTTCCTTGAAGAAAATATCTCCTCTTTCCCCTCTTATTCCAGTTTAGAAATAGCTGTACTTCCCAGTCTTGCTGCATTACTATTTCTTAGAATAAGTAACAGAAGAATGCTGAATTCTTTTAGGAATTCTTCTTTATACTGAACGGACTTTCCTAAATCTTATAGATCTCTTTCTCAGTTTGCCACCATTATTATTATTATTATTATTATTATTTGGGGGGGTTCTCAGGGATCCCTTCTGGCAGTGCTGGTGGGGCATTTGTAGTGTAGGGATCAAAACAGGATCAGTGCTCAGGGATCAAGCCTGGTGGTGCATGGACTGAACAGGGGTCAGCCACAGGAAAACCAAGCACCACACCCCTCCAATATCTATCTCTTCAGCCTGGATTTCCAAGTTTTGTCTCTTAAACTTTCAGGATCTTCTGTTTATATCCAGTGTTCCGCAATCACCATTATGGGTCTTGGTATTAGTTGTTCATTTCTTGTATACTGGGTGCTTTGAGGACCTTTCAGTCTGGAAAGTAAAACCCTTTGATTCTTTGAAATTTTTTCATAAAATATCCCCTCATTTTCTCACTGTATTCTTGCCCAAAGTTTTACTAGCCTATTGTTGGGCCAAGTGAATTGATCTTCTTTTCTTTACTTTTAATTTTTGTTCTACGTGCTACATAGTTTCATGAAATTTATGTCCCAATAATCAGACTGTATTTCAAACGTCTCCTTTCAGTTCTAATTTCTGCAAAACTTTTCTTGTTTCATTTTTTAGCATTTTATTTAAAGCCACTCTTACATATATTAGTTTCAGGTATACAATATGATAATTACACATTTGAATACACTGTGAAATGGCTACAACAAATGTCTATTTCCCATCTAATTAATAACTTTAAATTTTACAATGTAACATTATTGCCTATAGGCCCTGCACTGTGCATTATACCCCCCATATCTTATTTTGTTGTCTTTTTGAAATTCTTTTATCTCCTGATCTTCCAAAGCTTTTGTTCCTTCTGAATTTCCCCGTTTTATAGTTTGTAGGTACTATGTCTTAAAATTTAGTTTTTCTCTTTGGCAGGGGGAGGAAAGGAGCTTCAGCCATACCTGGCAGTGCTCAGGTACTACTCCTGGCTCTGTGCTCTGAAGTGACACCTGGAGGTGCTTGGGAGACCAAATGTGGTACCAGGGATTTGAACTGGGGTGAGCGGCACACAAGGTCTTAACCTCTGTACGATCTCTCTGGCCAAGGTCTCTTATCTCTCTGAGAAAACAGTGGTTTGTTTTTTAAGCACTCTTCTTCCCATTTTGTGTTTCTTGGTTTTCTTTTTCGTTTTTCCCTCCTAACTTTAAATGCCATGGTTTACAAAGCTGTTCAGAATACAGTTGTTTTGGGCATTCAATGTTCCAACTCCAATCCCACCAGCTCCTGGTTTTCTTTTTTTCCTGTTTCATTAGTCTGTTTTCCTCATACACCTACTGATTCCTGACCATTCATATTTGACAGGAGGGCACTAAATTTTTAAAAGATTATCTATGGCCATAGACATAGTTTGTCCAATTGTGGATTTTAATGCAGTGTCTGGGGGGAGGTCTACCTCCCTTATGACAGTAGGTATGGTCCTTTTCTTTTTTGGCATGTTTCTAAGAAGAAATCTTTTATTCTTTTGGAACAGTGAGGCCGGGTGGAAGTGGAGGCAGAAAATAAGCTTAACTACTTGAAGGAAGTTCAAAATCTTGAAGGAAATGATTAGAAAGTAGTCTCAAAGTTAACTTCTTTAAAAATTGCTGTGAACATGTTTCTTTGTAATTCATCTGGGCATGGGAGGGGGGGTGTTACCAAAACCAGATGCCTTACATTCAACTGCTTTCAGTAATGTACCACCACCGGCCTTCTACAAGAGTAGAGCAAGACTAAAAGCTTCTTAAATCAACATAGAACCATTATCTCCATATTAAGCACCTACTTATACCCAGTGTTGAAAGGCTCGATGCTCCCTACTTGGAAAGGTTCTCTTCTTCTAGAGCTCACTAGTGCAGATTAACTCACTTCCTGGGCACTTCCAGCTGCACTCCAATTTCACAACAGGCAGTTAGATTTCTCCTTTCCAAATTTACATTATCATTACTGTGTTTGCCTTCGTGGGACTGTAGGATTCCTCCTCCACTATCATTTTAGCAGAGTGCTGTGACAATATTGTCAAACATGAGTTCAAATATTTCACATTGCTCTTGATGCAAAACTTCTTAGAATTCATCACGCAGTTATGTTGTATTTTTCTGAATATGATTCTTTCCTAATTCAGAGTCTTCGCTATGGACAATGGTTATTACACTGATTATGGCAATGACCTCAGAGACTACAGAGGAACAAAGGACAATTAAGTCCCAGATTGATGTGGTTTTGCCACTATTTATGCTTGCTTTTTATAGTGTTTGTATTTCCTCCCTTGCTGTTATGGATATCAGGTCTCTATTATCTCTATTATAAGTAGGACTGCCTTTAATTTTTTGCTTCAGATTTACTGTTTACGATGCACTTAAGTTTTTGGAATTCTGTCAAATGAAATTCAGAAAAAAACATCAGTGTGAAAGAAATTAAGAGTTTTCCCAAGGGAAAGTCAGAGGATAGAGGGGAAATGAGATCAGGAAGGCAAGGAAGCAAGGCAAGGGTGAAGCATCCAACAGCCCAGAGGGAACTCAGGCAAAGGGAATCTGGCTCAGTCCCTTACCAACTAGGGAAATGGTGAAGGTCCAGCCTGAAAATAGACCCAATCAGAAAATCAAGTTAGCTGCCTCACCTTCAGTCATGCATTAAGAGTTATTACAAAAAAAAAAAAAAGTTATTACTAAAGAAACATAAATTTAACTCCTGGCATTTTGGGCTCTAATCAAGTGGGCAAAATATATCCAGAACCCCAAGAGTAGCTCACCAATAAGGAGCCCTATTTGCTGGATGTTGGGAGTATAAGTGTACAAGAAAATGAAACAAGGATCGAAAGGAACAGAGGAGATACACTGGCATCACCTCGTATGACTTTGTATGAATAAGTATTAGATGCTTCGGAGCATGGAGCTTTCTAGTAAGTGGCACTGCAGAAGGCTAGCTAGTAAAAGTTTGGTTTCAAATCCCGATCACATATTGAAAATATGCCTAATCAAAGGCACACAAAGATTTAGAAAAACATTACTGATACAAGCTAAATAAACAACATATTCATCAACTGATAAATACAATACAAAATGCAGTGTATACAGCCAATGGAACATAATTCTGTACAAAGAGGGAATGAAATGCTATAGATACATTCTACTATATGAATAAATCTTGAAAGTAATTTGCAAGTGCTAAATACAATAATCAGGATATGGAAACAACCCAAATGTCCAATGACACATTAATAAATAAAGTGGTTGTAGTATGTAACTCAGCTCTAAGAAGAAAACTTGCAGAATGCTGCAAATTGGCCAGAACTGCAACACCCCATGTTAAGTAAAGTTAAGTCAGAGAAAGATTAAGTCTTGGACCTCATTCATTTGTGGTATATAAAGAAACGAAACAAGTGAAAACAAGTGAATCAAAGTCTTGGCTTGATTATAAAACTGAAATCATCAAGAGTAGGGGATGGAAGTGGTACCTGGGACCATGTACTCCAGCCCTTCGAGCTATTTCCTCAGCTCAGCATATATTCTCTTGGATGTTGTGTATATTGATCAGGATCAAACCTAGGGCTTCCCCTCTTTCTTACTCATCTGCGTCCATGATGAATT
Source organism: Sorex fumeus (assembly GCF_029834395.1). Classification (NCBI taxonomy): domain Eukaryota; kingdom Metazoa; phylum Chordata; class Mammalia; order Eulipotyphla; family Soricidae; genus Sorex; species Sorex fumeus. The sequence continues at coordinate 10,075,716 of NW_026606077.1, read as the reverse complement.
ATTATCATTATCCTTTTCCCCCTTTCCTTATTATACTCCCTTGCAAAACTTGAACCCTTCTTAAATTCAATTATCCACCTATTCCCTACCTGTCATCTGTGTACCTGACTGAAGCTGGTAAAAACGAGCTGGAGCAACAGTTCTACAGTGAAGAGGCCAATTGCTGTGCACACGGCTTATTCAATCCTGGCACCCCACGTAGGGCCCTGAGCCCTCCAGGAGTGATTCCTGAGCACCACTGGATTTCAGCCCAAAAACTAAACAAAAAACACAAACACCCATATGATTGCTAACCTTAAGGAGGTCTTTAGAGGGTAAGCATGGCTTCAATGCTGCTCCTAAATGACCATTTACATTTCATTTTTTTCTTCAAACCTCCAATTTAGCCTGACTCTGCTCCCAGAAGAAATAGGACCAGGAGGGGGGCTGGAGAGATAGCACAGCGGGTAAGGCGTTTGCACGTAGCCAACCCAGGTTCGATTCCCAGCATCCCATATGGTCCCCTGAGCACCACCAGGAGTAACTCCTGAGTGCAGAGCGAGGAGTAACCCCTGTGCATTGTCAGGTGTGACCCAAAAACTAGGAAAAAAAAAAAGAAAAAGAAATAGGATCAGGAGAGTAATATCTTCATGTCCCACCATCATACCTACCACTGGTTTTCTGGGTTTTTTTGTTTTTAATTTCTACTGTTCTTTCTCTTACAGATATCCCTAAGACCAGTCTCTTGCACCTACCAGATCCCATCTCTTTTTATTTCCTCATGGATATGACAAGTATACCCTCTCTCTCCTCTAACATTATCCCTTTCCTCACCCTACCCTCTTTCAGTTGGGTCATTTCCATTATCAGTAGACAAGCGTGTTATAATACAGCCCGTCCAAAACAACACCTTAGGCCCACACACGCTCCCCTCTCTCCAGCCCCAGATCTATCCTGGGCGTGGGACTCCAGGGTTTCTCTCTCTCCATTCTCTTTCCCTCTCTTACTTCTTTGTCCACATTTTTACTTTCAAATAGTTCTGATCCTACTTAAAGAAAACTTGGAAGAATTTCACTGAAATTTTCACTACCAAATGTTTACGATAATCAGCATTTCACCTTGCTTGCTTTATTTCACTCTTTCTACACATATTTTTTTGGAAAAGAATGAAACCCCTGCAGTAAGTTGCAAATATTATGATGTCTCTCTTAAATATGTACCTCCAAAACAGGATACATTATTCCACCCAGGAAACTTTGTTAATATTTTGTAATTCTTCCCTTATCAACATTTCCTTTCTTTGTAGGAAAGCAAGGAGTGAAACCGGCACTATTTGCAAATGATATATTGTGATACATAGGAAAATTTTAACAAGTATACATGAACATAGTAAAATTTTAGGCTGCAAAAATGATACACAGAAATAGGCTATATTTCTACATGGAACAATGAACCATTAGAAAGAGAAGTTTAAAAACAATCCCATTTATAAATGTACACACAAAAAGTACCAAGGACTAAATCTAAGTAAGGGAGTGAAAAGACATGGAACCTACAAAACGCTACTGAAAAGTAGACACCGGGAGTGAGGTCAAGAAAAAGATACTCACATACCCACACTGTTAAAATGGCCAAACTATTAATTCAAAATATAGACACAAACTCTATGAAAATCTCTCTAGTGTTCTTCATAGAAAAAGTGCCCCCAAATCATAGACTTTGTTTAGAATTATAAAATATGCCGAACAGCCAAAGCAATCCCAGGGGGCGAGAAGGAACCAAGTAGAAGTATCATGCTCCCAACTTCAGATTATATTAGGAAGTAACAGAAATCAAAACACTGTGACATTGTAATAAAAACAATTAGAGGCTGGAGAGATAGTACTACAGGGAATAAGAGGTTTGCTTTGCATGTGGTCAACCTGGGTTCAATCCCTGAGCACAGAGCCAGGATAAGCCCTGAGTACCAGGCAGGTGCAGCCCCAATCCCCCCAAATATTAATAAAAATATAAAAACAAAAAAAGAAACAAAGAAAAATGAAATTTTAGACTGTAAGAACAAAAGTGTCTATTACAAGGGAATGTGGAAGGAAATTTAAGTTAGGTTAAAGGGCTCCAATATGGTGACAGATGGAAAGAATAATTCTGGTGAATGTAATGTCCACAGATACGCTGGGTTAAAGACTATATACCTGAAACCTACATAATGTTACAAACCAGTATTCCTTCAGAATAAATTTGTGTGCCATGTCTGGCCATTGTAAAGGTACCTTGTTTCCTCTATAATTAAATAATACACGAGATATTTTTAGATCTGTGAACTTCCTGTTCTCTGGTCCCTTTTACCTAATACCTTTTGAGTATACACTAATGACTTGCTTGAATCAATTACTACCGAACTGGAGGCTGCAAACACTTAGGCCAGACACATTTCTATACAGATACTGTTTTGAAAAATATCCTTCCCATTCTACCATTTTGTTCAACAGAATTCAATATTAGTACTTTCAGTTTATTGGGTCACTCTGAAAATGCTCAGGGCTGACTCCTGGCTTTGTGTTCTAGGATCACTCCCGGAAGAGTTTTGGAGACCAGCCGTGTGCAAGGCAAGCGCCCCGCCCACTGTACTGTCTTTCCCAGTCCCTGCCACTGTTCTTTTTGATGTTCCAGTAGTCCTACGCAGTGTAAGGCCTTTGAAATGAGTTCCTATATGCTTCTGACATGTTTCTACCAGTTTTCTGTACACTTTTACTTTATGGCACAAGATTATCTCAGGCTCATTTTATTTTTAAATGTTTAATTGTTCTTTACTTAGAATGATATCAAACACCATATTAAAAACATCATGCAGAACATTTTACATTTTAGTGTACTTTAAATGTTTTTTATTTGAATGAGTCGCTGTGAGATAGAGCATTACAAAGCTAGCTATTCATGACTGTGTTTCAGTCACACAGTGTTCCAACACCCACCCTTCCACCCGGGTAATTTCCCAGCACCAGTGTCCCCAGTTTCCTTCCCACCCCTTCAAGCCACCCCTCACCTCTCTCTCCTCTTTCTTCATTTTATGAATTATGGTTTGCAATACAAATGCTGAAAGGTTATCATGTATATCTCTTTTCCTACTTCCAACATTTAGTTCTTGTCCAGAGTGATAATTTCCAACTAGTACTGTCATAAGGACCCTCCTCTGTCTTAATTATACTCTTTTTTTTTTGAGCGGACAACATACTTTACTGAAGAGTAATATCGAACAGCACATTCCTGCACATGTGGAGAAGGACTAGCTTCTATAATAGGCCTGTAGCCCTTAAGAAGTGCCCCCCCCAACACACACCACACCCCCACCATGAAATTGCTTTTGGATACATTTTAACAGTGACACTGAGATGGGCAGGGAGCAGCCACTGAACATGCTTAAAATGAGCTCCCCCAACCCACAGTGAGCCTAAGTAGCTACAGAGATGTCAGAGAAAGGCACAAACAACCAGAGCTGGGACTGCAGCAAGGGCTCCACGTGAACACAGCAGTGCTGGTTGAGACCAGGCTGGGAAGGGTGACATGTCCAACATCAAAAGCTGCCCCAAGATAGCAGGTTGTAACAGGCTGGAGGGAAATTAGAGGGAAGACTTTTTCCTTCACATGAACACCACCCAAAATAGAGGAGACCAGAGAAGAGGAGGACCCTTGGGGTAATTCCTAACCAGTCCTCCTAGCCATTTTCCCTGACCTTGGATATTAGTTTCATAAGGTTTTTTTTTTTTTAAATATTTCACAAACAAACAAACGCATCCCAGGCTCATTTTATACTTTCCTTATCCTAGACTTAAGTCCATTTCTCCCTGGAGTCCTGACGTTGCTCCTTTTATTACAGAATATCCATCTGTTATTTAAAATCCATGATCTGGAAGCGCACTTTTTTCCCTCCTCCCTACAAATCTCTTTCTATCAGCAAATAGAAATCTACCTCATTCTTTTTTATGATACCATATGTATTCTGACAAGTCACCTAGCTGATATCTGATTTGGTATGAAAGTTATCTCATATGTGGTTTGTTCAAAACGGAACAACTCTTCTTCCTAATTCGGCACCTCCCATGGTCTTTCTATCTCTGTAAAAATGTATACCTGCTTCTTGGACAAAAAAAACCCTTGTGGTAGTACTTGACTTCTTTCTCTTTTACTTAACATGCAAATCCATTATCAAATCTGGTTGGCTGTTGATTAAAAAATGTCAATCTGACTCACACCTTCTCTATCAATACTATCACCATCCAATCACCATCATTCTTAGCGGGATAAAATTTAATCCCTGACTTTCCATACCACCTACTTACACAAGCTTCTCAGGATAATGACTAGAGAGATCTTCTATGTGGGTTTTTTTGCTTATTTTGGTACCACCCCTGATGGTACTCATCTTGGAGGGGCTTGGGGGATCATGTGGGGTCCTGGGATTGAACCAGCGTCAGCTATGTTCCAGGCAATCACCCTGCCTCCAGTCCCTAGAAGACCTTCTGAAATAGCCCTGAGATCATTCTTCTCCGTTTTCAAAGGTTTTCCTTTTCACACGGAATCAAAGACGAATTCCTTATAATGGTCCCTATAGTATTTGGATTCCTAATTTTCTTCTCAGACCTCATCTCTGTTTTTCTTTTCTTTTGCTTGCCAGCCCTTATATATGTTAAGCATAGTATCAATTCAGGATTTCTTCACCTTGCAGAAAGTTTAAGCTGCCTAGAAAAATCTCTGCCCAAACAGCCACAAGGTTTCTTATTTCCTGAGGGTGTTTCTGCCTACATTTAGAGAAAATGTGTGTAATGAGGAAGAACAGGAACTTAATAGCATCTGAAATGGCCCAAGTTTTAGCACCTCACATCTCCCCCACTCCCAGTCTCACTCCCTGAATATTCAGGGCTTTGAAAAATCCACAACACAGATCAAGTTTGTTCTCTGTTCTCTTGACTGCCACTTCAGCCATAAGTGGCATTAGACATTAGGTTTGTTAGCTGCCACTCACCCACCTACTTCCAAGCCTCCAAAATTACATCCGTTAATAAGTGAGGCTGTTTTCTCTCATTCATCCTAATAACCCTGAGGGCTGAGACTTAAATAAAAAACCTTCACTTTACAATAGTTTCAGTCAGGGTTTGAGAGGAAACAAAAATGAAATGCTTGTCATTCTGACATCTTAATGCATTTTAAATCATTTGTTTTAAAACACATGCTATAAGGTATTTCCAGGAACAAAAAAATTTTAATTCACAAATAACAGAAAATGGAAGCTTTGAGTATTTGTTCCACTATTCTCATATATTCTACATTTTTTTTATATATATTCAAAATGTATTTTTATTTATTTTTGTCCTGGTGATGCTCAGTGGTTACTTGGACTCTGCCCTCAGGAATTACTCCTGGCAGTGCTTGGGTACCATATGGGATGCTGAGGACTGAACCCTATTTGCTGTGCTATGTCGTTCAAGGCAAGTACCCTACTTGCTGTGCTATTTCTCAGGTCCCCCCACATTTATTTTAGGATTTTAGGACCATACCCAGCAGTGCTCAGCAGTTACTCCTGGTAGTACTCAAGGTACCATTTGCAGCAGAAGGCTCAAACCAGGACTGGCTGCATGCAAGATTCGCCTCTCTACTTCACCATTTATTAAAGATAAGAGAATATTAACAGTGAATCCATATATTATTTTAAATTAATTTAGTGATGTAATATACTGGCCAATTATTTCAGAAAAGCAGATTCCTGTTAATCATTTTTTCCCGTTTATCTAGTTTATCCTTTTTAAAAAATAGGTTTGTTAAGGCAATACCTTTCATGTGGCCAATCCTAGTTTGAACTCCAGAAACATACCTGAGTACACCCCGAGTACACCAGAAGTGACCCTGAAGGAGAGCCAGGAATAGCTCCTGAGCAACACTGGGTGTAGCCAAAAACAAACAAACAAAATCAATCAAATTCTATTTACTGCAAATGACAATTCCAGAAGCCCTTTTAAAGTCCCAAGTGCCCTAAGGCAGATTCCTCAAATGCAGCAGTCCCTGGCCTGGTCCCTGAGCCCAGAGCCAGGAGTTACCCTGACCCAACCAACCCCCCCCCCCCCCCCCCCCCCGTCATTCCCCTTCCCCCCCCCCCAATCTGAAGTACATTCGGGACTTAACCCAACCGCCCCCCCCCCCGCCCACTCCCCTTTCCCCCCCAATCTGAAGTACATTCGGGACTTATCTACAGAAAAATAAATCAAGCCATAGTCATCTCACTTACCTAGGCTTAAGTTCTAATTGATTCTAAGAAAAAAAGTGATTTCAAAGTCTTATCTTTAGATATTAACAGATAAAGCTAATAGAAAGTGTAACACTCACAGCAATACCAACAACATAATTATCATAAGTGTATTATTTCATTGCTGCTATAGCAATCCTGTACAAACTTAGGAATTATAACCAAAACTTACCTGTCTAAGAATATATCTGGGAGTGGTGGGTAAGTCTGCATGTCAGGTACTCGCTCGTGGACTATAACCATAATGAAAGATGTAAATCCAAATACTATAAAAACATATACACAACTCAATATGGTCTTCCAGTACTCTGGGTCCAGTCTTCGAATGGAATGTTTGTTTTTACCATTCATGTACTGGTACTGATCAGAATTCAAATCGGTGATGGGTCCGTCACAGTCCTGTGAAGGCTCCCCATTACAGAGCCACTCTGCGTTCTGAAGAGCACTGATGAAGGGGGAAATGGAGCCCAGTGGACTGTCGCTGTTGTAGCCCATCTCTTCTAAAACATCAGTATGTATTTTCTGCAATTTTCGGACAGAAAGCATCAACCTTTTAATGTCCCCTAGAACTTTGATTTCCAGAGGCGGAGATCGAAGATCATATTCAGTCAGTGTTAGCAATGTGATTCCATCGAGTCGGTGCTTATTGCATAAAATATCCACATATTCAAAAAAGCCTTCATCCTTCAACCAAACAGCCACATGCTTTGTAGTCCAGCGGCGAATGCAAAGTTGATTAGGACCAGCCATTTCCAACTCTACTGTCTGTTAACAAAAAACAGGAAAATAAAACAAAACTTCAGTTTGTGCTAACAACTCTTTCGATGACCAAATATACATAAGCACACCAGAAACAGTAATTTACCTACACTGCCCTAAAGGCTTCTAGAAGAAAGCAAAAGAAATTATTTAATGAGTGGTTTTCAACAGATGAGCTTAGAATACTTCCATGTATACAACCCCAATAGCAAAAGAAAAACTAAAAATTGTTTTAGAAAACAATCTTTTTTTTGTTTTGTTTTTCTGGGTCACATCTGTGACCCAAACACGTGCAGTGCTCAGGTGGCGGTGCTTGGGAGACCACATGAGATGCCAGGGATTGAACCCGAGTTGGCTGCATACAAGGCAAATGTTCTACCTGCTGTACTATTGCTCTGGCCCTTAGAAAACAATTTTCTAAAACATTATTTTACAAATGGCCTTCCACAGAAGAGTATTCATAACTTCATTATAAAAGGTTACTGTTAAGAGACACACAAACGAATCGCAGAACTGAGCAGTTCACACTACAGCCGAACACACAAGTCCAGCGAGCCTCCGTAACCAGGTGTTCAACCACAACCAGGTGTGTGACGCCTGGCACTGCAACATCAATGACAACAAAGGGAAAAAGGGAAAAGTTTCAAAACCAAACGAAAGAGCAGAGGCTAAAGAAAGTGTGCAGTGGGTAAAGTGCTTAGTCAAACTGGGTTCAATCCCAGCCCCACATATGGTTCCCCTGAGGACTGCCAGGAGTTACCCCTGACCAGATAGGCAAAGTAAGTCCAAAAAGTGCAAATAATTTTTTACGACTTTGGTACCATACATAGCTCTTTTTAGTGTGTGCATTATTTTGGGGTCAGACCCAGCAGTGCTCAAGGGCTTACTCTTGGCCAGGTCAGCCAAGTGTAAGACAAGCTCCTTAACCTGCCGATTTTCCATTTTAAAATGTTTAGTCATAGGGGTTGGAGCAATAGCACAGAGGGTAGGGCGTTTGCCTTGCACGCGGCCGACCTGGGTTCGATTCCCAGCCATCCCATATGGTCCCCTGAGCACCGCCAGAGATAACTCCTGAGTCCAGAGCCAGGAGTAACCCCTGTGCATCACCGGGCGTAACCCAAAAAAGCAAAATAAAATAAAATAAATAAGTAAAATGTTTAGTCACTTAATTCTATATATCAGGCTTATTATTTTTATCAGATACATTAAAGAACTGTCTCATGGGAGACAAAGGCCCACATGGAGGGGGAGAAAAGCCTATTTTCCTAAAGTTCTTTGTATCTACTTAAGCGTATGAGTTTCTAGATCTCTAAACTCTGCATTTTTCTCTGAAACACTTGTTTACAAAAAGAGCACAAAGACTTTAAAGTATTAAAAAAAATTGGGTTGGAGGGACAGGACAACAGGTAGGTTACTTGCCTTGCACATGGCTAACCGGGTTAGCCCAAGTACCCCAGATGGTCCCCAAACCCTGCCAGAAATAATCTCTGAGTGTAGTACCAGGAGTAAGTACTGAGCACTGCCAGACATGCCCCCCCCAAATAAATAAAGTATGAAAAAAAATTTTAAATAGGAACCAAAGGGATAGCAATGGGATTAAGGTGCTTGTCCTATACTAAGGGAGCGACCTCTTAGTATAGAGCTAGAAGTAGCCCCTGAGCACTGTAGGATGTGGTACCCGAACCCCCAAATACAAAAAAAACCTAATAAATGATATGACAAATATCCATGAGCTCACAATTCAGTTTGTGGGAAAAAAAAAAAAGTTCCAATAGAAATGTTCTGTATCCTAATCTGGTTAATAGTTATACAGGCAGGTTCATTTCATGAAGCCTATTAAGTTATATATTCTTATGATTTATATAATAGTATGTTTAACACATGAAAATTTTAATTTAAAAGTTTGTCTTAAAAATAAAACATGGGGTAGGGCGTTTGCCTTGCACACGGTCGACCCGGGTTCAATTCCCAGCATCCCATATGGTCCCCTGAGCACCGCCAAAAGCAATTCCTGAGTGCAGAGCCAGAAGTAACCCCTGTGCATCACCAGGTGTGACCCAAAAAGAAAAAAAAAAGGGAGGGGGTTGTAGATTGTAGCTCAAAAGTACTGCGTAGGCCTTAAATACATGAGGCTTTGGGTTCAATATCTAGCACTGAAAACAAAACTGGATAGAAGAGAATGGTCTACTAAGCATTTTCTTCTTTTTTCCCCAGAAAATTCCAAATTCTGGCAATTATCATTTCCTCAAAATATGCATTTTTGGGGGCAATATAAATCTTTCGATTCTTTCTTACATTGAAAATGTAAAAAGCTGGGGCTAGAGAGAGTAGTACACCAGGTAAGGTGCTTATCTTGCACACGGCTCACCTGGGTTCAATGCCCCACATCCCAAATAGGCCCTTGAGCACTGCCAGGAGTGATTCCTGAATACAGAGCCAGGAGTAACCCCTGAGCATCACCAGGATTGGTCCAAAAAACAGCAACAACAATGTAAAAAAGCTACTATGGTGCATTCTTACCCAGTTCTCTGAAACTCTTGTAAGGCTTACAATCCCTTGAGAAAGGCAGATACTTTACATGATCACCACTTAACCCCAACAAAAATATCCAGCAAATAAAAAATACTCATTAAATATTTATTTCTTAATAACTAAAAAGCAATCTTACTTTCTGGAAGGCTTTTTGAAATGTCTTTTATTTTTAAAACAACCTTTAAAAAAATATTTTTGTATTGAGTACTGTATTCAATATGCCAAACACAGTAACAACAGGTCTCACAATGGAGACATTACATTACTGGGCCAGCTCGAGCAAATCAATGAACAACCGGAGGATAGTGCTACAGTGCTACTGTAATTTACAAAGTTATTCACAGCACCTAACTTTACAATCAGCCATGATCAAATTCCATGTGCACAATTTTCCCGACCTCAGCCCTGTCACACCAGTATCAGAGATCACTCTCTCCTGGGCTCTGGGGCCATATGGGGTGCCAGGGACCAAGCCTGGATCAGCCACATTGCAAGGCAAATGCCATAACCACTGTCCTATCACTCTGGCTCCTTAAAAACAACTTTTAATATTACCAATCCACAACTGCTTTCCAGTCTTAGAAAATTAACAGTGCACACATCTAGTAAGGATTCTGCAAACTTAAAAAAAAAGAAAAAGAAAAAAAGCTGTCTCTTACATAGTATAATCACAAACACTTAATTCTTTCTTTTGCTTTAGTGTTATCACTATCACCCCCAAAGCCAGAATATTGTAATTTAACATGAGGAACTGATGCACAATGATATACATAATTTGTATCATTTGCAATAGATGAGAAATTCCAGTAAGATATGACTTTGCTGTTTGAGTTCATTTACAGAGCCAGATGGCTTCATCCAACCAATTATATACATATATTTTCCTAACAGAATTACTTCATCTCTGAATATACATTAAAAACATGCTACAAATTCTGCGTTTATGATGCTACAAACTGAGAAGCTCATATGCAAAACAAGGTCAAATTTCTTCAATCATTTTTGCTACCTTTCCCCTTCCTGTAGCAGCTTACCACCAATGAATGCCAAGTGACTCCCATCCTTGGACATTATTCTTCAGGGCAGTTTCATCTCAAACTCTGCTAGAAATGATTTTTTCATTACACTATTTTCCCTGTCTCAGATCACCAGTTCTTTATACCCTCCATCAGGCTAACAAACAGGCTTTGATGCTGGCATTTAAGCTGCTATAAAATATGAATTATCATAGAAGGAAGCCTTCTGGAAGTCTTTGAGCCTGCTGAGGCAACGCCCTAAAATTATGATATAATCTGTTGATGTGTTGCATCAGGTCAGGGCATGTCCTTTAGTTATATGCTACTACAAATGATTAGAGGCCCATCATTAGCGAACACTGAAAATCTGCATAAAGAGGTATATTAAAAGATGATAAAAGGCCTTAGGATCGATTTCATATTTATGCAGAACCATAGGAATTACAGCAAACATGAAACTCTGAACAAAGAATAGACAGCCACAAATTTCACATAAATTCACAAAATGAAAAACTAAGTTAATTTTAAAGAAATTTTTTTGTATTGTTTTTTTTGGTCACACCAGGCAATGTACAGGGGTTACTCCTGGCTCTGCACTCAGGAACTACTCCTGGCGGTGCTCAGGAGCCCATATGGGATGCTGGGAATCAAACCTGGGTCGGCCGCGTGCAAGGCAAACTCCCTACCTGCTGTGATATTGTTCCAGCCCCTTAAGGAACATTTTAAACTTTAACCAATAATATTGTAAAGTACCAGTTAAATTACCCGTTCTGCTTCTGGCCAAGATATACTTAAGACTTACCCTCCATAATAAAAAGAAATAGATTTAAAAGGGGGGCTGGAGAGATGGTACAGCAGGCAGGGTACTTGCTCTGCACATAGCTGGCACAGGTTTATTCCCCAACATCCCATATGGGCCCCTAAATCCCACTAGGAGTGATCCCCCAGCACAGAGTCAGGAGAGCGTAAGGCTTCATAACCATAGCCAGATGCAGCCCCCAAACAAAACAACAACAAAAAGACAAAAAAAAAAAATAGACAAAACTATAAGGGAGGACATGGCAGCAGTTGACCAAGAAGAGCTTTGAACGTTGTGAAATGTGAGCCCTACTGCCCCAGTTCACTGCCTTGGGAACTTTCAGATTATAGCAGAAGATGGAAACTGGGTAAGGCCTGGCGGACTGATAGAGCTGAAGGGATACGGTGAGACTCTCAGATCAAAGTAATTGGAATTTATGGGCTAGAATATGAAACTGAAAAAGGGCACAGAAAACATAACCAAAGGAGCCGAAATCCTACGCCAATGTGGTGCTATTAAGAGGTAACCAGATCTCGGGGGTTTGATGCTGGCATTTTAGCTACTATAGAAAATGAATTATCATAGAAGGAAGCCTTCTTTGGGGGGGGTTACATAGGATTAGGGACTTTATATAAGATAATATAGAGAATTTCTTAATAATTCTGTCACATGAAGACACTGCTATAAAACACCTTCTATTCATGAGTCAGGATGTGTATATTCATCAAAAACCAAATCTGCTAATGCTTTAACCTTGCCTTTTCAGACTCCAGAATTATGAGAAATAAATGTGTACTGTTAAAGTCACCTATGGAACCAAATAAACCAAGATGGAACTGCAGAAATATGCAGAAGGTATTCTTTGAATAGTCATATCAATGCTGATGTACACGTGCGAGGAAAACAAAGCAGAAAGACTAGATAAAACAGCAGCAGTGGCCATACAAGATCAGCTAAAAGATGCCAAGCTCATGCAGTCAGAGTGAGAGCAATCTCATATTGACAAGCTCCAGGTTAAGTATAAATGTAACATCTTGCCACAGAAGCTTTTCTCAAGGAGAGCAATTTGCGCAACCCTTGGTTGCAAAAACTCAGGAAGTTACCTGAAAAAGAGGCCAAGGATGTTCTTAAATATTCTAGAACGCACAAAACAAGTCTTTCATAAACAAAGAGCTATCTTACCCAAAATGTTATTCACAGTACTAAAATTGAGAAACCTACCCTAACCGAAACATCTCTGGGTTCAATAAAAACTCTAAATCTGCCCCCCCCCCCCAAAGATAGATCTGACTTCAAGGAATTTAACTGTATTTCACAATAAAGCTTAAGAACATTCACAAGACCTTCCCTCCCCCCCCCCCCCCCACTCCTACCCCGGTAGCACAGTGGTCACCACCTCAGAGCTTATTGGACAGCCAGGTATGGCTGGGGCAACTGGGGCCTCATGGGATGGGGGGGAGGAACTGGCAGCAGTGACGAGGCAACTGTGGCCTCATGGGGTGGGGGGGAGGAACTGGCACGTCCTTCCCGCCCCACCAAGGCCACGAGCTGCCCCCCACGAGTGGCTCTCTGACATGGCCATGGACCCAGAGGCACACAAACCAACCTCATAACTATGAGGCTTTTGGCAGAAATCCCTCCAGACTTAATCAGTAAAATATCAAAAATCCGCAATTGCAGCTGCGTGATATCATATGGTCTTCATAACCAACAATAGGAAACAAATTATTTCACAATGCCTTTTCAGCAGGTCTGATTGTTGGGGGGAAATTCCAAATAATAATGGTGCATCTTCATCTTTTGTCGAAATAATGAATGTAATCAAAGTAGAGAGAGAGTTAAGTGGAAATCATCTGCCTCACAAGCATCGGGAGGGGTGGGATGGGGGTATATTGGGGTTCTTTGTGGTAGAAAATATGCACTGGTGAAGGGATGGGTGTTTGATCATTGTATGACTGAGACTTAAACCTGAAAGCTTTGTAACTTTTCTCATGGTGATTCAATAAATAAATTTTTTTAAAAAAGCCATTCACAAGAATACAAAAGTATTCAGTCCCAATAGTTAAAATTAACAACGTATGACATCCAACGGAAGGTTAGCAGGCATGCTAATAAATAGAAAATTCCTATTATGAGTAGAAGATCAGTCCAGGGCCTGAGAGCTAATACTGGAGATAAGGCGTTTTCTGTGCATGTGATCAATCCTGGTTAAAATCCCTGGCACCATATATGGTCCCCTGATCACCACAAGGAGTGATCTCTAAACACCCAAGAGTAAGCCCTGGGTACCACTGGATGTGGCCCAAACTCCCACCACTAAAAGAGAAAACCAACTAAAACAAAACAGCATTAACAGAGTGAGTAGGGAGAGAGGTCAAAGGGTTAGAGTGCACATTCTCTGCATGGAGTAGCCCGGTTCTGTGGGTGGCCTGACTATCACCCAGAGTGGCCTTTGAGCACCAATGGTGGCCCCCCCAATAAAAAAAGGAAGAAATGCTAGGAAAATGGTATTATAGATGCTTAAGAAGTTAAGAAACTGGAAACAAAAAACCAGTAACCTCAACTTGAAATTTCAGGAATGAAATTACAATATATGTAACGATGAACACACTGGGAATAACAGGTGTAGACGATAATAATGATAAACCTGAAGACAAATTATCCAAGATTAAACAGAACAGTTTTCTAACGACAGAATGTTCTCCCTCCCCCCACGCCCTCCTCTTCTCTCTCTTCCCTGACAACATTCCCCCATCTCTCCTCCCGTTCTTTCTTGAGGTTGAACCCAGGGCCTCATCTACGCAAAGCACATGCTACATCCCGCTAAGCTACAGTCCTGAGCTCTATGCTTCAGTTTTTAAAGAAACCAAGAAAACAATGTGCTTAGTGAAATAAAACACAAAAGCATGTACATTGTATGACCCATTTAGGTAGGTACCGAGAACAGCCAAAAGCATACACAGAAAGAAAAATGTAGTTTCCCAGGGTGAGGGAAAAAACTGTCTCAGGGCTTCAGATGAAAACAAAACAGATGCTGGTACTAATTGCACAATAGTGAGAACGGAGAAAGAATTCAATATTGTTGATTTTGTACGTCTCTAAATAGTGAAGGGCTGGAGAGACAGCACAGCAGATAGGGTGTTTGCCTTGCATGCGGCTGACCCGGGTTTGATTCCTCTGCCCCCTCAGAGAGCCCGGCAAGCTACAGAGAGTATTTTGCCCGCACTGCAAAGCATGGCAAGCTCCCCATGGTGTATCCGATATGGCAAAAACAGTAACAAGTCTCACAATTTGTTGTGAGATGTTACTGGTGCCCGCACAAGCAAATCGATGAACAAGGGAGGACAGTGCTACAGTGCTAAATAGTGAAAATGGGCCAGGGAAATAATTCAGTGGCAAAGTACATTCTTCATGTGAGGCCTGTGTTTAATCTTTGGCAATCCCACCCCTGCTTCCAAAAAATAAAAAAAAAATGTGCAAAATTAGTAAACTTGGGACTGGAGAGACAGCACAGCAGAGAAGAAGCTTGCCTAGCACATGGTCAACCAGGGCTCTATCCCCGGCTCCCAATCTGATCCTCCAACGCAAAAGAGTAATTCCTGAGCACTGCTGGATGTGTCCCCCTCAAAAACAACAATAAAAGAACAGATTATTAACTAGGAATAATGCAAGCTAGAGGTCAGCGAAAAATCATTAAAGTACTTCCAAAAAAAGTCTACCAATAATACACCTAGTGAAATAGTTTTCAAAAACAAAGCTAAAATACATTTTTAGATATCACTAGGTACTACCAGTGTTGTACCTGGGTTTGCGGGTCACGACGTGATCAGACACAGAATCAAGGAGATAGTAATGCATATACAAAGGAGTTTTATTCCAGTTAACTGGGGTCAACTATCTCACCTACAAAGTGGCCTCTTGATAGCGACCCTGACCTCCCAGTACAAGCAGTTTATATAGGTTCCAAGATTGAGCAAGCACAATGATAGCAGTGATCAAGCAACAGTCATGAGTGATTAGTCGAAATTTGATAAGTCAGTTTCTGGTTGTTGCAAAAAATGGACATAGTCACCCCTCATGACCAGTCAAGATGATCTAGCAATTCCTTACCAGAAACTACAAGTTCAGTCTTTGGGAAACAGAAACTTAGGCCTAGTCAAAACTTAATGTTAGCTGTGGCCTGTCATGGCTGCAGTCTGGCTCTCGGGTACCTAACACCAGAAATGTTACAATAAACTCCTCCAGGCAAAAAGATGTTAGGAATTGAAAATAGGAATCTACAAAAAGCAATGAATTCTATCAGAAATGATTACTTCTACAGGAAATTAGTTGTATGCAACTAAAGTATTTTTAAATATTTGTAAAAGTACTTTACAAATATTTAAAAATATTTTTATTAAAAAATCAAAAGTTGGAAAAAAATGAAAAGTTGGGAGAAATGGAAATATATTGACCATTGAAACAACCTGCTTCCAGAAGAGGGAGTATTTCTGAATTCATTCTTTATCAATATTACCCTGACAACAAAACCAGAAAAACAGAACTAAAACTACAGTCTGACAGCAAGCATGTACAGATACACAAACATTTTAAACAAACTTTAGCAAGGCAATAGGCTATGTTTTAAAAGAATAACAGCACTGGAGCACTGTCCTCCTGTTGTTCATTGATTTGCTCGAGCGGGCACCAGTTACGTCTCCATTGTGAGACTTGTTACTGTTTTTGGCATATCGAATACACCACGGGGAGCTTGTCAGGCTCTGCGGTGCGGGTAGGATACTCTAGATAGCTTGCCGGGCTCTCCGAGAGGGACGGAGGAATCAAACCCAGGTTGGTCGCATGCAAGGCAAACGCCCTACCCTCTGTGCTATCGCTCCAGCCCTAGGCTTAGTACTTGAAAATTAAAATAATTCACCGTATTAATTAACATGATAAAATCAAAAAGTGCAGAAAAAGCATTTGCTAATTCTGTCACTCAATAAAAATTTCAGCAAATTATGAATAAAGAAAATTTCATTTACTTGATAAAGGGCATCTCTGAGAAGCATACAAGTAACATCAAACCATGATTTAAAAAAAAAGTTTTCTCTATATCAGAACAGGTCAAGACTGTCCACTCACTCATTTGCTTTTGTGTTTTGGGTGCTAAGGGGTTACTCCTGGCTCTGTACTCAGGGACCACTCCTGGCAGGTTCAGGATCCACATGGGGTGCGGGGATCAAACCAAGGTCAGCTGCATGGAAGGCACTACCTGTTCCACTATCACTCAAGCCCCAAACATTCGCTCTTTGAGACAAAATAAGGGGACCAGAGACATAGCAAAAGGCGTAGGAGCAAATGCTTTCTTTGCACGCGTGAGTCCCGGGTTTGATCCGACACTGCAGAATCCCCTCACTTCCATGAACGACCTCTGAGCACTGAGCCAGTTGGAGTAGCCTAAGGAGTGCCAGGTATGACCCCCTAAATGAAAAACAACAAAAATACCACTTTAAGTTCTGGTCAGTAAAATAACAGGGGAAAAAAGGCTCATAGATTGGAAATGAAGAAATAAAACTATATTTGCATGCTGTATAGTCATTTATGTAGGAAATTCAGTGGATTGGAAACCTGAAAAAACTACGAGAGCCAAAACCCAAACAAAACAGCTAGTTTTCTGCGAGAGGTGAAGGCCCCCACTCAAAAAAAAAAAAAAACCTTAGACCTACCGCACTTAGTGACACTAATATTAAAATCAACACATTAAAAAAAATCAAGCATATTTCTGTAGATGAGTAATAAACAATAAATATTTAAATTAGTAAAACAATATAATTTCCCATAGCACAAAATTATGGAATATTCAAGGAGAAAACTGACAAACCGTGAGAAAGGCCTATATATAAAAACTATAAATTCTGCAAAATAAATTACAAATCTAACAGGACAGCTGGTGAGTCAAGACTTGACATTATAATTCTTGCAAAATTCTGCTAAAGATTTCATGCACTTCCAATCAAAATTCCAATAGGGACTAGAGAGACAGTACAGCCGGTAGGGCTGCCCTTGCATGTGGCTGACCCTGGTTCCAAGCTCAGCCCTGCTTCTGGCACTACAGATGGTCTATGGTCCAACCAGGGCTGATCCCTGAGCAGAGAGCTGGGAGGAGCCCCTTGACAAAGAAATGAAACAAAAAATCCCCACAGACTAGTCTGTAGATACTGGTAAATTTACTTTGAAAGTTCACGTGGAAATGCAAAGTATCTCTGAAAAAAGAACAAAATTAGATAGCGATTAATCATTTTAAAATTATGTAACAAATTACCATGAATTTAGTGGCAAACCACATTTCTTACCATATGGCCTTCCCTTATTCTGAAAAGCAGCAGCTTCTCCTTTTCTACTCTCTTTTATGCCTGAATTCTTTTTCCAAGAAAAGCCCTGTCCTTTTTAAGGGCTTGTCTGATTAGGTCAGGTCCACTGAGGATAATCTTCTTTTCTCAGTCAACTGTGCCATGTTATGTAATTTAATCATGAGTGTGATGGCCCATCGTATTTACAGGTTCCTCCAATTATACAAGGTCAGAGCAGATGATTTTAGAATTTTTATCTACCACATTAGCCTAATCCAGTTGGAGTAAGTTTTGGCATAAAATAAATCAATGGAAAAGAACAGAAGTCAGAAACAGACACAGACACACACACACACACACACACACACACACGCACACACATTTATGGGGTAACTAATTTTCTACAAATGTATGAAAACAATTCAGTGGAGAAAGAGTAACAAATCAAATGGTGCAAACAAAAAAACATTAAGTCATACTTCTTACCACATGATAATTAACTATAAATGGATCTAATGCAAGACTTAAAACTAGAAAGCGTCAACAAGAGGAGAAAAATCTTCCTGACCTTGCTAAAGACTTCTTAGATATGATATCAAAAACAGAATTAAAAAAAAAAAAACCAAAAACATAATATGAGCCTAATGCCCAAGGACAGTAGAAACATGGGCCAGGAGAACTGGTCCACAGTTGGAAGCCTTCTTCAAGTGCTGATGGAGCAGCTGGATAGAGAAGGGACCACTATGACAAAGATTGTTGGAAATGATCACTCTAGATAAGAATCAGCTTGCTGAAAATAGGTAAAGGAACAAACATGATAATCTCTCAGTTATCTGTATTGCAAACCATAATGCCAAAAAGAGAGGGAGAGGGAGAGGTAGGGAGAGAGAAGGGGACAGAGGGGGAGAGAGAAGAAGGAAGAGGAAGGGAGAAGGATGGAGTGTGATGGAAAGGGAGAGGGAGGGGGAGGGAGAGAGGGAGGGGAAGGGAGAGAGAGAAAGAAAATCGCCTGCCACAGAGGCAGGCTGGAAGGGGGGCAGGGAAACTGGGGACATTGGTGGCGGGAATCACTGGTGGAGGGATGGGTGTTGGAACATTTTGTATGACTGAAACCAGATCATGAACAACTTTGTAACTGTGTAACTGTATCTCATGGTGATCCAATTAAAAACAATTAAAATTACAAAAGCAGAATCTATAAAAGAATAAACTGATAAACGATTTCATTTATCTTGGCAGGAGACTGAAGGACTTGCACGATCTTTAGTCTGCAATTCCCACTTCCTTCCCCTTCCCTTTGTTTTGATATCACTGTGATATTCAGGGATTGTGCCCTTGCATGCAGCTCTCCCATACTTGGTTGCAGTGCTCAGCGGGGCTCATACACACTCAGGTGTGGTGCCAGCACACTTTGGTTATAATACCAGAATACACCAGAAATCATACTCTGGATATGGGACAGTGCCAGGGAACAAACTCAAGGTTTCAGACCTACAAGGCAGGGGTCCTAACACTGTGCTACAACCCAAACTATTGTGCAAATATCTGCACTGATATTCCACTGGGGTCCAGGCAGAAAATTTATTGGTAAAGAGTATGCCTCCCAAGTATGAGTTCCTTAGAGATAATCCCTAGCACCAGCCTAAAAAAAGTACATCCACTGCAGATATACAGTAACTGGTCCATAACCCAATACTGACAATTGTTCATAATTTCATTACTGTAACAAAAAGTGTTTTAGTTAGGTTTCTAGAAATGTAATAACCATCAAAGAATCAAGTGTTATTAGTATTATTAATGAGTTCTTAATGTTTGATCAATATTAGAAATCATTGTACGCAAAGCTTGGTACTTGCTCAAAATGTTAATTGGTGTGAATAAAGAAAGCATTTCAACTTGAGTTGTTACTTTACTTTACAACTTGAGTTAAACTTTTTTTTAAAAGGCAACCTTTTAAAATCCTGAATAAAGCAATTGCTTAATTATCAAAGGTCAATATTAGTCATATTAAGGAAATGGGAGAATAATTCATTCCCGCAGAATGAGATTAAGCAACTGTAAACTTAATTCCAAGAAACAGATAAACAAAAGCTGACTGTCCCGTGCAAAGCAGAATAAAAGATATCTAATCTTGGGCCGGAGCGACAGTATAGCTAGAACAGTGGATAGGGCGCTTGTCGTGCACGCAGCTGACACAGGTTCAACCCCAGGAATTGGTCCCCGGGCCTGCCAGGAGTGATTCTTAAGTGCAGAGCCAGGAGTTATCCCTGAGCACTACCGGGTGTAGCCCCCAAACAAAAACAAACAAAACAATATCTTTCAGTAAACTGGTTATGAATTTCTGGGGGGGAGGGCATACTCAGTGTTGCTTGGGGGCCTACGTTGTGCGAACAGGGGTCACTCCTTGTCAGCGTTCAGGAACTATATGGGGTGGCAGGGAGTGAACCCAGTTCAGCTGTGTGCAAGGCAAATACTCCACCTGCTGTACTATCTCTCCAGCCCCTTTGGTTATGAATTTTAAAAGATCTTTTTAGATGCAGTTTTCAATCTATCAACTCTTTTATTTACTAACAAATGTGTTTCTTTTCTAAAACTCTAAATTTAGTTTATGCTAATAAAGTTCACCAGCCTGTGAGCAAAGCTTAGTATATTTACTATGATGTTCTTACCTCAAACTTAATAAAACGTATCATAAGCCTATCATAAATATATGAACTTTGAATCTGGCATTCCTTAACATTTAATACAGCTGGCTCCTTAACCAATGAGTTGTGAATGCATTCCACTAGAACGAACCAACCTCTTCACGGTAATATAAATAACTCAGTTCTGTTCTACTACATTAAACTGAAATACTGTGTTTTTGGTTCAACGTAAATTAAACTCAATCAGCCCAGAGCTGCAAATAGAGACAATGACTACTAATAAACCTTTTCCCTATTTTGTCTTGTGAAAGTATTTGTTTTGCCTTACGCTCTGTGACTGACCAGCTTTAGGACATTCTGATCACAACTGGGTATGATTCATTGACGAAAAGGAGAAGTACCATTTGTGAATCACCCCGACTTGACTCCAACTAGGTTCCAAACGTGAACTACTCAACTAGCTACTCTGAGATTACAAGCCGAGAGCAGAAAGTGAAGGAGAGGCAATTCCCTGACTATAGAAATATGTGTGTGTGTGTGTGTGTGTGTGTGTGTGTGTGTTCCTTCTTGCCTGGAAACCTTTATTCTATTTTCTGACTCTATGAATGACTGTTCTCTGTGACTTACTTATCTAAATAAAACATATATCTGTTCTTCTACATATGGCATATTTGACTTAGCATATGGCTTCAAGTTTCATCTAAAATGTATGTATCAGAATTTCCTTCCCCAGAGGTGAAGCTGCGGGGAGGGCTAGGCCAGTGGTTTTCAGGGGCTACCCTGGCTCAGTTCTCGGGGTTCATGTCTGGCAATGCTCAGGGAACCATGCAGTGAATTGAATATGGGCCTCCTGCACGCAAAACATGTGCTTAATTATCCAAACATGTGTTTTAGTTATCTTTCTGATTCAAAATTTTCTTTCTAAATTTAAAATATACTCCTGAGTGTGTCTATCACATCTTTTTGTTCACTTACCTTTTGGTGACCATGAATATAATGAAGCTATTATGAACATGTATACATTAATATCTGTAAGAGTCCTGCTTTTAGCCTTTTGGTATACACTCGAAGTTGAAATTGTTGGTCATATAGAAATTCTGTATAATTTTTTTAGCAATTGCCATCCCACTTTCTAAAACAGCTGCACTATTTTACATTTTCACCAATAATGCCCAAGTGTTCTAATTTTTCAACATTCTAGCATACATTAGTTGCTTTAGTATTCAGAAGAAAATAATTTTCCTGATATGTAATCTCTTTGTTGTTTTATTTTCCTAATGACTAGTGATGTTGAATATCTTTATCAGAAATTTGGGGAGCCTTTGGGGGGGTGTTTAGATGCTTCAATTCTCACACAACACCAGGGATTGAACTTAGGGTTCTCTAATGAAAACATGCACTCAACCCCTGAACTATCTCCACAACATTCATATATCTTTACATAGTTTTTAAAAGTCTAT
This sequence comes from Sorex fumeus, assembly GCF_029834395.1. NCBI lineage: Eukaryota > Metazoa > Chordata > Mammalia > Eulipotyphla > Soricidae > Sorex > Sorex fumeus. The sequence continues at coordinate 10,053,902 of NW_026606077.1, read as the reverse complement.
TCTTGGGGCTGGAGTACAGTGGGTAGGATGCTTGCCTTGCACAAGGCTGACCCAGATTTGATTCCCGACCTCCGATATGGTCCCCTGAGCACCGCCAGGAGTAATTCCTAAATACGGACCTAGGAGTAACCTCTGAGCACTGCCAGGAGTGGCCTAAAAAACAAAAACAGCAACAACAGCAGTCTATTCCAGTAAGTCCTTTGCCTGTTTTTAAGTTGGGCGATTTGGTTTTGTTGTTGCTGGAAAGTATGGACTTATCCACACTGGCCTTCCACAGTACACCTTTCTGACTGCAGCAAAGACAGCACTTCTTCGGCAACCAGTTCAAGTCTTGTTTTGTAAGTCATTCCCGGCAGTTCAATCCACAGCATAGAGTAATTTTTGTCTCTTTCAAGTGAATCTTGACTGGGCATGCCAAGATAAAGACCTTTTATCTTTCAAGTTGTCATATTTCAAAACAAGTTAAATACCCAAAGTTGAAAGTTTGGAGTTTTCTCATGAGATTGACAGTCTGGCTCAATTCCAAGTTAGACCAAGGAGCTTTATGTTTTTCCTAGTTTTTTAAGAATCTACTTGAGTAGGATATGGTCTTACCTTCTCTTTTCACTAAATACACAGTCTTGGGATGTAGTTCAAGTCGTAAGCTACGTGCACTACATGTGTGAGGCCCTGGGTTCAATCTCTAGAACTGCTTGGTTCATGCACTGCCACGTGTGATCTCCACAACAATTGAAATTTTAAAAAGACACTACAAAATTTAAAGCAAATAAAAAGTCCAAGGATGTGGCTCAAGTGCAGAAGTGCTTGCCGTGCATTTCTGAGGCCCAAGGTTTGATCCCTAACTCCTCCGGAACCCTTGGGCAACACCAGATGTGAGCTTTCGGTGAATTCAGAAGTACTTCCAGTTGTGGCCACCCAAAACAGATATATAAAAAAGGGGAAATAAAGGAAAAAATATGGATTAAGGGCCAGCAACAAAACTCAATGCACGGCCCTGAATTCAATCCCAGCTATCACCTGGCCCTTGAGGGGCCTCAGGGCTCCCCCAGCCACTCTGGCTGAGCGCTGCTTGAACAGCGTCCATTTAAAAAAAAAAAATGGAAAAGATATATACATCCCTAGGAGAGCATTGGTTTTTAAAATTCCATTCTTTTTATTTTATAAAGCTCCCCTCCCTCCTCTTTGCTGCTGCTGTGAGGACATGGCTGTGATGCTCACCACTCGGCTGTGGTACTGTACCACGCTGCAGTGCCTGGAGGCCCACACACATGCTCAAGGGGGCTGCACATTGGCTGCAGGGGTCACACAGCTTTAGCTGTGGTGCTTGCCAGGTGTCACATGCTTTAGCTGTGTCACTTACACACACCTGGCCCCTTGGCTGCAGTGCTGAGAAGAACACACACTCTGCTGCATCAGGGGCTCCAAAGAGCAGAGTTACGAGGACCACACTTGGTGCACGAAACGTCACCAGGTATCTTGGGGTCTCACACTTGCAAGTGAGGCATATTGTGCCACTGAGCCATTTCCAGGCTGAGTTCTTTTTTGGAGGGCTGCACCTGGTACTCCTGGTGGGGCCTGGGAAGACTACATTCAGTGCTGGGCTTGAGCCTGGGTCACAAGGCAAGAGCCCTACTCACTGTTTTCTCCCTCTCCCTCTCCCCCCCCCACCTCTCATTTTTGGGTCACACCTGGTGATGCTCAGGGGTTACTCCTGGCTCTGCACCCAGGAATTACTCCTGGCAGTGCTCAGGGGACCATATAGGATGGCAGGGATTGAGCCCAGGGCGGCCTCATTTAAGACAAGTGCTGCACCCGCTGTACTATCATCTCTCCAGCCCCTCTTTGTACCATTTTTAAGGAAAACAATAAGGTTTATTAAGCCCTACATGACTGACACGTAAGAGGTCCTCAAGTATTATTAAATAAATGAAGGTTAATAAATAACAAGATCATTTAAGGGCCTGGAGGAACAGAGCAGTAGCTCAGAGCAACCTTTTTCTCAACCTTTTTCCAACCAAGGCACCTCCTGCCCTGGTTTCCTTCCCATAGCTCCCCGTCCTACATGTTTCACGCTGTGGACCCCTTTCACAGATTTTCACCTGTGGCACTCCTATAAGATCCTGAGAGCACTCAAGTCACATGCCCCCTAGATGAGAAGCACTGGCTTAAAGAACCTGCCTTGCAAGTCTAGGCCCACAAGTTCAAATCCCAAATGTCTCACCGAGGCTGAGCAATCCTACTGTTCAAGTCTGGGAGCTCTGCTGTTTGTGATCCTCAGAGCCACAGTGATTTCTGGACACACCACGGCCAGGTGTACGTAAGCCCCACAAAAAATAAGTGTGACCCCCAGCAGGCGACTAAAAATATATACATGTGCAAGCACCAGTGCCAGAAGTATGACTCCTGGTGAGCAGGTGTGCAATCCCTGGCCATGAGACGAGGCCAAGTAGACGAGGGAATAAAAGAATAATTTAGCAATTCAACTGAAAAATTCCACTGCCTTCCAGATAAGGATTAAAAATAAAATAAAAAATAAGACCACCTCAAAATCAGTCACATCATTCTTTAGGATTTTTTTTTCTAAAAAAAAAAAAAAACAAAAAACCAACAAATCCCTCAGGAGTCAGTTTTACATCAATAAATGCTGAATGGTTAACTGCCAAGAGCTAACTCCTGGTCACTCATCTGGCAATTTTATCAGGAATTAAGAGCTAGTATTCAGCCCCAAAGGTTCGAACCTTGGTTGTGTCAGTCACCCAGAGTTGAGAGACCAAAGTAAGTGCAAACTTCAAAGGTACTGATGGGTAAACTAGAGAGGAGACAGCAGGTGGGTGCTGGCTCAGCTACATTCTTCCAGCTTCCTTCAGGAAGGCGGGATTGATGATTACACCGATTCCATAAAGACCAGTTATACATTAACCAGAAACTCAACACCAGGCCACATTCTTAAATCTAGACTACAGAATAAAGCTGCCTGCAAGTATAGCAAAGTATAGTTAATTACTCAGCAGTATCAAAGCCAACAAAGCTACGAAATACCTGACAAAATACCCTCACCCTTAATACTAAATGACATGATGAGAAGCGACTTTTTTAAAACCTTAAGGGCTGTTACTGAATCTGTTTTGAAAGCAATAGTTACCAAGAAAAATCTGCTTGTTCCCTTACGTGACTTTTACTGAATCACAGAATTGCTCCTGATTACACCCCAGCTGAGTCACAGTAGTCATATTATCTTTTGTAGTGTAACTCTTACACTTTGATAAACAAGAAAGACACGGAACTAAATGAAACTCCTGCTCCGATGGTTCTCCTCTCTCTGCACCATGCTTCACGTCTATTCTCCAAACATGATACAGGAGTCTTCAATACTTGTAAATCTTCATTACTTTATATAAATTTTACTTGTGAAAGTTGTCTTTTCTGCTCAATTTGCAGTAACACAACTCAGATAGCTAATGGCTGCTAAATGCTTTGGAATGATTACTGAAGTTTCTGTCTTCGCATGAGAACCTTCAAGGAACCACATGAAACAGTGATCCTTAAAAGGAACTTGCTACTAAGACCTTCCTCTGCCTCACCTTGCTGCCTAAATGACCTAACAATCTCAAGGAAACCACTTTCCCTCTAGCATGGAACACAAAGTAACCTACAGTGCCCTGGATTTAGGAAGTGTAAGGAGCACACACCTGCTTTGTTCCTGGTCATAAGGCATAAAGTACTGGAACTCCTAGTCCGTGCAATAGGTAAGGAAATTGAAAGTGTGTTACTGGCCATGAAGCAATAAAAATATTCCTATAAATTCCCAAGGAATCCACTCTTCCAAAAGACTCCTAGAATATGTAAGCTCAGTAAGATTAGGTCTCTCAGGACATCAGAGCAACATACCAAAAATAATTTTATTTCTTTGTATTACAACAAAAGAAAAAAGATGAATAGCAATTGTCCTTTTGGACATTTATTTACTCCAGAAAATATTCACATTAAAACCATACAGAAAAATTCCTATTATCTATAATATGTAAAATTTGCATTGAAATATTACAGGGCTGGAAAGGTAGTACAGTGGGAAGAGCACTGCCGAGCATGTGGCCAGCCTAGGATCAATCGTTGAGACCACAATGCATTCCACTTGATCGCCTGAGCCCCTTGATGGGTGAGTCTTGAGCACAGAGGCAGGAGCAAGCCCTGAGCATCACTAGGTGTTTTCCCACCTCCCAGAGCAAAAATATTTTTTTACAGTATGTGAGTAAACAAACTGGTACACACATACCATGAACACTAAATTCAGCAGAGTCTCCTGCCTCCGCGCCTGGCTATCCTCACCGGGGTCCCTTGGAGGAGGGTGGATTGAGTTTCCCTCTCCACCCCAAGCAGAGCCTTGGCAGCTGAAGACCTCCGGTTCCAGCCACAGCCATGCTTAAGACCACTCTCCACACGTTCGGACAAGCCTCACACATGAAGGAACCAGCAGAGGAACCCAGGTGTGTGGGACCCAGGTCGTGATCTCCAAGCCTGCTCGGATTGGGACTGGGCCTCCTCCACCCAGATCCCCCGTCTTCCAGTATGTAGGCGTTACACCCACCAACTGCCCCTGGCACCATGTAATTCCATCAACGGCCAAGACCCAGAGACTATGAAACCCTGCTCCTGGAAGAGAAAGAGTCTCCTGCCTCCACGCCTGGCCGTCCTTACGGGGGCCCCTTGGAGGAGGGTGGGTTGAGTTTCCCTCCCCACCCCGAGCAGAGCCCCAGCAGCTGAAGACCTCCAGTTCCAGCCACAGCCATGCTTAAGACCACTCTCCACACATTCAGATGAGCCTCACGCATGAAGGAACCAGCAGAGGAACCCAGGTGTGCGGGACCCGGGGCGTAGATCTCCAAGCCTGCTCGGATTGGGACTGGGCCTCCTCCACCCAGATCACCCATCTTCCAGTATGTAGGCATTACACCCACCACTGCCCCCCGGCGCCAGGTAATCCCATCAACGGCCAAGACCCAGACACTATAAAATTCAGCAATAAATATAAATTATGGATACACATAATGAATCTCAAAAAGGCATCAAGTCAAGGGAAAATGACAATGTCAAAAGCTCACATACTATGTAAGGTTACATATTTATAACATCTTCAAAACAACAAAATTATATTGGTGGAGAACAGATGAGTAGTTGACAAGAATTAGAGATGGTGCGTACCTGAGGTGATGGATAACCCAAGGGAGGTATAGTGATGATGTAATTCTACATTTTTTTTATCATTTTTTTTATTAGTGAAACATCATGAAGTACACTTATAGACTTATAAATTTTTGTGCTTGGGTTTCAGTTATACAATGATCAAGTACCCATCCCTCCACCAGTGCCCATCCTCCCCCACCACGGGTCCTAGCATCCCTCCCACCCCCCATCCTCCCCCCCACCCCCCCCACCCCCGGTCCCACCCTGCCGCTGTGGCAGGGCATTCCTCCCTGTTCTCTCTCTCTTCTTTTGGGTACTGTGTTTTGCCAGAGAGGCATTGAGTGGCAGTCATGTTTGGTCTATAGACCACTTTTAGCATGTCTCTCCCACCCTGGGAGGGTCTTCACAACACCCTTTATTTGGTGCTCTCTTCTCTATCTGAGCTTCCTTCTCACCTAGCACATGTGGCTGGCCTTCAAGTCATGGAGCAAAATTCCTGGTACTAATCTGAGCCCTTCCTGGGTGTTAGTCTCCCGTTTTGTTGCTTTATGTTCCCCAGATGAATGCAATCTTTCTGTGTCTATCTAATTCTACATTTTGATGGGACAATAAAGTTTATACAAATCTACTCGTGATACAACACACAACTATAAAAGCATTCTTATATCAATGTCAATTTCCTGATCATGATATTGTATTATTATTATGAAAGGTGTAACCATTAAGGAAACTGAGCAAAGGGTATACAGAACTAAGCATGAAAGGGAGAATGGAGTGAGGGGACCTTGAGATGAGGACACTGAGACATGGTGGAGGGAACCAGACATTCTGGGGCCGGGGGTGTTAGAATGTAAAACCCAAGAACTCCTGTCATTAATGGTATTATGAAGTATGTGACTAAAATACAATTTTTGAAAAGTGGATTAAGGCAGGGGCTGGAGAGTTAGTGCAGGAGGTGGTGAGCTTGCTTTACATGCAGGCAAACCAGGCTAGATCCCCAGCATCCCATACGGTCCCCTGAGCACTGCCAGGAGTGACCCCTGAGCATCGCTGGGTGTGCTCCCAAAACAAAACAAAAGCGTGTATTAAAGCAGTGGGTGGGTGTTGGGGGGAGATACATTTGAAATCTCCCTGAACTACATTATAATTTTCCGTGATTCTGTAATTATTCAAAAATAAAAGGTTTTACAAATTACAGGAGGGTCTGAGAGATAGTACAACAGGTAAGGAGCTTGCCCTGCATGTGGCTGGGCTAGGTTTGATCCCCAGCACCCCACATGGCGCCCCTGAACCACCAGAAGTGATCCCTAAGTACAGGGCCTGGAGGAAGGCTTGAGCACTGCTAAAAAGCCAAAAACAAAACAAAACCCAGAATAGGAGAGAAAATTTTTGCCTAGCCTGTGGCCTCCTCTGGCTTGGTTCCCAGTATATCACATGATCCCCTTGAGCACCAGATAAATAAAATCACTATCATTTCTCACTAATTGGTGCATATCACATAGATAGATAATAAAATCAATTAATTTCAATTATTAATTCATGTATCTATATACACACCAAACAACAGATAAGAAATAGAAAGGCAATTAGCAAGACCAAGAATTCTAAGATGACCTGATTACAAATGCAGCTCCATGACTCATTAACAGAATGCTTTTGGAAAATAACCTTTACACTTTAAGAAACAAGAGATTATAGAAACTAATCAGAAATAGTAAGCATATCATGTTTTTAAATCTGGATGACAGAACTCTGAGCAATCTAGTACAGCTCTTCAACTTAAAGCCAAAGAAACGAAGGCTAGAGCTTTTTCTGCAACAGAATTTATAAAAACAAATACAGAAAGCATAGTCACTAAGAGACTGGCTCAGGAGTCAAAATGCCTAGGGTCACAGTGCAGAATTACTGCTTATAGCTCTTACAAAAATTACTTAAACTCTCTTGAATGTTTTATCTATAAAATGAGAATATTAGTTTTATTATTGTGCTACCATTCTACAATAAATTGTAGCAAACAAAAAACTCTCTTAAATGAAAGACATAAACTTGGTAAAGAAACACGTTGTCGGGCTGGAGTGATAGCACAGCGGGTAGGGCGTTTGCCTTGCACTCGGCCAACCCAGGTTCGATTCCCAGCATCCCATATGGTCCCCTGAGTATCGCCTGGGTAATTCCTGAGTGCAGAGCCAGGAGTAATCCCTGTGCATCACTGGGTGTGACCCAAAAAGCAATAAAAAAAACCAAGTTGTCAAAAATGCAGATGTGGGAGGGGTCTCTGGGTCACTGGTGGAGGGAAATGGTACTCTGGTGATGGGTCTGAACAATGTAAGCATAAAAAGTGTAACTGACGGTACTGGAAATAATGGCACCTCAATAAAAACGGCAAAAAGAGAAAAGAATTATAGCAGATCTGTTCCCCAGGTTTCAGAAGACTCCGTGAAATAATACAAGTAATGCATTTGTAATAGAAACTGCAGAGTAAATAAATATAAGCTTATATCGCAATCAACTCCTCTTTCTGCTAGTATTGACCTCTGCTTGAAATTGAATCATTAGGTTGACAATCTATAAATTAATAATCAAACCCACTCTTAACTCTTAAAATCTTCAGGTTAATATTAAATAAATGAGCACTTAAAATAATTTTTAAACCTTATGAAGGTTTTGCTCAGGAATTACCTTTCAACAATAAATTTACAAACAAAACCAATAACCGTTTTAGTGTTATTAGTCAACCAGTGCAGAATTTCACATATCAACAATGAGTCTCTCATATAAAGACTTAGTTACAATCATAAATGCAACAAAAATATTTCAACAGAACTTACCAATGTTTTTAAAAAGCATACCAAAGATTAATATAATGGATTGTTAATATCGAAAAGCACATCTGTATTTTCCGATCTGAGAAGAAAATGAGAACATTAAAGTGACAGGCAGTAATGAAGGGGAAAACACAAACTGTCTCACTGGTCTTGATTATGCTGACATCCCAGAGAACAAATGGCTTCTAATGTATCATTAGGCAATCTTTAAAATACAGAGGAAGTAGCAACAGAATGAAAACTTGACTGTTTTTCACTGAACCAAGAGACATATGACACCACTTTGTGAATTTGGGAAATGAAAAACTGGCCCAAGACTTCAACCTTCATTCTTTTTTTTTTTAACTTTTTTGGGGTCACACCAGGGATGCTCAGGGGTTCTTCCTGGCTCTGCACTCAGGAATCACTCCTGGCGGTGCTCAGGGAACCATATGGGATGCTGAGACTCGAACCCGGATCGGCCACATGCAAGGCAAACGCCCTACTCGCTGTGCTATCACTCCAGCCCCCAACCTCCATTCTATACTGTGAAAATATGTTGGACTTAGACCAAACTTTAATGTACAATTTTGGTAATCTGTTGGTGTTGCGTGGGGCCTCTGTCTCCCCTCCCCCGCAACCCCCCAGCTCGAACATGACCTCAGCCCTGTCAGGAAGTGTGCTGCCTGACTAGATCTCAAGCCTGGTTTCGGTGATCTTGATTTTCACACCAATCATGCCTGTGTTAACAGAGATGTCTGGAGTAAGCTTTAAATACACTAGATATTAAGTGTGTATGTATGAAATATTCTAAAACACTAGAGTACAGCTGTTTGAAGCAACTGCCCTCTTTTAGAAAACTAAATATTCAAATACCCTTAAAGGAATGTTGAACAAGTCATAAAACTTGATGTTTTAAAAATTATTACTGATTTAGAGCACAGTAAAAATTTATTTTAAAAATCATCTCTAAACTTTAAAAATTAACATCCATGTGCCTTGGTTCAATCTCCAGATCCCCACTCCCCGCCCCCACACAAGGCAAAACTGGGAGATTTTCTTTTAATTATATAAAGTTAATATATTCTCCTTAACACAGAATTCCTTTATAGCTTCCATTTATGCTAAAATAAGCTTAAATCTTACTTAAGCATAATACTGAATATGCAAAGAAGACAAATTACAACAATTTGTAGATCCATGAACCACAGCACAAAGCTAATTATTATGAACACAAAAAGCCTAATCTACAAGTTTAAGAGAACAAGGGTTACTCTGGGCATTTAGCCCTGCAGTCTGCAGCATTTGGGACAATGCGATTTTTTTTATTCTACTAAAACATTTTATGTATTTGCCTTTTAGGGGGCCACACTGGAGGTGCTCAGGGGACTAAACGATGCCAAGCATGAACCTGGATCTTCCTTAGGAAAAGCCTTCGGAGCTATTTCCCTGGCTCGTCAGTTTTAATCCTAGGTACTGAGTGATGGAACAGAATAGGACTTTGGCCCTGCTTGTGGTCGACCAGGGTTCGATCCCTGGCATCCCATATGGTTCCCCAAGCACAGCCAGCAGTAATTCCTCAGTGGAAAGACAGGAATAATGCCTGAGCAAAGCCAGGTATGTGCCCCCTTCCCCCCTCCCCAGCCGAAAAACAAGAAAAATATTTTCACAACAATTTTTTTAATTTCTGGCTACACTGGGCAGTACTCAGGAGCTCATTCTGCCTGGTGTTTGGGGGGGAGAGGGGGGCATGTGATGCCAGGAATCAAACTTGGCTTCCCACAAGCATGCAATCCGGCACTGTGCTCTCTCTGGCCCATTCCTTTCTGATTATATCTTTCAAAAGACAGTTTAACTTTTCTTAGTAAGCACAAGAGTTTGTTTCCAAAACATCCATTTAATCTGCCATAAGTACAAAACGGTTTTTACAGCTGAATCAATTTGACCATCTATTTTTGAAATCCCAGCTTCGATTTTCTACTGTTTTGTTTTTAATATGTTTTAGGGGCAGAAAAGATAGTATAGGGAGATAAAATGCTTGCCTTGTATGTGGTCAAGCCTCATTCCACCCCTAGCCCCACACCTGGTACCCTGAGCACTGCTAGGGATCACCTGAGCACAGATCAAGGAACAGCCTCTGAGTACCACCAGGTGTGGCTCAACCCCTTTATCCTAGTTGTCAGGTACAGCTAAAGCACATATCTTTTGCAGTTGCACCTACTTCTGTATCACATGCAGAATTCAGTTCAGTGAATCAAAATCTTAACAGATAACATGGTCTAGATTATGTCCTTAGTTACAGCAAAACATTTTAAATAACTATCGAGAGTCAGTGCTAACTTAGATGAGGGATTCTTGACCTAGAATAAAGAAGCCAATTATATAAAATTCTGATTCTTATTCCAATCAATAAAATTATATTTGGGTGGACTAGGAGTCTGACGTTTTTAGGTATGCCAAATCCCTATCTCAAATCAAAATACCAGGAATGAGATACTGGCTCAATATTTCAAAGTCAATTATAATACTAAAAAGTATATTGGATTTGGACTCAAATTTAATGAATGGTTTTGGCAATCTTTGACTTTTGTTTTGGCAATCTTTGACTGTTATGCTCATATTATATTGATAAAATTAACATTGATTTAACTTGGTTTCAAACTAAAGCCAATTTTTCAGGCATTTCCAATAATCCAACAACACAATTTACCATAGTAAGATCCTATGTTTTCAGAGCTCATGATTCTTACCTACTAGAATTTCTTGCCTAGCTGAATGGTTCAACACTAAGGTTAGAAAATACAGCTCTATTCTGAGCCTGGGGACCACCACCAGGGTTACACATAGTGATGCTCAGAGGGTCATACAAAGAATGTATTTGACCCCTGACCTATCACCCTAGCCAAGAATTCTGGTTTGGGGCCACACCCAGCTGATCTGAGGGCTTAAAAGATTTAAGCTGAGCTCAGGGATCACTCCTGGTAGAGTTGGGGGACCATACGAGGTGTCAAGTATCAAACCGGACTCAGCCACAGGAAAGGCTAGCATCTTACCCACTAATAGCTCTCCAGCCCTCCCACTTGCCAAGAATTTTAAGAGAACAGAAAAAGGGTTAAGATAAGTGAAAAGTGATAATCATCTCTCTTGTTCTCTGCAACAATTCAAAAGCCAACTAAGCCGACAGAATAAGACTTGGAGCCAGAGAGACAGAACAGCAGGTAAGATGTTTGCCTTATCTGTCTGCTCTGTTCACCAGATCACAATGCTTTTTGGTCATTATCAGTTACCCCAAGGTCACATGCTACCTCATTCATTTTCAGGTATACGTTTTCTTGAAGACAGAGAAATAGGAGATTGGTAGAGTTAGTAAGCTTTCTTCTTATCATGAATTTCAAAGACTTGGATACTTATCCTTCACTTTTTTTTTTTTTTATCAAGAACTGGGCTTTAGGGAAGTGGATATTAGTGGATTTGTGCTTTAAGGTTTTACCCCTAGAACTCAACCATGAATAATTTTGTAACTTTGTAATTCAGTTATTCAATAAAATTATTTTTTAAAAAGAAAAAAAAAAAGATGTTTGCCTTGCAGGATCTTACCAGGTTCAATCCCCATATGGAAGCCACCCGCCCCTCCGCTCCACCCTGCCCCTAGTACCACCAGGAGTGATTCCAGAGTGCAGATCCAGAAGTAAACTCTGAGCATCACCCCAAAACAGATAAAAAAAAATTTAAGACAGAGTCCGGGACGACAGTACAGGTATTAAGGTGCTTGCCTTGAACCAGGTTTCAATCCCCACCCTCCCATACAGTCCCCAGAACCCTTCAGGAGTGACCCCTATGTACAAAGCCAGGAGTAAGCCCCGAGCACCGCCGGATGTGCACCACTCCTCAAAAAGAAAAAAAAAAGTAAGACACTATATTGTCACTGCTTCCATAACACTTCTCTGAGGTACATATTACAAACACTATTTTATGGTGAAAACTGTTGGTGAAATTACTCCGTAAGTTTCCCTGATTCCTGCCATCCTAAGTAAGAATCAAACAGACTTACTCGAGAATCAACAAAGCATTAAAAGACAGAAGATAAAAATCTAGATTCAGCTATAAACTCAGGCTTAAGACCCAGTGAAGATGTTGTATTTTACATGCAGAAGGCCTGGGTTTGATCCCCAGCAATACACGGTCCCGCAGGCACCACCCGGAGTGAGAAGTACCCCGGAGCTCTGCCCGTTTTAAAAATCTAGTGATATAATAGAAGAAGTGTATGAGGGAGGATCTATCACAAATCCATATTTATATGCTGAAGACAGATGACAGAGAGAAGGCAGATTGATAGAGGCAGCATGGAAGCACTAAATGAATTTTTCTCCAAGAGTGACTGACCTGTGTGCTCCTATTTTTAGTGAACTTTATTTCTCAAGACCTAAAGACTCACTGTCATGATGTTATCTTTAGTCAAGTGATTCTTTCTGTTCTTGCCCAACTCTTACCCCTTTACATCACACCCTCAGAGAAAAGAGAAAAAAGTTTCTCAAATCACATGCAAATAAAAAATTTTAAAAACTATCGCTGGAACATAGTATGCCTAAAACTCAAGCATGAATAATTTTGTAAATCAGAGTACCTTAATTAAAAAAAAAATAGAAATGTTTGGAATTTAAAAAAAGTCAGACAATAAAAATTTAAAACAGAGATAAAGCATTTTGTAATTTATTATTACATTTTAAAAATTTGTATAAGATTATCCACAACAATTTATTATATCAATATTCCAACACCAATCCCAAAACCAATACACCTTCTCTACCACCATTATTTTGAGTTTTGCCAACTGCCACACAAGCCTAACCTATTAACAGGCCCTCAGTAATTTATTTTGTATTGCTTGTTATTAATAAGGTATAAGGTAAGGTAAAGGCCCTCCCGTTGATCATCGATTTGCTCGAGCGGGCCCAGTACCATCTCCATTGGAGACTTTGTTGTTACTGTGTCTGGCATATCGAATATGTCACGGGGAGCTTGCCAGGCTCTGCTGTGCGGGAGAGATACTCTCGGTAGCTTGCTTTAATAATATTCAAAAAAGGTTTAGAATAAAGTATGTGAAGATTGTTGTATTGAAGATTGCTGTATCTCACCCTGGGGCTTTTGAGTCCTTGAAATTCATTATTACAAATGGTTATAAACACTTGAGGAAAAAAGTGAAAAAAAAATTAGGTATCATCCAAACTATAAAAAGCCAAACAAATTCAAAACAAAGTCTCTGTAACTTAGCTCATACTATATTTTTCTATTAATACTGAAATCTTTTCAAAAGACTTTATGTAATTATAGTCATCTCTTAAGGCTACATATATTTATATTTAAAAAGTGACTTCTGGGGCTGGAGAGATAGCACAGCGGGTAGGGCACTTGCCTTGCCCATGGCCAATCCAGGTTCAATCCCGAGCACCTCAAATGGTCCCCAGGTCCCGCCAGGAGTAATCCCGAAGCACAGCCCAAAAACAGAAACAAAAACAACTTCAATCTTCACTTATACCTTCATATAAAGAATACATAAAAAATTTTTCATTCACAGGGCCAGAAAGCACAGCAGTTAAGGTGCTTGCCTTGCACATGACCAACCGAGATTCAATTTCCATTACTCCATAGGATCCCCAAACGCCACATGAGTGACTCCTGAATGCAGAGCCAGTAGTGATTCCCGAGCATCACTAGGTGTGGCCCCAACAACAAAAAATTTCCATTCACAAGTTAATGGCCAGTGGCTATGCCAGGTACACCCTATTACTAACCCCATGTAACATGCCAGGCCTGAAGGTAAGAATCTTGAAAAATAGTTAATATGTCATTCTTATGAGACAGCATAATAATACTCACTAAAATATCTGCAATTCAGCAGTTTCTCAAAAACAATGCTCCAATTTCAATTTCAGAAAAGTCATGAAAATGCCTCTAATTCAGCCATAGCAAAATTTTGAAAAACCACTGAGGATCTAATGATTCACAAAATAAAAACGCTTACAAGTAATTGCACAATGTTAGTAAGAGTCTGACAGATAGTGCTACTGAAATCAAAACTGATTTCTCTAACTATGTCTCCATGTTTGGCTACGGAACCAATGATTTTACTAAATACAGATTTTCTTAAAGAAAATTACTCGTCCAGAAAACTGCTTTTCTTTACAACTAGGTGGCCAAGACCTGTCAAAGTGCACCAAAAATAAAGTAACTTGTTGAGCAAGCTAATACAGAGACCATACAAGTACATCTAAATTTTTTTTTAATTTTGCAGTAATATTAAGATGTAACCTTAATAGTTCTTATTCTTTCAATTTGGCCAACTACTTACCTAATTTAGCAAATCTTTACAAGATTGTTACTTACTGAAAGCTATGTATGAAAGCAAGATCGCTGGAGAATTTCAGTGAGGACAAAGAGAAATAAGTAATGGTAACATTATTACCATTCTTCAGCTAGAGATCGCTTGGATGAATCTGTTACCTGCCACCTCCCAGCAAAGCATCCCCCATGGACTGTTTTGCTGAAATTATCAGTACACTATATGCAAAATCATATTGTAGTTGTCCCCACAAAAGTGTCTAAAGTATTCCTCCACTTGAAAAAGGCCCAGAGGGACGGCACAGTGGACTAAGCGCGCGCGTCCCACGCCGGAGCACCGGGTTAGACCCCTGGGACCACATGGACCGGGGGGGCAGGCCAGCTCCGAGCCGCCTGCCTGGAGGTCACCCGCTCCCCAGCACCGAGTGGGAGGAGCCCCCGGGCACTGCCACACGGGGGCGACCCCCCAAATGAAGTTCATATAATAATAAAAAGGCTCCTGGATGGAGGCTGGACGGACCCGAGGTGCCGCGATTTCCCCGGTGGTTTCCCGTACCTCTCTTACCGGACACGGGCACTGGCCAGTGACCATTAAGTGCCGGCAACATCTAAGTGTCCGGATGCTTGCTTTGAGTTTGATTCCTAAATTCGATTTTTTTTCCTGGCGTCCGTCCCGGCAGGGCCTGGCTCGCCCGGGGTCGGAAAGGAACATGCATCGAAAAAAGAAGCGCAAGGCCAAGAAAAAAAAAAAAAAAAGACAAGCCCCCAGCCCCCAGCCCCCAAGGCGCTGGCCGCCGGGCGCGACCCCGGACGCTCTCCCGAGCCTCACTCCCCTCCACGACGCCGCCCTGCGCGCAAACCAGTGCTCGCCGCGGCGGCCCCCGCCCCGGCCCGCCGCCCCCGGCGCCCCCTGCCCGGGTTCCACCAACCGCCCGGCCGCCCGCAGCCCGGGCCCCCTCACCTCGGCGCCCGCGTCCGAGCTGCCGTCCGAGCCGCCGTCCGAGCCCGACGCCCGCGGGGCCTCGCCCGAGCCCGGCGCCCCGAGCGGCGGGGGCGGAACCCGGGCCGGGGACGGCGACTGCAGGCGCGGACGGTGGCGGCTGCGCGCAGGCATCGCGCCGGCCCCGCTCTCCGCCGCGCCCGCAGCGGCCGCGCGGCGAACCGGAAGTACTTGGAGGGGCGGGGCCCGGGCCGGAAGACACGCGCGGCTCCGGGCGGGCGCGAGGCGGGAACCGAGTCGGGGCCTCGGCTAGGGCGGCGGGGAGCGCATGCGCATGCGCGCGGCCGGGAGCCCGCCGCGGGATTAGCGGGAAGGCGCGAGGAGCGTGGAGCGCGCCCGGCGGGTCGGTGCACGAGGGCCGGACGCTCGCAGCCCCACTGCCTTTGGAGGGGCCGCTCTCTTCGACATCCACCCCCACGCAGATTGCTGTGTGTGTGTGTGTGTGTGTGTGTGTGTGTGTGTGTGTGTGCGCGCGCGCCCGCGCCTCTCTCTGGCCTCTTATGCCAAATTTCATAGAAACATCTAACAGAATCTTTGCGCGAACTCTACTGGGTATTTACAACACAGAAGTGCCAAAACATGTGCCAAAGTCAGCACCTAGGATGTTCTCACTGCACTATTTGCCTTCCCCCTGAGGGATGTCCCCTTGGACAGCCTCGCATTGGTATAACCCAATACCCGGTCTTGCTTCCATTCAGTGCGGGGTAGATTGCAGTCATTTGGGTGGGGCGAGGTCCAGAGGTTCTGAGGTCGACCCACGGCCTGGTTACTTCCATGGATTGACCTGATGTGGCTTTTCTGGGCAAGCTGGCGTCAAGGTCCAGCTGGAAGTCTTCTCACAATTTCATCAGGATACTCCTTGCTTTGGAGGTAGTGGGAGATGCACACCAGGCCATGCTCAGGGCTCACTTCTGGCAGGGGTCAGGGACCATTTGGGGCTCCCAGGACTGAACCCGAGCCCACTGTGTGCAAGGCAAGTTTCTTATCCCTGTTCTATCTCTCGAACCCCTGCATTTCTGAAGTACCGCAAGAGTAGGTTGAGTCTCACTAACGCTCATAAAAAGCTCTAGAATGACAGAATCAGGTATCCATTTTTTTGTCGCTGTTGTTCTAGGAAATAAAATTCTTATAGGCAGAGAAATCTCCCTCCTACCCCAAAAATGTTTCCGGTGACAGGTCTGTTCCATTTCCCGAAGAGTTGGGACAGCATGTGCTTCCCTTCTACCCCTTTTTGATGCTACATGAGCCATTTCACCATTCTCTTTTGAGAAATCAACCCTCTTCGTTATAGAATTGCTTCACCCCATTAGATTAGGTAGGTCAGGTCCTCCAAGCCTCCCTTTACATTTCTCATAACTCAGAACATTTCCCCCAAAACCCACAATCCGGAGACTCCAATCTCTAGTCCCACCCAATTTGTGGCCCACCCAGACCTGCAGTGCTGGCCCCCCTCTACTTCTACCATGGATCTCTACTTTAACTCAGTCCTCGGAATCAGCCTTATTCAAGGTCTAAACTCAATTACCAGCAACTGGTTCTTAAGCAACTACTTTGTGTTATATGCTGAACACCCTTTGTTTCATTTCATCCTCACAATTCTTTGAGGATGTGAGGATGGAAACGACCGCGAATCACGACCATCCTGTTATTCGTCGATTGCCTCGAGCAGGCCCCAGTAATGTCTCCTTCGTCCTAGCCCTGAGATTTTTAAGAAAGTGCCATATTCAAGGCTCTTTAGGAGAATGAGACCCATCATTGTTACTGGTATTTGGCATATTGGGTACGCCACGGGGAATTTGCCAGACTCTGCCATGTGGGTAGGTTACATTCGGTAGCCTGCCAGTTTGTCCAAAGTAGGAATGAGATAATAAGATGTCGAGCTGCCGCGCGCTTCCAGGAGCTGGGTTTTATAGTCTCTGAGTCTTGGCTGTTGATGGGATTACACAGCGCCAGGGGGCCAGTTGGTGGGTGTGACCCCCGGCTACTGGAATTCGGAGGATCTGGGTGGAGGATGCTCAGCTCCGATCCGAGTAGGCTTGGAGATCTCAGCCCCGGGACCCGCTTGCCTTTGTTCCTCTGCCGGTACCTTCAGGTGTGCAGAGAGTGGTCTCAGACGGAGAGGATGGAAATAATTGTAAAAAAAAAAAAGGGGGGGGGCGGTGGAGGGGCATGGATGTTCTGAGCCTTTGCCCTGTATTCTGGAGAACTGGGTTTAATCTACCATCACCACCTCTACACACACACACACACACACACACACACACACACACACACTTCAGGCTGGAGAACCAGCTCAACAGGCTGGAGTGCATGCTTTGCATTCAGGGGGCCTGGTTTTGATCCCCTGTACACCATGGCCCCCTGAACACCTGCAGGAGCTCTCAGGTGTGGCCCCCGAACCAAACCAAACCAAACCAACAAATGAGACTGGGCGAAGTCAAGTGACTTGCAAAGGCATGTCTGATTCATGTTGTCACAACTTGGAGATAGAGGGTGACCTAGAGAGGAAAATGTCCTGTCCCCTCTGGAGGCCACTGTGGCTTGCTGAGTCACTTGCTCCTGTCCCACCTGTCCCTGCCAATCTCCGGGAAGGAGAACGATACTGGAGAGGCAGAACGGAGTGACCGCAGAGACCGAGGGGCGGGTGGGTGTCCCAGGCTGGCCCATGGCTGAGGCCTCACTGCCAGTGCCAAGTGGAGCCGCGGAGGACACCCCCTGCCCCAGCATCCTCGAGCTGGAGGAGCTCCTCAGGGCAGGGAAGGTCTCCTGCAGCCGAGTGGACGAAGTTTGGCCCAACCTATACATAGGAGATGCGTGAGTGTCAAGCTTGCCCAGAGCGTGTGGAGGTGCGGATCAGGAGAGATGGCTCTTGGGCTGTTTACCAGAAATGCGGGTGATGTGAGAACAGGGGAAATAGTTCCACTGGAGTTTTCTGAACCGGCAGGGACTTTCTCTGGACCTGTCTGGTAGGGATAGTGCAGTGCCAGATTGGGACCGCCAGGGGGAGCATGACGCTTGCCTGCCAGAAAGGAAAACCCCCAGAGGCTCCCTTCCAGGGTTCCACCACACCCAGGCCAGACCTGGAGCGCAGCGGAGGTTTGGGGCTGGAGATGGGCAAGACAGCTCCCTTTCTGCCTGCCAGCTTCGCCCTCTACAACCAGAATGGATGAGGAAGGCTGAGCTAAGGTGAATCAGGGAAGATCAGAGGCAGGTCTGCAGTCCTGGGCAGGAGAGGCCGGATGCGCGTGGGAGAACCTGGGGCAGGAAGGGAGGGGCAGCGGGTCCCTGGGATGAAGCAATCCTTCCTTCCAGCTAAGGCTGAGGCACATCACTGCAGGATGCAAATAGGCTCCAAAGATAACTCGGTCTGCCCTCACCTCCGCACAAGAAAGTTCAGTGGGCGGGCTGTGAGCTCTGGATTCTGGCTTCCGCCTTTAGACCCTCTGAAGCCAGTGTCCTGGGAAAGCCCCCTTCTGGGACTCCTCAGCTCAGCCAATACCAATGCCCTTCCTCCCCCTTCAGGGTTACGGCCAATAATCGCTTTGAGCTGTGGAAGCTGGGTATCACCCATGTGCTGAATGCTGCCCACGGGGGCCTCTACTGCCAGGGAAGCCCTGACTTCTACGGCAGCAGTGTGAACTACCTGGGCGTGCCAGCCCACGACCTCCCCGATTTCGACATCAGTGTGTACTTCTCCTCGGCAGCTGACTTCATCCACGGGGCCCTCTGCACGCCTGGGGGTAGGACTCTGGTCTCATATCCCCACTCTACTCTGCATCTGGGGAACACGGCTCATTTCCCTCAGAAATCAATGCCCCCCCCCACCCCTGGTTTGTGTAGTTGCTGTGTGTGTGTGTATGTGTGTGTATTTGGGACACACCAGGCAGTGCTCAGAGCCTGCTTCCAGTTCTGTGCTCAGGGGTCACTCCCTGGGATGCTCAGGGAGGAATCATGCCATACTGAGACTCGAAGCCAGGCCCCTGCATGCCAACCATAACTCAGCCCTTGGCGCTAGCTCCTGTCCCCTATCCCGAGGGGTTTTTGTTTGTTTTTGTGTCTATGTTTTGGTCACACCTAGCATTTCTCTGGACTTATTCCTGGCTCTACACTTAGTCCTGATGGTGCTGGGGGACTGTATGGGATGCTGGGATTGAACCCAGGTTGGCAACAACGTACAAGGCAAGCACCCACCTCTGCGGACCCTCCCATCCCCAGTCTTTCAAAGACTATCAGGTTTTAAAAATTCCTTGGCTTGGTGCTCCGGCAATTTACACAAGTGCATTGCTTCCCAGATGGGGAAACTGAGATCTTAGATTGTAGGTCAACCCACAGGGTGTAGGATAAGACTGTTTTGTCCTTCCTGCACAGCCTCAGGTAGTTTAGGTTTATTGGGTTGCTCCCATCACAGTGCTCCCATTCTTCTGTGTTTATTTGTAACTTTCTTTGTGCTCTATTGACTTGTAAATATTGTTTTTCTCTTCTCCCTAAGTCCTTTGCATAGTTTATTCAGAGCAATGTCCTTTTTGTATGGACACAAGAAGACAGTATATGCTTTTGTTATGTGACTCTCAGTGATATTTTTCTCCTGGGCATCTTTTTTCTCACCTAAGCCTCAGCTGCCTTTACTTCCTAGTGCCCCCAAAAGCACGGTCCGGAGGAGGGACTGGATGGAACCAGGGCAAGTGGTAAGGTATTTGCTACCCTGGCATCAAGATGGGCCCGGCCAAAGCGCCATAATGCTTAACTATAAGTTAAGAGCATGAGCATGGACAAATGCTGTAATGATCCAAAAAGTAATAACTAGATTTGGACCCTGCTAGGGTTAGGAATGATTAATCTGGCCTGAGTGCTGTAGTTTGAGTCTGTGGCAAGATGTTCCCGGGAGAGCTGCCTTACAAGCCTCAATGTTATCTCTTACTGTGTCCATATAAAAATAGCTAGTATTGATACTTGATAGTTATTGGACTGAGGAAAAGAGAAAAACACCTTAAGGGGTATTTTGCCCTTGGGCAGTCAGGAAGGGCTTTCCTATGTTGATTTGGCTACCTGACTGGGGGCAGTGTCAGGCTGGAGAGATAAGGGAGTTGGAGACAAGAGAGCTGGAGAGAGGAGAAAGCAGGGCAGCAAGATGGACCTTGGAGAGGCTAGCAAGGGGAACAGAGAGAGAAGAATGTAGAAGAATACAGACCCAAGCATGTGGAGAGGGAGAGAGAGAGAGCCCAGGCTGTGAGATGGAGCAGAGGGATGAGCGGGAGAGACAGAGGGAGACAGGAATGAGAGGCAGTGTGAGACTAGAATGGGAGGCTCAGAGAGATTGGGGCAGGCGCTTGGCGAGAATGGAATAAATGGCAACTGATCAATCAACCGGCTTGGCCCTCGCTTCCTCTGCCGTCTGCCCCAGAGCCCGGGATGCCCTTCCTGGGGGGAGTGGCCCGGGGCACACCCCGAACAGAAGGGGGGGAGAGAGCCTTTGGGGCCACCCTGGGGGCAGAAGCCAAGCAAGTCTTTGAAAGAGTGAAATCACACACACACACACACACACACACACACACACCCCTTCTGCATCACTCAGCCCTGGAAAATCACCATGTGATACCTAGACATGGACATCTGATTTATTTCCCAAAGTGCTTTCAAACAGGAAAAAAATCTTCTAATTCCCAGGATACAACAAGGAGCCTGGGAGAGCTGGAGCTGTTTTGTGTTCACACTGAGTGTCAGCCCTGCCCATTCCTGACCAGGGCAAGCTGATGTCCCTCTCTAGACTTCAGGTGCTCAGCCAAAACACAGACTCTCTTAGTGCCATAGGGAAGTCCCCCCCCCCCCCCATACACACTTAAAAACAGTCAGTGCATGTCAGACATTTATTTGTTCTCCCAGTAGCTATTTTTTTTTTTTTGCTTTTTTTGGGTCACACCCGGTGATGCTCAGGGGTTACTTCTGGCTCTGCACTCAGGAATTACCCCTGGCGGTGCTCAGGGACCATAAGGGATGCTGGGAATCGAACCCGGGTTGGCCACATGCAAGGCAAACACCCTACCCACTGTGCTATTGCTCCAGCCCCTCCCAGTAGCTATTTAGCATCTTCTCCGGGCAAACTTCTCAAGGTCTGGGTACCGCAACTCTCCACTTAGACAAGGCAGGGTCCCTGCCCTCATGAAACTCCCCCTTGTTATGTGTGGCGGAAAGACAGTGGATTTGTGAAATATTGTGAGTCTTCTGAGTGTGCACAGGTGAAGTGAGCCACTGGGGCACAGGGCGGGAGTCAGAGGGGTGTGGCTTCCCATGGCAATGGTATTCACTCTTGGGTCACATTCAGGAGGAATGAGCCTCTTGGTGATTAAGTGAGACTGTGCGTGGCAGAAGATCCTGTGTGGGGAGATCATGTCTCAGCTGGAGACAGGCAGAGGAGTGGTAGCCTGGATTGGTCAGCCTGTGAGCAGGAGACGAGTTTTACAGGTAGCTGGACTTCATGTGCTAAGGTTAGCGACCAGAAATCACAAGGAACGGGAAGTTTTCCAGGGCTGAAGAGCTGAGGGCTGAGTGGGATGGACGGAGATGAGGCCACAGGGTCAGCAGGACTGTTTTGCCTTAGCAGGGGAAGCCGTGCTAAGGACTTCGGACCCCATCTCAAGGGCTGGCATAGCAAGAGCATAGACGGGCCACGGCCCCTGGGTGTTGACAGGTCCATCTGATGGATCTGGACACAGATGCCCACCAAGGTTAGACCTACCTGGCTGGATTTTTTCCAAGTCAGAGCAGGAAAAGGAACTTGGTTCTCCTGGCAGCCTCGGGGTGGCTCAAAAGGAGAGAATGGGTCACTGACCGCACCTGTCCCCGCAGCCAAGGTCCTGGTGCACTGTGTGGTGGGCGTGAGCCGCTCTGCCACGCTGGTCCTGGCCTTCCTCATGCTGCGTCAGCACCTGTCCTTGCGCCAGGCCGTGGTCGCTGTGAGGCAGCGCAGATGGATCTTCCCCAACCGCGGCTTCCTCCGTCAGCTCTGTGCGCTGGACCAGCAGCTGCGCGGCGCAGGCCGGAACTGAGTGCCCAGGTGAGGGGTGGGTGGAAATGAGGGGTCAGCCAAGGGGCACCGGGTGTGTGGGACATGGGGTGGGCCCTGTTCGGAGGCTGCTCCTCAGGGCTGCATGTGGCCAGAAGTGGGTGAGGAAGGAGGCCTGGCTCACTGCCCAGGCCGCCAGGCTCCCCTCCCTGACCCGAGGGTGCCGCGGGCCCTGGTCGAATTCATTCCCTGGTAGGTCTCCTCCTGCCCCCTCGCCCAGACTCCTCTGGGAAGGCCGGGAAGGCTCCTGAGCCTCAGCACGGCCAGTACCCGAGGGCTTTCCTCTGCGTCCGTCCCCTAGGGTCAGGCCCCTGTGAGGTCCCTGGCACCGCAGCCTGGATCCAGCCTTAGCCAACTTGTGCCACCACCACTGGCAGGGAGCAGAAACAGGAACTCCTGCCACCAGCCAGGGCCCCCTCCCGCTGCCCAGCTGCACAGAAAGGCTGCCTTTCACACCAGCACCCTGCACCTCCCCTCACCCCTGCTGGCCCCACTTTCGAGCCCAGAGGTGTCCAGAAGACTCTACCTAAGCTCCAGCCCTCTCTGGCCCTGAGACTCCTGTAAGGTCTCGCCAGGCTCCTTCCTGCTTCCGTCACCCTCTGCCCTCCTTCTCCTCCGTGGCCACAGATGGTCATAAAGATGCCTGCGGGCTGGGAGTCAGGGGCACAGCACTCTCTCTGGCCAAGCCACTTTGCTCCTGAGGGAGTCTCCCTGTTCCCAGCTGCCTGGCAGGAGCTGGACTCACAGCAGTGACACTTCACAGGTGCCTCAGGCTCCTGGCCCTTCGGTTTCTTGGGCAACACCTGGATTTTCATCTATCTCTTCTGGGAGGAGGCAGAAGCTTAGCTCCCCACACTTCTTGTGGGGCTCAGCCCAGGATCAGTTATGAGGGGCCTTTTCCTTGAGGCTCACCCACGCTCCACCCGGCCCATTTGGCCTAGTGTCCACTCCTCAGATGCACATGTCCTTTTGGGCCATCAGCTTAGGGGCAGCACCCCAGACCCTGCTTCCTTCCTCTCACCTCAGCCCTGACTTGGGCTGACCCCACCACCCCCGAACTCGGTGTGGGGACGGCGACTGGGCACATTGGGCAGAGCGGCAGACCTCTCTTCCCGCCAAGAGCTTTCCAGGCAGAGCTGCGTGTCTCTCCACCCCACCCACCCATCAGAGCTGTGGTGATGGAATCCCCTTTCTCAATCTCTTCCTGGTGCTGCTGGGAGGGAGAGTATAGTTTCCACACTGCGAGTTTTCTTCAGTCATGCTTTAGGGACCCAGCAGCAGTAGTTCTCAGATTATTTGGGTCACCCCCTTCTCACCCTTGCCTCTTAGCCACCCTGACCTCAGATTCTTTCTCATCGTGCTACTGACCTGGATGGAGTCTGCTGGGGTATAGCATTGCATCATCAGGTGAACTGTCTGTACTAGTGGGAGCCCAGGGACTGTGCAGTGCACAGCCCTGGTAACCATACCCAGTAGCCCCAGGACTGGAACCCTGAAAATTGAGGGCACTGTGGACAGAAAGAACCCTATTCTCTCTCCGAGCACCAGGCCTCACCTCACACAGAGTCTCAAAGGGGATTCAGGGTTCTTAGGCAGCTCTACTTGCGCCCTGATGCGTCTCAGCCCGTCTGGACTGGGCTGACTTTCTTGTAACCCGGAGCTCCCCTCTCATCCCCTGCAGAACTGGGCCATGTTATCTGCCTTGAGGCTCTGCCCCCTTGCCTCCCTGGTGTCTCTGCTGGTGCTGCTGGAGGTTCTGGGCCAGGTGGATGCCCAGGTGATGGTGAAAGCCCGCAGGGGTTTCTTCTGGCTTCGAGCCCGCCCCTCTAGCTGTTTGCTACTGAAGCCGGCGCTTCCTCTCAGCCACTGTCTTCGGCCCCCACAGGTAGGAGCAGTCTGTGTCCTGCCCAGCCCTGAGATCTGTGTGGCTGGGACACTTGTGAGCCAGGCGCGTCCAGAGGAGGACGGGAGGAGGGGACTCTGGGCCTCTTGATAGCTTCTGGCTGCAGCTGCCTCTCCAGATCTTTCCAGGGCTCAGGGAGTCTCTGATCAGCCTCTCCACAGCTCACACTTCAGCCCAGGGTCAGTATGGGCGCAGGTTTACACGTCTGTGTTGTGTCAGTGCCCTGGGGAGAGTGGGAGGGAGTTTGAAGTATGGGAGTATGAAGAGGATCTCTGGTTAGCAGGGAGGTGCAAATCCAAGGTTTCCACCTGAGTCCTGTTAGCCTTTTTTTTTTTTTCCTTTTTGGGTCACACCTGGCTCTGCACTCAGGAATTACCCCTGGCGGTGCTCAGGAGACCATATGGGATACTGAGAATTGAACCCAGGTTGGCTGTGTGCAAGGCAAACACCTGACCCGCTGTGCTATCGCTCCAGCCTGAGAGTGCCGTTGGCCTTGGGAAGGTCTTAAAGACCACTTTTCTAGCATCCAAGGACATGGGGTGGCCAGGAATGTCTCTGGGTGGGCAGGGGGGAGGCTTGAAAGAAGGTTAATCCCTGGTGCTACATATGGTTCCTCCCAATCCGGGCAAGAAGTGACTCCTGAGCACAGAACCAGTCGTAAGCCCTGAGCACCACCAAGTATAGTCCAAAAAAAGGAACAAGAAGAATATTCAGGACAAAATTGATGATAACATCAAAATAAGCCAAACCCAAGGACTTTTCAGGGTTTATAAGTTTATAAGAAACAAGAAAAATACTGTGACTGTGTAGCAGAAACAACAAGGGGGAAAGAAGGAGGGAAGGAAAAAAGGAAGAAAGAAAGGATGGAAGGAAAGAAGAAAGGAAAAATGTTAGGCATTTCAATGAGGACTTAAACTTTGATGTCACTGCACACAACATGCGTGTTACATGGCTTAAAATTCTATGGAATGGTGCTAAAAAGGATTCTGAACTTGACAGCTGTTTGGCTGGAAAGCAGAGTGACCTGAAAGTTAAGGCACTGGAAAAGATTTTTGGGGAAGGTCAACAAGATGAGAGATTAGAAAAGTCCCACCCAGATGCCTACTGACAAGCCACTGCTTCAAGCGTCCTGCAGGCTGGGGTTATTG
Source organism: Sorex fumeus (assembly GCF_029834395.1). Taxonomy (NCBI): domain Eukaryota; kingdom Metazoa; phylum Chordata; class Mammalia; order Eulipotyphla; family Soricidae; genus Sorex; species Sorex fumeus. Next base: position 10,028,467 of record NW_026606077.1, on the reverse strand, counting down.
GGTCTGGGCCACCGACAGCCTGTGAAATCCTGGGGTCCACACCTGATGCATGATGGGACAGGCATGGGTGCTTCTGTCGACTGTGCAGTCTGTCTGTACTGTAACTCATGGATGATGTTAGAAATATTCAAATGGCCCTTGACAGAAAGAAGCTTCCCCCCTTAGCTAGAGTTAAACCATTCACTGTTGGTGAGGTGATAGGACAGCCTTGCAGCTTAGAGGTTCCTCCAAAACTTTTAGGTCATCAAGATGCCCCAACGGGAAGTAACATTTCAGATAACACCCTGCAGAGGAGAGCTGTTGACAGGACCCGGGTATTGATGAGTAGGGAGGAGAGAAGGAAATCGAGACCGTTTCCACTTTATGTGGGTCAATGGACATGACACCGTGCTGCTGTACTCTGCTGAGTGAGGCCAGTGAGGAGGAAGGCTCCAGGGAAGAACATCATTGCTGCCTCCCCTGGATCAACCTGTCATTCAGAGCTGAGTGCCCTGGAGGAGATCTGCGTCAGAGCATGTGTGGTGCCGTGCACAGATTGGGCATTGCTCAGGAGAGAAGGGACAATGGAAAGATCGCTCTCCCTTTACTTACAGGAAGTGCGTCCCTGCCTGCAGGACCCACCTCACTGCACAGCAGCTTCCCACTGAGCCAAGTGCTGCCATGTACGTTGTGGAGAAGACCAGTGGGAAGGCCGATGCGAGCTAAACTCCCAGCCAAGATGCCATGCAGGAGTAGGAACACCAACAGCCATGTGTCATCGGTGCAGAAAGAGGTGGTTTGAGAGAAATGTGTTCTCTAGTGTCTTGTCCAACTAAAGAAAGGAGCCACGCAATTTCAGGGAGAGGGGAGTGCTTGCAGAGCCTCTGTCAAGACCGTGGATTGCCGAGACTCATGTTTGTGGTGCCCTCTTCGAGATCGGAGTACTTTTCCTCCACTGGCTGCAGGCAAAAATATAGTCATGTACAAGAGGAAGATAAATGCTTCCTTCCATTAGGGATTGGAGAGGTGGATAATAGAGAAGGTGAGATGCTTGCCTTGCATGTACCTGACCCGGTCTGACCAGGTTTGATGCCTGGCACCCCATATGGTCCTCCTGGAGAGAAGTTCCCTGAGTATAGAGCCAGGAGTAAACACTGGGGATCGCTGGGTGTAGCATTAAAACCAAACAGCAAAAATAGATTCTTTGATTTTTGTTTTGTTTGTTTTTGAGACACACCCAGCAGTGCTCAGGGCGTACTCCTGGCTCTGCAGTCAGGAATTACTCCTGGCAGACTCAGGGAACCCTATGGGATGCTGGGCATTGAAACTGCGTCTGCTGTGTGCAAGGTAAGTGCCCTACCTGCTGTACTATCCCTTTAGCCTCTACCCCCCCCTTTTAAAAAAAAGAATCGTTAATTGCTGTGGCAGAAAAAAAATTTAGCAATTCAGACTCAATAAGTCAACACTTTAGGCAACTAGCTGAAAACCTTAATCATTATTGCCCTTCTAAAGTTTCCTTCTAAAGGGGAACTCTGAGAAGATGTCACTCGTGTGTACTTAATCTTCATGAAAAGAAATTCTGATGTCACTCTGGCTTGCAGGAGTGGAAGACGATCACCATCTCAGGCACAGAGCAATGACTCTGGCGGCCGTCTTGTCCCCCGCTGGGGTGTGTTAGAAGACTGTTTTAGCCCTGATCATGATAAAATCCAGGGAATTCAAATGGAAGTCCACACAGCCGTTGTCTCTCTGAAATAGTGCTGCGACCACAGCTATGGAAAGGTCTAGCAAAGCAACAGTAGATTGCACACAAACACGATAAATTGAATTAAATGTTGCTTTCTCAAAACTTTGAGGTGTTCTACCATTAGCATTTTTATTGTTCATTCTTTTGTTACTTATTTTGATTCTTGGACCATACCAAAGTACCATGCCAAAGGTCCTTTGATTCTGTTGAGACTGAAGCGGTCATTGAAGCCCTAGCCAAATAGGGCGTTCAAACTCAGTACATCAGGATCCTCTGTGAGCTGTATTACGGATTCACCAACAGGATCTCACCATTCTACAAGGAAGTGATCATCAACATAAAGGGAGGGGTTCAGCAGGTTGATACCATTTCACTGAAACTCTTCAGTGCCACCCTCGAGAATGTTCATGCGACAACTGGAATGGGAAGGAATGGGAGTGAAGATAGATGGTTGGCAACTACACCAGCTCCGCTTTGCTGATGACATCATTCTAATAACACCAAACATTAGCCAAGAAGCACAAATGCTGGCCAACTTCGACCATGAGTGTGGAAAGGTCAGACTGCAGCTGAATCTCACAAAGACAATGTTCATGAGAAATGAACTAGTTCCCGACCTTCCATTTGCTCTCAATGGAATGAACATCTCCGAATGCAGCAGTTACGTGTACCTGGGTCGAGAACTCAACATGACGAACGACTTGGCACCAGAACTGCGCAGGAGGGAGAGAGCAGTGTGGAACGCCTTCAAGAGCATCAAAGAAATTGTTTAGAGGACAAAGAATCTCTGGCTCTGGGCACATCTTTTTGACTCCACCATTCTTCCTGCACTAACATACGCCTCAGAGACCTGGGCCCTACGAAAACAGGATGAGAATGCTATTCAGGTCTTTCAAAGAGGAATCGATAGAGCTATGCTTGAAGTATGACACTTCACTCAAGTGAGGGAAGGAATCTGGAGTTCTGATCTCCAGTGATGACCAAGGATCAGGAACGCTGCCTCATTTGCCCAAGGCGTCGAAAATCAGATGTGCCGGACACATAATGCATTTTGGAGATGACTGCTGGACTAGAACTGTTATCGACTGGATTCCACGGGATGTGAAAAGAATGCCTGGCTACCCATCTACAAGATGGCCGGACTTCTTCATCAAGACCCTGAATGAACGGTTTGATGCTCTTCGTGTTCCTGGAGCGAGCAGATGCCATTGGGCTACACTAGCAGGACAGGGATGAATGGAGACATTATTGGTGCCCGCTCAAGCAAATCAATGAGCAACAGGATGACAAAAGATGCAAGTGATGCCAAAGGTCCTCAGGGGTCATTTCTGACAGTGCCCAGGGAACCATGGGGTGCCAGAGAGCAAGCCTGGAGTCCCACATGCAAAGCCTATGCTCAATCCTTTGAGCTGTCTCCCCATCCTAGTGTCTGTGGTTTTTTTTTTTGTTTTTTGTTTTTTGGGTTTTTTTTTGCTTTTTAGGTCATACCCGGCAATGCACAGGGGTTACTCCTGGCTCATGCACTCAGAAATTACCCCTAGTGGTGCTCAGGGGACCAAATGGGATGCTGGGAATCAAACCCGGGTCGGCTGCATGCAAGGCAAATGCCCTACCTGCTGTGCTATCGCTCCAGCCCAGTGTTTGTGTTTTTTAAACTTGCATAAGCATGGAATTATCATTTCATAATATTGTGATTTTAAAAAGAATACACTATTATAATGTTTTTTTTTCTGCCTTGAACTATACCTATGAACTATTTGTCCTATTGTTGCCAGTGAAAACCAGTCATGTAAAGCTCTACTCCAAACCTCACTGACGCTTTTGTCTTCCAACCCATCCCTTCCAAATTAAAAAGAAAAAAACTTTTGTTTTTTTCATTCACACCTGGTGATGCTCAGGGGTTACTCTTGGCTCTGCACTCAGGAATGACTCCTGGCAGGGCTCAGGGGACCATATGGGATGCCAGGGGATCAGACCTGGACCAGTTGCATGAGCCCCCACCTGCCCCTTCTAGATTTTAATCCTGGCCCAGTTCTGTAATCCTCAGATTCCAGCCAAGGGCCCTGTCCAGGTTCTGATCTGGCAATGTCACCAGTTTGTGTGTGATTAGAGTTGATCTCTTCCTCTTCCATGAGAGACTCCGGCTTTAACTCTCTGCCACATGCCTGCAGTCCTGACGGTCCAGGGCGCTTTTAGAATGCCTTGTTTTCCCTCTTCCTTCCCCCCAAGCACAGTTAACCTGCGGCAAAACACTGACCACAGCCCACGCCCTGCCAGGCTGCCTGTCCTCCTGGGGGGCCAGGTGCCTGCTGGGCTGGGCAGCCACAGGCCATCGACTGGGGATGATGATCTGGGAGTGGCAGGGGGAGACTGGAGCTGGAAGGGCCGCATCATGCTTTATAATTACACCCAAATCAAAAAATAGAAGCAGCCTCAAGCGTGCGGAGACAGACAGTTGGAAACAGACAACACCAAGTGCCCGTCAGAAATGACCACGACCCGGCGTGGACATCCCTACCGGTGGGTGAGCGCCCTACTTCCGGGACCCAGGGAGCGTGCTAAGAGGGTCGGGCTCCTGCGCCTGCGCGCTGCTGGGGTCGGGCTAGGGGAGTCAGCGACAGGCATGGGGATGCCTGTAGAGGCCAGGGCTTGGCTTCTGCTCCAGCTCAGGGACGGGGCGCACCGTGGAATCTGTTGGAGCCCCAGTTCCTCCTCCGGTAGATGGAGGCAATTATATTACCCGCTTCAGATGGGTACTGCGGGGCTTGGGGGCGTGAGGGGAAAATATTAAGCACTGGGCTCTGTCTGGCACATCCCTACTTAAGGGGTGAACATAATAGTAACATCTATTATTGCTGGACTGAGAAAGAAACATTGGGGGGGGGGGGAAGAGGCCAAAATGGGAAAGTTGGGGGTATTCCCCTTTACCCGAGGCAGGCGGGTAGTGGGGTGCGTTGGGGTAGGGTACCTTTCTTTTATTATCTCAGATTCTCAAAGCAGCCCCGTAGAGGGCTGGGCCCAGAGGACTACACAGAAGCCTGAGATCGCCTCCCCTGATGCTCCCTTTCCTGGGGGACACAGATGCCCCCCGCCTGCCGCCCGCCTTCTGAGGTGCCTTTAGTGCTGGGCCCCTAGTCCTGCCTGGTCCCTGGGGTGGAGAGAAGGCGGGGGGGGGCACCCCAGGGGACAGCTCTTGGGTCTGCAGCCGAGGGGGCAGCAGCACGTGGGGGGAGCTGTGAGGGGTATGCTGGGAGGAGACAGCTCCAGAGAGTTCCCCAGGGAGTAGTGGCCAGGGCAGGCAGGGCCACGCACAGGGGCCTGTCAGCGACAGCGACACAGAAGCTGGTTCTCTGTAGAGAAGTGGCAGGGTGAGGGCTGGAGTGAAGGGAGAAAGGCTAGGCCATCCCGGGGCCTGCGGGAGGGTGGGCTCACATCTCGCCCTGCGCTGGCGGGCGGGAGGGGCAGGGCAAGGCCTAGAGATGCAGAAATCTGAGGAGCAGCGGCCACAGCCACAGGCTGAGCATGACTCACTGGGCACGGGGCTGGCGGGACTCTGGCTGCCACAGTGGGCTGGACTCCCTGCAGGACAAGACAGACAGGTGGGGGTTACAGCCAGGAGCCCTGAGAGGCCTCGACAGATCCCAGGTAAGGGACAGCCCTCCGTCCACAGGAAAGGCTCCTTCTGCAGGCTGGGTCCAGGGGGCAGGACTGTGGGCTCCCAGTTTTGCTCCCTGCGCTGGGGCTCCACCCTGCACCCTCTACAGGGCCCTCTGGTCCACGGGGGTTTCCAGGCAGAAGTCAGCTGCGAGCTGCCTGCTGGCCACCTGGTGGCAGCCTTACTCCACACCAAATTCAGAGGACGGCACTGCTGAAGCGTCGCCCAACCTGGTCCAGCCCTGCCAGGGGCTCAAGGAGCCCCCCAGTGTGGCTACCACATAGCTCGGTATAGGGGGGCTGCCCAGCCCGACACACGGGTCACTCTCTGCCCGTTAGTGACTGCGGAGCCAGATGCTCCTCACTGTCGGGTCAAACTAGAGCATCCTGAAGACTCAGAGAGTGAGGCCAGGCTCTGACAGGAAAAAGAAAAGCGTCTCCCTGCCCTCTTCTCCCCATCCCTCCCCCCAGTCCCCCTCTCGCTCCCCCACCAAAAAAGCAGTGCCTGCTCAAGGCCCAGAGTGAGTTGGACAGGCCCAAGAGATAGTACAGTGGATGAGGCATTTGCCTTGCATACGGATACCCAGGTTTGATCCCCAGCATCCCATATGGTCCTATATGGGAGTGATTCCTGAGTTCAGAGCCAGGAGTAACCCCTTAGCATCATTGAATGTGGCCCCAAACAAAAACAAGCCAAAAAGAGTGAGTTGGGCCTCAACTTCCCCTCCAGATCTCCCAATGGCGATTTTTTCCCCAACCCATTGGGAAATGCATTTCCATTCATCTCCACACAGCGAATCAGTCCCACAGAGTTCTAGGCCCGCGATCCTGGAATCCAGAGAGCTGCCAAGCTGAGACCCTTCCAGGGGAGGCGGGGGGCAGGACTGGGTTCCTGCCCACGGGGGCCTGGAGCTGCCCTCAGGTCCCACCCCCAGAATGCTAAGCGCTTCACAGCAAGGGGGTTCCGGGCGGAACCTCTCCTGCCCTGTTGTGCAGCACCCACTCCCCTCCTCCCGCCCGGTCCCAGGTCATGCCTTAGGTAGGTGGCCTGCCACTCAGCGTGCCCCGAGAGGCCGCAGTGGGGATGAAGGGGAAAGCCGGCCCTTCCCTTCCGCCCTGCCCCTCGGCTGCCCGCTGGGTGAGCTTCGCCAAGCCAGTGGCCTCCTTGGTGCCTGCGTCTCTCCCTGGTCTTGGCGTGGCCTACCAACGAGAAAAGACCCTCTTCCCTGTCTGTGCTGTCCCGAGTTACGTGTTGAGGGGCCCAGGGACAGTCGTTCAGGAGACGCGCCCCTTCCCAGCTCAGCCCCCGCCCCAGGTTCTGGTGCCGCTGCCCCAGCTCTTCAGGGTGACCAACTCCCTCGGCCAGCTGACTCCTGACACCACGCAGCCCAGCTGGGGGAGGCCTGGCCCGCAGCAGTGGCCCGAGTCATGGGGGTAAGGAGGAAACCCAGGGCCTCAAGGCAGACGTGTCCCCGTGCCGCCAGGCTCCCGCGCCAACAGAACAGCGACCATGCTGGGGCTGTGCTGGGGCCCCCAGTGTTTACTGGAAGACGTGGGTGTGGAATCAGAGGGACCAGATTGGACTGAAGCCTGTCCTGGCCCACCTGCCATGTGTCTGTGGGCCCCACTGTGGCCCTCAGTTTTCTCCGTGGTGGAACAGAGGCGGTGCCTCTCAGGGGTGTCAGCTCGTCCGGTTGAAGTGCTAACAGCTCCCAGCGCTTCTAGCCCTGCCGCTCACCCTGAGATCAGCGGTGCCCCCCATGGCCCTGGAGCTGAGAGACCATGGGGGCCTGACAACCTGCCCTGGCAACAGCAAGGGGGAACCTGATGGATGCTTGGCTTGTGGGGCCTTTCCCGGGAACCCTCAGCGCTCACAGCCACCTGAGGTCTCTGTTCTTGCAGAGTCCCCACCATCCCCTGGCCAGGACAGGAAGGGTGGATTCTGGACTGATGGAGGCCAGCCATTGGAAAACTCCAAGGGCCCCTGCATCTGGGCAGGAGAGGGGTCCCCAGCTCCACAATGGGGCGAGGCTCAGCCCCTGCCCCAGCAGAGCTGGTTAACAGTCTCATCCCAGAGCCAGGCCTTGCCCTCTGCATCTTTGGGCACCACCTCACAGCCCAGGGCCTGCCCTTCTGTGGGAACTTGACCCCCAGCCACTGTGGTGTCGGCTCTGTTCCAGGATGGACTCTCTACAGAAGCAGGACCTCCGGAGGCCCAAGATCCACGGGGCAGTGCGGGCTCCCCCCTACCAGCCGCCTACGCTGGCCTCGCTGCAGCGCTTGCTGTGGGTCCGGAGGGCCACCACGATGAGCCACATCAATGAAGTCTGGCCCAAACTCTTCCTGGGAGACGCGTAAGTGTGATCAGCGGCGTGGGGAGGAAGGAGCCCGCGTTCCCGTGGGAAGAGTTGGCATCACGATTCCCGCCTTTTCTCTCCCACTTCTCTGAATTATGGAAATGGAATGCACACAAGAAAAGTGCCCTGTTGTGAAAGAAAATAGTTTCACCTTTTTCAGGAAATGGGACATTTCTTGTGTCCCAGGAGTCCTCTCTGAATCCTCATCACATTTTCCCTGAGGATAACCCCTTTATGCTGAATAACATTCTTTCCTTGCTTTGTGCATGTGTGCTACCTACCTAGATGCTGTAGTTAGTTCCACCTGTCTTCTAAAGCTTGATGAGTGCAGTCATATTGTGTTTTGTACCTGTTTGCTCACAATGGTAAAATTCAGGGCAGGGCCGTGGAGCTCTCCCAACTGGCTCAGCTTATGCCTAGCATGGGTGAGTCCCTGAAACTGACCCTGGACACCTTGGGGCCCCTTGACTACTGCCAGGAGTGTTTCCATAAACAAGAACAAAAGCAAGAAGCAGTTTGTCAAACTCACCTGTGTTCTTCTGCATGCTCATTTTTGCCAGCTGCTTTAGGCTGAACCTGCAGGGTCAATCCACTCCATTATGTACAGACATTTGAGTTGCTCCCCGTTTTTGGCTAATGGGAACAGTGGCCCTAGGAAATTGCTAGTATTGTGTCCTAGGTACACACGCAGGTTTCTCTAGCAGGTAGATAGACAAGGAAATTGGAATGAGAGGGACCAGAAAGATAGGACAGGGTTAAGGTCTTTCCTTGCATATCCAGCACTGTGGACAGTGCCCTGAGTGCTGCCCGGAACAAGCCCTGAGCACTGTTAAGCATGGCGCAACAGTGCCCCTCTCCCCCTAAGAATTAATAGTCATTTTCCAAAAAATTTCCTATGCAATTATGTGTGACTTTAAAATTTTTTTTTCTGGGGTGGGAATGTGACTCAGTGGTAGAGTACATGCCTCACGTGTGTCAAGATCTGAGCTGGATCTCCAGCCCTGCAAAACAAAACAAAACAAAACAAAAAAACACCCAAAACCAAACAAAATCCCCTTAATATTTATAAAGTAGGGACAAATATTTTGTAAGCAAAACAAGTGCTTTCTCTAGCGGCACTAGCACTGAAATTCTTGTTGACTTTGAAATATGCATACGGAAATGCATAGATTTGCTTTTTCACAATTCTTTGGGGTGGGGGGCTCCCCGGTGGACCCGGGGAATCCTACCTGAGATTTCCAGCCAGCCATGTGGGCAGTTCAGAGTGATGTGTATGCCAATAGTGCTTATCAGGCTGGCACCCAGCATCACCTGGGGCTACCCTTGGGAGCACAGCTCACCCCCCCCCCAACAAATCTGATATTGCTTCAAAACTACATACTGTAATTTAATCTCTATAGAAAGATTTTTAAAAATTAAAATTTGTTTGTTTGGGGTGCTGGAGAGATAGTACAGTGTGTAAGGACCCTACCTTGCACATGGCTGACCCATGTGGCTGATGTAGGTTCAATCCCTGGTACTCCTTATGATCCCCCAACACCCACCAGGAGTGTTCCCTGAGCACAGAGCCAGCACTCCCTGGCAGTGCTGAGAGTTTGAGAGTTTACTCAGGGATGACTCCAGGTTGGGCTCAGGGGATTTTTTTTGGGGGGGGGTCTCACCCGGCGATGCACAGGAGTTACTCCTGGCTCATGCACTCAGGAATTATTCCTGGCAGTGCTCAGGGGACCATATGGAATGCTAGGAATCGAACCCAGGTCGGCGTGCAAAGCAAATGCCCTACCAACTGTGCTATTACTCCAGTCCCAGCTCAGGGGATCTTAGGGGTACTGGGGATTAAATCCAGGGTGGCTGCATGCAAGGCAAGCACCCTACCCGCTGTACAATCTCTCTTACCCACGGTAGGGAGCTTTTTTCTCTCCTTCCCTGCTCTTTGCTGTGCTGTGTTCATGCCAGGGCTTGCACCCCTGGTTCTTTGTGGCAGGAGCACACGCTGTGTTGTGAGAGGTCACAATGGCCTGTCCCCAGGTTCGTCCTTAGGTCACGCTCTCAGGTTCATGCCTGCAAGCCCAGACTCTACCTCTAGGAAGCTTTTGTTCTTTTGGTGGAGTAGTGGTGGTTTGGGCCATGCCTGGCAGTGCTCAGGACCTACTCCCGGCTCTCAGCTCTGGAGTCCATCCTGGCAGTGCTCAGGGACATACATGGTGTCGGAGATGGAACCAGGGTCAGCCACAAGGAAGGCAAGTGCCTGAACTCTTTTACTGACTCTCGGGTCTAGAAAACTTTTTAATTGCCACACTATACATTTGAAAACATTCTATGGGCTGGAGCCATAGTACACTGGGTAGGGTGTTTGCCTTGAGCACGGCCGACCCGGGTTCAATCCCCGGCATCCCATATTGTTCCCTGAGCACTGCCAGGAGTAATTCCAGAGTGCAGAGCCAGGAGTAACCCCTGAACATCACCAGGTGTGATCTAATAAAACAACAACAACAACCCACAACAAAAACAAAAACAAAAAATCCATACTGAACAATGGTCTGTTTTGTATTTTGCATCTTTTTATAGATTTTCAATGTAGTACAAACAACGTGGTTACCTAGTATCTAATTTAATTATGCCTAGTCATTCTCTTATTATTTCGTGAATTTCCCCCAGCGTTTTCATTTTGCTTTGGGTTCCAACTGATGGTGCGGGAATCACTCCCAGCAGTGCTGGGGATTCGGGCCCAGCCTCTGGCAGGCAAAGAGAGCATGTGTTTCAGTCCAGCTTCAGTTTTAACCCTCTGAAGAATCGTTAGCTCCAGTTCGCATCCGTTTGTAGGCATACTTTTGATCCTGTAATTTCCTGAAAGAAGACTTGCTGCAGTGGAAACATAATTTGGCCACACTGCCCTCTAGAGGCAGCCGCCTGAGTTTGGGGGTCCTTGGATACCTTGTAGAGGAGCCCATTCACCTTGCACCAGGGTGCCCTTCTGTGACTGTCCTGGAGGAGAGGGTGGCAGAGGCCAGGGGCGAGTCCAGCTCTGCCAGGGCTGTCCCCCAGCTCTGCCCTTTGCTCTCCCGCCAGGTATGCCGCGCGGGACAAGAGTAAGCTGGCGCAGCTGGGCATCACCCATGTCGTGAATGTGGCAGCGGGCAAGTTCCAGGTGGACACGGGTGCCAAGTTCTACCGCGGGATGCCCTTGGAGTACTACGGCATCGAGGCCGACGACAACCCCTTCTTCGACCTCAGTGTCTACTTCCTGCCTGTGGCTCGATATATCCAAGCCGCGCTCAGTGCTCCCCAAGGTGCTGGGGGTTGCAAGGGTGTGTGTGTGTGTGTGTGTGTGTGTGTGTGTGTGTGTGTGTGTGTACGTTCGCGCGTGCGTGCATACAGATGTTCGTGTGGGGGGGTGTGCATGCGTGTGTGTGCGTGGGTGTGTGTGCGCGCATGCGTGTCCAAGATTTCTGGGCGTCCACATTTAAAAAAAATATTTTGTAGGAGTGGGTGTGGTGGCCAGAGCCCCACACTGCAGGGGTCCAGCTGCCACCACCCAGAGACGCGGCGGGCCAGGAGAAGGGGTGCCCTGTCACCAGCTGCTGTGTCATCTGGGCCTCCTCCTTCTTTCCTTCTCGCACCCCTATTGCCCCATCTGACAGTGAGGATTGTCATTTCCAGATGCTGTGATGGGCCGGAAGCTCTGGCTCCCTGGGACTGTGGGGCAGAGTGCTGAATCTCCTTCTAGAGGAGTCCCTCCCCTGCACCAGGCCACTCTCCTGGCTCTGCTAACGGAGGAAAGGGTGACAGAAGCAGGAAGGGGCAGCTTGGTGGGGTCTGTGCCCCTGAGCTCTGCCCCCTGGCTGCCCCTTAAGCTCAGGCCAGTTTCTGGGGTCTCGCGGGCTGACTCTGGGCTGGGTTTCCCCGCAGGACGCGTGCTGGTACACTGCGCTATGGGGGTGAGCCGCTCTGCCACGCTCGTCCTGGCCTTCCTCATGCTCTGTGAGAACATGACGCTGGTGGAGGCCATCCAGACGGTGCAGGCCCACCGGGACATCTGCCCCAACTCGGGCTTCCTCCGGCAGCTCCTGGTTCTGGACAACCGACTGGGGCGGGAGACAGGGCAGCTCTGAGCCCTGGCCCAGCCAGCCAGCATGGCCCAATCTAGCCAGCCCTGACGGACGCAGCGACCACTGCAGGGGCCCGTGATGTAGACACTGAAGAGCAAGAGGGGGCTTCGCTGAGAGAGAGGCGATAGAGCTCAGTGGGGACCTTTTCAGCAGGTGGACTTCCCTGACCCAATCCAGAGATTCTTTATGCAAAAAGAGAATTCAGTCTGCTCTATAATAATAATAAAAAAAAGTTCATCAGAATAAAGACTGGAGAGCTTCTGGTGGTTTTTGAGGGAGGGGCTGACACTCAAGACGACCTCCAGGTCTCTGAGCAGACTTGCTGATTATGATTCAGAGAGAGGCCACAGGAGGGCTTCTCGGAGGAGGAGGCCAGGTTAGCGAGGGTCATGTGTGGAGAGGGTGGGTGTGCACTGACAGCTCGCCCACGTTTTTCCTCATCTTGTGGAAAGCTTGCCCTCAAATCACAACTCAAGAGCTGGTGGGGGCAGGGGAGTGTTTTTGGGTTTTCTTGTTGTGTTTTGTTTGAGGACCACACCCAACTGTGCTCTGTGCTCAAGGACCACTTCTGGCGGGGCTCAGAGGAGCATATGGGGTGCCAGGGATCAAAACCAGGTTGGCCGCAAACAACATAAGCGTCTTACCTTCTGTACTACCTTTCTGGCTCCAAGAGCAGGGGTGTCCGAATAAGGACCACAACCCGGCGCCTCCCCTTTTCCATACATGCCTGTTCTAGCAAAGCAGATTACGGCTTGCTGCATATAGGCGGCATCCCCTGAACCCGGTAATTTTCCTCACTGCTTTCCTCCGCCCCTCTCGGAGAGCCCGGCAAGCTACCGAGAGTACCTTGCCCACACGGCAAAGCCTGGCAAGCTACCCGTGACGTATTCGATATGCCAAACACAGTAACAATTGTCACAATGGAGACGTTACTGGGCCCCCTCGAGCAAATCGATGAACAACAGGAGGTCAGTGACAGTGACAGCTTTCCAAACGCGCCTGACCAAAGGCACTGAACAAGAGGAGGGACTGGTGCTCTAATGATGTGAAACGTTTAGCTCTGAGTTTCTCACTTCTTGGGCCCAAGTGAAATAGAACACAAAAGCCAGCAGCAGCTAGGAGTGGCAGCCAGGATGCTGGTGAGTGGCCCGCCTCTTTCTGTTGCTGTTGGTACTTGCCTTCCCTAGCTGCCTCTCAGGCATCGGTCAGTGTTTCAGGGTGCTGCCTCTTCTCCCTTAAAGCTCCTGCCCCCTGAGTGGGGAGGAACCTCTTTCCCCTGTCACAGTTCACATCTTTCAGCTAAAGATTCTTAAACTCTTATGACCAGTCCAGTTCTCCCTCCTGAGCTCAAATCTTCTGGATCCCACTGGTACACTTGCACTTGGATACTATACTTGAACTGCAAATTCAGCTGAACTTCTCATTGCCCTGTACCTCATCCCAGCCTCCTCCTCTTCCTCACCTGAGTAGAGGATTCTGACAGCTCTTGCCACCCACGTCTGAGGGGCACACACTGGCTTCTCCCCTCAATTCCACATAGCCTACGAAGTCTACCTCCACCACACCCTTCAGATTGGTTCATGTGGGGCATCTTTGTAGTGAACACCCGACGTCAGGCACCTTTTTTGCTTCTCACTGGGATGTGTTTTTCCCCCCTTCATCTTTTTCCCACCAGGATTCTTGCAAACCCTGCTAATAACAGTCTTTCTACCTTGGCCTCCAACTTCAGCACAGAACACATGGATTTTTTAAAAAAAATTATTTTAGTGAAGGCCCTCCCATTGTTCATCGATTTGCTCGAGCGGGCCCAGTAGCGTCTCCATTGGAGACTTTGTTGTTACTGTGTCTGGCATATCGAATACGTCACGGGGAGCTTGCCAGGCTCTGCCGTGCGGGTGAGATACTCTCGGTAGCTTGCTGGGCTCTTTGAGAGGGACGGGGAATCGAACTCGGGTTGGCCATGTTGGCTGCGTGCAAGGCAAACGCCCTACCGCCGTGAGATACAGTTACAGACTTACAAACTTCCATGATTATGTTTCAGTCACACAATGTTTGAGTACCCATCCCTCCACCAGTGCCCATTCCCCACCACCAATGTTTCCACCACCCTCCCGTCACCCTCACCCCTTCCCACCCCCCACCTCTGTGGCAGACACATTCTCTCTCTCTCTCTTTCTCTCTCTCTCTCTCTCTCTCTCTCTCTCTCTCTCTCTCTCTGTGTTATGGTTTTCAATACAGTAAGTGATAAGTAAGTGGCCATCATGTTTGGTCCATAGTCTACTTTCAGCACGCATCTCCCATCCCGAACAAGCTCTCCAACCATCATTTACTTAGTGGGCCTCCTTTATGCCAGCTGCCTTTCCCACCCCCAGCATATGAGACAGGCTTCCAAGCCATGGAGCGATCCTCCTGGCTCTCATCTCTACTATCCTTAGGTGTTAGTCTCCTATTATGTTACTTTATATTCCACAAATGAGGCACACATAAATCTTACTAAAAGGAAAATTTCATCTGGTTACTTTCCACTCACAAGCCCTGAAGCACAGCACACCTTGAGAAAAGTATAAAGCTGCCTCATTATCTAAAGCCTTTTCATTTTCTCACATATCTCATGCAACTCTGTTCCCAAGAACATCACTGTATCACTGTCGTCTTCTTGTTTGTCGATTTACTCAAGCGGGCACCAGTAACCTCTCTATTCGTCCCAGCCCTGAGATTTTAGCAGCCTCTCCTTACTCGTCTTTCCCAACGATTGGAGGCTCTTTCAGGGTCAGGGGAATGAGACCTGTTATAGTCACTGTTTTTGGCGTATCAAATACGCCACGGGGAGCTTGCCAGGCTCTGCCTATGCTTCAAGAACACAGTTCCCAATTAAGAAGTCACTTAATCAACTTGCAGTTTCTAGAACACACCACATCCTCTTCTTACCTTAGAGATTTTTCGCATGCTTCTGGTTGTTCTACCTGGACGTGCCATGCTTAACCGGTTCTCCTTGAGATCTCAGTTTAGAGGCCACTTCTGGACAGACTCCCTGTCCTCTAACCACTTCCATGAGCCTGGGCAACCAAACTATACAGCACTGTTTCTTCTAGGACTCTGAATGATGGTTGCCTGATAACATTCTTTTCCAACTTCTGGTCTCCGATCAGCCCCACATCCTGTGGCTATGACCCCACCCTCAGGTATGGCCCTGCCATTTTGTGCTCTACAGAATTTAACAGCAGAGATTGGACGCCACAGGTCCAGGCCTGGGCCTGCCTCCAAGGGTTACTTCTGCTTCTTCCAGCCCCGTCTGAACCCAGCAACCGTTTGGTTGCCCTGGCGCCCTCTTCCCATATCTGGACCTTGTGGTCACCTTGCATCCCAGAGTCTCTTCAAGACCAGCTCTCCCTTTCCCTTCTCTACTGTCTCATCTCTGTATAGAGGAGAGGAGCTTTTTTTTTAATTTTTGGGTCACTCCCAGTGATTCTCAGGGATTTCTCCTGGCTCTGCACTCAGGAATTATTCCTGGCGGTGCTCAGGGGATCATATGGGATGCTGGGAATTGAACCCGGGTCGGTCGTGTGCAAGGCAAATGCCCTACCTGTTGTGCTATCGTTCCAGCCCCAAAGAGGAGCTTTTTTCTGAACAAATTCAAAAAGGTGCTCCTTCTGCATACACCAGTTCTTCAACCTGTTTAGGTTGCAAGCAGCCAAGTTGGTCAAGGGAAAGTGTCCCTTGCTCCTGCACGGTGACAGTCAAGTCAGGGGGCTCAAGTGATAAAGAAGAGCTCAGGGTGTGTTTTATCTTCCATCACCCCGTCTGAAACTCATAAACAGTGCAAATACCTGCCAGCTGGGGGTTCGTGAACCCATTGCGCAGATGAACACAGTGCCGAGGCCCAGAGAAGATGAGGTGAAGCTGGGGGTTCTTTCCTGGATCCATGATCTCTTTGCTCAGGCCTCAAAGGAAGGTTCTACCCAGGTGGCTCCCCTATCACCGTCTGTGTGGCTCTTGGCCCTGGCTCTGGCTTGATGCCCCTGTGCTTTTGTGGAGGAGGTAGACACATCCTGCCTGAAGATGGGGGAAGGGCTGTGGGGCTCTGCTCACCCGGACAGGGGTCCTGCTCCAGTCTCAGCCCCAGAGAACTCCAGTCTGAGTTTTCTGACTGCAAACTCTTCTGTTCAGCCTTAAACTGGGGACTGTAGTTATGAAGGTAGCCCCCAACTCAGTAGTTCAGTTTCCTACCCATTATCAGCCTCATCCAGCCCCTTTACCGGACAGCTCAGCCCTTGTTGCTTTTTCTTGTACAAGCACTGTCAGCAGAACCCAAGTAAGTGGCCAGTCTCTAAATGAACACCCCCGATGGCTAGGGCGGGGTGCCCAGGGGCTGGGACGGACCTGTTCTCTGGGCCAGGGACTTGAATGTCAGCACTTCCCTTATTGCTGAGGGATAGAACCAGAATCTAGGGTGGCAAGATGAAGAGGGAGGGAAGCCCCAAGAGGCAGGTAACATGGCCACCCAACTCTTCCCCAGACACGAGAGGAAACGGAGGGTGCGTCTCCACCGGAAAGCCCCTGCCGGCGCACTTGCTGATTGGTGTCCAGAGCCTCTCCCTGACCCTCTGCTCTCAGTGACCCCAACGGTGGGCCGGTGTAATAAGCATGACTTGGGAACCAGTGTACCTGCCTTTGAATCCTAACTTGGGACTTTAACCAGGTGGTGCTTGTCCTCAGCATACCAATCTGTAACATCCTTCTACAACTGGAGGAGTCCAATGAGTTATTGTGTTACAAAGTCACTCTTCCTTCTGTCAATCTAAAATGAGTCAGTGGAGCTAGAGAGATTGTGCAGTGGGTAGCGTGCTTGCCATGCTTGCAGCCAACCCCAGTACTGTCCCTGGCAGCCCATAGGGTCCCCTGAGCACCTCACAGAGCTGCCCCCAGCATAGCCTGGTGTGGCTCTCACCCCCATCAAATATTTTTAAAACAAAACAAATAATGCCCAAATAAAAAGTTTTTCTAAAATGGTTGCCAATTACTGACTTTGCATATGCAAGGTACTATATTAAGCATCATTTTCTCTTTTTCCAGTTCCATCCATGATGTTAATTTCTTAAGAAAAAGCACAAATGAAATATCTTAAAATATTAAGATTAAAATATATGTCCTTAGTTATTCTTTTTTTTTTTTTTGCTTTTTTTTTGGTCACACCCGGGCATTGAACAGGGGCTACTCCTGGCTCTGCACTCAGGAATCACTCCTCGTGGTGCTCAGGGAACCATATGGGATGCTGGGAATTGAACCCGGGTCAGCCGCGTGCAAGGCAAACGCCCTATCCGCTGTGCTATCACTCCAGCCCCTAGTTATTTTTTTTTGTATTCTCAAAATGCTGCCAAATTAAAAATATTAATATGGGCCTCAATGGTTTGTTTGTTTGTTTTAGGGCCAGCACCTGGTGGTGCTCAGAGATTCCTCCTGGCTCTGTTCAGGGTAAGTCCTGGCGGGCTCTGGTGAGTCAACCGCGTGCAAGGCAAGAGCACCATCAGCTGCCCTGTTGCTCTGGCTCATGATTTTTAAAATTAGAAACAACCTTTATTTTCCATTTGTTTTTGGGCCACATCTGGTAGTTCTCAGGGCTTACTCTTGCCTCTGTGCTCAGGGATCACTCCTGGCAGAATTTGGGGGACCATTTGGGATTCCAGGGGTTGAATCCAAGTTGGATGCAAGGCAAGCAGCAGGTAAGGTGCTACTCTTTACATTGAGGTTTTCTTTTTGGTTTGGGGGCTCCAGCCAGTGCTGCTCAGGAGTCTTTTCTGGTGTGCTGGCTAGAATTCAGCCTTCCTCATGCAAAGCAGGCACCTGAGCCCTTTGAGCTATCACCCCTGGCCCTGTATTTCGGTTTTGAAATTAAATGGATTTCAGAGGAATTCTGAATTAAAACAGTACTGTACTGGGAGCAGACCTAAGACACTAAGATTCACTTTTACATTTAAAAAAAAAGAGTGTGAGCCCGCACCAGGAGGTGTTGTGGGTGAACTGAACCTAGGGCTTCACGCATGCAAGGACATGCTTTCCCAATTGAGTCATGTCCTTTTAAAACCTTCAAGAGCTTTATTATAGATATTCTTGATTCAAGAAGGAAGGTAACAGTGACCCCACTTACACTGTTTAGATAAAATTACTGTGATCAAAAGAAGCTAAGCTATTAAGTCAAAGTATACATCGTTTCTCGTAATCTCAGGAACCGTCTGGGGAGGTCCTATTACCCCATTGAACGGACAAGAACCAAGTGCAGTGAGGGTAGGGGTAATGTGATTGAAAGTGTACAAACAAGTGTTTCGGGATTGGCTCATGGCTCTGACAAATAAAGCTTGAATTGTCAAGCAAGTATGGAGGAGGTGGCCAGGTCTATCAGTTCTGCTTTAGATCCATGGGCTATACCTCAGTCACGTGGTCATTCTCAGCTGTGGGGGATGCTGGGAACCTATCAGGGGGCTCAGGCTGAAGAAGAAAACAAAGATGTCGGTGATCCTGACCAGGCTTTTTCAGAGCAGGTGTTGATACAAGAGATGTAGTTGTTTAATTCCCATCAGCAATAGAAGGTGGATACTATTAATAGTCCCATCTTATGGATGTGAAAAGGGAGACTCAGAGTTCAGTTCACTCAAGGTCCCTTGGCTAGTGGAGGCAGAATCAGTCAGCAGGACTGTGTTCTTAAACATTCCCTTACCTGTACTCTGACTTGATCTTAGGGATTTGTTTGCCAACAAAACTGGTAGCAAAAGCAGCATTTTAGGGCTTCTGAGGCTGGGTTGGAGGCCTTGCGACTTTTGCTTGGGTCTCTCAGGATACTCTCCTGCGGACCCTGAGATCTGATTCCCCTAATTCCACCAGGATAGAAAAGCTATGTGTGGCCAGACTGTTCAAGAGTCCCAGTTGATTTTATGTGGTAAAAGAAATGAGGCCCTGAATAAAAGGACTTGTTGCATGAATATTCTTTTGGTCAGAGGCGCAGAGGTGACACGTGAGAGGAATGTAGAGAGCACAGAGGGCCAAGGCATCAATCTGGCTCGGGGCAAAGAGTTACTGCCAGAAGCCTCCTTTTATTCTATTTTTTATCAGTTACATCCTAATGACTTCATCACAGAAAGAATCACTAACGGGGCTGGAGTGATAGCACAGTGGGTAGGGTGTTTGCCTTGCATGCAGCCAACATGGCCAACACGGTTCGATTCCCAGCATCCCATATGGTCCCCTGAGCACTGCCAGGAGCAATTCCTGAGTGCATGAGCCAGGAGTAACCCCTGAGCATCACTGGGTGTGACCAAAAAAGCAAAAAAAAAAAATCACTAACGAGAGTACAAACAGTTACAGGATGAGCATTTGTCAAAAGAACATCAAGGTATACATTGTCTTGTCAAAGCTATGTTGTCAAAGCTATGTTCTAATGATTAAAAACCTCAGAGGAAGATGTGCAGCTGGACACATAGGCTCTACAGATTATATCCCCCACATTCTTATGGTTGGTTACACATAGGGCAAAGAGAAGGCTCATACTGATACTTGAAGGTCAATCCAGATTAAGGATGTGTAAGAGAGGGGGAAGTTGCTGCTTTGTTCACCAAGATAGTATATAACTAGGCAGGCATATGAGAGTATGATGTACGTCTCCAGATCATCCGGACTCACAAGTTTAGCTTGCCCACTTAAAGTAAGAGTGGAGCCTCACTTCTGCTTCCTGCTTGCAGGGCAGCATCCAGAAGCTCATCCTAATGTCCTGGCTTAGTGCCAACAAGGACTCTACTAATAGGAAGAAAATATTTGCTTGACATACATTAGACATGATTCATACACAGAAACTTTAAGCAGTCTCAGATCTCAACAACATCAACAATGCTAGAATACAACCCCATCGAAAAAATGGGGAGAGATGAATGGACACTTTCTCAAAGAAGACAAAAAAAGATGGACAACAGGCACCTGAAAAAAAATGTCCATCATCACTGAAACTGAAAATCAAAATGACAATGAGATATCACCTCACACCAGTGAGGATGTCTCTGTGACAAGGGCTGGAAACAGGCAGTGCTAGCAGGGAAGAAGTGAAAAATGAACTCTTCCTCACTGCTGGTGGGACTGTATGGAAAATAGCTCAAAGGCGTATCAAAGCAACATGAATGGAACTTCCATATGAACCTGGGATTCTACTTCTAGAAACACAAAAATGTTAATCTGAAAGGACATACGTACACTTATGTTCACTGCCGCACTATTCATAATTGCCAAGAACTGGAAACAGCCCAAGCGACCTAGAGATGAGTGGATAAAGACATTGTGTATATAGGCACAATGGAATACTATTCAGCTATGAGAAAAAAAATGAAAATTTGCAGTTTGCTGCAACTTGGATGGAATTGGAGGTGACATGATAAGTGAGTCAAAGTAAAAGGTAAATACCAGATAATCATGTTCATATGCGGAATATAAAGAAACAAAGGGACTAGACAGTACCTAATGGAAGCAAATCCCTTGTGCCCTCTGCACCTACCATGGAGCTCCTGAAGCCTGGACCTGGGACCCCAGACTAGCTTTTAGGTCTCCCAGCAGTGCTATGGGCTGTCAGGGTTATTGTGACTTGGGCAGTGAGTGGGGAGGAGAGTGAGGATTAGACAGACAAGAGCACACACACACACACACACACACACACACACACACACACACACACAAGAGAATAAAGAACAGAGGAGGTTAGTGTGCCAGGACCACACAAGAGCTTTCCAAGGCATCTCACCACTTCATTTGAATGATGAACCTGCAGGAACTATGAAGGAGAAACCTGAGGATGTGGGAAGGGATATTCCAGCTGCTTTTTCATGGCACTGCACAGACACAGACATGTATTCTGCATGCGCTAGGCCAGGCCCCCCATCATGCCATACTCTATAGGGACACTTGGTGTCACCCTCTCCACCTCCTGGCTTTACCGTCCTAAATAAGGAGTTTGCATGACCTTGAACACCTGAGACTGACTTTGATTTTCTCTGATATCTTCCTTTTCCCTTTATTTGAGTGAAGAACTTCAAATATTGAGTCATGCCCACAAACTACCTCTGGCACCATGTAAGCTCATTTACCAGCCATGATCCAGAGACTCACAGGTAAATCTCAAAAGAGATCATCAAGTTGCAGAAGATTTTTTTTCTGGACATCCACACAAGACTGAGTCATCCAGGATACCCCAGGATTTGGTGGGGGTTGGAGGCAAGTCAGCCCAGTGCCCACCCAAAGTCCTGACAATTGATAGCTCCCACAATCCCAAATCACTAACATGTCCCCAGCTGGACTCGACTACCTTGGGCCGAACCTCATCCAGAAATTGATCTGCTGAAAAACTCAGGTATGTGGGTTTTGAAACTGAAATCTCCAGGTTCTTCTGAAGTCGGGACGAGCTACCTCCCCACATCTCCTGTGCTTCCAGAAGCCCCACCAGTCAGGAACACACCCCAAAGCTGCCACCCAGCTAAAAATTTAACTCCTGCTTTATCAATGTATCACTCAGTTAAAAATTCTGGACTTCCTGGAGCGACATCTCAAACTCTACAACACCGATAAATCAGTAATACCACACCAGATTGGAAGGGATGAAACGTAGAAGGCAACTAATTTTGATTAACAAAACATAAACACAGAAGGCTTAACCTGTAACAAGATCTTAGTAATCTCTTATCCAAGGACTTAATGGCTCCATGGTGAGATATAATAATTTTCACGAAGGAAACATTTTTTGATCATTCTGTTAGCAAATTATTGATAAGGAATTTAAAACAAATTATTGAGGACCTGCTATGGGGCAGGCTTAAGGGGTGGTTACAAAAATTGGAGACAATGATAGAGGGAAGGTATAATGGTGGTGGGATTGGTGTCAGAATGAATACTGAATGCCTAGAACAAATTATCGTGAACAACTTTGTAAACCACAGTGTTTATATAAAGTGTAAGGGGAAAATTTACATACGTAGGCCTTACCTATTCCATGTAAACTCCAAAAATACATCAACACAGAATTGCTTTAAAAGTGTTATTAATGACAGGTGAGACATGATTATTACCATACTAAGATCCAAATATAAAATAAAATTTAATGTAATATACTTCATTATTTTTAAAAGATTTCATTACTGAATCACTGTGAAGTAGACCCTTACGAAGCTGTTCATAATTAGGTTTCAGTCATACTGTGTTCCGACACCATCCCTCCACCAGGGTCCATTTCCCAACACCAGTGTCCCAGGTTCCCTCCCATCACAGCCCACAACTCCCCCGCCCCCAGCCTGCCTCTATGGCAGGCACTTTTCTTCATTCTCTCTCTCTCTTTCTCTCAATGTAGTATACCTTAGATTCCAGAGTATAAAACATATGTATGTAAATGGAAACGGGCATTTTATTGTATTAAATGGATTTGATTTTCTTATTTACATAGGTTAAAATCATATAGTAATCACTAATTGGCCCTTACTGATTTATTTTCTGATCATTCTCTTCGCCAGTTCTAAAAGTTTTGTTGGAATAAGCAATATAAAGTAAATTTGTTCTGTGTCTAAGGGGGCAGGTTGGGACTAGGAGGGAAACTGGGGATACTGGTGGAGGGATCACAACGGTGGTGTTGGAATTAAAATAGCTGTTTAATGAACAACTTTATGGATTGTGATGTCTTTTGTAAAAATTAAGAATAAAAAGGAGAGCTTTCCCCTCCCTGAGACAACCACGGCCAGGAAGGAAAATCTGGGTCTCGATGTAGGTAGGCTGTCACACGGCGCCTAGGAGCCCCCCCCAATCTTTCTCGAAGCCCCACATCAGCACTGGGATACCAACGTAATCATAATAAACTTGTTTCTAGTTTTTTAACCTCCCGGCATTTCCAGCCACACTTGGCTAGCTACACAAGCATCGTCGTTCAGTGCAGTGCTGCTTGGGCCACTCCTGGTGGTGGCTTGGAGGGACCAAGTGATGCTGGGGATCGAACCCCGAGCATGCGAGGCATGGGAGTCGTTTGAGCCATCTCCCTGGTCCTTAGCCTATTTCTAAAAGGCCATCTGGATTTGCTTTCACGTTCTTTTAAATAGATGTATGCAAGTTTTAAACCTTTGCCAAGCAGTTTTACAGGCATAACAGGCTCTGCGCTCTATTACAGGTTTCTTAAATATGGTTGTAAACTTACATTAGGTTATTCAGTTATAATGACAAAGGCAACCCTCTTATGTCGAACTTGTTTTTCTAAACACTAGAGTATTCGGTTAATGAAAAGAGTTTTACCAGCTCCCCAACCTCCCAGTTCATCTTTATTCTTGTCCTTAATTCAGAAAAGTTAAATGTCTTTCCTACACATACAAATCTCATTTTTTCTCAATAAAAGCTCTTGCGGCCTGGCAAAAATCCCCAAGCCTACACACACACACACACACACACACACACACACTGAAGCAGGCTTATGAAAAAAAAATATGGAAAGAGGTTTTTTGGTCCCCCCCTTCTCTATTACAGCATAGTAAAAATGTCCTCCTATAAGTTCTAGGAAAGCAATCGCTTTGCCAGTGGGATGGGGTTACCTACATCTCAGGAAGTCTTGCCTGGTGTAATGATGGGAGGAAGGGCAGGAAGCCAGAGTTATTTCCTTCACCAGCCCCTGCTCCCTCCCCTAAGGAGCTGGGGACAGCCTGTGCTGGGAGGAGGCCAGGGTGACCACCTTCCTCCTGGAGCCCCTCTTGGTCTGTCCAGCCAAGAGAATATCAGGCGCTGAGACAGAATATTTTGAAAATAAAAGATGGCTGTTCTTTCTCTTCTTCTGGTGTCTGGGCCATATCCTGTGGTGCTCAAGGTGTACTCCAGGCTCAGCCTCACGCCTGGTTGTGTTTGGAGAACTCTGTGACGCCGCTGTTGAACCCAGACCCCTGCATGCATTAGCTCCTGCTCCAACAGGCTGAGCTAGCCCCGCCCCCAGCCTGAGCTTTTTAAGGGCAAGACACACTATTGAGTGTCTGTTGTCCCCACTAGGTGGCACAGGGCTTGAGGAGAAGGCTAAATGGACTAGAGAAAACTAGAGCCCTCACTCTCCACACACAACTAGATAAAAGGAGAGCAGCCTAGGACAGTGACAGAGGGTGTCTTTTGGTCACTCTGTCCTCAGCTCCTAGAGCACGGCATAAGGAGTGAGCAGAGTGAGAGAATTTTTGATCTGTTCTAAGCCAGGTTGACAGCAGCATTGAGGGAGGGTCCCCCACCTCCATCTTTGAGTCTCCGGGATAGCTGGAGACTCTGTGTGCTGATAACACAATGATAAGCTGTTGATAAAGCCAGAATTGCTGGGCGATCTTAATCCCTCAGCATCTTGGATAGGGAAAAGTCAGGTCATTGGGTTGGAAAGCTCTGAT
Source organism: Sorex fumeus (assembly GCF_029834395.1). Classification (NCBI taxonomy): domain Eukaryota; kingdom Metazoa; phylum Chordata; class Mammalia; order Eulipotyphla; family Soricidae; genus Sorex; species Sorex fumeus. Next base: position 10,004,211 of record NW_026606077.1, on the reverse strand, counting down.
GAACACAGCACCATTCTGAATACAGGAATAACAGTTATGTGCTTGGGCCTGTGTTCAGCCCTTTCAGTTTTTTCACTGATTCCTGAACATACAACCCCCTCAAAGTCAAATCCATTAGGAATCCTTTTTAATTGACTGTAAACATATCCGAACCCTGTTTTGGAAAACACATAATCTATATCCCCCAAACTCTGCCATTCATGCTGGAGCTCCGGTGCCCTTCCCTGGGCCATCCAGAGTCCTGGGCTCCCATTCTATTCCCCCAAACGCATCAGAATTCGCTTCTCAAAAATGCAAGCCCTACCAGGTGAGCACCTTCCTAAAAGAAACTTCCTATTTCTCCCCACGGCTGAAGGCCCTTGGTTACAGGCCCAACTCTGCTAACATTCTTTCAACTGTATGGCAACCACACTGGCCACTGGATGCGGAGGGAACAGGCTGGATTTTGTAACAGGACACACTCCCACGCCCATTACACTGGTTTATACACACACACACACACACACTGGTTTAAACTTGCTCTCTTGTTCTCTCTGTGTCTGTGTCTGTCTCTGTTTCTCTCCCCCCCACCCCCCCCCACACACACACACATACACCACTCTGTTCCACAGAAGTAGGTGGTCAGTCCAGAGAGGTGAGGCTTCTGGGTTCCGAGAACTCAGGTTCTGTTACCCCAGGATGCTGCCCTCACCTACTGGGTTGAAATTGTGTCCCAGCCAATGCCATGCCCCAGGGCTTTCACTGTCATTGTCCCCTATGTCTGTCAGCATCCCTGCTTTGTTCCAGGAACCCCACTTGTCCTCACAGAAAGTCTCTTCCTCACCATCTTTCACTACCTGACGCTCTGTCGCACATAGGTGTTGCCTTCCCATCCCAGACAATGCGGTTGAAACCTGTGGGAAGCTCCGCCAGGCATCTTTCAGGACTAAGCCATGAGGAGAGAGTTGATGCCTCTTCGTGAACTAAAGCTCCCAGGCAGTCGGGAGGAAGCTCACTCTTCGCACAAGTGTTTGCTGAGGGGCCGACTGGTGTCACAGGTGACTGGCACACAATCATAAGACAGTCTCTTCCAGGGGCCTGCTTTTGGCCCCTTGTACTCCCGTCACAGCTCCTGCTCACTGAGCTGCCAGCATACTGCTAGAGGTATGTTTTCCCACTAGACTGTTTGCCCAGGACAGGCCCTGACTTCCTGCCTCCCTGTCTTGCCAGAAGGAACCTGGACATAGTAGGATCTTACCCTGGGAAATGTCTACGGGGAAGTTCAGCTCCTGATCTAATGGTCTCTCTATTCAGTCTGTTTTTCCCTCCCCTTTCCCTTTCCCTTTCCCTTTCCCTTTCCCTTTCCCTTTCCCTTTCCCTTTCCCTTTTCCCTTTTCCCTTCCCTTCCCTTCCCTTCCCTTCCCTTCCCTTCCCTTCCCTTCCTCTCCTTTCCCCTCCCCTCCCCTCCTTTTTCCAATTTTTCTTGGCTGTGCTCAAGGCTTACTCCTGGTTCTGTGCTCACGGATCACTCCTGGAAGGGCTTGGGGGACAGAAATTGAATTTGGGTCATCTGCATGCAAGGCAAGAGCCCTACCCACTGTGCTATCTTTCTGGCCCTACTTTATGGATTTCTAGTTCCATCCAGCGGAGTTAAAAGAATTTACCCGAGTTGAGTGACAAGGAGAAGCAGCACAGCAGTGGTTGTTATACATCCGTTCTTTATTCCGAGCTGAGAGTCTCATGTGTGTTCTTTTATTAAATCCATGGGGTAGCCCTCTAAGTAGATCTCGTTATTCCAACATACAGATGAGGACACCGACTTAGAGCAGTGAAGGGATTTCCTTGCTCAGAGTCAAGGGGCAGGACTTGAACCCAAGCTTCTCTGTTCGGCAAGCACATGCCCTTCACTCCTACTCTCCTGCTCCTACACGTGAGTAATCACACTGTCAAGCCTCATCAGTGTCACTTTGAAGCACTAACAGGCCGTGAAGAGGAAACAGCCATCTATCTGTAAAATAAACAAGTCCTGGCATGAAGACAGAGGTGCTAATAGAGACACAATTTACCCATTTGCTGAGATCACTGACAGGCTGGAGCAGGGCTCAAGCATCATTCAGTCTCCTGGGAGCTGGGGGGGGTGCTGGGGGGGCGGTGACGCCTGCCTGGAGCCCGTGCCCCGTCTCCTCAGGACTCCCGCCGCCTGGGCAGCCTGGCAGCAGGCATCCCTGTGTTTTGACAGCCAGGGAGATAAACAGTGGTATCGATTTCAGAGAAACATCCTTGGCCTTTAGGCCTCCTCTGCAAACATGATGTCCTCACATCGCTCAGCAGCAGTGTCAGGAGTGACAGCGCCACGATGGATGCGCCCGGCCAGCTGCCAGTCAACTCCTGGTGACTCTGGAACCAGCCCAGGCACCCACACGGTAGGCCTTGGGAAGTGGGGGCGACCCAGATGGGGGCAGGGGGGACGGTTTGCCATGGTCTGGCAAAGGAAGGTCAGGCCGGGGCAGTAGGCCAGGTGGAAGTCTCCCTCCCCACCCCTTCCGCCCCTCCCACCCCTCATTCCACAGCACCCTTCATGGGCTGTCATGCTCGGGAAACCCAGTCTGGGCTGTGGGGCCTGGGAGCCAGTGTCCTTGAAATGTGACTGGTACAAGGTGAGAAACTTTAAGTATAAAAGACACAGTTTTTTTTTTTTCTTTGTCTGAGGAAGAATATCAGGGTCTGAGAGGTAGCACAGTGGTGGAAAGCTTGCCTTGCATGCAACTGCAACTGACCCTCTTTTGATCCTCAGTACCCAGTGTGATCCTCTGAGCCCCACCAGGAGTGATCCCTGAGTGCAGAGCCAGCAGTAAGCCCTGAGCACCGCTGGGTATAGCCCCAAACCCTCTCTCCCCAAAATAAAATTAAGAAAAAGACAATGTCAAATTTCTCAATAGTTTCTCATTTTAATTCCATGTTGAAATATTTGACATATATTCAGTTATCTATCTTATTAAATCTAATTTCCTCCGTTTCATTTTCCTTTTAATTGTGACTACCAGAAAACTTTACAAGACATGAGTATTTGCATTATGTTTTAGACCACACAGATCTGAAGGATGCAAAATAAAATTTTGTTGAAATAAAAATGAAAATATGTAAATATTAGTAGGAAGGAGAGATCAGGGGTTAGAGGGTATGCCTTGCACTCTCCCAACGTAGGTTTGATCCCTGGCACTATGTGGCCAATAGGGCATTACCAGGTGTATTTCTGGAGTCCCCCAGCCCTACAGGATTTGAAAAGAACCAAATTTTAAGACCCCAGCATTGAACTGCTGGCCTAATTGCTGGGAGTGATCCCTGACCCCCTACTTAGGGCTCGCAAAATTCAACAAAAACAAAAGAGCAAAGAAAATGGAAGCAAAGATAAATGGGAATACATCAAACCAAGAAGTTTTTGTACCATGAAAGAAATGATGACCAGAATAAGAAAAAAACACCCCACAGACTGGGAGAGAATTTTTGCCATCACTCGTTTGATACAGGGCTGATAACCAAAATATTAGAAAACACTGGTAGAACTTTACAAGAAAGAAAGCAACCAACTCCATTAAAACAAAAACTGGAGGAAGAGATGAACATAAACTTTCTCAAAGAAGACCACAGATAGCCAAAATGCAAATGAAAAAAGAATGTTCTCCATCACTCATCATAGGACGATGCAAATCAAAACAGCAGTGAGCTATCATCTCACAGCAGTGAGACCGGCACATATCACAAAGAACAGAGCAAACAGGGTGAGTGTGGGTGTGGGGAAAAAACCCTCATTCACTGCTGGTAGGAATGTTGACAGGTTCAGCCTTCTGGGAAAGTAGTATGGACAGCTTTAAAAACTAGAAATTGAGCTCCCATATGACCCAGCAATTCCACAACTTGGCATCTACCCAAGGGCACGAAAACTCTATTCAGAAAAGACGTTGACACTCTTATGGTCATTGCAGCACTGTTCACAATAGTCCGAATCTGGCAACAACCCAGTGTTCAAGAACAGATGACTGGATAAAGAAACTATGGAACATACACACAATAGAATACTACTTAGCTATAAGAAAAGATGAAATCACGCTATTTGCTGCTAGGTGGATGGGCCTGAAGATCTCAGGCGGAAAGAACTTAGAAAGAGAGGAGGAATAGGAACAATAATGTCTCTCATGTGTAGGATATAAAGAACATACTAGAGGAATAAGAATGTCCCTAAAGCACAGAAACTGAGAAATGGCCCCCATAGGAACCTGACCATGGGAGGGAGAGATGGGGACACTGGGACAGTGTGGAAGGAAGTGGACACCCTGGTGGAGGGTGTGGTGCTGGGACTTTGTGCACACGAAACCCCACCTTTGATAGCACTGTGGGAAGGCACCTAAGGGGGGCAGGGGGCAGGGAGCAAACCTGAAACCCAACCCAGATTTATTATTTTTAAATTATATAAGATTTTAGGGTCAGAGAGACAGGACAGCAGGTAAGGCTTACCTCAGCACCTTTGGGTATGGCCCAAATGGCAAAAACAAAAACAGCACACACACACACACACACACACACACACACACACACACACACACACACAAAAGGACACCCCATAGATCAGGATAAATAATTAAAGTTGAGAAATTACTAACCATCATTCTGTCTATAATGTTTTGACCCCTTTGCTCCCCCCCCTTTTTTTGCCTTTTCGGGTCTCACCCGGTGATGCTCAGGGGTTACTTCTGGCTCTGAGCTCAGGAACCACTTCGGCAGTGCTCGGGGGACCACATGGGATGCTGGGAACCGAACCTGGGTTGGCTTGCAAGGCAAACGCCCTACTCGCTGTGCTATAGCTCCAGCCCCGACCCTTTGCCTTTGTACCTGATGCATGGAGGAGTCCTAGAGGCAGGATCTGCCTGCTACACCTTCCCCATGGCCTAAGGGGAACTCTGGTCCGGAGAAGCCAAGGACAGTCTATGAAGAGAGAGAGCAGAGGGAGTCTGGGGATGGGGGGCGGGGGGGGGGCGGAGGGGGGAGGGCAGAGACAAGACCGCTTCAAATGCTCTGAAGAGCCCCAAGACAACAGCAGCCTGCCAATATAGCACCAGCCCCACACTAGTGGAGCCTGCTGGTGACAATCTTCAGGGCTACTGACACCTCCGAGTCCAGATGAAGATTATCTGGCAGCTCCCTTCACAGGGGGACAGGGTCCCACACACATCAGCTGTGTCCCCCTCAAGGCAGCTCGGGGGCATTTATTTGCCCAGGGCTAGACACTGCTGCTGTCTCTCACCATCCCTCTGGAAGACAGACCAGCACCCTCTTTTCTTTCTTTCTTTCTTTCTTTCTTTCTTTCTTTCTTTCTTTCTTTCTTTCTTCCTTCCTTCCTTCCTTCCTTCCTTCCTTCCTTCCTTCCCTCTTTCCTCTTTTCCTTCCTTCCCTCTTTCCTCTTTCCCTCCCTTCCTTCCTTCCTTCCTTCCTTCCTTCCTTCCTTCCTTTCTCTTTCTTTCTATACTTCCTTATTTCTCTCTCTCTTTCTTCCTTTCATTATTATTATTATTATTATTATTATTATTATTATTTTGCTTTTGGGTCACAACCAGCAATGTTCAGGCAATTAACTCCTGGGGCCATATGGAATGCCTGGGATTGAACCTGAGTCCACCGCGCGCAAGGCAGTCATCCTACCCGCTGTCCTATTGCTCCAGCCCCAGCACACTCTTTTCTAATAAAATCCTCCCTGAGCTTCCTCCAATGCCTCAGAAAGAACGATGTGGCTTTTCATCCTTCCCCATCCCTGTCACTCTCTTTGGGAACAGACTTGATTTTGCAGGATTGGGGGCATGTGTGGGGTGGGGTTAAGGCACACCACTCTTCAGTCTTCCTCAACCACAGTCTAGGACAATACTATAAGAGTTAGTTCTCCACCACGTTCTTTTAAAAATTATCTTTAAAAAAATGTAGGTCCTGTTAGCAACAGAGTGATAGTACAGCTGTTGCCGTGGGTTTGATCCCGGCATAACGTGTGGTTCCTGGAGCCTGCCAGAAGTGATCTCTCAGTGAGGAGACAAGAGGAAGCCCTGAGCACTGCCAGGTGTGACCCAAAAATAGACAAACAAAAAAATGTAGCCACTGTGATTTACAATGCAGTTAATAATAGTTTCAGGCATTCCGTGTCCACCAAATTATTTTCTTGGCTTATTTACATGAACCATCCTATTAGATAGTATGAACTACTGTCTCTCTCTCTCTCTCTCTCTCTCTCTCTCTCTCTCACACACACACACACACACACACATGCGCGCACACGCGCGCACATACACACACACACACACACACACACACACACCATTACCCCTGATTTTAAAATTTTGATTTCTTGCTTTGAGGTGGTGTGAGGAAGCATATCAGAAATTCACATTGGTGGGCTAGAGCAATAGCACAGTGCGTAGGGCATTTGCCTTGCACGTGGCCGACCCAGGTTCGAATCCCAGCATCCCATATGGTCCCCTGAGCACTGCCAGGAGTAATTCCTGAGCATTGCCGAGTGTGACCCAAAAAGAAAAAAAATTTGCACTGGCTTAAATATGCACAAATAAAAAGTTAAAGGCCTCTCTGCCCTGCTTCCTCCGCTTTTGACTTGGGCTGGGCCTTTCAGATTCCCAGGAGGCAAACTCTCTTCAGTCCTTGCCACTTCCAGCACCTCCAACTCCTTACTTTGGGGTAACTGCAGAAGGGCCTTATGACACTGCTGCTCTCACCAGGACTTAGCAGGGACATTTGGACCTTAACAGCAGGATCTCTTTTCTCTATTCAGATCCTGACTCTCTGACTTGTGAATATTCTTTGAGAGGATCAGTAAAAGCCGAGTCTTTGAACAGCTTCCCAGTGTAATTATTGAACACTAGGAGGAATAATCACCCCAGATGAAGCTGGCAGTGGCGAAACTCTGCAGCTGCAAAGGGGCGGTCTGGTTGGGGGTGGGTACAGTGTAAGGCTGCTGACATAAGGAAACCTGTAAAAGCGAAGGAAGTGGAAGACCCTGCTCCACTCGCTCTCGGGGAACACTGGAGAATCTGGACATCCAGCCAAGACTTCAGTAGATGCTGGGGGAAAAGGCAGCTCAGATCGAGAAGGGAACACCAAGTAAAGGGTGTTTGGAGGACTCGCTCTGGACGTGAGATACATGCTGAAAGTAGACCATAGGCCGAACACGATGGCCACTCAATACCTCTATTGCAAACCACAACACCCTAAAGGAAAGAGAGAGCAAAAGGGAATGCCCTGCTACAGAGGTGGGGTGGGGTGGGGGTAATGGGGGGGGGGAGAGCCACTGGGTTCATTGGTAGTGGAGAATGGGTACTAGTGGAGGGAGGGGTACTTGATCATTGTATAACTGAAACCCAAGCATGAAAGTTTGTAAGTCTACAACTGTACCTCATGGTGTTTCACTAATAAAATTTAAAAAAAAAAAAAGACTTCAGTAGAAAAGCTGAGACCCCCCAGACAGGCATACAGCCCTCAGCTCTACGATGGGGGTTTGGTTAGGGGATCCTGGTTGGTGCAAAGAGCCTGGAGAAGGACCCTGCGGGAAGACGGGCCTAGGAATAGCTGAACTGGGGCTATGCTCTGCACCCCCACACCAGTTCATGTTTGAAAACGGTTGACCCAGCACCAGCCACTCTCTCCCATGCTTGATCTCGTTTGCTCTCAGAGCAGCCTCTGAGGCTGGCATGGGCTCCCGATCCCGATCCCCTCGCAGCCCAGAAAGGCTGGTCAGCAGGAAGCGACACATGCAAATGAGCCCAAGGGTACAGTGTCTCTCTGGCTCACTGTCCCGCCATGTGATGTGGCATCGTTCCACCCCTCCCCTCCCCACTGCATCTGGTGCCACAGACTCCTGGAAATGACCAGGCTGGAGAGTTCTCTCTCTGACCCCCTGGGAACGCACACACAGAACCCGCCCCCCTGCCCCCCAGCTCCTAGGACCCCACCCTGTTCCAGCTGTCAGGGGACAAGGCCTCTCATGCGCTGGGCCTCCTCCATGCCCAGAGGATCAACTTTAGAGATCCCTGGCCTGTCCCCACCCTGTAGCCACGTGTCCTACCTCTGTGTCCAGGCTGGGAACAAGTGTGTCCAGGTACGGGACTCCTGCATCGGAGAGCTTCAGGTCACACTGGCAGCTCGCTCTGCCAGCAGATGCTCGAGTCTTTCCTCAGACTGGTGAGCGTGCCAGGGCAGCGTCAGCAGATCTGACCCTAAAAATAGGCTCTCAGATGCCAGTCGGGTGTCCGGCGTGCAGCGGCCACACGCCCCGCCGACCAGCAGGCCCGATGCACACAGGTAAGGCCACGGGACAGGGTTGTCCGCCCCTCCCCTCCAGCCGGCCCCAGGCCCGACCCTCTTCTCCATCCCGTTTCTGGAGCATTTCGGGAACAGCTGGCATCCCTCTAGCGTGAAAGGTTCCCTGAGATCTGTGGATCCCTGGAGACTCCACGAATTGCCTCCACTTCCCTCTCTACATCTGCGCTTCCAGTTTAAGGAAGATGGTGTGTTAATGCTGTTTGGGCCTGGGGCTGGAGCGACAGGAGAGTGGGGAGGGCTCTGGCCCTGCACACAGGCCAACCTGAGTTTGTTCCTGGCACCCCACAGGGTCCCCTGTACCCCACCAAGAGAGATCCCTGAGTGCTTAGCAAGGAGTAAACCCTGAGCACATCCAGGTGTGGCCACCGCCCCACCACCAAAAACAAAAAAACAAAAAACTATGGGCCTTTTGAGGCACCAAATTACCAATCAGATTCCAGCCGTTCTGCATTTGCCCACTCAGCGAGTCAGGGATCTCAAGCAGGGGGCGCGGGGTGGCGATACACATACACCAGTGACTGGGGCAGGAGCCTGGGGGTGGCACAAACAGCGAGTACAGACTCAGGTGCCCACACTGGAGGATTCTTCTGCGTCCTGGGTAACAAGTCATCCTGTGGAGGGAGTGTCTGGTTTGAAGCTTCCCCCAGGCCTGGGAGGAGCTGGGGTTGGGACAACAGCCCCGGTAGAGGTGGGCTGATGGAGCAACAGCAGGGCTTCAGGGGGAGGAGGGAGCCTCCGCCAGGCCCTGCCACCCTGCCCTGAGGCCCCAGCGGCTCCCCCGGGGCATGGAATGCAAGAGCTTCTGGGATTGAAGGGGGCCCTGGCCACTCTGGAAAGTTGGAAATGTTCCAAAGGGACCAAATGAGAGCAAGTAAGGGGGAGGCCTGGGGAGCGTGTGTGAGCCGTGCTAGGGCGGTGCCCCCAGGACTTTCCTGTGGCCCCTTCTTGTTCTTTTCATGAGAAGAGCATTTTGATCTTTAAAACACTTTATGTTTTAAAAATCACACTTGAGGATCCAGAATACAGCTGTCAGGACACACAGATGCAGCACACTGGCATTTGATTCCTGGCCTGCATTGTCCCCCAGGCATCACCGGGGCCTGGGAGGTCCTGGGCCCCGCTGGCACTGAGGAGCACTGTGTCCTTGGGCCCTGCACTGGATGGGTGGCCCCGCTGGCTGAAAATCATTGGTGGGACTCCTTGAGCACTGCTTGGGAGAATCTCAGAAAAAAAAATTCAAGGCTCTCTCTCTCTCTCTCTCTCTCTCTCTCTCTCTCTCTCTCTCTCTTTCTCTCTCTCTCTCCTCTTGGGAGGGGCAGACCTCACAATGCTCAGGGCTTACTCCTGGTTCTGCACTCAGGGATCACTCCTGGTGGTGCTTGTGGGACCCTATGGGATGCCAGGGATTGAATCTGGGTCAGCTGCGTGCAAAGCAACCGCCTTATCCTCTGTACTATCGCTCCAGCCCCCGTTTTTATTTCTGGTGGTGGGGGGAGCAACACCCAGCAGTACTCAGGGATTAACTCCTAGTTCTGCACTTAGGGATCACTCTTGGCAGGGTTTAGGGAACTGCCTGGGGTGCCGGGGATCAAACTCAGGTTGGTCAAGTGCAAAGCAATTGCTCTCCCTGCTCTACTATCTCTCCAGCCCGCCAGGGCTTTCTTAGCTGAGCACAGAGACTAGGATCCAGGGCTTGGGGCTGAGACAACGAGAGAGTGTGAGGATTTGGGGGAGGGAGGAGGAGGTATTGGCCTTAAAGGTCCACAGCAGACTCATGCTGAAGTGGCAGAGGAAGACACGGGGGTGGAGGGGAACTTCAGTCCTGGGATAACAGTGGTTGAGGGGATTGTCAACCCCTGGGCCCCTGTGGGAGCAGGCCAGCTTCACCACACGTCAGGTCTCCTGGTGCTGAGTGTGTGGACACTGCCGAGGGTTCGCTCCCCTGCAGCAACTCTGGAAGGGACTATCCTCATTAGCTCCCTGCAGATGAGGAAACAGACACAGCAGGGGTGACCAGTGAGGGGGTTGTAGGAAGGGCCACCGTGCCCCAGCATCCCTCAGTGGGACGGGGCGGGGGTGCCCTGGCAAAGCGGGGTCCCACTGGGAATGGCCACTCCCAGTGCAGGAGCCCGTGGGGGACAGCTCTGCTTTGTTCTCTTCCGTTTGTCTCCGGAGCAGACGGCACTTGGGGTTTCTTTTCCAGTGACCCTTCAGTCTGGGCTCACTTCCTCCTTGCAGTGGCCTGGCTGGACGTTGCTTCTCTTCCCTTCCCTTCACGTGCATTTCACACGGGAGCAAACGAGCCCCCGACACTTGGACAACCTCCAGACTTACTGTGGCCCTGGCCGTTGGTCCCAAGCTCCCCGCAGAGCTCCTGGGCCCCAGTTCTTGGCTCAGTACCCTGGCTCCCTGATAGTTGGGATTTTCTCTCTTGCTGCCACCACCAGCTGCTCTTTGTTGTCACTCCATGAAACATTCTCTGAGCCCACGTTAACATGTCAGGGACTTACGGAGCCACTGGCCAGTGGATAGGAGCCCCATTTTACAGGGCCAGGGGGCAGCAGAAGTCCATACACACGACTGAGGCCAGTGAAAACTGTTCCCACATCACATCCTTTGATGTTTCACATCGGGGAGGGGAGATAAACCTGAAGATTGGGGCTGCCCTCAGAAGCTCCTCAAGCATGTGACTGTGCTCTGGGCTGATGTAGGCTGACATAGGCTGGGAGGCCGGAAGCCTGGAGTGAGCTCACCTCTTGGTATCCCACCTCTAACCTTTCAGCCCTCAATCCCCTCCTCCCCTTTGCAATGCGGCTGACCCTGGTTTGAGTCCCAGCATCCCATATGGTCCTCTGAGCACTGCCAAGAGTAATTCCTGAGTGCAGAGCCAGGAGTAACTCCTGTGCATTGCCGGGTGTGACCCAAAAAGGAATGAAAAAAAAAAATGGCAACCAACAACCAGGACTGTTTCTCCGGGCCTGCCGAGGACTGGATTTCCCAATGAGCTTCTGGGGCTGGTTTAAAGCCCCTGGAGAAATAGGCCTAGTGACAAACAGAGCCCGGGAGGAGGTGATGTCAGGAAAAAATGGTTCTCACAGGCAGGAACTAGAAGGCCACTGATGAACTCACAAGCCGTGAGACAGCCCACAGGGTCCACCCCTCTGAGGCAGCGCAGCACCTCTGGAGTCAGGAGCACAGCCGGCTGAGGAGAAAGACCCTCTCCTGCATGGCTCCTAGACCTGAGACCAGAGGTAAAGGCCATTTGGGGTGTCTTGGGCCCCCTAGAAGGAAGCTGGCTGCGGGCTCCAGCCTCCCCACGGTTTCCGGGAGGCCCTGCTCTGCCAAACCAGGATTGGGAAAATCAATTACAAGTTCATAAGTTCCCACCCTGAAGCGCTTTGAAACCATTTGAAGAGTTAATCAAACAAGTGAATGACATCAACACCATTACAGAAAAAAAATATTAAATTACCTCTGTTAAATGAAGGCTTTTCTGCTTTTTTAATAAAAGGATTTTATATTAATTCACATAATTGCCTCCTATTAACATACTCGCCAGAATCCAAAAGAGAAAAAAAAATTGTAAAACTTGGATTAGCCTGATACATTAGAAATTAAATTATAGGCAACAATAAAAAATTCCTGAGTTTTCCATGTCCAGGTTTTTTAATTTTAAAAAAGTTCATATTAGGATCATTTTTGTAGCCTAAAGATGCACAAAGACAGGCACTAGCTTGTAGCAACTTTTTAATATATATATATTTATATAGAGAGACTGCTGCCAAATTCTGCCCCTGGAAATACCCCAGCAGCAGGCATTTCTCTGCTCTAGAGTAATTTGCCCGACCACAGCATTTCACTCTCTTCCTTTTTGCAAAGCACATTTCAAGCCCAACTTGGGTGGCGTCATGAAAAAAAAAATTGTAGTATCCAGGCCTTTCCACGTTGACTCGTTCTCACAGGACCCCCTGAGTATTGCCCATCTCCTCTGGCAGCCGATGGAGACCGTCGAAGGGAGAGGACACATTTCTAATGGAATCAACAGCTCATAACTGCTCCAGTAGACTAAACCATCTGACAGGCAGAAACACTCCCACCCCCACCTCTGCCCATCCCAACTCGGAGGCTTAACAAAGGGATGAGTGACTGGAGTGTGGGGGCAGGACCAGGACTAAGGTGACCTCAGAGGGGATGGGCCACTTCTTACCTGCCATTCATGACCCCCCAGATACCCCTGAGACCAGCTGACTGAGGCTAAGTCAAATCCGGGCTAAGCCAAGTCCCAGGCGGGCTCTGGAGGGGAGGGTGTCTGTTGGTAGCAGAGGGGAGGACGTTTTCCTCAGGTGTGGATTCACTTTGAAGCCACATTTGAGCTGGACTCTTCCAAGGCCCTGTGGCTATTTGGTTTCTTTTTTTTCCTTTCTCTTGGGTGGTGTGAGGGAAAGGGGAGTTTGAGGACACCCCCTGTGATACTCAAGGGCTACTCTCAGTTCTGTGCTTAGGGGTCACTCCTGGTGGTGCTGGGGGAACCATATGTGGTGCCAGGGACTTGAACCCAGGTAGACGAAATGTTGTCTCGGACCCTGATTTTCCCTTCTTTTCTTAAAGAAAATGTACAGCTTTAGCACCCACAAAACTTGATTGCTGGGAAGCACGAAGGGACTGTGAGAAGGCCTCAGCCTGGCTGCTGTCTCCAGAGGAGTTCGCTCTGTATACTGTCAGGGACACCTGGGCAGGCCTAGTTCTTAGCTAAACCTCCTTGTGTCTTGGCCCAGGATTCGGAAGCACAGCTACCACAGACGGAACATCTCTGAGAAACAGAACTGCCACAGCCTCTGCCCCCTTCATCCACCTTAGCGATACACATTCTTCACAGAAAATTAAGAAAAATTAACCTCTTTAAAAAGAGGTAAGTGGGTGAGCTGGAATGACAGTCCAGCTGACAAAGTGCTTGCTTGACATGTGGCTGACCTGAGTTTGATCCCTGGCATCACATCTGGTCAGCTGAGCCTGTCAGGAAGTGATCTCTGACTCAGAGTCCCAAAACAAAACAAAAAAAGAAAGACTAGAATCCCATTTTGTTGCAGAAACTTCTGGTCTCTTCACTGGCTCAAGCCTCTTTCCCTTCGGATTCTTGAGACCTCTGATGCCCTGTGGGACTAACCTGTCCCCAGGGCCCTCAGTGGTGCTGGGCCGGCCTGGCTCTGGGTGACACAGAGTCTCCCTCAAGAAGTCCCGTCCCAACACCCCTCACCTGGCTTTCCCCTCACAGCTCCTCCCTTTCCCCCAGCAGGGCCCCTCTCCCTCAGGGGGTGTCTCCCACTCTCCCCCATAGGTCTACCTTAGCTTCCATGTGCTCCAGGGACCCCCCTGAGTCAGGCTCCCATACTCACCTTTCTCCACCAAAGGAGTTTTTGTTCATTTGCCTGTCTTTAACCCCCATCCTGTGGTGCTCATGTGCTACTTCCGGCTCTGTGCTTGGGGAATGATGCGGTCCCAGAGATCAAACTCAGGCCTTCTGTATGCAGAGCTTATGTCCAGCCTGTTGAACTACCCCTCTGGCCCTTAATCGATGGGTTTGTTGTTGTTACACAAGAAGTCAGTTCTGTGGCTCCCGTTTCTGAGCTAGCAACTGTGGTCACTGCAGCCAGCCGTCATCTCTGAGCTTGTGGCTCCTGTTGAAGCGAGGACCCTGGCTCTTTGCTTCTTCCTGGCAAAACGCTCAGGGTGGGTTTTCAGTCTGCTTGGTCTTGAGGGGGCCATGCCTGGCAGTGTCGGGGGTACCACGCAGTGTTCAGGAGGATTCAAACTCAGGCCTCCAGCATGCAAACCATGTGCTCTAGCCCTGAGAGCCATCTCCACAGCACCTTTACAATTCTTTTTGATTTATCCATGCATCCTTATATTTGCTGGTTTTTAAACAAGCAGTTGTCTCATCAAAGACAGAAGTGGAGCTAGGGAGGATGAGACATGAAGATGGAAGACTCCTCAGAGAGTGGCGGGGCTGGGAGAGCAGAGAAGGCCCCACGAGGCATGACCCAGGCAGGGTGGACAAAGAGCAGCATGGCTCCAGGAGGGACCCGGTCCACAGGGCATGACCCATTCGCTGCCCAGACTGGTGGTGTGACCAGCCGGCACAACTCAGAAATACATAGACTGGGGCACCACAGGGTATGGCCCCCACAACAATAAAGTTGGAGAATATATAAACACAGTTCTTATAAAATACGATTCTTAAAAGAATGCCTAAATAAGGATTCTTTTTTTATTTTTTTGCTTTTAGGATCACACCTGGCAATGCACAGGGGTTACTCCTGGTTCTGCACTCAGGAGTTACTCCTGGCAGTGATCAGGGAACCATATGGGATGCTGGGAATCGAACCCAGGTCGGCCGCGTGCAAGGCAAACACCCTACCCGCTGTGCTATCTCTCCAGCCCCAAGGATTCTCGTTTAAAGAAAACATACTTCTATAGGTTTTTGTCTTTTTATTAAAATATAAAGTCAACTCAAGATATCAAAATAATAGGTTTGAGTGGCTGGAGCAATAATACAGCGCTAGGCTGTTTGTCTTGCTTGCAGTTCAACCCTTGGCATCCCATATGGTCCCCCGAGCATTTCCAGAACTGATTCCTGAGTGCAGAGCCAGGAGTAACCCCTGAGTATTGCTAGATGTGACTCAAAAAACAACAACAGCAGCAGCATAATAATGATAGGTTTGAGTTCAGGTCAAATCCTTTGTCACTGGTCAATGGGACCCTTTCACAGAAGCTGTGAGCTGGATGGCCTAGCAGCAGGGCACCATCCTTGCATGGGTGAGGCCTGGTTCAATCCCTGGCTCTGCCAAACAAAATGAAAAAAAAAAAAAAACAACAACAGTTAACTCCCTACCTCTCCCCTCCCCCCCAATCTCTACCCCTCCCTAGCTCCTGGTAATAAAGATACACAGACACACACACACACACACAATTCTGAGAGTGAGACCTGGGTGATCCCTAGAAAAGCTCAGAGGGCAGCTGCTCAGCGGGCCTGAGAATCAAGTTCGATGTGGCCTCTGCTCTCACCGTTCTTCCAATGTTCCGGCTACATTTCAGTTTAGCTTCCCTCAAAGATGGACTTTGGCTCTGGGGCCAGGGTGCAGGGTATCTACTAGCAGGGGAGCATGGTGCCAGGGAACGCAGGATTGGGAGGGAAGAGAGCCGGCAGGGGGTAGAGAACTGGGGCTGGTCACGATGGGGAACCTGCAGGGGAGAGATGGATGGATGGATTTCCGGCTCCACACTTTAGACCTTGTCACCCGGAATCACCAGGTGCTTGAGGGAGGAGGTGTTTCAGGAACTGGCCGTGAGGCCTCAGAGAGGGGAGCAGGACATGCATGGGACCAGGCTGGCATCTGCGGCAGCTGTCTCGACTGACGAGTAGGCAGGTGTCTCCCTCAAGCCTAGCTTCTGGCGTCTCAGGGACATATGAGGACGTCTCATGCTCCCACAGAAAGGTATACTGCAGTCCTTGGCAGGAATGTGTATGGGGGGTGAGGGTGGAGGCCACAGGGAGTTTGATGGGGATGGGCGTTTGCTTCCTAGTGTCCAAGCTCCCGCTTCCCCCAGTATCTCCTGCCTAGGGTCAGTACCATGACCTACTGCACAACGACAGCGATGATTGTGAGAAGTCAGTCCGGGAGTAATCTTGTCCCTGTGTGCACACCAGTGAGGGATGCACAAGTGAGCTGCTGTCGCCTCCCGCATGCAGGGCCCTGGCCTGACCAGGCCCAGCAGCGCTTCTAACTCCCCCGTCCCCTTCCCTCACCCCTTCAGGGAGGCCCCTCCAGGTGGAGGCCGATGTTGTGCGGAGGCCAAGTAGCCTTCAAGTTGGCATCTGGCTTCCTGGGACGGAGCATGAGGCTGTAACCAGAACCCGGAGGCCTCTCTTGACAAGCTGCCCGGCTCTCATTATGACATTTAGCCTGTGATTGATATTGTATGTGTCATCGGGACCTTGGCAGTTAATCTCTGGTCGAATCTATGGAAACCAAACAGAGCAGATTTGTCTTCCCTTCCACGTTGGCTGTGATCTGGGAAACAGACACGCCGGCCTCTCCGAGATTCCGAGATTTGGGGGCCACGCAGCGCGGGATGCTCAGGCACCTTCGGGCTTTGGAGAGATTACAGGTTTGTGGTTTCTGGCCGGCACGGGGCTTTGTTCTCTTCCCCCGTCAAAGCTGCACGTTGGAGGATAATAGGTCCCAGAGCTCCCTCTGCGTGCCAAGCCGCTCGGGGTAGACCGCACCACTTCCTCTTCTGTCTGGAAATCCAGCCGACGCTTTCAGCACCAAGATGCAGAGATGGGGCTGGGCCAGGGCTGGGCCCGAACTGGCTCCTTCCACAGGAGAGTGAAGGAGGAGCAGCTTCCGCCGGGGGGGATGTCAGTGGCATGATCAAAGGAGCCAGGCCGAGGTTGCAGGTTGCGATGGACTCCAGGCTCTCCCTTGAATCACATCCACCCAAACCTCTTGAGTGGCAGGGCAGGATTCAAAACGGGGTGTTTGAGTGTAGCTGCCAATAGCTTTGAGACAAGGAGAGCTGGTGCCCTGGCTGGGTGGCTGGACTTCAGGGCTCTCGTAATGCAGGGCCCAGGGTCTGAGACGAGGACCCCTCACAGGACACCGAGAGATCTGGGCTGGCTCCTGCCACGGATGCTGCTGATGAACCCTTGAAACCACCCTTCCCTATGGGACTCAAGGGCCAGCAGCAAGCCCCAGAGGGGCCTGAGCCCGAGCGGCTGCCCAGTCTTGGGGACTGTCCCTCCTGTCCTCTACACCTGGCTCACCTTCACCCCACAGGCCCATTCCTGCCTCGTCAGCTCCAGCTGCACCTACCACAGGCCTTATCGAACTTCAAGTCGTTTCATTCCCTTGGTCATTCTTTCCCTCTGCTCACCAAGTACTCCCAATGAGTGCCTTCTGAGTACCTCCTCTGTGTCAGACTCCGAGGCCACAGAGACACACACGACACTCAGAAGCCCACAGTTGACGTGGTCCAACTCCTCACGCCTTCCAGTCCAGCACCCTTATTCCGGGTTTCTACTTCAGTGAGGAGCATTCACGGCTATTTGACTTTTCAGCCGAAACCTTGTCAAGCGTTAGTCAAGCTTTAGTTATCGTCAAGCTTTAGTCAGCTCCAGATGCACTGAGAGTGTGTTAATATGCAGGTTCCGAGGCTCTGACCCTCAGTCCATGCACAACTCTTGCATCTGTTCTCTAGTAAGCACCAGACGATTCTGTCAAAGGTCATTTTGTTTGGTTTTGATTTTGGCTTTTGGACCACACCCAGTGATGCTCAGGGCTTACTCCTGGCTCTTGTACTCAGGGATCACTCCTGGCAGGGCTCAGGAGACGATATAGGATGCTGGGGATGAAACTCAGGTCAGCTGCATGCAAGGCAAGTGCCCTACCTGCTGTGCTAGCTCTCTGCCCCTGTCAGGGGTAGGTTTTGATCAGACTCTGGAGAAACTGCAAAGAAGGGTCACCTTTGCCACCAGTTATTCCTCCTCTTTCCACCCCCTGCCCCCCCACGACTCTGCATTCCCTAGGACTTCACAGATTCTCACTTCCCATGAGTTCCTAAGATATACACCACTGCCTGGTGGTTCTTTAATTTTTGTCTTCTGCAAGCTTGGGAGGACCACATTTTCCAGAGCAATAGTTTTGGCCCTCTTCTTTTCTTTTAAAAAAGTGTTTTCATGGAACTTTTCAAACACACGCACACAGAGCAGCCTTGCAATCATTACCTTCTCAAGTTCATGAGGCTTCCTGTATTTGAGTATTTAGATCCTTTAAAAATTAGTTAATTAATTAATTAATTATTTTTTTTAAATTAAGGAAGTTCTTAGCTGTTATTTCCTTATCTATTTCCTGCCTTATCTACCCTTTCTCTGATGCCCACTCCTCCCAATAAACTCAGTACTGGATTTTCCCCCAAGTATATTATTGTAAAAGCACATTCCAGAGATGAAATCATGCTACCTGTGCATGTTTCAGTGCATGTTCCTAGAAGGTGGGCCCTCCAGGACCCTTTCACTGCCCTCTGACTTGCCTGCAAAATGGCTGTTAGCTCTTGTCTTGAGGAGTCAGATCCAAGAGCAGTAAGACTCTTTGTGGTGGTGTGTCCTTCCATCAGAAGGTCCTGATGCTGCATTGTCTCCTCAGAGGTTGCCAGCTGTCTGTGCAAAACGTTCATACCCACCAACTGATCAGTTATTAGAAAACAGTGTTTCCTGCCTTCCATCTAGACTGCTTCTGTACGAGAGAAAACTTTCCCCAACCACTCACTAGTACAGTTTGTTGTCAGAAAGGAATAACAAATGCTCAATTCTTTTCCTTTCCTTAGTTATCCTCAAATGATGAACTGGTTGCCCGGCATCTTCCAACGAGGAATGCTTGTTTAAAACCATTCCAAGTGTCTGATATTTTTTCAACCCACTCATATTGTTTTTATTAAGATGCTCAGATTATCCCATTATTGACAAGTGGAAACCTTTTCGAGTTGCATTCTGACTTTTGACATAATTCTAGTGATTTTGAAAACTATCCATCCTTTTTTTCACTTTTATTATTATTATTTTTATTATTGAATCACCATGAGATACACAGTTACAAAGTTGTTCATGATTGGGTTTCATTCATACAATGTTTAAACAGTTGTCTTTTTACCAGTGTGTATTTCTGACAACCAATGTCCCCAGTTTCCCTGCTGCCACCCCCCACCTCCCACCCTTCCCACACCTGCCCCCCGCCCAAGCCTGCCTCTATGGCAAACACTTTTATTCTCTCTCTCTCTCTCTCTCTCTCTCCCCCCCACCCCCCTTTTCTTATCCATTAAAAAAAATCACTCGGGGGCTGGAGCGATAGCACAGCGGGTAGGGCATTTGCCTTGCACATGGCTGACCTGGGTTCAATTCCCAAAATCCCATATGGTCCTACGAGCACTGCCAGGAGTAGTTCCTGAGTGCAAAGCCAGGAGTAAGCCCTGAGCATTCCTGAGTGTGACCCAAACAGAAAAAAAAAATCACTAAAATCCCGCCATACTCTTCCTTCTACTACATGCAATTAATTCCCCTCTCAGAATAATTAATTCCCCTCTCAGAATTTTTTTTTCAGAAGGGCCACTTACACCATAAACATCCTCAGTTTCCAATATTCCTCCTCTGTAAGATAAGCGAGTGAGAGCACCTAACACGTGGGATTACAGAGAATTACAGAGAATTAAAGATAATAAAGGAAAGTATTTGGAACCATGCCTGTCACCCAAAGGATGCTAGATTAGGCAGTTTTTTGGTTTTTTTTTTTTTTTGGCTTTTTGGGTCACACCTGGAGATGCACAGGGGTTACTCCTGGCTCTGCACTCAGTAATTACTCCTGGTGATAGCTCAGGGAACCATATGGGATGCTGGGAATAACTTCCTAATCTAGGTTCTGGAATGATAGCACAGCGGGTAGGGCATTTGCCTTGAACCCGGGTTGGCTGCGTGCAAGGCAAATGCCCTACCCGCTGTGCTATCATTCCAGCACCTAGATTAGGAAATTTTTAAATTTTAGTTTGTTTTGGAGCCATACCTGACAGTGCGAGGGGTTACTCTTGGCTCAGTGCTCAGGGGTCGCTCCCAGTTATGTTCAGGGGTCCATGTGGTTTGGGAATGGAAACCAGGCCTCCTGCACAAGAAACATGTGTTCAGCTCACTGAACTGGGGTGTCTTTGTTGAATAAGCAGTAGACCCCACGCCCCTCCCCACTAACTTACCCACCACACATGTGTGCCGAGGTAGGTGGCTGTCTTAGCTCAGGGGACACAACGCCGTGGCAGGTTCCTTTCTTGCAAACTCCCCTTCTGGATTCCCCTCGCAGAGTCTGCCCAGGGCTCCTGCTCTCCCTTCAGCCGCACTTGCAGTCTCCCCACCTCTCACATGGCAGCCATCCTCCCAGGGAATTGACCCCAACGGCCCCAGCAAGCTCCGGACCCTCACGCGGCCCTACAAGTTTCCTCCCATCCCAAAGCTTTGAAACCCCCAACGTGTGTGACTGCCCAGGGCCAGATGGGCTGGGGTTCAGGCATGCCCGGGCACGGCTCCCTGAGAGCCTGGGTCTCACAGGCTGCAACGTCAGGGGCCTTCTGTGCTTCTCTATTCAGGATCGAATGGTCCAAGCCAGAAGGGTCACTGGGTCACTGTCACTGTCCTCCCGTTGTTCATCGATTTGCTGGAGCGGACCCAGTAACGTCTCCATTTTGAGACTTGTTGTAACTGTGTTTGGCATATTAAATATGTCACTGGTAGCTTGCCAGGCTTTGCTGTGCGGGCGAGATACTCTTGGTAGTTTGCTGGGCTTTCCGAGAGGGGCGGAGGAATCGAACCCGGCTCGGCCGGGCTGGCTGCGTGCAAGGCAAATGCCCTACCACTGTGCTATCGCTCTAGCCAAGCCAGCAGATTGCAGAAAAAAGCAGGCACTAAAGAAGAGAGAAACCTAAGGGAAGAGGAGCAAGAGACAGCCCATGCTGGTCCAGCAAACCCGCAGTAGCCCACTCCAGCTGGACCCAGGGGCTGGGAGAGCTTGTCTAACTGCCCTCCTCGAGAGGCTTGTCTAACTGCCTGCCTCGTTTACCCTGAGGCCTGGGACAAGGGAAAGAAGTACAGCTGGGAAACGCTGACCGGACTTTCAAATCAGCTTATTCCCCTATTCTTTACTTTTTTCTTTGGCTTTTGGGGTCATACCCAGAGATGCTCAGGGTTACTCCTCGCTCTGAACTTGGAAATTACTCCTGGCGGTGCTGGAGGAGGAACATATGGGATGCTGGGGATTGAACCCGGGTCGGCCGTAACTCCCTACCCACTGTGCTATCGCTCTGGCCCATCCCTGATTCCAAACATCGCATTCCCTGCCTCTGCCTCCTGCTCACCCCAAACCTGCCCCTCTCTCCTGACCAGCTGCAGAAAGGAAAGAAAATCCTGTGGTTCCAAAAATGGCATCCGGAGAAGCAAAGACAGACCCCAAGGACGTCTACCCGTGTGACAAGACGCTGCAACTGATGGCAGAGGCAGAGGCGGAGACAGAGGGCGACGCATACTGTACCCCTGGAGCTTTTGAGCTGGAGCGGCTCTTCTGGAAGGGCAGCCCCCAGTACACCCATGTCAACGAGGTCTGGCCCAAGCTGTACATTGGGGATGAGTAAGTGACCAGGCCAACCTCACCTTTGACCTTGCTCAGGGAGAGGTGGCCAGCCCTCCCCCCCCGCCCCCACTTTCCCCTATCTAGCCTTACTCCTTACTACCCCACCATTTTTGTTCTTTAAACAAAACTTTAAGCACAAAAGTCAAAAAACAACTTTTTTTGAGTTGTTCTGTGATTACACTACTGGTTAGTGCTGGGTTTATTTTCATGACACAGAAAGTTCCGGTGAGGGGCTTAAGGGAGAGAGGTCTCTTTCTCAGTCAGAAAGGGCTCAGAAGAAGACAAGTGGGGACTGGGTGAGACTCCAGGGACTAGGGACTCAGTTCCCGTGCTTCTGCTCTGCCACCCACTGTCTTCATCAAGGTTGCTGAGGGGAGTGTGTTAGCTCCAGCTGCTACCTGCAGGAGTGCTCTGAAAGAAGGCAGTGGGAGAGGAAGAGCAAGAGGGCCTCCTTCCGCAGGGAGACTGCACCTGGGATGTTCTCAGCCCTTAGCTGCAAAGGAGGCTGGGAAATGTAGCCTGCGCTGGGTGCAAACCCAGCAGGAACAAAGTCAGTTTTGACTTTTATTTGGGGGGGGGGGGGTGGGAGGAAGGAAGTTTGAGCCACACCTGGAGGTGCTCAGGGATTATTCCTGGCTCTGTACTGAGGGATCACTCCTGGCGGGCTTGGAAGATCATAGGGGATGCCGGGGATCAAACCTGGGTCGACTGCATGCAAGGCAAGTACCTGCTGTACTATCTTTCCCCTAAAGTCAGTTTTTGAGATAGAGGCCCCGGAGCACATGAAACTATGTTGAGAAGCATGGTGGGTTAGCAAACTTCAGGGTGCTCTTCCCCTCTCTAAATGTGGCGACTATTCCCCACTGCACCAAGGTTTGGGAAATACCTCCTATAACTCAGACTAATCATCAGCAAGCCAGTATTTGTTGGATTCACCAGGTTCTGTACCAACCGTCTTACATACATGAGCTCATTTTATCCTCACCACAATGATGGTCCAATGAGAGAGGTCACCTGATCACTCTGGTTCAAGATTAGGAAGTAGAGCCAAGGAGAAGTTGCAGGGCTGAGTCTCAGTAGGGGGGCGGAAAGATGGTCAACACAGAGAGGGACGTGTGGGGGATGTGTAAGCTCAGAGCTGCTGCCTCTGGGACACGCTGACTTTTTAAAGTATCTCTTGGCTTTTGGGCCACACCTGGCAGTGCTCAGGGCTTACTCCTCAGGGATCACTCCTGGTGGTGACCACATAGGGTGCTGGGGATTAAACCTGGCTTGACTGCATTCAAGGCAATCGCCTTACCAGCTGTTACTCCAGCTCTAGGGGAACTTTTGAGACAGAGGGAGACAGACGTCCAGAGCCCCCAAATGGAGGTCTTCCTTTGGAGAGCAGAGGGGAAATGTGAAGCAGAGCTCGTAGGCCAAGTCTACCTACACCTGGGATTGCGTTCGCCTGAGGCGCTTCCTTTTTCTATTCAGAACGCAGAGCACCTGAGTCAAATGACAGGCTCAACAACACACAGGCTTCAGGACTCACCTTCACTGCTTGACCCGGGGCTACTGTTGAGCCTGCAGCTCTGACTGGGTTTAAACTAGACTGTGGTGCTCAGAGCTTACTCCTGGCAGGACTCAAGATCATAGGCGGTACTGGGGATCAAAGAGGGGTCAGCTGTAGCAAGGTAAACATCTTATTCCCTGAACTGTTTGTCCAGCCCTCTATGTCCACTCTGAAAGCAGCAGAACCTTCAGTCAGGACTAGATCCTAGGGGAGGGTAACTGAGAACCTGAAGCAGCTGCAAGAGCCCTGACTGTGGGATTGGCCTGAGCGGGGAGAACCTGCGGATCTCCACCGTCCCCTCCCCACCAGCCCCATCACAGGCATTGGCTTCTACCCCATGTTGGCACTAGACGTCCAGTCACCTAAATAGGTTCAGGAATGCGACTGTATAAAGTAACAGATGCCACAGTGTCCTGGGTAAATATGGTAGATTCACACCCCCAGCCCACAATCTGAACCAAAGCTGGCACAAGCAAGCCAGGGAGAGAGTCAAATCTATGCACAAGAGGAGACAATAACTAATAAGTAACTAACAAAATGAGAGAACTGAGGAATTTACCATGAATGATGAAGTGGACCAAAAATGCAGGGATGGCCAGAGTACAGGGGGTAGGCCATGGCCAACCTGGGTTCTTTCTCTGTATCCCATATGGTCCCCTAAGCACTGCGAGGAGAAAGTCCTGAGTGTAGAACCAAGAGTGTAGAACCCCTGAGCATTACTGGGTGTGACCGCCACCCCCCCAAAAAAAAGCAAAAATACAGGGAAAGGTTTAAATGGAATAGAACCGGGTAGTTGCCTGAACAAGTTTAAACAATAAAAAATTTAAACAAGTTTAAAATTCTATTAAATAAAAAACATAAAAATTTATAAACAAGTGCTAGAAGATTTGTAACAGAAACATTTAAAACAGCTTTAGGCGGAATTAATGGATTTTTTTAAAAGACAACAGCCAAATATACCCAAAGGATTTGAAAACACTGACTCGAAGGGATCCCGGCATTCCTATGTCTGAGGCAGCATCTCTCACAGGGCCCAACATGCAATAATCTCAAAGCCACAGAGATGTCTGGGGAAGGGAGCAGGCAGTCGAGATCCTCCACAGAACACCATTCTGTTAAATAGATGGAACTTGAGCTGATTATGCTGGGTGCAAAGTATAGGCATTAAAGACAATTATTAGATAGTCTCATGTGGAATAAATAAAGCAAATTAACTAGTAAAACCCAACAAAATGAACTCTTCCACTCAGCAAAAACGATAGTAGTTCCAGAGGGAAAAGGAGAGGAGGGAGGAATGAGTGGAGGGGTCTTTTGGTAGAGGAAACTCACTGGAACTTTGGTCATACACCGTGGTGGGTGTTGCATACACATCGGGCTGTGAAGTTAAACTCCTAAATTTATGATTACTGTAAAATAATAATGATTTGATGAAGCTAGCACTGATGTATATTAAGTACATAGAGTAGAAGTGGGACTTCATTCATGCGTGAATGAAAATACAAAAAGAAAATACAATAGCCAAGCTAAAGATGACAATACAAGGGCTTAAACAAGTAAAGACAAAAACAGTTGGTAGAGATGGTAAATTGGAAAGTATCCCCCAACTCCTGAAGGAGAAAAAATAATCTTGAAATGTGGAAACACTGTAAAAAGCCTCTGGTTCTGTATCAAAAGAAATAATATCCCATCACACGGGCCTCAGGAAACAAGAGAGAAAGGGGGTAGGCTCTCCACTCGAGGAAAGAACAGCTAAGAACTTCCTTAGTTTTGAAAGTTTCTAAGTACTCAAATCCAAGAAGCGCAGAGAGTCCCAAATAGAATAATCCAAAACAGAATGCCACAAACGTAATATAATTAAGGTGTTAAAGAAGAACTAAAGGACAGAAAACTACAAGCATCCAGGGAAAGACAATTTATATTTATACAGGGATACAGAGGGAGTCTCCATTAGGGTTCCTACAGGTTTCCTATAGATACCCTGTAAGAAGGCGAGAATGACCTGAGCCTGAAGGCGGGGTGCCAGGAGCCAGCCTATGGGCAGAGAATTGACTGGTGCCTTCCTAGGAGATAATGGGAGCTGCAAGGAGGAAACTGAAGTCAGAGAAACCAATACGTGGTAGAATTTATACTCAAACCCAAATCAAGATCAATGAGTCAGATAAGGAAAGTTACACTTTCAGAGCCCAGGAGGTAGCCCAAAGCACACAAAAGGCCCTGAGTTTAATCCCCTACAATGCATGCCTCTGAACCCTGTACCAGGTATGACCCTAGTAGGTCCTGGGTAGGGAGGCCCACTTCACTTAATCACTTAACTTCCCGTTAGTCGTCGATTTGCTCGAGCGGGCGCCAGTAACGTCTCCATTTGTCCCTGTCGCGTGCTAGTGTAGCCCAATGGCATCTGTTCGCTCCGGGAACATGAAGGGCCTCAAACCAATCGTTCATGATCTTCAGGAAGAAGTCTGACCATCTGGTAGGTGGGCGGCCACGCGGTCTCTTGACATCCCGTGGAATCCAATCAGTAACAGCTCTAGTCCAACGGTCGTCTTTAAATCTCATTACGTGATCAGCCCATCTGATTTTCGACACCTTGGCAAATGAGACAGCGTCCCTGATCCTTGATCGTCGACGGATGTCAGAACTCCGGATTCTTTCTCTCAATTGAGTGAAACGTGATATTCCAAGCATAGCTCTTTCTATTCTTCTTTGGGAGACCTGAATGGCGTTCTCATCTTGTTTGCGAAGGGCCCAGGTCTCTGAGGCATATGTTAATGCAGGAAGAACAATGGAATCAAAGAGATGTGCCCGGAGCCGGAGGTTCTTTGTCCTCTTAGCTATTTCTTCGACGTTCTTGAAGGCGTTCCAAGCCGCTCTCTTCCTCCTGCGCAGCTCGGGTGCCAGGTCATTTGTCATGTTGACCTCTCGACCTAGGTAGACATAGCTGTTGCATTCGGAGATGGTCGTTCCATTGAGAGCGAATGGGGCGTCAGGAACAAGGCTGTTTCTCATAAACATTGTCTTCGTAAGATTCAGCTGTAGTCCTACCTTTCCACACTCACGGTCAAAGTCGGCCAGCATTTGTGCCGCTTGGCTGATGTTTGGTGTTATTAAAACAATATCATCAGCAAAGCGGAGGTGGTGTAATTGCCGACCATCTATCTTCACTCCCATTCCTTCCCATTCCAGTCGTCGCATGATGTTCTCGAGGGTGGCACTGAAGAGTTTCGGTGAAATGGTATCACCCTGCCGCACCCCTCTCTTGACATCAGCGAAATTGCCAACATACCAAATTCTTGCCAACATACCAAATTCCACAGGATGGGTATGTTGTTCCCAACGTTCTCCCCTCCGAAATCCGACACGCCATTTTGTCGGTAAAGAAACAAACAGCACCCGGCCCAGACAAGGTCAGACCTGAACACCTGAAGAACCTGCCGTCAGTACTCATCAATACACTGGCTCGGCTCTTCACTCGCTACCTGTCTGAATGCAAGGTTCCGTCCCAATGGAAAACCAGCAGGACCGTACTACTGTTCAAGAAGGGAGACATCCATGACATTGGCAACTATCGCCCGATCTGCCTATTGTCTGTCATCTACAAGTTGTTCACTCGAGTCATCCTGAATAGGATTGGCAGAACACTAGATGAAGGACAACCATGCGAGCAAGCAGGGTTCCGCAAAGGATTCAGCACCATCGACCATATCCACACAATAACCAAGCTCATTGAGGTTTCTCGGGAGTTCAAGATGCCGCTCTGCTTAACGTTCATTGATTTAAAGAAGGCCTTTGATTCTGTTGAGACGGAAGCGGTCATTGAAGCCCTAGCCAATCAGGGCATTCAAGCCCAATACATCAGGATCCTCCGTGAGCTGTATTGCGGATTCACTACCAGGATCTCACCATTCTACAAAGAAGTGATCGTTGATGTCAAGGGAGGCCCACATACATAGATAAAGTAGCTAAGAGTTGAGGAAAAGAGAGGTAAGGGGAGACCGTCAGAGACACGGGCAGGGGGACTGCAGGGGTGCATCTGCCAGTTAGCTCCTTGTGTGATCCTGAGGAACAAGTTGTGACTGCATATCACTGACGCGCTTGCACTGCCAAGGGGAAGCTTGGCTCTGAGGAAGACTCGCCTGAAAAGGTATTGATAACCCTTCCAAGATGGTAGACTTTTCACAGAATTCCAGGCAGAGCGAGAGGGAGAAGAAAAGCCACAGTGGATGCCATACCTGGACTGTAAGGAATAAATGTGGCCCAAAGTGTCCTCTCAGGAGGCTGGGATTAAGTCACTTGTCTACTGCTGTGTAGACAGAGGCTTAATCCCTGATCTCCTGAGAGGTCGTCAACTCAGACTTTGCCTCCTGCAGTCACGCCACATCTTGGCAGCCGGCCACTGTGTTTTATTTCTCACTCATGTGATAATGTCCATGGTGGCCAGTCCTAACTGGGTTGTGGCGAGTCTCCTGGCAGAGAAGAGAGAGAGAGAGAGAGAGAGAGAGAGAGAGAGAGAGAGAGACCGGCAAAGCCTCTGGAGTGATGCAGGCCACATCTGTGCTCAGTCCTCTGGTTGAAGCAAGTCTATGCCAAGGCCTCCTCTTAATGGGGGAAGGAAGAGAAGCCCTGGAATGTGGGCAGTAACTATCAGGAAGGAGGGCACACACACACACACACACACACACACATACACACACACATCACAGCCACCATCCACTCCAAGGGTGCACGCTTGGGTAGAACCTTCAACTTTCAGGGTCTCTCTAAAAGTGGTTACTGAGGGAAGGAGCTCCAGGGTCGGGGTACCAGCCTTACATGCCCGCGGCTCCTTGAGTTCCACTAGGCGTAGTGCTAGCAACCCCTCAGCACCCTCAAGGGGACCATGGTCCTCCCCCCCATACTAAAGAACTACCTCACCTGGCACCTACCACTGAACTCTCTGACCCAGTTGGCTAAGTCTCACTGGGAGTGGCACCTGGAACCACTGAGAACATTTTGGGAGTGAAAAATAAATTTACTGAGATGAAAAGAAATCCAGAAAGTCAAAGTGTTTTGTCAATTTCAAAGTGATTGATAAGTACAAATTGATAAGTACAAATGTTATTCTGATTAGTGTTAGGGAGAGAGAGGGAGAGAGAGAGAGAGAGAGAGAGAGAGAGAGAGAGAGAGAGAGAGAGAGAGAGAGAGAGAGAGAGAAATTAGAGAAGACATATGAAGGCTTGTGGAAGACTGAATGGCAGCCACAGGACTTTATTCCAAAAGTCAGAGAGAATCAGCAGGGGAGACTTGTCCTTTCACTAGACAGCCAAATGAGGCGGTTTGATGCCATGGGCATGATTGCTTCCTCCAGCCCAAAACATTCCACTGTCCTTTCAATTTGCTCCAGCACTGCCTGACCAAGCTCCAACACACACACACACACACACACACACACACACACACACACACACACACACGAGTTCAGGAAGGCTCCACGGTCAGTGTATATGGTCAGCCTGCGCCTGGGGTTGAGAGCTAAAGCCAGGAGATGTGGAGTTTGTCCTCATTCTGTTCAGCCTCCCTCCTAGACACATCCCAAGGTTGAGGACATCCTTGGTGCCCCAGCCTCCAGCTCAGAGCAGAGTGGACCTTTAGGATCTGTCAGGGCCTGGACTGACCCCCGAGGAGTGTCTGGTCTTCTCTTCTCTCTCCAGGGTTTCTCTCCAGGGCTGAGTATCTACTCTGGAGACACCATGTCACATACTGGTTCCCTCTGACCTGGGATCGTCTCTCAAACTTTCTGAACTTCATTTCTTTCCCTAGAAGAGGATCCCACAAATTAATTCTGACTTACTACAGCGCACACTTAAATTTGACTCACAGTGTGAAGGGAAGGTGTCAGAAAAGTCATTATGCTTTACTTACTGAGTGCTAGGAGCATGCTTGGTTCCCAAAACACCCAGGAGCAAACTTTTATTATCAACCCAAGGCCAGTGGGCAGGCAGACACCCCTGGGTGGGTTTTCTCTAGCACATGCACCAACTCTTTCCACAGACACTGTTCTGGTAACATCAAAAACACATGGGCCTGCCAGTTTCCAGTTTTCTCAAGTATTTTCTCCAGTACAGCTTTTCGTCAAAAGATACTCCACGTCCCCCTTGCTTCCCAATCTGGGTGGGCAGAGAAGTCCTTCCTAGGAAACTTGACAGGAGTGGGAGGCAGATCAGCCGGACATTTGGGCCTACTTCCCTAGGGACATCTTCCTCTCCCAGAATCACTCTCCCTGATCATTCCCCCTACTTGGCTGGGATCTAAAATCTACCACAGGTGCAAAGTGTGAGGTTAGCAAGGCCTAGAACAAAGATCTCAGGGTCCAGCCCCCATGTGGGTGGCCACTATGTGTGGCATTTGACAAAACATTTTACTGTTCTGGAACTCAGGTTCTTATTTGTAAAATAAAGGGATGCTTTCAAAGGTCTCTTCCAGCTCTACAATGAAATTCTTTAAGAAATGTTCTATTAAATAAATTAGGCCTTATTAGGTTCAAGCACATACTTGTTTTATTACTTTTAAGTCATTCAAATTAGATTCAAATTAGGTTAACCAAGTGTTACCCTCCAGAGAGCTGGGGACTCGCGTCAATGATGAGATAAGAATAATTCATCACCTCTTATCAATCAGCAGTCCCTAAATGGGTGCTTCAAAAATGCTAGAGTATGCTCCAAAGAACTAAGTTTCTCTCATTTAAATATTCTCATTTTAATCTTGTTCCCATCTTTCATTTGCTTAGCAAAATCGTTTTTCTCTTTCTCTTTTTCCTGGAGTTAGCAGGAGGAGAAACATCCTGGAGAATGTCAAAGTGATTGCAAATTCTCGGCAGGGCAGCCTCTGTGAGCAAGATTTGGCGGACGGTGATCAGGGAGAAATCTCTTCCCTTTTGTGCTATGGGCAGCCTGATGCCAGCACCAGGGCCTGTTATGCAGCTCTGTGCTTGAATGATGGGGCCTCAG
Organism: Sorex fumeus; assembly: GCF_029834395.1. Classification (NCBI taxonomy): domain Eukaryota; kingdom Metazoa; phylum Chordata; class Mammalia; order Eulipotyphla; family Soricidae; genus Sorex; species Sorex fumeus. The sequence continues at coordinate 9,974,107 of NW_026606077.1, read as the reverse complement.
GCTGCCAGGGATTGACTCTCAGCGAACAGGCCAGAATCAGGGTATCCTTGAGGAGTAAGAAAAGAGACAAAACTAAGAGAGGCAAAAGCATGGGGTCAGGGGGCTAACAGCTTCATAGACAGAGCCCCAGCTGCTGTCCTTCACATGTAATATTTATTGTTTAGAGACAGTAATCATCTTAGAGAAGAACACATTCTTTGGCCAGATGTCTAACTATCTTAATCTATCCAGGTTAGACTTTTAAAGATGAGGACCTTAGCTTATTGGGAAAAACATTTTTGTAATGGGCTTTCTCTAGGGGAGAATCATACTTCCATAATTATTACAACCCTCTGTGAATTATTTCACACCCCTTTGGATCATTACACTCCTCCTTGCAATATTTCACGTCCCTGCAACTTATAACCCACCCTCATGACTTATTACACATCCTTGTGTAAATATTACACATCCGTGAATTATTTCACAGCCTTGTGAATTATACACACCTGTGCATTATTTCACATACCCTGCACATTATCACACACACTGTGCATTTTTACACAATCACAAGCATTATTATACACACATTCACGCACACTCAAACAGAAGTGCGTTATTTCACATCTCCATGTATTGTTACACACCCCTGTGCATTTTCACCTATGAATTATTTCATACTCCCTGCCTATTAACTACCCCTGTGTATTATTACACGTCCCTTGAATTATTAGACACTAGTATTATCACCCACCCCCATGTATTATCACCCACTTCCATGTATTATTATACACTGCCGTACATTATCATAGACCCCATGTATAATTACAAACCCTCATAATTTTTATATACCCCATATAATTACACATACCCCTATGCATTACTACACACCCTGTGCATTCTCACATACCCCATGCATTATCACCTACCCCATTAACATCCTCCTCCATGCATCATTTCCCACATTATGCATTATTACCCACCCCTAGCATTATTGCTCACCCTCATGCATTATCATCCCTCATGTGTTATCTCCCATCCTCATCATTATCATCCCCCATGCATTATCATATACCCCATGCTTTATTATCTACTTCCATGTATTATTACTCACCTCATGTATTATCATACAACCCTATGCATTATTCATCCCATGCATTATTATCCACCCCATGAATTATTATACACTGCCATGCATTTTTACATAGCCTGTGCTTTATTACCTATCCCATGCATTGTCATAAACTCCCATGCATTATCAAAGTTCTAGTTAATCCCTGCTTAGTACTTTGTCCATCCTAGTTAGTTCAGTTTGTCCTTGATCAGTTCTAGTTAGTCCTAGTTAGTATCTTTGGTCATTCCCTGCTTAGTCCTAGTTAGTCCCTAATTAGTTCTTGGTCAGTCCCTGGTTACTTCTTGGTCAGCTCTAGTTGGTCCTAGTTAGTTATTGGTTAGTCCTTGGTCAGTTCTAGTTGTCCTCTGGTTAGTCCCTGGTTTCTCCAAGCAGTCAGCTGCTGAATTCAGAGAGCACAGATTTTATGGTGGATAGGAACTTCCTGTCAAGGATAGTTCATTTTAATTTTTCCACTGAGCTCAACCTCAAAGTGAGGTTGATTGCCACTCAGCAAGAAGGGCTGCATTAGTGGAGATGCTAATTAAGCACAGACCTATGTCCCCAAAGCGTAATGTTCGCTGTATACATACTTCGAGACAAGAAGAAAAAAATGAAAAACAGACCTTTTAGAAGAAAAATTGAAAGCAGAAGGTGTTCCATAATCAGGATGGCAGCACTGAGGGCTGGAGCTCCGCACCACCCCCTCTCAGTCCCACCGGGCTGCTTACAAATGTTTCTGATCACTCACTGCTTGTGTTCAGGTAACTCTTTCCCAAGCTCTGGACTCCACTATGGTTCCTCACAGGGCAGACAGAAAGTCCCAGGAAATCAGCCACAAATGAAACCAGCCACAAACCCTTGACCCAGGACCATGGCAAGATTCTGGTTCAGGTTTCCTGTCACTGATGCCGTATGGTGAGTTCTGTCCACATCTGTTACCAGGGCCTTGCAGTGAGCCCTCAGTTACAGCGCAGTGCCACTTTTGATGACTTACTATTATGGTTCAGAGTCCTGTCACTTTTTTCCATAGGCTGTGGAAGTATTAACACTGTTGGGGCAGGAGTGATAGCACAGCGGGTAGGGCATTTGCTTTGCACGTGACCGACCCGAGTTTGATTCCCAGCACCCCATATGGTTCCCTGAGCACCACCAAAAGTAATTCCTGAGTGCAGAGCCAGGAGTAGCCCCTGTGCATTGCCAGGTGTGACAAAAAAAATTAAAGAAAAAACAACACTGTTGAGGAAGATGTCCTAAAGGCCACATGGGAAAACCTTTCCTCAAACACTGTCAATAGCTCTACTTGATCCCCCAAGATGGGTCAGGGTATCTAATCACCTCTCAAATAAAGCTTGCTCTATTGCTGTGGAGCCCTTCTCTACCCTCCCCTCATAGCCAATAAATACTCTGGCCAAACCAGTCCTGCCTTCCTGTCCCTCACCCCATTTCTTCAGCCAGTTCTGCTGTGACATCACTCCAGTCCAAGTCTTCTTGGCTACACCACTGAGGCAGCCAACAGACTTCTTTCCTTCACTTGTGCCTTCTCATATCAGCCCATTGATGTTTAAAACCATTATCAGGGGCTGGAGCAATAGCACAGCGGGAAGGGCGTTTGCCTTGCACACGGCCAACCCGGGTTCAATTCCCAGAATCCCATATGGTCCCCTGAGCATCACCAGGGATAATTCCTGAGTGCAGAGCCAGGAGTAACTCCTGCGCATCACTAGATGCAACCCAAAAAGCAAAAAATAAAATAAAAATAAAAATAATAAAAATAAAACTGTCATCAATCTTCACCCTTCCTGAAAAATCTTCTGTGAACTGTGACATTCCACCATTCTTGAGTAAACCCAAACTCTTGCGACTGTGGCCATATTCTTCCCTTCTGTTCTTCATATTTGTAGGTCTCTCAGCCTGACTCCCTTCTGTTCATAGTTATTTGTAGTTCTCTCATCCTGGATGAAACACTCCTTTCCAATCATCTGCCTAATTCCATCTCATCCCTGAGTCTTAGCTTAAATACCATCTCCCAGAAGAGGCATTCCTGAGTTCCCTACCTGAAGCCACTGTTATTTTGCTGAGCTCTTGCCTCACCTCGAATTATCTTGTTTATCCAATTGCTGCTTATTTGCTCTCCTCATTAGCATCTAATCTTCCTGAGGGATCTTGACTAACTTGTTCACTGCTAAATCACCAGCATCTAGGATAGTGCTTGGTTCAGAGCACATTCTAAATCACTATTTGGGGATAAATAGTTGATTACAGACCATGACAAACATTTCCTGAAAGGCTTTTATTAGCTCCGGTTTTCATCTCGTAGGTCCTAGCTTCTTCAGCTGTGGGTCATTTTATTTTGTTGGCTTGATGTGTCCTTGACTCCCTTTTGTAAGGCAGGCTCAAAGTCTGTTCCCCAAGATCCAGGCAGAAAACGCCTGCTCCCTCTGAGGGCCTAGCTCTGTCCATGGTCCAACGCCACCCACCTACTTCGACAGGCCTTGACTCTAATACCTGGACATTCTTGGCTAAAAACATAAGGCTGTGTGTGAACCAGTAAGTAACTTCATTGTTAGCTCCAGGGAACTTGGGAAAATTTGTTCAAGTAACAGATTGAGCAAATAACTCTTCTGCAACTAATGCTTTGCCCAAATAAACAACGTTTCACCAGTGCTGTGAAGGCCAGCACAAGAACTTTGCTCAATCCCACCCCTAGGCCCCACAATGAAAGACTGGTCTTAAACCCTTTAGGAACAGGGTTCACCCTGACCTCCAAACCTCATAGACACCTGAAGGGTATAGAGGAAAGCCAGTTTCCGAGACTCTGAGAAGGTGGCCAGAGAAACAAGTTGTTCTGGTGGCCTCTCAAGGCATCTGGCCTCAGGGGACAAATCCCCTTCTAGATCTGGTGCATGAAAAAAAAGGGATGGGGGTGGGTGAACTCACCTCCTGCTCCTGCCTTAGTCTGCACCCTCATACCTTGAACAGAACTAAACATCTGACACCTGTCAGCAATGCCCGCGGCCCCAGCTCCTGCTGCACTCTTGGGTCCCACGCCCCACCCCCATACCCTGATGCCTGCTCCTCCCTGCCCACACCCCATCATGCCCCCGCCTACCACGCCCACCAGCCTCGTCCCCTGCCGCCACACCCACGCCCACCACATTTTGATGCCCCACCCATACTCCATCAAGTCCCGTCCCGCCCACCATGTCCTGCTGCCCCGCCCACCAGCCCTGCCCCTGCCCCCACAGTCCCATGCCGCGCCCCAGATCCACTATGCCCCGCCCTGATCCCACTATGCCCCGCCCCAGATCCTGCTATGCCCCGCCCCAGTTCCACTATGCCCCGCCGCGGTCCCACTATGCCCCATCCTGATCCCACTGTGCCCCGCCCTGATCCCACTATGCCCCGCCCTGATCCCACTATGCCCCGCCCCGTCCCACGATGCCCCGCCCTAATCCCACGATGCCCCGCCCCAGATCCCGCTATGCCCCGCCCCAGTTTCACTATGCCCCGCCCTGATCCCACTATGCCCCGCCCCAGATCCTGCTATGCCCCGCCCCAGTCCTATTATGCCCCGCCCCAGATCCCGCTATGCCCCGCCCCAGATCTCACTATGCCCCGCACCCTGGCCGGGCCCTGCCCACGGCCTCTCCCTCGGCAGGGCGACGGCGCTGGACCGCTATGGGCTCCAGAAGGCGGGCTTCACGCACGTGCTGAACGCGGCGCACGGTCGCTGGAACGTGGACACTGGCCCCGACTACTACCGAGACCTGCCCATTGAGTACCACGGCGTGGAGGCCGACGATCTGCCGACCTTCGACCTCAGCGTCTTCTTCTACTCGGCGGCCGCGTTCATCGAGGCGGCGCTGCGCTCCGACTGCAGTAAGAGCCTGGACACGGCCGCCACCTCCCTCCCTCCCCCCCCACCCGGCCCACCCGGCCCAGCTCCACGCCCCCCACCCCCCCACCCCCGACGTTCGCAGGCCCGCAGCCGGGCCGGGGGTTTGTGCAGTGGACCCAGACGTCCTTTGTCCCGTTGTTGGTGGGCTTCGCAGGAGAGGGCCGTGCCCTGAATCTCGCTTTGCGAAAGAACGACAGGAAGGCTAGACACTGCCAGGCCTCAGCCCTGCAGGAGCAAGCGCATCTGACCAAAAAGCCCCACGGACCTTCGTGGGTTCGAGTGGGGAGCTGGGGAGGGATTTCAGAGCCTCCTGCCTGCAGCCCCACTTTCCCCGGGCCTGCTCTCCTTCCGAGTGGAAACTTGTAGAAAGTTGGTGACTGCGTCCTTCCAAACGCCAGCAGAATGCCAGTCTGTTTTGTACCGCCTAGTGCCCCAGTTTCCTAACGTTTCTCATCGCGCTGCTGCTAGAGCCTGTGCTGAAAATGCAGTTTCAACTGTCTTAACCGGGAGAGGCTCCAAGGCTATTTTGGAGCGAAGTGTAGGAATGCAGCAGGGTAAGACAATCCGCAGGTCTTGCTGTAGGCCTGTAGGCGCCTTTGAGCTGCGTTCCCTAGAGGCCAGAGGGACATCATCTCCCTAATTAGTGCTCTGACTTCAGCCCCATGTGGCGTTCCTGTTTATGGGGCTCTCTCATAATTCAGGGGATCCAGTTACAGGAGGCCTTTCTTGGTGCACGGAGTTGGGACTATGACACCCACCACACGGAGTTGGGACTATGAGACCCACCGGCACTCAGCCCTCCTGTTGCTGGATCTTGCCCACTGAACCATCCAGCTTCAGATGGCCCCACCCCTGGCCAGAGAGCAACAGTTTGTTTCTGCAGAGCAGTGTCCAATGAAAAAAATCCATGGCACTGAAGTTTGCATTGGGACGGGGTGACGCCTCCTTTCAAAGTCACTCTTTATGGGTCTGTTTATGGCCAATCTTTTATGTTCTGTACGTTCTGGGTTTCCAGGCAGGATCAAAAAGCAACTGGACTCTGACTCATCACCATGAGGTCAAATTCACCCGAGGGCATTTCAAGTTAATGGGAAACATATTTGACATGAAAAAAAAATCCAAAACTACAACAACTCAATCCTTCAGTTTCTGTTTAATGCATGCACTTTGCCGTGACTCTTTCTTCACCCTAAGAGCTGAGGGTTTGGTGGGCTTTGGAAAAGACAGGCCTGGGTTCAGATTCACACATAATTTACTAATGGTGTAGCTGCTTGGAGCCTGGTTTCTTTCATCTGGTGATGGGAATATTTACCTTGAAAGGTTCTGATGAACCTCTCTGTCACCCACACAAAGCACCCATGCAGCGGGCTCTCAGATGTGCTTGATACAGGGTCGAGCACCGTGGAGCCCATCCCCCCCCATCTCCGCCTCGTCAAGTGTCCAGCCCCCAGAGGGAAAACAGACATTCCAACTTTGAACTCTACAGTGTCCTCACGGGACAGCTTGTTTTCCCTTCCTGGCACCCCATTTTAGAGTCTGCCCCACTGCTGGCTGAGAAGAGAATGAGCGTAAGTTTCAGCCTAGGTACATCACTGAACATCTAAGGAACAAGTGGCCCCTGAGCAGGTGGTTGAAAATTCATAGCAGAGAAAAGAGCAAGAGGGCAAAACAGGGGGCTGGAGCAATAGCATGGCGGGTAGGGCGTTTGCCTTGCACGTGGCCGACCCGGGTTCGATTCCCAGCATCCCATATGGTCCCCTGAGCACCGCCAGGAGTCATTCCTGAGTGCAGAGCCAGGAGTAACCCCTGTGCATCGCCGGGTGTGACCCAAAAAGCCAAAAAAAAAAAAAGAGGGCAAAACAGAGGCACCAGTCAGAGGAGAGGCAGAGGCTGGCGCGGCTGGGTCAGAGGGCGGATCTAGAAGGTGGTGGATTGGATTCCCAGTGCTCTTTCCACGTGCGTATTGAAAGACTTCCAGGGGCTCAGAAGCCAGGGAGAGGCCTGGTGAGGGATGCCCTCTGAGGGGTGCTGGGGCCAGGTGGTGAGGGGCCTCCCCTCCCTAGGGGAACTGCCACTATTAGTCTTTTGAGGATCATGACCCACGTGGCTGATCCGAACAACCTCTCAGGAAAAGCCACTGGTCTGGACGTAACTGTAAAATCGCCATGTGGAAGTGGTGGCATTAAACAGAAAATTTCTTTAAAATGCTGCAAACAAAAGAAATCCAGGGGCTGTCCATTTGCAACCTGTGCCCCAAGTCATAGACTAACACAAATGCTGCTTTGCTCAGCCGAGGCATCCCTCCTGCGGCCTCTGCACCCTGGAGATGGTGTGCATTCAGCCTGCAGGCCGTGGGGTGGGGGGTGCTGGTTGTGTCTGTTCGTGCATTGGAAAGGCAGGAACACACAACCTGGCATCAAGCCAGGCCCTCGCGTATGTTTCCTATTATACTTGATGTAAGAGGTGTTGATGGACTGTCTGAACAAAAGGCCGGGCGGCTCCTCTTTGCTCTCGCTTTTTCCTGCTCTTCTTGGGGTAGTTTCATCCACCACTGCCCATGGAGCCAACCTGGCACACTGTCTTTGAAAGGCGGTCCCTAGGGTGCGGGAGAGTCATTTCTCAGGCCAGGAACCAGCCCAGGGGACCTGCACACCCACCTCTGATCAATTCCCCACCACCCTCAGTGATTCTTAAATAGTCCTTGAAGTCGTGGAGTCCAGTGTCCTGGAGGCCCAGATGTGCCGGGGACACAGAGCCACAGAGAGGCCAGCGGGATTTTTCTCTGTCATTCAGCTGCACCCAAGGCTCCTCTGCCCTAGTTTTGAGCAGCTGGTGGCTTTGCTGAAAAGGAGGTCATGAATGTCAGGGAAGGTGAGGCAGTTCAGCTGGTTACGAGCTCTGAAACAACCGAACTCCTCATTCTTCATCAGAAGAAGGAAGTGCTGACAAAGACTGCTGCGGGACCCATTTGGGTCACCTGGACAGTTCCTGGTGTGTATCCTCAGAGGGGAATCAATGTGGTTTTCATTGAATGAAATTTTCCAAGAAACTGCAGGGCAAATATCATAAGACTTCAAAGAGAAGATATTGTTATCACTGCCTCTCAATCTCTCTCTCTCTCTCTCTGACCCACACTGACAGTGCTTAGGGGCAGCCTCTGGCTCTGTGTTCTGTACTCAGAACCCGGTGATGCTTGTGGACCATGTTCTGGGGATCACATTAAGGGTGCCCAGCATCTTACTTCTGCTCTCTCTCTCCAACCTGTGTTCATGCTTTTTCTTAAATGGCTTGCTTTGGAAGCTGCCTTCACATCTGTTTTGAGTGAGGTGCTAATAAACCAATAAGTGAAGTCTGCTTGGGGCAGAGGTTTGTTCTCTTGGGCTTCTAAGCTGGTTCTACCCTATGTTTTTTCAGATTGTTTAAGAGTCTTCCTTCCCAGGGTAGCAGGTACTGACCTGCACCCCAGTTCAAAATTCACAACACACTTTTCCTGGGGATTTCCTTAAGCACTGAACTGTTGGGGAGAGATATGTCTTTACATGCTTCCGAGAAAAGCAGGACCCAAGGTAGCGGGGGGCAGGCAGAGGAGATCCCCCAAAATCAAGACAGGAGGTTGTTTAAAGAATGTACACCTGGTCAGGATAGGAGTGGGAGGGAAAAGATGGGGACTAGGATTGTCCATAGTGTCCCAGAGTGCTTCAGAGGCCTGCCTTCTGTCACCAGTGAAGACAAAACATTGAGGAACAGGTCCCCGAGTTTGGGGGAATTCAAGTGGAGTTACTGAATTGAGCTAGATGTTTTTCAAACATCATGCCCTAAAATCAGTGTGCAGTATCCAGCCTCCAGCTTTTTGTTGTTTGCTTTGGATTTTGTATATTTTGGCCACACCCAGAGTGCTCAGGGTTTACTCCTGGCTCTGTGCTCAGGGATCACTCCTGGTTGGCTGTGCGGGGCCTTTTGTGGTGGTGGGTCAGAACCTGGGGCAGACACATACAAGGCAAGCTCCTTCTTCCCTGATATACCCTCTCCGGCCTCCCTCCCTGCCTTTAAAAAAAGTGAGTAGAGGGGCTGGAGCAATAGCACAGCGGGTAGGGCGTTTGCCTTGCACGAGACCAACCCGGGTTCAATCCCCAGCATCCCATATAGTTCCCTGAGCACCGCCAGGGGTGATTCCTGAGTGCAGAGCCAGGAGGAACCCCTGTGCATTGCCAGGTGTGACCCAAAAAGTAAAAAAAAAAAAAAAGTAGCAAACAATGGGCAGTATCAGACAGCCTTGCTGAAGAAAAAAGCCCGTGTCATCATGACAGAGCCACTGTGTGAAACTTGTTTTTCGGTAACGTTTTGCTCCCCATCTGGCTCAGGATTTGGGTCCCAGCATCTTGCAGCTCCTTGCTGAGAGGCTCGGATGAGCCAGTTCTCTGCGTTGCAACCACGGCCTGCGTGAGACGGAGTGGATTCTCTCTACTGCATGTAGTAGTGAATTTTATGCTGTGTTTCCCAGGTGGGGACCAGCGGTGTGTGTGTGTCACATAAAAGATTTCCAGGGCTGTAGTGATGATACAAGAGGCAGGTCGCTTGCCTTGCACGTGCTGGACCTGGGTTCAGTCCCCAGCATCCCATATAGTGCTGAGTGCAGAGCTGGGAGTAATCCGTGAGCATCACTGGGTGTGACTCAAAACAAAATTTGATTGTTTTTTTCCCCAAAAAATTTTACCTTAGGAAATTTTTTTATTGAATCACCATACGATAGTCACAAAGCTTTCATGTTTGAGTTTCAGTCATACAATGATCGAACAACCATCCCTCCACCAGTGCAGGGAAAAAAAACGTGATTTGTTCCAAAGCCATTGATCTAGAAAGTGCCAGTGCTGGCAGCACCCCCTTCAGGCAGGGCCTAAGCCTGACTGTGAGTCTTTTGCTGTCCTTAGTGTGGGCATGTTGGGAGCAGGCTAACTGCAGCCTGCCTGTCTGCTCGTCCAGATTCTCTTCCTCATCCTGCAGTGCTGGGCCTGGTGGGATGGTACCAAGCAGCAGGCAAAGAAGAGTCGTGCCCTGGTATCAGAGGACAGGCGATGCCATGCGCCAAGCTCCATGACTGACAGCATTTGTGTGAGAATAAAGCTGCTGGTGCTGTAAAATCAGTGTAGGAGCCAGAGAGGAAGTGCAGGGCTCCAGGTGGGCTTGCCTTGCACACGGCCCACACCAGATCAATCTTCAGCACTGCGTATTCCTCCTGTGCATTGGCGGGTGCAGTCCTGGGAGCCCGTGAGCACCCCTGGGGGTGAGCTGGGGACTTCCTGGCACCACAGGGCCCACATAGTGCCGCATCCTTGAACTGTTGGCTGAGTAGGCTGAGAATTCCAGAGCGGGGGCCGGGGGTGGGGTGGGTGCTGCCTGAGCACTACTTGGGAGGCGCCCCACCAAAAAATAGACAGGAAACCAAAATTTCAGCTCACAGGGCGCCGGCTAGAGCCCGCCCCTCCCCCACCCGTCTCCTCGCCCTCTTTCTCTGTATCCCCTCTGCACAGACTTCAGGCTCCCAAAAGATTTAATGAATTACAGCTTTCGTCTGTTTCAAGTATTTAGTCATGACAGAAAGAATTACCCTTTTTGCCAGGAGAGGAAGAAACGCTTTAGTTATCAACAGAGCTGGCGAGAGGCCAGGCAGCCTCTGGAACAGTCTTTGGGGATTAGAACGCCAGAGGTAGACATTCCACTCTGGGAGCCGGAAAGTTGTGTGGGGTGGGGCGGGGAGGCACCTGGGGCCAGGCTCAGTGGGTAAGCAGCTGGGAGGTGCTTTTCGCCCTGCTTTCCGCCCTGACCACTGTCCTGGGCATGGTCCCCTTGGAAGGTGACGGCTGGGGCGCTAGGGAGCCCTTCCCAGGTGTACTTCCCGCCTTTTGCTGAGGTGGCTTTGGTTGATATCACTGTAAACTTCGGGGGGGTGCTTTTTCACACCTTTCCAAAATCATTGTTACACCACACCCATCACGGAAGTGCAGGAATTTCAGGAATTGTCTCCCACCATACCGAATCCCCCCACATCCAGCTCAGGAGCCTTCTTGGCCAAGCTCTGCTCGGAGTCTGCCCATGCTGCTTAAACCCAGTGACAGCCCTGAGTGTCTTCTCGCTAGTTCTTGCAGGCCTTTCAGGCCTCAGGAACAGAGACCCGCCACCTGAGCTGTCCCATCGGGCTATACACCACTGGGAGAGGTTTGGGGGAAAGGCCAGAGAGATTAATCTCACGGTCCCCAGCCTGGTGGTTAGCATGCAGCGAGACCTCAGTGTCATGTTGCTTTGAATGGTTTCTAGTGATGGCACCAGCTCTGGGGTGGCCTCTTCTGTCTGTGCTCGTCACCCCACTGTAAAGCAGGGATGGTGTGGAGGAAGCCTTCACTGTCGTATCAGGATGCAGTGAGATGCAGCATGTGGATGTGCCCTTGAACGCCAGCAGATGGGTCCAGTTGGAAGACTCAGGCTGGCCTCTGCGCCTCCAGATCTGAAGAAGATCTAGCCAAGTCAGATACATAGATGGAGAAAGAAAATTAATAGCTTCCTCAGATAAACGGAGCGATTCTTCTTTGCTGTGACATCAAAACTTGACAAGTAACAACTTCTTAAGGGCTAGTTGTGATGTGGAATTTGAAGGCACAAATCCATTAATCTGTCCGTTAAATGAAAATCCCTTGGTCTGTCTTGCACTTGGAACAGATCATTTATCCATGCAGGATTTTGTAATATCCCACATCAGTCATTTGGAAAATACTGGTTTATAATGCTTTCAAATATTGGCACTTAAAAAAAATTGTTGATGCCACATGGATCTTAGGAGAAAGATCTCAGAAGTGTTGGGAAGCTATGATCCTGACAGTAATAGATGCGGATTTCCCAACATTTGAATTTTTGCTCAGAAGCTTACATGTTATCACTGGCAACGAATCCCGGTCATTTTCTTTGACATGACAGGCTCACGTTGCTCACTGAGAAAACTCTTAGGTACTGAGACAGAGTCACCAATTTGATTTACCAGGATGTACTTCCTCCCATCCTCCACTCTCTGCCCTTTCTTTTGTTCTTTTAACTAAATACAGTATTTCACGGGCCAGCGACTCGCAAAAGTGAGTAAAAGTGAGCTCGCAACTCAGCCCTCCCTGCAACCCTGATGCTCTGGGAAGCATCTGAATGCCCTGGACGTACTCCTGGGGGCACCACACAGAGTGTTAGGGGTAACCAGCAGTGACTGGTGGATATTCCCCCGCCCCCCATCCAGGACCGTCTTTAGGGCTGTTGCCTCTTGGCTTTGGTGCTGTGGGGGTCCGGGTGGAGCGCGTGCTCTCTGCTGGGGGCTCACTGCCTCTTCTCCCCTCTGCATTTTAGATAAGATCCTGGTTCACTGTGCAATGGGCCGCAGCCGCTCAGCGACGCTGGTCCTGGCCTACCTGATGATCCACAGGAACATGACGCTGGTGGACGCCATCCAGCAGGTGGCCAAGAACCGCTGCGTCCTCCCCAACCGGGGCTTCCTGAAGCAGCTCCGGGAGCTGGACCTGCAGCTGGTGCAGCAGAGGCGGCAGGCGCGGGGCGGCAGCGAGTAGGGGCCATGGGGCACCCCGGGCCCGCCAGGACACTGGGATCCCGCCTGAGGCCCAGGCCGCTCTGGCCCTGAGTGTGATGCCGAGACGGGGGATGGAATCAAAGCTCCTTCCGGTCCATCTTGAACTCATGGGCGCGTACTCGTGGACAGGAGGATTCCGAGCCCAGTGCTTGGCCCCCAGAAGAATCACTGACAGACCCGCACACGCTGGTACACCGTGCCTGCTTTGATGCCCTTTTGGTAAGATGGAACAGCAAAACATTTTAACAGACATGTAGGCATCGTGCTGCACTTACCATTCAACCTGGCCGGAGTCGTAGTCTCACATATACATATATATATGAATCAACCAGAATCTGTGACTGTACTTTATCAACGGAGGGCAGTTTCCCTGGGAGGCTTTGGGGGCAGGAGAGTCTGCAGCTTTGCGGTGGATCCCCAGCTCCCTCTGGGGTCCTCCTGCAGGGCACTGAGAGGGGCTTCTGAGGGCCTGCCCTCACCTGCCTCCCATCTTAGCCAGAGCTCACCGGGCCAGACTGTGGTGGTGGTGGGAGGGAGCGAGCCCAGGACACGACTTTCACTCTGCTTCCAGCAAGAACCGCGGGGGTGTTTGCAAGCTCCCTGGGAGGCCACTCAGTGTGACCTAGACAAGGGATGATGTCACTTTCCCTTCTGAGGGGGACACAGCAGCAGCAGGCCTGCAGGGAGGTGGCCGGTGGGCAGGGCTGAGCTAAGGGGCCGCTGCTCGCTGGCTGCTCGAGGGGAAGGGTCCTGCCTCCTCTCCTAGGCTGCTGAGATGGAGGCCACACCTTCCTGGGGGGGGCACTTGGTCTCTCTCACGTGACTCTTGGGGGGCTGGGGGTCAGAAGTGTCCCCTGCCCCAGTGTAGGGCACACAGGCCCGGGGCCTCACGCTGGGAGCTTCACCCCTACCCCCGGAGTAGGCATTTCTGCACAAGTGCTTCAAACCTCAAGAAGTGGAATACCCAGTTGTCAGGGAATACTGTGTCCCTCCGAGGAAGCGGGGCAGGGAAGTCGGGCTGGAAGGCGTGCTGTGCTCAGGGGTGGAAGGGTGGAGTGGCTAGCCCTTTCTACTGGCTGACGGCCTCAGAGGAGCCGGGGACAGATTTGATGGCGGTCACTGCCCAGTGGCGAGGGGACACTTGAGGCTGAGGAACAGCACAGAGGAAGTGTGAGGTGGCTTTTGAGGAAATAGCCTGAGCGGCATGTGGATGGAGCAGAGCCCAGCAGGGAAGTGGGCACTTGCGTCGAGGAAGGCAGGACACTGGGACTGGAGACTAAATGCAGAGAAAGACTATCCAGGATTTCACGCAGGGAAACGGTCGAATCTGCTTAAGAACACTCGCAGAGACAAACCCCCGATTAGAGAATGGAGAGTGGGCTGTGGGTTGTGGAGGAAGGGGATGACACCCATTCGGAGGTTGCCGAAACCTGGACAGGAACGAGGAAGGTGGGCTGGACCGTGAACACCAGGGTTGGTGCCAGAGACTATTTGGGAATGACCCTGGCGAACCGACACGCAGACCAGGCATCAGTTTGGTTTCCTGGGTTACATTTACCCTGGTGGGGTTGCTCTGAATCTGGAGACACCCCCACCCCCCCTTCCCTCTATGGCCTGTCATCTGGCCTTGAATCTAGAAAGAACTCCCATACACATTAACAATTAGGGGAGACTGTGATGTCGAAGGCCGGGCCTGGGTGGGGGCGGGAGCGGTACCGGTGACCCTGGTACAGGTCCATCCCTCCTGGCAAGTGTTAGCTTTGTAGGCCAGCGCTTGCTCACAGCACGGAGTTCGCCAATCTTACTCATCAGCTGTCTTTAAACCAGAGGTGTCAAGACCCGGCCTTTTCAGAGTGAAGTGTTCAGGAAAAAAAATTTGCAAAGACCTGGGTTTGTTTAACTCCCAGAGTTGAGTTGGGAGTGTGTAGGCAATTCAGGTTAGCTCCCTTGAGCCTCAGTCTCCACATCTGTAAATTTAGAGACAAGCGCCCCATTTCCCCGTGCAGGTGGGGTGCGGGGGTGCCCCTGGGGAGCGTTTGTGAAAGATCTGTGGGACAACACTGGGGGCCATTATTTCTCAACAAGGAAGGTCAGGACCATCACACCAGGGTGCATATCAGGTTAGCAACCTAGTGGCTCACAGATGAATGTGTTGGGGCCAGGGCATGGCTCAGTGGTACTGCCTCTATCTTGAATGTGCAAGGCTCTGGGTTCAAGCTCCAGCATGGCAAAAAACAAAACAAACAAACAAAAAACCAACAGAGACCCACGGGCTTTTGTTTTTGGCGACAGGGATCCAACGCAGGGTGCAGAGTTTATGCTCTGCCTCTGGGTTCCAGCCCTGCAAGGGTTTTTAAGCCATGGCTTGATGGTGGGCTGTATCGCTGGCCGGAACACACAGGCTCACATCTGCCAGGCTCCTTGGTGTCATGCTGGGGCCTGAACGGCTTTTAGTGGGGGGTGGGGGGGGGGGGCTGGGCCAGGCTGCTTTGGAGTGGCTCTCTCCCTTACACCTGCTATTTTTGCCAGAAGGTGCTGAGACCTGCACAAAGGGTCCCTGGCCATAGGGTAGGAGAGGAAGCCACGGGCAGAAGGGACACACAACGGTAGTCTTAGCTGCCAAGGGAGATTCCTTCTTCCTTCACGCAAGAGGCGAGGGCAAGTGTGTGTAGGCTTACGCTTGCTGAGCCCCCGCCCCCCAATTCCTTTCCCCAGGCTAGGAGCCTTGTGGGGGCCCCTGGGCAGCTCTAGAGCAGTGAATGCGGTTCAGTGGGTTTTGGATTCCTCTCCTGCCGGCAGGCACAGTCCTGCTGGCTGCTGTTGCGGAAGGCGGGGACCAATGGATCCCACCCCTAAGCTGGACCGGTCAGTTGTGAGGAAGAGAGAAAAATAAGAGTGACCCAGCACAAGGCATGGGTCCCCCCTGCCCCTGGGCCTCCTCCAGGTGTAGGCACCTACCTTTGCCTTTCCAGTTGGGGTGAGGACACTGTAAGATTTGTGGTTGTGATCTGTAACACAGTTTACTTTTGAATTATTGTTGATCTAGTGGACATGTTCAAGGAGTGGTTGGCTTCATGTGAGTGCTGATGGGTAGGGACTTTCTTCTTTTCCTCGGGGGAAGGGCATACCTGGTGGTGCTGGGGGCCACCCTGGCTTAGTGTTGGGGCTCAGGGTCACCCTGGGGGGGCGTTGAGCTCCAGCTCTGCCTGAACAGCCTGTGCTCCGAGCGCGGGGAAGCTGATGGGTGGATCTCACCTGGGCGCCAAGTTAAACACTGGTAGGCTTGTTAGTTAAATAATCACATATTCGAACAGTCACACACAACTTTCTCTGAGTGCCAGAAAATAATGTTTGTAAACACCAATTTTTTTTTTTTTATATAAACTAGGGGCTCTAAGGAAAACATACAACCACTCATTCACAACAGAGGAAAACGTTCACACTTTTTAAAGAAAATGGCTTTTCCAACATACAGTCCCAAACTGGTTGTATTTTTTGGGTGTTAATTTTTAGAAAGACAAAGTTTGCTGACACTATACTAAGCCCCGAGGGGTATTTATACAGACCATACAAACGAGGCAGCTGGGTATTTGTGCGGGATCCCTTTGCAAATGAAGATCAAAGTCAAAAAGAAAAAAACAAAATCACTTTATTTTTAAAGACAATGATTGGCATACAGAAGGTATGCACTCGCATAAAATAAACTTTCATGAAAAGCATTAAAATCCATTATAAATTAATTTATTAAATAGGTATTTGGTATATGTGATGGTTTTATTAGATATTACTCTTACTTATTGCCAACCCCTCCCCCAAAGTCAAAACAAGAAAATCTCATAGCTCCAATTTACACTAAATAATTTATTTTCCCAAAATGTGTTTGTGTTCTGAGATGTGACACATGATACAGTTCAATTGGTCATTCTCTATCAATCATAATATGACAGGACACGAGAGGCTAAAAATGGCTCATCATAATTTATTTTATGTTAAAATGTACAGCTTTTTTTTGTTTTTTTTTTGTTTGTTTTTTGTTTTTTTAAGTGACTGACTAAAAAGAGAACAGATAAATACAAGAGTGTCGCTGGCTCCTATTTTATACAAGGATTCCGCCTCCCCTGCTCGGCCCTTACAGTCACCCTGTACAGGTACAAAGGCTACAAAAAAGGAAGCAATATAAACAGACACAAATAACTTTTGCTTTTGTACATGCGATTTGTAAGCTTAGTTTAAGCTATTCACAAGCTACTTCTCTATTTTTCCTTAAAAAATAACTCCAATATTTTATAAAGATAGAAAAATCTACAGATGGAATGAAAATGTAAAGTTAGAGGCATTTCCATAAAATAGCAACTTTACACCAAATTCACTATTTTTTTAAATCCTGCCAAGTATTTGGACATATATGAAATGTTTCAAAACCTGACAGATAAACACTGAGATATGCTTCATTCAATAAACAGAAGTCTGCATTTATAAAACAGAAAGCTGCCTTTTTTTCCCCAAAGAAATCTGTCACCAAAAAAGGAAAAGGGTCTCAACTTTACACCAAACATTTAGCAATAAAACCCTTTTGACTAACCAAATGGGAATAGCTTTTATAGCTCTTTACAGTTTTATAATTAACAAAAATATAGTTTTTTTTTTAAACCCTCAAATTAGGGTACCCTAATCAAGGCAAAAAACTTAAGAAATGGCTTACTGTTAGCACAACACTTGTACAGTACTACAAAATGCACTGTCACTAACAAAGACATTAGCGGCATGCGGAAGTGTCACCTTAAACAAAATATACAATAACTGAAATGCTAAAGGCATTTACATGGAGTGGACAGGAAGAAAACAAAAGGTTCAATAGTAAAACAGAGAATCTGGGGAGGGCGGGGCTTGATATCCACATTGTTTAACGGGGGCTGCAGGCTAAGTGGCTGCCCCCACACTGTAGTCCAGAGAGGCCTTCCTTTGCAGAGAATCTCAAAGAAAAGTAACAGAAACAAAGATACAAAAGAAAAAAAAAAAGAAAAAAAAAGGGAAAGAAAAAAAAAACAACTTGTATAAGGCTTTCTGCTGCATACAGCTTTTTTTTTCTTTTCTTTTTTTTTTTTTTTAAATAAATGGTGCCAACAATGTTTTTGCATTCACACCAATTGCTGGTTTTGAAATCGTACTCTTCGAAGGTATTTGTGCGGGTCAATCTGAAAGTGAGGCCCGGGAGGCCTGCGCTGCCTACCTCCTCATGTAGGACCCATTGAGAGACTGTTTCGACATGCCTGTGTTCATGTAGCCGTGGTGGCCAGGCGCTGTGTACATCATGTTGCCGTGGGGCGGGGTCTGCATTGGCTGCTGGGCATATGGCTGGGTGCCCATCATGCCCATCTGCATCTGCATAGGGTACTGGGGCGTTTGGTTCATGTAGCCGTGGTTGCCGTGGTAGCCGCTGTTCATCATCGGCTGGGACATGCTGTACCCATTCATGGCGTTGAGAGTGTTCATGTTCATGTTCACCGAGTTGACATTGTAGGCAGGGGCTGGCATCAGGTTCACGCTCATGTTCATGCCTCTCTGCATGGTTAAAGTCCGAGTGGGGCCCTGCATGGCTACAGTCTGGGAGCGCCCGTAGATCTGCGACTGGTGGCTGGCAGCGGCTGGTGACAGAGACGCCGATTTGGTTCTCATGGAGACGTGGCCTTTGCTGGCGATCTGGGTCTGCAGTCTTTGGCTGTGGGCGATGCCAAGATTGGAGGCAGCCATGTTCCGCTGCAGCAGAGGTGGCGGCAGATTCATGGGAGGAGGAGTCAGGTTGGGGGGTGGGGTCATGGTCGCTTGTGCTTGGGGTCCCCCCGGAACGGAGTGCGGAGACTGAGAAAGCTGAACAAGCCCTGTGTTACTTAACGGTGTGGACAAAGAGGCACTGTTTGCATAGGAAGTTACAGCAGCGGAATGGCTGTAAGGCAATGAATGATCAATCAGTGTGTTAGTTAACTGCTGTAGTTTGGCAAGGCTGAACGTGGCTGACGGCTGCGGGTAATGCCCAGCCCCAAAATCACTCTGACCCATGCGCTCGTACAGGCCGAGGTTGGCGCTGCCGCTCTCGGGGATGTCCGCCAGCTGCATGGGCGGGGTGAAGTTGGCGGCCATGCTGCAGGGGGCCAGCTGCTGGCTGCTGCTGGGCGGCCTCTCCACCACGCAGCCCTGCGGAGACTTGACGCTGCAGGTGGGCGGGGAGCTGATGCTGGCCTGCGGCAGCATGCTGCAGCTCCCGCTCATGCTGGACATCTGCTGGGTGACGGCGCAGCTGCTCTGGGTCAGGCTGCTGGACGTGAGGCTGCCGTACGAGCAGCTGTTCTGCGAGGAGCCGTTGCCGCAGATGCTGCCCCCCATCGTGGAGTCGTAGCTGCTGGGGTTCTCGTAGTTCTCGGTTGTGCTCTCGATGCTGCCCAGGTCGCTGAACCCGCTGTCGACCACTTGCTGGGAATGATCGGACACGGACGGCACGTCCATCATCGGGCTGGTCTCCATGTTCTGCAGGGACGGCACGGAGATGGCACTTTGATCGGGGCTGATTTGGGCGTAGCTGTTTTCCAGGGCGGGGACGCTGGGGCTGCTGACGGAACGGACCGACTGGCCGGGGTGGGAATGCACGGAGGAAACGGGGCTGCTGTGGTCTGACTGCTGGCAGTCGTCCAGCGTGGCGGCCATCTGTGGGCTTTGGTCTGTGTGGGTACTGTAGTTCTGGAGGCTTCTGCAGGCTTCTCGAGTCTCGGCACAGTCCTGAAAGGTGTCGTCCTGTTCACTGTTCTCCTGGGTCAGAGACTGAACTGCCTGGACCGTCTCGGAGTCGATTTCCATGGTGGCCGTGCTGCCTTCCTTCAGCTCGGGATAGATTTCGTCTCTGTTCTTTTGGTCCTGCTTCTGTGCCTGTTCTTCCGGGGCCTCCTCGTCCGACTCAGGGGCAGTTTCAGTGTCTCCAGCGAGCTCCTTCGGTTCCATGTTACATGATGCAGCAAGGTCCACACCACAGTCCATGAGGACCTCCGGGCTGGGATGGGTCGGCTGGACACTAAGATCTAAAAAAGCCGTGTGGTTTTCCAGCGCGTCCTTCAAGGCTTCTCTGGGGCTTAAGTCCTTCTCTGCTTTGGCAGACTCCATGTGACTGTCGTCCTCATCGTCTGCGTCGTGGCCCTCATTGTGCGATGGCTCCTCCTCCTCCTCCTCCTCCTCTTCATGGTCCTCCGGATGCACAGGGTCGTCTTTGTCCAGGCAGGCCTCCGGCTCCTCCTTCTCCTGATGTTTAGTACCATCTGGGTCTTTCTCCACAGTGCCCTCCTCCTCCTCTTCCTCCTCCTCCTCCTCTTCCTCCTCCTCCTCCTCTTCCTCCTCTTCCTCCTCCTCCTCCTCCTCCTCTGGTTTGGGAAGTTCACTGTCGGCTTTGTCCCCCGGTGACTGCTCTGGGCTGCCGGGCACGTGTGTGTCCTCCTTCCTCGTCTCCAGAGGGGGCTGGGGCTCCGGGGCTTCCTGCGCCTCCTCGCTCCTGCTGGGGGCGGGGCTGCTGGGGGCTTCGGGACCCTCCTTCTGCTCCTCCGCTGCTGCCTGCTCGTCGGGCTCCATGGGGGTCTCTGGGGGCGTGTATAAGTTCAGTTTGAATCCGGTCTTCCTCTCTTTGTTGGACCTCCACTTGGAGAGGCCCCGCTTGCTCCCTTTCGGCCACACTTGTTTGCACTTTAGAGGTTCAGGATTGTCTCTACTGCCTTCTTTCAAGTCATCTGCACCATCATCCACATTGTCTTAGTGAGGAGACAAAACGGAGAGGAAGGAAAACAAAGACTTAAAAGCACGATCATAAACAAAGATCTGTTCCTTTAACTTTTAAGAGTTGGGAGCAAAGGGATAATAAAAATGAACACACGGTAACATTTAAATAATATTTAAGTAGAGGTATTCCTTCATCATGGATTCTGTCCACATAATGTGTTTGGGCCAATCCACGACTCAAATATAAGATCTGAATGTTAAATAAGAACAAACAGTAACTATTAAATTCATTTTAGTGCAGCTAATCTACTTTTACTATACCTACATGCACATATTGATGGGAATACTTAGACCTATAAATATAAGCAAGCAAAATGTAAAGATATGAAAATGTAGAATACCCTGAGCACTTAAGATTTTTTTGAAAATTAAAGAGCACACTGATCTCCTTCGGGAGGACGATTCACAGGAAAAATCAAAAGATGTCCCCATATTACCAAGGGATATACCCATTAGAAAAACTCTTTTGGAGAAAAAAAAATCTAATAATTAATATCACAGAGATCCGTTTTTCCAAAAATGGGCTGATTCCCAACCCAGTCAGCAGTGCAGGAGGGTAAACTCTGCTCATTATTCAATAAAACAATCCCACAGAAACTTACCGGCAAGTACTAGGTTCAAACTGCCTAGATGAAAAGAATGCATATGGGTAGAGATGGCAGAAGTACCAAGTCCAGTACTCATTCGTTTCAAGATGCTCCAGTGGCTTTTCAGTCCCCCTGCCAGGTGACAGTCAAGCCAATGCCCCTGGCTCCCAATGTTTGCACAGGCTTTTAGAGGGATACCCCTTCAATCATAAAGGAAAGCTGCCGATCATTATATTTTAAGAAAGAAGATCCTAAAAGATATCAGGTATAATACAGCCACTTTTGCTGTTGAATAGCAATTAACACTGAACCAGATAGTACAAGGGTTTGGCTGATCCTGGGGTTCTGCCATCCCTGGCACTGGGCACTGCCAGGGGTGGCCCCCAAGCTCCCCCAAATAAAGATAAAAACAAGTTACACAAAGTGGAGAATCAAGGCTCCCGAGAAGACTTTCACAAAGAGGACATAGGGTGGACTTTACACAAACACTGCAGTTTGTTGTTTAAAGAAACTAAAGAACAAGGCTTGATTTCTCTATCCCCAAGATAACGTCAGTCCCTTAACAAACAGATGTAGCAGTGAGTATTTCTGTTTAGTCAGGAATATGCTTGCTCACGCTCTTAAAACTGTGGCTTTTCGAACCAGGAGTCAGAACCTGTGGTCTCCAAGGAAATGATATGACCTATTTTTCCAGGTTAGAAAAAAATTTTAATAGAATCATTGGTGGAGAATATTTCCACAAATCCTCATAATCCAATGAGTGGCAATTCCTGAATCAACAGGCCAGAAATAGTTGCTGGGGGGTGGGGCCCATAAGGGGCTTGGGCCACACAAAGGAATGACCAGGGATTGATCCCGGTGGTGCTGGGGAGAACATGTGGTGTCAGATATCAAACCACGGCCAGCCACATGCTAGTCCAGCGCCTGAAGCCCTGCACTGCCTCTGTAACCCTGAATGGCTGCTTTTAAACCAGCATCAGAGATGACTCAGTGGTGGTTAGTAATCTCTTTAGAAAGGAGTTGGATGTCCCCGTCAAAATCAAACTGGACATCTTTCTGATTTCTACAATATCCTAAATATCAAACCTAATAGTGTTCCACTGATTCACTCATATTTAGTGTGTCCCCAACCTGAGGAAATAAAAAAAATAATAAAAACCCAACTGTTGCATGCAATGCACATACCGACAAAGTCATCTACCTTGATTTCAAGAATACTGAATGTGAAAAAGTAATAATCAAGGAAATGCAGTGTGTTTCTCGAGTTTGGAGTTTTTGGGAACAAGCGAATTTCTAGAAAGTTTAGATGGCCTGCCTAGAAGACTGCCCTAGACTGAGACTATTTAAAATAAACCGGATTCCGGAAGCAGGAATAGGATCTTTTATGATTCAGAAAGAACGTGTGTGAACACTTTTTCTGATGGGCAGATGCAACCCCAAAGAGGCCTCTGGGGCTGGCCCTGGGAGCTGCTTCTGGCAAGCGTGCTACCAGGGCAAGAGCGTCATCATTTTTCCACTTACTTCTACAAGGGTCAGCGCTCTTAAAGCAATGATTGTCTGTTCCGTCCTCCCCGTCTGTCTTTCTCTTCTTCCCGGGCTGATGCTGGAATGCCTTTCTCAGGACGCGCTTCCTGCCGTTCTCCTTGCCGGCAATCTCACAGGTAGGTTCCAGCTGTGGCATCGGTCGCTCCTCGTCTGAGTTGTCAAAGGGCTCATTTAGCACTTCCGTCGTCTCAGAGATGGTCTCTGTTGTCACGCTGCTGTTAATCCTCCTGCGCTTCCGACCCCTTTTCTTCTTTAGTACAAAAGGCCTCTGAAATTAATGCCAAACATCATATGTAACAGCTCATGAGAAATTAAATGGCCGAGTCGATATGCAGCAAGCATGCACTGAATTGTTTGAGAAACGTACACGTAGAGAGACTTCTGTGATGCCTTTGTACTTAACCTTCCATTTGATGTTTAACATCCCTCTCAGGCTCCAACAACACAGGCAAGTGTTTTCCAAATAAAACAGTTGTTTACTCAGGCAGATGCTTTGAGAGGAAAAGCCTAGCAGGCAGCTTAGCTATAGGTTTTGAAGGCTAAGCTTTGCTTTCCTTGTGATCTTTGCTGAATTCAGTGTCCTATACACCACAGCGACTACGTCTGTGTATAACAATCTTTCTATAAATATCGCAACAATTAGGGCTTGGGACAATCAGTGCTTGATGACTCTAGGAACACCTACTGTGTGCAAAGAACTATGGGAAATGTCAGCATACAAGAGGGACCAACTTATTCCACTTGTTTCCTATTTTGTAAGACTCCAGGAGTGATGGAAAGGGAAGAGATAAAAGTTTTTATTAAGGCCCAGGAAAACAGTTCAAAGGGGTGAAAGCGTTGAGTCCGATTTCAGGTACCTCTCTTTCCCTGAGCACCGATGCATGGCTGGGCTGAGTATGGAGCCCTCAGACCTGCACTACAGGGCCAAGTGGTTATTTTTTGTTTCGGGGCCACACCTGGGCGATGCTCAGGGGTGACTCTTGGCTCTGTGCTCAGAAATCACTCCTGGCGGTTCCTGGAGGGACCAGATGGGACGCGGGGCTTGAACCTGAGTGCAAGGCAAATGCCCTACCTGCTGTACTATCGCCCCAGCCTTGCATTGGTAAGACCACGACTCTGATTCCCAGAGCCACTCCTGGGCTGAATGCATGGGCACTGCTGTCCACATGTGTCCGGGAGCATTGCTTCTCGGATCTCAGTGCTCTAAGCCATTTCCAGCCACAGACAGTGAGGTGTGGAAAACTCCACAATTAAAACATACAGGAAGGCCGGGTCTTGACTCAAAGGGCTGGTGTGGGGAGAGCCAAGTGAGGTCCCTTACACCTCGTGATCTCCTGAGCAATGCTAGGTTTGCCCTGCCTTCCCCAAGGCGTGGAAGCAGGCACAGCCATTGAGTGTGATGCCTGGCAGGCACGTGAGGAAGCACAGTGACACCTCTCCCCCATCACCAGCACTACAACCAAGACTGACACGGCACCCCAACTAAAGGACTGCAGCCCCTGGAAAATGTGTGTGCAAGCACCCCAAATGAAAAAATGAGCACCACACCTGGGCAATCAAGACCCCAAATCAATGTGACATCAACAAAAATGAAGAGAAAAAATGGTCACTGTTTAAAATGTTACATTCTTTTTAAATTTAAAGAAGGGGTTGGAGAGGCCGGAGCAATCGTACAGTGGTTACGTGTCTTGCACGTTTGATCCCCACCATCCCACGTGGTCCCCTGAGCACAGCCAGGAGTAATTCTGAGTGCAGAGCCAGGAGTAACCCCTGAACATTGCCAGGCATGACCCAAAAAGCCAAACAAAGAGAGAGAGAGGGGGCTGGAGAGATAGTACAGTGCGTAGGGTTCTTGCCTCTGCATATGGCTGACCTGGTTTAGTTTAGTCCCTGGCACTGCAAGTTCCCGTGGGCATCACTAAATGTTGCCTGCCTACCCAAAGAAAATCAGGTTCTTTGATAGTCTCCTACAGACGCTAGCGTGGCCGCGGGGTAGAGCTGGAACTGTGTTCTCCCTAGTAGTCGGGGCAGACTAGTCAACACCTGGCCCTCCTCTGTACACCTCTATGTCTCAAAGAGTGAAGATAAAGCTATCAGATCTGGCTTGAATAATGAGCTAAAGACAGTCAGTTTTTAAGCCTTTACACATGGATAATCTAGAAAAACCAATGAGCTAAGATAAATGGAATTTCAGTAGCTGTTGTGGCCACAAACACCTTCTAACAATTCTGTGCTGAGGACAACCAGGAAAAAAAAAAAAACCGGATCTGAGTAGCAGGGCTCAAGTCTGAGGGCGTGCCCTTGTCTGACCTGGCCAGGTAGCCAGACCTGCAAGCAGTGTAGTGTAGGTGCTCTCCAGGGTCCTTTTCTGTTCCCGTCACCTGATTTACTCTGGTCCCATACGCCAGCAGGTGGCGGTAACTAACAAGTCTTGTCCTAGCACTAACAAATCTCAAATATGAAGCACAATCATGACCATAGGATAAATGATGATTATATATGATCAATGGGACTGAATACAAATAAACTGTATATAAAAAAGTCAAATACGAAAAAATATTTGCAATGGCAAATATGATTTGGTTGGAACTAACCCAGACACATACCTTTCTCTTCACGGCAACTGACTGTGGTTTAGTCAGTCTCGGAGGGGAGCTCTGGATGTTTTCTTCTTCCTCATCTTCCTCTTCCTCTTCTTCCTCCTCTTCCTCCTCCTCTTCCTCCTCTTCTTCCTCCTCCTCTTCTTCCTCTTCCTCCTCCTCCTCCTCCTCCTCTTCACTGCTGTCTTTAGATAGCTCTGCCAGCTGCCCTCGCTCCCCTGCCACTGGCCGGCTCTCCGGGGAATGTAAATATTTATTTTTCGATTGTACTTTTGCAGGTGATTGCCTACTGCTAGCTCTAGATGACAGGATTTCTTGCTCCTCCTTTTCCCAGCAGCTAGCTTGTTCCATTAGCCGCTCAGCCTAAGGGGGGAGGGTAAAAAATTGTGGGCCAGTGAGAGGGGGTTCCGTGGCCAGAGCCTCTAAGAGCAAAGGCAGAGGGTCTCTAAGTTGTTTCTGATCAGGACCGCCAGCCAGCCAAGCGACATCCAGCTGCATCACCTCAGGACTCTTTAGCATCATTTGGGATAACAAATCAAAGAAGATTGGTTTTCATGGGATATTTAGCAGTATTAATGATGCAGCGAATTGATTCGAGTCCTTTATCACTACATTACATGCTCACTGGCATGGAGCACTTTAAGCAAGTTCATAAACACAAAGAATCGATTGACACTGTGGCCTCAGAGCTCAACACCAAATCTGATCTGATTACATGCTGTCACTAGTGAAAAATGCTACCTTGTGATCAATGATAAATGTTTCATTTTTCATACTCAATTCAATAAAATTATCATGTCATACCAATGCAACCTCAGTTAGGATAAATTAGTGCCATGTCATTTCCCAGGCCCTCTCTACATAACCAAGCTTCTGACAATGATGTTAATGACTTTCTTCGTCGAAGAATGCCACCAGTTTGAAGCTATGCAACGTAGGCTGATGAAGCCAATCATTACCTCTTTCTCAGCTTCTCGCTCTTCTTCAGAAACCGCAGCATTAGAAATTAAAATTGGGGTCCATCTCAGACAATCTGGATCAAGTTCATTGGTCCGAGAAGAGGTTTTCAGTTTTTCCATGTGGTCCAATATCAACCTTTCCCTTCTAATGATGACAAATCTGTAATGTGATGAGGCAGAACAAAGTACAATCAAGAGATTTCATTTCACCTTCACCTACTAACAGATGCCAGCACTGACATAATCTGGGTAAGGAGAAATCAGAACACTTACAGAAGGCAACAAGGTGAGATCTGACCAGCAAACACGTGTCATTTTTGTGTTTTCTGATTAGGAGAGCATTTCTAGTATTTTGTTTTTGCTGCCAGACACTGAGCCCTGGACCGCACACATGCAAGGCATGTGCTCTACCACCAGGCCACTCGCCAGGTCTAAGAGCATGGCTTGGACACATGCTGGGCAGCCTTCTGATCTTTTTTCTTGGGGGTGGTGGTGGGGGGTCATCCTCCCAAGTGGTGGCTGAAAGGCCTACTCTCTCCGACACACCCCCACCTCCTGCCAAGTGATTCTCAGACAACTTTGACACACACAAGGTTCAGTGTGAAGGTTTGAGGCCTGGTGCTGGGGATTCCCCGGGCATCTTCATGGTTGTACCTAGTGATGGCTGGGATCATGTGGTGCTGGGAGCAGCTCAGGGCAGGCTGTGCAAGGCAAGCGCCCTGAGTACTCTCTCTGTCTGGCCCGAGCCGGCTCAGACCGGAACGCCACACCTGCAGCTGCACCACGCGGGCAGTAGCACTCACCTGCCGTCCCTCTTGTCGATCATGTGGAGATGCTGCAGAGTCGTGGCGATGTCGTGGGGGCACATGCCCGTGGCTCTGCTGATGGCCTTGATACTGATGTGTCTGTCGTGGTGGTGGTGGGAGAGATACTCCAAGATGACACTCTTCCAGTAGGCCAGGTAGGAGAGCCGGCCCAGGTCGGAGAGTGGCTTTTCCGGAGAGCCGGCTTGGCCTTCCCGTCTGGACAGCAGGTAGCCTAGGGCAGGAGAGTAAGGAAGAGCTGACTGTGGTGCCTCCAGGGAACGGGCGTGGCCACTGAGTCAACAGAAGTCGCAACCAGGTGAAAGCAGCGCATGAGAGAAGGGTGTTTGTTTTGCGTTCATGTTAATCTCTTGCCAGCAGTTTGGTTTCTGCGGAGTTTAGGCTTCTGAATCTTGTACAGGGATAGTGTAAGTCTCTTCACAGAGCTCAGACATGCACTGCAGCACACAGCACGGCGGCGCTCGCACTGCTTCCAACGGGCTCAATGTCCCGGTCCCCCTCCAGCTCTAGGGTCTTTCTGACACTAAATGTCAGGCACTTCCTCAGAAGTCCTGTCGAGGGACCACCCCAGACATTAATGGGCAAGTCATTTTCCACAGGAAGGACCTAATGACCCTTTGACAGCTGGGCCTTCATAAAAGAAAGGGACTATGTGGACACAGATTCTATTGCTGCTGGTTACATTTAACTAGCGGTGGATCTAAAGCTTTGTTTGAGAACTAATGAAAAAAAAAAAAAAGCCTTTTAAGTCAGCCTCTGCAATGCACGGCACCCCCACCAGCTCTATTTTTCACCTCTTTCATGAAAATAAATTTTATACTCCAACCTGAGACTTTTACTCCTACGAATGAAAAGAGAACCACCTCCTTAAAACAAACTGTTTCACGGAGAATCAGGCAGTCCCGGGCACGGGGAACTCCTGAACACGCACTCTGTCACCTGACTGCGAAGGCTTCGTGGCAACTTTAACATGAGACAAACTTTAAATCCACTTGAAAGTGATGAATGAAAGCTAGCTGCCGTCTCGGTAATTAAGAGCTACTTATGAAGGAGGGAAGAAATGCGATAAGCAAATGATGTCTACCTTGCTCTCATGGTCTGTTTCACAGCCTCACCTTTGTGAAGTTCCTTAAATTTAAAGAAGCATCAACCACATACAGTAGGTGGCAGCAATTACAAAATCATGCTCTTAAGCCACCCAAATCTTCAGCATTTTCTTCTTTATCTACATTTCCAAAATGGCTGCATTCTCAAGAATTTTCTCAATTTCTTCTTTTTTGTTGTTGTTGTCACAAGGAGAACTCAATGACTAGGACATTTTACTGCCTCTCAAAAACCACTGTACATAGTGTAGAAACATAGAGAGCAAGAAATCCAACTTGAACCCTCCAGAGAGGGGGGTATTCTGCATGGTGATGGCTTTAATCTGAATGTCACTGTTAACAATAGGCATATATTTTGCGTTGGCTGGGGTTCTTTTGACTTATTTGTCTCTTTAACTCACGTGTAAATACAAAGTGTTCGCCAGGATGCAAACAAGCATCGCAAGATTTTACAGTCAAACCACTGCCAACACGTCACTCAGCTGCATGCAGCAGCTTTCACAAACACGGTGTCAAGCATGCTAACAGGCATGGCCACTGTGCGGAATCCAGCCCAGACCGTGCCCTGGCAGTATGCAGAGGAGCTCTCTGTCGCCAGAGCACAAAGGGTGCCCACATCTCAGAATGCAGATAATTGGTACATCCGTCACCTGCCTCCTAAGTGCTTGGCACATGCTGAGAAATTTACTCAGTCGGCTGGAGGCTCGGCTGTTATTCCGAGGGGAGAGAGAACCTTAGTTCCGTGGGTATAAAGCGATCTGCCCTTTGTCCGACAGATCCCACAATTAAAGGTCCTGCCGTGATTGCGAGACTCCCTTGCCCCTGTTTTTAACTGGTTCTCTGTGGGGTTTGGAACCCCACGTTGGGGAGAGAAAGCCCCCCTCAGTCTAGCATAAAGATTTCTGCACTGCCGAAGTCCTCAGAAGGCGGGAGCGCTCTGCCTCCTCTCCCCACTGCGGCGACAACCTTCCCCAGGAAGCACGTCGACTTCTTTGTTCTGTCCTCTCTTCCCATAATCCCCATCCTCCGAGCTCAGAGGAAGCACCCAGAATCTACCCCCAGCCCCACTGCAACATATTTTACATGGCTGCTGCTGTTTTCACACCCTGAGACTATGCAGATACACTTCACGGGGCCTGGCCCTAAGCTGGCTAGGCCAGCGTTTCTCAGCCAGAATCCCTTCCTGCACCTCTCCCCAGCCCACGCACACAATGTCCCACCGCCTACCCCACCCACACCCCAATTTTCACGATTCTGTTTATTTTGGAGCCACACCTTGCAGTGCTCAGGGCTTACTCCTGGCTCTTACTCAGGGCTCTGCTCCTGGCTCAGGGATCACTCCTGATAGGCTTGGGGGCCTACAGGGATTGCACCCAGGTCAGCTACATGCAAGGCAAATGCCCTGCCCGATGTTCTGTGGCTTCAGCCCCACATCTCCATGATTTTCAACTGGTGGCCGCTCTGGAATATCTCAGTGGGGGCCACAGAGGACAAACACTGGGCCAGGCCATGAGGCAACTTGGGTTCTGTGGGGAAGGTCTGGGCACAGGCTTGCAGCATCTGCAGGCTCTGCCTGACAGAGCGCAGCTGTGGGGCACAGGAGCCCACCGGCCTTCCCTGGCCACACCTTTGCTCGCTGCCTCTGCCAGGGAAGCTGCACAGCAAAGCGGTCAGCAACTCAACAGAGAAGCTTGACCGGCGGCTCAAACCAAAACTCCAAGCTGAAGCAGGGTTCCGGGCGACACACCCCAGTCGAACCCCCGGGCTGCCTCTGTGTGCAGACTGGGAGCTTGTTCTTCTCCTGGACCCAGAAGCCCCTCAGAGAGCTTCGTGCTCAGATCCACAAGGTCTCTACCAAAAGGAGACGTTTTTGGTGTAGAGGGAATCCATTTGGACCATCGAAACGATCAAAGTTAAATCACTCGTTTCTCAGTGGAAATCATTTCTGTGATGTTGATTTCTAGCTTAGAAGGAAAACAATCCTGTCATTCTTGACTCCATTTGGGCACCAGGCTGGTGTCACACACAATTTTTGTTCCACCAGCAGCAGGCATGTTGCTGCTCCAGACCTTTCAGAACATTGAATGTTCTAGAGAATTTGTTTCTTGCCAACTTTTGTTTCCTGTTACATTTTCTAGACTTCTCAAAGTGTAATTTCTGTATAGTCCACTGACATGTTCGGTAAGAACATTTTATTTATCGAGTCGTTACAGAGATGGGGTTGCGGCTCTTAACTTACCCAGAAGATCCCAACTAACAGATCTAGGATGCGGGGAAATAAAAAGCATCATCTGGGAAGCTGGTGCATTATCTTGAAGCATCTGAAAGAAGTACAATACCTCCCAGTGGATGGGCTCCCGAGGTGCTCAAACATCTCTCCTTAACTCAAGATACTTTCAATCTGAAAACCTGAACTATCCCTGGGGAAGCCTGGCTGCTCCGATGGAAAGCAAGTGGTGTTTGGAGGCCAAGTCCCAGAAGCTGCAGTATAATTAGCTGCTGGTGAAAACGGTTCCCTTTCAGTTGTCTGGTGAGCAGCGCTTTTCACTTGTGCTCAGAGCTGACAGGGCCCTGTACCCCTCACTCACACTGACCAACCTCCTGCTGAGCTGCCTGGGGCCTGCTCATCCTGGAAAGATGAACTGGAGTCGGTGCACAGGTAACCACCCTTCGGATTTGAAACGGTTCCAGGGTGCCTGCTTACAGAGCAAGGAAGAAAAATGCGCTGTCTCCACAAGCAAGCATCTCTAAGCAAGCTGTCCTGCACGGGACCCAAATTTACCTCCCCTCTCCTAAGGCTGACAGATTTGCAGTGAGACTATCCGCTTTCATGCTAACTACTGCTAATCCCTTGTGTCTGAAATCTCTCCCTCAAGGCAAAGAAAAATACAGAGGTGTTGCGTGGTGTAGCTAGATCCACTAGGACAGAGAAGTATGTAGGAAAGTTCAAGTTTGTTTTTGCAGACCGTAATCCCCAAATTACTTGAACTCCCAGAAAGTTATTTGCCAGGTTAACTCTCATTTAATAGGAAATGTTTCTACCTTTTAAGCCAGTAATATTTCAAGTCTAAGATTGGACCAGATGTGAAATAACACTCTGTAAGGGTCTGGATGTGCCTGAGGAGGCCAAACCTCAGTACAGTCGGCAGGGCACTTGCCTTCCACGCGGCTGACCTGCGTTCAATCCTGGGCACTAGATATGGTCTCTTGAGAGCTAGGAGTGAGCCCTAAGCAATGCTGGGCCCAGACAAAAAACCAAGGCAGCCTTGGCGCACCAGGACCCAAACCATATGCATTTCCTCAAACTCAGAAGTATAAACATTAGCCAAGCTACTGCCAGTTCCCATCTGTCTAGATTAAGTGAGTCGGGTCACTGGCTGCTCTGGGTGTAAGGTAGTCTTTGAGGATTACACACCTTTCATCGGACACCTGTTTTGCTCAGAAAACCCTGCAGAAAGGCTCCTCTTAGAAATCAGGCCTGGGTTTGCAGCCTGGGCACTGACACCAGACCAGGGATTTATGGCAGCTTTCAAGCAAAGGAAAACCTATGGCTCTAGCCTCGTGTCTTGTGCTTTGGGGTGGGACAGGCTGACGCTCCTGTTCCTGGGTTCTGCAGTTAGCAGCTCTGTGACCAAGTGGAGGAACGGCATGGCTAATCAGAGAGAGAATCTGATGCATCTGCTAAAATTCTCAGGTGGCATTTCAATTTGTAATGAAGGAAATGGAACCACAGCGTGCCCACTGTTCTTACAGAATAAGAGTGTTTTAAGAGACTGGCCTGAAATCTTTACGTTTCCATCTAGTATACAAATGCCCACTAGGGAAAAAAATGCAAATTTAAAAATTTTTTGATGAATTTCAAGGGAATAGTTTTCAAAATGTGGAAGCTTAAGACATCTCTTCCATAGCTGTATAGGCTTAAGGTAACTCAGTGATAACTGGAATAAATACTTGACCAGGGACAGACTGCTTCCTCGACTTCTGATGAACCACTGGTCATCAGTTGTGCCCCCAAATCAGCTGGAAGGAGTTAAAGTGCCAATTCTCAGACCTGCAAACCAGTCAGGGAGCAGGACCCAGCCCTGGGGCTAACACACCTCCGGGAGAGTCTCAGGACCTGTTACAGATGCTGCTGTTACGGGCAAAGACAAGGGCATCTGAGCTATCCCAGGAAGGCCTGGCTTCCACTTGGCTAAGATCTCTGGATCCTTAGTGGGATGGGGGCCGACGAAGTCCCAGCGCTCCACACACCCACACCCGGCTCCTGCCACTGCCAGGGAATCGGCCCAGCTTCAGGACTGATCTCAGAGGGGCCAGGGCCCCCTGCAGTTGATCGTCCCAGCTCCAAAGCCCAGAGGAACACCTTCAAGATTCACAGAGCTAACAGCCAGGGAGAAGCAAGAAAATTAGATGGGAACACTGAGAAGGCCACTAAGATCACTGAGTGGAAGCAATAACAGAGGCCCCGCCTGCACTAGCAACTCGGGAATCCTCAGCTCAGGGCTTTGGCAACACCATTACGAGACGTGTGTTGTAATAAGCAGTGTAACGTAAAATAGGAAGCAGGTTGGGGGGGGGGGGTTGTGTGGAACTGGGGACACTGGTAGATGTAAAGGCACATAGGTGGTGGGACTGGTGTTGGAATACTGAATACCTAAGCTGTATTATGAACAACTTTGCAAATCACAGTGTTTTAAATTGTTGTCTTCCCCAACCCCCTCAAAAAAAAAGCTGCAATTATGGGTAAACTGCTGGTGTTTTCCTTTAGGGAGGGCAACCCCTGGCTGTGTTCAGGGCTTATTACTGGCTCTGCACTCAGGGATCACTCTTGGTGGACTCTGGGGACCGGATGGGGTGCCAGGAATCAAACTACAGTCAGCCGTGTACAAGGCAAAAACACCCTCCCCACTGTGCTATCGCTCGACCCCCGAAACTGCTGGTTTCGACGAGGATGTGACGGCCTCACGTGTGGCCAGGAAAGCCACTGGATACAGAGCTGAACTGAAGAATCTCAGCTAGGAGACTCTGCCCGCTCTCTGATGGCAGAAAACTGGGGCAAGGACTCTCTCCACAGCAGGCTCAATTTCTCTAGAGGTCTTCGAGTTGCTGGCAAGTCTGTTCCGAGGTTCTGTGCCTGCACCTCTCCTCTCACCCTTCACTGTGCAATCCTCTTATGGAGTGGATTCTGCAGGGCAGGCTGCAGTGCGAACTGAGATTATGCATTTCTAACGGTTTCCACACCAAAAATTTGACTGGTCCCAGAGAGAGAATACAAGGGGGATTAAGGCTTTTGCCTTGCACTTGGCCAATCCTGGTTCTATTCCTGGCACCGCATACGGTCCCTAAGCACCACCAGGTTTAATCCTTGAGCACAGGGCTAGGGGTGGCCCTTGAAAACTACCAGGCGAGGCCCCTCCCAATATGTATGTAACCCGAGAGCTTCTGTTTTAAAGGTCTAGGTCTGGGCTCATGGGCATGTGCAGCCCGTACAGGAGGGAGGCCACAGTCTGACCCTAGCATGCACTACTTGGTCCCCTGAGCACTGCCTGAAGCGACCCCCAAGCATGGAGCCAGGAGGAGCTCCGGAGCACTGCCAGTTGTAACCCCATTTTACTTTCTTATGACTTACTCTATTAAGAAACCTGACATATATTTATGCCAGTGTTTCACATTTTTACAAATTTCTTCAGCATTATTGAGAAAACAAATAGATTCCCACATTTGGTTTTTAGTCTGTTGAGATATCATAGGTTATGGAATTTCTTGAAAACTCTCCACTCAGAGAATGAGAGAAAATCGACACAAGGTATTTCATTTGCCTCTGTAAACAGTATCAGCCTTCCCAGTCTGAAGGACTGGTGGGATGCCCAGGAGTCCTGGGTCAGAACTTGAGAGCATCTGCGTTTTAAGAAGATGAGAAAAAAATTAAAGTTGGGCATCAAGGCCATGAGTCTTTTAAAACAAAACAGTCTTTACTGAATATGGTATACTGAACCCTAAGATATGGTTCAGAGCAAGGTTCCGAGGGCCAGACCTGGAATGATGTACCCTTGGGATGGATTTCAGGGTGAGCTGTGTAATCCTAGGCAAGTTATTTGACCTCTCTGTGCTTGGGATTCTTCATCCATAAAAAATCACACATATCTCTAAGGCAATTCACAAAAACAGTGCCTGGCATATTACAATAAACCTGTGGAAGTTTTAGAATGAAATCTCCAGGGGGATCATTTGGATGAAGTTATACTTAATGTGGAGAAAAGAAATACAATTTGGACAGAGAGAGAAAGAGGACACGCTGTTCGACAGGGCCCAGGCGAGGAGAGCAATCTTCCTGTTCAGCCTTTTGGCTGAGACACTTGAAAATCACTCCATTTTCTCCATTACTCCGGAGAGAAGTTCTTCCCACTCCTTCCCTATCAGTTACCCACTCAAATACAAATTTAATTAAAGGAAGAAGCCATGAAAAAAAAAATCCACTACATAGTCTGCCTCTGGAATGACTTCAAGAAACTCTTGATAGGCAAGTTCCCGGCAAACACCCCAATTTCCCTTTGGCCCTTCAGTTGATCATTTTCAGAACTACTCTCCGAAAACTGCAAGCCCGTTTGCTACAACAGTCCCCAAATGGAGTTACTTGGGCTAAGTCCCACATCACAAAACCGAGACTTAAATATAGTTTCAGTTCTCCTAGTGATGAGGTAACTCATCAGGATAACTCATCCTAGTGATAAGATGACTCACTCAGGAGTCCTCTGGTCAGCACCAGTGAGGTGACCTGTTTGACTGTCCCCTAAAAGCAAGATACGGTCACTTTTTGTTAGTGGAAGTTTCTTGTTCTAAGTCTTTTCTACCATAAATCTTCCTTTTCATCAGCTCCTTGGTGCTCCCTTCTGTCTGCTAGATTGGATGCTGCCAGATGCATAAAATGTTCACTAAAGACTCTAAGAGCTTTAATATTTATTCAGTTGGGTTTGTTTTTTTAACATCATCAAACCACAGTCGCGATGTCTGCCTGAGGGCTTTGACAAAAGCCAAGCGCAGGACAGATGAAAATAACATGGAAATGTTCTAGAAGACCCTAATATGTCCTTGAGGGAGAAAAGCTGGAGCTTCTGGAACCCAGAGAATTGAGACAACGGGCTTGGGGTGGAAAGAAGGGGGTGGCCTGGTCACATAATGCTCTTTCTCCTCGCTCTTCTCAGCAGGCGAAGGAACGGTCTCCTGCTCACCCTACGCTAGGAGGCAAGAGGGGGGCAGGGAGGGGGAGGTGTGCCTGTTTCTGGGCTGTGTTGGGGCTGTACGGGCCAAGCCTTCCCACCCTGGCTGCACGTGAGAGTCACTCCGAGGCTTCGAGAAAGCGACAGCCGTTGCCATCCATCTCAGCCGTCCCTGCTCAGGCCAGTGTGCTCCCGGCAGTGGCGTCTCCAGCCCACACCCCCACTCCTGTGCGGCAAGCAGCGGTGGAGTCGCGGTGGGTGTAACAGCAGCTCCCGCAGGCGGCGCGTGTGGGGAGATGGGACACAGGAAGAGAGAGGCTCGGGAGGAGAGGACCCCTGAGAAACAGCCTGGGGTCTCACTTACTTAAGCATACTAGGACGGGCCGTAATGCATGGCTGCCGCAAATCAAGAACACCTGATATAATGTATTAGGTGGAGAGAAGTTTTCTTTCTTTTTTGAGGGGGGCAGGGGGTGCCTAGGGTTTACTCCTGGCTCTGCGCTCAGGGATCATTCCTGGTGATCTCAGGGGTCGTATGTGGCCCCTATGTCATCAAACCCAGATTGGCTGGGTGCAAGGCAAGTATCCTGCCCATTATACTATCTCTCCGGCCCCAAGAATTTTCTTTTTAAGATAATGATAAGGGATGATAAGCTGGCGATCCGGTCTGGCAGTAGCACCTGCCTTGCACACGAGGCCCCGAGTTTAACTCCCAGCACCACATGGTCCCCCTAACATGACTGGAACAAGCACCGAGCTCGATGCAGCCCTTAAACACAGCCAGACGTGGCCCCAAACAAACAGTTACCACCCAGTCTGAACCAAATCCAGTTGCTGCATTTCCCTGAGTAAAATAAGATGCCTTTGACACAGGATAAAAATGATAAGGAATGAGATGTTACACCTTGTCAATACCACTTACTCCCAAACTAAAACTATTGGGAAAGGCGAGAATTAATATATATTAATATATTCCTGTATATATCTGGCAATTAACTAGAAACACTTCTTGAAACACTGCCTTTCACAATCTAGCTAAGCTCCAAGTCCACTTAAGTGTCTTTCTAGTTACTTAGTGGCCTGATAGCACAGCGGTAGGGCGTTTGCCTTGCACGCAGCCAACATGGCCGACCCGAGTTCGATTCCTCCGCCCCTCTCGGAGAGCCCGGCAAGCTACCGAGAGTATCTCGCCCGCACGGCAGAGCCTGGCAAGCTCCCCGTGACGTATTTGATATGTCAGACACAGTAACAACAAAGTCTCCAATGGAGACGTTACTGGGCCTGCTCGAGCAAATCGATGAACAACAGGAGGGATTTTACCTTTTTACCTTAGTGGCCTGAACAGTTTCTCGGGAGCTGCCATCCACAGTGGACACTGTCAGGAGAGCAGGCATCGGGGCCCGGCAGGGTTGCTTCCCACTCACTGACTGACACTGCACCATGGCCTCCACAGTGACATGAACTAGGAAAGCATGTCAGAATCATGCCTTTCTCATTGGCCATTTTGGAGTTTCAAAAAACTTGGAAATTCTAGAAAAAAATTTAATTCTTTTTGGGCCACACCAAATGGTGTTCAAGGATCCCTCCTGGCAGGGTTTGGAGGACCATATGAGGAAGCAGGGATTGAACCCAGATTAGCTGTGTTCAAGGCTGTACTTCCTCTTTCCTGTTCTACAATCTCTCTGATCCAAATTTTAGAGTTTTATGTAAAACAAATTAACAACAACAAAATTTTTTTTTGAGGGCGTCATACTTACTAGTGCTCGCGGGACCCTCCTAGTAGTGCCCAGGGGACATGTGCCAGGGATAAAACCTGAGGTTCTGCCTGTGCAGCCTCCAACTAGGTCTTAATTTTATTTTTGGCTAACAAAAAATTCTTTAAGAGTAAATAAATTTGGCATTTCAGAATTACTTCTTCTTTAACAGACAAAAATCCACCACTACAAACTTAATCTGACAATTTCAGAAAACACTTTTTTAATGTTGAAACCTGACTAAAATATTCACG
Source organism: Sorex fumeus (assembly GCF_029834395.1). Classification (NCBI taxonomy): domain Eukaryota; kingdom Metazoa; phylum Chordata; class Mammalia; order Eulipotyphla; family Soricidae; genus Sorex; species Sorex fumeus. The sequence goes on along the minus strand of NW_026606077.1, from coordinate 9,936,846 downwards.
CCTATATTACAAAAATCCTGGTAATAAGAATTTATCATTGTGAAATTATAAGCTATTAAAATACTGTATTAAACACAAAACTTCCAATCAGCATTTGTCCTAAGCAAATAACTGCATAAACTTAAGAAACATGTCACTTCAAAGATCATTCACCTATTACTAAAACACTGTGACAACTTTTTCTTAAATAAATTACTAGAAGAAAAAAAATACTAGAAGCAAAGGCAGGAATTTCTCTCATTATAACAGGTCCAAGGTTATGGGGGGGATGTCATGGGGAGGCAGCTAAGATAGATCCCCTCTAAAATCTAGTTCACTAGTCTAATCCTACTTGACCAACTGAGGGGGTGTGTTTACACAAGCCTGGATGCTGCCAATCATTTTACACCAAGCTCTGGGAAACAGGATGGTTAGAAGAGCAACTTGCATTTCCATCTGCTCTTCCATAACCCCCATAAAATGCTGTGTGTGTGTGTGTCCCTGCACGCTAGTGAGTACACACGCACACACACCAGCTGTAATTTTCAAAAGTAGGAGGAAGCAGCATGTTGTAATTCCAATCCTGGGTGAGGAGCTTTCTTCACACAGCAAACACAATTATACCACGAGACTAAGAAAGGAAAAAGAAATAAAAATCCCTCAAAAATTTTTGTTTTCAAACAAAAAGCATTTCAAAAGGGAACGTGTCAGTCTTTAGGTAATTTCCTGGAATCTAAGCACAACCCATCACCTGCTCTGATTGATCAGGTCGGCTGACCGTGGGGAGGAGCAAAGCTGTCTGCGGTGGCCTGGACCACCCTGAAAAACAGCGCATCGCAGGATCTATGGAAAACTTGTCTTTTCCCGCATATGCTTTCAAACAGGTTTCTGAGTAAAAAGCCCCTCTTAATAAATGGGGTGTATCACCATAGGGTTACTAATGAGCTGATTTTGGGGATTTTATTTTTGTTGTTTTTGGGTCACATCTGGTGGTGCTCAGGAGATGATACGGAGTGCCGGGGGATTGAACCTGGGTCAGCTACATGCAAGGCAAGTGCCCTACCTGCTTGTGGCCCCAGTGAGCCCATTTCCGACAGCTAGGCAGCACAAGGTAGCTGGGAAGGGAAGCAGGGCTGCTGTTTCCATGAAAGGGCTGTCGTGCCAGAGGATTTGGCACCAGGAAGGAACCTAACCTTTGAAAGGAACTGTCACCACACAGGAGGTAAGACCCTTGCATGCAGCCAACCTGGGTCCAATCCCTGGGGCCACAAATGGTTTCCTAAGCATCACCAGTGGCCACTCGAGCACAGAGCTAGGAGTGGCCCCTGAGCACCACAAGGTGAGACCCAACAACACCCCCCTCCCCAAACAAAACAAAAATAAAGGGAATCTAAGTCCCCAGTGACTGTAGTTACATACTACCTGATAGAAAAAAACAAACCAAAACAACAAAAAAAGACAAAAAACCAACCAGCCAGTATTAGCACTAATATTTAAAAGACATTAATCACTACTTCCTCTTCAATTAGTAGGTTAAGAAACTTTAGTTTTGAGAGCTACCAGATTGACTCCCTTATACTTCAGTTTTTAAAGCTGAGACTTAAGTACATTCTATTAAAATACGCACAAGTAGCCAGAAAATATGCTACTCTTAACCCTGTGAAACTTTTTAATGTGAGGTCACTATTAAGGAATTTCCACTCAACTGTCAGAGGGCTGAAACTGCTTAGCAGCGCGCTCCACAGTTGGGAGCCTACTGGCTTCTAGTTAGGTTGCGTGCCAGACACTATACTTTTCAAATTTAATAAGGAAAAAAGGCTCCGGGAGTTTAATTTGTTAACTAGTATGTAACTGCTGAACACAAGAACCGCAAACTACGTAAATAACAGGAACTCAAAAGGGCATGTTAACAACTAAAGCTCATTTGAAAAAAACTCCATCCAATAGGCCACGTTGTTAGCGATCAATCACTCTGCGATTACCGTTTACAAATCCAAGTACAACGCTGATAGTCATGGGGGTTATATACAACGAGATGGAAGTGTGTGATTATGGACGAGCGGATTGAAACTATAAATTATGGAACTGTCTCTTGCAATTACCCTGCTTGAGAAGAAAAAGAAACTTCCTGTGTAATTTTGCAGGAGAATCAAGCGCAAGATACAGAATTGCTTTCTAGTTGGTTTTAACTCTTCTACAGCTACTTAATTATGTGTGATAAGGTCAAAGAAAGTTTATGTCTAATTTATGAAAAGTTGGCAGGGAGATATTTCAAAGTAATCCTATGAAAGGCTTCAAATTATTAAGATACCTGATGACTTCCCTTTCTCTGTGAAGAAGATTCATCTATGTTACTTGGTAAAATAAACAACACTGAAGACAAATTCAAAGGTATCTTTCATTTTATTTCCTGTCTGAGACATTCAGTGTAGTCTGTGTCCTCCTATAGGCAACAGATAGCTGTTGGACATCAGATGTAGCTTCTGCTTTAGAAAGGGGGAAAAAGTCTTGGGGTTATGTTCTTAAATTCCCGAGGGAGATCTTGAACACTGGGCAAACACAGGGCAAGGCTTTTCACCTAGGAACAGAGAATCCTCTGAAGAAGATGTCTGTTTTTGCAACAACTAATCAATAGAACCTCATTTTGTACATAGTAAGACATTCTAACCATTTCTTGCCCTTTCTAAAGATCCATCCAGATATCAGAACTGTTCAACACCCAAAACTCAAGGAGAAAGGAAGGACAATTTCTTACATTTACAGTGCCTGCTGGAACTTTGAAAAAAGTCAGAAAGCAAAAACAGAAACCAGAAAGCAGTTAGGATAGTTTCAGTGCTGCTGTGTCTTTCTGCGGCCACGTTGGCCCGCTGGGTCCCACACCCTCTCTACTTTGGGTGGTCGTTCTTTGACTACATCTTCTATTTTATCAGCATCCAGTTATAACAAATAACCTTCAATTACGTTTCTTTAGGCTTAAGAATGGAAGCATAATTTATAGGAATGTTGCCTCCACGCTTGGCTGTCCTCAACGGGGCCCCTTGGAGGAGGGTTGAGTTTCCCTCCCCGCCCCGAGCAGAGCCCTGGCAGCTGAAGACCTCCAGTTCCAGCCATAGCCATGCTTAAGACCCCTCTCCACACGTTTGGATGAGCCTCATGCACGAAGGAACCGGCAGAGGAACCCAGGTTTGCAGGACCTGGGGCATAGATCTCCAAGCCTGCTTGGACTGGGACTGGGCCTCCTCCATCCAGATTCCCCATCTCCTAGTATGTAGGCGGTACACCTACCAATTGCCCTGAGGCCGTGTAATCCCATCAACGGTCAAGACTCAGAGACCATAAAATCCAGTTCCCGGAAGCATGCAACATCTTAGTATCTAATATCAGGGCTAGGACGAAGGAGACGTTACTTGTGCCTGCTCGAGGAAATCGATGAACAACAGGATGACAGTGATACAGTGACAGTTACTCCCCACTGAATCAAACAATGCTTGTGAGGGTCTGATTCTAGAAAACTTCAGCACATTTTCTGTTCATAAAATTGGATCTAACAGGAGTCCATGTCAACATGCCAAATACCCATGCACTCAGATTCTGATTTTCTTTACTCCCTCCATTTCCGGTTGTGGTGGTCGTGATGACAGGGGTTGGCTATGGTACTTATACACTGTTTTAGCTCTGGTGTGTGCCAGGGGCCACACATCAAGTTGTGGGGCTCAGTGAGGCACGTGAATCATGGTGGTGGTGCTTGGCTCTCATTTTTAGATCACAGGGGTCACACTCCTTTGTGTGTGTGTGTGGGGGGGGCGGTGGAAAGCACAGAGGGCAGAGATGCAGCTGGCGCTCAGGGCTGTGGGACTGAGCATGCAGCCATCCCCCTGCAAGGAGGGCATCTGACTCCCAGCCTCCCATACCCACACTCCCATCTTAAAGGTGAAACACTATGACCTCTTGTTTAAAATCATCACGAATATAATGCTGAAAATAAAATAAAATGCTTTCTAGTTTTAAGGATTACAAAACTTCAACTGTGAAGATAGGTATAAGGACATGTGCTCCCATTTTAAGGACATTTAAATTAATTAACTTATTTTTTGCTTTTTGGGCCACACCCAGCGATGCACAGGGGTTACTCCTGGCTCTGCACTCAGAAATTACTCCTGGCGGTGCTCAGGGGACCATATGGGATGCTGGGAATCCAGCCTGGGTCAACCGCATGCAAGGCAGCTGTGCTATTGCTCCAGCCCCAAGGACATTTTCTTTAAGAGAAAACAAAACAAACAAAAACAACTAAAAAACCTCTAGACACCGCAAATACTATTCAATTATACAGTATACAGTAAATGATTATTTACCTCAGTCGCCCCTGTAACCGTTGCCGAGGGTCAGCTCCCTCCACAGTCTGGCCTCTGCCCCATGTCAATCACCTTTCTTCCTCAGATAGTATTCACTATCCCGAGTTTTAGCAAACCCTCGTGTTTCTTTATATTTTTCTCACCAAAATATTGTCAGATACTACACTAACACTAGTAGTGTAGCACTGCAGCACTGTCCTCCCGTTGTTCATCGATTTGCCTGAGTGGGCCCAGTAACATCTCCATTGTGAGACTTGTTACTGTGTTTGGCATATCGAATACGACTTGTTGTTACTGTGTTTGGCATATCAAATACGTCACGGGTAGCTTGCCAGGCTTTGCCATGAGGGCGAGATACTCTCGGTAGCTTGCGAGGCTCTCCGAGAGGGGTGGAGGAATCGAACCCGGGTCAGCTGGGGTGGCCGCGTGCAAGGCAAATGTCCTTCCACTGTGCTATTGCTCCTTAGGGGAAATAGAAAAGTCTGTGAACTCTTTTCATCCATGAGTTCTTGCCTACGTACCCCCCAACCCCAGCAGAGGCCACACACAGTGGTGCTGGGAGCGGTGGGCAGAGATGCTCCTGGGGGCCGGGCTAGCAATGTGCTGTGTACAGTGTGGTGCCGGTCAGATCTGCAGGTCCTCCACAAGCCATATGGTGGCAGGGATCAAATGCATCAATTTCCTAGGTATGTGCTTCAGCACTTAAGATATTTTCCTGGCCTCAGCCAGATGTCTTTTTCTTTTCTTTTCTTTTCTTTTTGGGTCATACCCAGCAATGTTAGGGGCTTACTCCTGGTTTTGCACTCAGGAATCACTCCTGGCAGTGCTTGGGGGACCATATGGGATGCCGGGGATTGAACCTGGGTTGGCCGTGTGCAAGGCAAATGCCCTACTCGCTGTACTATTGCTCCAGCCCCTCAGCCAAATGTCTTTGCCCCCATCACTTTGATATCTGATAATCATTTATATCTTCCTTCACACTGCATTACAGAGATTTTCTTTTGCAGCTCCCTATATACTGCCTAAAATATGGGCATCTCAATACTTACAGTAATCAGTTAACTACAGTGAGTTCATGTTGAACCCACACCCGGTGGTGCTCAGGCTTACTCCTGGTTGTACACTCTGGGGTCATTCCTGGTGGGGCTCAGGGGACCGTATGTGGTGACAGGAATCAAACCCTTGTCAGCTACATGCTGATAAGCTCTCCCTCTATACGACCACTCCAGCCCCCAAGGTATATAATACTCTTTGGGAAGAATCGGAGTGGGGAGAAACTCCTAAATGAAAATGTCAGCTTTATTTTATTTTTAAAAATTTGTTTGCTTTTAATTATAGTCTAGGTAACTGTGTTTCTGAAAATGTTGATATTCATGGCCTCCCCTCATGACTACCAAGTGCCCAAGATCCCCTACTCATGCCTGTGTCATCTCCAGTCCATCTACTCTCCACCAAACTGCAAAACAAACAAACAAAAAAACCCGGATCCGTATCTCAGAAAAATTAATTCAAATACATGTATAAAAGTTAACTCAAAATTAATCAAAGATCTTAAGATTAGGCCAGAATCCATAAAATACACTGAGGAAAACATTCCAGGATCTGGACCTCAAGGTATCTTTGATAATTTGATCCCTTTGTTGAAGATAACGGAAAACAAATGGGACTACATCAAATTAAAAAGATTCTACATGGGAAACTCCCTCCCCCTGCAAATCGAAAACTGGAGTTAAAAAAAAAAAGATACCCTATTGAAATAGACAAGATATTTGCACGCAATATTCAAAGAACGATACCCAAAGTATATAAGGTACTCACAAAACTCAGCAACAAGGAAAACAATGACCCATCAAGAAATTGGGGAGGAACAGATACTCCATGAAGAGGACATGAAAATGGCCAAAAAGTGTCAAAAAAAAAAAGTGTTTATCATCACTTTTAACCAGGGAAACAGTTCAGTCTAGCCTGAGGATTCATCTCACACGGGTGACAAGAGCATCTATCAAAACCACTGCGAGGGGCTGGAGCGATAGCACAGCGGGTAGGGCGTTTGCCTTGCACGTGGCCGACCTGGGTTCGATCCCCGGCATCCCATATGGTCCCCCAAGCACCACCAGGGGTAATTACTGAGTACAGAGCCAGGAATAACCCCTGAGCATTGCTGGGTGTAACCCAAAAAGTAAAAAACAAACAAACAAAAAAATACTGCGAGCAGGCAGTGCTGGGGACTGTGGTGGGAAGCGAGTGGCTGGTGGCAACATTGTCTGGCCCAGCCTCCATGAAAAGCAGTGTGGCGATGTGTCAGAAAACTAAGATTAGAAACTGCATCTGACCTGCTTCTTGGTATCTACCTATGAGATACGAGCATGGTAATTCAAAAGAAATCTCACAGCCGCACTTAGTACATGCAACAGCCAGGCCACAGAAACCACCACATGTCCAGTAGCAGGTGAACTGATAAGCTGTGGTATCCATACCAGGCAATACTGTGCAGCCACAAAGAAAAGAAACGCAATTGTGCAGTTCCCTGCAGTGGCATGGAACCAGAAGGCATCATGCTGAGCGGGATTGAGAGGGAGAAGGGTGAGCATGGCGCCACCTCTGGGCCTCGAGGGAGCAGCACAAAGCTGAGCAACTTCAGTGAGCCCCAGTACTGGGGTCACACTGAGGACAGAGACCTTTTCATCTTTTGAAGGGAAGGTCTCCCAAGTGACGCTTACAAGTCTGGGTGCCACACCCCACCCACGGCCTGTGCAGGCCTCATACTTCTATGTTGGACCCAGCAGTGCCGGCTTGGGTCTGGGGCTCTAATTCAATGTCTCCTTAAGGCAGGCATGCACCCCGCTTTGAGCGACCTCCCTGACCCCCAACACAATTTTTTTGGTGGCACGCCCATGGTCCTACCATGTGCAAGGCAAGTTCCACCACTGAGCTATGGCCCCAAGCCCACCCAAACAGTTCTCTTTTTAAAAAAGTTATTGTTTTAGGTCACATGTTTAGTATTATCAAAGGAGTGATAGCACAGCAGTAGGGCATTTGCCTTGCACGTGGCCAACTTGGCCGACCTGAGTTCGATTCCTCTGCCCCTCTCGGAGAGCCTGGCAAGCTACCGAGAGTATCTCGCCCTCACGGCAAAGCCTGGCAAGCTACCCATGATGTATTTGATATGCCAAACACAGTAACAACAACTCTCACAACAGAGACGTTACTGGGCCCGCTCGAGCAAAATCGATGAACAATGGGAGGACAGTGCTACAGTGCTACAATTTAGGATTATGGTCATGTTTACGGTTTTGATGTTGAAAGTCACCACACCTCACTACCCCCAAATGCCCCAGGCCCCCACCATTGTCCTGGGGTCTGCAGTATCCTCCTCCTCCGAACCCACTTGGTATTTTTAATCTTGTTACCCAGGGCCAGGGGTGTCATTTAATACTAAGTTCCTTGCCAAACATTCTTAATAAATTCCATGGGTTAGTAGATCCAATACAAACTCAACAGCTACAATTGGGAGAATATTAGAATCACCTTCAAACTCTTTGGGGACAGGGGATGATATGCGGTGCCAGGGATTCAAACCTGCTTGTGGCTGTCAACAGCCACAGGCAAAGCAAGTGCCCTCCCTCCTGCACGCTCTCCAGCCCCCAATTTTTAAACTTTCAGGGCACAAGTTGCACCAAACCAACGGATTAGAATTTCTATCACAATCACTTGTCCTCCTCCTTCCTCTGCCATTTTTTTTAATTTATAATTCATCTCTCTAAGTTGAATCCTTTTGACAAACCCAAATAATTTTGGCTTCTTTGCACTCTAAATTGGAAAATCGCACTCCCTTTTTATGGAAATAACCTTCAACTTCATTTAAAATTGCTCAATTTGTCCCCCTTCTTCCCCCCAGAAGTGCGAATATATTGGTTAAGTGTTGTTTATCTGTATTTTCTCAAGATTTCAGTAGCTTTTCTCCAAAATTTTCCTACATGGAGACAATGCTAATGGGCCCATACGTAATGAAATTACTTTTTATCCACTCAACTTTTTAAAGCACTTTATAAACATTTAGGCATTTAGGCTGAAAAATGAATTCCGCTAGGATGTTAACACAAAACAGGGTTCAATATAAATAATGATAATAAAGAAAATCTGATATTGGTAAACATAAAAATTTTACACTAATGTTAACCACAAATCTGAGAGAAAGGGGGGTGGGGAGTCCGGACTGGCATTTTTCTAATAGAATTCTAAGCAAATACAAGAAAATTCTCTTCCATTGCCCGAAGCAAATGGATGTTTAAAGCAATGTTTAGATGTCATTGCAGGCAACTGAAATGATAAATGTGTTGTTTTGAAACTTCCTCATGAGAGAACTTTATCAAAGTTTTATCTCGGAATGCTTTACTTCAGGGGCTTGAGGGCAATAGCACAGTGGGCAGGGCACTTGGTTTGATCCCAGGCACCGTATATGGTCCCTTGAACTAGGAGTGACCCCTGACCACAGAGCCAGGAGTAAGCCCAGAGCACAGCCAGGTGTGGCCCCCAAACGAAACGAACACTGAACACAATGCTTTATTTAAAATGCAATGTCTCTACTAGCTGAAACATAGGGTTAAAGGGAGAACAGTTTCCTGTGAAACCAAAACTGGGTATAGCACTGATTTCAGCTAAGCAGAATAAAACCAATCTGCTTTAATAACCAGAAATGCTTCTCTTGCATCTACCTGGGTTAAGAAAACAAGAGACAGAACTAGAAGTACTTCTTGCTACAGAGCTCTGTGCACCATGTACACGGCGTCCCAGAGCTGGGGATCTTGCTCATGTGACAGTGCACACGCCACGGGCACAGCTGGGCCTTTTATCTATCCTGCTGGTCTCCTCAGCGAGGCCACTGCTGCCACAGACCATGGAAAGCAGGCAGGCTGGCTAATGGGGCCAAGGCATAGGCCACTGAAAGAAACACACCGAAGAGCCATACAGATGGCTCAAGGGGCCGAGAGCTTGGTGGAGGCCCGGGTTCCAGCTCTGGCATCACCAGGAGAGACCCCTGAGCACTGCTGTGTATGGCCCCCCAATAGAGACACAGGCGGAGGGCAGAGATCAAGAGCTCGGCATTTGGTCCTGCACTCAGCTTGGAATTCCGCAGTGACTAAGAGGGGCCCACGGGATGGGTCTGTTAAGGCTCTACTTACATTTTTCTCACGCTAATTATCTGAATGAAATGTGCCCAGTCGTGGTTTTTTTCCAAAGTGACTCAATGAAAATGTTGGTCAATGTTAGAAATCCAAGGCAACAAAATGATTTATTTTTACAAAATCCACCTGTGTGCCAAAACTTGAAGACAGTGTGAACTACGTAAGGCAAATCGGTAGCTGCAGACCGTATGTTTCGTATTTACAATGTTTTCACTGAAGCAATGAATACAAAATATAAGAGCTATTTATTTGCTCTTATTTATGACAAGCTTAGTTTAAAAGAAGACATAAATACATCGTTAGCTGCACTGCCTCATACAACTCATTTCAATGCATTCACTACCAGTCAGCCTCTGAATAAATCACCGAGAGCTCAATTTTCAACCTTGATGTTATCTTTAGCATATTAAAATAGATTGTGCTGCAGCCCAGTGTAATAGAACAGTAATGACAAAGGCTTTTAGTGCAACATATCATGATGAGGAACGAGAGAAAAATAGCCATTTCCTTATTCTATTATAAATGAGAATCTATTAAAAATAGATGTCATCATCAGACGATTATGCCGGTCAAAACATGTCTCCCCAAACCCAGCTCGTCCTGGGGACCCGGCGCAAGTCCCGTTTCGTGTCATGGAGAGGACAGATGGCGGCTTCCCACCCAAAGAGGATGGTGAGAGCCTCGAGCGTCACTTTGGAGTAAGCCTGCCAGGCTCAGCCGGGAGCACAGCACAGGGAGAGCCGCCTAACAGCGTCTGAAGACACAGCTTGAATTTCACAAAGAAATGACCTGCTAAAAGGACAGAAACCTTCAATGTCTCTTCAACCTACTGCTATCACAGTGACACCCTGTCACAGCTCTCTCTCCTCCCCTGACCCCGGGCTGGAGTGAGAGTGACTGCCTTCTTTCTGATGGAACTTCCATGATCTTAAGATCAAGGCTAAGCTTGGACAGACATATCAGAGTTCCCTGAGTTTGAACCCCGGCACCCCGCCTAGTCCCTGAAGCCCCACCAAGAGCTATCCCTGAGTACAAAGTCAGGAGTAAGCTTGACCACAGTCAAGCATGTCCAGAATCCCCAAATCAACCACCCCCCCCGCCCCAATACTGTAAGAAGGCAGGGTATATGTCCCTGACATTTGGAGATAAGTAAGCCACAGCTGATGGAGTCTGTTTAATTAATTTGTTTTGAGGGTCACACCCAGTGGGTCTTGGGGAGTACCATGAGGAGCCGGGGCTGCACTATGGCCCTTTGAGCCACTCCCCAGCCCTTGACTACCTTTGGATAAAAGAAAATTCTCCCTCCTTAAAAAAAACACATGGGGAGAAACCATATGAAGAAGGTGCTTCCTGAGGGTCAGAGTGACAGCAAGGAGGGCGTTTGTCCTGCAGGTGGCACACCCACGTTTGATCCCCGGCATCTCCTCTGGTCCCCAGAGTACTGCCAGGAGTAAGTCCTGAATGATGTCAGAAGCGGCCCTTGAATATCACTGGGGGTGGCCTCCTGGGCCAGGCCAGGGAGATAATGTAGGGGTGTGCCCAACCCCGATTAGACCCCTTGCTGCCAAGAGGGCCCCAAGTATTGCAGGGTGTCAGCCTGGGAGCCCCAGCACTGCCAGGTGGAGGCCGGGTGGAGCCGGATGAGCAGAATTGGGAGGGTGGGGGGTCCTCTGGGGGCTCTGAACGCTTCTTCGTAGACACCCACCATAAAAACGGGAATTCTGCAAGTAATTAATTTAGCATTTATGCAACAGATAATGAAGGCCGAAGAAGTGGCAGGTTCTCCCAGGAGACAAAACTATCAGAACAGTTTCTACTACCCTTAAGCTTTTGGTAAAGGAAATGGGCTTTTGTTTTTGAGAGGGTCGGGGTGTCAGGGGACGGTGAAGGGCGCATCTAGCTGTACTCAGGGCTTCTGGCTGTGCATTCCCGGTGGGGCCTGGGGAGCATATGGGGTGCTGGGATTGAACCTAGGTTGGCTGCATGCAGAGCAAGCACTCTATTTACGGTCCTATCCTCCCTCCCCCTCTACACTCCACCCCCAAGGGAGAAACTTTTACTAAAGAGAAGTTGCACACACGGTGGCCTGGAGATGTGGCTCAGGAGCAGAGCTTCTGATCTGCAGGCTTGGAGCGCCAGTGAGATCCCCCGCTCGGCCCCACGTTCCTCACGGCACAACCAAGTGTGAGCTCAACCCAAGTCTTCACGTTCTCTGTGAGAGGCCCCAGAGAGCACCGGAGCCAGCAATAAACTGCCACAGATGGATGCCGTGGGACAAGGGACATGCAGAGGTGGCCGTTCCACAGGCCAGTTCTCGCTCCTCTGTCTGATGAGCGTGACTTGCACGGGATGCTGAAGTGAAGGCCTGACACGGGCCGAAGAGCCGTGATCCCAGTGTCTGGAGCACACCTCTGGCCTGCTGCCGGCTGACGGGCTCTTCTAAGGGGAATATTGACTCTGCAGCTTACTGGACAGAGAGTTCGTATCCCAGCCAAGTGACCCGTGACCTCAGTGATGGACGACAGAAATCACACGACTTGCCATGGTTAAAGGGCGAGATTTCTCGGGAGAAGATGACAGGCACCAGAATTCTGATCACCGCTGCCCATCTGGACCCATTCTCAGCTCACTGGCAGGATATGGGGGCCGGGTCAGCCACAACTGGGTAGAAACAAGCAGAGACCCTCACGAGAGAAGGGGCATCTCACTACGGCCCGTCTGGCAGGTGCCAGATTCATGGAACATCTGCTGACAGCGAACCAATGTGCCTCTGAGAGCCGTTATTCACTCTGGGCAGCTCACCTGCGCTCAGATGAAATATGCTTAACAGAACCGAACTAATTTGATCCCTGAATCAAAACTTTTGAGTTTCCACAGGCGAGAGGCCAGTCAGAATCAAACATTTACTTCTCCCCACCGGCATGCGAGTCTCTGGAGGACGAAAGCACTCTATCTGCCCTGACAGGATTCTTTGGTTTGAAAGTTTGAAATTACATTTTGAAAGTTTGTAAGATTTCCCTTGCCTCCGCCCAGTGATCCGGGGCCACCAGGGCTATGGCCGGTAGTGCTCTGGGAGCCACGTGGAATAGGGATCAAATGTGGGGTCCCTGTCTTTAGTATTCCTGGAGATTCCCAGGACCACAGTATTCTGTCCCAAATTATGAGTCACAAGACTAAGATAATGAACACTACCTGAGGCAGGTGACCAGAAAGACAAACCAGCCCAACCACCCTGTAGATTCTCTGCATTCCCTGCCATATGAAGACCCAGTTTTCCTATAAAAATCTCACAAAGGGGCTGGAGAGATAGCACAGCGGGTAGGGCATCTGCCTTGCACGCGACCGACCCGGGTTCAATTCCCAGCATCCCATATGGTCCCCTGAGCACCGCCAGGAGTAACTTCTGAGTGCAGAGCCAGGAGTAACCCCTGTGCATCGCCAGGTGTGACCCAAAAAGCAAAATATAAATAAATAAAAAAGCATCCTTTAAAAAAAAAAAACTCACAAAAAGAGCCATAGTTAACTTAGCCCTGTACTAAGTTCCTCCCCACTTGGGGAGCTCTTTTTCTTTTCTATTTTCCAATAAACTTTTCTACTTTCCAAACAGGGCTGGAGTGATAGCACAGCGGGTAGGGCGTTTGCCTAGCACGAGGCTGACCCGGGTTCGAGTCCTCTGCCCCTCTCAGAGAGCCCGGCAAGCTACGAGAGAATCCCGCCCGCATGGCAGAGCCTGGCAAGCTCCCCGTGGTGTATTCGATATGCCAAAAAGAGTAGCAACAAGTCTCACAATAGAGACGTTACTGGTGCCTGCTCGAACAAATTGATGAACAACAGGAGGATAGTGCTACAGTGCTACTTTCCAAACAACAACAACAACAGTAGCAGCAGCAGCAGCAGCAACATGGGGCACTCCTCATCACGTGCTCTCACCACCCGGGTCACGGCATCTGTGGCCATGAGATTTTAAAGTTGTCTCTTACAAAATCAGAAAACTGGAGGTTGCTGGTTGGCAATCTGAATTACCATGGATTGTCTCTTCTGTTTGACGCCATAAATACAACAAGTAAACCTGTAGGTAGTCTCTGAGATGAGGGGAGTGAGGTTTCCTTTTGGAGGAAGTGTGCATGACTGGCCTCTACTCATTACAGCTTTCTAGGCAGCAATGACCTGGTGGCCGTATTTTCCCCCTAAATGTGCCTGATGGACCTAGACGTGGAAGAGATTCAGGAACAAGAAGCCAGACAGAAAATCTATTCTTTTCTTAAGTGGTGTTTCCTCAGCAAATCAGCAAAGAGCTCTAAAGCAGCTAAAGGAACAGATAGGCTGGGACTCTTGAACTACCTAATTAAGAGGTATCTGTCACTGGGAAGAAGGAAGGCATGGAGAGTTTACCTATTAATTTTCAGTGATACGGAGACAGAGATACTAAACTGTACCCAAAATGATCTTTCCTCAAAAGCTGATTGTATTTTTTCCCATTTTTTGTAAGTCCAGGTGTATGATTCTTCTTCTAAGAGAACAAGTCGAAGGACCCAGCTCGTCACACTGACAACTATGGGACCAAAAGGGGGGTTGTCTGCCATGTTCCAGAAGCACATACTAATTACAGACTCATTTTGCAAATCTCAGGAAATTCAAGGTGAAAACCCTCAATATCAGAGATTACAGACATGGCAACAAAGGGGATTTGCTGAAATGAGTGCCTAATTCATTCAGTCACTTCTAATCCTCCAGTTCTGTTGCATGAAGAACAACACAGACACTGCACAATATCTTAATATTGAATTTTAAAAAGCTAAGGGAGATAGCTCCAAGGGCTGGAACACTTATTTTGCATGTACTCTGCCCCAAGGTAAATCACTTCCATGCACAACCCCCCCCCCCCCCCCCCCCAAGCTCCATTGACCTTCGCTTTGGTGGTACCATAACTTCTAGCCTGGACATGGATGTGTCAGGCCCGTAGAGCTGGGCTTGGTATTATTGGGAGTGGCCCCCTGGGTCTGCCAAACACGGCTGGGGAGACCCCAAAACAACACGGCAAGAACTGAATAAACTTTCCTGTTTAATGTACAAATGCAAGGACAGATGGGACTGGGATTGTTTTTGATACAGTCAAAATTCTGGAAAACGTCTATGAATTTGTACCTTTTATAATGTAAACATAATGGTGCCCATCTCTTACATCTCAGGCATTAGGTACATTTTAAAGCATTTGCTAATTTGCTAGGGAAAAAAAAAGACACCCAAAACACCCCCTGCAGTTTGCAGTTGTTTGAGTTTGCATTTTTTAATCTTCCACAACTCTGTTCACATTTTAATTAGCCCTTTATACGAAACAGACTTTGGAGTCAGAATGCTTGGACTTCAGTTGGAATGATGCCACTTAATATTCGTGTAATGTGCTTCAGCTTCCTCACCCACAGAGTAAGTTCAAATATACCATCTTATGTGCTGCTGTGAAGACACAGTAAAGGGTTAGGTGCATGCCAGGCATGAGGCTGACTGAGTGCAATCCCCAGTACCATATGGTCCTCTGAGCATCACCTGGTGAGCCTGGAGCCCCAGTGCTCAACTACCTGCCTGCTTAGGAAACCTCTCCACCCCCAAAAAAGGGGGCTAAAACTTATTCCTCAGGCAGGATCTGTACTTGCAAGCTTGAGTTACAGGCCATAATTACATCAATATGTTTATCTCTCTAGCTGGGATATTCGGTGAGTAAATTATGTACATCAACTCCGTGGAGTGCCATATAGTTGCAGAAGAGAATATAAGGACTCTAGGAAATATGGAGTGATCCCCAGGATATACTGTTACTTGGAAAGAAGATACACATTAAAGGATGATTGATCAGTCATATGCTACCCTTTATATTAGGAAAGAGGAAAATTAGAAAATATATGTCCTGCTTCTCATTTGTAAAAAAATCAACACAGGAAAAATAAATTAGAAATGAATTGACCACTCATGGGCAAGGACTGGGGAATGGGAGCAGATGGAGGAGACGGCGAGGGGCTGCCACTAACCCCCGGCAGCCCTTTAATACGGTCTCAACCTGGAAAGCAGGGTAATGTCTGATATCTGGGAAAGGGAGAGGGCAACTGGGTCAAGGGGGAAAAATAAAGTGAAAAACAAATAGAGACAAACAAGCTTCATATATTAAAGAAATACTATTACTATAAAAAGAACAAGTGGGAAAGAAAAGAAATCACCCAAGAAGTAAATACAGTAAATACACAGGGTAAAAGTAAGACAACAGAACTATATACAAATACGGACCACTATTAGAAGCTTGTTTTCCCAGTGGTATGAGTTGCAATTCTGAAATAATGTGTATTCAAGGGCTGAGCACATTACACAAAGATACCGTTGATAATAGAAGTTGTTTTTTTGCTATCAGAGAAGAAAGTTACAAATACAAACTTGTATAACACCTGGTGATGGTGTAGATGTGGAATGCAAGGTTATGTGAGTGGCGTGTGTGTGTGTGTGTGTGTGTGTGTGTGTGTGTGTGGCGGGGGCGGGGGGTGTGTGGGAGTGCTGAGTGCAGTGACATCACATCTAAGTCCCCAGGCTTTCTATATTCTCCATTACACCAAACCAAAGACCTTAGGAGAGGAAACGAATGATTCAGAGAAAGACCAAGATGAACTGGAACATCATGTTGGAGCAGAGAGTAGGGATGTATTCCAAGGACGGGGTCATGTCGGAAGGCCACCAAAGGCAGCTGGAAGCAGTTACCATTCAGTGAGTCTGGGAAAACGTGAACATCCACATGAATAGTGGCAGCATCAAGTTATAATCCATGAAAGAAAACCCCTTAAGTCTGTAATTATATAAATACATGACTAGGTAAATGAAAGAATGATTAAATAAAGCTCCTATATCAGGGAGATGGTTCAAAGCAGTGAAGTTTTGTATTTGGGAACCCCGGTCCAAACCCGGCTTCCTGCAAATGATTTATTTCAAATAAGGTTCTTTCTTATGGGAAGTATCTATTACACAGAAGAAACAATGAAATAGAAAATCACCACATAGTAATGAGCACAGTAAAAATTATTTGAGATAAGAATTATATATGAATCCTATAAACAGATTTAAAAAGAGGAAATATAAGAAAAGTTTCAAATTGTAGGACACTATAAAGTGACCTGTACACTTCAAAATTATTGAGGTAACAAAAACCAAAACTCCAGATTACACACTGAAAAGACATGATAAGTAAATTCAATATGTAATCTTTAATCTTTAGGATATTTCCTGCTCCCAGAAAGAACATTAGTAAAATTGGTGAATCTGAAATTTGAACATGGTGATTACACAATAGTGCTGTATAAACCTTAATTCTGACTTTCATCATTTGTATATTGCATTTATGTAGGAGAGCCGTTTCGTTTCTAGAAAAACACACGGATAATCTGAAGTAAAGTACAGCATTTACAATTCTCAAATAACTAAAATATAACCTACATAGCAGAGATGTGAGAAAGGGGGAGAGACAGAGTAAAAATGGAGAAAGCTGATCTAAAATGTTGGGACAGAGTGATAGTCTAGTGGGTAGGCGTTTGCCATGCACAGAGTTGATCCAGGTTCAATCCCTGGCACCACATTTGGGTCCCTGAGCCTGGACTGACCCTCAAGCACAGAGCCAGGAGGAATCCCTGAACACTGCTGAGAGTGGCCCCACACAAAACAAGAAACCAAAAACCAAAACCAAAAAAAAGATAATGTTAACATCTGAGGATTTACGCCTAAGAGTATATGGAAATTCTTTGGACTATTTTTTAAAACCTTTAAGTCTGGAATTACTCTAAATGAAAGGGGAAAGGAGCCTGATGAGGCCTTGTGGCAGCTCTGGCTGCAGGGCCAGCCCCCGAGGCAGAGGCCTCCGATGCTTGGGGATACCTCGGCAGGGCAGCGAGTGGAGAGGGAGAGGGAGCTGGGGCAGGGATGCCAGCAGTGGGGCAGACTACAGGGAGAACCTGGTATTTCCTGGCTGAGAGGAAGGGGAAGCTGGGAAACCAAGATGAAGAAATCTATCATCTCCAACCCATGGCTGTCCTTCCTTCTCTGACTTGCCTAAGTTCTGGGCCAAGTCATAAAATCTACGAGGTGGTTTATGAGCTTGGAGAGGGTGCGCTGGGGTCACACTGGGACTTCTGGGGACCCCAGCTCTGCCTCACCGGAGACAGGCTGTCTGAGGTAATGAGACACAATTTGTTCCAAAGGCAGCATTTGGCCCATGCGACCCCAGTACGCCTGGCTGTCCCGGCCCGTGGGGTGCAGAGCTTTGGCCCTGTGGTCCCTCCTGTGCATGATCAGTTTCTTTCATCACCCTGTGACCCAGCTCGAGAGTGGGCAGATGGGCGGCTGCAGCTTCCTTCCTGCTGATACCGTGTCTCTGCCTGCGAATCTACCAGTTTTATAAACAAAAGAAAGATTTTCCTGCCTTCCAACTTTATTTGAAGTACTGAAAATACATTCCCTGACCAACAGACTCTCAAGCTCTGGCGAGAAAAGGGAATGAGTGGAATAATTTAAAAGATCCTTTAAGAAAGGGTGAGGAGAGATGAAATTTCAGAAACCCCATAACCCTGGTTATCGGAGTTTGAATGATGTGTTTAAAAAGGATCATGAGAGCTCAGTGGGTGCAGCAACTCCTTCTGCTGTAAGATGAACTATACATTTTCCAAGAAGGATATCTGTTCCTTAAGTGCAAAAGAGGAGGATGCTGTGTCTTGTGGGGTGTTGAGGGTGGGGTGGGTGGGTTGTTTTTGAGCTTTGTTTTTGAGTTTTTGAGCTACCCAGCAGTATTCAGAACTTACTACTGATTCTGTGCTCAGGAATCTCTCCCGGCAGGGACCTTATGGGGCACCGGGGATCGAACCAGGGTCAGCTGTATGCAAGGCAAGCACCCTACCCACTGTACTATCTCTCTGATTGAGCATATGTGGCATTTAAAGATACACAGCAAAGTAGCAAGAAAGGGTCAAAGGCAACATAATGGAAGAAGTGGATTAGCCACACGAAAAGCAAGCACCCCACCCCTGGACTATCAACCTGCCTCTCAACATAATACTTTCTGGCTTTCCTCATGCACATTTATGTTGGGCCTGTTGACGTTAATGAAGATTCTATGATTCTTCATCTGTTCAGTGTAAAACTAAATTCTGATAATGAAAATACACATGGTTTCTAGTGACAGATTTTTACAAGGTCAAAAATGACACAGGGAACTAGAGCAATAATACAGTGGTGGGCATTTGCCTTGCACACAGCCAACCCAGATTTCATGCTTGGCACCCTATATGGTCCCTGGAGCCCACCAGGAGTGATCCCTGAACAGACAGCCAGGAACACTGCTGGATGTGAACACCACTCCCCCGCCCCCCCAAAAAAAAGGATAGGAATACCAGTTTTCAAGTAGCATTTTGATATTATGAATCAGTTATACAAAATGTAGCCTTTACACTAGAGCGTTATTTCTAATCTCATTTAAACCAGGAGGAAAAAACTGCCATTATGTCTTTACATCATCCTGTGCACTATTTCATAGATTATTCCAATTTTAATTAGGGAAACTCAAGATACAAACACATGTTTTAGAAAGTCTACATATTAACACTGTAATAATTTCCACAGTAGAAAAGGGGGATTGTTACTCAAACAAGATAGTTACTCTATCAGAGAAGCTGTAAGGGCTAGAACGCCTGAAGAATTGTTTTCCTAAATCAAAGCATCCCTTTCCTGCCCTGTACAGTGTTAAGCTTATAGGAAAAAAAAAATTAGAAAGCTGAAAATCCTTTTAAATAACACTTCCTTTAGCTTTAATCGCAAATAATTGCCTCTTTTGGTGCTAATGAGCACGAGGGCTGGGAATGGAATGCAATTCTGCCTGTTCACTAGGATAATGGCTTTGTCAGCGAGCGGCTCTGCCGAGAGCCGGCTCAATTTCCTCGAGTACCATAAGTAAGCAGCAGTGAATTTTTCACTTGAGGAAGATTTTCTACCCTATGTAAATATAAATAGAACGCTCATTATCTATTGATAAATACAACAAAATAGGTTAAATAAAGTTTTATGTGGTACTGTTTTCTTTAACAGCCTTTGGCTCCCTGGGTCAGGAAAGTGAATAAAGCACTTCACTTACTGAAATCAATGAGAAAGCGGCCAAATCCTTGCCTTTGGTGCTGGGGCATGATCATTATGCAGGAGACATTATACTTCTGCTGGCAGAGCTTTTCCTGAGGGAGAGAGAAACAGATCGAGGATGTGAGACTGCTGAAGTGGGCGATTCCCGGCACCTGCCACTGTCCCTGCAGTGCGGCCCTCAAAGGTGAGCCAAGGTGTCAGGGCAGAGGCAAGTCGCAGAGTCCCCTGCTAGTCAAACTATCAGCTAACGACAAATCATCAACTCCAGACAAACCTCTCAGTTACGTTTTTATTCTTGAAAGGCAGGACTGTCAAATATGAATAAAGAACCGAGAGGAATATAAACCAAATCCACAGACCATAGCATCAAAGAAATGCTTTTCTGTACAAACAACTTTGGGGGTGGGGGGGGGAAGAATACCCGTCATGAGACCCCCAACTTAGGACTTAGCCAGCCTATAGTTCTGCAACAGCAATCTGCCTTCTGCCTATGAGCAAATGCCCCAGTAAAACTAAAATAGTCTATGTGTGGGTAGATTTGCACAAATACATTTTTCTTCTGGTGGGGGAAAAAAAAACAGTCAAAGTAAAAAAGCTAGAGAAATAGTTTGCATTTCAAACCAGGGAAACAAAACCCAAAAAGACAACAACAACATGAAACCCTAAGGCCTCCAAATAAAAGGCCAAAATATTACCAAAAGTCTGCAGTTAGGAGCAAGACTGGGAAGAAAACGGTGGGAAACAGTTATAATTAAGGATGAATTCACAATTTTCATGGGATGTGGCATCAGAGCAGCAATATTTTATTCAGAGTACACAGAAGCCGCCAAAACCGACAGAGAGAAGACCTGGAAAAGACTTTTGAGGCTGCAAATGTTCTGGCCAAATATAAACCACAAATAAGATTGACCACAAATGTACTAACCACATCAAAGAATTACTTCAGAACACCCAGATCTTTAATGAACCTATTTGAAAGATCACAGGAAATGGTTGTGGAAAAACCCCTACAGGGCAAAATTAAAGATTTCTTTGTGAAAAAAGATGTGCTTCCAACTTTGACACGTTTGTAGCTGTCTGCAGAGTCTCTAAGAAATGGGCGGGAGGAAACAATGTGTGCTTTCCCTGGCAGCTGGGCTGTCCATCACCGTATGGACACAACAGAGCAAAGGTTCAAATAATTAGTCACCTCTGTAAAGTCAGACATCTGGGCTGCCCAATCTAAAAAGAAATGCTTTTCTGGTTAGAAAGAGTCATCCTTGCTGTCATTCTGTTCCTGGTCCCAAACTATTCCTACCTTACCCCCTAACCTTAGGAGGAGGTTGTTCTTTTGTTTGTTTTTTAAATTTTATTCCTTTTAGAAACCCATCTCAACAGTGATTCTCTTTATTTTCCTCTTTTGTTTTTGGGGTCACACCTGGCGGTGCTCAGGACTTGCTCCTGGATCTGTGCTCAGGGAACTGTATGTGGTGCCGAGCATCGAACTTGGGTAACTGTATGCAAGGCAAGCGCCTGCTGAACTATCGCTCCGGCCCTCAGTGAGCCTCCTTTTGCCTCTCCTTTAACAGGTCACTACAGCTCAGCTCCAAACTCTGAATAAAGTAACTTCCTCATTACATTCTTCTAGGGTATACTTGGGAAGTCGTCATATAAGAAAAGATATTTTGAGAATTATATAGATTTTCTATGTGTGGTTTTATTTTGCATCAATTCCTTTCATCCTCTGACTCCAAAACGTGCAAATTTACTTTGTGCTTTTTCATTTTAGAGCTCTGCCAACTAGGAGGCTGAACACACTGCAGTGGCTTCCCACGGGCACCGATGCTTACATGGACTATTTATGGGCTGGTTCTTAGATGGATAAAAGCTTCAGTCTGTAAAGGACCTTCAGAGATGTTCAGAGATGGCCTCTCCTTTTTTTTTGGAGGTGCTGAGACCATATGCAGGTGAGGCATATACTCTACCCGAGTCAGAGCCTCACCCCCAAAGCCAGTCCTACGATCCTTCATAAAAATAGCACTGCTAGCAGGCATTCTATTTGTGTGATGCTAAAGAAGATTCTTTAAAAATTCACTTGTCATTGAACATTAAGAAAACATATAATAAAATAAGAGAAAGGGTTTAAACCATTTATCTATTGCCTGGAAATCTTGTCATTACCATCTTGGCACAATTAAAGGATTTCCTAGGAATCTAAGAAAAGTGACATGGTAAATGTCTCCAAATTTAGTTCTCCTTGATTGCGTATTGTTTCTCAGAAGCCTCTGAGCAGAAGAATGTGAGAGAGCTGCTCTGAACCAGTGAAAAAGACAGACTCTAGTCGGTATGGCAAGGGCTTGCCTCTGTTCCCAGCTGAAGATGCTTTAGACTTTCAAAAGGTGAGGCTGCTTTAGATCTTAAAACACTAACACAGTAAGAATTTAAAACTAGTCATTATATCAGCTTGGCTGTCCAAATGCCAATGTTCCGACTCATGGAGATACTAATGACCACAGAGGGAATGCAATGAGGAAAAAGGAGAATTATCTCTTAAATGCTACATTAGATTGAAACCTTTATGTAGACCCCACTTAGGGAGAGGGGGGAAATAAGCTCAACATTTCGAAAATCAAAGAAGTAGGTGGCCTGCCAGGCAGCAATTCTAGTATTACGCAGATGCTGACGGCCGGGACAGCACCCAGTGCGGAGGCCCTTTAAACATGTCCTCGCCACCATGTTCATTGTTTTTAAAGAGGCACTCTGAACAAGCACCTGAGCTGTTCAGACACGTGTCCCTTTTTCCAATGACAGCCACAGACCAGCCCCTGCTCCAACAACTGGGCTCTACCATGAACATTTTGAGAGAGAAAAACAAAGGTCATGCTGGCTCTTGTTTTACCTTAGAGAAGTATCCAACCAGATGACAGCCCTTTTCATCATTTTTTGTAAGGACATAAAAAAGGAATGGCTCGACATCATAATACAACGTTTTGTGATCCAGGAAGAGCTTGGCTAACAAGCAAAGGTTTTGGCAATAAATTTTGCTCATATTCCCATCAACCTAGCAAAGAGAAACAGACAACATTATTTAGCATAAAAATACTGCTCAGTATAAAAGTGATTCTTCTGCTTGATTCTTTGGAAAATATATGGGTTGCTTTCAAAATCACAAACTAAGAGTTTAAAACATTCCCTTAACAAGTATAAAGTTAACTGGAAAGCTGCTGTCAGTTGGAAAATGAGAATTCTACCTTTCCTTTAAAGTGGGCAAATTTAAAACGCTTAAGTTTCTTATTCAAGATACCTGAAGAAAGGCTAAATAACAAAGGAGTAATTTTTACTAATAATTTACCAGGAGTTGAAAATGAGAAGGCATGTTCTCTCTTTGAATCAAGTAAACCTGAATTTAGAAATGTAAAGATCAGAATACTGCTTAAGTAAGTCAAACTTAATGTTATTTTCAAAAAGAGTTCACAAAAAAAAAAAGAAATAAATGAACTGTATTATTTGGATTCCCCAGAAATGTAGATTAGCAAGAGGTTTCCATTTTGATTTTATCCTAAGCATCATTTTAAATATAATTGGAAAAGATAAAATTTCTATAATGGGAATACTTACAGAGAACTGAGATAAATTTCAACCTACAGTAAGTATCATGATTACAGTCTATTTCTTTTCAAAATAAAAGAACCAAGCTGTGAGGCTGATGGTTGCAGACAGGAGGCTAGGCACAGATGCCAACGCCTTTGATCAAATGTAGTTACTTGTTGGAAACAGAAAGCACAGCAGATTTAAGAATTTCCTTAGGACTTTTCTTAGGGGAAATGGATATTTGCTAACCAGAGCTCTTTAACAATGAACTTGACCATTCTCAAGTCTCCTGTGGACCATACAGGTTCTCATATTGCACAAATTATTTTTAGACTGCATATAACTACTTCCCTTCAATGAAACCTAGGTCCCACACTTAGCAACATAATCAACTATGGGCAATGGCAGAGGATGCAATTCTCTCTTTAATTAAGGCAAGTTTTTTTGGTCTGTTTTGTTTTGTATTTGTGAGTATGGTACTTTTGGAAATGTACTATATTACAAAAAAGAAAAAAAAAAGACATCTATATGTGTGAACCAGAAAAACAAAGAGATGACATTGCTGAAGAGAAATTCTCATCAGTTGTGAAAAGATCAATATGGCTTTCAAGAGGGATAGATAAAATGAAGACAGGAAAGCAGTAGTCTGTTATTGATTTATTTTGCAAGTTCTTTAGGAAACGGCAAAGAGAAAAGTTTCTTACATGATAAACTCTAAGTATTCATCTCATAGGGAAGGGTCCCCCAAAGAAATGGAATTCCTGGACATAATAGCCCACCTGTGATCACAGGAAGTATGGCCCGATAGGACCTACCTGGCACCAGTAACTGACCCTGAGGAGGCTGGACACTTTACAGAGGAGATAAACTTCAGCAGAGACAGAGAATGAAGCTCTTCCTTTCTGACAATCCCTGAATGACCCACACCTCTGGCAGAAAACTCCAGACCAAGACAACCTGAGAAATATCCATATAAAAGCCGGTCTTAAAGGTCCATTCAGGCCTCTGTCTGTCTCTGAAGAAGCCCATGCTCTTTCTCTGTTATTCTATGCCTCCTTCTCTTTCTCAAAAGCCCCCAAATTAACTATTTTTACTTAAAAAATATATATATACATTCATCTCAGATTCTAGAATAGGGGGGCGTGGCATTTATCCAATCCAATTTCATCAGTTAATTTTATGAATCCATTTTACAGATCTTCTGATTCTCCCTCTCTCTGTAGTCTGAGAGTATCAGCCCTGAAATAGACCATTTTTTTTTTGGTTTGCTTGTTTAGGGGCCACACCTCGCTGTGCTCAGGGCTTCCTCCTGCCTCTGTGCTCAGGGATCATTCCTAGAAGGCTCCAGGAACCATAAAGGGTGCTGGGGATTGAACCTGGGTCAGCCACCTACAAGGCAAATGCCCTATTCACTTTGCTTTTGCTCCAGCCTGAAATAAGACCATTTTCACTGACCTCACAAGACTGATTCTCTTAACTCTAGGAGGGCTCTTCCTGGACTAATGAGATCTTCAATTCCACAGGCAGATTCATGCTGAGTTATTTATCAATCAGAGTTGGCAATGTGTTTTGTTCTTTGAGAAACAATAAGGCAGTGATTGTCATCTCATTTTGGTTAGGAGGAAGGATTCATGGCATCAAGGAAGAAGCCAGTAGAGAAGCTGAACTTCGGACATTAGTAAAGCATGAATAAGAGCAGTTCTGCTGTCTCGACTGTGGCGGTTCGCTGGACAGGCCAAGACTAGCAACACGAGACCAACAAGTTTTGGAAGGACAAACAATTTGCATTTGGTTTCTCCTCTGGCACTGTAACCCTCACTGGGCACAGATACCTCCCAAAGGACATATGTTTGGCGACATTTTGGGTTGCCACAATTGGAGCTGGGCATTTAGTAGGCAGTGGCAAGGGATGCTGCTGCCCTACAACACAGACTTAGATACAGAATCAACAGACACCTGTGAATCCTGCCAGAGCAAGGACCTCTATGGCTACCCTTTGGATCAGATCATCTCCTCCATCACGCTTGCAAAAGAGCCTAACGTAAGTAGGAAGAAGGCTTAAAAAGCAGACACAATTGGAATTACCTGTGTTCTTTGATTGGTCCTCAGAAAAGGTGGTGCCCAAGGCCGAGAAGCAACCTGGTGTATGTGAGAAACTTCCCCATAAGAAACATAACAGGGAGGCACATGGACTCCAGGCAAACGTGAGACCGAGTAATCGAGTACGTAATATGGAAAATGAGACCCTAAAGTAAATCTGTAGCCTAGAAAGGACATGTCTGCTGCATAAGGCAGGCTTGTTCTGAGAACCTAGGAATGGAAGAAACAAAAGCCAACCAAGCAAACAAACCAAATCAACACACCCAACGGACGTGACAGAGAAGGACATAAGACAAGGAAGTGTTAACTTGGAATGATGAGAATCAAAAATAAGAAGTCCTGAAAAATCAAAGAAAGGCAGGAGCTCAAGGTACGACTGACTTGGAACAGACAATAGAAACATGATTAAATAATGAAACTATATATAGGCAAGGACCTTCTGCTACTCAATCAATTCTGAAAACACAAAATGTCCTCGAGAACCCATGAGAGATCGTGGCCACAAGGGGTTCCTGGGAACAGCAGAGTGCTCCAGGGGGGCCATCCACCCAGATGAGGGGTGGGGGTGTCCCAACATCTGCTGGGGTCTCACCAAAAAGATTATTCACCCTGCCAAGAAATGGATGGAAACACAGGTGGTTGTGCATTGAGGAGATATGTACAGCTGCTCAATTCCCTGGAAGGGCGAGCACCTGGCAGACACTGGCTGAATCTGCTGAACAAAGCTCATTTCTTCTGCCAAAGAAAGTAGAATTTACAAAAAGCTGAGATCATAAATCCACTGGTGAATATATCTGGTGCAGACAGGGAGTTGGAGAAAATAAAAAAGTTAATACGATGAAGTAGGAATTTATCATCAATCTAAATGGCTGTTTAATATGGTCAGATAAACATTCCAAAACAGGGAGGTATTTTAAAATGCAGTCTGAATGTCAGCGCCAAAACGGCAAATAGTTTGTACCTTCTAGAAACAAATCGGTACACAGTCAACAATTAGAAGTAATAGGTTACAGAAAGTTTCGTGTTTTTTTTTTTCATTTAATTGTTTTTAATTCATATATGCTTACCTCAAATACTGAAAGGTCTTTCTTTCGGTAAATTTCATTTGCTGGGGGATGAAACCATCCACATTTCTTTGAGTGTCTTAACAAAATATTTTTACTTTTCATATATTTAAGACAGAATTCACACAGGTAAAGCTTTGGTAATCTGTTAAAATTTAAAATCAAAGAATTTATCACATTGGTTAGACTTTTTATGAGAAATATTAAATATTGTTTTCTCGAGGTCATAAAAAGCCCTTATTAAGCAGTATTTGAAAAGAAGTTATTTAAAACAAAATAAGTAGTAAAAAGAACATATTTCAGTATAATAATATGTGCTGCTTTTATTTTGTGAACAATCATTTGTTTCCTTACATATGTCCTATAGAAAAAACGGTTTTCAGATGTGGAAATACTACTCGAAAAACCACCAGTAAGGTTTTATCCTGTTAGGTAATCATGCATACTTTTCAAATCTTGGATTTAATGCCCTATTTTGGGTAGTATTTGGGTCAGTGCTATAACTCACCATATTCTACTCAGAAATGTATTATTTCTTAAATTATCTTGGTCATTAAAAGACAGAGACATTTTGGAACTTGATTGCTTTTATTTCCATTTACGGATGAGGTCAGTTATTATCATTACTGATGTTGTACAAATTAAGGATGCGCAGCTAAAAGTTTTGATTGTACTTGTTTGTGCCAATTCCACTCTGAGTAAGATAAGACAAACTGCTCTCCTGCCCTCTGGCATTTTCTCCACCCTAAAAATGATAACACTTATACTTCTGCCCTCTCCATGCTTAATGAACACTGCTAATGTTGACAAAAATAAACAGAAGTACTTTAAGGACTTTGGGGTATACCGATAGAGAAGAACGTTCGGGGGAAAGAGACAGACACAGGCTTAGATAATGCTAACTGCAAATCTTAAACTTGTACACAAATTGTATTTAAGGTCTCAGAATACATCACGCATACAAATTAAAGCTCACAGACATTAAAAAAAAACGGTTGGAGACTTGTTCTGAACACCTGTCTCATTTTTAGTTTTAGTTTTGGGGCTTTTTGGGTCACACCTGGTGATGCACTGGGGTTACTCCTGGCTCTGCACTCAGGAATTACCCCTGGCGGTGCTCAGGGGACCATATGGGATGCTGGGAATCGAACCTGGGTTGGCCGTGTGCAAGGCAAATGCCCATATTGCTCCAGCCCCCACCTGTCTCGTTTGAGCCTGTGTTCTCTCTTACACACATACTTCTATCTCTCCCTTCACATCTTTCTAAATAAATTTTAATAAAAACTGTGATGCTTCATCCAAATAAAATTAAAAAATTTGAGAACACAGATACAGTGATAGAAGCTAGGAAAAGAAAGACTCCAGATTACCCATTTGTCACTTAACTTCTAGAACACTCTCCCCATTTTCTTTAGTAAGATGACTGGTTCATATGGTAGAGAAAAGGGTGTCTATTCTGAAAGAAAGCTAAGGCTGTCATTATCCAAATTCATAGGCTAAACCATCTCAACTAATGGGTTATGTCCTGATGTACTTGGAGGAAATCTATTTACAAGACAGCCATTTTAAAATAGATAACAACAGGAGAAATGGAAACTCTGGCATCACTAGATTTGTTTTCAACAAGTCAGTCATAAGTGGATCTAAAAGGAAGGATTTGAGGAAGAAACTTCAGGCTATTCTTTTTTTTTCCCTTTGCTATTGGATATGCCAAACACAGTAACAACAAAGTCTCCAATGGAGACGTTACTGGGCTCGCTTGAGCAAATCGATGATCAACGGGAGGCCCTTTACCTTTACCTATATTTCTGTTAAAAACATAAAAATAAAATGCCAGCAAGCAGATATAAAACAAGCCCACATAGGAAAATGAAAGGCAGCTGGGGAAAAACAGTGCCCCCAACTGTACCTGAGGCTATGAGGGCCACCCCTCCCCCTAGAACACCCCCGCCCCCACCCCCGCCCTTCACCTCCCTGCTCATGAGGTCATATCATTCACTTTGGGAAATACTAACAACCTAAGAGCAAACTCTCTAATGACTGGGGGAATTAAAGATGAGAAGGTCTTCCACAGAGAGAAGGTTCGAGCAGGGTGGGGGTGTGGCTTAGTGGTAAAGCACATGCCTGGTGCATGTTGAGTCCCTTGGTTTGATCCCAGACAGCACATACATACAACTTAGCTATGGCCCTGGTGCCCCCCACATCCCATTCCCCATCTCCCAAACCACCAGATATGACCCTGGCTGCTCTGAGCTCTGGGAGAGGCCCCTTTAACAGCAGCAACAAAGAAATAGAAGGTGCCGCCAAAAGTAAGTATCATTTAAATGACTGTTTCTTTTTTAGGGGTACTTCAAATTGACAATCCAAATTTATATTCTGAAAAACATCTGATTCCTACTTTAGAACCCCAAGTGTTCTTCCTCACATATGACACTAAAATGATACACCTGCCAGGCTTATTCCATTACCTTGCATATTCCTGTGGGTAAGGCGAGGAGTACCAGGTCTGGATTTCATACTTCCCAAATTCTATTACAGAAGGATACCGGCCACAGTCTTCCACCCCACTTTCACACTCTATTTTCTGGGAGAGAAAGGAAACATCTAAGTATCAAGGAAAAAAATACCTTTCTTACACACTGCTTCTCCGAACAGTGGGTATGAAAAAATCTATCAAGACCAGAACATTAATCTTAATTGTGAATTTTCTTTTTTGCTTTTTGGGTCACACCCGGCGATGCTCAGGGGTTAGTCCTGGCTCTGCTCTCTGGAATCACTCCTGGCGATGCTGGGGAAACCTATGTTGGGGATTGAACCCGGGTCAGCCGACCTGCTGTACTATCACTCTGGTCCCTTTCATGTTGGGAAAAAATAAAAGCCCTTGTAAAAGAACTGATTTTTCTAGAAGAGTCACAGATAAACAAACTAATACTCTGAGGAACACTATCAATAAAGCCAGGAAATTAATACAATGTGAATACGCATCAATCCCAATTGAGCTGAACAGTCTTTGCAATGGATTAAAATTGAGGAAATTATAAGATGATGCAGCTGTTATGCACTGGTAGTTTGCTGTTTTCCACAAAGTAATATTTATCCCAACCCTAAATAAATGATCGGCTGTCCCTGGTCCCCATGTGAGGGTCTGACCTGCACAGTGTGTAGCGGAGCTGACACAGGCCAGCCGAACTCGCGGGAGCAAGCTACTGCGGGGTGCTGCACTCTCGGACCCTTTCCCCTTCCCAACTCCCTGAATTTGAAGGACTGTCTCTGCTGCTTTCTCTTTCCCTTAAATAAACACTTCAACATACGACCAACTCTCCCCCACCCAATAAATAAATAAATAAAGCTACTGCCACCATGTTGGAAACAAAAGGAATTTATGCTGAACAACATCTTTCAGACAGTGGCCTGCTGTTCATCTTGTCTATCTTAGAACGGGAGAAGTGGCCCCCCAAAAGGCAACCTCAAAACACCGGGGAAAATTTTGCCATTTACTTGTCCAAAAGAAAAGCACAAAGCAGAAGCCCTTTGCCCCAAGTGACTGCTATTTAAAATAGTTACGCAGTCTACAGAGAAGCCACTCAACCCCTTTTGGAAAGCAGGGGCAGGGCAGGGAATCCACTTCGCAGTAACAGTAACACAGTCCATACACAAGATGTGGTCTACTGATACAAAAATTTGTAATGTGTCAAAAATTTCTTCCAAGAAGCACACCAGCACCTCTCAATGTCTTAGTGACAAGAAACTACGGAGAGTTAAAACTTTAAACAAATAAATTACTGGACAGTGAAAATAAAAGTGAGAACTGATCATGAAACACAATATTGTTTTCATCAATGCCAAGGAGTAAAAATTTCTGACATTTTTCATATGGTTGGGCCATCTGTGTTGGAAGAAGCAGTGCTAAATTTAAAAGCAATGATCAGATTTTCTAAATTTGGGCAAGAATAATCAGACATCTTTTTCTTCACACCTACAAGCAGTTTTTCAAAACCTGCCTCAACTACCGCTACTCGGAGCGACCTTATGAAATCAGTGAGCAAAACCCCAAAGGGACAGGAGCAGCAGTCCAGCAGGGAAGGCACTTGCTTTGCATGCAACAGACCTGGGCTCAATCCTGGACACTGCCTTGGTCCACCTGAACCCCGCCAGGAGTGTTCCCTGGGCAAAAGCAGAAGAAAGCCCTGAGCTCAGTTGGGTATGGCCCCGAAACCAAAACAAAGAAAACACACCAAAAGAACACAACCAGGGTTGGGAATGTCACTCAGCTATGGAGACCTGCCTTGGGCTGGATCCTCGCACAATAAGAAAACCGAAAGAAATGAAAGAAAGAATACAGGCAGCACCACGAAGTCCTTGCTTCTGGAAGTTTAGCTGACAAAAATTATTATCCCATTAAAGAAACCTGAGAATTCGCAATAAAAATCAAATGAACTTTATAGATGTAAAAGTCACATATCCCTTTTATAACTCTACTGTAGTCTCCTGAGCCTTACCTCCCAAGAAAGTTCCTGGGCCTGCTTAAAAACATCCAAATCTTCGTCAGTTACGGAATCCTTGTTTCCAATCACATTTAAATCTGTACTTTCTTGTTTGATGCTTATTTTGATTTCAGTATCTGTCATTTAAAACCAGCAGAAACTGTATTCACTGACTTGAAACATGAGTAACCACTGTATACTACCCAAAAGGCTCCAACTAGCATGGTGGATAAATAACGGATTGTTTGATTCTCCAGGAAGTTTTTACATCCAGGCACTGCTCATGACCCAGCAGTGCCCTTTTCTTGTTGCACCCGAATTTTCCCATGCGTTATCACTGTCGACTTTTTATAGTTCCAATAAGTGAGGGACATTAAGACCAAAACAAAGCAAAACCCCATTTTTCGACCCGAATTAGAAGTGATATGTCTAGTTACAGAGCTTCCATAATCCAGTTTTGCGGTAACAGAAAAATACCACTTGTCCAAATGGCACATTCCCCCCGCCCCACCCCTCCCCTTTTGTTTTATAAGGGTAGAATGTACTTGGCCAATTTGTAAAATAAAATTAGGAAATTAGGGTTTTTTTGGTTTGCTTTTGGTTTTTTTTTTTTTTTTTTGGTTTCCCCCTAAAGTGAATACACACACGGACTCATTCACATCCAAAAGCACACTTCACAGAATCACAGATCAGGCTTTGTTGCGAAGGAAGCGAGATGGGTGTTTTCATGAAAGAGCAATGAGCGGAGGGAGAGGAGGGACCGAGACCGCCCGTCGGAGTGGCCGGCGCACACGGCCAGCGCTGTGGCCCGAGAGTGGCGTGGGAGTGAGCATGGCAGAAGCATGACAGTGGCTACTCATGCGGGACTACAAAGCCGTAAGCAACGCTATGGAGGCATCTGGGGGTCCTAGTGTCACTACGAATGGAAATAAATAACAACAGGTGGGAGAGTATTAGTTGGAAAAACAACATTTTCGGAGGTTTAGTCAGCATTAGAAAAAGGTCAAAGTTTCACTGCTTCTGTATGAAAGTGAAGTGAGAACGAGAGAAATAGCTAAGGCCTATGTGACAAATAGGAATCGGTTGATTTCTTGGTCTGGGGGTTGGGGAGAAAGGGACAGGACGCAGGTGTGGTTGGAGCTTTGACCTTTTGCTTACCATCATCCTGATCAGGTTTAATCCTTCCGTCTGTCAAGCTCCCCTTCCCTGGTGAGGGGGTCCCCATCTGAGGGGTCACTTTATATTTTAATCTGTCTACCATCCTGTGCTTTTTAAGGAAAGTCGTTCGCTTGAAGTGAGCAATTGCTTTAAAAATACGTCCTCTAGCCAGCCCCCAGCTACAGGAGGACGAGTGAGAGAGAAACCTACTTCTAATATCTCTTTTTCCAAAGAAATGGGCCTTAGATTTTGCCGTGGCAGGTAAGTCAGGTTTACGACGCATACGTTTGGGTGGTGCGTAACTGGGGTGGCCCTTTTTCCGAGACTGTCCCTGAGTGGTATAGATATGAGAGAGTCCGTCAAAGAGTGCCTTCAGCTGGCTGTTACTAGTCAGACCGCTCAGGGAGGGCACGCTCGACTGGCTCGAGCAACTCTGGGGAGAGGTAGAGGAGGTGGAAGTAGCGGACTTTTGTGAACTGGGGCTCTGACCAGAGATGGGGGTGGGGAGTGGAAGTGAAGAAGGTGGAGGTTTGAGCTGTTGTGTGGTACCTGGAGCCAACACATGAGAAGTGCATGACTGTTTCTGAGAGACCTTTTTCCTTGGACGGTAGTGCTTTGAAAAGTCTATGATTTCACCTCGTGATCTGCGACCATCAGGTGATGGTGTAAAAAACTTAGTAAGGCCATCAATGAGCCCTTTGGTTTTCTTGTTAACTTTAAGTGTAGAGGCAGAAATGTAGGTGGAGGTGGTGGTGGTGATTTTGGTGGTGGCACCAGGCCGAGTGGGGTCTGTGACAGCCAATCTGCTGCTTGAGTCCTTCCCAGATGCAGCATGACCAGATGGAGGTGTGGTACAGACTTTAGTCTTTTGACCCCTACCAGGTGACCCCCTTCCTGTGAATGCATTCATGGATCCTTCATCACTGGTTACAGACCTAGGCAAAAATTTAGAGAATAGTATCAGCATTGAATAAAAGAATTATAAAGGTATCGAAAACAAATTTATAGCAACTTGATTTATTCACTGTGCTTAAATTCAGTTAGGAACTGAATTGTAACGCTAACAACTATTTGTGAGTGTTGTGTGTGTGTGTGTGTGTGCGCGCGTGCACAAGCCTCCACATCTATCTGTTCTTCTGTCAAAAATAGGCAGCACATGTGCATGTCATGTGCCCCCAGGGCCCATGCAGAAGGTACTAGAAACAATCTACATGGACCCAAGGGTAATATCTACCTAATGAAGTATTTGAAGAGACTAAAAGAACAGCCAACGCTTTCAATATAATTGAATAAAAATGTTGTTCCTTGTATTAATTCACAAGTAATTATGATTTCCTGAAAAGCACTTTTTTGTTGAGGTACGAAAGGAAATAAGTCATGAAGTACTATATAGGAATAGGTAAGAAAAATAAAAATAAAAAGGCTAGCTTATCTGATCTCCTAGTTAGCAGCACTTTTGATTCAATTTGAAAATTTATGTACATAGAATTGGGATGTATAAATTAGTACTTTTAAAAAAATTATTGCATGATAGCCTCTTCCTCATTAGTTTATGCTTAGAATAAGATAACCAGTAATACTTTCTAAGAAGAGGAGACAGTTATAGCATAAAACAATTATAGCATAAAATACTGCTGGAAAAAGGGACAATGAGAGCAAAAATTAAAAAAAAACTGAAGAAATGATTAAAGAAAAGCTACAGCGGGTCAGACATGACAAGGAGAGTCTGGTGAAAAGCAGCACACTGACCATGGTCATCATCAGACACTTGGCGTCAGAATCTTTAAACACTGGCTCTGACGGCTATTTCAGTCACTAGATGCTGGTTTGGCCCCTACAGCAGCGTGGGAACAGAGACTGAGGCCACTCCACTCACACAGCAGCTGTCTGCTTTTGCCAGAGGCTGGGGCCTGGAAAGCTCCCTGTTTGCAGCAAAGTTTGGTAAAACAGAAACATCAGCGTGTGAATTATGGCAGCGTGGGGGCCCAAGAATGCACTTTAAAAATGATCAATTCAGATGGAGGCTAATCATGAAGAAATGGAAGCCTGAAAAATGGTATGATATTGAATTACTAAAAAAAAAAATCTTAATTACAAAAGAGTAGGACTCATTTCAGTGGTCCTCTTGCTCAGAAAGATTTAGTGCATGCTTCGACTGTCAGCTCAGGAAAGCTGTGCACAGCTCAGCGAGGCAAGCTCTGAAACTCGCCACAGGGGCCCCAAAGACCAGGAGCTTTGCCTGACCACCACCGAGCAAGTCAGTCCAACGCTGGACATTCCAAGTGTCACAGTCAGAGTCCCCAATAAACAACCTCACCGAAATGTTTCACATCAGAGAGCAGAATGTTGGAGTATATCTGGAATCGATTGCCCAGAAAGTATAATATGCTTATAAAGCATGGAAAAAGGAAAACTCCCTAGACTGTCTTAAAAATTCCTAAGCTCAAAGGACAATTCTGGACAAACAAAAAGTTAGGACTGGTGCCAGCTGCAATTTTCAGCTGTGTCCTTTGTTTAGAAAGTTTATATCCTAATTTGATTTTTTAATTGGACCCTGAGGATACAGTCCCATTTTGAGAACAATGCTTACACAGGACCAATGCAAAAATATATAATCGCTACTTCAAATGATGCTAATATGAAAGATGTTATTCATAAATATGTTTCAGATTTGCCCCCAGAAATTAACAAAAATTCCATTTTAAAATGTCCTGAGTTAAAAGGTTTTCATAATGCTTCATAGAAAGAAGCATGCCTTTTTGAATTTCTCCTTTGGGCAATAAAGGTGTGGGAGGAGACTGTGTTTCTGAGAGCAGGTTATTATGCAGTGAGTTACTTTGGAGAGCATCAAGGGAAGCAAGTAGAATACCTGGGGTTTGTTCCTGGCATGTGCAGAGTACTTCCAAGCCCAGTGACCCCTACTAATTAAGTCTGGTCAAGGATAGCAGTCTTCCTGACAGAACACTACAAGTATGCCACTTTTCTAATTTTCACTGTAGAAACTTTGCTTAATGTTACAGTTGAATCTATGTATATGTCTTAAATAATACATTTTTGTCACTTCTTAGCTTTTTTCTACTTCTCAAAAAAAACTCCCACTAAACATTCTACTGAGCTTGGCAATCATTTGGCAGCAAGGTAGAGGAAATGGGGTTATCATAGTAGATCTAAAGGCTACTGGAAAATGTTCTGTTTCTGTGCATAGTTGCAATGTGTGCAAAAACCAAGCGGCCCTGTCTAGCTTTGGGGGAAACTCGGGGAAAGTCACTTGCAGGTTCCTTCAGAAGCTCTATGTCATTAAAAGGGATCTTAAGGAGTTGTAATACTAAACCAGCACCAGAAAAGAGAAGCCCTTTTTCCATACTGTTATCATCAGTGACGAAAAGGATTCGCTGTGGACAGGGACAAACCCCTCATTTATAAGATTCCATTAAAATAGCCATAGAATTAAGTTCTTAGAAACCTTAGCCAGTAATAAAGCAGGCTGAGTTATGCTTCCAATTCTTATAGAGGCTTCCATCCTGCTGCTTAGAAAATGTCACTTAGAATTACTGATACTGCCAATAGAAGACACCAAAATGCCAACTGCAATAAAAAAAAAAATTTATCCTCCCAAAAATTGTCCACAGCTTAATGCAAAACAACCTCATCCCCGAGGTTCACAAAAATTATGCTAAAAAAGTGTAATGGACGCTAAGGGAATTACCAGCAACCTATAGATTTTAAAGCACAACGATAAAGATTTCTTTTGATAAGATCTCAACCTACAACAATCGTTGCTTTAATTTATTTTTCGGTCGTCCAATGGGTTTTGCATATCGTCGTTTTATTTGTGCAGCTTTCTCATGAAGTAGTTTTCTTCCCTTTTTCTTTGGTCTGCAGACTTGGCAA
This sequence comes from Sorex fumeus, assembly GCF_029834395.1. Lineage (NCBI taxonomy): Eukaryota > Metazoa > Chordata > Mammalia > Eulipotyphla > Soricidae > Sorex > Sorex fumeus. The sequence goes on along the minus strand of NW_026606077.1, from coordinate 9,900,913 downwards.
ATCCACATCCCTGAATTAATATATATATGAGAAAAATATTTTAATGTTGCATTCTAGGCGCGAGCTGAAATAAAAATGGCAGTGCCAGTGGGCGGCCCACGAATACGTGGATGCAGAGCACGCCCCAAAGGGGAGCCTGCCTTCTGCCAGCCTTCTCGGGAAGCCACCACAGGTGACACTTTCCCCCGTGGAGGCCGCAGGAGCAGAGGGCTGTCCCTATCAGAACCCAGGCTCTCCACCTCCCAACGTGTCACCAAGCCCCCCTCCAACACATAATCACGTGTGCAAACCCCAGTCTGTCAGATATTCGGTTGTCTTTGAATTTGGAGAAGACATTTGCAAGTCATTCCGTTGGGACTTCTAAGGGGTGAAGGGACTCAGTTTCAACATATCATTCTGGATATGTTCAACATTAAAAAAAAAAGTGATCAACAACAAAATCTAATTTTTTTTAAGTTAAAAAACTGTCAACACTACAGAGGTCAGGTAATTAAAACTCGAAATCTGGCATAGGGATATGTGTCGATGGGCAAGATGATCACAACAATCAAAACCTATTAAAAAAGTATATCAAGAGGACCAAATTACAAATTGGGGGTGGAGGGCGGGGGGGGGGGGGGCGAATGAAGTGATTCAGTAAATGGCGATAAAACAAATCATTACCTATTTGGGAAGGAATTACTTCCTCAATCTTAGAAAAACCATAGGCAAAGGAATGTTATGACAAAATTACATGCTATACGGACCAGGGGGAAACATGGGTATTTATATATTATCTAAGCGTGGCTGACATTTAAAAGACTAAATCCATAAGAAAAAAGACTCCTGGATTTGACTATATGAAAACATAAAGACCTTTGCAAATCAGTAAGAAAAAGATGAAAGCCCCAATAGAAAAATGTTTAATGGGTTAAAAACAAAACAAAACAAAACTCAGCCACTTGACAAAGATATGGAGTCAGTAATTAAACATAAAAATAATCAATCTCACTAGCCTTGCTCATAGTTTTTTTCCTATTTATCAAATTGTTTAAAATCTAAAGTCACACTACATTTTACCAAATAGGTGATACTATTGAGAGTAATTTATATCCACTGGTGATGGTGAGCTTTGGTGAGTACTTGTAAGTCAGGGATGCAGGGATTCTTGCTCTGGGGGTCTGTCGGCAAAGGGATACAGCCTTTCATGAACACAGGTCTTAGATCCAGCAATTCTTCCTCTAGGACTATACCTTGAGGAAATGATTGTGGATGGAAAATTTTGGAAACATTTGTAATGCCTACCAGAGGGTTAGATAAACGATGTTTTGCTTATGCATTGGGCTGCAAAATCAACTAATGACAGGAACCACCCAGGTACAAGCTATGCAGGTGAAGCAAGCTGTAATGTAAGGCAACAGGAGTGGGAGAGCGGCAACTTGAAGCATGCACATTCCTCCTAGAGGACTTGATCCAACACTGAAAACTACCAACAAAGTGTGCCTGGGGGCCTGGTTATACACCAGGGGACCACACTCCACTATACACAATCGTTGTCTTAGCAAAATACTTAATGGTGTGGAATACTTAATGACGTGGCATCTATTAAGAGGTAGACTTATGTTATCTTTTATTTTATATGGTGTATTTTATAAAATGATGACACAAAGACTGAGGTAGGCTAGCTGATATGAGGGAGAAGGAAAGGAACATTCCACATGGATATATCCATGCGCCAACAGTACAGATGCTCAAAAGAGCAACTACAGGGCCAGTGAATGGGGGTAGATTCTGCCATGAATGTCAGACACATTATCATCCCCGTCAAGAAAAACAGGTTAATTTCTGACTCCTGAACAGTGTGCCAAGTCAGGTGAGTGTTCTAAACTTATAGCACATGAACCCAGGTCTTTTTTCAGTTCCCTGTGTCTGATTTAGCGCCCTTACTATATACTTTAACCCTCAAAATAAATGCTTTTACACTCCTATATGAAAGCTGGGAGGGAGGAATGAAAAAATAAAAATGCTGAAAGAACCCCTGAGCCGTTAGACAGCAGACAAGGTTAATGAGTCTGTAATAAAACACATTTTAAATATGCTTTTAAAGTTCACCTTTTGGCATTCTGGAAAGTGGGGGGTCACAGCACTCCATGTGGAATCCTCTATCACAGGAGTCACAAAAAAGCATATTATCCTGTAACGTAACACAGCAGACATGGATTGAGACTGCAACTCAACTGCAAAGGCCACAACTTCTTAGTTACCTAATTACCAACAATACGATAGGAAGGAGCACTGTGACCCCTGCGACAACATGTGCATTTAAAACTTTTTCAAGAAAACAGCAACACTCTACAAAGGAAAAAACCCCAAAACCTTAGCACCCCAAACTCTCAGTTTACCTGGCAGTGGGCTACAGAGTGGTACTTACTGCATTTTTGCCTTGGATTCTACAGGCACTGCATGTCTTGCATTCGATGCACTGCCACCTTAAGGCCTTCACATTTGTTGTTAATTCAGGACAAAATTTCAGACAGGATGGGTGTCCTATAAGAATAAAGAGCAAATTGCTTTATGGGACTGGTGCCTTTGATTTTTAAATTCCCATTCCCTAATATTTCATCGACTCTGTGACGGTGCCACCGCCCCATCCCCATCCCCCAGGGAAAAAATCCCCTAAGAACTTGAAAACAGATCAGAGAATCTAAATCGCACTTTTCTGCCCTCTGACCCCATACAGAACAATATAGCTCTACAAAGCGTTTCCAGAAATTCGGGAAATTTCTATTCATTCCCATCACAAGTCTGAGAATTTTCAAAGGAAATGTATGCTCAGGTGATAGTCTAATTTCGGGGCCAATGTTGAATAGCAGGTCCTCATCATTTTCATCAACCAAAATTTGCTCAGTTTTTTCGGTTTGCTGGACTTTGGGGTGGTGGGGGGGTGGACTGTAGGAGAGTCCAAAGTTCACACAACTCCCACTCTCCACATGTGCTGAGATCACTAGATTCCAAGCAACAGTGAGCTACAGAACTGGAGAGATGGTACAATGGGTCAGGTGCTTGCTGTGCATGCGGAAACTCGGGAAACCACAAAGTTCACTTCAAAACTCTACCAGAAACAGTATGGACGTTTCTCAAAAAAGTTAGAAATTGAGCTCCCATTTGACCCAGCAATACCACTCCTGGGAATATATCCCAGAGAGGCAAAATGTATAGCCCAAGTGACATCTGCACTTGTTTGTTCATTGCAGCACTCTTTACAATAGCCAGAATCTGGAAAAAACCTGAGTGTCCAAGAACAGATGACTGGTTAAAGAAACTTTGGTATATCTACACAATGGAGTACTATGTAGCTGTTAGAAAAGATGAAGTCATGAAATTTACATACAAGTGGTACAATATGGAAAGTATCATGCTAAGCGAAATGAGTCAGAAAGAGAGGGATAGACATAGAAAGATTGCATTCATCTGGGGGATATAAAGTAACAAAATGTGAGATTAATACCCAAGAATAGCTGAGGTCAGCACCAGGAGGATTACTCCATAGCTTAGAGGCCAGCCGGGTATTCTAGGGGAAAGGGCAGTTCAGATAGAGAAGGGAGCACCAAATAAAGGATGTTTGGAGGATCCTCCCAGGAGGGGAGATGCATGTCGAAAGTAGACTATGGACTGAACATGTTTGCCACTCAACGCCTCTTTTGCTGACCACACACCCAAAAGGAGAGAGAGAACAAAAGGGAATGCCCTGCCACAGTGGCAGGGTGGGATGGGAGGGATGGGGGTGGGAGGGATATTATCCATGGTGGTGGAAAATGAGCACTGGTGGAGGGATGGGTATTTGATCATTGTATAACCGAAACCCAAGCACAAAAATTTGTAAATCTACAACTGCACCTCATGGTGTTTCACTAATACAAAAAATAAATTAAAAAAAAAAAAACTCTACCAGAAGTCATCTCTGAGCCAAGAGCAGGGAGTCAGCCCTGAGTGCAGACATGTGGCCTTCACCCTGCCCTCACTTCTGGGGGGGGGGGGGGGGGGGGAGAAGAAACCCTAGTTTTTTTTCCCCCTTAACGGCGCTACTTGACCTAACACAACTATAAATGCCAAAAGTCAATAAATAAAGGTCCACAAGTACGCAAAGAACATCCAGTGTTTTTTTTGGATAGATACAAGAAGACACTGTTGCTTATTGCCATCTTGTCCCATGGTTCTGAGTTTGAAATCTGCAAACAGGAGCTGAAACAGGATGTTGGAGAGTTAAAAAGCTGAAAGACGGAGGTCAAATGATCCATGTCAAGAAACATCCCTTCGGCAGTATCCTGTTTTCCAGAGCACTCCCCACCCCACCGCCCTACCCTCAGAGAGGAGTGTGAGTACCCCAGGGCAAGGCCAGTCCCTGGGGCCCTCCAGAAAGCCTGGGAAGGGTGAGCTGCCCCCTGGCAGGCAGCGCTGTTTCAAAATCGAATGGGCTCTTAGCACATAAACCTGAGATCGCCAAACTTGATTTTATTTTTTTCTAAATCGGATCTTAAAATAGTAAGAACATTAGCAAATCCCATGTGAAGGAACTTATAGCCAAGCTGCACGCGAAACCTGAGGGGCAATAAAAAGCAGATTCTGCAATTTCCAAACTGTTTTATAATTTCCTGACTTTGGCAGGCTCATTGTTTAAATATGTATTTTGGGTGGCTGCCAAAAGGGTCCTCTCCTCCTTAAAGCTTAACAGGTGCTTCATAAAATTCCGCCCACCAGGAGATTTGGCTTTTCGAAGTAAAAACGTTCAAAATCAATCATCAATACCGTTAATAAAAGCACCCGATTCCTGAGTTAGGGTGTGGGGGGGTGGCGAGAAATCTAAACATCTGTGTTTAAGATGTTGAGAAAATAAAACGTTGTGCTAGGATTCCGACCTCAGGGGAGAGCAGCCGAGCAGATGCGTTTAACCTGTGACATGATTCTTTCACAAGGGCTTCTCTCGTTCCAGTGAGAACAGGTAAAAATGGTATCAATCACCTCTTTCTGCTCAGAAACAGCAACAAAGACAGCTCCAGAGTGGGCTACGGGAAGGGCGGGGGAGGGGTGGGCATGCTGGCTGACTTTGATCTGGGGTTTTGCCCCCTTATATACTGAGGGAGGTAAAAACTCAAGTTGGGTTCTTTTTTTTGGAAAAACAGCAATTTAAATTCCACCCTTAAAATGGGTCCCATCAGTTTAAAAGTACACCATCTCCTTCTCTTCTCCCCTCGCTCTTTTTATTACTTCCTGTAAGTCATATATCACTAGCACATATGACCTCAATTTCATGCGAGAAATTTTTCTCTACATCAGAATCTGCTTTTGCACTCGTTCGCCTAATAGTCAATAACTCGGTAATTCACATATGATAGCTTAATATTTATTTGCGGATAGCCTATGAAAAATACTTCTTCATAATTATTTTTTTTTAATTAATGGGTGTGAGCCACTTTCAAGGAATGTTTTGCCTCTTGTGGCTTTTCCTAACTTTAAGTAATATTATATCTCAACAACTACCATTTAGGCTACCCTGTCCAACTCTGTCTCCTGCCGCACTTTCCTGTATGCACCAATCTTACCTTTATTTAGCTCAAGAGAATTGGCCATAGATCCCTTCCAACTCTAAATTTCTATGATTCTGTAAGGGGTGCTGAGGGATGAAGAAATATTTCCATTTTATTTTTCTCATGGCCAACTTTAAAATAACTCAAAAGACTGTAACTGAGTCTTGACACACTTCTATACAATCTACCTCAACCAGATAAAGGAAACAATTCGATTGCTAATCCACTCCAAACCTCCCAGAGAGCCGTGACAGAACTCAACAGTCCCCTTTCATAACAGTGCTCTCTGCTGACACGGTCCTAGGGCGGTGTGTCCTTCTGGAGTTTGCTTTAGTGGTTTATAATTTATCCGATTTGAGAGCATAACGTGCAGTTGTTCACTCATTCATTCTCATTACAAAAACATATCAAGTGCTCATACTTTGTGGTGGTTTTATCTGGCAAAACTAGAGGGTTACTATCTAAAGTTAAGTAAGTACTGATGAGACCACAAACTAGATGAAATAATTTTTGGATAAGTGCTGTGTAGGGGGTGGGGGTGAGGGGCGGGAGAAGAGTGGGGTAGAGAGAGAGGAGGAAGATACGGGTTCTATAATAAACAGAATTAATTACAGCTGCACTCCAGTCTAAAGCCCTATTACCAGTAACCTATAAAAATATTAGAGGCATTGCATAAGGAACAAATGGGGAAATTATCATGGAGTATTGAGTAGGACCAGTCTAATCACAAGTACATAAAGTGCAGAATGCTATCTAGCAGACTAAGTGAGCTGAAACAAAAAAGGGGAGGGAAGAGAGGGTTGAAGCAGAGAAAGCAATTCCCACCCCCGGCCCTATTTATTCAGTTCTAAAATGCAGGAAGGGGGGGGGGGGCACAAACCAATGCATGTGACTACTCTCTAGAAGTAAGGAATGACAGTTCACCTTGAGAGATACCTAGAATATAGGACCTTCCATCTATGAGGACAAGGAAAAGGACTGTCAGCAACACAGACAGGAAGGAAGTGGACACTCTATTCTGGAGTCTTCAAAAAGGAACTTTACTCTAATAGCTTGATCTTATCATGATGAAACCCAAGTCAGGCTTCTTACCTCTGGAATGGTAAGGCAACAAATCTTACAGTTTTCAGTCTAAATAAGTGGCAATTTACAACAATACTGAAAAACTAATTAAGACTTAAAAACTGGGCTCTACGGACTGGGCACCTGACCAGTCACATGGGACAGTGGACACAGACTACTAATGCTGAAAGTGTCATGGTAGCAGGCCAGAGAGACATGAACTGTGTGATGGGGGGTGATACAGAGAGAGGAGAGGAAGTCCTTTTGAAAGAGAAGACCCAAAGGATAAACAGGATAGATGGAACCAGAGGAGGGACAAGCACAAAGGGAGAGAAGGACGTGGTATACTGGAGGGCAGGAAGGAGGTTCAGTATTGACTCATATGCAGACCAAGACAGGCCATTAATACAGGACAGATTCATAGGAGCCCAATCTGGAAGTTTTTAGGGCTAAAGAATTTTAATGTTTTCCTATGGGCAACTGGTAGTCAGTAATTACAATTTGGGGGTAGAATCAGGAGCCACACCTCTGGCATATTTCTGGTGCTGTGCTCAGGACTGCACCCCCTGGCAATGGTGCGGGCCTTAAGTAGTGGTAGGGAGTGAGAGGGATTCCAACTGGGATTGGGAGCACGCAAGGCCAGCACCTAACCTCCTGGACTACCTCTCAGCCCAATTACTTATAATTTTTAAAAGTAACGTAGGCTGCAACATGAAAAATGGATGAGAGGAAATAGGGTCAAGGTGAGACTTGTAATATCAGATCTAAGGTTGCTGGGGGTCTGAAGACACCTTTACGTGTCGGATTAAATACATTGCTGCTGCTTCCTTAGCCCGAGAGGACCGAAGAGAGGACGGCCTGTGTGCTCAGTGAGTGCCTCTTGTTAAAATGGGTCACCTGCAAGGAGAAGCAGCACGCTGTTTGCTGAGATTTCCTTGTTCCACTTGTTACTTTGGGGTGAAGGGGATGGTGCAAGGATGATATTAAGGATCTGAGGAAATGATGAGGTGCCCAAGTGGAGAGCTTCAGATGTCAAGGCTGAGAGCTGGGGTGAGCTAGGAAACAAAGAAGAAACTCGGAGCCAAGGACAAAGCCTGCAGAAACCTTAGGGAATGGAGAGATGCCAGGGAGCGAACAAAGGCTGTGGGAAACGGGAGAGAAAACATGTCAAATATATTATTACAGACGCCAAGGGGCCGGGCTCACCACGGGTCACAGGCGGTTGAGAGGAGTCCTTGGTATCGATTGAGGAACTGGATTTTAAGAAAGACTGAAAGGTGAGCGTGAGAGCTTACAATAAGGATGGCACTGGCCAGAAGAAATTTAGCAAAGTACAGGCCAGAAGTAAGGTTTCTGCTGTTTGTTTGGGTTTGTGATGGGGAGGGCTCACCTTCTCCTTGGATTATATCTTTCTTTTCTAGGCAAAGGTCTTCCTCCCAACACAATTGTTCAACCTGTGTCTAGTCAATATGAAACTGGATGACTAACCAAGGTCTGTAAGAAGAGGCTGGAGCCATAGCACAGTGGGGAGGGCACTTGTCTGGGGGCACTTGCTAGTCTCCTATTTTGTTACCTTATTTTCCCACGGCTAACCGGGATCAATGCCTAGCATCCTGGGAGTGATTCTGGAGCACAGAGCCAGGAGTAAGTCCTGAGCACAACTGGGTGTGGCCTCAAACCAAAAGCAATTACGATCCTGGGTCTACAGTGCAGGAGCCAAGGCACTTGCCTTGCATGCAGCTGGCCCAAGTTCAATCCCTGGCACCACACAGGGTCCCCGAGCACTGCCAGGAATGATCACTAGGTGCAGGGCCAGGAGTTTAAGACCTGAGCACCATTGGGTGAGGCCCCAAACCAATGAAATTAGTAATCCTACTGCAATTACCAGCTTCCTCTGGGAACAGAAGGTCCCAGGGTACAACACTAAGAGAGACACACACCCTGAAGAGGGTTTAGGTCCTCGTGGGGCAGACCGAGAGCCAACACCATGTTTTGCTTTGTTTTTTAATTTTTTGTTAGTGAAACACCATAAGGTACAGTTGTAGACTTACAATTTTTTGTGCTTGGGTTTCAGTTATACAATGATCGAGTACCCATCCCTCCACCAGTGCCCATTCTCCACCACCACTGATCCCAGTATCCCTCCCACCCTGCCTCTGTGGCAGGGCATCCCCTTTTGTTCTCTCTCTCCTTTTGGGTGCTGTGGTTTGCAAAAGAGGCATTGAGTGGCAATCAGGTTCGGTCTATAGTCTACTTTCAGCATGCATCTCCTATCCTGGGAGGTCCTCCCAACACTCTTTATTTGGTGCTCCCTTCTCTATCTGAGCTCCCTTTTCCCCTAGCGTGCGCAGCTGGCCTCCAAGCCATGAAGTGAACCTCCTGGTACTTATCTCGGCTATTCTTGGGTGCTAGTCTCCTATTTTGTTACTTTATGTTCCCCAGATGAATGCAATCTTTCTATATCCTTCTCTTTCTGACTCATTTTGCTTAGCATGATACTTTGCATGTAGTACCACTTGTACATAAATTTCATGACGTCATCAGCGATGGTACAGCAATAGGGCGTTTGCCTTGCGCGCAGCCAGCCTGGCCAAGGCGGGTTCAATTCCTCCACCCCGCTCGGAGAGCCCGGCAAGCTACCAAAAGTATCTTGCCCAAAGCCTGGCAAGCTACTCGCAACATATTCAATATGCCAAACACAGTAACAAGTCTCAAAATGGAGACGTTACTGGGCCCGCTCAAGCAAATCGATGAACAATGGGAGGACAGTGTTTGTTTCCTTTGACATCTTTTCTAACAGCTACATAGTACTCCACTGCAATACCATGTTCTGGCTCCCTTTTCTGTGAAAGGGGACCTTCCCCACAACACTCCCACTCACAGCAGCCTTTCCCTGTCTCTGCTTCCAATACGCTTCCACTTAGAATGATGCTGTAATTTTGAACTGTACACTTATCTTAGATTTGCTAATTTGAAAACACATATGCACACTCCTCATCTGTAAGTAAGATTTAACCACCCAGCAATCTGAACAGCAGACACAAAATTTCACTTGGTATAATATCTAATACTTATGTGAAGCTAATTAAAGATAATTTGGTCTTAATGAGGCAAAGAGAATATAACAGTGTTAATTTCAAAGTAGGCTGATCCATGAAAGTCAAGGAACTCGCTTCCGAGGCCCAACTCTGACTTCTCCAGACGCGGCAACTATGTGATGGCTCCCACGTCCATCCCAGCCTTCTCATCTGTGCAATGTTCTGTGGTTACAAACAATCCTCAGATCTTTATCATAAGATCCTTACAACAGCCGTGCACGCACAGGGTGCAGGCGTCAGCCCCCACGTGTCACAGATAATGGGAATTGGCACAGCCCGCCGGCAGTGAAGAGAAGTGGAACATCTTTGGGGTACTGTGCACCATGCCTTTCACCTCACATTTTTATTACCTGCAAAGTCAAACTGCCTTTTCAAAAGACCTTTTAGCAGGAAGAAGAAAGGGTAAAGAGAAAAGACTGCTCGTCCGCAGCACTCGGCCTTCTCGAAACAGACATTTCCCACTGGCTTTGCTTTCTGATGGAAGCAGAGAGGAGTGTTTACCACTCACGCCTAGGAAATCTAAGCGGATCTAAACGTGATATCACAACAACAGCCCTTCAGACAGAGGCCGCTGAAACCCACAGACACATGTGGGAAACGCGTTTGAAAAGGCTCCTCCTCACGGGCTGACGACCACCTAGATTTCTGTTTTCTGTTTTCATGCAGCTAGAGATATTCTTTCCCATATAAACATCTCCTTTTATATGGGGATTCCTTTGGTCATTACAGTCCCAGCTCAATCTTAAACTCAATGGAGTTCTGTGAGTAAGAGAGGAATTTTCATAAGGTCAGTGAAGGCCGAGCACAGTCAGTTCGTGTCAGAAACTGGTCAAGAGGGGCGAGAGAGATCGTATATGGGCAGGGTCCTCGGGGTTCAATCCCCAGTGTCCCAGATGGTCCCTGGAGCACTGCAAGGAGTAATTCCTCAGTGCAGTCAGGAGCAAGCACTGAGCACGGCCAGATGTGGCCCCAAAACAAAAATTCAAAAAATTCAAAAAGGTAATCCTGAAAATGGTAAGCAATGCGGGTGTGGCCGCCAACAAAACAAAACAAACTAACCAAAATACCTGTAGAGAGAAGGAAGGAAAAAGAAAGAAAAGACCCACAGGGAAGGAAGGAAAAGAAAGCGAGCAAGCAAAAGATAGAAAGGAGTAGAAAAAGAGAGGGGGGGACGAGGAGGAAGCGAAGGAGGGAGGGAGGGAGGGAGGGAAGGAGGGAGGGAGGGAAGGAGGGAAGGAGGGAGGGCAGAGGGAGGGAAAGAGGGAGGAGGAGGAGGGAGAGAGCTGAGTCCCTTGCTAGCATGGGCGAGACCCTGCATCTGATCCAGCACGAGGGTCCTGTGCATGGGAGCATTGGGTCTGGCTGAATGGCAGAGCCCGGCATCACCTGGGAGTGGCCTCAGTCCCCACAGCACCACTGAGGGTGACCCAGTTAAGGAAAGAAACTGAACTCCATTATGACAGCAAGAACTATAGTTTGCAGAGCTGCTGCCGCCTTTCCTCCCTCTAACCACCACGTGTCACAGCACAGCCAAGGCTCTTCCACGTGACTGAGGCACAGGCTGGATTTTGTTCCTTCTCTTCTCAAGGACTAACGCACGACAAAGTCCACTCCTCTACCAGAGAAAGCAAATGTCTAAAATGTGTCTCCCTAAACTTAGGCAACAAAGCTTGGTGTTTGGTGTTTGTTTAAAACCTAAAATAGGGCAATCCAGACCGGCCCAGTCCACTCAAGGGGAGACTAAATGAACCCCAACACAAGAGCCGACGCATTGCAGGGTGCAAGGGAATAATCCGAGCCCTCCTCTGGCCCCAAAGAAGGGGCAGCCTGACTGCTGGACTGGGACTGCAGCCATGGCCCGGACCACAACGTCTCTGGCTCTCTTAAAGAAGGAGGGAAAAAAACCTTTGCAAATGACACAAGCTTGTGAGCCTTTTCGATGGCAAGCCTGGGCTGGGAGGGAGCTGGAAGGCTGGAGTACACGCACTGCGGGCCGCAGCTAGTGTCCCAGGCCACTGCCTGGAGCAAACCAAGCAGTGCCAGGTGAAGCCCGCACACCAAAAAAATAAGTAAAATAGAACATCTTCAGTTCTTATTACTTGTTTAAAAGAAAACAGTGATTTTTGGAAAGAGAAAAGAGCACTTTCCAGACAACTTGGAAAAATGAGGAACTTCAAGGAGGGGCGGGGGGGGGGGGGGAAGAACCCTTTCAGTGACCTCAAAAAGAAAGCAAACCTCTTCTTGGGCAGGTCTTCAATTTGGTACAGACAAAGGGAGATTGATTACATCAGAAAATCTAAGATCTACCTGTTTAGAATTACACCTTTATACCCTAGACCCTGGAAAGGAGGCCTTGAAGTTATGATCTACGAGATAATGATCTTAAATTCCTTATCAACAGCAGGAAGTGTATCACCAGTGGTAAAAAGGAAAAAAAATATGAAGGGAACTTTTCTTCTCACATTCAAGTACATCTTTAATCTGTCTAGGCATCCAGACAAATAGATACTCAAGAAGTCAAACAGTAAAGAATATCGTTAAAATACCACCTTAAGACTCACAAAAGGTAAACCTTAGACAAGCAGTACCACTTGCACTGATCAGGCAATTACACAAAAGAATAATTCATTCAGAATAAGCCTCGTGAGAAAACCCAACCGATAACTGAGTCAGAACTGATGAGTGAGGCACTACCTTACCAAGATAAAGCAGGGAGATAGTGATACTGAAATGTATTAAACAAAACCTACAGATAATGTTCCCATGACCTTTCCTCACTGTTCATGATACCATGGGCAGGGGAAAGAATTTTAATGAATCCGTGAAGGCCATCAAAAAGACAGTCAGAATACACTTCTCAAGAAGACTTTGGGATGTCTTATTGCCAAGTTCTTCCTTCCGTGTCAGGTGCAGGAAGTGTAGACCCACCTAAGGCTAATCAGTTAATACCTTGATAGGAGGAGGAACAATCATTACCCAACTCTGTGATCCTGGGGGATGAAACATTTCCTCTCTCCATCTATCAAGCAATTATCATTGGTAGTGGTAACAATTTACATAGCTTGCATCAATCAATGGCATTAATATCAAAGAATCCAAATAACAGCAAAGGCTGACGTTAACAGCACACTTACCACAGCTGGAACAGACCCTGTGCTAGGCAATATCCATTACTTGTACTCTATTGCTCAGTTCCTGAGCAACTGAGCTCAGGGAACTCAGTTGAGTCCAAAGGGTAGGTGCCGCCATTATCTAGCTGTCTGAGGAGGAAGCTGAGGGCCAGAATGGCTAAGTACCACTAAGGCAGATGAATGGAATACAGCCAGCTCTTGAATTTGCTCTGAATTACTCCATCACTCTGACCTCCTAAGTATACTATTGTGGTTTTGGTGTTTCATTTGGTGTTGGTCTTCTCGTGCTGGGAGGGTTACACTGTTTTGAGAGAGAACCAGAGCCTATGCCGCAGTTATGACTTAGTGGTGGGATGCAAGTTTTTCATGTGTGAGGTCGTAGGGTTTGATCCTTGGCATCACAAATATTACTAAGTAAATAAATCCATAACTAGAAAAAAACTACTTGCTCGTAGCTTTTAAAGATTTATTTTTTTAAGCAGTTAGTAGTCATAGAGGATAAATTAAAGATTAATACACAGGAGAGAGCTCAAAAGAATGAGGGCATACTTTTCATGCAGAAGAAGCCTAAGGGTCAATCTCAGAACACTATGGTCACCTGAGCACTGCTAGGAGTGATCCCTAAGAACAAAGCCAGAAATAGCCCCTAAGCACTGTCAGGTATAGTACTAACTCCTTTTTCCCCCGCCCCCAATTAAAGACTAATATACAAGGAGTACTTTGAAAGTCCAATAGCTGCCGCTCAACCATATACACATACAAGGTACGTGTGTATGAGTATACATGATTGTGTACATAGGATAACCATCTGCCTCCCTTAGATAACTATGACCTGCTTAAAAAGCAAGAAGGTTGACTGATAAAGACAGATTAATCTATTGGGATGTGGGGTTGGGGGAGCGTCATTTCCAAGCAGTGCTTAAGGAACCTGAAGGTCCCTTAACCAGGCTGGCCAGAGGCTCAATGCTAGAGGCTGGGAACCAGGGGGAGGCACTGAGGGCATTTTCTGCTCCAGCACTGTGGGGCTGGGGACCACCTAGGCTACCCCATTGACACTCAGGGGACTGTGTTGTGCTTGAGACCAAAGCAGATCAGCCACATGCAAGGCATGTACCTTAGTTTTAATGGAAGCACTTGTAAGACCAGAGGTAGCACTGTAGCACTGTCCTCCCGTTGCTCATCGGTTTGCTTGAGCGGGCCCAGTAACGTCTCCATTGTTAGACTTCTTGTTACTGTGTTTGGCATATCGAATATGTCACAGGGAGCTTCCCAGGCTTTGCGGTGCGGGCGAGATACTCTTGGTACCTTGCCGAGCTCTCCCAGATGGGCAGAGGAACTGAACCCGGGTAGGCTGGGTCGGCCGTGTGCAAGGCAAACGCACTACCCACTGTGCTATCGCTCCAGCCCAGAGGTATGGTTTTAAAACTTTATGCCTGGAAAATGGCAGAAATGATAACTGCCTTTCGAAGTGCTTGGTTTTGAAAGCACTGTAGTTTACCAGAGAGGTTCAGTGGCTGCACCTAGCATTTACTTGATTTTGGTGTCATTTTCTGCAGGGATCACCCTTTTCCTATTTTATTTTAGGCAATTTAAATTTATTTTAAGACAGATGGGGTTTTCTTTTTTAAGTGAATCACCGTGAGGTACAGTTACAGGCTTACAAACTTTCGTGCTTGTGCTTCAGTCATACAATGATCAAGTACCCATCCCTCCACCAGTGCCCATTTTCCACTACCAATGGTCCCAGCATCCCTCCCATCACCTCCACCCCATCCCCTCCACCCTACGCCGCCTCTGTGGCAGGGAATTCTCTTTTTCTCTCTTTCTTTTTGGGTGTTGTGGTTTGCAATAGAGTTATTAAGTGGCCATCATGTTCGGTCTACAGTCTACTTTCAGCCTGCATCTCCCATCCAGAGAGGGTCCTCCTAGCACCCTTTACTTAGTGGTCTTCTCCATCTGAGCTGGCTTTCCCCCCAGCATGTGAGGCCGGCTTCTAAGCTGTGGAGTGATCCTTCTGGTACTTATCTCTACTATTCTTGGGTGTTAGTCTCCCAGTCTACGACAGATGATTTCTTGATTCTACCACTTCAATTTTTATTTTTATTGAGAATCACACAGAGCTGGGCTGTAATACTTCATTTCACCAGTAGGTGTCATGATCGGAAACTGTATTAAGATGTCAGGTTTAGAGGAAAACAAGGTGATTCCAGTTGTATTCACTTTGAATGTTGAGAATTTCTTCTTTCCTTACACAGAATACTGCTCACTGAATTACCAATGCTGGTAGCAAATAAGCGCCTAGTTACAAATAATAATATTCTATATAAACATTTTTACATCAGTGCTAATAATGGCCTCATGCTTTGCCCCCCTTCTTACTATAAAAGTAAAAAAGCGTTTACTTTTATAATGTGAAGCCTAAACTGTTACCAAGTCATCGCTTTCAACGGAAATGGTTTTGATGGAGACAAGGAGTGTGCAGTCAACATAGGAAGTCATGGCACACGTAGAAGTCCCAACTCACCGCTGCTGCCGCAGTCTGCACAGGAGAGGAGTTCTTCCGGCTTCTTTTCACGATTTGATTCTTTTGTCCCCAGACAGAAGCTACATATTGGAATGGGATCGGCACGGGGCTATGACAAAATTTAAACAGAAAAATGCAGTTAGTTTCCCACTTAAAAATAAATGAGTAACGTTTTAAAATTTTTTCTTTAAGAAAAACTGCTGACTAAAATACTCAGACCCCTTCCTAATAAAAAAAAAATTGCCTAACCTCATTTGGTACCTGACCCTGCTACCTTGAAAACGTATTGACACAGATGTTAAAAGAGCATGAAGTAATTTTATCAAAGCAATAAAACCTAATGTCTTTATATATATTGAACATGAACATTATTAGGCACTCATTAGAAATCCTATTTGTCCCCATGATTTATAGACCTATAAACTGGCATCTGTTAAATACTATAGTCAATGGATATCATCTAACTGGTATAGATTGCTTAAACTATCAAATATTTTAGTGCAGGTTTTATTCACTATGCTATTAAATATTTGGCATAAATTATTTTTTAGCTAAAAATTTTAAGGCAAGCACTTAATTTTGAAGAATCACTAAATGAGACGAAAAGCCTACTAACAGCCCTTTGTGGCACCAATCCCAACCAGGATGGGGAGTCAGCTCAAAGGAACTTGCTTTGCATGTGAGAACCCCAAGTTCAATCCCTTCTCGTGACACCCAAGCACCATAGGTGGGTGTGACCCCAGGACAAATCCTGCTCAAAACCCAAAAGATTTGTTATAAATTCTCAATCGCTTATATCCCCACTTCATTAAAAAGTATCTACACTGCTACCATCTTTAACTCACTAACGGAACTGCTTTTAACAATGACTACATCTGCATTCATATTTTTATCATTTTAGCATTTGTTGAGTTTAAAAAAAATTTAATGGGGTCACCATGAGATACACAGTTACAAAGTTGTTCATGACTGAGTTTCGGTCAGACAGTGTTCCAACACCCATTCCTTCTCTGCCACCAATGTGCCAGTTACCCTCCTGTCCCTGCAGCCTGTCTCTGTGGCAGATACCCCGCTCTCTCCCTCCCTCTGCCCCCCCCCCCCAATTTCATCTCGCCCGCCATCCCTTCCTTTTTCTTTCAGGCACTGTGGCTTGAAAAACTGTTACTGAAAGGGTATCACTGCATATATTTTAGTGTCTATATTGTTATTTATAACTAGTAGCATTACTAGTACTCCCATCCATATGAATAGCTGATTATACCTACAGATCTGGTCATGTTATTCTGAACAGCCAAAAATGTATGGAAACTACAATTTTATTACATATTCCAAGCCATTACACACGCTGTCTCCTAGTTATCTGAATGTGGCTGTAATGTATTTATATATGAATCTCATGAATCAAAAATTTAGGGTGAGAAAACTTAGCATAATCACAAATGTTTTTTAATGTAAATGAAAAGCAAGATTTTGCTAGATATAACTTTTCTAATTATAAATCAGCAAAGAATACACTGCATTTGTTCAGTTATTCTATCTCAAATGCCCAGATCATTGCTTGATATATAATATGAACTCAAAATATACTTGAGAATTGAATAAATGAAAGAAACATGCTAGCTAGAAAAATACCACCTAACATTTAAAATAATATTTCAATGGCTGAAATGATTTCAACAAATGCACTGGTTGGTTTACTGGGGCAATATTCATAAAAAAAATACAACTCATCTTATGATGAAGCGTTTTTGGATTTGTTCAATATGTCTATTAATTTTATTTCATATTATGAGCATTCATTCTCTTACCTTGTTTTCAGTTTAATTTATTCTCTTAATATACACAAGCTTTACCTTCAGAGATGGCATGCAAATATATTTTTGTAGACTTCGATAAAAGACTTATCTAAAAATATATATATATACATATATATAGTAGCCTTTTATTGAAGGATACAAAAACCCGATGCTACCAACTTTTTTTAATTGGCAAGCGACAACAAATTGGTCACTAACTCTAGTCATATTTTTTGAAATGCCAGATAATCAGCACTGCATAATTATGGATCTATAGTTATTACTTGCAACCACTCAACTGCAGTACCTGGGGAACACTTTTGTTCCTTTAAATAGCAATTAAAAGAACAATCTGGTTTTAAAGTGACAACATTCCCCTGATAGATTCTAGCTAAAACTCAGTGTTTATACTAATGGGATTCCTGCTTTCATCTGCTGTAACAATGCTCAAGACATTGCTGCCATCCTTGCAGTGATAAATAATTTACAAAATGTCACATATCATTCATGCAATGAAACAAAACCAAATCAGCAATTGCATTTTTCTTTCCCAGATGAATTTTTAACCGTAAGACAGGCATGGCCATCAGCCAGCATTCATGCTCATTTTTCGCTCTTAACTAAAGGTAACACAAAGGACAAAGGTTGCTAGTAGTTCACGGCCAGAAAGACTGAGGTCCCACACTCTACCTAATAACAGAAAACATAGATGCTATCACTTCATGATATTTTCATACACTTAGGATAACTATCTCACAATACTCTATAAAACTACTGCATTATACAGAACTGTCTGCCCTACTGAATTATTGATAATTCAAAGCACTTTTTGCTAACCTCAGCTGAGTCTAATTAACTTTTAAAAATTGTCACTTGTATAAAATGAAACTTTTGCAGTAATGTATGTAAATGGGTCACAGAATTAGTACAATTCACTATTCTCAATCAGACTACATATATAAACTGTTTCAAAAAATAATTCCTGGTAATAGATTAAAATAGATTGCAGAGAGAAAGAGGTCTGGATAAATTGGAAATCAATTCTATACCAGTCATTACGGACAAATCATATTTAAGAGGTCTGAAAATGGAATTAAGCCTAGTGCAATTTTTCCTTCATTTCTTTGACATTACCAAAATCTGCTCTGTTGATCACATTTTCTTATCAACATGCCCAATACTTCAAATGTATCTCAAAAATTAACATGCACTGACAGGTTGAAACTGCTCCAGAAAGCACCTCTTCCTAATTGCCTGTGTAATGTTGGTCCCGGGATATAGGTCATCTCAACCATCTTCAAACTACTAAGAAGAATTTCTGGCAGGGTGGCAACTTAGATGCTGCAAGCAAAGGTCCCAGCTCTCCAAGCACTGCCAGCAGTGATCCCTGGACAGAGCCAGGAGTAGCCCTGAGCACCAACAGGGATGGCCCCAAAGATGATCACATGGCAAAGTCTCACCTGCTCACAGTCTAGAGTGCCCGAGACACATCTGAATCCTTCTACGTGAAGACTAGCAGTAGCTGAGCCCGCTGAGTCCCCTCCCTCCGCCATCAGGGACTGGCACGGCTTTCAGCCTGGGCCCACAGCTGGAGACTGTGCGACAGAAGGACCTGACACAGGGAACTGAAGTGGCCACTGAGGCCCAGGAGCAGTGGAGAACCAACTTCTGACCTGTTCCCCGCCCACCCCCTGGGCCCTGCCCCTCCCCTTCAGGGCCAGACAAAGGAGCAATTCAACACTAGAGTCACAGCGCCTCCTTCAGGAAAATAAAGGAACCAATCCAGACGCCAAAGCACAGGCTAAAGGTCTAAAAAATAAAATGGAATTCAAAGAGGAAGAGGAAGAAGGGAGAGGGGGGAGGCAGGGAGAAAGGGAGAGCAAAAGAAGTCTCCAGAGGACAAAATGAAAGACAGAATGGGATGAGGTAACCAAGATGGAGAAGATAAAAGTTAAAGATTCTTTAAGTTAAAGAATCTCAACTACACACAGAAGCGTGCCAAACACCAATTTTCAGGAAAGCACAAGGAGTGCTTCCACAGAGAAAGAGATGTTAAAAATTCCAGCAGAGACGCAACGTAGGAAAACCACAAATCACAGCAATGACTTAAACAGAAGAAAAACAAGGCTTCGGAAACAATGAAGGAAGCCCATAGGAAATACCCATTCCAGCAGAAAGGTAAATATCAGAAGGGAAAAAGAAAGAGAGCAGAAAATATATTCAAAGAAATTATAGGTTGAACGACCGAAGGAAAAGATCCCACCACTGCACAAACAAGGACAAGAAGCACTGAGGTTTCAGAGTCCAAAGAGGCCGGGCTGGAGCGATAATCCAGTGGGGAGGGCCATGCCCTGCAGATGGCTGACCCAGGTTCAATCTCCGGGACCCTATACTGTCCCCGGAGCAACACCAGGTGTGGCCCCAAAACCAAACCAAAGAGGAAAAACAAACCAGAATCCAAAGAGGCCCACCAAAACACAGTCTTGTTTATCAGAAATCAGTAATAAAGGAAAACACTGAAGGCAGCTAGGAAAAAGGAGTAAGAAACAGACCCCTCTGTCAGGGCTGATCAATCTCTCAGCAGAAGCCACAGGCTGCAGAGTGAAACACCAGACTTCAATGACTAAAAGGCAAAGTCGGCCAGTCAAGAATACTTTACCTAGCAAAATTACCATTCAAACATGAAGGAGAAATAAAGACAACAAAAGCTAATAGAGTTTACCACCACCAGATCTGCTCTAAAGAAATGTTGAAAGGAATTCTATACATGAAAAGATGAAACAAAAGATAGTAAAATCTTGTGCAAAGAGATAGTGATACAGTAACAGGAACAAAACAATGGTATGATGCAACAACAAAATTGAGGGGAAAGAGAAAAAGACAGAAGGACAGTCAAATGATGAGTAGATAACAGCCCAAAAGATTTTTTTTTGAATATAGGAAGAATGATACAATTCCCATGGTAACCACAAAACAAAAATCTGGAGCAGGGACATTTAAGGGAAAGAAAGAAAGAAAGAAAGAAAGAAAGAAAGAAAGAAAGAAAGAAAGAAGGAGAGAATCATCAGGGCAAACCATTCACATGAAAAGACATATGGGAACAAATGGGAGAAAAATCACAGAAACAAAGACAGACCCACAGTAAGCCCCATTACATGAATAATCACCCAAATGTGAGTCATCTCAAATAGCCCACCAAAAGACAGAATGGCTGGCTGGATTTTTAAAAGTCAAATAAAAACAGGATCCATCTATACTGTGCAACAGAAGTCTTATTTCAGATATAAAAACAAAAAAGAATGAAACCTAGAGCAGGGCAAAGGACAGGAACTGCTGTTCCCATACTGGATGAAGTAAGACTTTCAACTGAAGAGACCAAGATAGATATTATGTATTGATAAAGGGGCAACCTGACAAGAAAATATAAATCGTCATACACATATATGCACCCTTAACAGGAGGGCCTAAATGCACAAGACAATTATTAATGGACCTCAAGTGAGACACTCACAGCAACAGAGTAATCGGAAGGGTTTCCCACAGACTACTTACAGCAATGGAAAGATCAGCCAAACAAAATAATTAGCAGGGAATACTTAAATGAAGAGACAGACTCAATAAAAGAAGAGATGGACTCAATAAAAACTCCCATCCTTGGGGTCGAAGAGGTAGTACAACAGTAGGGCGGATCAACCTTGGTCCAGTCCCCGGCATCCCATATGGTCCGCAAGCACCACCAGGAGTAATTCCTAACTGTAGAGCCAGGAATAAGCCCTGAGAACTGCCGGGTGTGGTACGCCCCAAAACAAAAAACTTCATCCTAAAACATCCTTCTCAAGTGCCCATGGAACAATCAAAGGTAGATCAAATGTTGGATCACAAAAGAAGTTTTAACACATGAATACTGAAATCATATCAAGCATCTTTTCAGACCACAGTGATATGAAACTAGAAATCCGGAACAAAAAAAGAAAAGAAAAGAAAAAAAATCCCACATAAGTGGAAACAAAGCATGCTTAACTTTAGGGTCAATGAAGAAATCAATAAAATATTACCTAGAGAACAACAGTACCAGAGACATAATTATCCACTTTCAAAAAAGACTGAAAATGAATTATATGGTTTATAAGATAAGCATTTGTAAGATAAAATACCAATGCAGATTTGCAGGAAGTAAACACATTAGGATGATCTAGTTAAAGGAATGGAGCTGGTTAATCTTGAAGATGCTGGAGGAAGAGGTCACCAATGGATCTTCCTTTCTCCAAGGAAAGGATAATATCTCTTCTCTCCAGGGCTGGAGAGAAAACACAGAGGGTAGGGTACTTGGCCTTGCATATGCTGACAAGGGTTTGATCCCCAGCACCCTGAGCCCACCAGAAATGATTTCCTGAGCACAGAGTCAGGAGTAAGCCCTAAGCACTGCCAGGTGTGGCCCAACACACACACACACACACACACACACACACAGTTTGTTATCCAGTGCTGGAGTGGTAATGCAGTGCAGTGGGTAAGGTGCTCGCCTTGCATGCGGCCAACCTGGGTTCAATCCCGGGCACCACATACAGTTTCCTGAGCCTTGCCAAGAGTCCTCAACAGAGCCAGGAGTTAAGTCCTGAGCAGTACTGGGTGTGGTCCAAAAATTAACGCCCCCCCACACACACCCTCCCAAAAGAGATTTGCTTTCCATTAACTACAGACCACAAAACTTGAATAAATGTGGGCTAACAAAAAGAAAATTAAACTTTGCAGCAGAGTTATCTGACATTAGATATTTTTTTGTTGTTCCTTTATTTTTAAAACTGTGGCATGGGGCTGGAGCGATAGCACAGTGGGCAGGGTGTTTGCCTTGTACATGGCCAATCTGGGTTTGATTCCCAGCATCCCCGATGGTCCCCCGAGCACCACCATGAGTAATTCCTCAGTGCAGAGCCCGGGGTAACCCCTGTGCATCGCCGGGTGTGACCCCAAAAGAAAAAAAAACAAAAAAACAAAAACCTGTGGCAAAATACACATAATATGAGATTCACTATTGCAACCACTGCAAAGTGTATGTGCATCCAGACTGCTGTAAGAGCGTCATCACCAAGACTCCCCTCCAGGGTTTTTGCAATTCTTTCCAAATGAAAACTCTGTTCCCATTAAATACTAACTCCCCAGTTTTCTCTCTTCTCTGTCCCCAGCAACCACTCTACTACTTTATGTCTCTATGAGTTTTACTCTTCCTGATATCCCATGTAGCTAGTATAACACAGTCCTTATGGAATGGGTTCTTTGGGGTCTGGGGGTCTGGTACCAAGCGGTACTTAGAGGATTAGGCAGTGTTGGGGACAGAACACTTCCTTTCCCTACAGTCACCGACAACTTCTTTAAATCTACTTATAAAACTTACAATATTTTAGTAACTCCAAGTGCTAAAGACATTCAGTCCTGCATTATGGAAATACCTGTACTTAAACTTTATTCATTCATTCATTCATTCATTCATTCAGCGTCCTCTTTTGCGAAAGGGCCTATTAGTGTATGTGTTGCTTAGCTCTAGGGATGCTAAAGTTCAAATGCGAGTGCGTGCAAAAGTACATTGTAAACTGTAAGATTCTGTTCAAACATTGTTATGATTACTGCAAAATTCAGTTTGGCTATCAAAACAGAAAGACCAAAAGAAAAATGAAATCCTTACTAAATATCAGCACAAATGAACTGTAGTGAAGCTTAGAAATACTTTATAAAAAGACTTTGATTTGGTAAGCCCCTGTGGTAAATATTAACCCTTAGGGCTTGGGAAGAAATGAAATAGGAAAAAAATTGTTAGGGAGTCCAGGAACAGAGTATAGGGAGCTAAGGGTCCAGTAACAGATTTAGTGAAAAGTGAGCTAATGGAAAAGGAAAAGTTGAAGAGAAAAAAAGACACAAAAAATATAAAATCTTAAATTAATAACCACAAAAGCAAACAATTCACCTGTTTTGTTGCTGTTGTTTTTGTTATCTGTATTTTTGTTTTGGTGACCACACCCAATGGTACTCAGGAGCTACTCCCAGTTATTTGCTGGTGTGTGTGTGTGTGTGTGTGTGTGTGTGTGTGTGTGTGTATTTTTACTCCAGGCGATGCTCATCTTTAAAGAGTTTTCCTTTTCCATTGAGCTCACTTTTCAAAGGGTTGTTTTAAGGGCCCTGTATACATCTCTTTCATTTGAATGTACACCTTTATCATTTTAAACTGAAAACTGAAATTTAGGTAATGCATTGCCATTTTCCAAGATGGTGCTGAGCAGAGACCTGGAGACAGGTAAGCAACCATCACCCTGGTCTCAAGGTATGGGAACCCCATTCTGCTGCCTGCAGGTTCTTTTCTGCACTTCCAGGCTCCCCAGGCCCATCACTATTTTCTTTCTCTGTCTCTGTCTCTGTCTCTCCCTCTCTCCCTCTCCCTCTCCCTCTCTTTCTCTCTCTCTCTCTCTCTCTCGGGCCACACCTGGTGGTGTTTAAGGCTTACTCCCAACAGTGCATGGAGGACCAAATGGGATGCGGGGATTGAACCTGGGCCAGCTGCGTGCAAGGCAGGTGCCTTACCATGCTGTACAATCGCTCTGGCCCCCACCACTATTTTCACTATGTACTCTGTGCAGGTATTATCTGAAGCTATCCGTGGCATTTGTCTTTTAAGTTATGTTCACACCTCGCCTTCTTTTTCTTCCTTGCATTTGTCCTTATTTGACATTTCTCAGCATTTGCCTATTTTGTTCCACTTACTACACTATGAAAGCTCCATCAGGAGGACAGAGACTTTGTTCACTGCTATAGCTCCAGTCTCAAAGTACATTTGTTGAACAATCTGCTTCCATGTTGGGAACTGGTTCCTTCCTTCAATATGCCAAAAAAAAAAGTTCTATTCTTTATTCTAATATAGCTAGATCTACCCTTAATGGCCACAATATAAAGTCTGAAATAACCATCAATGACAAATGGGATACTATAATAATGCTTACTATACCACTTTGGGGGCATAACTGCTATACTGTCACTGCCACTTACATTTGGGTGCAATTCTACTTCCTGTGGATAATCGGTTTAAGACAAAAGCAAAATATAAAGGGGCATAGGGACACTACAGTGGGTAGTGTACCTAACTTGTACACAACTGACCCAGGTTTGATCCTTGGCACCCCACATGGTCCATGGAGCCCGCTTCGAATGATCCTTGAGGCACAGCCAAGAATAAACCCCAAGCACTTCCCGGTGTGGCCCAAAACACAAAAAAGGAAAAATCTACAGGAAAACTTTCTCACCTAATGTTACCTAATACCTAATCACAGTCTTAACCTAAAGTTAGGGATCACTAAGTAACAGTCACCGGGAGTCTAGAAGTCTATCTAAGAGAGGTACAGAGACATACACAGTTGTCAATGCCTGCTTTTCTCCCCAACCTGCTTCTTTCTGGGGGGTGACGGGAGGGGAGTAAAACACAAACCTAACAGAGAAACTAAGTACGTTCCAACAGAGCTGGAAAAGTATAAGAGCATGAAGCTTCAATCTGTTGAAGAAAAGAAAAGGCAAATCACCTGATGAACATTAGTGCTCTATTATTGGCAATGAAATGCTTTCTACAAACCAATCCACTGATGGCACTGGAATAACCAGTAAAACACAGTCCACTGAGTTTTCAGGGAACATGTGTTTTGGGGGGCCACATCAGCCCTCTTCCGGACACTTGGCTAACCCTAACAAAGAAAGAGACTTCATTCTCACTACTCAACCCACTAAGTCAGCTGATGTATGTCTGGCAGACAAAGCCCATTCTGAGGGCCGGAGCAACAGTACCGTGGGCAGAGTGTTTACCCTGTATGCAGCCAACACTGGTTCGATCCCTGGCATCCCATATGGTTCCCCAAGCGTCGCCAGGAGTAATTCCTGAGTGCAGAACTAGGAGTAACCCCTGAGCATCTCCTCCCCCCAAAAAGCCACTCCGCATTAGGGTACAGATTGTACACACTGTGGATCTGCCTTCCCAATGATCTGCTTAGAACGCTGTCTTTCAAGTGCTAACTCTCAAAGCAGAGTCTTCCTGTAACGCTGGAAACCAGACTTGTTTTTAGAAGCATTATCTTGCTCCCATTGGCCCGTCGGGCTGGGCTTGGAGCAGCCGGGCGAGTGCTCACCCACAGCTCTGCAGGGACACAACAGAACGCACCCGTCAGTCAGCATGCCTCCCACCACTGTCTATACCCGGGCGTCCTTTGTCTCACTCAAGCCACTCTGTTAGGTGAGTTTTGGCCTAAATGAACACCTAAATAATTTCCCAGGAGGTGATTAGAAATTGGAGATGACTTCTCAGGCAAGGGTTTTACTATGATTTTACTCCAGCCATATAGATTTTTTTTAATTGTGTCATATTCCTCCCTCATTACACTGCGCTGTGGGTAACTGGTTCTGTGAAGGAGCACTGCATCTTCCCCATCGGCTCTCAACTGAGTCTCTCTATTACTCTGGGCAAAAGGACTTATTATTGCTAATATACAAGCTCTTGAATGTGATTGCTATATTTTACCTCCTCGTTCAGTGAAGAAAATTCTCCATATTTTAAATGTGATAACAAGAAAATGAAATCTAGTGAAACAGAGTTATTTAAAAGCATCCGTGAATAGGTCACTTCTTTTCTCATTTAAAGAATCACAGAGGAAAAACAGTATCAATGAGCACATACTGGGCAATTCCCATGGCCTAAAACAAATTCAAAAGTATAACACTCTAAAAGTTTAGCCCCAGAGGAACTATGAGACAGAGAACACGAGACTTTCTAAGAAATCTGCCGCAACAGTTATCAACTGTGAGAAGCTCATTGAAATGCTCGCACTGCCTCTATCCGATAGTCTAGAACTTGTTCTAATTAGGCAGGTGTGCCATTTATAAGAGTGCTGATTAAGGAAAGTGATTCCGTTGGAAGGAAACAAATCTAATTCTGCACACCGCATCCCACAGAAGCGGCTCACTTGCGCATTTGTTCTTTCTTCTTTACCAAACCTAGAAGCATGGGGAGGGGAGGTGGAGGACACGGAAAACAACTGCCCTTCCCCAAATCTTTCCTTTCTCATCTGAACAGAGACTTGGCTTTCAAGATTTCATTTTAAAGTTCTTTTCCACCCCTGCCATTAGACACTACAGATACTGCACTTCTCTTCTGAAGTCGGATCAAAGTCTGATTCAACACAGCTGGAAATTTAACACCTGGTTACAGGGAGTCTGTTTAGAATTTACAAACTATTCTCCTGGGCAAGCATGCCACTGTAATAGCAACAGAATGGAACCCCTACACTATACCTTAATGCAATTTTAATAAATTCATATTCAAGTGTCATACATAATTAAGTTCCCCCTTGTTTACTACTATTTTTTTAGAGCAGTTTTAGGTTCACAGTCAAATTTAAAGTTCTGGAATCTCCCTCATACCTCCTGCCAAGTGTGCCCAATTACCAACATTCTCCAACACGTTTGTTACAGCTGATGAACCTACATTGACACATCAGTATCACCAGAAGCACAGTTTATATTAGGTTTCTCTCTTAGCTCTACAGTGTATGGGTTTGGACAAGTTTATAATGACATGCATCACCACTATAGGACCACACCATGTAGTTCCACTAGCTTAAAAATTCCTCCGATTTCACCCAAGGAGAGAAATGCTTCTCCCTTTCTTTTATCCACTGGCAGTCACTGATTTCTGTCCCCCATCACCTCCTCTATCTATAGTTTTGTCTTTTGTTTTAGGGCCACACCTAGAGGTGCTCAAGGTTTATTCCTGGCTCTGTGCTCACAGATCACTCCTTGGGAGCCTGGGGGACCCTAGGCTAGAGATCAAGCCTGGATCAGCTGTGTACAAGGCAATCGCCCTCCCCACTCTGCTATCACTGTCCCGTGGTTTAGCCTTTTCTGGAAGGCTCTAGAGCCAGAACCAGAGCAGGCTTCCTCAGCTATCTGGAGGCCTCTATTTGAGGTAGGCACAATGCCAACACCAATCCCTCACTGCCAAATCACCTAGAACCCCATCCTGACTGGTCAAGAGACAAGGCAAGTGGGCAGACTGCAATCATAGCTGAATGCAGAAAACAGAATGAAGAGGTGACACTTAGGAGGAGGATATTAACAAGCTAGAACAGTCACATGTTAAAGTTTGTTTCAATGATATTATCACTACGAGCACTGGAATGACATTCCACAGTCAGAGATCTACAAGGAAGTTGAGATACCAGGCGCGATTTAATAAGTTACTAGTGTTTACTCAGCACCCAAGTATGACACGCAGAGTATACCTGGCAGTGCAAGTGTTGTCCTCACAGCACTAATGAAGTAGGGGGATTCCATCAACACTTCATACCTGCAGCCCTGTGAGCGTAAAACCCATCTGTTGTTGTCCAAGACTGCTGTACCTTTGCCTTTTTGCTTTTGTTTCCCAAACTTTCAAACTACTTCTGACGCTTTCAATTACTGTAGTCATGGACAGTAGGAAAGGATTGCTGGGGTAATTACTATTTGAATGTCAAGAGCTCTGACTGTCTTGGACTTGACTCTGCCCACCATGTGGTGGAGGCCAGACAGCAATCTGAGCACTTGCATAAACATTACCTGAAGAAGCTTCGCTCTAGTGCTCTACCAGCACCACAGGCTGCATGGGAAAGCCATGAAAGCACATGCCCCTCCTTCACACATACGCTCTGGCAAAGCAGGGAGACACAATGTGGTCAGCTCATTATCCAGGGCAAGGATTATTTAAGATCAATTTACAGCTCTAAAGAATGTGATCCAAAAAGTACACAGTAGGTGGAAGAAAGCCACTTAGTTATAAAATCAAAAATTCTCTGCATATTTCAAGTCAGAGCTTAGCACACTCTGAGCTGTGGAGGCAGCGGAGGGCGGGGGAGGCACCTTGTTCGGCTTATCCTAATTACCACACATGATGAAGAACTACACACTATAGATGTTGGATAAATATTTATTGAATGAATAAATGCAACAAGGTTTCTCATCGCTGGTGCTTTCTCATCATTTTTCTAAACTACCACCTTATTTTAGCATTTAAATGATGGAAGAAATATGGGGGAAACAAGCAGCAAATTTAGAAGCTGCACATCCATCTGCCTACATGTTTTTAATTGTAAGATACTCATAGCATTAAAATGTTTGTTGTACGTATAAGGTTCAACGGTTCTAGGTAGATTCATGCTGCTGCACGACTCAGTGAAAGTCTATTTGATATATAATGAAATGCATAATTTCAAAGTCTTGAATAAATGAACACACTCATAAAATCCATGTTGCTATCAGGATACCGAAGAAGGCTCTCTCTTGCCCTTTCCCACTCTGCTTTTCATACTATCTTAATTTTGATTTCTACCGTTATAGTTTGATTTGGTCTGTTCTGAAAAGCCATAAAAATGGAACCAGACACTGAGTTCTTTTCTGCAGGGCTTACTTCACTCACTGTATTGTTATTTTATTCATTCATATACTTGCATATAACACTATGGGCTGAAATGAACAACACTGCTGTGAAAAATCCAGTATTTTTTGTGTTTTCTCTCCAGCACAATAGCATGTAAGGCAGGTAAAAGAAATGCTAATTACCTGTATCAGGAAGAGGCATCATGACAGATGTTGAAGACATTATATTAAAATGAGTGGGAATGTTATGAACAACTTGATGCCAATAAAGGAGATAAATGAAATGAAAAACTTCATTGATAAAAATCAACAAAAACTGACACAAAAGGAAACAGTATGAGTAATTCTAAATCCACTAAATCAAATAATTCATAACCTAAAGTATCCCTATAGAGAACTCCAACCCCAGACGGCTCTGATGGTGAATTCTTTCTAACATTTAAGAAGAAAAGAATCTCACTCTTAGATGATCCATTTCAAAAATTAACAGGAGGGGATATTTCTCAATCCAATTTATAAAACTAGCATCATTCACACACCAAAATCAAATGTAAACAATAATAAAAAAGTTAAGAGGAGGACCCCACTGTCCCTCATGAACACGACCTTCCATTTGTTTTCTAAGTCAACCTCACAGATTAATACAACACTAGCTTCTATTTCTTAATCAACTGATTTGGGGATGAGGGGAATCGCTCAAGCATTACAGGGAGCGGGGGCAGCTGGGCCACTCTTGGTGATACCTGGGACACCTGGCAGATGGTTCAGAGCTTAGCCCAGAGGTGCTGGAGGATGCCAGGGTGCCCCGGGTAGTGGTTGGGGGGCCTCCAGGGCCACACCTAGTGTATGGAGCTGGGGCGTGGGGAGATGTGGTGCCAGCCATCAAACTTCACTCCCCAGCCCTAAAAGTGCACCTTTTATGGTTCAGACAAATACATATATCCATGTAATGATCACAATAATTAAGATATAGAGTCCTTTTATCCCTTAAGTTCCTTTAGAGCCTTTTGTTCTAGATAAAAGTATGGAGTCTTGTAGATAAAAGTATTCACTTAAGAGGACAGAAAGATAGTACAGTGGGAAGGGCACTTGTCTTGGACTCCTAAAAGGGGTGGGGGTGGGGTAACTTTGTAGTTCCATTCTCTTTACAGATCAAGGCAACTACTAATCTCTCTCTTCACTGATGATTCTGTTGCCTATTCTGGAAGTTTATAGAAATTCTGTACTATTTTTTGGTGACTTTTGTGATTTCCTGAGCTGCTGAAGTTTTTTTACATTCATCCACTGGTGCGTGTGAGTTGCCTATTCCTTTTTATATCGATAGATCTAAATGAGTTTATTCATTCACCTGTCATGGACATTTGAGCTTTACAGTTTTGAACTCTGTGAATAAAGTTAATATGGAAATTCTTGATAAAGTCTTTGTGGACATGTTTTCTCTTAGGTAAATTTCCCTCTGGTAAATGAGTAGAGCTGCTGGGTCATATGGCTTATGTTCAACTTCTCAAGACACTGGTAGAGCCTTTCCAAAGTGACTAAACTATCTGACTGTCTCCCACTTGGTGTTCACTGTCTTTGTGCCTTTATTCTAGGAGTGCATGGAGAGTGCTCTGGTGGGTAGGATTTGCATCTCCATGGTCGCTAATACTGTCATCAGGATGGTTTCCTGTACATGCTGTGTAGCATGATGGTCACTGCAGCATCTGCTGACAATCCCTTGGGAAGAGTGTTGCTTGGCAGATGGTGATGGGCAGGGAGGGCGTTTTCAGCTGTCACTCCTCTAAGGATTGCTTCTGAGTTGAGCCTGTTGTTCAAAGCGATACCCCTCTGCGGTGACCCACACACAAGTGTCAGGTCCTCACTGAGTGGCAACGACATATAAAGGCCTGATCATTTGGCCCCAACTCTTGCTCCCAACTGTGACCCAACTTGGATGTGCCCATCTAGCTCCAGAGCTTGGTAGGAAGTCAGCCAAGGCTTTGGGGAGCTGCATTACTGCTCAGCTTCTCCTACAGGCGGACATGCTCCTCCCACAGGACTCCCCAGGACTGTCTTCGGCACCCCTTGAAAATGAGCATTAGCCACATGAAGCATTTTCATCTTGAAAACCTGATTCTCAGGGAGCACAACCTGTAACACCCATTAAAAAACTTGAGCCATTGTTAGGGCACACTTGCCTTGGCATATGGCCAACCTAGGTTGTATCCCTGGTATGCTACATGGTTCCCTGAGCACTTTAATTCCTGAGTGCAGGACCAGAAGTAAACCCTGAGCACTGCTGGGTGTGGCCCCCAAACAAAACAAAACAAAAACTGAACCTGTCTCATTAATGACACTTGAATAGTTCCTTACAGAGCCATTCCTACAGAATTATAGACCTTCCCTCCCGTCCGTAGGTGTCTTTGACCTCTTTTCCTGTCTCACTACACTGACTAGAAGTCCAGAACAAAACTGAATAAAATGATGCGGGGGCGGGGAGGGGGCTTGCCAGAGAATCCTCACTTTGTAAAGCACCTGCTTCGCACACACAAGGCCCAAGTCTAATTCCCTGCAACACCCCAGACACTGAGTTGACCTTGGAGACACTCAGGTTTGTTCATGATCTCTTACACAGTAAGGGTGTGTGCACACGACAGCTGTCTGAGGCCCCTGGTGAGTACTGCAACCATGGGTGCACCCCTGGCAAGCACCTCGTCTGGAACAGCAGCAGTGTGTGGCTCTTGGTTAATTAGAACAGCAAAAGGAAAGAGGAAACGGTTTTTACATGATCCAACGAAATCTCCCATCCAGTGATTTGGAATCAATAGGCCTGGAGTTGGCTTGAGCCTCTTGGTTGTTTGTTCTCCTTCCCCCGCACCCCCCCATCCCCCAAGCTTCAAGGAGATTCTGACAGTCCCTGGGACAGACAGAGAGCAGAAGGATGCGGACAGAGAGCGAAGGAGGCGAGAGTGAAGGCAGGAAGGCTGCAGGGAATCTGCTGCCTGTTCTCAGGCACTGTGGGGTCCAGGAGCCCAGAGCCATGGGTAAGTCTACATGCATATACAAACATGCAGTTTAAAAGGAAAAAGTTGGCCATCTTTGAAGCGTTCAGCATAAGAGAAAAAACACATGGAGGGTGCGGGATCCCGGAGGAAAAAAAAAAAGAAAAAACAGGTTCCAAAAAGATCACCCGCAAGTTCCAGATGGAGTAGGTGCCGCATCCCACCTCCCCCAGATGGAACCCCGGTGACCAGAAGCCTCTACAAACACAGCTCGAGTATGCGGGAACGAGGACTTTTTCTCAAAACCGCGCGGCCGCGCGACATCTATATACAAAGTGATCAATAAGAAGTAAACCACCCAATCTTTCTCCCTGAAAGTCAGAGTTAAGTTTGGAGCACGGCCACAGCCCCAGAAACACAAGGACTTAATGCAGAACCCAGCAGCTTAGAGCAGAAAAGTGAATGGGCTATGCGTTAATCCAGGCCATCAAGTCTGCCGGAGGGGAAAGGGTGTTGCCCCATTCGCCCTCTCTTCTCTGGAAAGAAGGATGGCGGCCGCATGGGAGCCTTGTGGACAGCAGGTATGAGCCGGGGGTGTGGGGGCGACTAAAACCTCATGGGAAGGGGGGCGTTCCGGTCCGTCCTTCATGCCCTACCGAGGTCACCAGCTGCCCCCCACGAGCGGCTCTCCAGCACGGCCACAGCCCCAGAAGCACAAGGGCTTAATGCAGAACCCAGCAGCTTGGAGCAGAAAAGTGAAAGGACTATGCGTTAATCCAGGCCATCAAGTCTGCCCAGAGGGGAAAGGGTGTTGCTCCCTTCCGCCCTCCTCCCTCTGGAAAGAAAGATGGCGGCCACATGGGAGCCTTGCGGATAGCAGGTATGAGCCGGGGATGTGGGGGCGACTAAAACCTCATGGGAAGGGGGGCGTTCCGGTCCGTCCTTCACGCCCTACCGAGGTCACCAGTCACCCCCCACAAGCGGCTCTCCAGCACAGCCATGGCCCCAGAAGCACAAGGACTTAATGCAGAACCCAGCAGCTTGGAGCAGAAAAGTGAACGGACTATGCGTTGACCCAGGCCATCAAGTCTGCCGGAGGGGAAAGGGTGTTGCCCCATTCGCCCCCTCCTCTCTGGAAAGAAAGATGGCGGCCACATGGGAGCCTTGTGGACAGCAGGTATGAGCCGGGAGTGTGGGGGCGACTAAAACCTCATGGGAAGGGGGGCGTTCCGGTCCGTCCTTCACGCCCTACTGAGGTCACCAGTCGCCCCCCACGAGCGGCTCTCCAGCACAGACACGGCCCCAGAAGCACAAGGACTTAATGCAGAACCCAGCAGCTTGGAGCAGAAAAGTGAACGGACTATGCGTTGACCCAGGCCATCAAGTCTGCCGGAGGGGAAAGGGTGTTGCCCCATTCGCCCTCTCCTCTATGGAAAGAAAGATGGCGGCCACATGGGAGCCTTGTGGACAGCAGGTATGAGCCAGGAGTGTGGGGGCGACTAAAACCTCATGGGAAGGGGGGCGTTCCGGTCCGTCCTTCACGCCCTACCGAGGTCACCAGTTGCCCCCCACGAGCGGCTCTCCAGCACGGCCACAGCCCCAGAAGCACAAGGGCTTAATGCAGAACCCAGCAGCTTGGAGCAGAAAAGTGAAAGGACTATGCGTTAATCCAGGCCATCAAGTCTGCCCAGAGGGGAAAGGGTGTTGCTCCCTTCCGCCCTCCTCCCTCTGGAAAGAAAGATGGCGGCCACATGGGAGCCTTGTGGACAGCAGGTATGAGCCGGGGGTGTGGGGGCGACTAAAACCTCATGGGAAGGGGGGCGTTCCGGTCCGTCCTTCACGCCCTACCGAGGTCACCAATCACCCCCCACGAGCGGCTCTCCAGCACAGCCACGGCCCCAGAAGCACAAGGACTTAATGCAGAACCCAGCAGCTTGGAGCA
Source organism: Sorex fumeus (assembly GCF_029834395.1). Classification (NCBI taxonomy): domain Eukaryota; kingdom Metazoa; phylum Chordata; class Mammalia; order Eulipotyphla; family Soricidae; genus Sorex; species Sorex fumeus. Next base: position 9,867,382 of record NW_026606077.1, on the reverse strand, counting down.
GAAAAGTGAACGGACTATGCGTTGACCCAGGCCATCAAGTCTGCCGGAGGGGAAAGGGTGTTGCCCCATTCGCCCTCTCCTCTCTGGAAAGAAATATGGCGGCCACATGGGTGCCTTGTGGACAGCAGGTATGAGCCGGGAGTGTGGGGGCGACTAAAACCTCATGGGAAGGGGGGCGTTTCGCTCCGCCCTTCACGCCCTACAGAGGCCACCGGTTGCCCCCCGCGAGCGGCTCTCCAGCACGGCCACGACTCCAGAACACAGAAACCAGTTTCTTAACTATCTGACTTTCAGTAGAAATACTTCCAGGGTCAATATGTAAAATAGCAGAAATCCAAAACCAACATTTAACTCTTTAACCCAGCTGTAGAAAGCAAATCACTTCACAATGCTTTTTCAGCATGTCTGATTTGGGGGGGGGGGGGGGGGTGTTAAACTCTAAATAATAGTGGTGAATCTTTTATTGAAACAATGAATCTAATCAAAGCAGATAGAGTGTTAACTAGAATTCATCTGCCTCACAGGGACGGGGAGGGATGGGGGGTGGGGTTTTATTGGGGTTCTTCATGGTAAAAAATAAGTATTGGTAAAGGGAAATGTGTTTGATATTTGCATTACTGAGACATAAACCTGAAAGCTTTGTAACCTTTCCCACAGTGATTCAATAAATAAAAAAAAATAAAAAAAATAAAAAAAAAATAAAAGGAAAAAGTTGAGCTGTACTGTAGCAATTTCTAGTAAGAGACTCTTACTACATTTTTGCTTTTATGAAAATGAACCTAGATAATTTTCCTACAGGAACAGTGACAAAACACTGGCTTTTTGTTTGCTGGGGAGCCAGGCCTGGCTCCTGAGAAGCTCCTGCTGGTGCTAGGCTTGGGGAGGAGGTGCGGGAAGGTACCAATGGTGCCCAACAAGCCCTGGCCTCCTGCATGGCCCCAGCACACTGGCCGTCTTTCTGGTTGGCAACTCAGGTCTGGCAATTGCAGGACTGTGCCATGGCAGACTCCAACATACCTTGTGCCTTTCCCAGTCATTTTCATGCTTGACAGCTATGATCTATGTGAATTTTCAAATCAACTTCAAGAAACAGAGTCAAAGGCAATATTTGAAGTGAAAAAGGAGTAATTTTCTTTATCCTCTAGTAAGTGATAATACAAATAAAGGCGTACTTCCACAGCCACCCACAAGTCATGGTTCACCAGAGACAACCCTATGTGAAGGATGTACACCACCACGCAGAGGAGGAAACACGAGAGCAGGAAAAAGCCAGAGAGCAGGAAACAAAACTCTAGTCCCCTGTCCAGTGACTTTCCAGCACAATCAGAAGAGAAGTGTACTATGTGAGCGTTTCAGAGAAGAAAGTGTGGACTGGGCAGGTAGCTACGTGTTAGGGCACGTGACTACGAGGCTGAGGCCTTGAGTTCCATCCCAGCACTACTTGCCAAGTGTGGCCTAGTGGGTCCTGGTGGGACCAAAGGGGCAGCACAGTGCTGGACCCAAACACTGAATCCCAGAGGCTGTATCGCCAGGCCTGGTGGGAGTGAACTAGCACCCCGAGTACTGTTCCGGTAGACCTAGATGAAAAAAACAAAGGGACGGACAGGACAGCAGGTAAGGTGCTTGCCTTGCATACAGCCACTGAGATTCAATCCCCAATATCCCTTATGGTCTACCAGGATTGACTCCTGAGTGCAGAGCCAAGAGTAAACCCTGAACATCGCCAGGTGTGGCCCCCAAACTAATACTAAAACAAATGAAATAAATGAAGACAAAGAAGAAGGGGCAGGGATCATACTTGTTGACACTATGAGAAATACTTGTTGAGAAAAGGAAGTTCTCCAACAACAGACGACTGAAAATTACAAGTCTGAAGATATTTCTGGACCAGGTCCTAAACGTCCTGTCCTCGTTTCCCTATTCTGTATCACTTGAAGGAAACTGCTACTGGTGACACATTCCATCCACAGAAGTTATCGTATCTCGCTGTCCTGTATGGCCTCTAACCTTCCTTCCCACACTCAGTCGTTCTGAACTGGGATGAGAGATTACACATACCTAACAAGTCGACACAGGGACCACTGATCACTCTTCTTTGGGGTGGAAGCTTAGGGGAAGTCACTCCTGATTGTGCTCAGGGTCACCAGCACACACCTGGGCTTCACCTCAGGGGCTATCTAGTGTTGGGGACCAAACTCTGGGCCTCCAATGAAGACAAAGTCAGACTCTCAGAGGTTGGAAAGGAGAGGGAGGGTATGTGCTGAGAAGGACAGAGAGGGGTAAAAGGACCTAGGCGATAGCAGAGACACTTCAGTAAAGGCTGTGGTAGAGTGACACTAGACACAGCTCAAATTAAGAAGGGTAATATGACTGCAAACTACATTACCTCAATAACCGTAAATATCAAAATAAATGAAACCATGAACCTGGGGCCCCACACACCCACAGCATGTGCTCTACCACTTGAGTCAACCCCCTCCACTTTGGTTCATCCTTCTATTGGGGCAAGGAGACAGCGGGAGAAGGGGTTCCGAAGGGGATTTGTGCTGGAGATCTGGGGCCCCCTCCAGTGCATCTTAGACACCTGGGTGGATGGTTCAAGCCTACAGTTGAAGGATGCGGCACTGCTCAGGCGCTGCGGGGCTGGGGACCACCGGGGCTGCCCTGGCAGCACCTGGGGTCTCCAAGGCCACACCCAGCAATGCCTAGACATCTGCATGGAGCTGGGGATCAAACCGACATCTGAATTGCTGTTCCGTTATCCTCTGGCCCTGGTTCACACTTCTGAGTAACAAGAATATACATTTTTTTTTAGTGACACAAAACCACTCATATTTAAACTTTGCCATTTCAACAATGAGCAAAATCCTCTTTGGCATTTAATGACCTACAGGAAGAACTATTTTCATAGCACCAGGAAGAGCTGGTGTGGCCGCTGACACAGAACTTTGCAGAAGCAGCAGCAAACTGCTCTAAGTAACTGGCAACAGCAGACATCTGAAGAGCACTTATTCAGGAATACTCGGGTCAGAACAGGATTCATCACTCAAGGGTCAGAGGAGGCTATAATTACCTCCACGCCACCAAGAAGAAAACGGAAGTTATCTTGTCCAGTCAGGTAGCTTCAGGACCCCAGCACTGTGGGACTCCCTGGGGACCAAGTGCCACGGCTGCTGCAGTTAGTATCAGTGTGCAGAGTCCTGAATCTTACACAGGAGGGAGCAACTGTAAAGGAAGCGTTCCTGCAAATTCCCCTTCCCACTGCTAGGTAAGTCCCGGTAATGGAGCAGTCTAGGTTGAGGCCAAGGTCAGGAATAACTTAAAACTATGACTGGACACTAGGGACAATCTCCTCTGGATGGAGGACCATGCCTAGCTGCACACGGACCCACCAGACAAGGTCACACAGCTTGACCCCAGCAACTCCGTTAACCAGGGGCATGAGTGGAGAGCTGGCTTTCAAGGCCTCCTAAGACTAACTCTGATTACAATATAAGACAGTATTTGGCTTCAAAACCAAGTTAAAAGAAAAAAAAAACTTTACAAATTTTTAGAGATGAAGTTACAGTTTTCAGTCAGTGCCTTCCAGCATGACCCAGTCTGAGCAGAGGCACCTTGATTCACTGCCAAATGAAAAGCATGATCGCCTCATTCCACACACACACATACCATTCGAGGGTAGGCCAATTAATCATGAATATAACTTTTCAGACATTACATAATTTCACATAGACTCGCTTCTAATTCCTGCCAAAGAAAACAGCAATTTGTATCACTAGGAATAAATCTACACTTGCAGAGAAATGAGAGTTACAAATATGCAACAGTGGAACTCTGCTGATCTCTCCAAAACCCACCTTCCTCCTCTTAATCTAAAACTTTTACTTCATGAAACTGGCCTTTATGGAACCACCTAAAATGATATGACCCAAACCAAATAGGGAAGTCCAAGTACATCACTCATAAGCTGATAAACAGGTGATTAATTTGAAATCATCCACCAGCATTGTCAGTCAGCATACTCAAATGTAAACAAACATAAACCTGGTAAGTATTTAGCAAAGATAAACCCGTCAGGCAGAACTACCGTAAGCATGCTTATAAAATTTCTTAACAGAACATTTACAAGCAACAAAACTATGAAATCAAAAGCAACTTATTATCCTCATACTAAATAATGGTGGTACTGAAAACATATCAGACTCCAATATTGAAAATGTATCAAACTATCTCAACAGCTCTCTTCGTACAGTCACTAATCAAACAGGCATTTTTCTTCACACTACTGCTTTGAAAGTGCATTTCTTTGGGAGGTGGTGGGGGGAGGCAATCCCAGGGTCCCCCAGGCCAGTGCTCAATGCAGGCCCTGGAGACGCAGATGGCTGTAGTGCTGGGGGCCATGTGAGGGGCTGTGTGCCTGGGGTTCTCTGCTTGGGGGATTATTTTGGTGCAGTGAATAGGACTGGGTCAGCTAGTTCGGCCAGTCGGCCTCTGGGCTATCTTTCCAGCCCTAAAATATTTTCATTTAGTAAAACTGACTGGATTTGGGCCTACCTGGAAAACTTTCTTAAGGAAAAAAAACTTATAGCACTAATAACTATCACCCCAAGGCATGCAAGTGTCCACACACAAATGCGGGGTGTTAAGACATTGCAATGAAGACCAGCCCTCGGGTTCCAGGTCTTTAGTAGACGTGCAGTAACAGTTTTATGGTGCTCCCCACCTTTGCTAGAACCCTTACCTCAGTCAGGATTGAACTTCACTTTGTGTTGCATTTTTATTTTTTAAATTGGCGGGGGAGGGAGGGAAGGGCACATGTGGGGATGCTCAGGGGTTACTCCTGGCTCTGCACGCAGGGGTCACTCCTGTTGGAGCTCAGGGGACCATATAGGGTGCTGGGGTTGAACCTGGGTCAGCTGTGTGCAAGACAAGTGTTCTACCGGCTCTGCTATTACTCTGGCTCCTGTGTTGTGTTTTTAAGTATATACTTTTTCAATTTTGTTTTCCTTTTGGGGTCACATTTGGCAGGACTCAGGGGACCATATGTGCTACCAGGAATCAAATCCCAGTGAGCCACATGCAAGGCAAATGCCCTACCCGATGTGCTATCTCTCCTGCCCCACGTTCTTTTTCAAGTCTTAAAAGAGAAACAGTATTGCAATTCTGAGTATTTTTCCAAATTTGGTCAAGACATATGTGTATGTGGCTATGTATGTACACAGGAGTGCAAATGTGGACAGCAGTGACTGCACAGTGCAGCAGGGGTGGCGAAGGGTGGTCTTCCTTCTCCCCTCTCAGCTCATGTTAGTATTTACTGCACAGGGCCAAAGCAACAGTACAGCAGGTAGGGTGTTTGCCATACATGCAGCTGACCTGGGTTCAACCCTTGGCATTTCATCTGGTACCCTGCTCCCCCCAGGAGTGATTCCCTGAGCACAGAACCAGGAGTAACCCCTGAACACCAAGTGTGATCCCAAAACAAAAAATAAAACAAAAAAATTATTTCATGCTTACGCTATGACTGGTACCATATAAAATGCTTAAATTATTTTGACAATCTCAGGTAGGTACCTCATGAGAAAACTACAGCACCGGAAGATTAAATAACGGGCCCGCGAGAGCGGAGCTGCCAACTCACACCCCAGGTCCGACAACTTAACTCCCAACACTATGTGGGTCTCTGCCTTTGGAACAGTAGCCAGGGGAGGATATTGTTATTCCACACAAATCAGGAGCAAAGGTCATTCTGGAAGTGGGACATGAGCTGGGTTTATAATGGGCAAAATATTTGAGGAGGAAGCTATGGGAGGTCTACTGCTGTCAGAGGAGATAAAAAGATTATTAGCAGAACTACTTAACTCAAAATGACTTACAGAAGACGGGATTTCAGAACATACAGCTACACACACACACACACACACACACACACACACACACGTACAATTTGTTGGGAGAGAGCTTCAAATGAACAACGGTGCTTGGGAGAGGGTTCAAAATACTAATGAGTTCACAAGGAAGGTGCAACCCGGGGAACGTAAAACACATGGAGAGAAAGAGAGAAATGGGAGGAGAAGTGGGGGCGGGGGGCGGGGGGAGGCCTAGGCAGCAGACAGGGGATGAGATAATCCAGAGCGGGCTGGTAACTGGCTTTGATGCATGGAGCGAACAGTTAGAGAGGTAGCCAAAGGAAATGAGGAAGCACTGTAAGAGTGAAGGAAGGAGCTGGCCGGGCCAGGAAGCCCACCCAGCAGGAGGTAGCAGGCCATTCTGGGAACTGGGATTATAAAGCACGGAGAAAGGCCTAGAAACAACTGAATTTAGTGGATTTCATGGTGATTTCATGGAGACTGGTGTCATTGTAAGTAAGTCTTTGTGGGGGAGGAAAGAGCCAGAAATTGTTCTAAAGTCAATAAAACCTTCAGGAAAAAAATTTTTCCAAGGCAGAAAAACTTCCTAGTGACTCTGCCAGAGCAGCTAATCGCTTAGCAATTACTGGCCATGATCATCACAGAAACGGGAGGCAAGTTAATGTGGGGTCAGGGAACCGGTGGAGGGGTGCCTGACCCTAGTTCATCCACCAGCCCAACTTAACTGCCCCCTCACCCCAGGTGTGGCCTGAGCAACACTGCGTCCCTCAGGCACTGCATTCAACCATCTGCCTCCACTGGCTAAGAATCTCCCCGCCCCAACACCACTTGGGAGGCCCAAAACAAAAAAGCAAAAACAATAAAAATCCTCTTACACTGTGAAGAAATAGGTCTCAAAGCCCTTGACATTTTTATTAGTACTTGGGTATGCTCTAAGCGAAGTTCTCTATTCATGTCACCAGAATAAAGACATCAAATTTCCGAAGAAAATTGTTATACTGTCTCTTCCATTAATCCCGTTATCCTCAGCTAAGATGGACATAAGAATAATTCCGACTCCCTGAAATGGTTAAGACACGAGCATGCTGATCCAAATAAAGAGGCCTTTTTTTTTAATAGCACAGATCAAGGAAATTCCAAAGAGTTCTTTTCATTTAGCTAAGAGGATATACAAACACTTATGGGGAGAAAACAACTTTAGTGGTTTATTGATTTGGCTTTAGAGTATTCAACAACTGAGTCCTTTTTAACAGGATACAACCAGGGCCATCTGTCTAATCGATACGAAACATCTACCTTGCAGTTGGGCTCATGAATTAATCAAAATCAACTCAAACTCAAATCATCCAGGCAAAAATCAACAGTGACCTACATCTCTCTGAACACCACAGACGTGACCAGCCAAACAATGTTCTCATTTACCACAATGACAACCAACTCAACTCCTAACCGCCAACACTAGTGTCTCTCCCCAGGAGTGATTTATTTCTAGGTTCTTCCTTTTTCTCCAGGAAACTGATACCAGCTTTTAAGGCTGTCACATGCAACACTTCCTATACTATTCTGGTAGCGACCGTGGGTAACACTGTAATCCAAAAGCCAACCGAGGACAGGGGAGAACCCCGAGACTGTACATCAAAATTAGGAGGGTCTGGGCGGTCTGGATTGCTCTGGGCTTCAATGGCCTATTGTTAGGCCACGGAACCTGTTTTCCCAAGCAGCCTGGGAAACAATAGAGGGGAAAATGGCGTGTAAGCAGAAAATGATGTGAGCGGCAAATTATATAAAGAAGGTTTTATTTCTAATTATGGCCACGTAATTACAGACACTTTAAGAAGAGTCTGTCTGTTCTCCCTGGTGTGAGCAACGCACTGATTTCAGCTCTCTCGGAAACAGCAGCCAAGTGGCAGTGGCACAGACCCAGGAGTTCCTGGAGGAGAACAGATGGATGGCTATCCTGGGGGGGGACCGGGAAGAAAGGGCTCCCTGATGTCGCCCAGCAGTAAGATGTGAAAGTTCAATCAACAGATGATCCTCACTCAGGTGTGATGGGAAAGGTTTGCTGTGCCTGCGGGCAGTTGCCTGTCCCCTCCCCCGGGGCGGCCTTCCCGGGCTTCAGACTAGGCAGGAATCGACTGTAACTGAGGCTATTTTTTAATTTTAATTTTCAGTGTGGTTCAGAAAAACTCTTGCTTTATCTAAGCTTCCCGAACTTCTAGAGCAAGCTTCTAGCAGCTGGCCCGCACCGAGTGTCAGCACACAGAGCTCGGGGCTTGGACTCCAGACAATCGGGTCTGGGTTTGAATTTGCGCTCTGTGGCTGCCTTGCTGGGAGGCCCTTATCTGATCCCGCTAGAGTGCCTACGTTTGTGAAATGGGAATGACCACAGCTTGTATGGATTACACAATACCACACACATACACAAAGTGCTTGACACAGTCCCTTGTGGTAATTGCTCCGAAGATGTGAGCAGGGATGAGTCACTCAGCTACTTACCTGAGCAAGGAAGACAGAATTCTTCGCCCCAAAAGAATTCAAAGAACAAACCAAAGATCCATATTTGTGACAGTTAATGAATTACTGGGGAAACAAAGAGTGTGTGAGTGTGTGCGTACACGTGCATGTGTACATATTCACATATCAAATTCAAGAGCATGCTTTTAGACAATGAAATCCCATAAACTTGCCTTCTCTGGAGAAAGCTTCAGGCCCTATTCTAAAAGGCCAACTTCCCATTCCCCTACTGAAGAAAAGTTACCTGAGACCTGAGAGGGCTCCGTGGCTCGGTGCCCACCTGGCGAGTGTGGGCCTGACTCCATGCTGGTGCCATGGGGTGGGCCAAATGCAATGCTGGTAGCTTGAGATTCCTGGTGCTGCACTCCCACTAAAGGGTGTAACCACCAGTGAACAATGCTTGGATATACCTGGAGGTGAGCACTGTGGTCAGGAGTTCGAGCCCTGGCTAGTACACGTTTGCACCCGTTCCGCATGGTGAGCACCAGGCCTAGAGTATGACCCTTGGAAAGCACGTGTGTAAGTATTGCCACGTGACATGAGAGCCTCAGCAAATATCACAGCCAAAAAACAATAACAACCACAGAGGGAGAGGGGTATTAAAAAGTAAAAAAAAATAAAGGGAAGTCAAAGTGCTCAGTTATAAAAATGAAACATTTCAACAAATGGAATACAACAGGAGAACTGATGCACAAAACTGGGGGGGGGGGTGGAGAACTGAAGGGGAGGAGCACGGGGGGAACTTGGGGGGAAGGTGGGCACACTGGTGACAGCTGTGGGGTTGGTATTCTGTGCATAGGACACCATCATCAATAGCACTAAATCACAGTATCTCAATCAATAAAGGTTTTCAAAAATTAAGCTTTTGCAAGAATTGTTCTATATCAATTAATAAACTGGAGGGGAAATTATGTTGTTTCCTAAATTCATATGGTTAAAAACTGTTTGAGCCCTTTATTTAAAGCACTATGGCTGACACTACAATTGGGTTTTTAAGTTCTATTTTATTAAAGCTGGATAAAGAGAGCCCTGAGCAATAGTACAGTGGGTAGGGCATTTGGCTGACATGCAGCCAACCAAGGTTCGATCCCTCGAATCCCATGGTCCCCTAAGCACCGCCAGGAGTAATTCCTGAGTGCAGAGCCAGGAGTAACCCTGAGCATCACTGGGTGTGACCCAAAACGGAGGCAAAAAACAAAACCTGTATAAAGAAAATAGAAAAATTTCAATGGTGGGGGTTTGGTGCTACCAGCAGGTCAATCTGTACCTACGAGACAAGCGCATTAGCAACCTGATGGTGCATTCAGACTTCTAGATGCCCCAAAATTGCTGCTGTGCAGGAGAAGGGAGACTATCCTTCGCCACCCCCGCTGCACTGTGCAGTCACTGATGTCCACATTTGTACTCCTGTGTACATACAGAGCCAGGATTAATCCCTGAAATTTCTAAGCGTGCACCTCCCAAAATAGCAAAAGCCCCAAGTAAAAACAAACAACAAAACTCCACTAACTGGACCACCCAGAGCCTTTTCATTCCAAATCAAATACTCAAAGCCAGTGGCTTATAAGCAACTTCTGTATAGGTCACTCTGGTCCTCAGCTCCACCTGTGTTTGTTCTCAAATCAGTTTGCTAAGTTACATCTATTACTATAATTAAGTAGTATAGTTATCAAATATCCAGTAAACTGTATCACTGTAATCCTGTTACTCATCGATTTCCTCAAGCAGGCACCAGTAACATCTCCTTCGTACCTAGCCCTGAGATTTTAGAAAGTGCCACATTCGAGACTCTTTCAGGGTCAGGAGAATGAGAGCCATCATTGTTACTGGTTTTTGGTATATCGAATACGCCACGGGGAGTTTGCCAGACTCTGCAGTGCAGGCAGGATACTTTCGGTAGCCTGCCAGGTTCTCCAGAGTAAGAACCAGAGAATAAGATGTTCCGGGAGCTGGGTTTTATAGTTTCACCCAGTAAACTACGTGTATAAAAATTGTCTCTATGGATCTTAAACGTGTATGTGCTAGTGTGCGTTCATTGTGGGGGCCACCAGGAATACAGGGATCATGTGGGCGTCATGGATGTAAGAGTGGAGGATCAAACTCAGGCCTTCACCATGCATGGTCCACATGTACACTGCCCCTGAGCCACACCCCAGCTTGAGTCAGAGAGATGGAAAAAATTATACCAAGAACTGAAGGAAACTACAATCTAGAAGATTCCTCACTCAGGGTATTTCACTCATGGTCTTAGAGAAACTGAAGCTGAAAAATGACTGAGAAAAGACAGAAGGTCTTTGACCCACAACTAAAGAGAAGCCTGGCACAAGCATCCAACAAGTGGCAACTGTACTCGGGTATCTAATAAATGCAATACGGATCACAGAACATACCTTAGACGACACACTTTCAGTTTAATCAACTTTTTTTCATAAACCAACTACTTCTTACCGCAGCAAACAGAAAAAGCGTCTCATGATGAAATCAAGCGTGATTCAAATCATTCTTGAATGAGAATTAACAGAAACCTGCACCTGCAGACAGGTGGGGGGAAATTCTATTCAAATCACAGTTTTCTATTCGTGCTTACTCGGCCTCATTTCAGCTACATCTGTGACTCAAAATAACGCATAAGCACACACTCAAATATTTTGCCCACAAAACTCCAATCTGAATACTTAATTTAAATATTTTCTTTGTGTAACCCCAACCTTAACACATTTTTACTTCATGTAATGCAAAAGCAATTGTTTACACTTAGCCAGAAAAGAAAACTAACTAGATATTAAGTATTTGCAAAATATCTTAGGAAAGGAGAAATATGGCAAGGATAATTGGTCTGGGAAAAATGAATAGTCAGTTTTCAAATAATGTAGTTTGCTACTGATGGACTTTAAGACTTAAAATCATGTTACCATAAAAAGAGCGACACCATCTATCTGTGCTCAGCCTTTTTCTCTGCTCCCCCTTCAGAGCCAGTAATCCGTTTCATTGCCTAACACAGCAAGGCATGTGGCTCTTCCACTGAGCCACCACTCAGTCCCTCGCTTCTTTCTTCTTTGGGTAAAATACAGTTAAGAGCTAAACCTAGAATGTATTTTAAAAAATTATTTAGTGGAGCTATTTTGGACATAAACTATTATTCCTATCTCAAACTACCAACCCAGTAAGACCCATTAATAACCCAGGGCAGGATATTAATCATAATTGCAAAATATCTGCCCAACTGATGGCTCCTTTGTTTTTTTTTTTTAAATATGACCATTTCACAGATAATTAGACTATAAAACCACTAAGTAGGGATTGTGTACTGGACTATGTCCTGTACAAGGTGATGAATACACTGGAGGCGCTCAACGTAGACCAATGAGCTGCCATTTGTTTATTTTTCAAATACCTATGTTCACTGAAAAATATTCATCACAGAATTTTGTTATATGCTAGAGTGTCTGCAACACAGAGTAGAAATGAAATGTTTTCAAAAACAGAGTGCCTGGAAACTTTTGCCCAAACTCAGGCGGTCAGCCAGTATTTTGGAAAAACTTGGGGGCATGGAAGGGGTGGGGACACAGACACATAAAGAACTCAAACATTTTGGTTAGAAAATTGAATTCTCCAGAAGCAGTAGGTAGAAGAAACCGCTCTCACAAAAGATAAATGATTCCTTTCAAATTCCATGGAGAGGAATGGTCAAGACAGACTCACAGTTGTGAAAGAATTATTAGACATGAGATGAGGCCTGAGCGCCACCATCCAACAGCCGGCAGCCTCTGCCATTCTAGAATGCCAAGAGCTTTGCAAGTTCTTATGCAATTAATTATAAATCACTAAACAAATCCTGACAATGGTGAGAATGTAGCTTGGACAGTCTGAACATTACTAAACTCTGCCACTCAACAAAAGAGAAAACATTCAGCAGGAGAAAACAAAGGCCCTTGGCTAGAAGCTCAACTCACCATCTTGCACTTATCAAAGACATCTTAAAAGGGCATTGTTCCAGAGTTACTTGACTATTGTCTGAAAACTAGAAAATACACATGCATTGGGCCAAGGTCAGTGCTCAATACTTAATTTATCAAGCAAGACCATGAAACCTTTAAAGTTTTCATGCCAATGTATGAAAACTAAAGATTTCTTTCTCCGTAAAAGAAGAATCATATCAAATGACAGAAATGAGCTAAAGAATTTAGGGGAAGGGGCAGAATAAAACACCAGCTCACCCGCTGTATTTAAATCAGTGACTCAAGTTGCTCTTCCTGCCAGCAAAAGTAAAAAAAATGACAAATATTCTTCTGCAGTAGTGGGTTTTACTTACAATCTTGTTTATCCTCTCTTCCTCTTGCATGCATAGCCCTTAAAACTAAAATCATACACTATTACAGTTGATTACTCTCTCAAATATCTAGCATTCTATTTCACATGCATAAATCACATCTATTCAATCATGCCATTAGTTTCTTGAAATAGGGTCTTGTGCCTTTTCTTTTTAAGGCCTACTCCATCAGGATATAATAGTCTTTCAAAACAACTACTTATCTATCAAGTAAGTGATAATCTAATCAGGAAAGAGAAAGTAAACGCTTGCATCTGGCATAAACAGAAGACACTTGCTTTAGTCAAAGCTCTTGGATCACACAGCAGAATTAACACTATTCCAAATTTTGAGTAGAGTAAAAATTTTGGTATTACAGCAACACAAAACCATTTGTTTCCCCTTAAGCTTTCATTGTTCACCCTTTTGCTATTATCCTGGAAGAAAAGGACTGCCTGGATAAAAGAAATTTCCAAATAATGAAATGCCAGCTAGACCCTTTTCTTTTTCCTGGAGCATGCTTAGTTGAAGTCAGATGTTTGACCCACACTCTGGCTTGGCTTCCAGAGGCCTGGGGAAGCCTCTTTCAGGAGTTCAGGGCAGCTCAGAGGAGCTCGTCTGAAAGCCCTGGAAAGCAGCACAGGGCTACTTGGTCTGCAGACCACTGAAGCTGGAAAGCTTGTGCCGTGGGCAAAGAGGCCAAGATCCTCTGGCCAGCACTGCCTCTCTGGGGGGAGCTGATACAGAGCAAAGGACATCAACGAAAGCCACTGGGTAGGAAAAACAGGAGGAAGGCCCCTAGGGAAGGCTGGTGGGGAGGGGGGTCACTTTGAGAACCCAGAACTAGTCCTTTGCCTCCAAATCCACGGGAGGAGGGAGGCAGAGAAGGAGTACTCCCAATCACTACTTGCTGAGATTCTGAATAACAAAAAAATTTAATGGGAACTGCTTTTTTGAAAGGAGATTTTTCCATTTTCACAATGTCTGTCTGAGGCCAAAAAGAGAGGAAAAGTTTCTGACAGCAGGGCTGTAGCTGGCCCTGAGGTGTCTCCCGCTGAGCCACTGGCTCCCGGGCACAGAGTTCCTGAGAGGTTTCTTTATACTGAAGGCGGCCTCGCTCTGCAGGGCTTCTCACAGTGCCTCCAGCCCAGAGGCCTCCTCATTCATCAGCAGCCGGCACTGCGGGGGTGGGATGCAGGGGCCAAGGGGTGGACAGAGGCCTGAAAGGGACTCCTCCAGCACCTATACCGGCCCCCAAATACTAACTGGTAGAACCGGTCTCATATCAACCTCTAGGTCAAGCCTAGAACACTCGGCAAGGTGTGTGTTACTGGGTTTCCCCCTATGCGCGGGTAATAGAAAGAGCTCACTTAGTATGGGGAGGATCCCCGGCTTCACAGTCACTGCGTTCCACAGGCCGGTGTGAGTGAGAGGAAGGGAAGGAGCCGAACTGACTGAAGGGCCTGCCCAGGGGAGCCAGAACCAACCGGGATGGCACAGAAGCACACCCACTCCTCGTTAATCAGAGCTCCGTCTTCAGTCACGTGATCAATACACCATGGTCACTATCCAAAGAGAGATCCGAGATGCCACGGAAGGAACAAGGTCCCTTGGCTGGGCCTTTAGGGTGAGCAGGCCCTGAGGTGAAGATGAACATGTACAACGTATGGGCACGTCAGAGGGGTCAAGATGGCAAAGCACACAAAGTATTTACGTATCAAGTATTTCTTTTTGTTGCGTGGTTGGTTGGTTGGCTTTCTGGGACACACCCAGCAGTGCTCAGGTTCTGTTTCTGGCTCTGCTCCGTACTCAGGAGTGTCGGCTGGGGGTACCAAGGACCATACTGTGGTGCCTGGGATTTGACCCAGGGTTGCAAGGTAAGCTCCTCAACCTTTGTTCTCTCTCCAGTCCAAAACAGGTATTTCTTACGGGCACTACAGATCTAATGGTGGATTGTTTTAGTAATAACACACTCCACGGCGGGAGTGGGGGTTGGCGGGGGTGGGGGGGAGTACACTCCCAAGCAGCTCTCAGGAGGGTCAGGGTCCCAGAGATTCGAACAACTGGGCCATGTGTTCATTCGATCAACTGGGCCATGTGTTCACGCCAGGGCCACAGGATAAAATGCCACAGTGCTGGGGATTACTAGGGCCACTCTGGTGGCTCTGGGGCACTGGAGGGCTGCGTCTAGTGATGCTCGTGGAAACGAGTGATGCTGAAGATTGAACAGAGTGGGCTACATACAAGGCATGACCCTTACCCCTGCACTATAGCTTTGATCCAACACATTCCGCTTGTGACCAGTGTATAAAACCTCAAGAGTCTATCCACTAAACTCAACAACTGTTTGAGTGTCTTTGCACTGTGTACATAATAATGTACAACTTAGAGAGCTGCCCAGTTACACTGTGTCTTCTAGCTATGTATGTGTTTACTTATCAGTTCTCCTAACCTCTACCTGGAGAGACACACTCCATGCAACTGCGGCAGTTCCATCTCCAGCAACACGGCAACTCAACACAAACGTGCCGCATCCGCCCAGCACATAGTGTGCCTGCGATACATTCTACCACTGAGTGGATGTAACTCCACTAAGTCCAAGGCAACAGAATGGAATGAGACCTAACATTGAAAGGTGATGAGACAGTGTGATAGCGCAGAGGTCAGTGGCACATGTCCTACATTACAAGAGCCTAAGTGTGGTCACTGGAGCTGCCTGGTCTCCCCAGGACTGCCAGGACCTGACCAGCACATCTCTGGACCCAACCACTGACCGGTCAGCCCAGAAGCTGTGTCTTGCTAGGAGTGCCCCCAGGCTACCTGAGCACTGCTCCCTCCCCAGCTCCCCAACTTAATGGCTACATAAAATGATATTATAGGAGTTCCTGTTGGGTTAGGAGACAAGTCAGCAGGCTGGAATGCATTTTTTGCATGTAGGAGTCCTCACTTCAACTCCGAGCATAACACGGTAACCTGAGCATTAAGCTGTAAGCATTAAGCCCCCAAGCACCGCTGAATGTGGCCCCAAACAAACAAAAAAATTGTAATTGTGAATCGGAGCTTTAAAAATACAGAAAAGGGAGCCAATAAATCAATTCACATGTCCTCCTACACATCATGGGAACAGTTTGCTTAATTATTTGCTTTTTCAACAGAAATTCATCCAAGAGAACCTATGTTACTCAGTGAAGTAAATTTAATGAATACAAGTGACTCAATTTCCAGGTATAGGTTTCACAAAATGTTTTATTCTTTGCCAACCACTGTGACTACCAGTGCCTTTGTGAGGATAATGAAAAAGAAAATTACAAAGAAAGGCTGAAACTCAAATAAACTTAGACCTGCACAGGAAATTCTCTCCACTGATATTTTGAGTTTGGGGGAGAATTTTGTGCCGGGGAGAGGCACCGTAGTGACACCCCCCGCCCCCCCAGATTTGGGGCCTGTACAGACAGTACAGTAGGTAAGGTGCTTGCCATGCACACAACCTATCCGAGTTCAAGCCCGGCATCCCCTATAGTCCGCCCCAAGCCCTGCCAGGAGTGAGTCCTGAGCATATCTGGGTATGGTCCCAAAACAAAACAAAAAAGCATGAGAGTTGTAGTTTTGTTTGGATACTGAAACTAAAAAAAAAAAAAAAAAATCTCCTCTAGCATCCCACAAATTCCACTGTTAGGACTTTAGCTTTCAGCTTTAATTGTCTGTGGGGCCAGAGGATAGTACAGTAGTTAGGCACATGCCCAGCATGCCCCCAACATGGGTTCCATTCCCGGCACATACATGGTCCCTCCACAAACACTGTCAGGTACGGCCCTGGAGATAACCCTGACTCTGAGGGGCTGGTGCAGCATGGCATCCTCTGGTCCCTGCACTAAATTGAAGACCAGATTGGCTGAATATCACACGTAGACACACAGAGAGAGAGAGAGACACGCACACACACACACATACACACAGAGACAGAGAGAGAGACAGAGAGAGAGTGTGTGTTTATGTCCCACAGGCTCAATTAAATATAGCTGAAAAAATTGTTTAGGTAGAGAAAACTGGTATTTCATCACACAATTTCATGTCAGAGCAACAAGAAGCATTTACCTGGCCTCTGGAAAGAAGGAAAACTGGTTCCAAGCTTTGACAGCATAAAATTCAACTCTGTTTTTCTTTCTTTGCTTTTCAATGGCAAAAGGAGCACTTACTTATCCAGTCAACATAGCAGAAAATCATAAACTTCTAATTTATAATAGTTAGCCAACTTCATGGCTAAGAAGTGATGTTTTGACAGTAATGAATACCTTTTCATTTTCAAAACCCCACAATGTAGATTAAGTAGTGAACATCCAACTAATACAACTATTTCCACGGGTGGTGGTGTTCTTCTTTCAAAGTTAAAACTCTTTAATATTCACTTGGCTCGTTATCATGTCTTTTGGTCATTCCCATTCTCTGACTCTTTGCCTAATACAAGCTTTTGTTTAGACACACCCTCTCACTGATGTTTATAAGAATGTCTTGCTATTAACCTCTAACCCAGTTAGTCAGCAAATTGGCAAAGTACATTGCTATTTGAAAGCCAATATTTATAGAGGAAGTTTAAAAGAAAAATAGCAAAATGAGCTGTATTGTGACTACTTTATAGATTTTTTTAAAAGCATTCCAGGAAATCTACAGTAACACATTCAGAATAAAAGCAAGTATCAGGTCCTCTGTGTGCACGAGAGGAGGGAATGGGATTCTTTCATACAAAACTAAATTTTTAAGAAAGTTAAAGGTACATGGAGAAATAGTACAGCAGGACAGGGTGTTTGCCTTGCATGCGACCGACCCAGGTTTGATCCCAGGCAATCCTATATGTTCCTCCGAGTACTACCAGGAGTAACTCCTGAGTGCAAAGCCAGGAGTAACCCCTAAGCATCACCAGACATGGCCTCAAACCACCCCTCTAAATTAAAAGTTACAGCCTGCCTCCTATCATGTGCCTCTTTCCTTCCCACTGTTAGTTCTGTGCACTCCATGAGCAAATTCATCTTTCCAGTCAGGAACCCTGAAGATGAGCGCTCTTTTTCAACACTGTCCATCAGACAATCGACAAATGCTGTTGGCTTTCCTTCAAAATAGATTCTGAATCTGTCCACCTGTCACCACTCTCGTCACCATCCTAGCTGGCCCCCACAAGTGCCACCCTAAGGTTAATTCTCAACTCAACAGTTGAGAATCAAAACAGAAATCATCTTGTTAAAACCCAAGTCAGTTAAGTTTTTCTTCATTCAAAATCTCCTCCAAGTTTTCAACTGATTCCCAGCAAAGCTAGAGGGCTTTTAGGGTCCTGGACCCCAGGAACTGAGGTCAGCCTTCCCTCTGTCTCACTGCTCACTCACCCACCCACCCCGCTCACCTCAGACCTCCTCCTAGAGTTCCGAGACAGCATGCACTCATCAGGGTTGCATCCGTCCCCATGCCTGGCGTGTACTCTCACTTCCTCCAGAATCAAATGCCACTTTTTCAGTGAGACCTTTAATCTATTTAAAATAGCATCTTGCTCCCCGCCCTGTTACTCCCAAACTCTGTTCATCTCCATAAGATCCATCATCAGCTGGTGTGCTAGCTGGCTAGCCTCTTCCTATTAGAATGAAGACATGAAGACAAGTTTCATGGAGACAGGCAAACCTGTCTGTGTTGTTCCTTGTTGTAGCCCCCAATTCCTGAAAAAAGTCTCTAATAAACTGGGACTCAGGAAACACCGAATCAGTCAACAAATGCACCATTTCTCCCATAGACTTCCAGCATTCATGTCTTACTTTTTCCAATGTTATTTGCTTCCCTTCTTTTTGTTGCTGTTTGTACTGTGAGCACATGTACTGCACACACCTCGCACATTTGGGGGTAGTGTGTGTTGGGGTCACAGACAACAGCAGTGCTCACTACCGTTTGCAAGCTTTTGTTTGTACTCTAGCTTGGAGTTTGTACACCTGTTCACCGCAGGTCTGAACTGAGTCACGCAAGTAATGGGTGTGGTGCTTGTCAGAGGTTACTGCAGTGTTCACATATGTGACCCTTTTAGTGATGCTTTTACGCACCTGCCTACAGTGCAGCCAAAAATCACATGTGGTACTGGAGCCTGCAGCTCTGTCTATGAGGACCACGCCTGGCACATGGAACAGTGGGGATTTGAACTCGTGACTATTTGCTTACAAGGCAGGTGCTCTTAGGCTTTGTGTTATCCCTCTAAGTCCTCCATAAGACGTCTAACAAAGAATTACTTACTGATGACTCATCAGTAAAACTAACTGTCCTACATTTATTTCTCAAAGATCTGTTTTAGATATGTCTGGTTTCCTACCTGAGTCTATACCTAATCAATGAACAGGAACTTTTAAACTCAACCTACTCACCATCTAGCTAAATACAAGAGATTCTGTCACTGCTTCTAAGGGGTCAGCAAAGCATTCAACTACAGTGTCCAATTCAACCAGTTCCCCAATTCAGTCAGTCCTGGATGATCTTAAACAATTCTGTCATCTGCATATGCCTATTATTTTCTTAAGATTTTAAAACTCAGCATATTTTTCTTTTTAAAAAAAAAACTGCATCGTAAAAGCCCACGTTACTCTTTAGTGTTCATTAAATGACATATTTGGGACAAAGCCCCCCCAACAATTATTAAAATAGAATAGAAATAGAGGAATGAAGCATAGCACAGCGGGTAGGGCATTTGCCTTGCATGTGGCCGACCAGGCCGACCCAGGTTCGATTCCTTCTCCCCTCTCGGAGAGCCCGGAAAACTACCGAGAGTATCTCGCCCGCATGGCAGAGCCTGGCACCTACCCGTGACGTAGTCCATGCCAAACACAGTAACAAGTGTCACGATGGAGACGTTACTGGGCCCGCTTGAGCAAAATCGATGAACAACAGTGGGAAGCTTTTTTCCATCAGTCCACCAACAAGGTACACAGACTATAGTCTACTGTCTACTGACAGTAGTTCAAAGGCTTACCACGTTACCTGTGAGAACTTCAAGAAGTAACAGATGCACACATTCCTCCTTTACTTTACACCATGCAAGAATTCAAGTCATGTACCATCAGATCATCTGCAGACTTGAGATACGTCAGGAAGAAACGTCTAAGCTCCAGGTCAGATGAATGTAGATCATCAAAACCAAGCTCCTAAAGGAAAACGCTTCTCAATTATTTGCTGTGTCCTCTGGCAAAGCATTATTTGCTACAATCCTCCAGTAAAGAGCAAACTTCTGTGCTTTTCCAGAAAAGTTATTCTGTGAGCATCGTTCCATCTACCTATCTCCCTTTATTCTTTCTTTTATCCCTCCCCTGTTTTTCTTCCTTTCAAGAGGAGGTTAGACGAGGTGAAGGGCCTGGAAGATATCTCCTAAATACTCAATGGACAAATTTCGTCCTAACAGCAATTTGTCATTTTTTTCTTAGTGCTTTATCAAATTTGCCTTCAAGAGTTTACTTTTGTTTTAGAGGGTATTAGAATCTGAGTGCCACTGTCTTTTAGAAACCAAAAATCTTTCTTTATATTCAAGTATGTTTAAATATGACCAGTATTCTCACCAGAAATCTAGTAACCCATTCTATCAAGTTCTTTGAAGAACACACTCTTGATGGACACATCTATGAAACCCAATACTAATGTACCATGCTTCCAGGGAAAAGGTCACTGACCCCCATCAGTAGGAGTCGTCTTTTCTGGCAGAGATGATAGATTTGCCTTGTCTTATCTCTACCTCCTGCTTGGTCTCCATAATGAGCCACGGGATACATGTGCAAGACAGCTGGCAAGAGGAAGTCAGGTCCTCTGGCCATGGGCCAGACCCAAGCTTCCAGCCCCCTCGGAGCCTGTACCTATGAGCCAGGTCTCATTAGCACCTTGCTCCAAGCAACTGAGTCACCACAAAAATCAACAGTGACTTAAACCATTTTGTTTACAAGTGAAACACATCAAGTCAATCTGACAACCATACTTAATTAGCCACTTGAAAACTTCTAGAAGCATTAGGGGGAGGGGGCATGTTGAGAAGGCATTAAGGGTCCTTGAGGGCCTTGTTTAGAGATACCCCCAAGTAAGGATAAATTTGACAAGAGGGGTGAGATGTAACAGGCAAGTTCATTTTTAATATGCCAGGTATCATCGCAAGTGTGGTAACAAAAGAAAAGCTGAGATCCTTTTTAGTGGTTTCTGGGGCCTCAGAAATTAAGAGCACTAGAAGGTTAACACCCACTACAAGCTGTGGCTACACACTGGGGGGCAAACGAGAATTAGCCTGCCTATATACCCATCTGTAGCTCAGTTAGTAAAGCATGAATCTAACATGAAAACAAAGGCTCCAAACAGCTCAAGCTAGGTATGAGGCAAAAAGATACACAAGAAAATACCAGCACTCAAACTGTCTTTATAACAATGTTTTAAAAAACTAGAAAGATGGTACAAAAAAAAACAAAACTGGAAAAACAGTACAGTTTTTTTTTTCCTCCAAAAAAACTGGAAAGAAACTGAAGAGATAGTACAGCGGGCAGGACACTGCCTTACATGCAGATGACTCACAACTGATCCCCTGCGCCCTATATGGTACCCTGAGCCCCACCAGAGGGAATTCCTGAACGCAGAGCCAGGAGTAAGCAACTGAGTACCAGTGGGTGTGACCGAAAAATCAAAACATCCAGTAAGACAATACAAAGAAATACAATTATGCTGTATTAGCAAAAACTGTTATGTCAGCAAAAACAAACAAAAAAATCCCAAAACCAAAGAGCAAGAAGCAGTGGCAGTTCAGCACCTATACTGGGAAGGCTTCCCTGATTCCGGGTGCATTTATACTGGGCCTAGAACAGCCTTCTTCAATTTCTTCTGCCTGCAGATGGGCCCTGTCCTGCATCCTGATGCACAAACTCACAGTTCTAACTCAGGCCGGAGGTCAGTAGTTTCAACCCTTTTAATGTTTGTGCTGCTTTTAAGCACTGACACTTAAAAAAAAAAAAGACACCTCTAAAGAATGAGAGCAAAATGTGTAAAGTAACTGAGGCACTTCACGTTAAGGGAGATCTCGATGGAGTGCAGCATGTTCAAGAACTAGAGGAAAATTCAGAACACTAGAAAGTAGCAGGGGATGGGGCGGACCTTGCCGTCCACGGCATGGTCTTCAAACATACATGCAGCCTTACGAGAGCTACGTATTACTTATCGTTATGATTATCATTAATTTTACCAAAGAATGGTTTCAGTGAGAAAAAAAAAAAAGAGTTGTATTTGCTTTTAAGGAAGCCGTATAAACAAAATTTGAAAACAAAATAGAACGTGTTAACAAGTAAAATCAACGTTCACTGAATACACAACTGAAATCCTAACTCTGCAGTCCTTTCAAAAATTGTTGAACTGAAGATGGGGAGGGCAGGGAAAGATGGTGCATTATTAAAGACTTTCTTAGTCTGGGACCAGCTGCTTGGAAAAGTTAGCGATTCGGGCTAATAGGATTCTAAAATTTTCCATAAAAAATAAATTGCTTTAACCTTTGCAGTAAATATGAATTATATGTGATAAATACTAAATTAACAAAATCCAAATTAGTTGTAAGCATTTAATACTGAGAAAATTATGTTGAGAAGCACCCACGTAACAAGTCTTCGGTTTGAAAAAGAATTCATTTAAATAATAAGATCAAATTTAGTTTGTGTGTGTGAGAAAGAGTAAGGGGGGGGAGAGGGAGGGAGAGAGAGAGAAAGAGAAAGAGAAAGAGAGAGAGAGAACTGCAAACTACATCTGTTTTCTGTCATAGGACTTTGAGTTTCTGGATTAACTAATTACACACTGAACGAAGAAAAGACTACAGATTTGCTAAATAAATAACACTTCAGGCTTCCACTTGAGAACAGGTCTGCTAGAGGCGCCCAGGAGACTCGGGCCAGGGCGGTGCTTGGATCCCAGCGGACCCCCGGGCCAGGCTGCTTCATGTCTCTGCAAGCAGGTCTGTCACGGGGCCTGAGGCAGACAAGTGTTCTTTCACCTTGCTGCACTCCCCCTCAAAAGGGCCTATTTCTAAGATACAAATTACTTGACAGCTAAATTGCTTCTTTAGTAAGATCCAAATCTAATTCAATCCTGGTAAATTCTAGAAGCAATTAAGATTAGGAAAGCATTACAGCCGCTCAGTCACTGTGTGCAGGAGGCCCGGGTTTGATGCCCAGACTCCCACGCACCCAACAGAAGCCCCTGGCGACCAGCTGGGTATGCCCCCCTGCTCCACATCAATGACTCTGAGTATTCAAATCTATTTCCAAGTTTATCAGGAAGACATTTAGATTTCTCCAAGAAATGGTAGTCATGGAGTTTTAGAACGTATAAAAGAAGCAAAGTGAACAGCTTATTATACCACTTCCTTTCTGGCTGTGTGGCTGGGGGGGGGGGGGGGGGGGCGCGCCACATGCCTGGCAGTGCCTAGGGGTTACACCTGGGTCTGTGCTCCAGGACCATGTGTGGTGCTGGGATTCGAACCACTGCCCTGGTACAGCTTCATGAAGAAAGCCTTAACCTCTCTGGCCCTTATATTTTTTAATTATTCTCATTAGCACAGCGGGTAGGGCGTTTGCCTTGCATGTGGCCGATCTGAGTTCGATTCCTCTGCCCCTCTCGGAGAGCCTGGCAAGCTACCAAGAGTATCTCACCTGCACGGCAAAGCCTGGCAAGTAATCCGTGACGTATTCAATATGCCAAAAAACAGTAATAACAAGTCTCACTATTTGTTGTGAGACGTTACTGGTGCCCACTCGAGCAAATCAATGAACAACAGGAGGACAGTACTACAGTCATCATCATCATCATTATTATTATTATTAAAAGTTAACATGGTTGCAATAGTGTTGCCATTTCTGACTTTGAAGTACAGTTACTACATATCACCTCTACCAAATTCACTTTCGTTTGTTTTGAGGCCACACCTGGAGTACTCAGGGCTTACTCCTGGATCTGTGATCAGGGAGTACTCCTAGCAGGGCTCAGGAGACCACATGCCAAAAGAAATTCTGTGCCAGGAATTGAACCCCAGTCAGTGCCAAACCTCTTGTACTATTTTTCCGGACCCCCAAGATCATATCTCAAGGTGGCAATATACCACTGTCCTTGTGTTACTTCTAATCTGTCTCTCCTTCCACTCCAACCCTTCCTTCCACTGCTTGGTAATCTCAGGTGTGGAATCTTAGGCTAGTACTTTTTCATCATTTAATATTACCCACTCCCTTGTTTTGTTTATACAGCACAGATGAGCGAGGTCATCAGTATTTGTCCTTCTCCCTCTGACTTGTTTTGTTTAATGCAACGTTTTCCACCATCCAAGTTACAGTCAACTGGGAGATTTCATCCTTTCATATAGCTAAAGGGTATCCTACTATGTAAATTCTTCATCGATTTATCTGACATTGGCCATATGGGTTACTTCTCCCCTCCAACCCAATTTGGGTTATTTCTATGTCCTGTTCTATGCCCTACAGTAATCAGAGGTGTGTGTATGTGGTCCAAGGATGGAACCATGTGCAGGGCAAGTAACCTATCCATTGTACTATCTCTCTGGTCACTCTAGATTAATGTCTTTATATTCTGGAAGTAGATGCCAAGAAGTGGAATCACTGGGCCATACAGAATGTCCATTCTTTTCTGAGAACTCTCTGTGCCATTTCCAGACAACACTCCCAACAGTGAAATGAGGGTATCTCTCTTACATCTCTGCCAACAACCGGATTCTCCCAGGCTCTCTGATATAGACCATTCTCTATGGTGTGAGATATCTCGCTGTCATTTTGATTTGCATTTCCTTCACAATAAGTGACAATGTACACTTTTTTTCCTATGCCCACTGGCCATCGGTATGTCCTCCTTGACATACCAATCCATCTCCTTTCCCTATTTTACTGGTGTTGAGCTTTATACATCTTGGATATTAGCCCTTTATCTGATGTATGGTGCGAATATTTTCTTCCATTCAGTATGCTGACTTTTTATTTACAGAATTTCTTTGGGCATGTAAAAAACTAAATTTGAAGTAGGCCCATTTATTTGTGTTTTGGTTGTCTTTGTTAATGGAGTCAATCCATTGAAGACATCTCTGAGGGACATACTATGGAGAGGTCTGTGTTTTCCTCAATGTATTTTATGGATTTTCGGCTAATCTCAGGTTTTTACTACATTTTGAATGGAGTGAGATACGGGGTGAGATATGGATCCAGTTTTGATTGTTTGGTTTTCCCAGCACCACTTGTTGAAAAGACTCTCCTTGTTCCAGTTCATATATCCAGCTCCTCTCGCCATACATCTGGGGGTTTTATATCTGGGCTCTCAGTTCCATTCTACAGACTTGAGAGTTTGCCTTTATTCTAGTATCATGCAGTTTTAGCTACTATGGCTTTGTAATGAAGATTAAAGTTCGGAAATGTAACGCTTCTCATCATCTCAGCATTGCTTTGGCTATTTGGAGAGTTTCATGGTTCCATACAAATTTTAAAAGTATTTGTTCTTTGCCCTTAAAAAAATGCCGGGGGGATGGGAGGTATGGTGCTGCCAGCAGGTCAATCTGTACCTATGAGGCGAGTGCATCAGCAGCTTGACGGCGCATTCAGACTTCCAGATACCCCAAAATTGCTGCTTTGCCTTTGGCCAGACCCTAAAAATTTAGGGCAAAGTTTAATCAAGAAAGTAAACGGCCAAAAGTTAGGTATGTGGGAAACACACCCACAAACCACCTCCAGCTCAGCTATAGAATTGGAGGCATGGCCTCTCTGGTTCCTGATTGAACTGCTTAATGGCCATGATCCCAGAGACTCAGAAACAAAACCCAGCGGCTTTTGGCAGAAATGCGTCCGGTCCCTGCATTACATCACTGGTGCTGGGCCAACCCAGGTGGAAATAGGTTTTGTGCCTTGGCCTGTTCCCCCAGTGGCCCAGTGGCTTCCATCCTTCAGAGGCCACTGGACAGTCAGGTTTGGGCCCTCAGTGACGAGACATGCAGAGTCTCACGGGATGGGGGTGGAGCTGGTCCTGTCCTCTCCACCCCAATGAGACCCTAAGTCATCGTCCATGAACGGCCTCTTTGGCTCCTGATCAAGCTGCTTAATGGCCATGATCCCAGAGACTCAGAAACAAATCTCGAAACCCAGTAGCTTTTGGCAGAAATGTGCCCGAACCCCACAGCACGTTACTGTTGCCGGGCCACCCCAGGGAGGAAAGGGTGTTGTCACTCCGCCTGCTCCCCCCTGGCGACTTGGTGGCTGTCATCCTCCAGAGGCCATTGGACAGTCAGGCTTGGGCCTGCAGTGACAAAACTTGTTGGGCCTCACGGGATGGGGAGGGAGCCGGGCCTGTCCTCCCCACCCCAACGAGACCCCAAGTCATCGCCCACGAACGGGCTCTCTGGCTCCTGATCAAGCTACTTAACAGCCATGATCCCAGAGACTCAGAAACAAATCTCGAAACTCAGTTGCTTTCAGCAGAAATGCGTCCGGACCCCGCAGTAGGTTACGGTCGTCGGGCCACCCCAGGGGGGAAAGGGTGCTGTCCTTCCGCCTGCGTCCCCCTGGCAGCTCGGTGGCCGTCATCCTCCAGAGGCCATTGGACAGTCAAGCTTGGGCCCCCAGTGACGAAACTTGTTGGGCTTCATGGGATGGGGGTGGAGCCGGGCTTGTCCTCCCCACCCCAACAAGACCCCAAGTCATCTCCCACAAATGGCCTTTCTGGCTCCTGATCAAGCTGCTCAACGGCCATGATCCCAGAGACTCAGGAGCAAATCTCAAAACCCAGTGGCTTTTGGCAGAAATCCCTCCAGATATAAGTGTTAAAATTTCAGAATTTCAAAATTACATGGCCTTACTGCAGCCACACGACATCATATGTTATTCATAACCAGCAATAGAACACAAATTGTCTACTGTTGCCTTTTCAGCAGATCTGAGTGTTGGGGTAAAATCTCAAATAATAATGGTGGATCTGGTGTCGAAATATTGAATGTGATCAAAGTAGACTAATGTGGAAGGAAATCATCTGCCCCACAGGTAGGGGGAGGGTGTGGGATGGGGGCATACTGGGGTTTTTGGTGGTGGAGAACGGGCACTGGTGAAGGTATGGGTGTTTCATTGTATGACCCGAAAGCTCTGTAACTGTTCTCATGGTGATTCAATAAATAAAATTATTTTAAAAATGAAAAAAAAAAGTAAGGTGGAGTTCATGCACAATTCAATCAGCTAATCAGTGGCTGAATAAATAGCAGTACTCTTACATAAAAAAAAATGCTAGGGGGGTTTGGTGGGAATTACATTGAATCTATATAATGCTTTGAGTAGGACCATATGGGATGCTGGGAACTGAATCCAGGTCGGCTGCGTGCAAGGCAAACACCCTACCCACTGTGCTATCTCTCCAGCCCCAGGATGGTCATTTTAACAATATTAATTCTCCAGATCCAAAGTTTTCTCTGCTGCACACCCAACCCTATCCCCCAATCCCCCCCCACAACCCAACCCCCCAGGCTCAACTTGACATTTTCAGTTCTGTAATGGAGGGGCATTTGCCATCGTTTAATAGGCAGGATTTCTGCTTCTTTGATATTCTGGAAGACTTTGAGGAATATAGGCAGTAAGTCTTCTTTGGTTGTTCATTAGAACTCAGAAGTGATTCTGTCCAAACTTGGACTCTGTTCTTCATTTTTAATTACTGTTTCAATTTCCTTACTCATCATGATTGGTCTATATAGGTTTTCTAATTCTTCCTGATTCAGTTTTTGGGAGATTTATCATTCTAAGGATTCATTTCTAGATTTTACACCTTATTGGCATCATGTTAATCACAGTAACCACTTATGGTGTATGTTGCATTTGAGGGATTTGTAGTTATTTCTCCCTTTTCGAATCTGATGTGATTTTTCTTTTTATTTTCATTGTGATAGTCAAGTTAATCATATATTTATTTTGTTTATCCTTTTGAAAAACCAGCTTCTGGTTTCATTTATTCTTTGTATTGTTTTCTTGATTTCTGTATCACTGATTTCTGCCCTGGTTTTTATAATCTCCTTCTTTCTATTCTGAGATTCATTTGTTGTACTTTTTCTGGTCTCTCAAGTTAATGAGGTTACTTACTTGAGCATTTTCCTGTTTCCTGGTGTCAGCCTTTATGCTACGAACTCCCTCACTACTGCTTCTGCTATGCCCTATAGGATCTCAATAGTTCGTATCTCCACCCTCTCTCATTTCAAGGAATCTTGGTTTCTTTGAAGAAAGAGCTACGCTGTTCAGTTTCCAAATGTTGGAGCTCTTTCCAATTTTCTTTCTATAGTTGATTTTTATCTTTAGACACTGCTGTCTGGAAAAGATATTGCAAGGCAAGCAGTCTACCTGCTATACCATCTCTTAGCCCCAGAACTGTATTCTTTAGCACCTTCATTTCTATTTGTATGAATGCCTTCAGTTTTCTATCAGTCTTTAAGTTTAATCAATCTCTCAAGGATTTCCGCAGTTCAGTGAATATCAGGAAGATTGCTGCTCGGAAATCATCCTCGAACAGCACTGAAAAGTCTTATAAGGACTTTCCTGGCCTTCTCTTCCTATCTACTGATGCAGCTAAATTCCTTCCGTGTTCTTTTCATCATTACTCGGTGTTCTGTGGGAGGTAAAGGGGAGGTCCCAGTTCCAGGTGGTCTGGGCAGTAATCCAATGCTCCTGTCCACAGGATCAGACACCTAATCATTTCCGGCAGCCATGGATGTCTCGTGAGAATTTCTTCAATGCTTTCAAGATGGAAGTAGAGCCTGTGGCTCTGATTCATACGCCTCTGGATGACAGCAAGGGATCTGTGGCACTGTCATGCAACTGCCATGACACTGAGATCTGGCTGGTCCAGGGCTCAGAGCTGCTGGTGCCTTGTACTCAATGTGGCCTCACTGTCCAGCTCGCTTGAGATCCTGCTCGTGTGTGCCCAGTGACAGCAATTCACCCACCCTACCTGGTGATGGGAGACTTTCTGCATCAGCCAGTCCCAGGCCTGCAAGCGGGGCTCCCCTCAGCAGTGTCCGTAATGTGCTTGCTGCGGCCTCTGGGTTGCAGGTCCCAGCCACTTTCTACGCTTTCTACACTGCTCCCAGCTGTGGCTCGGGTGTAACTGCCAGTTCTCAGTCACTCTCTGTCTGTGGGCACTGGCATAAAACTGAACCATTTTCAAATCTCCAAATCAGGTTGGAGATAAGAGTCCGGTGCACCCACTTGGGAGCCAACCCCTTTGGCTCTGACCTGGCTAGACCTACAGGCTGTCAGACCACCAGCAGGTGGCCGGAGACTAGGAGTCTGCTGGGCAGTGCTCCCACTCAAGAGCAGGCATGGCTTCACCTTGTTGGGTTCTACATTGGCTCTGAGTTCCAGGTGGTGACAGCTGTCTTCACACCAGGAGTGGCAGTTCACTGCGAGGCACCTGGCACGTCCCAGTTATGCGCTCTCCTCAGCGAGTATAGGTAGGAAACTGGTGCTCCATGAATCATCAGCCCGCAGGACCCTCATGCTCTAGGCTGTTTGTTGTCTCTCAGTACTGGCACCAACCCCCTCCCCCCACTGCTCTGAATTCCCCGCGCTTCTGCCTTCCACAGCACCAGGTCTCCCTGCGATGACGTCTCTTTCCTGCATGGGTTTCCCAGGGAAGTGCCCTCCAACCCCCCGTTCCATTCTCCATGCGGACGCCACCACTGCTCCTTTCCTGCCATCCTGGTCCTGCCCACCTCGTTATTCCAGCCTACCCCTTTCCTCTCCACATCCAAAATTCAATCTAACCTCACTGACACTTTACCTCCAGGATTTGCAGGTAACTATCATTTAAAATATCATTGACCAGATAAATGATAAACTACCAATTATCAGTTAGATCCTCTTCCCCACAACTGACTAACCCAATCAATAGCAACAAGGATATCCTGCTGTCAAATGAGGCAGCTGATCCCCCTGGGCCAATGTGAAGGAACCATATACTCAGCCTGGCTAGGCGGACACCCTCTTGGTTGCAACAGACTCATGAACATTGTGGAGCACTAAATCACAGGGTCATTAATGAACTTGAGCATCAGTAGGCAAAGCCACTAATAAGAATAAAGGAAAATTGGGCTGCAGTGATAATGCAGCAGGTATGGTTCTTGCCTTGAACATGGCCAATCTGGGTACGAATTCCTGAGCACAACCAGTGTCCCCACCACCAAGAAATAAAGAAAGAAGGAAAGAAGGAAGGAAGGAAGAATGGGTGAGAGGGAGGGAGGGAGGGAGGGAGACCCAATACTGGGAGAAATATAGGGCAATGATGTACCTCAGCCTCCTTTGTACTTGCAAGTCTGATTGCCTGAAAACTGAGTATGGCTGTTTTCATTTAAAAGTTGCATCCAGGGGCTGGAGTGATAGCACAGACGGTAGGGTGTTTGCCTTGCAAGTGGCCGACCCGGGTTCGATTCCCAGCACCCCATATGGTCCCCCGAGCACCGCCAGGAGAAATTTCTCAGTACATGGGCCAGTAGTAACCCCTGAGCATCGCTGGGTGTGACCCAAAAAGCAAAATAAATAAATAAATGCTGCATCTAGGGGCTGCAGCCATAGTACAACAGTAGGTAGGAAATCTGCCTTCACACGCCGACTGACCCAGGTTCAATCCCCAGCACCCAAAAGATCCCTCAAGCACTGCCAGGAGTGATTCTTCAGTGCAGATATAGGAGTAACTCCTGCACACTGCTAGGTGTGCCCAAAACCAAAATAAATTAGATAAAATAAAATAAAAACTGCTTCTATGACTATTACAACTTCTGTTAAGAGGAGAGGGAGCATTGGGTTAAAACAACATGCAAATATAATAAATAACTTTCAGGAAATTAAGCACAAGATACATGGCTGGACTTGTGAGCAAACAGGTTCACAATAGAGAAGTCACATATCTGAAAGACTATAGGGAATTGACTGAATGGCTCTGAGAAATTTTCTTTGAATTTTATGTCTTTCAAGTTTCCATTATCACGGGGGGGGGAGGGCTGGGGGGGCGAGACAGACAGACAGACAGACGCAAATTATGGATGTGACAAGATAAACACCTCAAACTTGACAGGGTAAGAAACGGGAAATAAGTACGTAACTATTATGTACTTACTTTATCAATAAAAGCGAATGGTGTTATCTGTTTAACAAAAGCCAAGTTTCCAGGCCTAGACAAACCTTCTCTTAAACCTGACAAGGACCGACCTCACAGCAAGGAAAAGACTGCTGGAGCCCCACAGTCCATTCAGTTTGAAATGACTAATACGCCAAAAATCTGAGTATGAGCAAAGAGCATCCCAGTTTGGGAAAGTAAGACAAAAACCTTTGCTAAAACATTGTTCAGAATGCCAGGACTGCCGCTGTGAGGAGGGTAAGGCTGAGGAGGGGGGCAGGGGCTCGCTCCTGGTGGTATATGCACACAGATTTGCTGGGGGAGTCACCAAGGCCACTGTGGGACCCCAAGGCTACAGAAGCAGTTCTCAGGGATCTAGCTCAGTCCCTGTGCGTGTAAGGTCAGAGCCACTTGCCCCGAGCTATCTCCCCAGCCCCTAAAGTATCTTAAGAAGTCCAGGTAATTGCTAAGTGCTAAATCTCAAAAAGCTAAGCTTATTTCTCCTCTCGATAAGGTTGTTGGACACTTGGCCAGAGAAAATGCCCCACGTGTACAAAGAAGTAACAAATTCTTTTCTTGCTATAATAATGTAAAACAAACAAACAAAGGTTTCTAAGCAAACAGGTTAATTCACTGACAAACTACAGTTAACCAGCGTTAACTGATGAATACAGCAACAACACTGGGAGGTCTTTACTTTGTGCTAAGCTGCTCAACAGACACTAGACCTCAATAAAGCAGGACAGCAAATAGTGACATTGGGGAAAGAAGAGACAACAGAAACTCAAAGCACTTTAGCTCATCTCATACAGCACTCACTCATCTTAAAAAGACAAGTGTTCACGAAATCTCCTAGGAAACATGGAGCACTCCAAAAACATGCAGGGAACTTGAGGAAAGAACCCTAGATCTGATGTAATGCCCAAACTGCTCCTAACCAGAGGCCCTTTGGCCATAGGCCCCACTCCTCTCCTAGAAGTTGATATTCACACAAGACCTGAGGGCTAAGGAACAGATGTCCACAGCCTTGGCTGCGAGGAGGTGCGCTGGGAACTGATTCATGAAGTGGAAAGACTCTCTGGGAGAGATGTAGCTGTCTAGTTCTGGTGAAATGCTAACCCAAGTCTGAGTCATGCAGGCTACACCCACAGTAGGCAGAGGAAAATTCTTCTGAGTAACTAAACTCTAAAACTGGCTTCAAGGTACAATTTACATTCTAATGTGGCCAAGGTATGAGTGTCCAACAGACAGATACATAGAGATGAGGTGTGCTATAAAATGATTTAGCTATTTAAAGAGACAGAAATGCTGTGGTTTCCAACAACATGGATGCATGAGGGGGGAGTAATGTCAACTGAAATACGCCAGGCCAAAAAAGACATTTTCCTCACTGTGCCACTTTTACAGATACTCTTTTTGCCAAAAGTCAAACTGTTGAAAAGAGAGATTTGGGATAGCAGGGATAGGTTGACTGATACATCTTTCCATTGTAGTGTGAACGAAGTTGGAGGATCTAATATAAAACAGATGGACTACTGCTAATAACACTATTATATAATTGAACTTTGCTCATTTAATACTTAAGTCTTCTAATGAAAAAATAAACATGTGGAAAGACAGATGTGTGATTAACTAGATAATGGCAACTGGTTCACATTTTATATGTATAAATATACACATATTTATATGCATTTATCTGTATTTATTTGCTCAAATC
The DNA here is from genome assembly GCF_029834395.1 of Sorex fumeus. Lineage (NCBI taxonomy): Eukaryota > Metazoa > Chordata > Mammalia > Eulipotyphla > Soricidae > Sorex > Sorex fumeus. The sequence goes on along the minus strand of NW_026606077.1, from coordinate 9,834,822 downwards.
AGTGAGAGTCGTGGCGACAGTTCCAAGGGCTGGGGCCTGTGCTCTGCATGCCGGACTCCCCGTTTCATAGCTATATGTGGCAGCAAATAAATAAGAAACCACCAAGATCTGTATTTTTAAAACTTTATAATTTTGTCAGTCGTACCTCAATAGAGGTGAAAGTATTAATAAAATGAGTAAAAGAGCCTCATTTCATTTTTCTCCTGTTCCTATTGCTTAATATGCTGCCAAGCTTGTCTATATATATAGTGTGAACATTGTAACCATGGGCCACGTACTGTGAAACGTGGTGAACAGTGGACAGGCTGTCAGTAGTAGGGTCTGCCTGGGTGGCCATACCTGTGATGCTGGGGATTACGGAGGCCATGAGACACCAGGCATCAAACTTGGGACCTCCACATGCAAGTCACGCACAGAAAACATCCTAGCAGCAATCTCTCTGGCCCTGAGCATTGTGATTGTGTCTGGGTTCCGTGTCTGGAAAGGAGTGAAGCACAAGAACTCAAAGGTAACTCAGGGAAGAGGAGCCAAGGCAGAATTTGAACTTCAGGGGATGAGTCCCAGGAACAAGAAGAAACAAAAACCAAAACTGTTAAGAGGGAGAAAAGAACTAAGAAACCATGTAACCATGTTAAGGATTGAAGAGAGAGGGAGCGGAAAGAGCATAACACTTGGAACAGCAGCAAATTTGGAGGAATTTATTAGGTTGGCCTGTATAAAACTGCCATTTTATAGGTCAAGAACAGTCACATCAGCGATTTATAAGGGTCAGATGAATAAATATTCTGACCTTGTGCACCACGAAGCAAGTGACTGACTCACTCACTGGAACTGCAACAGACAACACCACGACGAATACCAGCATCGGCTCCCTGTGAAGAGCGTGGCACGGACAAACGGGAGCCCGATGGGTCTCAGTGTGTGTGTGTGTGTGTACACACACAGAGCAAGGGAACCTCTGTGTATGTGTCAACACAGCAAGGGAACCTGTGTGTGTGTGTTTGTGTGTGCGCGCGCACGCGTGTGTGTGTGTGTGTGCACGCACGCAGACCAAGGGAACCTCCTCTCCTCAGAGATTTCTGTCTTAGAGCCCTTGGTAAGTATTCCTCAAAGTGCTCACCTATTTAGTCTAAGCAAATCCTGGCAGTTCTGTCACGAGGGTGGGAGGGTGGGGGCAGGGGGTGGAAGAAGAAGTGAAAGAAATGAATCCTGAAGGAAAAAAACAAAACGAAGAAAACACAGGAAGACACTGATCACTTCCACCACTCTCAGTCTCCTCTCTGTAGAACCTAGAAGGCCATCACATCTTGATTGGAGTGAAATCTTGGGCAAAGAGAAAGTCTGCATGCACAAAGAGGAATAATCCTCGTAAGAAAGCGCTCTAAATATAAAGGCAGGATTTAGCCAACATAAAATACAGTCAAGGGGTCTAGAAATGGACGGCTTCACAGAGCTAATGGGTTAAAACTGTAAAACTGCACCCAGGTAGGTTTGGGATGAGTAATCGGGAAGAGACAGAGTGGAGAGCACGCTGGGGGCTGAAGCATAAGCAGCAGCCAAGCAGAAGAGGAGACAATAAGTTTAACTGGCACAGAATCTGGGGTGATGAGTCAGGGAGAGTGGGCTGAGGCCAAGACTTGTGAATCACCAAGATTGCCCCGCTCAGGTTCACACAGTAAGCCCGCTCAGTATCTTTACAAAGTAACTTAGGGGCAGAAGAGAGACTGCAGGGGGCAAGGAGCCTGCTTGAACACAGCTGACCCAGGTTTCATCTCCAGCACCACAGAGGTTCCCTGGGTACCACCAAAGTGGCCCCTGAGCACAGAGCCAGGAGCTGAGAACCACCAGGTGAGGCCCAAAAAAAAAAAAGTGTAATTTACAGACAAAACAAAAAACAGGAAGCTGAAAGGGAAATTCTGTGTCTTCGAGTACAAAAACAGCATGGTGAAATAACTATAAATCTAAAGGCAGAAAGAGCAAGATGTTTAGGATCCAGAGTGCCAAAGCAAAACTGTATGATTAATTGTTGCTTCACTTTTTCATCTTTTTTAGGTGAGACTTTTGCCCGAAAGTCTTAGTTTTAATATACTTAAAATACCTTAGTCTCATGATTTTTCAGGATGCCACTCTCCCCTATATACTTCAAACATCAATTTCTATCATCAATGTCATTATCGGGCCAGGTTCACTGGCACTTCCTCTCTAATAAAAACACACAGCTCCGCTCAGTGTGAAAAAGAGCAGTAACAGCATCTATTTCTGGGCACTTACACGAAAGGCAGTGGTGTTTCAAGTGCTGGGTGAAAGGGCTGATCCGCCCCGGGGACAGGCAATCAGGGGGGCCCAGTCTGCAGAGAATTTAAAAACAGTAATAAAGCGACTAAAAGCCAGCCCGCTTTTTATTAACACATGGCACTGGCAATTTCACAATTCTCACTCCTCCCTGCCGAGGCTTCCATCACGGTCACCTCTCCTTGGTTCAATTCTAGTGTCACCAAAATATATGACTGGGACTCTCCTTCAGCCTCATCTTCTATGGAAAAAGAGGCTGTGGAGACTGGGGTTAATGGGAGAAGGAGGCTCTTCGTCAAGAAGCCTAACTGCTGAAACCACACGCTGCAACCACTCGTCGTACAAAAGACAGAGAGGCCCTGGTCACCGACCCCCCTCACTCGGCTCCTACCTGTTCAACCAGTCCATTAACTGAAGTTCAGAAGACATTGGACTTACTCATTGCACATTTCTTGACTGTTTCCCCTAGAGAGTGAGGAAGGTCATCACTGCCACACCACTGACCATTGTGACCACACTGAACACTCTTCACAACAGCCAGGCGGTGTGGAAAATCTACCTCAGGAGAATACAGATTCCTTAAGTGTCATTTTAATGGGTAAGAACATCTTTGTGTATGTACCATCAAAATCCCCATAATAGAATTGTCCTTTGCATTTAACTGCTTGAATTTTAAACCATGACTTTTACTGGAAGTCATATTGAGAGAATGCAGGATATTAGTAAGTTAAAAAAAAAGTAAATTTCTTCAGTGGTTAATCAGTTAACTGGGCAAACAACTCATTTCCTCTCCTAATTTTCTCCATCTATTAATGCAGAATGTTAAAATACCATCCTCATAGTTTAGTGAGGGTAAAATTTCTCTAATAATCTAAAATCTTTGAACTGCAACCAGAGTGACCAGAACCTTGGAAACTAGGAGAGCTAAAGAAACTGAAGCTCATCGTCCTGTGAGAGAGTTCTGCCTCTGAGCATCAAAGTGAAATTCGACCAGGCTAAGTACCAGGGAGGGCTACATGGACTGAAAATCTGACTTAATATCTGGCTCAACCACAGGTCTGTGATTCAGAAGTCTGGGAGACCAGACTGGGTTCTCTGCTTGAGGGTCTTAAGGGCAAAAAAAGAGGAGATTTTTGCCCACTCTGGGTTTTTATTGGAGGGTTTGGGAAAGAGTCTCAAACTCTTGAGAGGACTTAGACTGCAAACACGACTCAGTTCCTACCACTTGTGGAACAGAAGTTTCTTTGCTAACTGTCAGCTCGGGGCTCTACTTGGCTTCTAGAAGCTACCCACATTCCTTGGTTCCTCTCTATTTTTGAAGTCAGCAATGATGCACTGAATCAAATCCTACACAACCTTCAACTCTCCCTTTTTTCCCACTAGTGGGAGGAAAGCGGTCTTCCCTTGCCGGGGGGTCCACACCCAGCTATGCCTGGTGGCTACTGGGGAACTAAACCCAAGGATCCTTCATGTACTCTAGCCCTTTGAGCCACTCTGTGGCACTGGAAATGTTTGGTTTTTGGAGGTGCCATACCTGGCAGTGCTCAGGGGCCACCCCTGGCAGTGCTCAGTAGTAAACCACATGTCCTGCCAGGATTCAAATCCGGTATGCGGCCACTGTCGCATAGAAGGCAGGGGCCTTAACCTCTGTACTCTCTCTCAGGCCCCGGAAACTTGTTAATGCATACATGTGAATGATCTCCCTCTTGTCATATAGGTAATACGTCATTCTGGGGGTGGAGAAACAGACCAGAGTCACATCACCAGAAGAACATGAAACCGCCAAATCTTCCCGGGGAGACTGGTCCAGGCTGAAAACTCTGGGACTTCCTGGGAAAGGGCACGACAGACTCCCCTTTCTGCCTCTGATACTGAAACGGCCCCGCTCACAACTGAGCCTCATCAAGCTCCAAGCCACCAAATTGTTCCAGATCTACAGATCCTGGACCACAACGGCCATGCATGCATGAAACCTCAAATTTCATAGCGTTGTCAGTTCAGTTTGGTGACAGCAAATCTGGGGGGAAAGCTCCATCAGTCCTCCGAGCTCACTTAGCCTAAACAGTAACACAGGCTCAACTAGCACCAACCTAAACAATAACACAGAGGCTCAACTAGCACCAACCTACACAGAAGCTCAGCTAGCACCAGCCAGCACAGGGGATCCTCAGACAGTGATTTTAGTAACGCCATTGCGAGATATAACAATTACCACAAATGGACTTTTATTGACCTAAGTTTTGGTACTTCCACTTGCCTTTGTGTTGTAACCAACAACATGAACTAAATTTTACTGTGCCTGCAAGGGGGTGGGCTGGGGTAGCAGGTGGGACACCGGGCACACTGCCGCTGGGACTGGTGCTGGAACACTGAATGCCGGAACAACTTGGTGAATCACAATGTTAAAACCATTTTTTTTTTTAAAGGTAATTCCAGGGAGTGGTATCGCACCCATTTACAGGTTTCACTCATCTTCAAAGGGTTATACACAAGGGATTATACACAAAAGGCAGTAATTGTCAGGACTCATTCTCAGAATTCTGATTCCAAACTGGCCCACAGTAAATCCAAGATAATGAATGCTCTGCTGAGAAGCTCCTGAAAGAGAAAAACCAGCCAGCTTCTGACAGGATTCGTCTCACATGCCACAATGCCAAAACTGCCACTGGTTTTAAAGAAATCAGGATATCTGATAACAGGTGCCTCATCCAAGGAGGCACCTCTTACTGCTTTTTACTTTTTTTTTTAATTTTTATTAGTGAAACACTATGAGGTACAGTTGTAAACTTACACATTTTTGTGTTTGGGTTTCAGTTATACAATGATCGAGTACCCATCCCTCCACCAGTGCCCATTCTCCACCACCACTAATCCTAGTATCCCGCCCACCCCCCATCCCCCCACCCCACCCTGCCTCTATGGCAGGGCATTCCCTTTTGTTCTCTCTCTCCTTTTGGGTGTTGTGGTTTGCAAAAGAGGCATTGAGTGGCAATCATGTTCGGTCTATAGTCTACTTTCAGCATGCATCTCCCATCCTGGGCAGATCTCCCTAACACCCTTTATTTGGTGCTCCCTTCTCTATCTAAGCTGCCTTCTCCCCTAGCATGTGTGGCTGCCTCCAAGCCATGGAGTGAACCTCCTGGTACTTATCTCGGCTATTCTTGGGTGTTAGTCTCCTATTTTGTTACTTTATGTTCCCTAGATGAATGCAATCTATGTCTGTGCTTTTTACTTCTTGAGCTGGAACTCTGTCCACATATTTGAGCACTTGTGGAAAAATGAAACAAAAAAGCATAGACCAGATACTTACTGGAAACCCATTTATTGGGTAAAGAATTGTAAACGATGGAAATATATACAACTAACCCCACTCTAAAGTGCTAATAATGGAAATCAAGAGAAGACAATATAAAATGGTTAATGATGCCATCCTTCCATTAGTCTGAAGGAAAAATAAATTATTCTGAAGGTCAAGAATAAAATATTCACAATAAATTAACTTTTATAATATACCTCAAACTCAGTATTCCTACAAATGTCCCTGGTGACAAGGAATGGTAGTATCTTTAAAATGTTGCTAATATGATACTATTGCAGGGGTACTTGAGGAGATATTTAATACATTTAATACATTTGGGCAATGCTCAGGGGTTACTCCTGGCAGTGCATTGAGAAATTACTCCTGGCAGTGATCGACAGGACCATATGGGATGCCAGGGGTTAACCCAGGTCAGCCACGGTAAGACAAATGCCCTACCTGCTGTACTACCACTCCAGCCCCCTATATTTAATTTTTTTAACATTTTAAATTTTATTTTATTTTTATAAAGTTGTTCACAGTAATTCATTACATTTAATATTCAAACACCAATCCAACCACCCTATAATTAAATTTTTTAATGGTAAGAAATATACCAGGGGCCAGAATAATAGTACAGCAGGTACGGTGCTTGCCTTGCATGTGGTCAACCCAGATTCGATCCCCAACACCCTATATGTTCCTCCTGATCCCACAAGGAGTACTCCTGAAGAGCAGAGACAGAAGTAAGCCCTGAACACCGGGCACCGTATCCCTGTCAAATGTTATTAAAAAGAAATATACCAGAATAGTTAGCTACTTGAATAGTGGGATTACAAGAGAATTTAATTGCATTTCATTCATCTATTTCCCCCAAGAAGCCTGTAGCACTTTTATAATCTGAAAAGGGAGGTGAGGGGAAGGCACTTCATTCATTAAGTCATGAAATCTGGTCCAGCTAACCTTTCCTTAAAATCAAAAAATTAGAGATTCCATTTTCTTTCCCTTTTTTAGGGAAGGACAAGAGGGGAAGCGCTACATCCAGAGGGGATGGGCTATACCCACAGTGCTCACGACTTACACCCGGCTCTGTGCTCAGGGATCACTCCCAGCGGTGCTGAGGGGACCCTGGTGTGGTGCCAGGCATCCAAACTGGAATCAGCTGAATGCAAGGCCAAATGACTTATCCAGTGTAAAAATCTCTCGCGCTCAAGACCCCAATTTTTTAAACAAGGAAAACAACGTGGTTCTAATAGCTGGAATGAGAATTGAACTCAGAACAGCCCCAGGAAACTGATGGAACCCGAGGACAGAAATAAGGACGCAGAAGCTCTCAGGCAGAGGAAAGACTCAGAGGCCAAGCGGCAAGCATGACAACAGAGCAGAACAAGGCAGGGGTGAAGAGAGAAGGGCTGAAAGGAAATGGAGGGGCTGGGGCGGGGGCGGCGACAGACAGATGCCCCAGCCGCCACCCACTTCTCCCTGCACACCTTCAACTTTGAAAAATCTCAGGCCCCTGCCCCCGAAAACAAAATTTGTGTTCCTTTCCATCAAAATGAGCCCACTGACATTAAAAACATTTTCTTCCTTAGGCTGAAAATTAAAACAAACGTTTTTAATTATTTTCGAAAATAGTTTCTTCGTTTGTATTCCTTTTAACTTCGAATCTTGTCCCTTCTCAAAGCTGGTAGGAATCCGAGCATCTTCCCCTTCACAAACAGAACAATCTGAGCCAGGAAAGGATTTGCCTATTAGCCACGCTATCTCCACCAAGACAGCAGCCTTATTAAATTACAACTGTTTGAGCGGGGTCAAGCACTCAGAGTTTAATTCAAAGTGTTTCCAGGTATAATGCTGTCAGGTCAACTTAAACAAGCCAACAGAGGCTTGGAGCCTGATTAAATATTAAAACAGAATCTTTCACATCTGTTTTTACCCAAGGATGAAATTACTGTACATCACTTCAACCAGCTCATTAATACACTATACACACATCTTGCCTCAAAGGTTACAGGAATATCAATGCTTCAGAGGCCTGCAGAGAAACCTGCCCACACAACCAGAAGTGAGGTCACCGCACACTTTACGGGACGTCAATATTTCTTTATAAAATGTGAGAGATAATCAGTTAGACATAGACACATTTTAAATTAAAAGATGAAACCCTCCATGAAGTTAAGCCGGGTGCTTTTGATCTGAACCTTTTCATCATTCACTCAGCTGGCCTTGAGAGCTAGCCCAATAGCACATGTTGAGTGAGAAATTTGGTTCAACAGTAATTATTGTATAAAACGGAGGGTTGCCACATGCAAAGAGGTGCCAGAGTAGTGATTACATAAGTTTGTTTGTTTGGGCGTCACACCTGGGGATGCTCAGGGGTTACTCCTAGCTCTGCAGTCAGGATTTATTCTTGGCGGTTCTCAGGGGAACATAAGGGGTGCGGGGCATCGAACCCAGGTTAGGCACATGCAAGGCAAATGCCCTACCTGTTGTGCTGTCTCTCTGGTCCCACAGTGGTTACATTTTAACGAAACAAAAAAGAAGCACAAGTATGAAAAGTGCCTGTAAAGATTTCAAAGCACAAACACCTGAGACATCCCCGCTCCACCCCCTCCATCACTGGCGCCCCTGGCGGTCACATGTATTTTTGTGACGCATAGAATCTAAGAATCACTAAGGAGTTGCTGCTTGAAAAAACTATCACAGCCCATGGTAACTGGACCAACATCTAGAAAAACTTCCTGGAAAATGTGTTTGCCACGCCCACATCTGTGGGCCCTGAACTTTTTAAAGCTGTTTTTGTCCATGCTAAGCTGTGGCTCTCTGATGTGGCTGCTGTGAACACTCCTCACCCTCGCCCCTCTTCTGGTACATCACCTGCTTTCTTCGGAAGAATCCAACACCCACCCCCCGTTCCTGGAGAGTTATCTGGCACTGGACTCTACTCCCCTGGGCTACGTCTTCCATACCACTGTTCCCAGTGCCCCAGAGTCGAGGCAAGTCTGGGCAGTGGGCAGTGCCTCGGGCAGACGGGTAAGGAAAGGGAAGTGGAACGGCTCACCTGTCAGGGTGATGGGCAGGCATTCTCTTGTCCCCAAGAGAAAGTCAATATGCAAAATGAGCTCCTAGCTGACCCGCAGCAGAGCTCAGGATGCAGAGAAACAACCCTGACCACATCCGCCTGCAAGTGGGGCCAGGTGAGCTGAAACCACATCCACATCCACGTTTTGCAGAGCAGATGCCTCTAGATAATACTGACACTCGTTCATGTCCGTCTCCTCTGGGTTGAGCTATTAGCCATAAGGTAAGACGAAACAGCTATTCTGACCACATGAGATAGAGTTCAACTCACACCTCCCCTAAAAACTCTCTTCTCACAAGTTCTCAAGAACGGTCACTTCATCAATGCCTGGATTTCATTTTGCACTGCTTTCTTTACTGTTGCATGGGTAGCACTGTAGCACTGTCATCCCATTGTTCATCAATTTGCTCGAGCGGGCACCAGTAACGTCTCCATTGTGAGACTTGTTGTTAGTGTTTTTGGCATACTGAATACGCCATGGGCTGGAACAATAGCACAGTGGGTAGGGCATTTGCCTTGCACACGGCCAACTCGGCCAACCCGAGTTCAATTCCTCTGCCCCTCTCAGAGAGCCCAGCAAGCTACCAAGAGTATCTTGCCTGCAAGACAAAGCCTGGCAAGCTACCCGTGACGTATTCGATATGCCAAACACAGTAACAACAAGTCTCACAATGTTACTGGGCCCGCTCGAGCAAATTGATGAACAATGGGAGGACAGTGACAGTGACAGAATACGCCATGGGCAGCTTACTGGGCTCTCCAAGAGAGACAGAGGAATTGAACCCAGGTCGGCCGTGTACAAGGCAAAACACCCTACCCAGTGTAGTTGCATGGGTAATGGAATTATTTGTTAACTCTCTGGATATTAAAAAGGATACAAAATCTGCTGGAATGAATATATGTTCATGTTGGGGAAGGGGGGGTGTTGGTCTCCCCAGAGATGCTGGGGGCCACCAGGGCTACACCAGATCATGTTCAGTAGCCATGCAATGCTGGGGATCAAACCCAGGGCCCTGTGCATGCCTGCTATGTGCTCCTGCCCCTCGGTCCCTTGACTACTGCTTGGGAGACCCCCAAAAGCAAGTCCATCTTAGATAAGGCTCACTGCTTAAGACTCAAAACAGACACCCAGGCGGCCCTCTTCACGGTTGGGCACGGGCTGCCTCTTCTGAGGAGGTAATGGAAAGAAGTCTCCAGCAGAGGTGACTTGCTGGACTTCCCTGGGCCACAAGGGTCAATGGAGTCAAAGGGCCCAGGGTGGGAGGGTGGGTGCAGCACAGAACCTGCTCAACCTGGGCACCCAGGACCAGGGCCACGAGTCAAGGTACACAATCACACCGTTTCCGGGACAGGCACTCCATGCCATGCTGGGGTGAGGAGCAGGGGCGGAGTAAGGACCAAGGAGCCTGCATGCCCAGCCACGTGTCTGTGCCTGGACTTGTTGCAAGGTGAAGAGGGATGCCTTGAAACCAGCTGGCTAGACTACAGGATTCGAACTGAATAACTGAATACTGTATTCTTTTGAATAATGAACCCCCCAAGAAAAAGGCTTTCTGAAATTTAAACCATTACATTTAAATACAACTAATAATAAATAATACAGAAAACAGAATTCCAATATGGCATAATCTTACATCACACATAAATTCACACTTGAATGATATAACTGAGCAGAGTAAATGATATTAAACGTAACATCAATAAATTCTTTTCTGATTGTTGGGCCTCCCACCATCACCAAAGAAAAAGACCATAAGGAATTTAACAGAAGGAAATTAATCATCATAATCTTTGGTTCAATACGAATCTACAGTGAAGTAATTTGGGCATTAGTTCAGTTTACTTGAAGGAAGATTTAAAGCAGCACATTTGAAAGAAGTAGAATTCATTAAGCAACCTCTCAAAAGGATCATTTGCTCTAATTATTGCTTTTATAACAGAAGACAAAGGAAATGCAATGTAAGTTCATAAAATCTACAATTAGCTGCCAAAATCTTACCAGATAAAATTAGAAGAGAAAGAATATTAGGAAGCACAATTGGTAAGAAATTCTCTTATTTCTAAAAAAGCTATTTATTTTCTCTTTCTACCCATAGTCATTTACAGTAGACAAATAATATGAGCCAGATACTCCAGTATGTCCACAGGAATAAAGGAATAAAAAGACAAGGCCACGCTGGATGTTCCAGAAACTGCACTGGGAAGGAGGGTCATTCCGCACGAGGCCTCTGAAGGAGAGAGAGCACCAAGCATTTGCCCTGTGCTCCATCTGGCAGAGCTCAGGGAGTCGCAGTACCAGGGGCTGAATTCAGGGCGCAAGGCATGCCACACATGTACTCTATCTAGTTCAAAACTGGAACTATCTCCCTGGCCCTTGAGAAAGTTAATACTTCTTTTTGTTTTGTTTTTGAGTAACACAGGTGGTAGTCAGGGCTGACTCCTGGCTCTGTGCTCAGGGGACACTATGTGAGATGGAAGATCTAACTGGGTCCCGCTGAGTGCAAGGCAAGTACCTTAACTGCTATTCTATCTTCCAGCTCCTAATTCGTGTTTTAACCGCACTGTCCTCCCATTGTTCATCCATTTGCTGGAGCAGGCCCAGTAACAACTCCATTGTGAGACTTGTTGTTACAGTGTTTGTCACCGGTAACTTGCCAGGCTTTGCCTGCAGGCGAGATACTGTCGGTAGCTTGCTGGGCTCTCTGAGAGGGGCAGAAGAATCGAACCTGGACTGGCTGCATGCAAGGCAAATGCCCTACCCGCTGGGTTATGTTTTAACTAAAAAAGAAAAAAAAAACAGTTACAAAAAACAAAACGCTTAATTAGAGAACTGAGAAAAAGGCACCCTATGTTGTATTTCAAACCATCTATCTGTTAACACGGTTGATACCCAGAACACAGAAATAGCTGCTACAACTCCACAGCTGAAATCATCAGTATCCTCCAATGAAAAAGTGAGAAAAGGGCTTGAACAGACATTCTGCACAGAAGACACACAAACAGCTAACAGACGTATAAAAAAATAATCTTAACATCACTAGTCCTAAGAGAAATCTGCAAATCAGAACCACAAAGGGGCAATCATCTTAACACCCACCAGAATGGCAGAGATCAGGACTCAGCATAGTACAGTGGGCACGGAGCTTGAGGGCAGGGCATTTACCTGGCAGGTGGCCCACCCAGGTTAGATCCCTGGCACCCCATTTGGCCTACCAAGCACCATCAGGGTTGATCCCTGAGTCCAGAGCCAGGAGTAAGCCTTGAACATGCAGGTTCAAGTAAGTGACACAAAAAGAAAAAGGAGACTACTGGGTGTTGAAGAGGATGAGAAGATTCCGTAGCTCATGCGTGCAAGGAAACAGGAATGAACATGATGCGACCGCTTTGGACAGCAGTCACTTGAGTTACCACATGACCAAGCCATCCCCCTGCTGGAGGCACAATCAAAGGAGTGGAGAACGGGATCTCAAAAACCTAAGTGCACACCTGGTTCACTGGAGCATCTTCACTATAACAAGAGGCAGAAGCAACCCAGTGTCCACCAGTGGATGAATGAGTAAAGCAAACACAACAGAAAAAAGCATGATGAGATGTTCAGCCCATAAGAGATCAGGAGTATCTGCAAACGCTAGCGTATGAATGAACCTTAGGGGTACTGAAAATAAGCCAGATCTCAAAAGACACATACTGCATGAGTCTGCGGACATGAAGCAGCTAAAGTTACCAGAGTATTAGAACGTAGACGAGGGGAGGGGAGTGTTAAAGATGGGGGAAGCTGGGGTTCATTATGTCGACACTGGCGCGTGCCAGCAGTGCTTTGATGGCTCTCCCTTGAATGTGTTTTAATACATACTGTCATGCTAGCATCAACGTGGTAATGGGCACAGCATTTCTGGGTTTGTTTTGTCTTAACAGCCACGCCAGCAGTGCTCAGAGATCACTCCCGGCAGGGCTCGGGGACCAGATGTACTGCTAGGATCAAACCCGGGTCGGCTGTGTGCAAAACAAACCCCCTATCTGCCAGACTGTCACTGGCTCCCAGAATTTCACTTAAACACTGGAAGAGTGCTAGAGCTCTGCCATACACGATGTGCATGAGGTTCACAGAAGCGCACTCCACTCTGCAGATGCATCTTTGAACTTCCTGAAATAAAATAACAAGAGTGAAAATGTTCGATTCCCCAAGCCCTGCCGGAAGTGATCCCTGAGCACTGCTGCCTGTGACCCCAAAACAGATCTAAGGGCGAATAACGTCTGGGTCAGACCAAACAAAATAAACTAAGGTGAAGCTTTTCCTCAGAGGCCAGTGTGGAGGGTGGGGGAGAGAGCCCGGGGCAAGTGAGCCAAGGGAAAGAGCTCCCCCCGCCACGCGTGAGATCTGACAGGAGTGCAGGTGCGCTCCCGTGAGCCTTTGGCTGTGACCTCCATGCCGCTGGCTCTTCTCTCGCGTCCTCCTCCCAGCCCGCCCACAGTCTTTCCCTGCCGAGTCCTACATCTGACAGGCCGTCCCTGAGGAGAGGGAGGCGCTTTCAAGAGGACTGACGGCTGCTGCAGCCCCCATCACGCAGACCGCCTCCAGGGGAGAGGAAACTGCCACACTGCTCCTCCTGAGCGTCCCTTCGCTGCCCACAGCAGGCCTGGCTCGTGGCTGCAACTCAACAAGACGGCCTTTGCTGGGGAGGACCAGAGGGGTAGCACAGTGGGTAGGACGTTCCCCTCATGCACAGCTGCGCCACGGGCCCCACCAGGGATGATTTCTGATTCTGAGTGCAGAACCAGGAGGTCAGAGCATGGCCAGGGGTGACACCCAAATAAACACCAGTCAAGTCCTGGCTGGGGCAAGCGCTCGAGGGGGAGAAGTACCTAATGGGCCGCGGGTTCACCCCAGCACAACCCTGAGCAGCACAGCGGCTGGGAGTGGCCCTGAGCTCAGTCACACTCAGACACTGAACCAGCAGGCCTGGCCGCGGGACCTGGCCCCCTCCCTACAGCAGCCTGGAAAGTGCCCGTGTTCTCATGTCATTCCCTTACAGCCAGCCTCCACCTCTACAATCCTCTCAAGGCCTCTTGCAAACTCAAGGAACAAACACGGGGGGCCACCTGCAAACCCCGCCCCCGCCCCCCTAAAACATAGTCTTCCGGGAATGCTGTGTATGCAGTCCACTTCTGTCTTCCTGGCGGGAGAGTGGGTTAGACGGGGTGGACGGGGCCTTAGCTGCTAGGCCCATCTGAATATTGGGCTCTCTTCAAACTGTGGGTGTGAGGGGTCAGGAGAGAGAACGCAGGCGGAAGGCGCTTGCCTGCGAGCCACCAATCCCACTTCTGAGCACTGCCAGGTGTGGCCACGAAAAACTCATCAGGCGAGTGAGGGTAATTACCAGCTACTGATGCGACTTTGGGATCTGGACCAAATTTTTTGTTTAGTTTTGGTTTTAGGTTACACCTGGCTCTGCACTCAGGAATCACTCCTGATGGGACTTGGGAGACCGGATGTGATGCTGGGGGTTGAAATGACCTGGCCACATGCAAAGCAAGCACCTCACCTGCCAGACTATCTTTTCAGCACCACCAGTATTTTGAATTTGGAGTGGGGGGTGGGTGTGGAGGCCATAACCAGCAATGCTCAGGGCTTAATCCTGGCTCTGTGCTCAAGGATCACTCCTGGCAGGGCTTGGGGGACCCTGTGGAGTGCTGAAGATCAAACCTGGGTCAACTATGTGCAGAGCAAACAACCTCCCTTGCTGTAGTATCACTGAAGTACGAGCCCCCCAGATTTTGTTCTTAGGCCACACCTGACAGTACTCAGGGGCCATATGTAATGTTGGAAATCCAATCAGAGTCAGCTGCATGCAAGACAACCACCTTAATGCCTATTTTTTCTTCCCTTTCCCTCTCCCTCCCTCTGGGTCAAAATCTTTTATTTGTTTTTGTTTTTTTCCCTCGGGTCACATCCAGTGATGCTCAGGGGTTATCCTGGCTTTGCACTCAGGAATTACTCCTGGCGGTGCTCAGGGGACCATATGGGATGCTGAGAATTGAACTCGGCCGAGGCAAACGCCCTACCCGCCCTATCTTTTAAAAGAGAAAGAAAACTCAATAGAAAAGTGATGAGGCGCTGACCTCTGCCTGCTGCTCTGCCACCCCAGGTGAGGCCCTCTAGCTGACACCACGGGGCTAATCTGGAACAGGAGGCAGCGCCTTTCCCTTCTGGCCAGCACCCAGCAACCTCTACACCCATCGGCACCATACAGATGGCCCCCACCACAGCTGCTGATCTACTCACCAAAGGCATGCTCAGTTACTCTTCCCGTGATGCAGTGAAGAGGGACAGAAAGACAGAGAGCAACCTAAGCTTAATCCCTAGGCATCTTCCAAGAGTTCGAGAAGACTCACCCCCAGCAGAGCAAAAGTTCTAGAAAACCAATGGGGAAAATACACAGATACCCACCAAGATCAACAAGTGAAACAACACCAAGACATAAACACCACCAGCAAATACTCAGCCAGAGTCGTTAGTGACGCTATAATGTGGATGTTCAAGTTCAAAGAAACAATAGCACAGGTAGTCAGTAAAGCACAGAAAGCATAAAAGTTGAAATGAAAAAACGACTACACGCAGAAATGACAGAATTGAAGAGCATGATAAGTCATATTAAAGGGGGAAAAACCCTCAACAGTAAGTTCTGAGTAGCAGGATAACAGCAGTTGCACAAATGATCAAGGCATTCGAAGATGAGGAGGAGGAAACCTCCAGGAAAGAGCAGAAGCAGAAAATAGCCTGAAAAGAAATGAGCAGCATAACAGAGAGCTATGGGATGGGCTCAACAGGAAAAATATAAAAATCATCGGAGTCCCTAAAGAAGAGGAAGGCAAATGCAATGAAGAAACAATAGTAGAGGCTGGAGCGATAGCACAGTGGGTAGGGCATTTGCCTTGCATGCGGCCGACCCAGGTTCGATTCCCAGCATCCCATATGGCCCCCCCGGGCACTGCCAGGAATAATTCCTGAGTGCAGAGCCAGGAGTGACCCCTGTGCATCTCTAGGTGTGACCCAAAGAGCAAAAAGCAAACAAAGAAAAAAGTATGTTTATTCCTATCTTGCTAAGATATTTTATCAGTTTCTGTCTTTTTCTATATACTTATATAGTTTTTAGTGTTTTTAATAATGAATTAATGCCTTACAAATCACTTAGCAATCAATCATCACAAATTGACTTTTACTGATTTATTTTCAGATAATTTTATTTGCATTCCTTTAAGTTTTGTTGGTGCAAGTAATATGAAATAAACTTGGGATATGCCTGCCAAGGGGCAGGTTGGGAGGAAGAGGGAACCTGAGGATGCCAATGGTGGGGCTGATGTCAGAACGTTGTAGGCCTAAAACAGATCTATCATGAACAACTTTGTAAATCACGGTGTCTTAACAAAAATCAAAAGGAAAAAACTTGAAAGAAAAAGAAAATTTAGGAGGAACATATCAAACCCAGGCACTCTTTTATCAGGTATGATCACTACCGCCACAAAGTCTAAAATTGCTCGAAGAACTTGAAATTCGGCTCAATGAAGTATTTGAATAACTGCATGAGCAGGCCCAGCTTCAGACAGAGATGACACCCGCTGAACCCAAACAGTTGGATGGCGGGAGCGTCACCGAGCAAACAGCGTGAACTATCTGTCACTCAGAGCTCCACATTCTGGTAGAGTGCACAGGGCGGTTAGAAGGGATCGGGGGGAAAAGCACAGGGCAAGCCTCAGCCAGCGGTATTCACACTCCGCCTGTTAGTTGCCAAGACGGAAACCTTGGTAATTTTAGTAACTTGACTGACACTGCTCACTGTCCCGGCATCCTGTCACGATCCCTCTGGATCCAAACTGCAGTGCAGCCCTCAGGCTGAGGGCCTGCAGATCTGTGAGACCTGGAAGCAAGCCCAGGAGCGCCCAGCAGAGGCAGACAGCACCACCACCTTCCAATGTGCAACCTTCCACGGACAGCAAGGGCCAGACAGAGGCAGCGGTACCCAAAGTGGGTGACTCTGCACCCTCTCCATAGTCAGCAGGAAGATGTTGGTTGTCGTGAGTGCAAACAGGGTAGGGGTGGGGTGGGGTGAAGGGC
This sequence comes from Sorex fumeus, assembly GCF_029834395.1. NCBI lineage: Eukaryota > Metazoa > Chordata > Mammalia > Eulipotyphla > Soricidae > Sorex > Sorex fumeus. The sequence continues at coordinate 9,818,037 of NW_026606077.1, read as the reverse complement.
CTTGCTCTGTGTGTGCTTAAGGTAGATTTCAAGCTGAACCTCCCCCCGCCCCCCAGAAAGGGGGCAGTAAGCCAAATAAGCCTGTGAACCTCTGGAGATATTCCCTATAGTCTTCATTTTAAAACTCTGAATATACTTAGAACAACTCTGGCAAAGACAGACAATGTTATTTCTGCCAGCCCACATTACAGGCCAATATCTAAAATAATTTATAAGAGCATATCACTACCACAATCTGCCACCCCAGTCAGAACTGACAAGAGATGAAAGCCCCAGGCTGGGACCGGCTGAGGGCTGGATGCAGGCGATGTCTTGGGGTTCGGCTGCGATCAGAGCACTGGCAGGAGAGGCTCATAGCACCCATGGGTGTGGTTCCCCCAAAACAAACAAATGAGTAGAAATGGAAATTCCCAAAGGGGCTTAAATCCTGAATGTCAATGACGCAGGATTTAATTTTTTTTGGGGGGGTCAGATCATGTTAATCATCATGTTTGAGTTTTCTTTTATATATTTTTTTTTTAATTTTTGGTTTGGGGGTCACACTCAGTGATATTCAGGGTTCACCCTTGGCTCTGTGCTCAGGGATCACTCCTGGCAGTGCTGGAGAGTCGGGGTCAGGGATCAAAAGTGGGGCAGCCTCAAGCAAGGTTAAGCGCTCCTTGTACTGTCTCTCGGGCCTGTTTGAATTCTTTAATTGCCTTTTTTTAAAACATCTATTTAGCAAGTAATAACGCACGTTGCACTACATTAGTAAAATTATTATCTTGTAAAGCCTCAGAGACACTGATGGATGCACATTCAGAGCCGCCCCTTAAATCCACGTAGTGACCAAGAGGGTGTGCTAAGTTACCTCATGGTAGAAAAGGCGAGAGAGCAGCCACCTTGCCCTGCCGCAAACAGACCCTCCACATTTCAGATTCCTAAGGTCAGCTCAGCTCAGCCAGGCAGCTGCCAGCCAAAAACCAGAATCCAAGAAGTTGACTGGCGGCTTCCTGCCAAAGACAGAGCTCAAAGCAGCAGCCGCCGCCGCTGAAGCGAGGGTGAGCTGGGGATGGAAAGGCAGCCAGCATTCAAAGGAGGCTGTCAAGAACTGCCAGGCCCAGAGAAGCTGTTCCAAGCCACGCTGCAGCAAAGGGGACAATATCAGAGCATTCCCCTGCTAATGTTCGTCCGTTTTCATCTTAGGAAACCTTGCTCATCTAATCGTGCTCAGGGTATCTTTATATTTCATTTCATTTCTTCATACAGGGCACTTCTTAACTTTCATTGACTGCGTATAAGTACCAGGCTCCCCTAAGAGAATCTTCTCGAAGAGAAGTGGTTATCTGCAAACGCCAGAGGACAGATAGTAAAAAATAATGTTTTGTGGGGCAACTGTACTTCTGAAGTTTCATCACTTAACTCATATGCAAAATAATCAACCCTTTGCCATTCTGACTTCTAACACAAGATTTAAATATCCATCATAAAAAAAAACTTAGAAAATAAACTTAAATTGGGTCAGAGCAATAGTACAGCAGGTAGAGCACTTGCCTTGCATGCGGCTGACCCAAGTCCAATCCCCAGCATCCCATATGATCCCTTGAGCACTGCCAGGAGTAATTCCTGAGTGCAGAGCCAGGAGTAACCCCTGAGCATAGTTGGGGGTGGAGGAATAAAGAAAAGAAAAGAAAAGAAAAGAAAAGGAAAGAAAAGAAAAGAAGAGAAGAAAAAAGGGAGGGTGGAAGGGTGGGAGGGAGAGAGGGAGGGAAAAGAGAAAAAGAATTTTTCTTTTTATTAAATATAAAATATTAACTATAAAACACAAGTACTCTGAATCAAGGTCAATGGTCAACCACCTCAGAGAAAGCATGGCATTCTCTAACTTACCTTATCAAATCCCTTTCATATTCCTGTTCCATGTACCTGTTCATACACCCGCATCATGGAAGCTGCTGTTCGCTGTTCTCCTTGGTGCCTTTGTACAGAGGAGAGACCGTCTAAACTTTCCTCCCTGGTCCCACCCTAAAACCACAGGTCCAAATCTGGGGACATCTTCCTTGACTTCTCAAGAAATGCTTGTTCTCCCTCTGGCTCCCCTCAGTCCTGGTTACTCTCTTAGAGCAAGCTACACTTTGTACCTGTTCAAACAGTCATCTCGATTAACAGTCTCACCAAATTCTGTGTATTTTTTCACAATGCAAGACTTTATTACAAAGCAACACCATGCCCTGGAGACACCAGGAGTCCCCTAATGAGTCCTCCAGGACCCCCCCCCCCCCCACTGGTCCATCTACCTGCTTGTTACACATCTAGGGCCTGAGAGTCCAGCTACCCCTTTCACTCCTCCTCGCTCTCTGCTCAGGCCATGCATTCTCCCAGCAGCGCCATGGGTAATGCTCCTTTATTACACCTATGTCCTTTATTTCTTTCTGCTCTGTGGGCCACACCTGGTGGTGCTCAGGAGTTCCTTCTGGCAGTCCACGGGAAACCATAGGGGATGCCAGGGATCAAACCCAGGTCCGTCATGTGCAAGGCAAATGCCTTACCCACTGCACTATAACTCCGGCATTATTAGACTATTTTCCGCCTGACCTAACAGTGCCCTTATCTAACCAAGATGGGACACCAAGCTCATCTGAGGGAATTCCCAGGAAATCCTACCATGACACCCCTGGCTAACCTGGCACTGCCTGGCACATGGAGACCTTCACCTTCTTTGCACAGACATTCAAGTTTACACATGGTGACTGGCCCTGGGCACCAGGCCCTATACCCTTTTCTGAGACCTCAGCTGTAAATTTGCTTCCCCTGAATCTTCAAGCTGAACCTCTCCTTGCCACCCACATCTTCGAGTTGTGACATCAGGTTGAATGTCGAGGACAATGGCAGATAAAGAGGACAGAAAGGAACAGGAAACTCTCTAAACACTTGCACATTATAGCTCACCAAGAAAGAGGAAAGTTTAACTGCTAACCATGCCAATAATTATTAGATATACTGATCACAGAAATATTAAAATGAGAAATGTGATATGTCTGAAGTCTAAACTTATTTTATATTTGGATGGCATGTGCATGATGCATATTGAACATGTAATGTGCAATGCATAAAGAATTATATCTAATTTTGAGGTTATCTTATATGAATTTTTTTTCTCACTAGAAGTTGTATCTGGGAGAACTTCCCATATCAGCTGCATATAGATCTACCACATTCTTTGGAGGTTCTGCATAATATTCCATATGCCAGCTATATCACTGTGCATTTAGTTACTACAATCTTTCACAATTACTAACAATGATGGGATAAGTGTATGCCCAAATGCCTACTGTTGGAGTAAAAGCATGTGATTTTTATTTTCATGTAAACTACCCTCCCAAAAAACCTGAAATTTAGGCACTCATTCTATGTAACATATGCCCATTTTTCTGCACTGTTGCCAAAACAGACTATTAATCTTCTCCATTTCTGCCAATCTAATTGGAGACAATCACACTTGGTCGTCTTGCAGAAAATTCCTTATAATTTGGAGAGTTATCCTTTGTCTGCTATATATGGTTGAGATCTTCTTTGACTCTATTATATCCCTTAATTATAATTATGGTTTTGCCTTTGGTAAAACAGACATTTCCTTTCTTCCAAGCAGCCGAATCCACTCATCATTTCCCATCTGCCCAAGATGACTTACATCTAGGTAGTACTTTCTTCTAACAAGGAACTTATTCTTTGCAAATGCCACTGAGCCCTGGCCTGGCGGTGCCTGAGAGAGCTGGGATACGTTCCACACCCCACACCCGGAGAATTTCCACACAGCTATCCTGATTCCACCTCTCAAGAGGCAGGTGCCAGCCAGTGGCCTGCCAGCCTGTGGACACTCTCTGGAAGGACTAGCCAGGTCACTTTCCAAACGTCTGAGGCAGATGTTGCGCCCATTTGGGACTACAGGCACTAGTGGCCGGAAACTAAGGATGGGCAGCATCCCCCGTGCATGACTGAGTGGGAGCCAAGGACCCAGGCACTTGTGTGGAGACCCCACCCCGGGCTCTCTCCCTCAGCCCTCTACCAGGCAGACGGCCCACAGCACTGCAAGCCCGGGCTGGCTGAACAACGGTCAGGGCACTGAGCCACTCACTCTGACAGGCCCACCTGCCGTGACGCGGTCCCCTGTCCTAAGGGAGCGTTGGGAGTTCGGCTGGCTTTCCTCCCTTCACATCCGCACCTGACTTCAGTACATTACTCAGCCCCACCCCGCACTGTCTCCACAGGGCCACTCACACCAAACCTCCTGCTTCTTGCCCATCTGCCTTCCTGACTCACCCAACTGCCAGAAAGATGGCCCGGGACAGTTAGGTTCCGAGTTCCCAGCCTCCAACCAGCACAGAGGGGGCTCTGCTTAGAGGCTGAGCCAGACACTCAGACAAGGGGGTGGGGTGGGGGAGGGGGGAAGCAGCACCTAACCCCCTTGCTACAGATCACGTTTTAGCTAGCCAAAACCCAGGGAACTAGGTGGGCAAGTCAGAGGGCGGGGCGAAAGCAGTCATTTTCCTGTGGCTTTTCCTTTTGTCCTGGGTTTCCCTCCATTATGCACAGCCAAGGGAACTGGGGGGGGGGGGGGGGGGGGGGGGGGGGCGCGGGAGTGTCTTGCTAGGCTGGTGGTGGGGGTGAAAACTGAAGCCATGCTGTGACTTCTTAGAACTATAATTCATCTCCATATTTCTGTTTAAGGTCGTGTTTTCAGTGCTACCACTCCCCGAGGGAGAGCTGGCAGCCTCAGGTGCATTTGAGGGTGTGGGGGCACCTTCATTTAAAGACGTCAGACGAGGGAGCACTGAGTTTTTTTTCCCTGAAAATGGGGCAGTAGGCCAAAGAAGATGAGGATCTTCTGATTTAGGGGGGTATTTCTATAAACTAGATAGTCCTTGCTACTGAGTTAAGTGAGCATGATCAAGAATTCCTCTTCAGGGGCCTGAGAAATAGTACAATGCATGTGGCACACCCAGGCTCAATCCCCGGCACCCCATGTGGTCCCCCCTGAGCACCACCATGGTTGATACCTGAGAGCTCCTAGCGGGAGGAAGCCCTGAGCATTGTCAGTGTGGCAAAAAGAAAAAAGAAAGAAAAAAAAAAGAATTCGTCCTTGGGGGCAGGAGAGACAGCACAGGGTAAAGTACTTGCCCAGCATGGAGCTGGCCCAGGTTGCACTCTGCTGATAGTGACTCTGGAGCACAGCAGAGTCGGGTGTGGCCTCCAAATAAAAATAAAACAAAGAATTCTTGGTGTGGGCGGAAGGAACCATTTTCTAGAAGTCTCTGGCCTGAGGAACATCTAATTCCCTGAAGCAGTGGCAACTGGGTGGTGTGTTCACACACACCACTGCAAAGCTTCTCAAACGATACACCCCCTGAAATCGGAATCCCACCTCAAACCTCCCTCACTCCAAATTAACCCTGCAACTCCGAGCTGGCAGGCAGCTTCCTGTCCCTGGTGTAAACAGCTCCCCACCTGCAGGCAGCCCAGCCGGCCATCCTGCACAGACTGGACCTCAACAGCAAGCTGGGGTCCTCCTGAAGGGGAAGCCCTGCCAATACCGCTAGAGACGCCAGAGGAAAACTCAAAACAGTGACTCCCCTCCCCCCCCACCCCCGCAAGCGACCATCTAAGGGCTAAGGGCCATTCACTTCCCACTCCCATTCTGTTTATTCATTTATTTATTTATTTATTTTGGTTTGGGGGGCATATCGAATACTCTCGGTAGCTTGCCGGGCTCTCTGAGAGGGGCGGAGGAATCGAACTCGGGTTGGCCATGTTGGCTGCTTGTAAGGCGAACGCCCTACCGCTGTGCTATCGCTCCAACACAGTAACAACAAAGTCTCCAATGGAGACGTTACTGGGCCCGCTCGAGCAAATCGACGATCAACGGGAGGGCCTTTACCTTTACCTTTACCTTTGGTTTGGGGGGCATGCTCAGGCTTCCTCCACATTTCGTGCTCAGGGCTCACTCTTGGCAGAGTTCTGGTGACCATAAGGCGTGCCCAGGGATCAAACCCAGGTCAGCTGCATGCAAGGTCAACACCTTACCCCTTATACTATCACTCCAGCCCCATTTCTTTGACATCGCTCTCTAAAAAGAGTGATTTCAGGATATTTTTTCAACTAATAGTAATGATATTTTTTGGAATGAAAGCTTATCTTCTCAAAGAAGTTTATTTCTAATATATTTATTTAAGTCTGATAAACTTCAATTTTTTTTTAAAAAAAAGAACTGTCTCCCTGTGTTTAATGGCAAAACTATCCACACAAATTTCAAATTTAATCAGGCTCAAATTCTCAGGCTAAAAGCAAGAAACACTGAGGAGATGAAAGGGAGGGAGGGAGGGAGGGAAGGAGGAACAAATGAATGAACGAACAAAGGAGTGAACTCTGGAGTCCCAGGATACCATTATAACAAATGGAGGTTTTCTATATGCTGTAGATCTGTGCTCTCCAATATCATAACTACTAATTACATGCGCCTATTTAAATTTTAAAGAAAATTTAATTCCTCAGTCTCCACATTTAAGTGCTGAATAACTGTGTTGCTACCATAGAAGAGAGTGTAGATATAAAACCTTTCCATCACTCTTTTAGCCAGCATTGCTTTAGATGCATTATGAATCTTTAAAAAAAAAAACCTTTTAACTTGCAACCAATAAGTACAAGATCATCCAAGTATCATAATTAAATTTTAAAATACACTGTTCCCTTAATTAAAACAACAGAAGGAAACACTGATGAGATGAGCTTCTATAATAACAGATTTGTCTCATCACAGTAAACATTTAGCTGCACGGTAACCCACATCTATTACATGCACTGTACACTTGGCGCTCCATGAATCCACCCCATCAGATAAAAATTTCTGATTAATGGTCATTTAGAGAAATAAATTTTATATGACCCTTAATGTAGTAGGCAGAGCATATAAATAGTTGAAAAATTCAACTCACAAATTTAAACCCACAAATGTGGGGCCAGAGCAAGAGTATAGAGGGGAGGGTGCTTGCCCTGAATGTGGCATCAGTCTTCGATCCCACAAGGTTCCCTGAGCACTGCTGGGTATGGCCCCAAAACAACAACAACAATAATTACAACTAAGGCCTCTAGCCAGAGTTCAGAATTTGAGGCCAAGAACATGGCAAAGTGGTCAAGATCATAACTCACACATATGGCTCTAATTTTGTTTCCTGGAGCCCAAAGGCCACTGCCCACCCCTCCTCCATTCCCTGCAAATGCTTCAGAGAAGGTTGATTTTATATATATATATATATATATATATATATATATATACACACACATACACACACACACACACACATATATTACACATTGAGTAACTAAGGGGCGTCCCCTCCACCCTTACATCTGCCCATCAAACATTCAAACATTCATATTTCTTGATAGATAAAATATCCGTACACAGACTAAGAGAATGAGCTTCTATTTCTTTTACAGATGAACTTCTAGGAACAATGAAACCAAAGGTTAGAGTCCGAGGCAGAAAACTGACATTACAATAAAGAGTTTCCCACTCCTACCCCTCCTTACACACACACTGAAATCAGAGGTCTATTAAGTGCAAATGGGAAAGTAATGTCCAGGTTATCCTGGAGTGTCAGGGTATAAAAAGAATAGTGCATCAAGTCTGCACTTTATCGATGTTTGGTATGCATTTGTGATATTCTCACTGGGTTGGCTAATGAACTGAGCTTTAGCTGCCCAGGTCATTTACCAGTTCAAATCAGGCTGTCTTCTGCCTCAAGATCATGTCGCGCAGCTCAGAAACAACCCTACTGCATCGGCTGGGTTTGCCTAACTTCCTAGTCAAAGGAAACACATCCTTAAAATCCAGCCAGGAGGGCAGCTGCAATGCGCAGAGTGGCCAACGACTCAGAGCTCAGTGATGTCAACTTCCATCTTTTATTTTTTAACTTACATCTCTAGCTTACGCATCCATAACTTCAATTCCAGTGCCAACTGTTTTTAATCTTGTTATAAACTCTAAGGAAATCAAGAAAGAAACAGTGCGTGAGTCACTCTTCCAACTGTGTCTGAATGATGTATGGAAGACATTACGGTAGGCATACCACCAGTCACTGACAATTCCACCTAACTGATTTTAAAGAAAATGTACAAAATCATCAAAAGTGTATTAAAAGCATGTTATACAGATTCTGGTACAGTTTCCCAATACTCAGAAGTATGTCAACCCAAAAAAGTATTAACTATCAACCCAAAGAGAATTCAAATTATGAAAAACAAAATGTTTTCTCAAGAATTTACCGGTGGGGGCTGGAGCGATAGTATAGCGGGTAGGGCATTTGCCTTGCACGCGGCCGACCCGGGTTCTATTCCCAGCATCCCATATGGTCCCATGAGCACCGCCAGGGTAATTCCTGAGTGCATGAGCCAGGAGTAACCCCTGAGCATCACCGGCTGTGACCAAAAAAAGGGAAAGAAAAAAGAAAAGTATTTACGGGAATTACTAAAAAAAATAGCACAGCAGGTAAGGCCTTGCACGCGGCTGACATGGCCAACCTGGGTTCGATTCTTCCGCCCCTCTCAGAGAGCCTGGCAAGCTACTGAGAGTATCTCGCCCGCACAAAAAAGCTTGGCAAGCTCCCCGTGAGGTATTCAATATGTCAAACACAGTAACAAGTCTCACAGTTGTAAGATGTTACTTGTGCCCACTCGAGCAAATCGATGAACAACGGGAGGACAGTGCTACAGTGCTACTAAAAAAAAATTTTTTATGCAGACATTAAGGGAGAAAGTAACTTTTTTTTTTTTTTGCTTTTTGGGTCACACCTGGCGATGCACAGGGGTTACTCCTGGCTCTGCGCTCAAGAATTACCCCTGGCGGTGTCAGGGGACCATATGAGATGCTGGGAATTGAACCCGGGTCGGCCACGTGCAAGGCAAATGCCCTACCCGCTGTGCTATTGCTCCAGCCCCGAAAGTAACTTTTTAATAAAGAATTTGGGAGTGGGGTGAGATTTGAGCCACTCTAGAACTATGCAAGGGTACTCCAAGTTCCGTGCTCAGGATTAACCCCTGGTTGTGCCCAGGGGACCACATGTGATGCCCAGGATAAAACCAGTGTGGATTGCACTGCGTGGCAAGCACTTTATTCCCTGCACTCTCTCTCGAGCCCTTAAACAAAGCAATTGGTAATGGTAAGCAACCCTGGGCTAGAGATACAATATGAGTGGGAAGGTACTGACTTGCTTTGCATGTGGTTGCTTCTACCATGCCTTTTGTTTGATCCCTCAGCACCGCTGGGGGTTATTCCTAAGTCACCAGAAATAGCCCCTGAGCACAGTGTGACCAAACCCAACTCTCCCAAAACCCCCCAAATTAAAAAACAACCCCCCCAAAAATGTTTATAAAAGTAAACAACGGTCAGAGAGAAAGTACAGGGGTAAGATTCTTGCCTTGCATGCGTTTGATCCCCAGCATACCATAGGGTCCTCTGAGCCCACCAGGAGTTATTCCTGAGTGCAGAGTCAGTAACCTGAGTACCACCAGGTGTGCTCCCAAAACCAAAGATATCAAACTTTTTTGAAAAAATAAAGTAAAAGCAAACAATCTTGAGCCAAGGAAATGGCTCAAAGATGTGGAGCGAATGCTTTCATGCAGGTTCACTGTCACCACTGGGAATGATCCCCAAGCACTGACAGGGAGACAGTCTTTGAGTACAATGGGTATGGCCCCCAAACAAACAAAACAGTAACTTTAACTTACATACAAAGGAAAGTCCATCATATGTATAGCAGATCTATCAAATGAGATTCTACGACCCAGAAGAATATGGAAAGATACAGTACCCAAAAAATGAACAAACTGAACATCTTACCACGAATATACTATCCAGCGGCTGGAACAATCGCACAGCAGGTAGGGGATTTGCCTTGCATGCAACTGACCCAGGTTGAATTCCCGCATCCCATATGGTCCCCTGAGCACCGCCAGGAGTGATTACTGAGTGCAAAGCCAAGAGTAACCCTCAGCATCACCGGGTATGACCCCCCCCCCCAAAAAAGAATATTCTATCCAGCCACATTATCATTCAGATTTGAAGGAACTATACAAAGCTTCATAAAAGCTCAGGGAATTCACAGCCTTCAAACCAGTTTTCCAAAAAAGTGTTAAAGAACTCCTTTAAAGAACAGGAAAACCTCTCATGATGTGGTGATCATGGCACTCACCCAAGCTGTATATGGTTCTGCTCTACGAGGATTAAGAAAGGTTAAAAACATACATACAGGATGATTAAAACATTCATCATCACAAATTGACTTTCACTGATTTATCTTTTAATAATTTTACCTGGCATTCTTTTAAGATTTTTTGGACCAAGTAATATGAAATAAATTGTCATATGACTGTCAAGGGGACAAAAAAAGGAGAGAGGGCAGATGAGCAGTACAGCAGGTACAGCATTTGCCTTCTGTGCAGCCGGCCCAGGTTCGATTCCCGGCATCCCATATGGTCCTGAGTTCTGCCAGGATTAATTCCTGAGAAGAGAGCTAAAAGTAACCCCCGAGCATCGACAGGTGTGGTCAAAAAACAAAAAATCAAAAAAGAAAAGCCTCATTTATGAAAGAAAAGATATGGTGATCACATATCTATATGAGGATCAAGTACAAACTAAAATTTAATGCAGTATGTTTCAGACAAGAGTTGAAAACTTAGTTATGTAAATGAGAATAGATAGTATACTATATTGTATTAAATAATTTTAATTTCCTTATTTATATATAAAGTAATGTAGCAATTAAGCATTAAAAAATGGCTTTTGTTGCTTTATTTTCTGATAATTCCATTTGCCATTTCTTTACGTTTAGTTGGAACAAGCAATACGAAATAAATGTTATGTGCCTGCCAAGGGGGCAGGCTAGGGATGGGGGGACCCTGGGGACGCTGGTAGTGGAACTGGTATTACCACAAGTATGCCTGAAACAATTCTATTATGAACAGCTTTGTAAATCACGGTGTCTTAATTAAAAGAGAAAACAGTAACAGAAACAGTAAGTTATCTTACAAAGTAATGAACAAAATCAAGGCATGCTGGCTTACAGACATGAAAACGACATACTACTATGAAACAGCTCTGAAAACACACAGTGCATATAAAAGAGTCTTAAGCACAGGAAAGACTTTTCCTAATTCTATTAGTATTCACATGATGAAACAACTTATTGATGTACACTGGTCTCACATTCAGTAATACCTTTGCTAATAAGAGTATGTCCAAATATCACACCTCTTTTTTGACAAAACATAATTATCAGAAGCTAGAATTGAGGGCACAGGGTGAGTTCCAGGCTATCAGAGAAGAGAATGGCAACAGAATGAAATTATCATTAAATATCACCTAACAGTCAAACATGCAAGAAAATATAAAATATGCATCAGCCAGTTTTAGGATGGGTTAAGGGAAAGAGGCAATGAACCAGAAGACTATGAACAGTAAGAAGAGAAATAAGAGGAACAGCCCATCGACGGAGCGTGGGGGTTCAGCAGAGGAAATGCAGAAGCAGGAAGCAGGAACAAACCTCCAGCTGAGGAGGAACCTGGCCAGAATTCCCCTTGGCGGAAGGGGTCGCACCGTTCTTTCTGAGCCTTTTTCTCCCATCTCTATTACCATCAAGGTAACAGAGGCAGTTTTCAAGGTCAAGCTCAGCAGGAAGCCTGGTATGACAGGAGGGCTCCATACACTATACTAGCCATATATCACCCTATCGTAGCAGTATTCCTGCGGCATAGAATTTAACATGCAACTTCTGCACTAGACAACATACAGCTGGTTTCAGTATAATCAGTCAGTTAAACATAACAGCAAATAAGATAAGACAAAAAAAGGAGACAATGCAGCATTCGAAGCTGCTCAGAAGTGGAAGGTTGGATGGTAAGTGCCAGAGAAACGCCACTGGCGAGTAAAGTGTCAGCATTTTCTCTGTTTTCTCGGTTGAACTTCACAAGAACCTGTGGCTAAAGTGGAGAGTCAATGAGCACAAGCTAATGGGTACAGGACCCTGGCATTATGCAATGAGAGTTAAACTAGAAAACTAATTATGTTATCAGAGCTAGAATTCTCTTGAAGAATGAGTAATGAGAGATAATAATCCACCTATAATCCACCTGTAGTTATGTTCCAAGACTATAGGTACACTCCAAAAGATCTGTGATCACATATGTACCCAGACTTGCACAAATGCTCACAACAGGGGCCGGAGGAATAGTACAGCAGGTAGGGCGCCCGCCTTGCATGAGGCAACCCAGGTTCAACATCTGGCACCCTCTAAGGCTGCCAGGAGTGATACTTGGATGCAGAGGCAGGAGAAAGCCTGGAGCACCACTGGGTTTGGCCCCCAAACAAACAAACGAATAACCGCAGATGTTCACAGCAACACTATTCAAAATAGGAAGAAAGAGGGAGGGAGGGAGGGAGGGAGGGAGGGAGGGAGGGAGGGAGGGAGGGATTGATTCAATGTCCATCAGTTCAAAGTGTGTCCAACTCATGAATGAATAAACCAAATAAGGACCAAATGTACAGATACATGGCACAGTTGGGATACACCTGAAAACATTACGATAAGTGAAAGAAGGTAGACACAATACATTGTTACGATTTTTTTTTAAATGAAATGTTCAGCATCAAAAACACTACAGACAGAAAATTTGCTAAAGAGGCCAAGAGGCCAAGAATAGGCAGTGACTTTAGGGTAATGAAAGTGATTCTGGGGGGAGGGGACTTTAGGACTCTGCAAACAATATACTTAAAGAGACACTGGAGGGGGCAGAGAGACGTGCAGTGGTCAGGGCAGGTGCCTTACTTGCATCTGGGCCATGTACCACATGCCTCCCTAGAATCATGGGGGCCCCTGATAACAGCTGAGATGGTCCTGGTGCTCCCCAGTACTGCAGCACTGCGTCCGTGGGCCCTAGCATGAAACCACCAGCCTGGTTGGCTAAGTACTTCTGGGACTGACACCCAGGACTACAAAGCATCATCTAGGAGATTCCACCCACCCACACACCAAAGCAAACACGAGACTGGAAAGCACACCTCAGAGGACTGGAGTGCATGCTTTGGACGCCAATACTGCATGGTCCCTAAGCACCTTTGCCAAGAACTAATCCCATCTCCCCACACCCTCACCCTTCGACTGATGAGTGGCTCATAACTCAAACCTATAAATAAACAAACGAAACCACTGGATTTTCACTTTGAAAGACCAGTTTAGTGATAAGTAAATTATACCTTCATTTTACTAAAAAAGTTTTGCCCAAAGACAGTAATTGGAGAAACAATCAGGGAGACATCAGCATGAGAACCTCAAAATGGAGGGGCCCCAAAGGCATGGACGAGGAGCCAGTGATGCTACGTGGGCGGGTGCTGGCCGTGCACCCAGCTGCCCCGAGTTCAACTCACAGCACCACGTACAAGGTCCCCCAAGCACCCCAGGCGTGACCCTTGAGCAGAGGGCCAGGAGCAGGCGCTGCCGAGTACCGCTGCATGTGTCCAAAACTCAAAGCAAAACAGTATGAAAGAGAGAGGGCGAGAGGGGAGGGACAGGTGTGCTGAGCTCAGTCCCGAGGGAAAGGCCATCTGAGCAGCTTCAGCCCAGCAGACCTGGGCCAGCCTGCTGTGACAGGGGCCCTGAGACTCAGGAGCGCTGGAGCCCACAGACCCCTGTTCAACCCCCACACAATGAGCCATCCCACAGACTCCTACTTCGGGTCCACTCCACAATCCCGTGGCAAATGCAGTCCTCGCTTAATAATGTTTAATATGACCACCTGGCATGATTTATGATTAATTACTTGCTGTTGTTAACTGTTACTATACTCAGCTATTATTTCTCAACCTCTGAACTCCCTGACAAGGTGTCTCCACCCTCAACTGAGAATTCATTTCTGTATTCGGGCCAAGAGACAGAGTACAGAGGGAGACGCTGAAGGCCTAGATTTCCAGGCCACGGGCAGGTGGCCATCACAGAAGCGCCAGAAGCTGATGACTCCGTCAAGACAAGGCGGCCCTCGCAAGGAGATCCATCGCACCGACTGGGGAGTATTGGAGATTGATGCAAAACCATGCCCAACAGTTCCTGCTTCCAAGCACAGAGAGTGGAAAGGTCACTTTCCTTGGGCTAATCGCAGATAGTGCTGGTCATGACTCAGCTCAGAGCAATGAGACAGAAGCTGTGAGGGAGGGAAGAGCTGACTTCCCTTCCTAAATGAAAAGGAGATCTCTCACCCAGGCAAAATGTGAGCTCTCGGCCTTTCCCTCTGTTCCCTGGTGGGAAAGTAAGTCTCACCTAGGTGAGAAAATATGGCTATGGGAAGGGCAGGAGAAAGGCCTCAGTGCCCAGGAGGATGAAGCAGAGGAGAGGAAACAGCGGTGACCCCATGCCATGGGGCCTGGCAGCTGTCTCTAAGCCGCGGGGCCACAAGCCAACTCTGGCCACCCACGGCTGGGCACTGTGACTAAAGGACCTGACACTGTAAGGAAAGATCGAAGCGTGGGGCCAGAGCACCCGTACAGGGGACCCAAACACCACCAAGAGCCACCCCAATGTCACAGGGAGCGGCCCGCAGGCCCAGAGCCCAGAGCAGGACCCACGCACTGCAGGGTGAAGCCCCGAAACCTCTGGATGAGACCACCACATCCAAAGGAGTGCGGCCCTCAAAGACCACCACAGCCAAACGCCTGTGCAGCCTCGGCATCTCAACACAACAACAGAGAGAAGGAGACCAACAGTGAAACACAGAGTCCTGTGCAGTTCCAGAAGTTTCTGGGACAGAGAAGCAGTACAGGAGGTGCGGCACTTGCCCTGCTTGTCACCAACTCCGGCCAATCCTCAGCATGACATATGGTTCCTGGAGTATTGCCAGGGTCACCCCTGAGAGAGAAATCATCCCAAAGCACAGCCAGGCATGTTCCCCTCAAACAGAACAGCAGCAGCAGCAGCAAAGCACTTAACTTAGCATATTGGGGTAGGATCTTTAAACCATCACATACATAAAAACCATTCATGGCAGAGAGATAGCTCCAAGTGGCAGCGTGCAGGCCTGGCAAGGGTGCAGCCCTGAGTGGGAGCCCAGCCCAACATCAAGTCTCAGATCCTGGTGGGCTTGAACTCACCAAAGGACCTGAGCACCAAACCAGCAGGGCCGGCACCACAAGGAGTGATTCCCTGAACCTCCAATACTGCTAGGGAAGGACCCTTTAAAAAGGAAAGAAAACCCAAGGAAAAGCCTTTAAAAATATTTTAGAAAGCATCAGACTACACACATTTGCACACAAAACCTTAGTTCCTTATTAGTCCACTTCCAGAAACCCCTGTGATTGGTTTGCCATTGCTGCAGAATTAAAGGTTTACTGACACTGAAAACTAATTGCATTGCAAACACCAAAACACTAACTTTTCCAACTAAAATTTGGCCTGGAGTATTTGGAGACGCCTAAGAAATAGTACTGCAAAAAAACCAATGACCAGGGTCCAGAGCAGCGACCAGTGGCAGGGTGCTGCTTTGCACACAGCTGACCAGGGCTCAATCCCTGGTATCATATCCACATGGTACCCTGTGCATGGCCAGGAGTAATTCCTGACTGCAGAGCCAGCTACGGCTCAAACACAAAACAAAAAAGAGACCAAAAAAAAAAAAAAAGCAAAAGCCAAAAAGTAAAGACTGGCTTTTAAGAAAATACCCTTCTATGAAAAAAAGCAATACTGAAAAAATTAATGCCAGTCACCAAAGGGGGGGGGGGGAGAACCCTTCCATGTATCTTCCACATTCCCTACATAACAGATTAGACATGCTGCGGGGAAGCCTACTTATTAAAACGATTTCATTTCACTGACACAATAAAAGCATGGGAGATAAACCTACAGTCTCGGTGTTCTTCAAATAGTGAGCATGTCGACATGAAGTCGTAAGTGTAAATATTTGTTCCCTTCTTTGGTTTATAAATTTCATGATGATAAAATTCTGTATATAGAGCTACTAATTAAAAAAGGAATCTATTTGCCTTGTAGGATGCTTGAGGTTGTATGTTTATTCACGAAGAGTGAAATGGCGCACACTAGGAAGGAATGGGAATTAGGAGGTTGAACTTTGTTGGCTTAACAAGTTACTCCTGAGAAGGAGGAGAGATTTCATTTATCAAATCGAAGACTCTCCTTTTGAAGATAATTTGTGTGAAGATGTACATTCCAAGTACAAATTCGTATCTCGCCCGACCTTGAAAGTAAGGATGATGTGTCATGAAGAAACAAATTAAATGCTTGAGAAAAAAGGAAGCCAATGTTGCATGACTTTGAATGTAAGGCCATTTGATTGAGACCACCTTTTTTTTTTCCCTTTATTTTATTTTATTTTTTTTAAAGTTGTAGATTTACAATTTTTTTTTCTTTGGTTTCAATCATACAATGATCAGATACCCATCCCTCCACCAGTGCCCATCTTCCACCACCATGGATAATATCCCTCCCACCCCCATCCCCCCATCCCCCCTGTCTCTGTGGCAGGGCAATCCCCTGTGTTCTCTCTCTCCTTTTGGGTGTTGTGAGACCACCTTTTAACGCTCCTCAAGCAACTGCTCACAAGAGGGGTGAGATGCAGTGTGGAGCAAGCCAAGCCACGGAGATGAACAGCCACCACTGCGACTACTGGCAGAATTCTGTGCTAACCTAGTTGATTTCTCTTAATAAGCACCTCTCCTGCAAATAACTCATGAGACTGAGTTCTTAGTAAGTGCCAAGGACTGATCAAAACACGCTACGAGAATTACCTTATTTACTAAGCAGTTCTTTCAAAGAGAGTCCTCTTATGCCCAGTTTATAAAACTGAATTTATTTTTCATTTTTTAAACTAAAATCGTTTAATATTTTACATGTCTGACACAGAAGTCAACACTAACAAAAAGTAACTTCCCTTGCTTATTAGTAAGTAATCAGGTGGCATGTCCAGGCTCAAAAGCAGGGATCAATTCCCCCGTGTGGTTCCTGGGGCTCCTTCACCTGTCCACAAAACATCTCCTCGCTCCCTTCTGGCTTCTCAGATTTCTCACAGATGCTCCTTTGTCTTTCACTGCCAGGAAGGGAGGTAGAATCTGGCCTCAGATTCTGGCTCCTCTTATCCATACCCTTCCCCAGGGATCACCCTTTCTAGTCCTCAAAACAGCCAAGAGCCCTCAAAACCGTATCTCCAGTTCAGACTTCGTAGATCCAGCTAACCGCCAGCTGTCCGGACTAAGCCTAAACTCCAGGCCGGGAGCCTGTTTCCTTTCTTCTCAAATCACATCTTTCCACCTCTCTTTTCTCCCGGGGCATGGTACTGCCATCTATCCAGATTCACCTGGGACTTCTTCCCTCTTCCTCCAACAAGTTCTATTAACTTCATCTCTTAAAAATACCCTGAATTGGGGCTGGAGTGATGGCACAGTTGGTAGAGCGTTTGCCTTGCTCACGGCCCGTCCCGGGTTCGATTTCCAGCATCCCATATGGTCCCCCGAGCATGGCCAGGAGTAATTCGTGAGTGCATGAACCAGGAGTAACCCCTGTGCATCGCTGGGTGTGACCCAAAAAGAAGGAAAAAAAAAAAACCTGAATCTGGGGCTGGGAGAGTGTGCTCCAGGGCCTGAATTCAAATCCCGGCACTTCATGCAGGCCCAACACAACACCCCAGTGCAACCAATCAGTACAGCCCTGGCACTGATCCGTGCCACCAACCAAGGATGACATCTGGAGCCCCTGAGCACTGTGGGGAGCACCCCAGCCAGGAAAAAGATCCTAAATCCCTCTTTCCTCTCTCTTGTCCTGGACCCCACACTACACAGGGTATCTATCTGTCCCTCAAAGACCCTGGGATTGTTTTCAATTTTGTGTGGCATGCCCGTTGGTCTTGGGCAGCTTTTCCCCAGGGCAAAGCTGTATCCTCTAATTCATTCCAGCTTGAACTCAAATGTCATTTTTTAGGAGAGGCCTTTCCAGACCTGTGCCACTAAGTCTGTTTGTAGAAGAGCACCTGCCACCTAGCCTAAGTGAAGGCATCTGCAGTGTCCCTGGAAGCTCTGGGAGGGCCATGTCTACCCTGCTCACGGCCACTGCCCAGCAGTGTCTGGCAAGTGGCAGGCACTCAGTACCCAGGAACTTCAAGACTGGCAACAAAGGGTGGTTATAAATCAAGTCAGCTGGGGAAACACCGCCTCACGGCCCATCAATCATTACAGAAATGAACAAGGCAGGGCGGCCAGCAGTAGCCACCCAAGTGAGTTTGTCCTTTGCTTTCTTATTCCCATGGGGATGATGAAACATTCTGTTTACAATAGTCCTGTGAGTGGCTTTTCAGCATTAGATGGTCACTAAATAAAGACTATATTCTACATTCTGACCTAGTGTGTCCACACCCTTCTAACTAAAAGGTTTCCCCAACATTAATTCTCCTACATGGACCGTGCTATAGCATGTGTCTTTGAGGGAGGATTTTTTGTTTGTTTTTGTCTGCCTCTTATATTTTGGTAATAAGAATCGAACTTGGGCTTGTACATGCAAGGTACCAACCATTTTTCTTCTTGTTTTTTGCTCGCAGACACCCTCTACACTGATCTCACAGTTACAAGAAAAAGAAAATGTATGAAGAATGGTGTAGCATGTCTATATTTTGTATTTTTTTTTTGATAAATAGAAAATCATCTCTGGGCCAGAGAGATAGAACAGAGGGTAGGGTATGTATCTTGCATGTAGCTCATCCGGGTTCTATCCCCAGCATCCCATGTGGTCCCTCTAAGCCCACCAGGATTAATTCCTGAGTGCAGTGCCAGGAGTAAGCCCTGAACACTGCCTGGTGTGGCCCGAAAGAGAGGGGAGGGGAGGAGACAAAATTTCTACCTGCACCCCACAATTGTAAATGAGTCTCTTCACCACCTGATCCCACCCCACGGGTGAAATCCCCATGTTAATCACTCACAGAGGTGCTGACCTGAGTGGATTGAGTGGGAGCACCTGGGGGAAGAGGAAATTCTATGAGCAATAAGCATGTAACAATCAGGGCGGCAACGTCTACTCCCTGGGCCACCAGATCCGAGCCACCACCACCCTTTCTACCTCAAGACCACATCTCAGATCTGCCTCCTCCTTTGCACGGCCACTGCTGCAGCCACACCGAGACCTCGGCACTCGGCACGGCCTCCCGCACATCCCCTCCCACACACCTCAGCCTCTGAGACCTCTGAAGCATTATTTTCAAAGTATTTCAACCCTACAGAAAAGTTGCAAGAACATTACAATAAACACCCATCTGCTCTTAACAATTTGCTATCTTTGATTCCATTCACTCGCTCGTTTTTGTTCCGGAACCATTTGAGAATACACTGCAGAGACTGTGACCCTGCACCTCCCAGAAGAGCAAGGGCAGTCCCCAAACTAACATATGGTCCAGCGATTCCACTCCTGGGACTATATCCAAAGGAAACACACTGCTACTGAGATATTTGCTCCCTCGTGCTCACTGCAGCACGGTTTACAGTCCCAGGCACAGAGGCCACACTGAGTGCTCATCCGTGGATGAAGCTGTGTGAACCAACACACACACACACACACACACACACACACACACACACAATCAAAAGGGAAGAGACTGTCATCTGCAACCACTCCATGGATGGGAATGAGATATCAGACCCTCTTTTTTTTGTTTTTTTTTGGAGGGGAGGGGGGTCACACCTGGCGATGCACAGGGGTTACTCCTGGCTCTGCACTCAGGTGCTCAGGGGACCATATGGGATGCTAGGAATTGAACCCGGGTTGGCTGCATGCAAGGCAAATGCCCTACCTACTGTGCTGTTGCTCCAGCCCCGATGTCAGACACTCTTAAGGAGAGAGGAAGGAGGAAAGGAGAAAGGGAGGGAGGGAGGGAGGGAGGGAGGGAGGGAGGAAGGAAGGAAGGGAGGGACGGAAGGAAGGAAGAAATAACTAAGACTGCCTCAGGAAAAAATAACTGAGACTTTTCTGGTACAAGGTAAGAAACAGAAACAAGGGTCAGGAGGAACAGATGAAAATGGTCAAATGACACACTTTTGTCTGTAAGATAAATAGTCAGGAGTGTGCTATTCAGAGAGTATGGTGACTGGAGATAGCACAGCGGTAGGGCGTTTGCCTTGCACGCAGCCAACATATACCATTTTGTATATTTCAAAGCTGCTTCAAGAATAAATCCTGAAGGTGGACCTGGTGTAGTAACAATCTACGCCGAAACAGTACTATTAACTTAATATAGTTCATGGTGCCTAAGTTTTAAAAGAAGAAAAATCCAGAGTTCTCATCACTTGGGGAAAATGCTTTCCTCCTTTTTTTGTATCTTTATCAGATGATAAATGCTACCAGCTTACTAAGAAATTTTTTGCGGGGTGGGGGTAAGGGCCTACACCTGGTGGTACTAGAGTTTACTCCTGAATCTGCACTCAGGGATCACTTCTGGTGGGCTGGGGAGACCATCTGGGGTGCCAGGGATCGAACCCAGGGGAACTATAACCAAGTGTCTGACCTGCTCTTCTATCCCTCTCCAGCCCCTTACCAAGTTTACTGTGATCATTACACAAAAAAAGTGAACTGAATCATTATTTGCATATCTTAAACATATAGAATGCTGAATATCATTAACATCTCAGTAAACCAGGGCTGGGTGGGCGAACAGGCCAGCTTTTCATAAACACGGTGGGTTATAAACTGAGAAAACTTAACATTGATAAAGTCCTATCTGCAATTATTCCAGCCCTGCTCAAATGCTGCCATCTGTGCTCACTATCCTTCCTATCACACACATTTCACTTAGCTCTCATGTCTCTCAGTGATTTTTAAAGCACAAAATAGGGGCTGGTGGGATAGTACAGTGGATAGCACGTTTGCCTTGCACGCAGCCGAGCAGGGTTTGCTCCCCGGCACCCTGTAACAGTCCCTGGAGCACCACCAGGAGTGATTCCTGAGCACAGAGCCAAGGAATAAGCACCAAGCACTGTCAAACAGAGCCCAAACACCAAAAAATTAAAATATAATAAAAGTGGGGCTGGAGGGGGCTGGAGTGACAGCACAGAGGGTAGGGTGGCTGCCTTGCACGCGGCCGACCCAGGTTCGATTCCCAGCATCCCATATGGTCCCCTGAGCAACGCCAGGGATAATTCCTGAGTGCAGAGCCAGGAGTGATCCCTGTGCATCGCCGGGTATGACCCAAAAAGGAAAAAATAGTGGGGCTGGAGTGATAGCACAACGGGTAGGGCGTTTGCCTTGCACGCAGCTGACCCAGGTTCGATTCCCAGCATTCCATATGGTCCACCAAGCACCAAGAGGAGTAATTCCTGAGTGCAGAGCTAGGAGTAACCCCTGATCATTGCCAGGTGTGACCCAAAAAGCAAAATAATAAAAGCACAAATATCATTGTCCAGTTTCACTGGGGGCGCCCTGGAGGGGGGCGGGTGAGACCCCCTCCCTGCCCCAAGGGACCCAGCCCCGGGAGCCGAAAACCTCCAGAACTCAACCGCCGCCATGCTCTGACCACTTTCCACACACTCAGGCCTTTTCTTGGACCGCATAACACTTCAAAGGACACACCCTACCTGGACTCCAATCCACTTTCAATGGGATTCAAAGCAGTAGACAACCTTAGAAGGAAATATTATATTACTTCGGTTCTGCTTTGGGCAGGGATTGGGGTACGGGATGAAAACACCCGATATATGGTGGTGGGAAGGTGTATAGTGCTGGGATTGGTGTTTGAATATTAAGTGTAATCAAATATTGTTAACTACTTTATAAAATAAACTTAAATAAACATTTTTTTAAGTGTGATTGCCCAACTTGAAATTCTCTACTCCTCCAGTGCCCAGCTCTGATCTTGGAAACTGCCCCATTTCTTGCTCCAACACAATTTCTGGCCCCTTCTTCCCTTACGTCCTCTTTGCTTCATCTCTCCTCAGGAACTCTGAAGAGCACAATTCTCTGGTCTTGGGCTCACTTTGCTCTTCATTCCCCACATGCCACAGACATGGTTCATGATTACCTTTTTGGTTTATTTGCTTATTATCACCTTCACCATGAATAACACCAAACATTAGCCAAGCGGCACGAATGCTGGCCGACCTTGACCGTGAGTGTGGAAAGGTCAGACTGCAGTTGAATCTCATGAAGACAATGTTCATGAAAAATGGACTAGTTCCTGACGTTCCATTTACTCTCAACGGAACAAACATCTCTGAATGCAGCAGTTCTGTGTACCGAGGTCGAGAACTCAACATGACAAATGACCTGGCACCTGAGTTGCGCAGGAGAAAGAGAGCGGCATGGAACACCTTCAAGAACATCGAAGAAATAGCTAAGAGGACGAAGAACCTCCGGCTCAGGGCACATCTCTTTGACTCCATGGGTCTTCCTGCATTAACATATGCCTCAGAGACCTGGGCCCTATGAAAACAGGACGAGAATGCTATTCGGGCCTCCGAAAGAGGAATCGAAAGAGCTATGTTTTGAGTATCACGCTTCACTCAAGTGAGAGAAAAAATCTGGAGTTCTGACTTCCATTGACAATCAAGAATCAGGGATGCTGTCTCGTGCATCCCTGAAAATAAAAAAAGTTGAAAATCAGATGGGCTGGACACATAATGCGATTTGGAGATGACCGCTGGACTAGAGCCATTTACCGACTGGATTCCACGGGACATCAAAAGAACACATGGCCGCTCACGAGATGGCCAGACTTCTTCGTCAAGACCCTGAAAGAACGACGTGAGGCTCATCATGTTACTGGAGCAAGCAGATGCCATTGGCCTACACTAGCACACGACAGGGACGCACGAAGACGTTACTCGTGCCCGGTCAAGCAAATCAATGAGTAATGGTATGTCAAGTGATCAAGTGATCACCAAAAAAAAAAGGGGGTGGCTCTGAGCACAGCAACTGGCCCAAGTAGGTGCTCAACAAATACTTTAGATGGAATAAGTGCAGAATGAATACATAAACTGCCTGTTAAAAGTGGTCGTGCCAATTCCAATCATTGCACAGGGCCTGTGCGGATGGAAGGCAGCAGGGACGCACAGCCAGGTGGAGGGGGGCAGTGAGCGCACCTTCAGACAAACACGGAGGAGGCAGATAAGAACAAGGTGCATGCATGTGGCTGACCCGGGTTCAATTCCCAGCATCCCATATGGTCTCCCAAGCACTGCCAGGAATAATTCCTGAGTGCAGAGCCAGGAGAGTAACCCCTGAGCATCGCTGGGTGTGACCCAAATAGGAAAAAAAAAAAAAACCCAAGCTGCAGGTTAGCGTGTCACACAGCAAGGTGATGGCAAGTGCCGGAAGGACACTATGCTCAGCTCAGCCTAGCTCGCTCGGATGTCCAGGCCCGACCCCATCATAGGTGGCCCTACATCTCTGGACCTTGATTTCCTTATGTTTCGGTACAGGTGATGCCGAGATGTGGGGGGGTGGGAGCATGGCACTGAGTGGGGGAGCTGAGGGCGGACACTGGGGGCGGGGGGGGGGGTTGGGATGTTATGTTCATAAAACCCAATTATTGACAGAACAGTAAAACTACATCATGGTGAAAACGATTTTTTTTAATTTTTATTTTTATAAAATAAAATCTTTTATAAAAATTATCAAATAAATAAAAATTAAAAATTAACCAGAAAGGAAAACAGGCTCCTGAATACGAGAAGGGGAACAGACTGAACAATACTGAAAGCATGAAATCCCAACTCCAACCAGCAAACTTGAAAGTGTGCCTGTCAAGGTGGCAGGCTGGGAGGCGGGAGAGAGCTTGGGAAGCTGGCGGAGGAAAGTTAACATTGCCAATGGGAACTCTGGGTGCAAAACCAACTACTGGGAGCTGGAGCCATAGGACAGCAGGTAAGGTGCTTGCTTGCATGTGGCCAATCTGGGTTCAATTCCCAGCATCCCATATGGTACCCTGAGCCAGGCAGGAGTGATCCCTGAGCACAGAGCCAGGAGTAAGCCCTGAGCACCACCAGGTGAGGCCCAAAAACAAAATAATAAAAACAAAAAACCCAAAGAACTCAACTATCAATAACTTTGTAAATTAGTTTTTTAATTTAAAATAATTGAAAAGTAAAAAGTAATTTTAATTGCTTAATTTTTTTTTAATGAGAAGAGGGGAAGTAAATGATGGCCCAAAACTGACTTTAAATGATCCCTCATCAAATGAACAATAACCTGAGTGAAATGTATCATTTTCAGCACACTCTAGTTCTCAATAAACCCATTTCCTCCTTCCTGTTCAGTCCTTTTTGGGCCTAGTGATCCTCAATATGCAGGTGGACACCCACAGGAACAAAACACCAAGACTGCTCTGGGTCATGCCCCATCTCTGCAAAAGCCTCACAAACACTCTTAAGAGTTTGTGTAAGTGAATGGAGCCTGGGCTCAGCCAATGGCTGGGAGAACCTCACCACTCCAATTCAGCGATTTCTTTCATTCTAACCATGTCCCTGCAGTAGGCAACACAGACAGAAAAATAATTAAGAGCTGGAAAGCAAATACAAGGGTCAAGGTGCTTGAGCTGCCCATGGCCAACCCTGGTTCAATCAGAGCACGATGCATGGTGCCCCAGCATCACCAATGATCCCCGAGCACTGCCAAGTGTAGCCCCAGCTCCCCCACCTGCCAAAGAGAGACTCTGTCTGCAGGGAACTTATTCCAGAATGGAATTGTGTGTCCAAAGAGGACAATGAAGCTCTCCTGAACACTGAAAAGATCCAGGGGATGGCAGTAGCCTCAAGAGCTAAAAGAGGGCACTTTCTGATGGTTCAGCTAAAAAAGACATTATTTCCAGGGGGCTCTGAGTGATTTCCTTCTCCCTGGAAGGGGGGCAGTAAGCTAAATGAGTTTGGGGACCTCTGGCCTAGAATGTCAAGGTCCACAGAACTAGAGTTAAAGGCAAGATGAACAGAGAGGATCATAAAGCTTGGCTAGTTTAGGGGAGGAGAAAGTGCCAGAGGCCAGAAGACTGGCCTCTAGAGGCAGGCAAGAAGCTAGCTGGTAGGAGAAAGCAGCCTGGTACTGTGTAATCCAGGGGTCGTTTTCTTCCGGTGCTGCTGGTTCTGGCCCTGGTTGGCTCACACAGGCACGTCATGGCATCTCCAGACCAGGACACGTCTCCTAACTGTTGCTCAATGCCCAGCATGTTTGTCTTGGCTAACCCTCGGCTAGATGGAGCCTTAGAAGCCTTCAGGGAAGCTAGAGAAGAGGAGTGAAGCTGGAAGAGAAGCAAGCGGGGGGGGGGGGGGGGGGGGGGGGGGGGAGAGTTGAGGGACAAAACCGCAGGATTCAAAGGAAAGAAGAGGGGACTGCCTGAGCGTGACCTTCCCCCTTCTTCCTCCTCCCCCGGCTCCTCTGGGCCAACTTTACATGCTGAACTATACTTTTTTTCATGTCAGAAACTGGAGATTACTTGTATTTGTTTTACTCTATGTTTTTCCATCTGCAGATATCTATAGATGAATTCAGTGAGGTTTTTTTTTTTTTCATAACACCAGGAAGTTGGCTATCTTACTCATGCACCGGATGTATCTGATTTATTTAGATCTTACTAATCTCTGGAAATCCCTGCTACATATAACACACACAATAATTTCCTTTAACCAAATTATTTCTAGTTTCAGATGCTGATAGATCAGATTATCTTTTTTTTTTTAAATAATACTGGACGAAACCCAGGGCACCTTACACAGACAACTTACAGGCTCTACCAATAAGTCCCAAGCCCCGGACCTCCGTGATCTTTTGTACTAGAAACATGTGCATTACTTGTTTCATTAACTGACAAGTGTTCCACAGAGAAGGAATAATCATTGAAATTATCTCATTCAACAGACAATTTACGGTTGAACAAGCCAGATAAAAAGTGAAAAGATGAATTCAATCTGTTTGAACTTCACTGGTACCTGACTGGGAGGTCAGCTGACACTGGTAAAACCCTCATCGTTATTCGTCCTTGATGATCAAAACATGAGAGTGCTCGGGAGAAGCTGCTCAACTTGACAATGCAAACGTGGGGGCATTTAGACTGGGAAGTGCAATGGAATTAGAGGAAAAGGCTTTTTTTAATGAATGATACTTGAGGGGCTGCAGCAATGGTACAGTGGTAGGGTGTTTGCTTTGCACACAGCAGACCTGGGTTCAATCCTCAGCATCCCATATGGTACCGAGTCCACAAAGAGTGATTCCTGAGTGCAGAGTCAAGTGTAACCCCTGAGCGTCGGGTATGGCCCGCAAACCAAAAGAGAATAAAATTTGAAATGGAAAACATTTATGAAAACCCCATAATAGTTTTATGGAGGTTGGGGGGAGTGTACAGAATTATTTGGAACATATCTGGTAGTCCGTGGGGATCATTTCTGATGATGCTCAGGGGCCATGTAGTGCCAGGGACCAAACCCAGGCCTCACGTATGCAGAACACTCCCTTGGTCTATCTATTGACATATCTCCCCAGCCCCATGAAATAACAGGGATTTTTTTTAAGAAGAGCATAACACTTAGCTGTAGTTGTGCCTTGATGATAATTATGCAAGAGGACATGAGCACAGCCAAATCTGGAAAGAAAACTAGTGCAAAAATTATGGACAGTGTGCGCACTTCAATTTCTTCTTTCATGTTATATGTTGCTTTTTATGTCATTGAGACAAGCATAGACAGGACTGAGAAAAGCAGAACTTTCAGCTGACGCTTAAGATTTACCCAAAGGCTGTGGCTAAGGAGAAGGCAGTTCATTAGCCCGCAGGAGGAGGAAATGGAGCATGAGCTTTGCCAGCAGGAGGCCCGGCACACCAGAATGGCCTGGTCACTGTGACCTCTTTGAGCCTGAGACTTCTCATGAAGTCACCAGGATAACATGAAAGTGCGTGTGTAAAAGGTCAAGCCTTCAGCACCCCCATTATAGAATATGTGCTTAATAAGCATTCATAGATCTGATACCCGAAAAAGTGAGCTCGAAATCAAGATAACCGAGCCCAACCGAAGCCAAACAGGAGGCTGGCTTCTTCAGCAAACGCTGCTAAGGCTTCTTGCGGCTCAGTCTACACTGCCCCGAAAACCAAACCAAGCCAGAACAAGCCAAAAAGAGCAGTCCAAGAAAAATTCTGCAAATAGAGAAATGAACCACATCATTTTGGAAATTGCTTCCAGAATATTTGTGAAGATAAGCTAAAAAAAAACTTCAAACTAAAAAATATCTTCAGACTTCAACGAATCAGAATGTTCCTATCATCAAATATTATTTCTCCAACTTACATTAAATTTTTAAAACTTAGGGCCAGAGTGATAGTACAGCAGGTAGGGCATTTGCCTTGCACGCGGCTGACCTGGGTTCCAACCCTGGCATCCCATATGGTCCCCTGAGCACCACCAGGAATAATTCCTGAGAGCAAAGCCAGGAGTAGTAACATTACCCCTCAGCATCGCCGAGTGTGACCCAAAAAGACCAAAATGAAAAGATTAAATTAAAAATTATCAAGTATTCATCCAACACTCAGTAAATCATTGCTTTAATCGTTTGAGCCAAAGGTAAAAACGTTTTTGGTCATTCATTACCATCAGAACAGCAACAGTGTCAAAAGAGGAAGAAGGCTTTCACTGTTTCTTTGTTGAATACCTGGATTAAACTGACCACCCTTTAAGAAAGTCTTTGTGTGCTTCAAAAACCCAAACCAAGCCACACACAGCAGCTGCTCACTGACCAACTGGTCTGCAGAATTCAATGAATGACAAAAGGTTACCTTAATTCAATAAGATAATCAACACACTTTTACCCACCACCCAGAGTCTAACCATCTGCAAGGCGGCAGAGCCAAATGCCTATAAAACAACTGGCAGCATGCAGATATGTCCTCGTGTCCCTCATGTCAATGAAATGTCTCTCTTAGCAACAGCTAAAAGGAAGCTGAACTTTCAGAAAACTTCCAGGTAGCATGATCCAACAACTTGTTAGTAAGCTATTTTGAGATTTCCAGGCCAGATGGGTAGTATGTTTTATTCAACTGAGTCTTGCACTAGGGTAACAAAATGTAAGACAGACAAGATCTGGATCCTTTCATTGTTCAAGCAAAGCGACCCAGTGGCTTCCAAATAACAGCAGGAACAATGTAGCAGCAGAGAAAAGAGAGGAAGGGGGGAGGGAGAAGAACAGCAAAAACCCAACTAAAAGAGAAACTTCGGAGCAAGAAACCAGAACTAATTTAGACTGCAAAGTCTGACATCTGCCTTAGGCCAGGATACCATTCAGATAAACATGCATTTATTAGTGCTCGAAACTACTACCAAATAATAATACCGGTGATATTTCAACACTTTAGACACTGTAAACAACTCTATGTTAAAGTTGTTTCATTTCTTCCTAACACATTATATTGAAATCACCAGATGCAGTACTTCTTAGTGTTCAAGAATTTAAGATGCTTAAAGGTAAGAGGAGATGATTTCAGGTGATCTGAATCGAAGAGTGAGAAAGCTGTTCCCTTTTCAATTTTGTTCCATACCCTCTCATTAAGCCCAGGAGAAAGTCTCAATTTGGTGCTAATATGTCTGTAACACCTCTGTAATGTTTGCTAATCTCCCTTTGAGAGAGCAGGCCTGAGGCTCAGAGCCTAGTCGGATAATAGAATCCAGTCACATTTTAAGAAAACTCTTTTAAGTTACTTCTACAGTTACCTTTTATTTATGGCAAGAAATATTTGTTTTCCACTTACAATAATGATACAGTTTCCTTTTATCTTAGATCTATTCAAGTCTTGAAAAGAATCTGAGGCAATTTAATTTTCAGTGAGTATTTCCATTGCTTTTACTTTTCCAACTTTGATGTGCTGAAAAAATGTCAGGCATACAAAAATATTTGGAATACAGTCGGCGCTTGTCTACCCATTAGTTAGATGCACCAATTGTTAGTGTTTAACCACATCCTTTATCTACACCTGTACCTATATTTTTATACTTACTTCTGTTACGATTTCTCTGAACCATTCCCTTAAGTACTTCAGAGGACATTTCCTAACTCAAAAGGATATAATCTTGGATAATAAAAATGCCATCATCCTACAAAGAACATTAACATTAATGCTTTAATTTCCCTTAATATCTGATCCAAAATCAAAAGTATCTAATTATTCTCCAATTTCTGGTACAGAATTCCAACAGAGTTCATGCAAGGCATCTGGCTGTTATGCCTGTTGGTGGGTAATCTGGAATAACATATTTTAAAAATCACTGATATGAACAGAATATGAAGCTGGCAAGATACGATGTTGGAGGCACATATTGGTTTGAAAACACCGAACTGACCAGCAGCTGAAGTATAGAAGGAAGAAAACAATCTAAACTCGTAATAAAGAGAAAAGGCCTGCTGTTAAAGTAAACTCTGATTTATAACACACATAGGTATAAAGGAAAACATTTAAAAGGTTTTTTGATAGGCTCTTGAAAAAAAAAACTGAGCAATCAAAAGATCATTGTCTGACACAGTTATAAATTCAAAGTTCAAAATAACTACCTCACCTCTTTTATTGAATAAGCACTGTATTAACTTAAATACATAATTAATGCATTATACCTTAATTAAGCAACTTGGAAACAATACTTATTGCGGTTATTCCTAATAAGATGATTGAGACTCCAGGAGTTTGTCTAGGCCTTTGTTTGCTTTTAATTATTGTAACTTTTTCAAAAAGAATTCATTTCAGATAGAGCTAAGATGTTTAACTATCAAACAATACCAAGAGGGTTAACTTATTGATCCAACAGGACATTTGCCTTGGATGTGGCTGGCCCAGGTGTGCCTGAGGGTTTGCTCCCTTGCACTGCATAGAAATAAATCAAAGTATGAACTCTAAGGGGCTGGAGCAATAGCACAGTGGGGAGGGCATTTGCCTTGCACTCGACAACTGGCTATATTCAGGGTTGTACTTCAAAATAAGTGCTAGTCAAGACTCCTTTTAAGATTTTTCTATATTTAAGAAGTCACTGTCAGGGGCTGAAGCTATAGTAGAGCAGGTAGGGCGTTCACCTTGTATACAGTCAACCTGGGTTCAATCCCCGGCATCCCATATGGTCCCCTGAGCACTGCCAGGAGTGATTCCTGAGCACAGAACCAGAAGAAACCCTGAGCACTGCCAGTGTGAATCCAAAACAAAATGAATTTCTTAAAATTCACTAGCAAAATGTAAATATGTAAATTAATTATAAAATTTACACTTACAAATGGGCTGGAGTGATAGTGCAGCGGGCAGGGCGTCTGCCTTGCAAGCAGCCAACAGGACCGACCCGAGTTTGATTCCTCCACCTCTCTCGGAGAGCCCGGCAAGCTACCAAGAGTATCCTGCCCGCACGGCAAAGCCTGGCAAGCTACCCGTGACATATTCAATATGCCAAACACAGTAACAACAAGTCTCACAATGGAGACGTTACTGGGCCCGCTCGAGCAAATCGATGAACAATGGGAGGACAGTGCTACAGTGCTACACTTATAAATGCACTTTAATATACCATAGTAACAATTGATCTTTTCATATTGGTAGACATGACTCAGATAAAACCACTGTTCATCTATCTCTGTAAAACTATGTTTTTGAAAACCTTACTATCAAGACTTCCAAATAAGTAGTCTTATTATTAGCAATGTAGCACTGTAGCACTGTCCTCCTGTTGTTCATCGATTTGCTCAAGCGGGCACCAGTAACGTCTCCATTGTGAGACTTATTGTTACTGTTTTTGGCATATCAAATACACCAAGGGGAGCTTGCCAGGCTCTGCTGTGCAGGCAGGATGCTCTCAGTAGCTTTCCGGGCTCTTAGAGAGGGACAGAGAAATCAAACCTGGGTGGGCCGCATGCAAGGCAAACGCCCTACCCGCTGTGCTATGTGCAGGAGGAGAGACTCAGCTCACCGCTACAGCAAAATCAAGGATCATCTCCACATGCCAGGAAAGGACCCCTACGCTTACAGCTGCATCTGCGGCAAGACCAGGCACAGTCTCGGGAGTCATGTGAGAGTGGCACAGGACAGAGTCAGCAGAAGAGCAGAACCCACAGCAAGCAGATCCCCATGTCCACCCCCGCACACCAGCCACACAGGACCCACGGTGAGCAGAACCCCCAGCTTCCTCTTGCACATCAGTGACACAGGACCCACAGCAAACAGACCCCCCACTTCCCTGGCACACTAAGCACCCTAACTGAGGGTAGCCCTGACTGGCAGGGAGAGGACTAAGACTAGAGTCACAGTCCAACTTTTAGTCAGGTGCGCTTTCCAGCTGGCAATCCAAGCCCCAGGCTGGAACGACAGCACAGAGGTTAAGGAGGCACTTGCCTAGCATGCAGCTGGTTCGAATCCCAATTCCACGTAAGGTCCCCCAAGCATGGCTAGATGTGGCCCCTGAATACCCCTGCATGAGGGTAACCTATCCATCCCACCAACAAAAGTAGGACTGGGTCCTAACAATGGAAGTTAGCAGCGATCTGTGCCAACAGAGTCCCCCCACCTCGTTTCTGGGGCCGGGAGGATAAGAGCTGAGGCCAAACC
This sequence comes from Sorex fumeus, assembly GCF_029834395.1. NCBI lineage: Eukaryota > Metazoa > Chordata > Mammalia > Eulipotyphla > Soricidae > Sorex > Sorex fumeus. Next base: position 9,786,435 of record NW_026606077.1, on the reverse strand, counting down.
CAGCAGTGCTGGGGAGCATTCCCAGCTCTGGACTCTGGAGTCACTCCCAGCAGAGGCCCAGTGGCACTGGGGGAAAGCAGTCAGGGCCAGACGCATGCAAAGCAAGCGAGCATTCCAGCCCTCAACTGAAACGTCCGGGCTCTTCACTACCATTACAATGCCCTCCTGTCCTGGAAACAACCCCAATGGGAAAGGCATCAAGTCACTGCAGAAAAACTAGTTAACTGAGCTGGAGACAAAGAAAATTTCTGAAGAAAAAAGGAATGTAAAAGTACGATGGAATTTCTCAAAGAAAACAAGTCTATAGAGGGCAGAAATAAAGACAGGAGAAGAGAAGATCTGGAAACCACTGGTAGTGGAATTGGTGACGGAACACTGTATGTCACAAACCCAACTATGAATAACTTCATGGTATTTTAATAAAGTGAAAACTGGGGGACAGAAAGAATGAAGAATCATCATCATAACAAACTGAGGAATCCTAACTAAACATAGGAAGCAAGTCCTAGAGATGAAAAAAGAGCTATACGACCTCAAGAAATGCTTTAAAAGAGATTGAATACATAATTCCAGGCTGGAGAGACAATCCCCTGCAGGCCTGCATGCAGCAGGCTCGGCTTGACACCCAATGGCATTAGCTCCTAGCTCCATGTGCACCATGAGGGGTCACTCCTGAGCAAAGCGCCAGGAGTAGCCCAAGGGCACTGTTGGGTGTGGCCCCAAACCCAAAACCAGACCAAAACAAGCAATTTCAAACAGAGGCTGGGCTGGGTTATGCAGATGCCTGGAATCTGTATTGATCCCCAGCACTGCACATTCCCCCAAGCACAGCTGGGCATGGGCCTGTGCCCCCTGAGTTCTGGTTGGGGAGCTCCCAGCCAAGAAATTGCAAACACAGAGACGCTAGATACACGGAGCACATAGAAGGAAGCCCGGCCTACCATGGAAAGTTACTGAGCCAGCTCAATCTCAGAGGAAAGAGCATCAAAAATTGAAGATAACATCACACAATGACTCAAATAGAAACGGAAAGAGAAACATGAGTTAGGAAAAATAAAGAAAACCTGTCAGAAATATTAGACTGCTAGAAGGGTCAACATCAGCGTTACGGTAAACATTAGGGTTAGTGACCTGCCAGAAACTGAAGCGAGGGAGCAGGAAGTACAGACAATATTCAAAGAAATGATAACTGAGAACTTCCTTAAACCTAAGGAAAGAACTAGTCATAGATGTTCAGGAAGTTAAGAAAACAACCAAATTTCTGGATCTAGCATGACCTAGACAGGACACAGTCATTGTTAAATTGTCAAAAGTAAATGATAAAGAAAAAAACATTGACAGCTACTAGAGAAAGAAAACAGTAACATACAAAAACACCTCTATCAGACTTTGATCAGACTTCTTAGCAGAAACTCTACAAGCTAGAAGAGAGTGGAATGATATAGTCACATGACTAAGACAAAATCTGTCAGCAAAGAACTTTACCCCCCAAAATTACTTTCAAATATGATGGAGAAATAAAGGCCTTTTTCTGGCAAAGAAAAGCCAACAGAGTTTACTATCATTAGACCTGCTCTTAAAAAATGCTGAAAGGAATTCTTCTAAGTAAAAAGATGAAGCAAAAGATAACAAAATCTTGGGCAATACTACAAACAGTAATAAAGTAACAAAAACAGTAGTGATATGATGCAATAATGAAAAGATAAGAGGGGGGCAGAAAAGAACAGAACCGGCACACATTATGCCAAGCTGATATCAGCACAAAAGACTTGTGTGAACACAGAAAGTATAAAACATTCCGCAAACCACAAAACAAAAATCTAAAGAACATTTATTAAAAACGGAAGGGATCGGGGGTATCATGCCACCAGCAGGCCAATCTGTACCTGTGAGGCGAGTGCATCAGCAGCCTGATGGCGCCTTCAGATTTCCAGATACCCCAAAATTGCTGCTGTGCCTTTGGCCAGACCCCCAAAACTTAGGGCAAAGTTTACCAAGAAAGTAAACGGCCAAAAGTTAGGTATGTGGGAAACACACCCACAAACCACCTCTGGCTCAGCTATATAACTGGAGGCAAGGCCTCTCTGGTTCCTGATTGAACTGCTTAATGGCCATGATCCCAGAGACTCAGAAATAAATCTCAAAACCCAGCGGCTTTTGGCAGGAATGTGTCTGGTTCCTGCAATAGGTTACCGGTGCTGGGCCAACCCAGGTGGGAATAGGTTTTGTGCCTTGGCCTGTTCCCCCTGGTGGCCCAATGGCTGTCATCTTTCAGAGACCACTGGACAGTCAGGTTTGGGCCCCCAGTGATGAGACACGCAGGGCCTCACGGGATGGGGGTGGAGTCGGTCACATCCTCCCCACCCCAACGAGACCCCAAGTCATCGCCCATGAACGGCCTCTGGTTCCTGATCAAGCTGCTTAATGGCCATGATCCCAGAGACTCAGAAACAAATCTCGAAACCCAGTGGCTTTTGGCAGAAATGTGTCCGGACCCCACAGTACGTTACTGTCGCCAGGCCACCCCAGGGAGGAAAGGGTGTTGTCACTCTATCTGCTCCCCCTGGCGGCTCGGTGGCCACCATCCTCCAGAGGCCATTGGACAGTCAGGCTTGGGCCCGCAGTGACAAAACTTGATGGGCCTCACGGGATCGGGGTGGAGCCGGTCCTGGTCTCCCCATCCCAACGAGACCCCAAGTCATCGCCCATGAACGGCCTCTCTGGCTCCTCATCAAGCTGCTCAACGGCCATGATCCCAGAGACTCAGGAGCAAATCTCGAAACCCAGTGTTATTTGGCAGAAATCCCTCCAGATTTAAGTGTTAAAATTTCAGAATTTCAAAATCACATGGCCTCACTGCAGCCATGCGACATCATATGTTATTCATAACCATCAATAGAACACAAATTGTCTATTGTTGCCTTTTCAGCTTATCTGAGTGTTGGGGTAAAACCTCAAATAATAATGGTGGGTCTGGTGTCGAAATATTGAATGTGATCAAAGTAGAGAGAGAGTAATGTGGAAATCATCTGCCTCATAGGTAGGGGGAGGGCGTGGGATGAGGGTATACTGGGGGTTTTGGTGGTGGAGAATGGGCACTGGTGAAGGGACGGGTGTTTCATTGTATGACCGAGACTTAGCCCCGAAAGCTTTGTAACTGCTCTCACAGTGATTCAATAAATAAAATTATAAAAATGATTAAAAAAAAAAGTAAGGTGGAGTTCAGGCACAATTCAATCAGCTAATCGGTGGCTGAATAAATAGCAGTACTCCTACATTTAAAAAAAAGAAACCAGAAGGCGGGGGACGGGGAGTGATAGTACAGTGAGTAGTCACTTGCCTGCATGCAACCAATCCAGGTTCTCCAGGTTCAATCTCTGGCATCCCATATGGCCCCCTGAGCACCACCAGGAGAAATATCCGAGTGCAGAGTCTAGAGAAACTCTGAACATCACCGGGCGTTGAACAAAAACAAACAAAAACTATGCAGATCTAACAGGGCAAATGATCAACTTGAAAAGACAGAAACAAAGTAAGGAAAAAAAAACAGAATTTCTAACCAGAAAACAAGAACTTTGTGTGTGTGCTGGGGGGGTGGGGGGGGGGATAGGAGGGGAGGCATTAGGATCCAGGTATACTCTGCATACAGGATACTTACATTGGTATAAAACCAACATGAGATCAGAGGAAAAGGCTATATAACAAGGTGTCCCAAACCAACGAAGCCATGAAAGAGGCAGAAACTGCCTTCACCAGGTCTAATAAACGTCCAACTAAAAAGGATAGTGGGAAACAAAGGAATGTTCTACATTGACCCAAGAGACATAAGAAGACATAATGGTCAGCACATATGCATCCACAATCAAGCCAACCAAATAAAACATTCCCTCTAGACCTTACAGACACTGACAGCAGCACAGAAACTGTAGGGGGATCTTCACAAACCACTCACAGCAATGGATGGATTATCTAGACCAAAAAATTAACAGGGAAATAATGCATTCAACAAAGTGATGGATAGACATGAATAAACATGAGCACTGATAGAGATATATAAACTTCCAACCCCAAAGAAACAACTATACATTCATCCCAAGTGCGTGCAGACCCTTCTCAAATAGAGATAATCTGTTTGGGCACAAAGAAGTCAATTAACATGCAAAGATCAAAATCTCATCATGCATCTTTTTGGCCACAATGGTATGAGACGAGAAATTAACAATACGAAGAAAGGAAAAACCCAAACATGCAGAGACAAAACCAATATGCTTCTGAATAACTCCTGAGTGATGTAGAAATCAAAGGAGAAATGCGCTGGGCCCCAGTATCAAAAGGCTGAAAACCACTGTTCTAAACAGAAGGTGGTTCTGGCTAACTTCGAAACACTGAGCAAGTGGAAAGTGAAGAAGATTCAAGAAGCAAGTGAACTGCATCCCACAGAGATGAAAACACACCCACACCCAATACAGAGTCAGCTGGCAAGGCTGAGATATTTGGTTCAGGCATTCAAACAAAGTATCTTTACAATGATTAAACCATCATCGCACTAGATGAACACACTTCAGGCACCACACATGCACACAGACACACCAAAAGCTTCCCAGAATCATTAGGAAGTTTAAAGGGTGGGAAAAAAACTCAGTAACTCTAAAGATGTGGGGGAAATATTTCCAGAGATGCCATATTGTTAAAGATGTCTAATTTTTGAGGTGACATAAGGACAGTGGCAGAGAAGGTCATGGACACTTGGGGGGGATGAGAAACACTGTATATCAATGACATACATACACAACAATATTGTACCTAACCTATAGAAAGAAATTAATTCAAAGTCCAGATTTCAAAGGATAGTAAAAAGAACAAACAATATAGAGTATTAAACTGAATCAGACATACATTTTTGATGTAAACTTTATTTATTATATATGTGTTCAAAAGATATGACATGTCTGAAGATTATTCATGTCAAAAAAATTGAATGAAAGCAAGTACAAAATACCAAATACAAAATACTGTTATTTTAAAAATTTTAAACATAATTCATCTTGAGTTGAAAAATAACAAACAAAACATTTCTCAGAGGAGCTAAGAGGCCAGGGCTGTGCTCAGTGGTAGGGCCTTTCAGGGTAAGGCCTTGGGTTTGATCCCTGGCACCACAAAAACACATAAATATAAACAAGAGGAGCTCAACAGCAGATCTGAGATACTGAAGAAAAAAATTAAAAACCAGCAAACCTGAAGATAAATCAAGTCAAATGATTAAGTCTGAGAAAGAAGAAGAACAAAGAATAAGGAACCATGAGCAGGACCCAGAGACCTGTGGAGTAGCAGCATGCAGACTAATGTGATGGGATCCCAACAGTGGCATGGGAGAAGCCAGAGTGTATCTAAAGAAATCATGGTGAAACACTTTCCAAACGTGATGAATGACATGAATCTACATATCTGTAATTGGGGAAAAAATGTAAAAGACAAAGACCTACTTCAAACACGATCAGTTCAGAGACCCAGAACAAAAATCAAACTCAAGAATCAAAGAAGATGGGGCTGGAGCAATAGCACAGCAGGTAGGGCATTTGCCTTGCACGCGGCCAACCCGGGTTCGATTCCCAGCATCCCATATGGTCCCCTGAGAACCGCCGGGAGTAATTCCTGAGTGCATGAGCCAGGAATAAGCCCTGTGCATTGCCGGGTGTGACCCAAAAAGCAAAAATAAATAAATAAATAAATAAATAATAAAACATTTCTCTAAAAAAAAAAAAAGAATCCAAGAAGAGGGAGGGCTTGGAGGATAGCTCACATCAAAAAAATACTCCATATGGGAGCAGAGAGATAGTGCAGCAGGTAGGTTGTTTACCTTGCACGTGGCCGGCCTGGGTTTGATCCCTGGAATGATGTATGATCAAGTTCACTGTACATGTGGTTGATGCTGATTTGATCCCTCGCGCCCTATATGGTCTTCAAGGCCCCACCAGAAATGGTATCTGAGCACCACCAAGTGCAGCCCAAAATGCACCCCCACAACAAAAAATAATAGTATTGTTTTTAGCTCATATGAATCCAGAACTCATAAATCCCAGAAGCAATGACTAAAAAGGGTTAAAGGGCTAGAGAGGACTATGGAACAATACCAAAGGGAAGAAAACCACAACAAAGATAACTCTAGACAAAAAGTGTTCAGGTTATTCATAATCAAAGAAATCTACTCTCTCTCTCCAGGGGCTGGAGATAGTACAGAGGATAGGACTCTTGCCTTGCATGTGACTGTCCTGGGTTTGATCCCCGACATCCCATATGGTCTCTGGAGCACTGCCAAGAGTTAATTCCTGGGTGCAGAGCCTATTTGGTCTCCCCAAAACCACCAGGAGTAATTCCTGAGTGTACAGCCAGAAGTAACCTCTGAGCATTAAAGGGTGTGACACAAACCCCCACCGCCCAAAAAGAAAATACTATACAAGTTATATAGTTCACATTATTTAAATATAGTAATTTATATATGGCGGAGCTGGGAAGACTGAGTAAAAATACAAACTTTGAACAATAGGTATCTAGGTACCTTTAATTTCAATGAGCAGTTCCAGTCTATCATGAACTGAAAGAAAAGGAAATTAAGGAATTGTTGAAAGTCAATTTCTTTCAACAAAGCAGAAAGAAACATACAGTGAAAACTACAAATCTGAGAACCGAGAATAAGCCCTGAACACTGTCGGGTGTGCCCCCAGCCCCCACCCCCCCAAAAAAATCAGTCACAGTCACAGTCCTCCCGTTGTTCATCAATTTTGCTCGAGCAGGCCCAGTAATGTCTCCATCGTGAGACTTGATGTCTTACTGTGTTTGGCATATTGAATACGTCACCGGTAGCTTGCCAGGCTTTTGCCATGAGGGCGAGATACTCTAGGTAGCTTGCCAGGCTCTCCGAGAGGGGCAAAGGAATCGAACCCAGCTCGGCCGGACTGGTTGTGCGCAAGGCAAACGCCTTACTGCTGTGCTATTGCTCCAACCTATAAATCACTGTTAAATAGAAAATACCAGAAAATGGAAAAGATATTCCCTGTTCAAGGATTGAAAGAATAAACACTGTCAAAATGACCTTTCACTGCCAAAATGATCCAAAACTGGATCCAATGCAATACCCATCAAAATTCCAATGATGGGGGGCTGGAGCGATAGTACAGCCGGAAGGGCGTTTTCCTTGCATGCAGCCAACCCAGGTTCGATCCCCAGCATTCCATATGGTCCCTCAGCACCTCCAGGAGTAATTCCTGAATGCAGAGCCAGGAGTAACCCCTGAGCATCGCTGGGTGTGACCCAAAAAGAAAAAAAAATTCCAATCACGGCATCAGAGTGATGTACAGAGAATGAGATGCTTGCCTTGCATGCAGCGTACCTGAGTTCAATTCCCATTACCCCATATGGTCCCGAGTCCCACCAGGAGTGATCCCTGAGTGCAGAACCAAAAGTTAGCCCTAAGCATGGCCAGGTATGGCCCAAAACAAAACACAGCAAATTTTTAAAAATAAATAAAATTCAAAAAGTAAAAAATAAAAAATAATAATAAAATTGCAACAACATTCTTCAGACTTGGAACTCTACTAAAATTAGTATGGGAACATACTCCCCAAACAGAAAAGCAATTCTGAGAGGAAAAAAAAATATACGGGAGGTATTGTGTACCCAACTCTGAATTGTACTACAAATACAAAACTATAATAATCAAAACCACACATTACTGAAATAAAGATAGGCCCCAAGACCGACGAAACAGAATTCAAAGTCCTTCAACAAAGGAGCTCTGTACATGAAGGAGAACGAAGAAATGGCGAGGAGACGCCGGATAGCCAGAGAACGAAATTTCAACCATCTCTTACACCATTCACTAAAGTAGTTGAAAATGGATTAAAGACCTTGAGATTTGGGGGCAGAGATAGTACAGTGTGTAAGGAACTCGACCTGCATGTGTCTGGCCCGGGTTCGATTCCCAGAATCCCATAAGGTTTCCTGAGCCCTAACAGGAGTGATCCCTGAGCTCAGAGTCAGGAATAAGTCCTGTGCATCACTGGGTGTGGTAGGACACACGGGGACACACACACACACACACACACACACACACACACACACGATCTGGAAGTTAGACAAGAATCCATAAAATACATTGAGGAAGTCTCCAGTAAATGAACTTCAAAGGTGTTTTCAATGAGAGGTCCACAGAGGCAAAGATAACAAAAACAAAATAAACAAACTGAAGTACATCAAATTAAAAAGCCTCTGCACAGCTTAAGAAACCCAAGTTCACATAGACACTCTACTGAATGGGGGGAAATATCAACACACAATGCACCAACCCCATCCAAAAGTGGGGAAAAGAGATGAGCAGACACTTCCCCAAAGAAGACTTACAGAGGGCCGAGAGGCATATGAAAGTGCTCATCATCACTTATGATCAGGGAAATGGAAATCTAAACAATGAGGAATCATTAGGCACAATGAGAACGACACATTTCAAAAATTCTGCTATAGGCAGCGTCCGTGAGTTTATAGTGAGAAAGGAATCCTCCTCACCCACTGCTGGTGGGATTCTCATCTGATATAACCTCTATGAAAATCAAGACAGAAATTCTCTCCAAAACATGGGAAACAGAACTTCCATGAACCAGAAATACCACTTTGGGGGGCATCTCTGCCCAAAACACAAAAACATTAATTTAAAAGGATAAATGCACACTTACGTTTGTTGCGGTGCTTAGTACAATAGCCAAAATATGGAAGTGCTCAACTATGAATGAATGCATCAAGATTTTTATGTGTGGTTTAATAAAGATGAAAAACAAAACAAAATCGCCTGCAACTCTAAAATTTTATTTTACTACAACAGAGGAGAAATTTGAGCACCTGGGGTTTTCTGAGTCAGCCTGGCATATCGAATACTCTCGGTAGCTTGCCGGGCTCTCCGAGAGGGGCAGAGGAATCGAACTCGGGTCGGCCATGTTAGCCGCTTATAAGGCGAACGCCCTACCCGCTGTGCTATCGCTCCAGCAAGAAGAGTGTAAAAAATAGGGTAAGGTCAGATTGGGCTGGAGCGATAGCACAGCGGGTAGGGCGTTCGCCTTACAAGCGGCCAACATGGCCGACCCGAGTTCGATTCCTCCGCCCCTCTCGGAGAGCCCGGCAAGCTACCGAGAGTATTCGATATGCCAGACACAGTAACAACAAAGTCTCCAATGGAGACGTTACTGGGCCTGCTCGAGCAAATCGACGATCAACGGGAGGGGTTTTCTGAAACAAATACCAACTTCAAGTTCAAAATCAGTGGTTTCATGTAGGATGTGTATTTGAGAGAAAGGAGGAAAGGATGTATAAGTATAGCCTTACACCAACACTGTCCGTGCAGCATCTAATCAAAAGCAAAAAGATTTCAAGATAAGTGAAGGATTGCTGTGCGGAGAAAGGAAGAGGAGGAAACTGGGTTGGGTCAAAGAAATCTCCAGAATTTCTCTGGGATTTTAAATTTCAAGGACATCACTAACATCATTAATATGCTAAAGGGCAGATTTTATTCTGTGGTCAGATAACCTGGTGGGTTGAGGGGAGCTACCCTCAAGATGCCAGAATGTAAGTTATAAAAATTTCCTGTATCCTTAATTTCCCTTTTATATATTAAAAAGAGACTGCGAAGCCTCAGTTTCTAAGAACCTAATGTGTAATACTTTTCAATACCCTTTCCTTATTCAAAAATAAAATGTCTTCTTCATGAGAAAGTAGAGGCTTTGCAGTGTGAAGGACAAGCTGACAAACACCAAAGCCCAGACACAGGCTTGAATCTTGACTCTACCCCCCCAAAAAAAAACAAAAAACAAAGATCCTGAGCAAGACTTGTATGCCTCAGTTTCTTCCTTTGAAAACCAAGAATAAAAACCATCTCACAGGAAAGTGAGTATCCACAAAACAAGGCATCTGTCTCAGAGTAAACAATCAATGAATGCTGATGGTTAGCGTTCATGTCTAAAAAGAAAACTTCAATTGTTGTGCAAATGAAGGTCAATTCACTGGTCACCTGAGACAGAATACATAACAAACATCAGTATATTTCAACTGGAAAATGTTCGATTACCACTCTACTATTTTTTATGACTGTTATTGTACTTAATACTGTGCTTCACGTTACAAGAATTTAATAGATATGTGCTATATGTTGACTTCATGGAATTCAGACACAGAGGCAGTGAAACAAATCGTCCTCCCAGAATGCAACCTTCTCTGGCCTATTGCTTCACCTGTAAAATTCCACTGTAACAGTACTTACCTATCAGGGATTATGCAAAATTATTCTGTATCTCTTAAACAAGTACAACATTACCGTTTCATAGTAGAATCACTTAGCATTTAAGATTAATATCTTCTTGCATATTTTGTGCAGAGCCTTCAAATTTAATAAAACTGTCTATTATGCCCACCTGACGAGTACACATTTAAGCCACGGGTTTTGCTTTATGTCAGACAAAATGGAGACTGTAAATGATCTCAGACCACAAATGACAAATTTGAACAGGATCAAACACTTTTCACAAGATACATAGTGGTGATCTGCCATGTCCGATTGAAACATTAGCTTTAAAATAGTGTTATCGGTGATGACCATTTATTTCATTTGGTTCCAAAATTTTTAGAAGCTTAGGAAAAAAAACATACAGCGTGCATGTGATTGATGGTCTCTAGTCTGCCTGCAGGCTTCTGTTTATAGCCTTCAATTTATTGCTAATAAATTCATAGCGAGAATTTATTGCTAATCAACATACCATGCTAAATTGAAATCACAGTATTATACAATTTTTCAATAAAGAGGTGATTTTGTGAGTTGGTATAAATGCTTCCTGAGGATGTAACTGCCAGCATCCTGTTATATTTCAGTGGCTGGTGCAAAATAAGGTAAGTGGGAAGATTTACAGAAGGTCAGAGCTCATCAGATGAGAAAATCATCTTTTTTTTTATCATCTCAAGAGTACATTTATACGCTGACAACTAAATAGTTATTCTTTAGCAAGTGGAACAGTCAGTATTTCCAAAGAATTCCAACTAACTGCAGCTACTATAGCAAAAAATTCTACTAAACCACTATAAAATGAAGGCACATAAAGAACTCCTAAGGTGAACTGCCTTTGTGAATCTTGATTTCATATTTATTTTTTGTGTTTACTGAGAAATGAAAGACTGTGCATCCACCTGCATGCTATTTTTTTTCCACAGCTTTATTGAGATATAATTGACACAAAACATCGTGAGGATGGTATTGTTCTTTTTCTTTTTCAGCCTATTTACAGCCGCTAATTGAGAAGTCTCATTTAAATAACAAACATAAAATTCTTCAGCTGTTACTCAGTCTTTGAGATGTCACCAAAGAGCCTATCTTATTTTAAGATGCCTTATATATTTTTTTATGTTGACTCTGGGTATTTAAATGAAACATTTTGGATACACAAGCTCCTATTGTTAAAAGAAAGAAAGAGAAAGGGGGAGAAAAAAAAACTCAAGCTATTACTGCCAAATCCATTGTTCAGTTCTTCAATGTGAGAGTAAAGAACATTAAATTGAACAAGGAGGCTGTGGAGGCTGTTCCTGCCTTTGTGGAAAGATTCAGGATGTACCGTCCAACCTAGAATTCAAGCCTCTTGACTTCCCGCCTATCATTATTCCCACAGAGATTCATCCATCCTAAGAGCCTTAGACCGTGTTACACCATGGCTATAAAACCTTTAAATTTCTGTAATCACCAAATGTAAAGAGTGATTTAGGTGCAGATACCAAGCCTGACTCTGAGGCCAGTAGAACGCCAGCCCCTCTCTCCATCCACTTCAGAGTGTTCACTTTCTAAAGCCCAGACCTGTGGCTCTGTCACTTTCCACAGTGAACTGCTTCACAGATGCCATTAAGTTAAGGGCTTTGAGATGGAGAGATTATCCTAGATTAGCTAAATCTCCCCAGTCTAATCACCGGAATCCTTTAAATGCCAAGACCCTGCCTAGGCTATATGCGGAGAGAGCTGTGACCATGGGAAAACGGTCCTGGAGATGTGACGCGGGGCTGAAGCCATCAGCCAAGAGCTGGAAGCAGAGAAAATGCAGATCCCTCAGCCAGCACCTGCAGAGAGCAGCACAGCAGGCCAACACCTCGACTCAAGCCGCGGAGAGCCAGGCTGGGCTTGGGAACCACAGACCTATCAGGCTGACAACCAACGGTTCGCTTTGCTTTTAGCCACGATACCCATGGTCATTTGTTGCTACAACAGAAAACAAACACATACTGGATGAAAGGTTAACTCTCCTGATCTCTGAGCAGCAGCGCACAGATGACTTCTTACCTAAAATGAGGAAGAGTCCTACTCCACCTTGGCCAACAGATCGAGCAGTAAGACAATCTGAGGGGAGGCGGGCTGGCATCAGCCAAGAGGAAGAGGGCATTGCCCAGACAACATTCTTATCCGAATGTTTACCCTGAATCTAATCATGAGGACCCAATCAGACAAACACCCACAACACAACTGGCCTAGACTCCTAGACAAGAGAACAAAAGGGGACAAACTGTTCTCTTATGAAAGGCCCAACACAAAGTGTGTCTCTTAACTGAATTTGGGATCGAATCTCAAATTACACGGGACATTCTGGGGGTATTTGGGAAATACAGATCAGTAATTAATGCTCTCGTTTCAGTAGTGAATTCTCCCATGAGGTGACATTATTATGGTTGTGTATCAATATGTGCCTAGGAGTCTGCGTCTACATAGAGGGATACACAGGTACAGGGAGAGAGAAATGGAGAGAAAAATACTAACAACTACAGACTCAGTGAACAAAATAGAGTTATCACTGTCAAGCCTTTCGATGTTTCTGAAATATTGCCATTTGATAAATAACAAAGTTAAGGGGTAAATGGCTTCCCTGCTCTGTCATCTAACTTACCTCAAATCTTCTCCTGCCCATCATCCCCACTAAAATGGCTGATGCTCTTCACACAGCCCACACTCTTCCACTCGCAGACTACTGTCTGCTATTTTATTCGCATCTTCGGCCTTAACAGCTAGACTTCGGTTTTGATGTCCAGTAGAAACTTCTGCGTGATATAACACAAAACCAGTCCAAAGGGCACAGGAGATGCATATTTGGCAATAAAAATCCCCTTGCAACCCTGGGGCCGTGAGTCTCATCCCGGGGCCAAATGCTATGTGGGACCCCCAACGCCTCAACAGAGAACACCATCACCAGCACTCTAATCAAGCGTGTGCAAGTACTGAAACTGAAGTGTGTGGCCCCCTGGCAAGCGTGGGACCTGGAGTCCAGTCCTGGCCGAGGGCACCTGTGAGGGCCATAGCAACCCCTGTGCACGCGCACCACGACAGGATCTCTCCAGCACAGCACCTATGTCACACCTCCTGGCAAGCACCACAACCAGGCCAAAGTCACTGGCGAAAGCCGCAAACAACTGTGGGCGCAGCCCCCCAGCAATCACCACCACAAGAGAAGAAAGTGAGGAGCAGAGGGGCATGTCGGGGAAAGGGCCGCAGTGAGTCATCTTCACTTCTTGACGTGGCATCGTCAGCTGATCTCCCGGACACTGGACTTTCCTTTGTGCATCCTTGGTTTCTCTGCGATAATTTCTCTTACCCCTTCTCTGTGAACTTCACCATTCCCGCTTACGCCCACTGAGGGCCACAAAACAGGTCAATAAGATAGCAAACCATGAACAAAAAGGACTGGCAGCATCAGAAGTCACTACAGAAGCATCTGAGCGCCGTCTCTGGCTCCCAGCCCACATCGCTCAAAGGATCACAGGCAGCCCAGCACAAGGCTCACCTACTTCCGGCAGGCCTCGCTGCTTTCCAGATGGCAGCTTACTGACATTAAAAGAGGAGAAATTATCAAATTCGACCAGTCTAGGCCTATCCCCTCCCTTGAACTGTAGAAGAGTCACTGATACCTCAATGACCTCTATTGCAAGAACTTTCCACTGCTTGCTCAGATTTAGCATTGAGAAAGAGTGGGCAAGAGGGAAAAAAGGAAAAACACGGGATAAGGGAGTAGGAGGGAGAAAGAAAGAGAGGGGGCCGGAGGGGGGAAGGGAAACTGGCTAAGAGCAGTAGGGGCACCGGACTAACGGTGGATTAAGAACAAAAGGCCTCCCTGACTGGAGAATGAGAGTTTAAATGTCTGTACACCGACAATAATAGCACAGAGGAACCCAAATTGAACTTGTAAATAAAATTAAGTTGCTCTTCTGAAAAGCCTTTCTAGCTAGAGACAGGAAAGGGCCCAGCATGGTTTCCATGTATGCTGATGCTGTTTCTAATAGAAAGGACACAATCAAGCCAAAACAAACATCTGTTAACCAGTTAAGTTTGTTAATGAAACAAAATTGCAGCTGGTTTTATCAACGATCAAAAGTAAAGCAAATTAGAGAAAGGATGTCTGAACAAAGCTGGTTTCTAAAAAATAATGGCTGAAGAATTCTAAACCCACTTGTCAAATTAACACAAATCCTTCCTGGATTTTGCTTAGACCACTGATTGGTATTTATTTTGTATCTTTGTAGAGACCAGCCTCACAGTTTAAATTTACTATCATTCTGTCCAGAACTTTCCTATCCTGTTCATGTTGATTTTTCAAAATAATTACCTTTCATAAAACAAGCTATGCTCTGAGTCTGTTACGTTAAAGAACTGTGTATGGCTGGCAACTCCGGGAACTTCTCTGGAAAGCCGTCTAGCAGGGGCAGAAGCAAACCAGCAGTGACGAGCCTATTTCGACGTGCACTGCCCGACCTCCCTCCCCTCCATTCAAAGACACCCAGACAGGAGCACCCACTCACTTTCCTCATGGCCCTGCTAACTCAAAATGTCACAAACAAATTACAGAGCTGACTCATTTGCTAACTTTAATTTAGTGAGCTAATTGATGTTTATGTACTTACCAACCCTAATAGATTGGAGAGATCAAAGTAGTTGAGAAGATGCAGATTCACATTTTAAATCTTAGTGCAACTAAAACGATTACATCAAATCTACGGTAGTTTAATGTACAGGACAAGAAAATTAAACGTGCACCAAATTTAAAAGAAGCCTATGATCAACACTTGCAATACTGCAAGGGTAGAATGGTCGTCTTTGTCTTCGACATTCTTTATACATTCTCAAGTGCTTAAAATGCATAAAAAAGAATCCAGACTTTCTCCAGAGAAACACTAAAACACAGTAGCTATTAAATAAAGTTTGAAGGGAAAGGATGAATTATTCAAGATTTTTATTGGATCTTCAAGATTGTCATCGAAGATACAATCAAAATAAATCAGCAAATAGCACTTAACTTTAATGCTATGAAGTGCAGACTTTCTTGATACCGCAAGGATAATAAATACAGCTGTTACAAGACATATTTGTAAATAGGTATATGGAATACAACAGTAAATTCCTGAAAGCTGCTGAAAATATCCAAAATTAAGTTCCTTGATGCAGCAATGAAAATAGCATTAGGAAATCAGAAAATAGATCCAGCTATCATTCAAGTCAGGATTAGGAGTTGTAGAAAAGGCAGCTACAGTATCGAATACATCTAAGATCCAAAGAGTTAAAAAAGAACGTTTAACACTCATTTTAACAGTCAAAAATCCTCTGACATGTTTCGACTTTCCCTACAGTCTCTTACATTAGAAGTCTAGACAAGCCTCGTCTTGATAGAAGCTCAAAAGTGGAGCAAACTGTCATGCCTCAGAGTACAACAGACAGACTCGCTCACTCTTCATTTCTCTCCTCCATCACCCAAGTTGCTAGTGTGAAACAAGCCCCTTACTCCCTCCATCAAGTCTTAACTGTTACTCCATTTTTTCCCCTTATCTTTTTTGGTTTGGGGGCCACACCCAGCAGTGCTCAGGGCATACTCCTGCCTCTGCACTTAGGGATCAGTCCTGGGCTCGGCGGTCCAGGGTGTCAGGATCAAACCCAGGTCGGCTGCAGGCAAGGCCCTACCCAATGTATTCTCTCTCCAGCCCCTTTCCTGCTACTTTCTACTCACAGACACTGCCCTCAGAGACTCTGCAACTCGGGGCTGTGCGTGCAAAGCATACACTCCATATGCATGAGTCTCCGAGTTCGAGCCCAACACCTCCAAGAGGGAAAAAAGAAATGAAGAAGAGAAAGTTCCCTGCTCAATGAAGAACTTCTTAACCTTCGTTATAGGAACATGAGCTACGAGAGAACAACAAGTATCTATCTGATCCATCCAGAATTTCCTATTATAGTAGGTTTCTGTCTGATTTCAGTTATTCTGAAACTGACTTTCATCCACACCAATTACAAAATTCAGGTTATTAGCAAGAGCATATTTTGCAATATTTAGGACTTTATCCAATGTTCAGTTGACTGCACATAGCTAAGCACTCTGAGTAATGTGACATCTGCAGTACAAAGGACACCAACTCAAAGGGGAATGAAAAAGGTCAACTGCGAGGAGGACATTTGGGCTCTCTATAATTAGCAGATAAAAAAAACACACATATCTGCCAAAAAAGATCCAGAGACGTCTGAGACTATGAACAATTCCCCCGGAGCTGAGAGACTTCTGGAAGTCAGCCACATCAAAGGACAATATGGACTAGTGAATGGTCCTTTACAAAACACAGGCGGCTGGAAAAGTCCTGGAGAGATGCGGAGGCGGCAATTATGGGACTGAGTGGAGAGGAGCGAAGGGAGAAAACGGAAAAAAGAAAATTCTAAAAATGAAGTTCTTTCATTTGTGGCGCTGCACAATGCAAGACACAGATGAAGGGCACACAGCAAATTGCCTTAAAACAATGGTAACAGGCTTGCTCTTCTAGCCCTTCAACACCTGGCCTGCTTCTCTCTCTCCCTGCTCGCCTTTGCCACCCTGGAGGAGTCTGTGTGCTCTCTTTAACGGTTCTCCTCTTCCTCTCTGCTCACGTCCAAGTAAGTTTCAATCGATTAAAAACTATCTGGAGCCAGAGAACAGTACAGTAGGGAAGGCGCTTGCCTGACATGCGGCCAACTGGGGTTCAATCCCCAGCACCCGAAAGGGTACCCCAAGTCCTTCCAGAAGTGAGCCCTGAGTGCAGAGCCAGCAGTTAGCTCTGAGCACTGCTGGGTGTGACTCAAAAACGAAAAACAGAAAAAAGAAAGAAAAAGAAAGACTATCTTGCTTCACCCATAATAACAGTAATAATAAAATACCTCCTTTAAAATAAACAGGATGAACAAGAGCATGAGAAGTAATCTGTAACAGACTCTTCCCTGGTCCCTTTCCTCTGCCCTGAACAGTACCAGGAGCCCACCTGCGTGTCGCGGGGCCCCAGTGCCATTTCTGATCATCTGTGCTCTTTTCCAGGATCGCCATGTCTTTTGTAATTATGCTTTAAAATGTTTGAGATTCTGATGCAGTTATTTCATTTCTTCAAGAGGAAAAACAAACATCCAAAGTCTGACCTGATATTAGAAGTACCTCCCTTTCCCAGTCCGCCTGTCTCAAATGAGAGTTCCCACATTATCTGCTCGCCTGGAGACACACCAAGACTTGACACTTAATAAATTTTAGGAAGATAGTCTAAGCTGAAATGCCAAGAAGTCTGTTTAAAACGGGACTAAACTGATCTTATTAAAATGTACAGCTCCAACACTCAAGCGGAAGCTTAGCACTATGAAGTGTGTGGGGATAACTGAAGTCTCCCTTGGAATATTTGACTTTCCAGAGTCCTCATAATCTGACCTAATTGAGCTTTACCACTTTTAATGAGAAACACTAATACTACCCTTTAGGAGGTCCCTCACCAAGTCAAAGATAAAAGTTTTATCTTCGGGGGTTTAATTCATTTCCATCTCACCTCACCAAAGAGACTTCCTTAAATAAAGACAAAGAAGTTATGCTTAGGGAGCCGGGGTGCTAATATCCTATTTGAATTCCAGACTCTCAGAAGATGTGCAATTACAGTTCAGAAAGGAAGGAGCCCTTCTTCTATTTTAACTTACATTGTGTTCTTCCTAGCACTGATGCATAGAAATGATGATGATATTAAACCTAATTAGACCCAGATTTACTACCTTCCCTACTGCCTTCCCATATTGCTAATATTATAAATAGTATCTGCATTAAAAAAAACTGTAATAAGCTCCTCGCAGCTACCAAATTTAAAACGCCAAATACTGGGCTGAACGTGTGCGGTGGTGGCAGAGTACACGCGGCTCAGGTGTGAGGCTCTGGAGGGATCCTGAAACCGAAACCAAACAAAATATTTAGAAAGGGCGCCCGAGGAGGGGGCTCACGGCTCAGTGGTAGAGTGACTGCCTGGAGGACAGTGAGGTAGGACCCCAATTCCAGGGGGATCCCGGCAGCACTGCCACTGGGATCCCTGGCACCACAGCAAGTGTATAAAATCCTGCCCACCACAATCAAGTATGTGACCCCCAGTGAACACAGGAACTGAATGAGTAGCCTGGCAAGCACCAAATGGAAGATGCAAGCGTCACTATGTTCCTGAGGGTCTGGGCTAAGGAACGATTCAATAAGTAAATAGGTAAATACACAGGTAACAGGGACAGGAGCGATAGTACAGGGAATAGGGTGCTTGCTTTATACATGGCCAATCTCTGTTCGGTCCCTGAAACACTGAGCCCTGCCAGGAGTGGTCCACGAGCACAGAGCCAGGAATAAGTCTGGAGCACCACTGGGTGTGAGCACCCCCACAAAAAAAAATAAGAATTAAAAATAAGTAATAAAGGCTGGAGGTAGTACTGCAGGTAGGGTGTTTACCTCGCATACAGCTGACCTAGGTTTGATCCCCGGCATCCCATATGCTCCCCCAAGCTCCACCAAGAGTGATTCCTGGGTGCAGAGCCAGGAGTAACCCCTGGGCATTGCTGGGTGTGGCCCAGAAAACAATAAATAAGTGAACAATGGGTGGAGGGATAGGTAGTGAAGAGGGCACTGCCCTGCACTACGCTGACCCTGGGTCGACACCACAGAGGCCTCCCTGAGCTTGGCCAGGTGTGACCTGAGCAGAGAAAGGAGTACGTCCAGAACACAGCCACGTGCAGCCACTCTCTCCCACAAATAAGGGAAAACTACTTGAAATGGTGAAGAACTAGAAAAGATGCTTCAGTCCGTGAAAAGCTCCCGTGGTCAGCCCGTACAAGGCGTCACAGAAACCGGCTGTCAGTCTCTGAACCTGCTGCACCACTCACTGACAGTGAGTGACTCTGGGCAAATTATTCGTGCTTTGAGCCTCAGTATTCCTTCAACAGAGATATTCATCTAAGGTCCTCTTAATTATTATGATGTATTAAGGAGACAATAAAGGAAAGCAGGTCGGAGGCCTAGGGCAGTGGCAGGGCGCTTGCCTTGCATACAGCCAACCCTGGTTCAATTCCCAGACCACATATGGCCCCCAAGCACCCCCAGGAGTGACCCTGAGCACAGAGCCATACTCAGATGTGGCCCCAGCATAAGCAAACAAAATACATATACAAAGCACCTGGAACAGTTGCCTATGTTTAAAATAGGAAATGATGAGTGTGTTTATTTTTACTATTTTTATTTATTTGTTTACACTTGATGAAACTGCCTCTTCAAAAACAACTAGAATAGCAGCTTTTTTGAAAAAGCATCAGTTGACTTAATTGTAACTATGATCATTCCATCTCTGAAAAGTCATTTGTATCACAAATATCCTCCCAATAAATTATGATATGGTTCTTACTATTTATTTTCCCAAAAAAATTCTACTGCAACATATAATACAAGCAATATATTGGTGTCAAGACGACCCGACCTCGTTTTTATTTATTCGGATTTGTTCTTTCCGTTTGGTTTTTCTTCTAGGAGCCACACTTGGGGATGCCAGAAGCTCGCCAGTGCCACAAATGAGCCCAGGGTGGAGACAAGCATGTATTCTGGCCCTGTGCTCTCTCTCCTTGGCCCAGTTTGTAAATTTAAGAATTCAACTATGCTGGGCTGGAGCAACAGTACAGCAGCTAGGGCGCCTGCCTTGCATGTGGCCAACCACAGTTCAATCCCCGGCACTCCAGGTGGTTCCCCAAGCCCACCAGGAGTGATTCCCTGATCGCAGAGCTAGGTGCAGACCTGAGCACCATCAGGTGTGTCCCCAAAACAAACAAGCAAAAAGAATTAGATTATGCTGACTAGAGAGAGTATAGGGGGTGGCGTTTGTCTTGCATATGGCTCCCATCCCAGTTCAAATACCTGCACCATATGTGCAGTGACCACACACCCCGGCCGCCGGAAGCACCAGCTGGCATCACTCCTTAACAAGCAAGTCAGGAATGGCGCCCCATGAGCACCAAAAACTCCCCAAAGCCCCAAAATTAGATTATGACTACTCAAGAGAACTAAACTCTAAACTTCACCAAATAAAATTCTAGGGCATAATTTTCCACTTTATTATATGAAGACACGAACTGGACAATCTGGATCAGCGTCATAAAAAGAGCAGCAGAAGATGCATGCTAAGCAATAAATTGCTTGTCCTTAAACCTAGACATTTACAGATATGAATTTTCCCTTTTGACTTAAATATTTTGAGAAAGGTGCTCTTTAGAAAAAATACGATAAAATTAGCAAGTGATAGGCAAGGTTAAAGAGAAGGACAGGAAAGAAACTCTGGGAAATGTGTAGTGACTCCTCAGTCACGAGTAAAAACAGCCCCTAGGTCATAAAATTATTCAAAACCAAACTGTTTTGGAATCATGTTGCCTGAAGATGCCTGAATTAGTCCATGTACTTCACAATTATCAAATCTGAATATACCCTATGATACTGAACTCAGGGTTTGTGGGGGTAGCTCAATGGTAGAGAACATGCCTTGTGCTTGTACCTCCTGCTCTTCCGCCCAGCATCCCTGGTGTGGTCCTCAAGACTCCACAGCACCACAGGGCCAGGCTCGAATACTCCTGGATATGGCCTCCACAGAAGTGTTTGATAAAGGTAATGTGTGCATGGGGGGGGGGGGGGGGGGCGGGGGAGGGTGTTTGCCTTGTCTGCAGGCACCTGGGTTCAATCCCCAGCATCCCAAATGAGCCCTGCCGGGGTAATCCCTGAGTGCAGAAGTAGGAGTAAACCCTGAGCTTTGCTGGGTCTGGCCACGAAGCAAAATAACAATGAAAAAGGGCCAGAGAATAGTACAGTGGGTAGGGCACTTGCCTTGCATATGACTGATGTTCTATTACGAGCACCCCACAAACACCCTGTATGGTTCTCCAAGTCCTGCCAGGAATAATCCCTAAGCACAGAGCCAGGAATAAGCCCCGGGCACTGCTGGGTGTACCCCCTCCCCCCCCCAAAAAAAAAGATAATGTAGATATTTGAAAAAACAAAGACTTCCAAATCCATCATGAAATGGCTCTTGAGGTCAAATCCCCTTAAGGAATTTCCTCATGGTATAAATTTTTATAAAATACTTAATGAGAAACAGAGGTGCTTAATGTGGGAATGGCAGACACAGGGGCTGAGACTGGAGTCACTGGCCTTATTTTGTAAAACAAATGTTAATAAGAAGAAAACTCACAAGTTTACTTCTTATGCCCAGAAATGCGGATTGGATACCCACACACAAATACCACCAAAGGATAAATATTTCATAAGACTAATAAAATGAAAACACAGTTAAGAAATAAATGCTAGGGTTTTGGCCAGGGAGCCAGACTAAAGGCTGGAAAGGCTAAATCAAATGCTTTGCATGTAGGAACCTGGGGTTTGATCCCTGGCAACACAGGCCCCTCCCCCCCACCCGAAGGTGCCACCAGCTGTAGCCTTTTTTTTTTTTGACACCATTCTAGATGTGGTCAAAAAAAAAAAAAAAGGAAAAGGTTTAGATAAGGGTTTGGATTATTCTGTGCAAAAGCAAATCATCTGATTATTATTACCCATTGGGAAAGCTGGGTCTTTATTAGCTAAACCAGAATATCTCATACCCTGCGGAGCTTTGAAGAATCCAGGGTGGGCAAGTGGGAGCACGATATGTTTTTCCCTTGAAGAAAGATTCCCCAGGTTAGAGACAGGATAGAGGTTAGGCACTCACTTTGCACACAGCCAACCTGGTTAGATCCCCAGCATTGTATGTGGTCCCCTGCGCCCCACCACAGTGACATCTGAGCACAGAAGAGCCAGGAATAGCCCCTGAGGAATGCTGAGTGTGGCCCCCAAAAAACAAAATAAAATAAAACAGTATATTAAAAAGTGCTCCCCATCCCCCAAGAAAAAAAAGGAGAAAACTCTATTCAATCTGTTCAAATGCAAAGCCCTTGTACTTTGAATACAGTCTGATTACCAGGCGGGAGGGGAAGGAAGAAGCGGAGAAGTGACACCAGGACAGGATGGCAGAGGAGCTTGGCCAGTGGAGGGACGGAAATTTCGGACACCACAAGCAGAACGTAATAAACCTCTCGCAACCATGCTGCCTCAACTACACTTTCAGGAGGTTGGCGGGGGTAGCAGATTTTTTTGGGAGGACACCGAGAAATACTTTTTTTTTTTTCTCCTAGTAAAGGGGACAATCAGCCAAGCCAGTTTGGGAAGCACAGAGGCAAAGTACTGAGGGAGTCAACAGCTGGAAACCAAAGAACAAGCCACAGAAGCATTCCTGCTCCTAACACTGTGACTCCATCCTGCTCAGCGTGTGAGTGACACACGACCACCCTTCCTATCGATAACAACTGCAGGCGACAGGGGATGCACTGTCATCAATGCAACTGTTATACCCAAAGGACAAACAATAAACCCCCGAACCAGAGGCCAGAAACAATCTGCTACCGCTCTACTTTGGTTTTTTAGTTTGGGAGGTAATTTCAGCTGTACCAAAACAAATCAAAGGAAAACCAGGTCAACCAAAGACTTGAAACCAGCAGTAACTGAAGGAAATATCTGCCACATATTTGTAAACCTACAAGAATAATATAAGGACCAGAGAAACCAAGAGTACAAGAGAAGATTTAACATAACAAAATAAACATTCACTTTCACTAAGAACTGAATATGAATGACTTTAAATTGAAACAGGCAGAATTTAGGTCACATGTTAAAATAATTCCAAGAATGTATAAACTCTTGGTACTAAAATAGTCTATTCTTCTCAGAAAATAAGCAGAAAAATATGTCAATTCTACCTCAATAAACCAACAGATAAGAGTTTTAAATAATTTAAACAATCTAAAATAATTTAAAAATTTTAAAAAGAAAAACACAATTTTGAAACATATATATTATATATATAAAAAAAATACTGCCTAAGGAAAGAGTCAAATCATCTATCCCAGTAGCTGCATATACTCAGTCATTAGCAATTAAGGAGTTTAAAAAAACAGATCATACAATTATCAGGTAAATTCTTGGTCTACCAATGAGGAAGCCCTTAATATACTGCAAAAATATATTTTAAAATATACTGCAAGAATAAATTTGTACTGCAAACAATATGCCAACTTTAAAACATAAAACCTAAGGTGCCAGAGAAATCACTGAGGGTAGGTGACTTGCCTGGCACACAGCCAACTCGGGTTCAATCCCAGCACCCCACATGGTCCCCTGAGCCCCACCAGGAGTGATCCCTGAGCGCAGAGACAGGCAGGAGTAAGCCCTGAGCACCACCAGGTGTGGCCCAGAAACAAAGTAACAGTAATAACAAAAACAAATTAAATAAATAAAAGCTAGCCCATGGCCAACATCTGACTTCATTAAACTTGACTCAGAACAGTTGTCCATCGACCCCGAGCACCTCCAGGTGCATTCCTGAGTGCGTAGCCGGGGCATTGCCTGGTATGGCCCAAAACCAAAAGCCAAACGGGAAAAAAAGGAAGAAGAAAAGAAGAGCATTTGTCCATACAACATGTAACAGACTGCTCCAGCCAGGAGGTAGGGGCACTCTTCCTTCTCTTACCTGGTCTTTCTCATGGGGGAGAAGGCTGACCGGCGGCAGTGAGGACGGGAAAGCACTGGGGTACTTGGGAGCCCCTTTGCCATCCGCGCCTCCGTAGTTGACCCTGTACTGGGGGCCGTCTTTCAGCAACCTCCCGTTGTTCACTGCGCGTTTGGCCCCCAGCCGCAGGCGCTGCTGGAAGGCCGGGTTGTTGGTGGTGCTCGTGAGATCGCTTTGATTGCGGAGATACTTCTCGATGTTCTTCAGGGAGGACCCACTCGGCTCCTCGAGTCCTTCAATTGCTCTCCTTAGAAGTTTATTCCAATCCACATTGCGGAGATCACTGCACGATGCTCTAGACCCCTTGGTTGACTTGGGAAAAGTGCCAGGTTTGACGGATGAGAAGCGCCCAGGGTTGTCTGGGTCCTTGTAGGAGGCAAGGCCTTTGTTGGTGACTTTGAGGACGGAGCCGTCCTGAACACTGAGCTCCAGCTGCTCAGAGACCGTCTTCTTATCCAGCCCATGGGAAGTGCTGACCGCATGGCAGATTCTCTCTTCTGAGGGCCTTTGCTTTTGCTTTTTTATTTTTTGTATAGCTTCAAGAATCCACTCTGTATAAAGTGGGTTTGCAAGTTTTACCATGGTTGATAAATGACTTCTTCAATACAGAAGTTACCCATAGAGATTCTCCTTGTATTTAACAGAACTTGCACATTTAAAAGTCATTTACAATTCAACAAATGGGCAGAGTATTCCAAACCACATTAAGCAACATCTGACAAACAGCCATCCTTAGGAGATTAAAAAGAGGACGAACTGGCGATGTCGAGAGTTGTCTTATTTGACCAATAGGAAGGGCTGCATTCAGGTGAAGAACATCTTTAATAAGGAAACCAAGACCTTCAAGGACAAAAAAGAAAAGGCTCTTAACAATGGGATTTTTAAAAATAAAACTTTTTAGTATTCCTTTTTTAAATGAAAAATGAGCACATAAGAAATGACTGGCAGATATAACAAAGTCATCAGAACTTGGTTCTCCGATGGAAATTTGGGTCCTATTTTTTTCACAAAATGTTTCACCTGAATTCAAATTAGTCACTATTAGCCACTTAAGAGATAGCTAAGTTATATATGAACTAGTAACCTGTACTGAAATTAATGAAAAGTGCTTCAAAATATACATTGAGGGGCCAAAGAGACAGTACAGGAATTAGGTCCTAGCCTTGCGTGTGGTCAACCCTGCCTCAATTCCCAGTACCCTGCACACCTGGCAGAAGTGACCCCCGAGCACAGATTCAGCAGAGTCAGGAGTGACCATTCATCACTGCTAAGAGTGGCGATAAAACACATACAAATATGTGTGTATAATATGTATATATAACATATATCAGTATAAAATAAGTACCACTGTATATAAAATTTTATATTTAAAAAAATCTGTACTAAATTTTAAAAAACAGTACTAAGTCAGTGGGCTGGAGCGATAGCACAGCGGTAGGGCGTTTGCCTTGCACACAGCCAACATGGCCGACCCGAGTTCGATTCCTCCGCCCCTCTCGGAGAGCCCGGCAAGCTACCGAGAGTATTCGATATGCCAAACACAGTAACAACAAAGTCTCCAATGGAGACGTTACTGGGCCCGCTCGAGCAAATCGATGATCAACGGGAGGGCCTTTACTTACTTACTACTTTACTAAGTCAGCAATGCTGAGTGTGGCCCAAAAACTCAAAATAAAACAGTATATTAAAAAGAAAAAAGTGCCCCCCAACTCCACAAAAAAAGGGGGAGGGGACTATCTAATCTATGCATCAACCTTTTAAAAAGAAATTTAGGGGTTGGAGAGATAGGAAAGCAGGTAAGGTCTCTGTTTTGTGAGTGGCCAACCCCTAGACCCCTGAGCACTGCCTGAGTGCAGAGCCAGGAGAGAGCCCTTAGCCCTGCTGAGTGTTCCCCCATCCCCCACCACCCAGAAGAAAGAAATAAAAAGAATATTGATTCTAATTTAGCTGGGTATTAAATCATCGTGAGATAGTTACAAGCTTTCATGTTTGGGTTACAACCACACAATGATCAAACACCCATCCCTCCACCAGTGCACATTCCCCACTACCAATATCCCAGGTATACCCCCCCTTTCCCACCCTCCCCCTGCCTCCATGGCAGACAATATTCCCCATACTCTTTCTCTCCACTTTTGGGCATTCTGGTTTGCAATACAGACCCTGAGAGGTCATCATGTTTGGTCCTTTACCCACTTTCTGCACCCATCTCCCATCCCGACCGATTCCTCCAGCCATCATCTTCTTAGTGATCCCTTCTCTATTCCAGCTGCCTTCTCCCCTCCGTTCATGAGGCAGGCTTCCAGCTATGGAGCAATCTTCCTGGCCCGTGCATCTACTGTCCTTGGGTGTGAGCCTCAAGTTATGTTAGTTTATATTCCACAGATGAGTGCAGTCCTTCTATATCTGTCCCTCTTTTTCTGACTCATTTCACTTAGTATGATACTCTCCATGTCTATCCATTTAAACACAAATTTCATGACTTCATCTCTACTGACTAGCTAGGTATTTTCTTTACCAATCTCACACGTAAGAGTATTTCCCAGAGGGGCTGGAGTGATAGCACAGCAAGTAGGGCGTTTGCCTTGCATGCTGCCAACCCCAGTTCAATTCCCAGCATCTCATATGGTCCCCTGAGCACCGCCAGGAGGAATTCCTGAGTGCAGAGCCAGGAGGAACCCCTGAGTATCACCGGATATGACCCAAAAAGCGGGGGTTAGGGGGGGAAGAACATTTCCCAGAGTACAGCGGGAAGGTCGCTTGTATGCTGCCAACCTGAGTTCAATTCTGGGTCCCCTTATGCGCCACCCACTCCACCCTGCCCAGCACCACCAGGTGTATTTCCTGAGTGCAGAGCCAGAGTAAGTCCTGAGCATCATCTGGTACAGCCCCAAAACAAACAAACCAAAAAGAATTCTTTCCCAGCCTGGGGCCAGAGAAGTAGCTCAATGGGCTGAGCACCACAGAGTTACCCAGGTCTGGTCTCCGTCACCAAGAGCAACCCCAAAACACCACTAGGCATGACTCTAAAACAAAAACACAACAGGGGGTAGGAGACATAGGACAAGGGGTCAAGGCACTTGCCTTGCAGTGGCCTAACCCAGACTGATTCCTGGCATCACATATGGTCCCCAGAGCACTGACAGGAAATGTGGTCCCTGCGCAGAGTCAGGAGTAGCCCCTGAGTACCGCAGGTGGGGTACAAAACCTCCAACCTTACCCAAAAGGGAAATTTCCCAACTATCCACTACTTACCTCCGGCCATCACTTTGCAAAGCATCTGAACACACTAATCCACGGTCAGAAAACTGAAACCAACAGAGGACACAAACTTGCACCTTTTAAATGGTGCAGCATTCTAGGGTCTTTAGGATTCTGCTGAGGATTCTACTCAAGAAAGGTTCTTACAGCTCTGATTCCAGGCAGATTATGGTACTGGCTCTCAGCAATACACACAAAAACACAGACCTCCTGGGGGCTGGAACGATTGCACAGTGGGTTGGACACTTGCCTTGCACGTGGCTGGCCAGGTTCAATCTCTAGCATCCCATATGGTCCCCCCCAAGCACCACCAGGAGAGATTCCTGGGTGCAGAGCCAGGAGTAACCAACCCCTGAGCATTGCCTGGTGTGGCCCCCCCAAAAAAAGGAAAAGAAAACCCATCCAGATTTCCAAGATGCTTCTGAATGAGCCTACAAAAAGGGTCAGGAGTACAGCCCTGGCATAGCGCTGAATCTGATCTGGGCCTTACTCCACTCCCCAATTAACAGCTCCCACATCCTCTCTGTTTTGTAGTTTTAGTTTATAGCTCCACATGGACTTGGTCATTTAATCTGCAGGACAACTAAATGTGTAAACTGAGGCTCGGGGGATTATCTAACTCACTAACAGCTGCCTTAAGGCTCAATGTCCACCCTTCTAAAATTCAAGTTCACAGCCACCTGCTCTAATTCCATCTCTGCACTGAGCAATGGTATGAACACCAGCTCACCACTATGGAGTAGAGACACTCGGGTGACGTTAGGTCCAGACACATAACCTAAAAGGCATTTATCTTTTATGGGATTAGTGACAAAATAACAAGAACACAGAATCTAATATTTAATTTAGAGTAGTTATTATCACTTCCATCCAATGCAATGTCCATACATACTGAAAAATATTTCATTACTTTTTGGATTTGGGGCATACCCAGCAATGCTTAGGGTTTCCCACTGACTCTGCTCAGGATGGGGCCTGGGGAACCATATGGGATGCCGGGTATCGAACGCAAGTTAGTCATGTGGAAAGCAAAAGTCATACTCATTATTGCTCCAGCTTTGAAAAATACTTAACTATAAAGCTAGTCTTCTGATTGTTTTCATTCAATATACCTAGAAGGGGAAAGTAATTTCTATCCTCAAAATTTATTTAAATATATTTAAAAATATAATGTTTGCTTTCAGTTATTCTGGTGAATTGCTAAAAAAAAAAAAAAAAAGAAAAAGTGGGTGAAAAAAGGAGCAGAGCTAAAGAGACAGATCTTTGGGAAAGGGGTCTGTCTTGTAGGCGCTGACCTGGGTTCAATCAAAGCAATGCCAAGAGTCTAGCTCAAACTGCAAAGAACTTCTTTCTCAGTGAGCCAAAACCAACCTTCCCAGAACTATTAACTACTATGCCTAGGTTCCCAGAAGGATCTCAAGAAATCCTGACTATTTAGTAACAGGCCTGTGGATATTTAAAATCAAGTATCTTTTAAAAACTACTCACATGGACCAAAGAGATATGTACCAGCAGATACGGCAATTGCCTTGCAAGTAGCTAACCCAAGTTCAATCCCTGGGGAGTGGTCTCTGAGCTCAGGGCCAGGAGTAAGCCCCAAGCACCACTGGATGTGGCTCAAAACAAGAACAACAAAAACATTTCACAATTAAACCCTGTCCAACCTCCAGTTCCACCTAAAACCATTCGGAATCTCCCAGATTCCAACACTTCCACATGGTTTCTAAATCCCTCCTTCTCTTGGTTCTTACTACTCTGGCTAGCCCATCTTAAAATGTGGTGGATAATCACAGCATTATCCAATCAAATACACAATCCAGGGGCGGGAGTGATAGCACAGCAGGTAGGTGCTTGCCTAGCATGCAGTCCACCGGGGTTCAATTCCGGGCATCCCGTATGGTGATTACTGAGGACAGAGCCAGGAGCAATCCCTAAGCACTGGCAGATGTGGCCCCAAAAGCAAAAATTAAAAAATATAATCCAAAGGGTCAGGGAAATGACTCAAAGAAAAGATCTGGAGCACATGCTTTACATGTGGGGAGCCCCAGGCACAGCCAGGAGTAACCCCCAGGCACCACAGAGTATGACCCCCTCTTAACTGAAAAGAAACACAGTCCAAGGTCATTTGAACTTTCTTCCCTACCCTACCTCTAGACGGGCTCTTTTACTCAGCATGCAGTCCAGCGACAAATTCCAGACCGTCTTTCAGATATACTGTCAAACTGAGTCTTTCCATTCCCTTCCTTGTGCAAATTTTAAATGCTGGGATTTAAAATTTATTACAGTCAAGTTCATCTTGTTGGTTTGAGTCTATCTTCCAATCTGTTAAAGATTGTTTTGAATCTTGATTCTGTCATGGATGTCATCTGTAAATCTAATAAGCACTCCCCTCCGTGTCATCGTATAAATCACTGACAGAAACGTTCGACTTGGCGCAGTGTGTTTAGGAATGCAATCGCCGGCTTTCCTAAGTGCGACCACTCGCAAGACAGAGCACAGGCATCATCTGTTAGTGAGCGCGAACAGGAAACTCATCTTTCCAAAGAAAAACAGTTTGGGGCAAAATTTCATTACAAGACATTTTCCTGTAATGCTCAAGTAATTATTACATCTTTCATCATTTATTCATGATGAATCAACTAATTTAATTCGACTGCACAAAATACAACTGCAGGACTAGAGAAAAGGTCAAAGAAAAGCGCCCATATTGCAAAGTTACTTTCAGTCATTATGGTTACCCAAGCAGATGGACATACATTAAAACAAACTATATTTCATAATAATTAATACTCAGTAATGGTGCTGAAATATAACTTCAAGACAAGCTCTTATTTTAATCCTTGCCCACAATCAAAAGAAGCATTTGGGGACAAGGACTAATCCCCAGCACCAAAAAATCATCCAACTGGCCAATCAAAAGATTTCAGTAAGAGTGACATTTTATATTTAAAAAAACAACGTAAGTGAAAATACCAGAATTGGAACTCCAAATGTTTTAACAGTCCACGGCAACAATGAAGATTATTCAGATCCTCAAGCAAATCTGCCAAAAGAAAAAAAGGTGACTTTTAATTTAGGTTTAAGACTACCCTTAAGAGCTGGGGAGATGGGACTGGAGCAGTAGTTCAGCAGGTAAGGCGTTTGCCTTGCACTCGGCCAACCCTTGCACGAGGCCAACCCAGGTTCGATTTCCCACCATTCCACATGGACCTCTGAGCACTGCCAAGAGTGATCCCTGAGTGCAGAGCCAGAAACAACCCCTGAGTCTGAGTACTGCCAGGTATAACCTGCCAGGTGTGACCCAAAAAGGAAAAAATAAATAAATAAAAGCTGGGGAGATGGCTCAAAGGGCTGGAGGAACACACTGCATGTGGGAGCCTTGGGTTAAATTCCCAGCACCCCATGGTCCCCCACCACCACCTCACCCTCCCCCATCCAAAAAATATATAGCCATTAAATTCAGTAGCTTTGAATCTCTACAACTATTCAACGAAACAACCACAATATACTCTCATACCACCACTTAAGGGCGGGATACTAGAATTAGGGACAGGATACAGAGGTGTAAACCAAGTGCCTAAAGAAGTCACTTTCACTCTTCCTTAAAGCCAGACGTATTACCTAAATATGAAGTCAGGTTTATAGAAAGTTGGGGTTAGTTCAGTGGTGGGAACCACACAGGCCCTGAATTTGATCACCAGCACTGCCCCATGTTCAATCCCAGCTCACTGTCATTGGAATCCCCAGAGTCAACAACAATGTACTCTCTGGTATGCCATACCAGGGGTACAGGAACAGCTGGTAGGGCGCTTGCCTTGCACATGGCTGAGCCAGGTTTGATCCCCAGCACTCCATGTGGTTCCCCAAGCCCTGCCACGAGTAACAGAGTCAGGAGTAAGCCCAGGGTACCACTAAGTGTGGCCAAGAAGAAAAAAGGAAAAAAGGAAAAACATCACTCCACCTCCAGTACACAAATGCTGCTGAGGGGTGCAACTCCCAATCACCACAGCAAAATAAAAAAGGGGAAATCAGATTTGTCAGTAAATATTTTTTAATAAAAGGGGGGGGCTGGAGGCATGGTACAGCAGATAGGGTGCTTGCCTTGCATCCAGTGGACCTTTCTGAATGCAGAGTCAGGAGTAACCCCTGATCATCACTGGTGTGGCCCAACCGCGCCCCCCCCACCCCCGCCACACACACACACAGACACACACACGTAAAAAGGAATCCCAACATGGAAAATCCCACTGTTGGGGAGGGAGCTAGATCCAATGGGCAGAGTACATGGCTTGCAAGCTCAAGACCCCGAGATCGATTCATTGCATGGCATACCAAAAACCCATAGCAGATGGGGCAGTGCGGCATGACTGGGCAGAGGGCCAAACCATCAGGACACACTACTAGGTCATATCGATAGGTTTGGACACCGAGCCCCCAAGCACTGCCAGGGCAACCCACCCCTCAACAACAACAACAACAACAAAATGCACCTAAGCAAACTAGATGCAAGTTTCCACAATTATAAGTTTGTGTTGACAGAAGTTACATTTTATAGAAGGTAAAGATTTTTACATCAAAGACAAAAACCAATTTAAGATGCAGAGAAGACCGTTCAAAGGGCTGGTGTGCATGCTCTATACGCAGGAATCCAGGTTCTACTCCATGCACCTCACACTGACAACCCCCAGCACCACCAGGTCTGGCATCAAAACAAACAGAAATAGGGGCTGGAGCCACAGCACAGCAGGTAGGGCGTTTGCCTTCGACCCGGCCGACCCAGATTCAATTCCCAGCATCCCATATGGTCCCCCAACCACCGCCAGGAGTAATTCCTGAGTGCAAAGCCAGCAGTGACCCGTGTGCATCACCGGGTGTGACTCAAAAAGCAAAAAAAAAAAAAAAAAAAAAAAACAGCAACAAAAAAATGCAGCACATTTTCAATCTTATACTCAACAATTACAAACTTTAGTCTCCCCTCCCCCAATCAAAGATACACGCCCCACTTCTCAATTTAATCTCAAAATTAGCTCTCATCTGACACCAACCAATCGAGTTAATTAGGCAAAAGCAGATGTAACTCAGCAGATCTTTGCTCTAAGCAGAATCTGTGTTACACACACACACACACACACACACACGGGTAGAGAAAAATCAGAAGTCTCTTATCAGTAGCCAATTCTCAACTAAATACATAAATATTATCCACTTTGTATATTATACACTGCAAATTTTTTAATCTTCAGCTGGTTTGCTTCTGACATCCCACTGGCCCCACTGTAAATTGGTACTGCTAAGAGAATAGATTGAAAACCAATTTAATTTTAATCTAAGCAGTATCTAACCCAAAACACAAATCTACAGGAAAAAAACTGCATAATTCATTCAAAAGCCAAACAGAAAAAAAGCTTCTCCACCCCCCCAATTCTGAATTACCCACACCACTTCTCTTTTTCCAGAGCTCTCGGTTTGTTTCATATGTAGATAGGACACTCCATTCAAGCACAAACCTAAAAATCATTCTCTTTTCAGTTTTTTCTAAAAACTTGAAAGTTGGACTAAAAGGCTATCAAAGTAGGAGTGAATCATTCCAAATTAATTCTGAGGACTCATGCTACATCAATGAAATTATTCTATTTTCTGAGGTTTTGAATCCTTTTATTTTTAACTACAAAACAGTATCAGTAAATTATATGGTTGTATCATACAGCCTCATAATAAAACAGTATTTACATCATTCATTACAAACTATTCTAAACAGATCTAGAGAAATGCTTAGTCCAACACAGAGCTTTGGTTTCATTAGTATTATATAAATATCAACACTATTCAGAAATATTCATGTTAGCATACAAGTCAGAATATCCCAGATCATAAATATTCTGTGAAAATGTCTCTGTTTTTACTAAAGCCTGTCTCAAAATCAGTGTCATAACATTCAAGTCATGAGATTATAGAAGAGCCAAAACAGAGATTAAAAAAATAGAGAGAAATTATTATTAACAGAGTTCACCCCTTTGTCATTCTGAGTTTTACTTGCTAATAGTTATTTTTAGTTCTCTCACTTTTATGTGCTCCTGGATTATTTCAAAGTCTATTATGTAACTAACGAGGATCCACAAAATTTAACAATCTTCTGAAATAGAACAGATCGTGCTGAGGTGAAGAAACTTCGTCTTCTATAATCACCAAGTTCTGAGCACTGTACCTCTAAACAGCATTCTGAATGATCAAATATCTGCTATCTAACAATATCCATCATCCATTACAGCGACACTTGGTAGCTTTCAAATCCAACAAGTTTCAATTTTCTTCGCCCAAAATCAATGTTAAAAACCCAAACCTTGTGAACTGCAAGGTGAGGTCATACGC
Organism: Sorex fumeus; assembly: GCF_029834395.1. NCBI lineage: Eukaryota > Metazoa > Chordata > Mammalia > Eulipotyphla > Soricidae > Sorex > Sorex fumeus. The sequence goes on along the minus strand of NW_026606077.1, from coordinate 9,752,832 downwards.
GCGGTCACATAAGCAGTGACTAGCTCAGTGTGTGGCCCTAAACTAGGTGCTCTGATAGGCCTAGAATAGGTGCAGCCACTAAGAACAGAAGTGGTGGAGGAAATGGCTCTGAGGGCTGAAGACAAGCTTTGGATCCAGGCGTCCCAGGCTGCTCCCTGGGACTGCCAGAACACTGTGCCAGACAGCCCCCAAAATGACACCAGTTCAAGGGGTAGAGCACAGCTAATATGGGTTAAGACCTTGAGTTTAATGCCCAGCACAGTTTCCCCAACAGTGCCACCAGCAGTGGCCCTTATATAATAATAATAATAATAATAATAATAATAAAAAAGTAATGACACACTCTTGGCTGTTCTTCAAAAATTTAAAGACTAAATTACCATGTGACCCTGAAATTCCATTTCTAGAAATATACTCCGAGGTACTGAAGAACTGAAAATAGGTAGTTCATATACACACACTGGAGAGATAGCACAGTGGGTAGGGCATCTGGCTTGCACGTGGCCGACCCAGGTTTGATTCCTCCGCCCCTCTCGGAGAGCCCAGCAAGAGTATCCCGCCCACACGGCAGAGCCTGGCAAGCTTCCAGAGGTATATTCGATATGCCAAAAACAGTAACAAGTCTCACAATGGAGATGTTACTGGCGCCCGCTCAAGCAAATCGATGAACAACGAGAGGACAGTGCTACAGTGCTATACACACACACACACACACACACACACACAGAGCAGTGGAAATAGCCCAATATCCACCAGCAGATGTGGTATAGGCATGAACTGTGCACTGGAATACAATGTTACAAAAGATGGATATGTACTCAGTAAAGCCAGTAGCAGAAGGTCACCCTGGGGGCTGGAAGGGCCAAAGAGACTGGGGTTTAGGCACTCACCTGGCACATGGGCTGAGCAGACTCTATCCCAGAACCTAGATAGTCAGTCCCCCAGGTACCTACGCGGGGGGTCATTTCCATGCACAAAACCAGGCGCAATCCCTGAGCACCACCAGAAGCAACCTCTGAGCACAGAGCCATACATAAGCCCTCGGCACCTCCGGTTGTGGCCCAAACCCAAACAAACCAAAAGAAAAGCAAAATGATCACCGATAATCTGTATAATCCAATCATTAAACCCAGAGAATGGATAAAATCATAAGCATGATAAAGACTAGTGGGGGGAGTGAACAAAAAAGAGAAAAGAAAGGAAAATTGTTTGATGGGTTTATTTTTGGATTAATGAAAATGCTTTGGGGTTCATGAAACCAAAAAGGTGGAGGTCACACAATATTGTAAATGTACTAAATAAACATCACCAAACTGCAACCTTTTTTTTTGGTTTTGGGGCAACATCTAGCAATGCTTAGGGTTTACCCCTGGCTCTGCACTCAGGGATCACTCGGGGGACCGTATGGGGTGCCAGGGATCAAACCCGGGACAGCCGCATGGAAGGCAAATGCCCTACCCACTGTATTATCACTTAGGCCCCTAAATCTTTATTTATTTACTTCTTTTGGGTTTGGGGCCATGCTCAGCCAGGGTTTACTCCTGGCTCTGCACACAAGCGCACTCCTGGTGGTGCTTAGGGGACAGATCATATGGGGTACCAGAAGCTGAACTTGGGTTGGACAAGTGAAAGGCAAGAGTCCTACCTGCTGTACTATGGTTCTACAGTCACTTTTAAAATGAACAATCCAGTGACACTTATTTAGCATAAATACTTAACTGCATGTTATATGGATTTGACTTTTGACTTTAATTAAACACTGTAATCATTCCATTTTCTGTCATATTAGGATACACACTGCACACAGACAATGAGTAAAAGGTTCAAGCAATCTTGTAAGGCAACACTGTTACCATTTTGCAAAAGAAAAATTGAAGTTTGACTTGGTCAGTACCCCAGGACTATTAAATCAGGACTGATTTTAGTTCAGGTGCTTAAATCTAAATTCCTTATTATCTTACAATTTTCGAAGAGAGGTTAGGTTACTTAAATCTCTTGGGAGAAGGTGACTTGGGAATCGTCCCTTGTGGATTAAATGCTAGGGCCACCATACCCCCTTTTACCCAACCCAATTGTTGCACCTGAACTTGGACATGAAGTGAGCTACCCTCTAAGACTCACTGTTGTGGAAAGGGTTCTTTCAGCAACACAAGGGAAAAAAGAAATCCAGAAACAGCAGTGACTATAACTTGTTGAGTATGAATGGGCAGAACACCCATTACTGATGGAATGGAAACAGTACTTGAAAGAATTCAGCAGAACTGTCTGGTCTCAGCGCCTCAGTTCAAATCTTTCAAAGCCCATGGGAAACATCACCTTCTCAGAGGCCCAGCATCTTCTAGTCTAACAGGAAACTTTTCATTCTCTTTCTCTTTGGTATTAATTCACCGCTGACTCATGATGCTGATTTACACACCAAATAGTCTGCCACTAAACAGGCTGCCAAGTTTTGGTGTGTTTTACAATGTGGGCAACTGAACCCAGAAGCTCACACAGGCTTGGCATGATCTTCACTATGAGACACATCTCCACCTAAACTGCAAGGATTTTAGGAACAGGAATCATGGGGCCAAGGAGAAGGCCCAGTGGATTGCACGTATGCTTTGCAAGCAGCAGTGCAGGGTTAAGTCTCCCAGCACGACCCAGGCCAATGAGCATGGAGTTGGAACTGGACCCTAGTGCCACCGGGTGTGGCACAAAATCTCCCGTAAAAGCAAATAAAAGGGGGGAGGGGCAGAAAGATACCATAGGGCTTAAGGTACTTGCAGGCTTTGTGGATGAAGTCAGGGAGTCATTTGGATCTTGGACCACCTGGTATATAGCCCCTGTGCACAGGTAGGAGTAACCCCTGAGCACGGCCGGGTGAGGCCCAAAAACCAAGACAGAACCAAAAAAAATCTGGCTGTAACAAAAGCCATCCTGAGGTGTGCAAGCATGACAGATGAAGGAAAAGGAAGCAGGAACAGTGACACGAGGAAATGTGCACAATACTCCAGACAGACACTTTTCTGAACGTTTGAATCACTCTGGCAAGGTTGAAAAGATGTCTGAAGGAACAGAAACAATCACCGTGTCACCTCCCCAAACATCAATGTTGTTCATCCTACATTTATGAGTCAAACTCAGCAGCAAGCCCAGAGTAGGCACTCAATAAATGTTACTTTGAATTGAATATTTAATTCCCCCTCTTTTTAGAATAATACCAAGTTCTTTCCCAGTATTCATTAACAGAGTTTTCAATTCATAAGCTAATAATGTTTTCCAAGGATTTGTAAGAGGCTAAATCACCATGAAAATTATCATTTCAACTAATACATATTATATTAATTGGAAGTTTAATTTTTCATGTCATGCTCTCCTAGTTGACAATATCCTTGTTATGTCATTAAACTATAATTGTGTAAATCTGCTTCAACAAACAATAACTGAACCATCAATAAACTATTATGGTTTCCATAATCCCTAGCAAAGATTAGTTTCAACATCATCATCATACATTAGTAGAAACATGTCCCAAATCTCCTGGTGAAGCCGAAGAATTAACTTTGCTTCGTCATCCCTGCAATCCCTGCATTTAAGTGCTCAATACTTTCAGACTCTAAACTTTAATCACACTGTTAGGAACAGCACAAGGAAATCTGATCCCTTGTAAAACAGAGGATTTTGGAGACAAGATGAAAAGTCAGTTAAAGTTGTCAAGTGTTTGAAGCCAGGGTACGCTGATTAGTAATGACGATATTATAACTAAGCACTTTCACTTAAGAAATAATCAACTAAATTTAGAGTGACTTTTTGTTTTTCAGGCGGAGGGGGCAGGCTTTTAAAATTTCCCACTTAATCCCAGATTTCTCCCTAATTACAAATTAGTTTCAGCTGGGTTCTAATGACAACGCCTGAGAACAATAACATTATTGGGGGAAACATTATGAGGGGGGGAAAAAAATCTAACAACTGAACTTTTAGACATGGCTTTTAATATACAGATCATTTCAAAATTTTGCTTCAATTTTATTAGCTTCTTCAAATAAGATATCCTATGTAGCCTGAAAACAAATTCGTATTTCTTTTTTTTTTAAGAAAAATTAAGCAAATTATACATCTATTTTTGACTCAGTGGATGTTTTTTATTTTGGGGCAGGTGGTCACTCCCATCTAAAAATCTCCCAACCCCAAAACTTCCGGCCACCCAAACCCCACCCCCACCCTGATATTGCCAAGCCCCCTCCAATCTAGAGCCCTGCCCCTGCCCTATCAGCCCTGGATCCGACCCCATACAGGGGAAAATAAAAAGGTGAGAAAATTATTCTCATTTGTTTCTAATAATATCAAAGAATCAGTATCTGGAATTTGATTCAAGAAGGAACTGTGCTGTGAGGAGCCTTATCTAGAAAGTGTAGGGACCAAAGCCAGCATGAGATACCAGGCGGTTACATAAACCAAATCTCAGTTTTCTAATCTGTACAAAATAAGAATACATCCCTGCTTCGCAGAATTGTTAAGGATAATTGATACAACAAATATAACAAAAAAGCAGGCGTGATGGCAGCTACATCGCAGAAACACAATAAAATGCCAGCTCATAAAAGGAGAAAAGGGCAATGCACTCAGCTGGAGACCTGTAAAACCTAATCTGGCTGAACTTCTGTCTCAAACACCATTTTCTCCTAACAGATGAGGAAGTCGGCACCTGGCTCTGTTACAACCACAGAGAAGTCAAAATCAAGACCGAGCACAGAAAAGCAAAACGAGATTTGCGGTGGTGCAGACAGGGTCAAGACGAGTATATTTTACCCTTAATCATGTATCTTTTAAAAGCCAATAAACCTTTTAGAAGATAATACTAAAAAGTATAACTTCTTGACCTGAGGGTAGGAAAAGTTTTAAAATAAGGCACCAAAGGCACTAACCTAAAGAAAAGACCAATAAATGTAACTCTATTAAAACTAAGAACTTCTCTTCATTAAAAAGACACTATAAAAGAAACTGAAAGAAAGTGAAAGAGTGAGCCAGACTAGAAGGCATTTGCAACATACAACAAAGGATTTGTATCCTAAACAGCAACAAAAAAAGGGGGCAGGAAGGGGAGACTCACACAGCCTCACCCTGCAACTCTACAAATGAGGAAATCTAAATAGCCAACAAATACATGAAAAGCTGTTCAACCTGATCATTCATCAGATAAACGGAAAGTTTATCAGATTGGCTGGTTTGAAAAACTAGCAAAACTCCGACTTAAAAGGAATCAGAAGCCTTGAAAACTCACATACATTAATGAAGGGAGTGTAATTTGATAGCACACTGAGGAACGGTGTGACTTGTTTGTATCCTGAGAGGTGAAGAAAAGTAAACCTCCACTAGGGCCACCCAAACCCTGACATTTGAGAAGTAGGTGGGCAGCAGGTGATGGGTTGGGGGGACACTCACAGCGGCTTTGTGCCCAACTGCCTCAAACTGGAAACCGGTCAAGTATCTAGCCACAGGGATAATAGCAAAAACTGTGGAAGGTACTTAAATTAGATTGTGGGATTGTGCTTAAAGGTGCTTAAGGAATGCAAATTGAAGCATCCTAGGGAAGAGAGTGTCCTTCACACTTCGCCCTTTCAGGCCTCATCCACTCTTCTACAAGCAAAGACTGATCATTATTGCTCCCTCATCCCTGCTTCCATAAAAATGGAAAGTTTCCTTCTCCCTCACTTCACACAGCGCATGGGGAGAACCGTGCACCTAAGACTGAAACACCTAACTTCTCGACCTGAGGGTAGGAACCTGAGCATCTGATAAAGCATGATCAGGGCCGGAGCAACAGTACAGTGAGTAGGGCAAGTCTAGGGCACTTGACATGCATGCCACTGACCCAGGTTTGATCCTGAGCATCATGACATAGGGTCTCCAAGTACTGCCAGAATTGATCCTTCAACACAGTACCAGGATTTAGCCCTGAGCACCACCAGGTATGGCCCCCAAACAGAAAAGAAAGAAAAGGAAGGAAGGAAGGAAGGAAGGAAGGAAGGAAGGAAGAAAGAAAGACAGACAGACAGACAAGACCACTTTTTGTTAAGTCATCTCCTAACTATGAAAGCCTGGGAAAGTTTCTGAACAACAGTAAATTTGCCAAACTTTCTAAACTATTTCCCCCAAACTCACCCTATTTCAGCTTCATTCATGTAAAACGTTTTACAATTTCTGCTCCAAGCAGTGCATGAGCTAAACATCTGGTATAAAGGCAAAGACATGGTATCCAGTCTACTAAGAGCAAGGCTATGACTGGAGGCCAGATTTCTCCTGACCACACCGAGCACCCGCCAGCCAGCCTCTCCCCTAAACTTCTGCAATGTTCACTATTCTCAGGGGCAGGACGACAGCCCAAGCCATACAGAGCATGCCTAGCACATGCAAGGTGGAGTTCAATCCTAAGCACTGCTAGAGATCGTCCCTACTATAGGAAAAAAAAATAAAATAAAACATGGTTGGAGAGTCCTACCCACTGGGCTCAGGCTTTCTTGCAAGAGACCTGGGGACAATCCCTGGAGCACTGTCAGGAATGACAAGCACCAAGTCAGGGTCGCCCCTGAACACTGCTGGGTGTGGCCCCCAAACAAAAAAAAAAAAAACCAAAAACAAAAATAGGAAAAAACAAAAAATAAAAACTTTCCACATCTTCTTTTTCCCCCCAATCATCCATTCACCAACTCAAACTTCCACTCTAAGTTTCAGGTAAGACTCTTACCCTTGGGCCAAGAAAGGGGATGCACTGGAGCTTATTATTGCTGAAATGGGCAAAAATTTGCTAAGTATAGAAAAGATTGTTCCAAGCCCCAGGAGAGCACCTACCCAGCAGTTCAAAAAACCCCTACACACACACACACACACACACACACAGACCCCACACACAGGTCAAAGAGCATCCAGGCAGCACTACCTTTTGGGATCACAGCCTCATGTGCAGTGTGTGAAAGGTTGCAACGAAGGTGTGTGGCCCTGAGTGAGCAGCACAACCAAGATCCCCGCGAGCACTGTGAAACTGTATGTAAGCACCAAAGCCAAATGCACAATCCTGGCCACTAATGCCACAGTAACAACAAAAGGAGGGGCACAGAGAAGTTTCCCAGGGCCAGACAGAGCGCAGCAGCATGCAGGTTCAATCCCTGGCACCCTGCAAATCCCAAGCACAGAGACAGGAGGGGTCGCCCCTGAGCACCACTCAGGGGGCCCAAAAACAAACTGAAGAAGTGGAAGACTCCCAACCTGCGTGGGATTTTTATGAATAAAAGATTGGGCTGGGGAGAAAGTACAGTGGGTAGAGCAAATGCCTTACATGCAGCTGCACCAGGTTTGATCCCTAGCACCCTATAAGGTCCTCCCAGAGTCCTGCCAGGAGTGATCCTCCAGTGTAGAGCCAGGAGGAAGCCCTGAGCACTGCTGGGAGTGGCACAAAAAAAAAAAAACAGAAAACAAAAATAAGACTGAAGTGTTTTATTTCAGGACGATTCTAGACAATCTATGGAACACAAATAAGACAGGGAGAATGCATTATACTCATAGTCCTAGAAAAAAACAAAAGTAAGCCAAAACATACATCTTTTATGGAATGTCACAAAACTAACACTATCCCAATACCAACACACTTAATTCCCTTTTGCCACTTTCACTCTCTGTGCCTACATGATAAATTTCCTAAATCTCCTCTTCCACCTCCACCCCAAATGCACCAAGTTCAAGGCTTCTATCTTCCTGTTTTCCACCTCTGTAATTCTTTATCGCTATCTTCTCACAACCTCAATACTCTCTCCCAATCGAGGGCTTAAACTTCTTCAAGAAGCAGAGGAAGCCATTTGTAATCTAGCCTCTCCTCCACCAAAACCAAAGTACACTCAACACTGAAAAACAACACTCCCAAGGTAAGGCACCAGCCTCTTTCTGAAAGTAACACTCTGCCCACCCCTCAAGACTCCAGTTTAAGCTTCACCCACGAAACTGACATTCGGTCAATCGTGCCTCTAAATTAATGCCTGGGGCGGGCAGGGGGTTGATCTTCACTCCTGGTCCACTCCACCAAAGCGCTTTCAGCCACACCTGCCTCCTTTTCCAGCTCCCCTGAATCCCTGCCACCGACAGACGTGCGCGACCAGATCGCTTGGCAGGTTTCAAGCACCCTCCCTTCTCCACCCTTCACCTTTCGACCTCCTCCGCTGTTGGAACTTCCATCCCCAAGTTTCTTCCAAAGTGCGTGGTGGTGCCCCCTCTACCTCAACACAGCCCCCCCACCTCCTTCTCAACACCGCCCCGATGCCACGACTCCTCGCGCTGCTCTCAACTCTGCCATCCACCACACCCAAGCCCATCCTTAACTTGCCCCAGATACCCACAGGCTCATCCTTCCCCATCCTTTCACCCACGCCCACGTCGCCCCTGGCTCCCCGCACCGACATCGCCACAACTGTACCTCCCCCTACTCTCCCCGGGGGTACCTGCTCCCACACCTCCAATTTCTGCTCCCATTCACCGCCTCACCAGTCCCCCAGACACTCCCCGAGCCACCCCGCCGCTCACTGCCCCGCCCCCACCGTTCCTTCCAGGTCGCTCCCAGGCAAAAATCTCCCCCGCCGCCCGACCACCGAGCCCCGCCCCCGCCGCGGCCCGGCCACGCCCCCCAGCCCGGAGCCCCGCCCCGTGCCCTAGAGGCCCTGGCAGGGGCGGGGCCTCTCCCTCCTCCCTAACCCCCGCCCCCTACCGTCACGCTCAGGGGCAGCCTGACCCCGAGCGGCCCCGCGGTGACCCTCGCGCAGAGGCCTGTGGGAGGGGCGTCACAAGCCCCGATTCCACCCCCCCGCCCTCCGCCCCCCTCCCGCTCAGTCTCCTCCCCCTGGGAGCGCGCGGGGTGGGTGACAGACCTGGCTGCGCGCCACCGCCACCGCGCCTGCCAGGGGCGCCGCCGGTGCCTGCCAGAGAAACCGCGGCCGCCGCCCGGAGGAGGTGCCGTCGCCTCCGCCGCCGCTGCCGCCGCCGCCAGGGGTAGGAGCTAAGCCGCCGCCATTTTGTGTCCCCCTGTTGTTGTCGTTGACATGAATCCGACATGACACTGATTACAGCCCAATGGAGTCTCATTAAACCCGAGCCGCGGCCCCGCCCCGGCGCTGCTCCATTGGACGAGACGGCAGACACTGGGGGCCCCTCGTTGGCCTACAGGTCTGCCCGTCACGCGTACACTCGCCACTCTGCAGCCCATTGGGGCAGACTCCTGCCGGTCATCTCGCCTCCGCATAGACACACCCCTCGACCCACATTCCCCCCCTTCGGCACCGCCCCAGGGGCGGGCCCACTGCCAGCGCCAATCAGCAGGCCCCTGGGCCCGCCCCTGCCGGGTGCCTATTGGCCCAGCCGCCCTTCGCTCTCGCAGGCAGCGCGCCACCTCTACTTCCACCTACCCGCCTCCTCCACGTCTGGAAAGGGATTGGGTCAGCGCGCAGGAGAGGCGCCGGGCCCTATTGGCTGGGGGCCACGCCAATCAGGGCCCTGCTCCCTCTCCCCTCCCCCACGCCGCCCCAAACCCCTAGCCCGCAGCTAAAGTTTGTGTGAGAGCTGATCGCTGGCGGCGGCCGCAGGATGGAAGGGTGGGCGCGGGCGGGCGCGCGCGAGCGGGCACGCGAAGTTAAAATTCGAGGTTCTCCGTCGCCAGCTCCCGCGGCGGAGCGCGCGGACGGGCGCGCCGCCCGGAGCGTTCCATCCCGCCCCCTCCTCCACCCTCCTGCGTCCCGTCCTGGGCGACTACTCGCCCGCCCCCTGGCTTGCATCCTTACCCCCGCACACCCCCTACCCTGCAAGCCCCCGGCCGGGTGCAGGCAGAACGGTCTCGCTGCAGCCTCCTCACCGTCCCGTGCCGAAGGGAAGCAAGCCCCTGCCCGCCGGGCGTGCACCCCCCCCCCCCCCCCCGGCTCCACACTCGCCCGTGTCTGCAAGCACGTGCACCGTTCGCCGCTGCCTCCAACCACCCGGGTCCCCGGCTAACCTCGTCTGCAGCCCGGCCAATCGTTTGCTGCCCTTTGTTGCTGCAGCCCGGGTCTTCCCCGCTGCCTTCCTCAGCCTCCGCCTCGTCCTTTGCCAGCCGCCCGGGTCCGCAGCGCCGCGCTCCCCCCGCCCGGGACCCACCGCCGCCGCCGCCTCCTTCTCCTCCTCCGCCTCCTCCTCCTCGGCTCCGGGCTGCAGCGCACAGAGCCCGAGGCAGCGCCGCCCAGCCCCGCTCCCCCCGCGCCGCCAGCTAGCCCGCCCGGCCCGGCCGGGGGCGCAGCCCGGACCCCGCCCGCCTCTGTCCCCGCCCCGGGGGTACCTGCCTCCGCCCTGGGGGGCTCCGCTCGCCGCCCTCGTGGGAGGCGGAGATGCCGGTGTCCGTGGGAGGATGGGGACGCCTGGGCCTTTGGGGGCGGGAGTGTGCCCGCCGGAGCCGGGACTGAGAGGTGCGGTCCTCGCCCACGAGCCCCCCTCCCGCTGCCGTGGCCCAAAACTTGTCCCGCGCCCCGACCTCGCACCCTGGGGCGGTCGCGGCGGTGCAGGGATGGGGACGCCCGGGGAGCCGGGGCTCCCCTGATCTGGAGGAAGAGGAGCCGTGACATTCAGTGACTGCGGACAGGGCACAGCGGCGGCATCCCTGGTGGGAGTGGGGATGCCAGGGGCGCGCTGGAGGGGCCGCTACCCGCACGGTGCCCTCTCCGGCCTGCTGGAGCGGGCAGCCCCCGAGCAGAGGTGCTGGGGAGGGCCGAGGGGTGGGGCCCTCCCCCACCCACCCACCCACCCAGCCAGCACTTGAAGGCAGGCTGATGGCGAAGTTCAGTTTTCCAGGCTTCCCCTGGGCCCCCTGAGTTCCTGAGGCCCACATGAAGGGGGCTGGGGGGGCTCCTCTGGCCGCCCAGCCCGGGCCATTCTGCTGCTCACTTGCCCCCCAGCGTCCTCCGAACCCTCAAAAGTGGGTCTGTCCTGCATCACCGAGAATAAGTGGGGCGCGGGGGCGGGGGGCGATTCGGTAAATAGGCCAAGGAGGGTCGAGGAATGGCTGCTGCAGAGTTGGAGAGCGAAGTTTCCCCGGGGCGCCGCTGCTTCCGGAGGGGAGAGCTGTGGTTTGCCCTAGAGCCAAGTTCCAGGCACGCTGGCCCAGTGGACGGCCACCTGTTGGCCGGGAGCGCCCTGAGCCGCGGCTACCTTGGCCCGGGTGGGAGTGACACGAGGTGTCCCGGAGAGGAGGCCCTGGGCTTCCTCCCTTGCTGGGCTCCTGGGTCCCGGGCCCTGCCGGCAGCTGCAGCAGGTAGGGAGCGGCTGGGCGCAGGGTCCCTTCTATAAAGGTGGCCCACTCACTGTCTCGGCTGTGTCTTCACCACCAACTGAGCCTCTTGGCAGCAAGGTGAGAAAGGGGCGAAGACAAAGGGCACAGAGTGGATGAAAGCATTGAAGAAGGGAGAGGGGGAGCCCAAGAGTTGTAATACTGCACTCAGAACTGTCACGGGTTCCATTATACACCCCTTTTATAGGTGTTTTATTGCTTTGTTGTGAGTTTTTAAAAACACAAACCTCTCTAGGTTGAACCTTGGCTTTCACAGGCTCAGCCCAGGAAACAAAACACAGGGAAAGCCAAGCCACCCACCACACGGTTAGCCACTTCAGAGTGTCATGATAAAAGGCAGGTTGAACTTCCTTAGTCTCTTTAACGACCCCTCACGCCCCCTTTTAGCATCTTCAGTAGCTCACGCTCAAGGTGACTTTACAAGCCATTAGTTCATAACTCAGTCTTGTTCGTTAAGTATTTCCAAGAAAAAGACATATTTATAAGGAAGCTTTTTAAATAATGCAGGTGCTGGGACTTCTGTTCTCCGAGAAGTTATTAAGTGAACTTGAAGCTACATTAGCCTTCCCCCACACACACACACACACACAATCCATGGTCCACCCAGATGCCCTTTATTTTGTAAGTTGGATTTGAGTCCCCCAATTGCATTTTATCTTAAGCAGTAAAAATAAACCATGTCTTAATTAGAAACAAGTTTCAAAACCCCAAATCTGTATCAAGTAAGCTAAAGAAACAACCAAAGGCATAAAAACCCCAAATCCCTGCCTAGAAGAGTCAGCAGCAGCAGACTGGAGAATGATGAACATCTTGCACGTGTTATCACTAATGTGCATCAAGATATGAGACCGCGCATGAGAGGAAAGGGTCGCTTTTGCCTAAACGTGGCTCCAGCAAGCCCAGAGGTCGGCGGCCACATAAGAGAGCGTTCTCTTTATCCAGCATCTCCATGTGAAGGGGTGGGGGCATCTTCACAAATACAAAGTTCTCCAACAGGGCAAGGCAATGAATAGGAATGCGGTCCTTGGCCACTACTGTGCCCCTCTGAGAAAACCTAGCTCTTCCCACTCCTGGGACTGGAAACAGACACAGTGATCCTCGGTGCTTACTCCTAGATTGCTCTCTTATCTGTGGTATCTTGAATTGTCTGCTCAGCTAAACAGCTCAATTAAGTTATCCTAGTAAAGCCATGGTGCAAAATTTGCGTACTGCCTGCGCAGAAAGATTATTGGATCCCAGGGCTCATCTGACCAATCCTTTTCCCTTCCCCTCACAGTTGCCAATGATCACCACTGGCCAAAGCTACTGTGACCCAGATCAACGTGGCCCACACAGCAGAGGCATCAGATGGTCTGGGAAGGAGACCCACAGATCTGTTTTCACTCCGTCTTTTCACTCGGTAGATTTGGGCTCCCAAATCTACACTTGACTCGAATCCCAGGACTTGACTTGGAGCTTTATGTTACTGAGTTTGAAACCCACCTGCCTCGACTTAACCCTCCTCTTTTCTAACAGGAAAGGCACGCTGCTGTAGTGAGTACTGGTTAGAATCCTAGATAGTCCTCAGTCCTCAGATGATTCCATGGACTGACTGACTTGTCCTGGTGATGTCGGTGGGCCCCACGGGTGACTTATGTTAATCCCCGCCACCCGATTGCTCGAGAAGCCCGCGTTCCCTCTGGATGCGTTACTCTCTCTCTCTCTCTCTCTCTCTCTCTCTCTCTCTGCTTATCCCTTTCTCTCCCTCTCCAAAAGCCTCCAAATAAAACCTGTTACTTCACTGCTCGTCTACTCCTGAAATTCTTTTCTGCGAGCGAGACAAGAACCCCAGAAACCTCGGGTAAGGCTTGGGACTGGTCTCTCCTTTCCTGCAAAGAGCAAATTCTCGCCCCAGCTTGAGTCCGTGGCTCCCCGAGCAATCGGGTGGCGGGGATTAACTCCCGTGCTGAGAAGATCAAGCGGACTTCAGGTGTGGCTTGACGGCCACCTCGTGGGGCTGGCGGGGCTCAGGCCCGTGCCGAGCAGGTGCTCACTGCAGACTTTACCAGTCCTAGCCTACCCAGGGTTCCGGGTGGCAGAGGCGGGTGAGGAGAAAGTGGCTGTCTTTCTCCTCCCCACTTCACATAAGTCACCCGTGGGGCCCACCGACATCACTGGAACCCTGAGCAAGATTTTTTTTCAAAAAAATGCAAAGGTGCTTCAGGAATCGAAGGGGACCTGAGGGTTTGATCTTTAGGTTTGTTTGCTTGCTCCGAGACAAGTCAGACAAACAACCTGATAAGAGGTATCCCTTTCACACACACAAGTCCTGACGGAAACTGAGTGAGGAGCTAGTAAGAGGAAGCAGGCCACTGAACTGATTTGGTCAGGTCTCAGCCTCCATGAACTCTATTTTGATTCATTCCATGAATCGCTTTAAAAACATCTGGGACGGGGGTGGGGACCAGAGGGAAAGCATTGCAGGTAGGGCCCTTGCCTTGTATGTGGCCAACCTGGGTTTGATCCCCTGGGCCCCATATGGTTCCCTGAGACCCACCAGGAGAGATCCTTGAGGGCAAAGCCAAGAGTTAGCCCTGAGCACCACCAGGTGTATCCCAAAAACCAAAGTAAATTAATTCAAGTAGAAAACATGTGTGGGGTTAGCTCGGTAGGACGGCATTCACTTCACATGAGCTCCTGGCTGTCCCCGCCCCCACCCCACCCCCCACCGCCACACAGCGTGTGTGTGTGTGTATGTGTATATGTATATATATATATATATATATGGAATACATGCCCTTCCAGCTGCCACATGGAGGGTTGGGAATGCAGTTCAACTGCAGAGCACTTGCCTTACAAATGTGTGAAGCCCTGGGCTTGAGCCCCGACACTGAAAATAAATAAATTAAAGGGGACAGAATCCAGCAGCTACACGGAATCTTCTTTTTTCATTAGCAGGAAACTGTCCCCACAGGTCAGCGTCTAATTCTGTCAGTCAGCGACAGAAGTCTGACGGTGACCAGTCAACCCTTAGCGTTACACTGGCGAGCAGAGTCAGGCTGGAGCTGTGTGACCCAAGTCATCTGAGAGAGCATGTTCTGCAGCTGCCAACTCCTTCGTGCTGTTCTCTTTTAAAATCTTTAATGTCTTTTAAATGCTTCCCCAATCAATATAAATGCCCTGGTGTGCCTCTCAGGCTACAGACATCAGCACCCGATGTCTCATCTTGAGCTTCTCCTAGCCTGGCACATTCCTCCATGCCCAGAACTCAGTGGTCCCCTTCAGCCATGCCGCACTCCCTCCCTTTCCCGATGAAGACACTGAAGAACATCTCCAAACCCCTGCCATGCGAAGGCCCCTGCCCTCACACACAGCTCACACACTTGGAGCTTACCTTGACTCCGGCCCTGGCACTCGTTAAACACTAGTTATTATCTAGTTGAAATACAGAATAAATAAAAGCAGTTACCATATTCTGTTGTCACATTTTGCCCGTCTGCTTTCCTAATTAGCTTTTCTAATGCGTAGACCAGCTTGTTCATCTGTGTAAGTGCCCTCGTGCAGGACACCTAGAAACTACTTAAATAAACAGCCCTGCCAGAGACTTCCCCACCTCCTGGCACACATTAGAATCACCCGAGGAACTTTCGAACCAGGGAATATTTAAGCCCCACCTGGGATCACTTAACATAAGACTATCTGGAGATGATTCCCATTCATGGGTACTGTTTAAATACCCAGGCAGACAAAGTGGAGAACCTTTGCTTTATATTCCAAAATGCGCCCCCCCTCCCATAAGAAACTCTCAAGGCAAGTGACTGGTAAAAGAAGATTGAGTTTCTTTTGTTGTTGTTTGGTTTTGGTTTGGGGACATACCTGCATGGATCCCCTGAGCACCACTAGGGGTGACACCCTCTATCCCCCAAGCTATAAGCACTGAGTCTAAAGTAGCAGGGGGCCACCAGGCAGGGCTATACCTGGCCTTGGTCCACTGATCTAAGTCAGGGCCTCATGTATGTCAGACAAATGCTCTGACCAGAAAAAAAGAACTTTTGGGTGGAGGCAGAAAGGGGGCATTGGGACCATACCCAGTGATGCTCAGAGCTTACTCCTCGCTCTGTGCTCAGAGATCACTTTTGGTGGTGCTCAGGGGACCCTATGTGGTGCCAACAGTAAGGTAGGCGCCCTAGCTCCTGTGCTGTCTGTCTGGCCCAGAATGTCAGACTTTATTCTTCTTCCCTTGATTGTTGTTCTTGGCATTGCTCTAGTGTCTGGAGCCCACACATTTGTTGTAGTACCTGGGATCACAATGACAGTGCCAGGATTGAATTTAATTGAGCAACATCCCCAGGCCCAGAACATCAGAATTTTATTCCTCTCCAGCACACATATGTACCCTTAGGCCAATCACTGAGTGGCATTGTCTTAAATTTTAGGGGTTTTGGTTTCTGTTTGGGGGGTTTTGAGGGAAAGGGTTGCATCCAGCCAGGCTCAGGACTTACTTCTAGCTCTGTTCTCAGGGATCACTTCCGGCAGGGCTTGGGGGATTATATAAGGTGCCTGGGATTGAACCAGGGTTGGCCATGTGAAAGGCAAACGCCTACCTGATATCTATCTCTCTGTCCCTAATTTTAGGCTTTTTGAACTATAAACCCCATGTGGGTTTAAAAGTGGCACAATAGTAGATACTCAGTAGATATTTGATTGAGAGGAGAGGGGGTCGGGTTGTGGCAGGGGCACACCTGGCGATGCTCAGGGGTTACTCTTGACTATGCATTCAGGAATTACTCCTGGCAGTGGTCTAGTGCTCAGGATCAAACCTGCGCTGACCATGTGCAAAGCAAGCACCCTATCTGCTGCATTATCTCTCAAGTCCCCCCCACCCCCCAAACAGCAGTTTAACTCTGCACTCAGAGATCACTCCTGGCAGGGCTCGGGGGACCGTATGGGATCCTAGGGATGGAACCCATGTTTGCCACATGCAAGGCAAAAGCCCTACACCCTGTACTATCACTCTGGCCTCTCAGAAGTAGATATTTGAAATATTTCACATGATCTCTAAAGTTTTGGTCAGTTACCCACGCTAGGTTGTTTCACTCGGGGAACCCCGGGGGGGGGTGTGCGGGTGAGACCCCTACCCATCCCAAGGAACCCAGCCCCAGCAGCCAAAAACCTCCAGAACTCAACCACCCCCATGTCCAAGGCCACTCTCCACACATTTGGCTGAGCCTCACCCACGAGTGAAACTTTTCCTGGACCATGCGCAGCCGCATTTGACACTTCATAGGACACACCCTACCCATACACCAAAAGTACAGCACCACTTTTGATGGGATTCAAAGTAGGAAGCAATCAACCTTAGAGGGAAGTATTATATTATTTCAGTTCTGCTTTGGGACAGGGATTGGGGTACAGGATGGAAGCACCTGAAATATGGTGGTGGGAAGGTGTTTGGTGGTAAGATTGGTGTTTGAATATTAAATGTAATCAAATATTGTGAACTACTTTATAAAATTAAAAATTAAAAAAAAAGTTTTGGTCGGTTAGTCCTCAAATCCTACAGTTATTTTAAATAGTGTGACAGGGCCCGAGAGTTCAAAGGGCTAAGTGAGCAGATGCCGTGCATGCTTGAGACTTGAGTCTGATCCCTGGGAACATGACACTCCCCCGAAGCAACCCCATCCCAGATGCCAGCAGGGTGGCCCTGGCAGCCCCCAGCACTGTTGGGCCTAAGCTCTGTCCCTTGACTGGGCCTCAGCATTGAACCTTCTAGTTTGGTTGGCCAGGAATGGCTTCCACATCCCCTAAGCATTGGGCGGCCCTGCAAGATAAATACACAAAAAGTACTACAAAGCCAGGGGTACACCAAAGCCAGGGTTCAGTGGTAGAGTGCCTCCTTTGTATATATGAGGCCCTGAATGGGATCCCTGGCACAAAATAATAAACAGATGAATAAATAAATAAGGCCAGGGACATGGCTCAAAGAGTTTGTGTGCAGTCTTCGCATGTGGGGGCCCAGGTTCAATCCCCAACACTTTACTGTTACCCAAGAACTGCCAGGAGTCACCCCTGAGTACTGAACTGGGTACAGTTCCCCCCACCCCCAGGCCCCCTGGGTGTGACCCCAACACAAAATAAAACAGCAAAAAAGAAGAGCTGTAGAGATAGTTAACACTGGAGGTAAGACATTTGTCTTGCATGCTGCCATCCTGGTTCAAATTCCTGGAACCACACATGGTCCCCAAGTAACGACAGAGCCAGGAATAGGTCCTGAGCAGTGCAAGGTGTGACACCCAGACCCTAAAACAACATAACAACAAAATGGTGATTTTATTATTATTTCATTATTTTTTGGTACCAGAAATTGAACCGAGAATCTTGAACATGCAAAGCATACAATAAATTGATTTTTGTCCCCAGTTCAATCCTATTGTTTTATTTCATTTATTTTGGCTTGGGGGTCACACCTGGCCATACACTGGGCTTTCTCCTGGCTCCGGCAGGGCTTGGGGAGTCATATGGGGTTCAAGGAATGAACTCATGTCAGCCACATGCAAGGCAAGTGCCTTCCCACTGTACTATCTAGCCCCCAAGCCATCTTTTTTTTAATTAACAAATTATCTAAACCTTATAAGCTCAAATATTTCTTCTACAGTGTTGTGTTTTGGTTGTTTTGTTTTTACTTTTCAGCCTTCCCCAGTGGTGCTCAAGGGCTACCCCTGGTGCAATATTCTAACCTACCACCTGGAAAAACAGGACCTATATAGACACACATACAGTATATAAATAGTACATTTTGCTGGTATCTTTAAACACTTAAAATTTTAGTATTTCACCAATACAAGTGTTCCATTTTTTATTATGTATACTTTTGCTATTTTTTCTACTATATGAGCACACACACAAACACACACACATGCTTTGAATCACTTCCATCTCAGATTTTCTCTTCTGAGATGAACAGCATCTTCTTTTTTCGCCATACCTGGCAGTAAGGTAAAAGGTAAAAGGTAAAGGCCCTCCCATTGATCGTCAATTTGCTCGAGCGGGCCCAGTGACGTCTCCATTGGAGACTTTGTTGTTACTGTGTCTGGCATACCGAATACTCTCGGTAGCTTGCCGGGCTCTCCGAGAGGGGCGGAGGAATCGAACTCGGGTCGGCCATGTTGGCCGCTTGTAAGGCGAACGCCCTACCCGCTGTGCTATCGCTCCAGCGATACCTGGCAGTGCTCAGAGGCTATTCCTGACTTACTGGTTGAGGGCCACTCCCAGCAGTGCTCAGAGGACAATACAGTGTCAGGGATCAAATCTGGGCCTCCGGCATGTAAAGCTCATGCTCCATCCCATTGAGCTATCTCTCTTGCCCTTTTCCCCCAACTTGCTCTGACATGTAGCCAAAGTCAGTTTTATTGCATGGGGCCAAGGGGGATGTTACAGTTTGTCTATTACAACAGGTCATGTTGCATAACCTAAATTAATATATTCCCTAAGTGCAATAACTTATAAATACCTTTCTTAAATCCCAGTAACTGTGTCACTGAGGTAAAGGCACTTCCCTCTGCAGCCAATTAAGCCAACTGTGCTCCTTCCCCCCATGGGGCTCTGTGTGTAGAGCCTGCCAACAGCACCTTCCTGGGAGTCTCGGAGTGTGGGCAGCTCAAGTGTGGTCTGGATGGGCAACACTAATGGGTCTTGGAGACAGCCCTTTGCAGTGGACACAGTTTTCGGGGGAAGGACGTTGACATTGCAGTGCCCAGGACTTATTCCTGCATGCGCTCCAGGTTTACTCCTGCATGTGCTCGGGGCTGGCTCACTCCTGGCAGGGATTAGGGGACCATATGTGTACCAAGGATCAAATCCGGGTCAGTCACATCCAAGGCAAGTGTATTGCACACTATACTATCTCTCAGGCCCACAGTGGACACTCTTTTTCTTTTCTTTTCTTTCTTAAATTCAGTTTTTGGGCTACACACAGGTGTGCTCAGGGGTTACTCCTGACTCTGCACTCAGGAATTACTCTGGCAATGCTTGGGGGACCACATAGGATGACAGGAGTCAAACCCAGGTTGGCCGCGTGCAAGGCAAGTACCCTACCTGCCATACCTGCCGTACTATTGCTCCGTTCTCCGAGAATAGATACTCTCATCTGCCCTCCTGCTGTCCCCAATCTTAGGCTTCAAGTAGGTATGCAGGATGTTTGGGGGAGGCCCCAGAGCACTGTGGACAGAGCCAAATTGGCAAGTCATCACATCCATCTGCACAAGCTGCTGAAGCAGACAAGGTTCATGTGCCCTGGCTGATGAAGCTCCATGCCTTCAAGAAGTGGGGGCGTGGGGCTGCCCAAGTTGAATGAGGATGAGTTTGAAGACACAGTGGCAGAGAAGCAATTCATTGGGTCTGACGGATCCCTAGTCGTGGGCCTCTGGACAATGGCAGATCTGAATTCCTGAGAGCCTCAGAGCCACCCCTTCTGGGTCCTTGCTCCTCACTCCCCACCCTAAAAATCCCTGCTTCCTAGCCAAAAGAATAACAAATAAAAGTACCTCTCTTGGGACAAGAGAGATATAGTACAGCAGGTAGGGCGTTTGCCTTGCATGCAGCCAACCCAGGTTTGATCCCTGGTATCCCATATGGTCCCCCAAGCACTACCAGGAGTAAATTCTGAGAGTCATCCCAAAAATGACCCAAAAAGCAAAATTAAAAAAATGTACTTTTCTCTCCACTCATGATCATATTCTCCAAGTATCCTAAATGGCCACACATCATGCTGTGTTGGAACTTCCTTATACTATTTGAATAAAGTAATCGACGGCATGGTGAAAACAAAAAGGGGACCCTTTTCTCTGTGTAATAAGGCTTTGAAAGCTAGAATGCCTGTGTGCTGCTGTACTAACAGGGGAGATTGGCAAGTCAGAATGAACTTAGTACTCAGCATGGAGTTTAGTTTCCAAATAAGCTCTCTCACCACTGTAAGTTAAATGTGCTCATTTTGTGGCGCTGGGGATTGCATTCAGGGCCTCAGGCATGCAAGATCAGTGATGGACCAACTGACCTCCATCCTCAGCTGTTAAGTTGAATCTTTCTAGGAATCAGTATGTTGCATGTGATACTGATGCTGCTTTTGTTGTTGTTGTTGGGGTCATACCCACCAGTGCTGGACATGGGGAGAAGGGCTACTCCAAGCTTTATGCTCGGGTCACTCCCAGTGGTGCTCAGGAGCCATGCAGTGTCAGGGAATAAATCTGAGGCTCCCACATGAGAATCATATACCCCAGTCTATTGAGGGGTGTTATCTCTCCAGCCCAATGACTACTCATCTTTTTTTCTGTTGGTGGAGGGACAGAGGGAGAGTTCCCAATGATCAAGGGGCACAAAGACCTCTCCCAGTGATTGACCACCCCCAGTTCTGGCTAGAAAGCTTAAAGCAAGGATGTGATGGTGAAGATCTCCAAGCAATGGCTATTTCTCTGTGTTTGTGTGTGTGTGTGTGTGTGTGTGTGTGTGTGTGTTGCTGTTGTTGTTTGTTGTTGTTGTTGTTTTTGGTATGAGGCACACCTTGTGGTGCTCAGGGCTGACTCCTGGCTCTGTGCTCAGGGATCACTCCTGCAGGCTCGGGGATGCTGGGGCTCAACCTGGGCTGGCTACATGCAAGGCAAGTGCCCTACCCACTGTACTATCTCTCTGACCCCTCAATCACTGCTTCTTTTTCTTTGGGGGAAAGACTTTTGGGGCCACACCCAGTTGTAGTCAGGGGTTACAGCTGGCTCTGTGCTCAAGAATAAGTCCTGGTGGCATACCCTACCCAGACTCCAAGAGTACTGCACCACACTTGACGGGGTTCAAAGAAAGAGGCAACCAATCTTTTTTTTTCTTTGCTCTTTCTTTCTTTCTTTCTTTCTTTCTTTCTTTCTTTCTTTCTTTCTTTCTTTCTTTCTATTTCAAATACCCATCCCTCCACCAGTGCCCATTTCCCACCACCATGGATCCCAGTATCCCTCCCTACCCCTATATCCCCCATCCCGCCCTGCCTCTATGGCAGGGCATTCCCCTCTGTTCTCTCTCTCCTTTTGAGTGTTGTGGTTGAGGCAACCAATCTTAGAGGAATTTTTTTTCTTAACAGACTTGTAGAAGGGCTTAATGGCCCCTGGATGAAATACAACAATCTTCACACTATTTTCTCTAAGGATACTTCTTTGTAGCATTTTCAGCGGTTTTTCACAACAAACAATACAATATATATTATTTCAGTTCTGCTTTGGGGCAGGGATTGGTGTTTGGGATGGAAACATCTAAAATATGGTGATGGGAAGGAAGGTGTAATGGTGGCGGGATTGGTGTTTGAATATTAAATGCAATCAAATATTGGGAACTACTTTACAAAATTTTTAAAAATTTAAAAAATTAAAGAATTAGTCCTGGTGGTGCTCAGGTGGACCTTCTGCAAGGCAAACACCCTACTTGCTGCACGATCACTCCTGCTCCTCGATCACTGCACTTCATCAAAAAGAAATTGGGTTCCAGTCTGCTCTTACCCATTTTACAACTACTCAGCCTAGTTTTGGAGCTCTTAAGAAATAACAAATGGCCTTGAAACTGACCTCACCGTGGCGAGAATCACATTTTATTTCTATCAATTAAAGGACTAGGGGGCCTTGGGCAGGGCATGGTGTTGTGTAATTCTGTGGCTCCGCTCAAAAGCTCTAAGGATAAAAAGTGTGGGAATTCGGGATGTGAAGTGGACGGGGGAAGCGTGTTTGCTGAACATGGCTTTAGAGTGCTTGGCATAACAGTCTTATTAATAATAGCTACCACTTACAGGGCACTTAGAGTACTAAGTGATTTCCCCGAACTGGCTCCTTTGAGCCTAGCAACAATCCATTTGAAACACCACTATTACTCCCCATTTTACAGCTCATAGAGAATTACCCCTGGCAGGGCTTGAGAAACCATATAGTGTGGCAGGGATCAAACTTGAGGCTGTTGGGTGCAAGACAAGTGCCTGACCCACTGTACTATCTCTCCAGTACCACCTTCAGTTATTTACTTATTTAGGTACTCAAGGGGCTACACCCAAACCTGTGCTCAGGTCCTCCCAGCAGTGCTCTGGAGATTGTGAGGTTCCAGGGATCCAAGAGGCCACTTTGTTTGTTTTTGAGTCACACCTAGTGGTGCTCAGGACTTACTCCTGGCTCTGTACTCAGATCACTGCTGGCAGGCTCGGTGGACCTCCTGGGATGCCAGGGATCAAACCTGGGTCAGCTGTGTGCAAGGCAAGCGCCCTACCTCTATCCAAGCCACTTCCCCTCCTTGAAATGCTTTACCTTTCAATGAGGAAAATGGGGGTGAGCCTCACTACATCACAGGGTCAAGAGTAAGATAAAAAACAAAAATACAATGGTGACAGTTGATATTACTGCGGTCATAAATCTGGAACCAAAAATTCCCAAGGGCCAATCCACTGCCGAAGCCAGGGGCTGGAGAATGGTGAGTCCCTGGGCTCATGTTTGAGAGAACTGTCTTACCTACGTGGTCACAAGAAGCAGCCACACTGGCGAACAGGGAAGTCTGTGCTGAGAAAGGGCAGGCTGCAGAACAGTGACTGAGCGGTTACCGAATCCCACATGAACTGGTCCTCTGACGCACACATGCTCTGCTATATCTGTTCTGTGAATCTCAGAGAAGATTCCTGATCAGGGGCTCTGCCTACATGCTGCCTTCCTACATAGGTTCTTGAGAAAGAACAAGATAAGGGAAAACAGAACATTCTTGACATTCCCAACAGTCTCCATGCCTAGAGGAGTTCTCCAGTTTAATTTGTGTACAGCTCTTTTTCTTTTTTAGTTTTTTCATTTTAATTAATTAATTAATTTATTTATTTTTTTGCTTTTGGGGTCACACCCGGCGATGCACAGGGGGTTACTCCTGGCTCTGCACTCAGTAGTTACTCCTGACGGTGCTCAGAGGACCATATGGGATGTTGGGAATCGAACCCGGGTCGGCCGCGTGCAAGGCAAACGCCCTACCTGCTGTGCTATCTCTCCAGCTTCCTCTTTTTTAGTTTTTTGACAGGACTCGAACCAGGGCCTCACATGTGTAAGACAAGTACTCTCCCACGAAACTACTTCCCCAGACTGGAGTTGAGCTCTTGTTTGTTTGTTTGTTTGTATATGTTGGGTATTGAGTAACACTTGGCAATTCTCAGGGCTTACTTCTGGCTCTGCAATCCGGGATCACTCCTGGCAGGTCTTGGGAGACCATATGTGGAACCTGAGTTCAAACCAGGGTTGGTCGCATGCAAGGAAAGTACCTCACCTGCTATAATAAGTTCTAAAGTTCTAAATTTCTTTTGAGTCAATTTCAATTTTCTTTCTTCGATCCAATAATCTAGACTGTTCCAACAAATAATCTAAAGGTTGACAAAGATTCACCCACATTATAAAGATATTTATTTACCATTCCTTATAAAAACACAAAAACAAGATAGGGGAAAACAAGATTAAAAACAAAAAATTTTTAAAAAATTAAGAATTAAAAAATAAAACAAGATTAGGGGAAAGTTACAAAACTTTGAGACAGCCATGTGTTTTTTTTGTTGGGGGCCGCACCTGGCAGTACTCAGGGTTAACTCCTGGCTCTGTGCTCAGGGTTCACTTCTGTGGTGCTCGTGGGCCTTACCTTGTGCTGCATGCAACACCAGCATTCTATCTGCTGTACCATCTCTGAAGCCTCCGTTCTTTAACATGTCAGTTTAATGATGGCATATACAATTCATCGTTCTGCACCTGCTAGTTTTTGTTGTTGGTTTTTGTTTCAGGGGCCACATCTGGCGATGCTCAGGGTTTACTCCCGGCTCTGCATTCAGGAATCATTCCTGCTGGTGCTCGGGGGACTATATGGGATGCCAGGAACGGTCTGCTGCGTACAAGGCAAGCGCTGTTACTATTGCTCCAGCCCTACTTTTTTACTTAACGTTGTGACATCTTGCAAGTTTCAATGGATGCAGCATAAATGCCTGCTGTCACCAGCAGCTGAGCTGGGGCTAGAAAGAGTAAAAATTTTAATTTACCTATTAAAAATTGTGACACCTATGCTGTGACCATCTTGTCTCCTGGGGAGGGGAGGTTGTTTCAATACTCAGAGGTGTTGAAGAGCCTTTCCCCAGCTCGCCACAATAGTCTTCTCAACCTTTGTTCCCGGCCAAGGTGAAAGCGATAGCCCATTGAAATTTCAATTTGCATTTCTTATTAAGAGTCGTTGAGCACCTTTTCATATGTTTAAGAGCCTTTCTTATTTCCTTTGCATTGAATTGTCTGCTCAAGTACCTTCGGCCTCAATTTCTAAGGGGAGTGGGCTTTTTTTTTGTTTGTTTCTTTTTTTCCAGTTTTAGCCTGTCAGCTCACACATATGCAAATATGTTTCCACTTGTTCTTTTAACGATTTTTGGTAGTTCTTGTCAATCAACATTTTCTTCCTTTTTCTGGAGGGCAGAAGCCAGAAGAGTACTGGTGGTTGCTGGGGATGGGACCCAGGGTCTCAAATATGTAAAGCGTGTTCTCTACCACTGAGCTACATCCCTGACCCCTGTCAGTTCAGTTGCGTTGGTTTGGGGCCCCACCTGGCAGTGGTCAGGGCTCACTCCCGATGGGGGTTGGGGAACTGTATGGGAGGCAAGGCAAACAGCATTCTCTCCCACCCCCACGATTCAGTTGTTTTGTTTTGTTTTGAATACAGATTATCTTTTCTGGCTCTCTGAGCAGCACCATTTTGTTGGCAAAAACAAGAGTCTTTCCAAAAGGGAGCCAAAAGGTAAGTGGGTGATTCATTTTCTAAGAAGGGTTGATATGACATGAAAGCATCAGCAGTGTTTAGTGTTTAATGTTAGAAATAATGGGAAAATGCTGGTCACGAGAACTCAAGGAACCGAAATTACATTGGATGTCCTCCAGGTCATGTATTTGAAATTCTGGTCTGTAGACATAAAGTAGCATGTAGGAAACCCAAGCTAATCACAGAGGATGTTCGGGGCAAAACCTGCCTTGACTCTCCTGCCGCAGATCTCCCCTGAAACACAGTTCATGGTCAAAAATTAGCAGGTGGGAGAGCGATAGTGCAGCAATGAAGGCGTTTGCCTTGCATGTGACTGACCTGCGTCTGTGTCCGGAACAACAATGGTCCTCCAGCACTGCTGGGAGTGATCCCTGAGCACACAGCCCAAAACCAAGAAACAAAACCTGGCAGACCAGGCCAGAGAGCTGATAGTTCAGGGTTTAAGAAGCTTGCCTGGCACACAGCTGACCCTGGCTGAGTCCCCAGCACTCTTAATGGTACCACAAGTACCGCCAGGAGTGATTCCTGAGCAGAGAGACAGGAATAAGCCCTGATTACAGTGCAGTGTGGTCCCAAAATCAAATAAATTAATTTTTAAAAACTTTTTAAACGGCAGGGGCTGGAGCGATAGCACAGTGGGTAGGGCGTTTGCCTTGCACACGGCCCACCCGGGTTCGGTTCCCAGCATCCCATATGGTCCCCTGAGCTACTGCCTGGAGTAATTCCCGAGTGCAGAGCCAGGAGTAACCCCTGTGCATTGCCGGGTGTGACCCAAAAAGCAAAAGAAAAAAAAAAGAAAGAAAAGAAAACTTTTAAACATCAGACCACGATTGAAGCGTATGCTGGCAGCAAGACAGCAGATGGCTATTTGCTTTGTCTGTTCTGAGCTCTTTCACTAAGAAATGCAGTGATCAGTTCTGAAGGGCCTCTCATGCTCCAGTGGCAGGAAGCTGGCCAGACCGAAGAGGAGGGAAACAGGACCGAGAGGTGAAGACAAACGGCTTGAAAATGTTCTTCTACAAGCCGACCGCAGGCAGCATTAGGAAAGACACAGAGACCGGCCAGTCTATTTCCCCACCACATCTTTTGCTAGAAAAGTAAAAATGCTGAAGAAGCCCACGTTTGAAGTGGGAACTGCCTGAGGCTCCCACAGAGAAGGTGCTGGGAAAATGCGGATGAGGCGAGCTAAAAGAGCTGATGAGTACGAGCCACTGGGGCAAGAATCTGGTTAGAATTCAGACTTCCGTCAGTGACAAAAACTTTACTTGGGGAGTGGGGGGAAGGACATATATCCCAGGTTCCAGGTGATTTCCTGTGCTGTGATTCACTATACGTCCCACGCACGGACTCATCACATTCTCTGGCCTCTGTAGTTGAGACTATTTACTTCACCACTTGAACCCTGGTGATCTGTTCAGTGACTGGAGTCTCATGTATGAGTACCAAGAACCTGTGGCCTCGGGACTGTGCATAGTACAAAAGGGAAAACCGTTCCTTATGTTCTATTAACTTCTCCCTAAACGCCATGCTTAACTTGTGAAAACTTGAATGAATTTTCACTGTGTCATCCCAGAGTCAAACATCAGTAGTAGTGTTGAAGGCAGCAAGATTGGGGGTTGGGGGGGGCAGAGTAATAGTACAGCAGGTAGGGCATTTGCCTTCATGCGGCCAACCCAGCATTCCATATGGTCCCCTGAGCACTGCCAGGAGTAATTCCTGAGTGCAGGGCCAGAAGTAACCCCTGAGCATTGCTGAGTGTAACTCCCCCCACCCCCCAAAAAAAGACTGGGGGTTTGGTGATGGCTGAGGAGCTATCTTGTAGTGCCTAGGAATGTATAATGGGAAGAAAAACAGCATCTGAAACGTAAACCAGCCCGTGAAACCCAGGAGCATGAAATGCAGGACCTATCTGTGGACCCAGAAAGCCTTTGTGGTGCAGAATTGCAAGCACAGAGCATGGCTGCACCCTAGGAGAAGGGGCACAGGCACAAAGGGTGTGCTAATATGAGAAGGGACCATGCTCCTGAATTCTCAAATAGTTCAATACTTTACTTGTATAAAGAATTCCAGACCAACGGGTGTGAAGCAATAGGATAGTGGGTAGGGTGCTTGCCTTGCAAGTTGTCTACTTGGGTTCGATCCCCAGCATCCTATAGGTCGGTCCCCTGAGCTATCAGAGTGATTACTGGGTGTAGAGCCAGATGTAACCCCAGAGCATCAGCAAGTGTGGCCCCCAAACAAACAAACAAAATACAGTAAGGTAAAGGTAAAGGCCCTCCCGTTGATCGTCGATTTGCTCGAGCGGGCCCAGTGACGTCTCCATTGGAGACTTTGTTGTTACTGTGTCTGGCATATCGAATACTCTCGGTAGCTTGCCGGGCTCTCCGAGAGGGGCGGAGGAATCGAACTCGGGTCGGCCATGTTGGCCGCTTGTAAGGCGAACGCCCTACCCGCTGTGCTATCGCAGACCAAGGCACTGATGGAAAACCTCCATACAAAACCTCCTCATCCCAAAGTGATGAGAACTCATCCTCCACCACAAAGCCAGCCACTCTGGAGAAATCCATTTCCCTCTCCTCAGTTCCCCAAGAAACTTACCTTATTTAACAATCCCGTTCCTTTCTGAAATTCTGTTCTGCAGGGAAAGCTCTGTTCCTGGAAAACCTGGGCAGAGGTTAGGACTGACTTCTCTTTTCT